>NC_142246.1:20882240-22152240 GCF_052056855.1 Sturnus vulgaris
CGTTTCATGTAAAATACAAATTCACTGGCAGTATCAGAAAGGTGCAGTAGAATCAACTTTGAAAGAATTGTAAAGATTTTGAATACACAAAATGTCCTTTCCATAGTCTTCCGATTCTTATTTACATAAATCGTGGAAAGAGAATATTACTGAGAGCAGCACAAGAATACGGATTTTTACTGCTACTGAAAGTGAAGCAAGTTCTTGTTTTTCATTTTTTCATTGCTTTTGTCACGTGTAACAATTAAGTGAAGCTCTCAAAAAATATGAAATCATTATAGTACCATGCCTGCCCTTAAAAACAAAGAGAAAAACAAAACAAAAATGCAAAAAAAAAAAAAACCAACAACAATAAAATACCCACACTGCAAACCCATCAAAACATCCCCAGGTACTCAGATTTCATACTCAGGTATGAAAAGTATAATTAATTGAATGGATTCATTTAATTACCTATTCGTTCTTACCATCCTCTCAGATAGTTGATGGAATTTTAGCCTGGTGCTTCTACTCAAACCTTCAATCTTGGTCGGAGGAAGAAGTCATTTGACCAGAGCTTTGTTGTGTTTTTAAACATCCTAAATGAATACGCTAAGTTATTTGCTTCAGGATAATCCAGAACTTAAATTTTAGAAAGTTACTAATTACATAGAATAATAAAAATGACAAAACACTGATCTGTAAGTGTCAGGAAAATGTACAGTGTTAATCTTTGCAAAATACTTTGAGGAAAGGGTTATTAAAGGCTCTACAGAAACAGAAGTACTAATTGAGCTTAATGGATTCTCACAGAACAGAGAGACAGCATGTACTGTAATTCAACAAATTACCTGTTGTTTTGAAGTCTGTGTTGTGCTGCAGTGAATAGATAAGGCTTTAGTGGAAACTGAGTTAAAATCATGCTCCCTCTTGCTAGTTATTTAGGATTTTTTTTTTTTCCAGAGGAATATCTCCAACGACAAGGCTATGGTATTTCTGATCTTCACAGAAGTTACTGTCAGAGTACAGCAGACACGCCTACACAGCTAATTTATTCTTATCACTGAAAAACTGTGGTTACAGAAGAGACAGAATAAAATGATTTTATGCTTTAGGACAAACATTTCCAATAAACATGATAAAAATGTTACATTGAAAAACTTTTCTGAAGTGTTTATAATCTTTGCTAATACATATTTTTTTCAAACTTTGTGCTTCTCGCTTTGCCTGAATACATGAGAGAGGCTTTTCAACATTCTGTGTGCTGCCATACATAGTTTTAATAGTAGTTTTAATGGTTATTTCACATATTCTATTCAAATTCTATTCCACATATTGAAAGCAGGCTTTAAAAAACAGGAAGACAAAAATTTGTAAATCTTCAGTCTCACAGGACAGCACAAAAGAATAAGCACATTTCCCACTTGTCACCTTCTAATTCCTAAGGGTTTAGATGTAAGATTTGCAGGTCTTACTTTAAATGATAGGACATATAAACGTTTAGTTGCCTTCAATAACAGAATTTAGCTTTAGAAAAGACATTCCTAAAAGAAAGAAATGTTTATTGTTTCAAGACAGGATATTTAGCATTGTTGGTTTGTGGACTGAAGAGGTTTATACCATGTTGTTTCGCATTTATTTGTATTTGGAAGATGATGTGGTTCTTTTTTCTTTTTTTTCCTTCTATGTAATACAAATTCATTGAGCAAAATTTGGCTTGTTTTTGTTTTTGCAGGGAGCACATTTGTAAAGGACATGTCGCTCTTAGTACATAAAATACTCCATAAACCAGGAAAACACCAAATTATTTAGGCTAACTTTGAGTATCATTAAAATAAGTTTCTTTTCTGAATTTTATTTTGGAATAATTCTTTGAAATATTAGGTGGAAGCTGCTGAAAAAGTAAAATTAAGTACTTCATACTTGAAACATTCTAATTATTTTAATACTTTGAGAAGCGTATAAAATTAGATCTACTGCTGTGTAGTTTTCTTTACCTGAGTTTCAAAGGTAAGGCCAAGATCTGAATTCAGATCAGAATTCTGCATCTAAATTAAAAGACAACACAGTTGTACAGAGAAGTGTTCTCTGACCTTCCCGTAATGGAGTAGATAAAGAACATTCTCTTAATTTCCTAAAGTAGTTCATAATTAGGATATTCTTTCAGACTGCACCTGGGAATTTAACTAAGTCATAAAACTGTGGAATTTGAAGTTGAGGTGTAAATGAAAAAAATTGTTCCTAAAGTACTGAGGTGGGAGGTCACAGGCCTATCATTTATTTGACAACAGGTAATCAGTGACCAAGTACAGTATTTATTGGATAATATAGGTGTACCTCCCCTCATAATTCGCAAATTACACACCTTTGTGTTGTGCTATGCTGAGTTTTCCACCTTCTGGGTACTCAGGAAAATGGGTTTGCTCTGGGAGAGTATAGAAAAGATTATCAGTTCACAAAATCCTTTTCCAGGAGGACTGCATGGTTTCTTTTTCCTCACTCTTAGGCCCACTTGCAGCATGTTATCAAATATAGGGAAATTACTTGTACTTTCTTCACTTGCTCCATGCAAATTTGCTGTATCACGTGTTTTACACATTTTGAATACTTGTTCTTTGGGTTTCTTATTACAGCTAAAACTGCAGTTCTCAAATCGCATCAGTAAGTAACCATTGGTCAGTTCTTTATAGTCCACTATCATCTTGTGCCTGTACTTTAAATTCTACTGCAGTCACACCATAAAGAATATTAAACTAAACTGCATTCTGTACATAAGAAACAATTGTTAATCGTATCTAAGAGCTAAAAAACAATATTTACAGTAATAAGCATTATGCAACAGCTAAAACAAGGTGAATAACAGTCAATAAGTCTGAGCCTTAGGTAATTTTTGTAATTTCTAAATAAGATCAAACACAACTCTAGATAGGCTGTTTTAAAAAGGTCTAATAACTTTGTGGCCTCTGCTGTTAGCTTAATGCAGCACTGCATTTAGTAGGTTGCTAGGCTACATATGATTGTGGACATATGAGTTATTGTATTTCTACTATTTTTAAAGTAATATTCCACATTCCACAAACTGACATCCAAAGACATTTTAAGTCAACAGACAAAATAAAACTACAAGGACAGATGGTCTTACAAGGTGTCAAGGCAATTTTTCTCAAGGAACAAACCACCTGAAAGAAGAGGATCTCTTCTGAGAGGCAGTAAAGACAACTAACCTGCTGTTTCACAAAATATTTTCATCTGATGACTAACAAAACACAAAAAATATTTTTCATTTTCTCCCTGTATTTATCATTCTTCTAACGCTTTATTTTTGAAAAAAAAAAAAAGTAGCATAGTTTTTCCTCTAGAAATAAAATTTTTAGAATCAGTTTGTGTTTTATTTAAAAGTCTGATCAACTTAAAGATGAAATAAAATTTGGGTTTCAGGAAGCCTTGTTGTGGTACTCCTATTTTTTGTAGGATTAATATTTTGAAACCTTCATCTGTTTTCAAAGTAAATGTAATTCATTAAATGCATTCCACTCAAAGATAGAGCTTTTTTTTGTTTTAGTAATATAGAAAACCTGCCTTTACACATATAGAGGATTTCATATCACTTTAGAATGCTCCCCCCAGGCAACAATAATACTTGAGACAAAACATAATTTAGACAGCAATTCTTTCCTACTGAAAGACATTTGCTTCAGAATGAATAGTCTCCTTTTCTAGTTCATTCTCAGAACTCTTACTGGCCATACCAAGTAAATAATTAAATGTTCATCCAGTAAAGCAGAAAGCAGTTAACTTCACAATCAAGCAACATTTGATTGTAGCAACAAAAGCATTTAATTATTAGAGGCTTTTCTCTTTGATTTCAAGATTGTTCTACCCGTTTTCTGTTCAAGGCCGGAATTCTTAAAACTTATCTAATTTTGGTTTGATTTACAAGAGGAATTTCCAGTTTCACTTACACCTTAAGCCATAAACATCCAAAACTTTCTTTAAAATGCCATCACCACTAGCTCTATGAGGACACATGGAGACATGATTTTCAACATGATTTTAATGTTGGAATGACTATTTATGACAACAAAGTTTCCTGACTCTCTTGGCCATAGTGGCAGAAAAAGCCTGAGCTGGATACTCTAGAATTTGACAGTTACAGCTTCCAGCCCTGTTGTATCTGAGATATCAACAGACCTCGCCGACAGTCCTGGATTCTTTACTCGTCCATTCTTGGTCTATATGTTTGGCCATGTGGGCAATATGCTACATAACATTTGGAAGACTGTGCAATCCCAGAGAATATACAAAGCCTGTGAAAATAACCACTTATCTGTGCATCACAATGCTATTTCTCAGAAGCCTCAAAAGGCCCAGCTATTAACCTTACATGCTTCTCATGTGGGGCGAGTCCAGTTGTTTGCACTCCCTGCCAGGGCCCCCAAGGGCAGCCACAGCTGCTGTAGCCCCTAACCATTCTCCCCTGGGGAGAGTTTTCAGACCGAGCTCTGGAGTGTTCTGATTTTTGCAAGCAGGGTGAGACTCAACTGTGGGATTTTAGCACCAGTACTGATGCCTTAAGTTTTAAGTTTTTCTATTATCCTTGGATGTGCTTTTCTGATGTGCCAGGGTGATGAAGACAAAACAATCCTATTCCAGTTAAGAACTCAAGGACAGTTTCCTCAAACTTGAGGTGCTAAGCATAAACAACATGGAAAGAGGAGGATGGGTTCATGCAAATGAGCCAAAACCTATAAAAGTGTGAGATTTTGTGACCAAGCCCTCCTTTACTTCCATCTTGGAGCCATCCAGGCAGGGGTCACAACTGTGGCACTGATACTGCAGGGGCATGGCCTTTTGTAGGCCTCTCAATAAATACCCATTTTATTCCCCCTAAATCTGTGTAGCCTCTGTTCCAACTCCTCTAGGCATCAGAACTTTCAATATGGTGAATCAGTGTGTTAATTCACTTGCAGGTTGAAATGAAAATTTCCCAAACTTCTACTTTTTTGAAGTTTCTACCTCCTACCACTGTGCTTTAGTCTATCCTTGTTCTGATTGTGTAAAAAAAAAAAAAAAATCACTATTGGGATATAGAATATCACTATTTTAGTGAAGTGACAGAAGGACACCATTATGGGCTGCAAAGGTTTTTAAGTGACTGGAGCATCTGTGACAGAGGCTGAGGGTTCTGAAAGTGTTTAATATGGACAAATTCACAGGGATCTTATGAATGTGTATAATTATCTGATGGCACAGTGGTAAAGAAGACAAAGGAGACTAAGAAGTGCCCAGTAAGAGATCAAGAAGAAATACAGAAATGCAAAAAATTCCATTTAAATATCAGGATAGGTGGAAAAAACACAGCTTGAGGGTGGCTGGGCATGGGATCACGTTGCCAGTGAAGGGTGCTCAGAATAACAAAGAGAGAAAAATCAAAATGGAATAGAGGTGGGGGGAGAGAAAGAGAGTGACAGAGACAGATTAAGTAGAAAACCTCACCACTCTGTGGATCCCAATGGAATCCTGCTCTCTGAAGGAGAGCATCCCCAGATGCCTTGGAGATGGATCCCAGTGGCATACTGTGGATGCTCTACATCTCTGTCTTCTTGGTGCTCAGGGTCCCCCACAAACACGGAGTGCCGGGGGTCCATAGACACTTGGAGCAGCTGGGAAGGCCCAGGTTCCTCCCCTGGCAGGGACAAGGCTGACACAGGCTGTGGCAGCAGCCTCTGTCTCTGCTGCATGCCTTTGCATCAGGAGCAGTGCTGTGCTGCAAGGCCCCAGCAGTGAGTCTGGGCAGCGCTTTGGGGCTCTGGGATGGATTCTGGCCCCTCCTCAGCTGCCCCTCATGGGAATGTGCTGTGGACGTGGCCTTCCCGGGCTGGGGATTTTCCAGCTGAGCCAGGTTGTGTGAGGGAGGATGGGTGTCTGCTGCCTGTGGGCAGTGTGTGCAAACGTGGCCTCGGCGGATGAGCCTGCGGGCTCCCCCAGCCCCAGCCCTATTTAAACCTTTTTCAGAAGGGAGTACGACTAGATTATCTCCAGAGGTGCCTTTCAACCTCAAGCCATTCTGTGATTCTACTTGCTTATTTATACACATCACCACTGCTCTGCTAAAGGGATGACATTGTGTCAATTGAAAATAAATTTTTGAGACTAAGTGTAAGAGTATGTGAAAGGAGAAAGTGTCTGTTTCCTCCTTCCCTACCGTATCTGGTCAAGGACCTCTATAATGTAAAAGGGGAAGAGGAGAAAAGAGAGAAGTTAAAACCAAATAAACCAAGACACAAAGATGATCAACAAGTGGTAAAGGAAGCATAAGTAGAAGCTAAGCTACTCAATTACTAATTGATGAGGGCATATAGAATGTGAGAACATTTATTTTTGTAAGATTATGCAATCAACAACCTTGTCAAAATGGCAAGACAAGAAAGGGAAAATAATAAACAAAATATGCAGAGACACAGAGCTAAGAGAGAAACTAAAGAAGATGATACCTAAAAACAAGCCTGGTCAGGCACATTAAATGATGGGCTATCAAGAAACTGCAGACAGACCAGCGGCTTGCAGGTGATTAAGATGTAAACCCTAGAGTCCAGGTTATTACAGAAGGTCATTGGGGCAAGCTGATGGGGGAATGTGCAGGGCAAGGCCACCAAGTAGGAACAAAGAAAGAATAGACAGAAAGGGTATGGAAGGTTTTGGTCACTTGTAAAATGGAGCTGGTCAGTAAGCTTGTCTGAATAAGCTCTGTTCCTCAGAACTGCAGTTCATCCTCTTTTCTTGGTAGTAAATACTTTCTTAATTGTATTTCTGTGTAATCGCAGTCTATCCAATGTTCTTTTGAAGACCTATCACTTAAAATTTAAAAAACATGCAAGCAATTTCAAGGTAAAAAGGGTTTCTCAAAACATAGTATTTGGACCACAGAGGTTTATCCTTTGAAAACAGAATTTATGCTAGATCAGGTATAGATCAATCAATTTTTGTCATTTATAATTAGCTGTTATATATAGCTTTTTTTGAAATTAAATTCATCCCTGCTGTTTATATGAATATTGCAGTGGGAGGAAAAAAGCTCTTTTGGCATCAATGAGGAAAATTCAACCCACAACTTATCAAGTACCCAGGGAGAGCTTTGCTGTTTCCTTATTATGTTCCATTTGAACTCTATAAAACTCACACAATGCAAAACATAAAATCCTGTATTATTTATGATTTCTGCTGTTTCACCATTTACAGTCAAGAAATTTATAGGTAAAACTCCATTTCCTAGACTGTTCTTCATCTAATATTGTTTATGAATTTTATATTCTCTTTCTGACTGGGTTTATTATTTCAGTATATAGGACAGCTAAACTCCCTGGAAACCACTGCCCACTTGACTAACAATAGGTATGTGAAACTGCAGGTTTATTGACATTGTATATGACCATCTGAAATATGAAATACTTCACCCGCATCTGTAATAAACAAAGGCTAGCTTTCTTTCTTGGGTCTTGAACAACGGCATAGGAGTTTCATTAAAACTTTGTGGTTTCATAGTGACAAAGTATGAAGAATAAAATGGAATGGCTGAACCTAAACTAATGCAGTTTTGCTGAAACCATGAGGATTGATGGTTCATAAACAACACAAACCAATACAAAAGGCAAAGATCTCCGGAACCAATGGTTTCAGCAGTTAAGGCAGCAGAACAGGAAATCTGAAACTCATCAACAGTCTATTTTGTGCTGTATATTTGTCCTTTTCAATTGGCAATGGCACAGATCTCATTTCCCTTTTGTTTTGCAACTGACACCTCGTGACAGGTTGAAAGAGTACATAGTCAGTCAAAATAAAATTGAAATTATTGTGAGAAGTATTTCAATAATTTTGTTTCTCTACTGAGATACATGCTTTTGTCTTTTACACAATATATTTATATTAATTCCTGATGTTTGTTTTTGTTGTTTTTTTGTTGTTGTTGTTTAGTTTGTATTTAATTCGTTCCTTTCTCATGCAGCTAGAAAGTAAAAATAGACAGCTGCAAGCAATCATACATCTCAGGGTGTATCTCAGCTGGTAAAATCTGGAGCATGTCCAAGTTTTGTAGCTCTGGTGCAGTCTCCTCCTCCATGGCCTTACACCATGGCTGGACCAAAGCCTGCATGCACAGAAATCCACTTTACTGCTGCAGCGTGGAGATAAAAGCACAGGAGTTGTGCCAGAGCCAACTAATGTTTCACAGGTGAACAAAAGTCCTAGACTTTCTTGGAACTAAAATGCCCACCTAAACTAGACAATTTTCAGTAAATCTTCAGCAAAGGATCTATAGATTAAGACCACAGTTGCAGGAATTCAAATTCAAAATGTTTTTGTGCCTGGAAAAGACAAAAATTCTGCAAACTATTATGGAGTGAAGATTATAGCCATACATCTCTCAAAGTAGAAGAAGAATCGGGCTCTACCCTCTGAGCATTCTCTGATTCTGAGTTTCCTTTTCTCTTGCTAAAGAATGAACATGCAGAATATTTTTGGTTATTTTTTAACAGCTTTTCAGTTATTTTGGTTCACATGTTGGCAATAGCAAAGAAATGTACCTCCAGACATGTAACTGCCAGCTAACTCATAAAAATTTAAGACCACAAACATTGCTGCTGCTTCAGAATGCAAAAAAATTGGCAAATGATTCACCAGTCTTTTCTTAAAAAAAAAAAAGAAAAAAGAAAAAAACCCACTTTTTTACTGTACAATTGCTCCTCTCTTCCTTCCAGACATGCACTAATTTACTGTTATTAACCTCTCAAATTGGAAAATTGTGTGCATCCCAGTAGGAACCAAGACAGATGACCCAAGAAAACCCCTGGAGTGCCTTTTTTCTTCTCCCACAAAGCACAGTTAAACATTTTGCCCAAACTATTTCTCAACGACATTTTAGTGCATGAAACTTAATTACCAAAATGTTTGTCTTCTGTGGATAAAAATATTTTTGCCAGAAAAATGCATGGATGTGGTAATTTTGGAAGGAATTTCAAAGGCCCACAGATTCAAGGATGATATAATCCTTGCAAGATCAGAATGAGGATTTGGAAGAGTGCATCCAATTGAGGGAGCCCAGAGTACTTCCTAATTTGGGTATTGTATCTGAATGCCTTAATATAAATGCCTGACCTAGCTGTCTTCATATTTTGTGAGTAAAAAAATTACATATAAAGAATAATCTAGTCTAACTAAAAAGTGTTACACTAAAATCAAAAACCAACAAGCAAACAAACAAAAAGGTAAATAGCAAAATTTTATTTCTTGGGAGTCATAATAGTGTAACTTTAAATGTCTGTAATTTTAATATGCTTCTGATAAGTTTGATTTTTCCATTGTTTCACTGTAAAAACATTTTCATGGTCTTGTATAAATTATACTCAAAATGTATTTTAGGATTACAGAATTAAACTTAGATTTTTAAATTTTTCTTAATGAGTCTGAGAGTTCAATTATTTCTATACAAAGTAAGATTATATAACATAACTATTATTTTTTTAAAAAAAAAGCTTATGTTATAAAACATATGCTTATTCTAAGCATTATTTCATTTTTCTTGCCACTGATATTTTAGTATTTAATATATTTTTTTATGTATGTACAAGTATTTAAGTAATGGAAATTCACTTCTTAGAATTAGGAAATTAAGCAAAGAGGTTTATGGTTATTAAAAAGGTAACAATGAAATTTGCAAAGAGATAATTTTTCAAATGAAGAAAATTTCTATGTCTATATAAATTTTCATGCCGCTGTCATAGATAATAGATTAGTGAAGTGTATTGCAGAGAATTAATATCAGACAGAACTGTTGAGGGAAGGTATACGTGTCACATCAGACAAGGCAAACAAGGAAAAAATTCAAAGCACAAGGCAAAGTGTATAAAATCAGTGTAAAATGCAAACTCTGACCTTGGGGAATAATGACTGAGCCACTCCACATCACTTAGTGAAGGAAAGAAAATCCTACTTGAAGTTGAATAACTGCAAGGATATTAAACTGAACAGACTCATGAAAGGATGTTGGTAGAGTGATGAAAAGTTTCTTGACCTGGAAAATTGTTTCAGTTCTACATTGAAGAAGAAAAAAAAAAAAGACTATTTTAGGTTCTACATAAAATTATGAGAGAGCAGTATATTACAGATTCCTAATTTTTATAATCCATATAATCCATTACAGCAACAGTAATTATAATCTTCTGTGCATTTTTTCTTTTAATTCATATGCTATCCAAGAACTTGCATCCCCTCAGTTAACCTTCTTGGACAGATGAGAAGGAGAGACATGTATGCCTATAAGAAGTGAGCTGAGAATCTCTGATACTAACCTTGCTCATAACTTGTCCTCTTGTTAACATATTTTATATTCTGTCCTTTTTCCTTTGTATTCAAGCCTCTTCCACTCAAGCCTGAGAACACAAATTGTGACACATTTAGAGGTCACTAAAGAGTGATATTTTCTGTTTGTTTGTTGGAACTATCCATCACTACATAAAACTTGAAGTTAAATTGATATTTTTCTGCACATTAGTAGAAACAGAATGGAAAGATTTAGGTCTCTTTGTAGTTATTAAAAGGAGTTAGGAGTAGAGATATGAAAAGAACTCTGACATTTTATCACCAGGCCTCAACTGACCTAAATAATCTGCACTTGACCCATAAATCACATCAGTATCTGCCAGATGTAAGTGCCTTAAAGTGAGTGTAAAATATTGATTTTATAATGTGCTTCAAATTTTTATTGCATATTCCACAGAGAATAAAAGGTTTGAGAAAAATCAACATTTTAGAAGCCTTTTTTTCAGTTTATTGCTCCTTTTCTTTCAAAACATCTTGATTTTGGGATTCAGCTGCTCAAAATAAAGGAAAAGAAAGGTGTTATGCACTAAATAAATGTAAGTGTAAGAAGAAATTACACCCATTTATTGAATTTGCATCAGGTGGTATCTTACCAGAATGTAAACAAAATTTGGAATTGCATGACCAATAAGTGTTTAAAATAATGTTAACTTTTAACCATAGGAAAATTAAATGCAATATTATTTTATAATTAATTAAAAGCCAACCTATTATGTTTAAAAACACTATGTGATTTTGTTTAGAAGACGGTGCATTTCTAAATAAAATGTTATTATCCTAAAGGTGATTTTCACATCAGATGAAAAAAATACTCTTGGTGACTGTATTGATTTTCCTGTAAAAGTATGCATATCTTACAGTAAATATTATGTTTCTTTGACACTCAAAATATTTTATACAAACATCATGCTCATGAATATGGGAGAATCATTAAGAAAAGAAATATAATCCTGAATTTTCTCTCTTCAGATTCATAGATATCTGAGCTCAAACTTCATCTGCTATCAGAAATCAGTTATTTCAGCAACTTGTCAAGAAAAATGATATGGCATAACCATAATTTAACTTCATAGTTTCCCACTACAGAATTTGTTCTAAAGGAATGATGCAAAGACTGTTTTCTCCATAAAACATCTTCAATCTCAGTATAGAGCCAGACAAACATATAGTCCATAGGCACTGAAAAGTGTCAAAGTCAGAGAAAATTAGGGGTTTTAAATTGGCTGTGTATAAAGGAACTTCCAGGAGAACTATTGGAGTGTAGGGAGTCTTGCCATTTTTGATAGAATCATCCTTCTCCTTTGAAAACAAGAAATTAAGATGCCAGTTGGTTATTGAATAACATAATATCCTGCAAAGTCCCTTTTATACATTTTTGTAAGCATATCCATTCATAAAATCTGAATTTAGTGAAGCAAACTATGTCTTTCTCTGTGAAAGAGTTCAGGAGTTGAAAATTAGTAAATTAATATGCTGGATTTGAGTGATTGTGTATTCTAGTGCATTGCATACTGGATGAAGAAGTGTCTGTAGCAAGGAAACAACAAACGTTTTGGAAAGAGTACAGTTTATGGAGGGGAGAAAGAGGTTAGCTAACTCTTTTGGTAAGGAGAAGGACTGTGGGTGAAAGGTATTTCTCACCCACATAACAGAATATTATAATTTTTTTTATGTCAGAAACAATACAGGCTAAAGACATAGGCCAACAGGAGCCCCAAGGAGCTTAAAAAGAAGTCAGAAATCTGCATATCCACTGAAAAAGAGCTATGGATTGTGAAGAAACTTACAGAGTGTATATACATTATTTATAAATGTTCCAATCCAGGAAAATTTAAATTTGGATATTGGGTGGAAGATCTTCTAATATGAATATTGTATATTATTATAGATAAGACTATATTCTAAAGATATCCAAAAGGCAGTGCCCTAGGCCCCAACACTATCTATTTTATGACTGTTTCTGCAAGTACATTCCACAAATTAATAGATGGAGAATTAGCAGTGTATTTGCCAACTGTTCCAAATGCCACGCAAAATTGTAGATGCCCGAGATTAATTCTCTTTACAGAAAGAGAAAAGCACAATAAAAAGAGCAAATAGTGAGAAAAAGAACTCAACATTGATTTTCCCCAACAATTTTCCTCACTTGAAAAAATTTGCTAAAATTATCTGATCATGAAATACATTATATCTGAGAATTCAAACCTTGGTAGTGGTATGTCTGCTTGTTATGAAAATCAGGATGAGTATTTGTAACACCCTGGAATACTTAAATTCAGGCGTTAAACTGAGGTTCCTTTACTCTAGTTGGTGCAAGGAGAAATCGCACAAAAGTTTTCTTTTTGCAAAAATATAGAAAATTAAGAAATTTCAGAAAAGGAGTAAATACAGCATCAATTTCAATATAAAGCACATATTATGGAATTAATTAGCATTAATTTCACATTAACTTAGTATAAACTTAGCCCATTTAACATAGAAACCTTTAAACCTATGAGATGTTGATTTACCCAAAAACGTTCCATGAAAGAGGATTAGAAGGAGTAAAAGAAGGAGAGAAAAGGACAGAAGGAATATTTAAAAAGCCACATATATCTACTAACTCTTAAAGTTCTAACGTGTTTGAGACAGGAACTCCGGGGGAGCTGGCAGGGTCCAACACACGATTGTCTCATGGGGCTTTGTCTCAGCAGAAAGCAAGCCTGACCAGCCCCAAACCACACACACACACACAGGCTCAAGACATTGGTCTGATCCAGTCACTGGCAGTATTACTCTCTTTGGGGACCACTCTGTCACAGAGTTTGTTTCAGTGTTGGTCAATGTATTTTATTGCTGTGGATTCTCAGTATTGCTTCTACAACAGGTTACATGCAAAATTGTAAGTGACCCCATCTCATAATTAAGTTTTTAATTTAGGGTAATGGTTTTGAATGATTATCTGGAAAAATCAGATATGTACTTAGTGCAAATCCTAAGAGGTAAAATTTGTGGTGCAAATTTGGTGTGTCTTGATGTACATAGCTGTGACCCCATAGCAAGAAATATGAGAGATCATGTGGAATACTTTGATTTTTTTGTAAGACGTGGGAACTTCCAGACTCCACTATACTAGGTGTGCTTCCTCTTTGCTCACAAACATCCTCAGACAGATATAAAGATGAGGATAATTTTAATCATTACTATAAATAGTGGAAGACATCTGTGCACTAGATAAAGTTCACATCTGTATTCACATCTAAGACATACATAGAGAATCATTGAATCTTAAAATCATAGAATGGCCTGGGTTGGAAGGGACCTTAAAGATTATCCACTTCCAAGCCACCAGCTGCGAACAGAAACCCCTTCCAATAAACCAGGTTTCTCAGAGATCCATACAAACTGTCTTAAACACTTTAAGGGATGGGTCATCCACAACTCCACTAAGCAATGTGTTCCAGTGTCTCACTTTCCTCACAGTAAATAATATCCTAATATCTCATTTAAATCTACTCCCTTTTAGTTTGAATCTCTTAGTTTGAATTACTCTTGTCCTGTCACTACATGCTTTTGAAACATGTCCTTCTCCCACTTTGTTGTAGGTCTTCTTTAGGTATTGGAAGGCTTCAATAAGAGCACCCCAGAGCCTTCTTTTCTCCAGGCTGAATAATTCCAATTCTCCCAGCCTTTCCTCATGGAAGAAGTGTTCCATCTCTCTAATCTTCCTGGTGCTCCTCCTCTGGACTCACTCCCACAGGTCCATGTCCTTCCTGTGCTGGGACCCCAGAGCTGGATGCAGCCCTGCAGTGGGGTCTCACCAGAGCAGAGCAGAGGTGCAGAATCCCCTCCCTCCCCTGCTGCCCACGGTGCTCTGGATGCAGCCCAGGACACGTTTGGCTTTCAGGATGTGAGTGCCCATGGCTGGGTCATGTCCAGCCTCTCATCCACCAGCATCACCAAGTCATTCTTGGCAGGGCTGCTCTGGATCTGTTCATCCCCATCCTATGTTGATATCAAGGGTTGTCCTGACCCAGGTGCAGCATCTCATACTTAATTTATTTTAACTGCATGACATTTCTATGGGCCTATTTCTCAAGCTATTCTGGATAGCATCCTATCTTTCAGATGTGTCAACTGCACCACTCAATGTGGTGTCATCTGCAAATTTGCTGCAGGTTCCCTTGATCCCTTTGTCTCTGTCATTAATGAAGTTATTAAATAATATTGGTCCCAATATAGACCCCTGAGGGACACCTCGTGCCCCTGATGTCCACTTTGTTATCCATCTAACAGTCCACTTATCAATTCCATCTCTCTCCAATTTAAAGATAAGGATGTTGTGCCATGTCAAAGGCTTTACAGAAGTGAAGATAAATTAAATCTGTAGCCCTTCCCAATTGCTGAAGTCAGACTAACATAGAAGGCTGCTGGCTTTTTCAGGCAAGAACTTGCCCCTAGCGAAGTCAAGCATGCTGGCTTTCTTGAATCACCTCCTTGTTCTCCATGTACTTTAACACAGCTACCAGGAGGAATTGTTCCAAGATCTTCCCAGGTACCGCGATGAGGTAGACAAGTTGGTAGGTCCCAAAGTCCTCCTTTCTGCCTTTTTAAAGATGAGTACAAAATTTCCCTTTTTTTGGACTTCACCTGATTGCTATGGCTTGCTAACACGTGTGCATGTATGAAAGTGCATGTAAAACTATATATATATATGTTTAATTCTTGTATTTACAAGTATTTGTACAATAACACAAAAAATTAAAAATATGGTCTATAACCATATAGATTACTGTGCTATGTGCATTCTAAGTTAAATTAAAAAACAAAGAATCTAATAATCTAATAATGAAATAATTACTACATTAAACAAGATAACGACAGAAATATAAAGAATAAGTTTTACATAATTTATTATAACTGAAGAAACACTAGATTTTCATTGTTTAGTATTTGCATGTTAAAATATCTTGTATTTATGGTAGATATTTAAGTTATTACTTGTCTTGCTCCAGGCGTCATTGTAAGCAAAAAGTAATACCTTTTTTCTTTTCATGTGAACTCAATGTATTGTACTCATGCCTATACATGCTGTGCAGCATGCCAATCAAATGTTTTTCTACATATATCAGTTTCTTATTTCTGCATAAATATTCCCTATCTCTTTTTCCTTTCATTTACAGAATCTTCAACTGCCAAAAGCTGCAGTGGGTGAGTGAATTCACTTTGTACTCTAGCTTTTTCCCCAATATGTACATTATGGCAAATCTGCTCTCACTTTCAAAAGGAGCGGATGTCTGCAAACCATCTCTGGTATAATTTTAAATAAAAAGCTGGAGCTTCGGGCCATGGAGACATGAATTTATCCCTAATGTCTAATTATTAGTTTGATGAGATGGCTCCTGGTACACCTAAAAGCAAATGAATGCTTAATGATGTTGTGCATAACAATATGACTAAGAGAATAGTATAAGCATAGAAATATACCTTCATAGCTAGAATGAATAATAAAAAATAAATAAATCCTAAATTTGTTTGCATAAATCATATAAATTGGGATGCATGCAACATGGCACTGAGAATTAAAATTCCAAAATTTAATTTTAAAAACTGAAAGAGCAAACCTCACATGATAAAATCTGCATAAATTTAATATAACACAAAAAAAATACTGACAACACATGAAGATAAGAGAATCCATTCTACTTCAGATCAGGTTCCTTTGAGTATTTGTACTTTGTTGTAGGCAACAAGGGGGTAGAAAATTGCATGATAAAATCAGTGCTACTGACTACTGTTCCCTAGTTAAAACATGATCACAGATACAAATGCCTATAGAATAAATAATGTTAAATGTCAGTAAATGTATCAAGCTCCAAGGTTTCATAAACTTTCAATAAAATTCAGTAAGGTAATGTTTTACAATTGCATTTAGGGTGTGAAATTCTATCTTAGTATTAGTTGGACTTAGAACTGCATCATGGAACTTTGGCTGGAACATGGATCAAATTGATTATCTCCTCCTCAGCATGCTAAACAGTCCTGAGTTACTTCTCTCTCTACATGTTCAAGCACACACCTTTCCCCTCCTAAATAATAATAACTAAATACATCACATTACTGATGTTATACCTATAAGTATCATGAGAACTCTAGTCTTTATTTAATAATTGTGTATCAGAAATCAAGAAATATGGGGTATGTTTATGCTACTACATAAAGTGTGATCAGAGCTATTCCCTGGCACAGGAAAACAGTCCTGTTCTCTTCTTCTCTGGCCAGAAGCAGACCTTTCAGTTGCTCTTCCTACTGACACAAGGAATTCATGTGGTGTCAGGAATATAAGCTTGACAGTGGTCACTTCTTCCCGAGTACTATGAAGAGAAAGACAGGGAGGACGCCATGGAACAGCTGCACAAAATAAGAGTGACTATGTGGAACACTGAGCATAGTCTGACACTGAGACACCAAATCCTCTCCTATTTTTATATATTTATTAATCTCAATATAAGAAGTAAAAATGTTTGTTAGTCTTCATTATTCTTCCTTTATAAGACTCTTTCTGCTCAAATGGCTGTGATTATGACTTTTTTTTTATTATAAATATATTAATGATCAACCTATCCTCATTGGTTACTTATAACTGTATCACTAACACCCTTTAATTTGGAAACTATATTTACCCTTCCCAGAGTTTACAATTGCTAGAATTTTTTTCAGAGGCTCTCTAATATATTGCAATATAAGATAACTGGTACTTTTATTATTTTGACAGCTCTTCCTTGCACTCATGTTCTAAGTTTATTTACCAGAACAGCAGATTTATATGTTTGAGTCCAAATAAAGCCTTTCCAAGAAGATGGATGTAATTTTAAAACTTATTCCCATACAGGGAGGAAACACCATACTGAATGAAATAAGAAATATTAAGATCCATTTTTTTTTTATGGTGTCATAATATGTCACCTTGTATTAATAGTCCACTAGGCAGAATATGATGCTCATCTTACTGTTTGTTTGTCTACAATAATCGTTGTGAAACTCCCTGGGAGACATTAGGATTTAAGCATGTTCCCTGACACTTTTATCCAAGTAGACTTTCTGACTAGCACTGAACAATCACTTCTGTTTTGACTGAAATACCAATTTTATACCAGCACAGCATCTCTGGTCACACTCAGTTTTGGTGATGTTCTCAGGGACTAAACACTTGTTAATTCGAGTCCCAATAACTGAGGAGGATGACTTCTTTAGGAAGTACATGAAGAAGAAGAGAGTAGTAATAGTGAGAAGCAATCCAGAAAAACAAAAAAACAAAAACACCTCCAGAAAAAAAGACTGAATTGAGTTTCATTTATTTAGAAAGGAGCAAATTTTAAGATATGCAATAACAATGCTATATGCTAAGGGTTGTCACAAAAATGAATGTTCTCCATGTCTATGAGGTATAAAACAAAAAGAAATGAGCTAAAATGTAAGAAAATGAGCTGTATGTCAGGGGAAATCCTGCAATACGAGTGACTCAATTCTATTAAAAATTTAAGTAAAATGAAATGAGCTGTAGGGCAGGGGAAGCACTGGAATATGAGCGACTGAATACTATTAAAAACAAGACAAGCATCTACTAGTTTCATTTTCTATGTTTAGAAGCAGTAATCTGGGGCAGATAAATTTTTGAGGTGTCCCCATGAATTATTTTCTATTTACTTATGATTTCTGGAGGCAATCATGCCTTCTGCTTTATTTAAGACTTAGTGCACAAGGCTTATAAATGCATTAATTTATCTGTATTCAAAGTATTTAGCTGAAGATTCTACAAGTCTCTAAGAAAAATTAGATCAATTAATAAATAATATAATAAAACGAAACATTTAAATTGGTGCAATATTAATTAAAATGCCTAACAAATTTTAGAAAGTGTGGCTAATCACTGCATAAAAAAGAAAGCATATAGCAGTTTTTAACCTGGGCCTAGATTATTTACTTGTTGCACTTTAAGTGTAGATTTCTAGAGAACAAGAATGGCCCATTCCAGTGGACAAAATATCAAGGCAGAAGCTGTGCATGGATAACATGGAGCTCTTGGCAGAACTAAGACATGAAAAGGAAATGTATCGTGGATAGAAAATACTTTGAGAAAAGGAAATATATCATGTTTTGAAGCAGGGACATGCTATAAAGACTGCTTAATGAAGGCAAAGAAGGTGATGGGTAACATGAAAGATTTCTTTAGGGAACCTTGACAAGAAAACGTTTAAGAGCTTCATGGGACAAGGAACCTGGTGATAAAGATAGTGGAAAAGGTCTTTCACAAAATGTCTTATTCTTTAATTCTATGATTCAAACTTTCTAAATATTTTCAGCAAAAATCCTTTGAATAAGCAAAGTTACAACAGAACAGAAAATACAGGCTAATATCATCCAAATAATCAGTAAGAAAATTAATATTAAAATTAAAATTAAATAAAACATGGTAGTAGATTTCCAAATTAGAGAAAGATAATAAAATTATCTGTAGTGTAAGATTTTATATACAACCATGGAAAAACACAGATTTTTATGCAAGGAATCTTCTGATGCAACTCTCTCCCTAAACCAACCCTAATCTTCTGGTTAAAAGAGGTTACTCAGGGCTTTTTGGAGTCAAGTTTTGGAAATCACTAAAGATGAGCATATCACAGCCTCTCTATGGTACCCATTCCAGAGCTGAGTAATTTTCAATGGGAAGACGTTTTTCTTCATTCCTACCTGGTATTTTTTTTTGTTGCAAATTGTCACCAATTGCAGTCCAAAACCTGGTGAGCTTCCATCACAATGATGGTGCACTGAAACTGACATTAAACTCATTCTCAACCAGAACACCTGGGCCTTTTTTTTTTTCCTAAAGATATGCTCTGCAGCCAGTTATTCCCAGAATATGTGAATACAGGAGGAGTTTGCTGAACTTGGAAGCATATGATACATTCATTCCTCTCTGATTTCAAAATGTCTGGATGTCGCCTAGTAAATTGGAAGCTAAAATGACAGGAAATAACCTTGAGCAAAAATGCTATAAAATGTAGCTAAATAAGTAACACATCTTGAATGTTGATCATTAGGTATTGAAACTTTGTATCAAAATGAGAAATCATAATTTTTTTCCAAGCTAATAGCACTCATGGATTATATAGAGAGTCCTTTTTCTGCAGGGCTGGTAAGACGCAGTAGCATGTGCAAGCTGAATAAATTGCACCAGCATTTTTCTCAATTAGGAAATTAAATCATATTAAAAGAACTGGCAGACTGCCTTTAGAATATTTTTTTCTATCTGGGCTTTTTCTCTTTGTAAATGTTTTCAGTGTAATGCTATGTTGTTATGTGCCAGCACAGTAGTTCCCTCAATCCTCAATAAGCAGACATATGTTGGCACTTATCCATCTCTAATTTTGTCAGAGTACTTCATTTTCTCTCACAGTGTTCTTCCTGGCACAGATACTTGCCAGCAACTGACAAAAAAACAACTGGAAATGAGAAAAAAAATTACTTTCAGGGGCAATCCCTGACAGCAGCACTACTTGAATATGATCCTTGCCAAGATTTTCTCCTCTGCCTGCAGACATCTACATGGAAAACCTGTTGGTTTTGTTGCTGCTGCCATTAATTTCAGGGCCCCAGTTGTCCTTTAAAGAATATCCAATCCAACCAACTTTTTTTTTGTATTAAGGTAGTTAGAAGGGAGCAACATTGCTACAATCAAAAAGTCCTGATTCAATTTCCAAAATTTTGTGCACAGAGGTTTTTTTTTTTAAATCACAGTTACAAAAAAAAATCTACTTTGAAAAGACAAAGGATGCATTTATATTGCTTAAGAGAAATCATATTCACTAATGTATATTAAATAAAAAAATTATTAGAATGTCCTGGCGATCTTCTCTGTCTTCTCCAACTCTCTCATGAAAAAAACAATCCAATCTCTTCCTCAGTTTTGTGGCCCTTCATTGAACTCATTCCACATCTCTCTCCTACCAGAAACCCACACATGGACACAGCACTCCAGGTGTATCCCACAAGTGTTGCTGACACGTCTCTGCCTGACACGTTCCATGGCACTGTAGGCCACCTTTCCCACAAGTATACACAGCTGGCTCATGGTTAACTTTTCTTCCACAGCTTCTCTGCAAAGCTGCTTTGCACAAGTATGCCTCAGCCTGTAATGGTGTGTCTGTTTATTTCTCACCTGAGTCACATTTTCTTCAGCTTCACTGAGAAGTTACTAATATTTCTTTATACTTTAAATGGTATATTATGTAATCATTTTTCTTAGACACTTTTACAGTGTCTGATAACCTGAAAAATTCACCCAAGATGTGAGGCACTGGCAGTTGTTTGAACTATAGGTATTGTATATGCCAAGAGTTTTTCAAAGCAGCTACGTTATACAGAAGAATAAATGTCTGGATAAACATTTCATAACATATTCAAGGCATATTTTATGTTGATAAAAATAGTCCACACAGAATCTGGAGCTAAAAATCCACCCAGATAAACTAATTTTCAATGGAAAGGAAGATTATCATTAATGCTCTGCCAAATCTATAGTTTCTCATTGTGACTTTCCTGCCAAGAAGATCAGGCCTATAATTAGCAAAATTAATTATTGTATTTGTACCACTAATAGAATCTCATGTGACTGGAAGGGAATGATACTATCTAGTGTGCTCTTGAATATCTATACCAATTTTACACATTGTAGACATTTTTTAATGTAAGTTGCAATTTCTCAAAAAAAATCCTTTAGAAAGTATCATAATAATATTTACAGCCAGCTGCCTACATGTTACTTCTAATGTACTTCCCTACCTGTTTGTATTAACAATATTTCAGCATATTTCAGGGGTCGTTTTCATTTTCTATGAAAAAGGCAATAATCACTACCTATAAAAAAAGTCTTACTTTCTTATAACTCTGGAAAGGTTCCACAAAACTGGTACTGGCACCGTATTACACTGAGGAAGAGAAGGAGGGAGTAGTTTGATAAAAGCTCAGATAGCCGAATGAAAATATTGAGAACCAAGGATGTCAGATGTGTGGACAGCCTATATATATTAGCAAATATTTCAAATCACTACTTCCTGCACAGCAGAAATTTTCAAACATTCAACTTTGCATTAGAGCTGGAGGTAAAGTTCAATAGTGTTAAAATTGTGATAAAATAGTTAAATGATCTGCTAAATTAGTTATTAGAAATCTTCCTCCTTTACTCACATTTTTCAAGAAAAACTTTGACAATATCATACGTGTGTTTATATTAAAATTAATATATGAGTGCTCTAATTATATAATGACATTACATACTTTTATGCTTTTCATTTGCATCTCAATATAGGATTAAAAAAACAAGTGTGAGAGCTGTATGAGACACGTGTTATACTCTGATCATTCAAAAAATGTTATAAATATTGCATGCCAATATCCTTGAAATTAGCCTTGGTCACAAAAATTCTTGGTTTATTTATTTATTGCTGGTCTAGCCCTTATCCTCTCGAAAAATTTAGAGGGACTGCTGTTTTCTTCTTTTGCATTCAGAGCAAAAGAAGAAAACTTTGGAAGGACTTCTTTTTTCTTCTTTTGAATTCAGAGCTCATGGAAATAAAGATTACACAGTAAAATTTTACCTAGATTTATTTGGTCATTTCCTTATTTAAATGATAATGGTTTTGAGCTAAGAGTTTTGGACATTAACTTCTTAGCAGATACGAAAAACTCTAATTAAAAAATACCAAAGATATTATAGGAAGCAAACGTTTCCAGAAGCATGTAATTTGTAAGGGTCCCAAAAGGTTCCTCTGTGTTATTACTTTCATTCATATTTTATCCAAACTTTGTTGATTACAGATCAGACTCCTGAAATGTTTCAAGGTACAGTTACTTAAAGTATCTCTTTTCTCTCAGAAGTATTATTATCTTATAATAGAACACACCTCTAGCAGTTGTCTTCTTACTAATATAAGAGAGGCTTTACATGTAAAAGTAAATTAGTGTCTTCATTGAAAACTGACAGATAAAGTTAGGATATTTCACGAGTCATTACGAAAAATTAATTTAAAACTTTAATAATCTAGGATAGTCAAAGTTTTTTGAGGATGGACAGTTTTTCTTTTATATCTTAAGTGTTTAAGCTGGAGACAAGAAACATTGCTTATCTTTTATAAAATAAAAGACTGTAATTTTTTATCTCTACTGCACATCAGTGTAAACTTAGAAGTCTTTCTCTTTTGTTAATAGTGCACAGTTTTAGAGTATGTACATGTTGTCTTAGAAACTAATTTAATAACAGAAAATGGAGGATAATATTTCATAACTCTAAATACACATCTTTGTTAAAAAAAACAAAACGTTGAAACATGGTAAGTAAAAACTGCAATTTCCAGTTTGCAGTAAGTACATCGTGAAGGCAAAATTAATGTACTTTTCTTTCAGCTTTTTTTAATACTGAGTCAGTTCTTCAGAGTCACTATCTGAAAATTTTCTCATTTTTGTTATTAAAATAGTAACAGATCTGTGCCAACTCATTTATTTAAAAGATAGACGAAAAGGTTCATATTTTAGCACCGTCTAACACAAGGCTTTCCCCCTACACTTGGGTAAAGTAAGCAGTCCAGCAAACTAGAACTGTAGGAAACAGAAAAATAGAAACTTCCAGAGATACTGAAGGGTTTGATTTGCAGCCTTGGAGGAAATTTGGATTGATGTAAAAGTACACAGACATTAAACAGAAGAAGTATAAGCTTATATTTCTTAAGTTGTAAGTAAGAACATGCCTTAAGTAAATAAGAAACTGTATTGGATAAGATGGTGACGAGTTTTACAGTGTAGTAATGTAGTATTGGGTAAGTTAGGAGGTCAAATGTTATAATAGAAGCATATATGTGTACATGTGACAGTAGATTATTGGATAAAAGTATATGCAGGAAAATTAAGTAAAGGTGATAGGTTAGAAAAACAAAATAAACTTCATAACAACTTTCCATTGGATTGGAATGTTACATACTGCCTTGTAACGAATCAGCATGTGACTGCTTTGAGCTATGGTTGAATTCTTTCTTTAAATCTCATGACTTTGAGTCTGGTGCATATCAGAGCAAAAAATCATCTTTAGCACGATTGTAGGCCCATCCCTTCATTAAAGAGATGATAATATAGAGCAAGCATTTAGGCACAACATTTGCCTTTGGTTTCCCATTTTGTTTTGGAAAAGTGTGTGCAAAACACTGGACTTTAAATATTTAAGGATTTTGGGAGATGAAATATAACAAATAATTTTATACATATTAAGGGAATCCTCCAAGGCATGAAGGTACTTCCAAAGTTAGAAGAATGTGGGAGCTTTACTCTGCTGTAATTACATCATCAGTACATTTACTCAGTAAACTAAAAGACAGAGGAGCTCATTAGGATCTTGCCTTGAATAGAACAAAGAGAACAAAATAAAAGAATAATAAGAGATTAAGAGCTGGAAAATCTAAAATTTTTAAGGTAGTGTAAGATAATTTTTAACATTAACAGGAAGGAAAAGAAATCATACATTCCATTTTGAAACTTCTGGGCAGATTTCTTACTGAAATCTTACATTATCAGAGACAAATACTTTCTGACATTTTTATCAAAAGCTTTCAAATTTCCCCATGAATGTAAAGAACATTAGAAGGAGCAGCCAACATGTGGCTCCTGAAAACAGATATAAGAGTCATGGAATATTTTAGGTTGGAAAAGACTTTTAAGTTCAAGTCCAACTGCTAACTCAGCATTGCCACGTACACCACCCTAAGCACCACAACTGCACATCTTTTAAATACCTCCAGGCATGGTGACTCAACAACTTCCCTGGCCAACCTGTTCCTGTCCTTGACAACTGTTTTAATGAAGAAATTTTTCCCAATATCCAATATACATCTCCCCTGGTGCACGTTGAGGACATTTCCTCTTGTCCTATCTCTTTTTACATAGGAGAGTCAGTTCACCCTCAAGTCCTACAACGGGAAGCTTTTACGCTATGCCAATATAACACCAGACAAGAATATTGCAATGTGGGAAGAAGCAAAGCTGCTGAGACACTATCTTGACTTATAATGGGAAACACAAACATAACATTTTGCCACAACACTTTAAACTTCCTTTTAATCCTCTGACCTTAGTATCCAAAATTTAGAAGTTTTATGGCTCTTAATGAACTAAACATTCTATTCTATGATTTACTGGGTCCAGAGCAAAGCATCTTTTTATTCAAAGCTCATGTACATGTATTACATAGGGAGTTGCCCTCTAGGCAGGTCCTAGAGTAATATTTACTTTTTCTTCAGGACTCTATTATACAAAATTTTAAAAATGTAATCTTTCATTTTATACTTTTAGACACTTCAGTGAATTTGTGGCAATATTAACATTCACAAAGTAATTATAACTGTGGATGTTCAATAACCCTTCTTTCCATAGTTCTAGATTTGGTGTTTTGCTAATCATAACCATATCACAGTTTATATTTATTTCTAAAGTCAGTTAAGTATCTGCTATATATAAATTAATTGAAAAACTTATATTAAGTCCATGTCATCTTAAATCAGCGTAATGCTAACACATTTAAAGAAATATAATTTCAATTTAATCTTACTTTGCATATAGTACTCTTTGATTGTCAATTCTTAAGCTTTCTTCATAAAATAATTCATAGAAGATTTCTCTCATTTTCTGGTATACATAAAATTGGATTATTTTTTCTCACTTGATATTTGTCATAGATTTCCTTTTTAAATAATTCAACATCAGCTTGTGTCCAAATGCAGTAAGTTATTTTTACAGCCATTCATGTTTTTCCTTTTACATTTAAACTATCTGAAAGAGCATTCCAAAGTAATCAGACTTAATGCAGCTAAGCCACCATCCAGCCCCCAAAAGTAGAATTAGCTAATCATGAAACATTTTTCTAGAAGATTAGCTAAAATGCACATTGCCCAGTTACTTTTTTCCATTTCTTTTAATCATTTTGATACAGGTTAAGCTTTTCCCCAGAAACTTTGGAGCCTATTTCTTTCTCCTTTCATGAACAAAATGTCATCCATAATGAAATGTCTCTCCTTGTCTAAATAATGAAATGAACCATTTATAACTACTTTTTATCTTCTGAGAATTCTACAAGTTTCATTTCCTAATAGATTATGTGGTTCACTGTAGCTCCTCCACTAGTGATGCTACCTAATGAATGAAGTATTATCTGTCAGAAGAATATATCATTAAAAACAGCATAATTTTTTTTCCATTTCCAAAAGATTAAAAATGTAAATTTCTGATGAAGGTAGGATTACACCTGTTTCTACAGCTGAAACCAAGCAACAGTCCTAAGTAGCAGTTAAGGAAATTGAATTTTTAACGTATTTATTTTCTTGTAGCTAATACTATTCCTGGGACAATACAGATTCCATATCACAAAAGAAAAAAAAAATTCTTCTCTCCTTCATGGATGGAATTCTAATTGTATCAGAGAGAAAGTAAGCAGAATTCAAATTACAAAACATTATGAAAATATATTCATCGAAAATGAGAGGAAGCAATACAATTAATGGATGGACCAGACTCTTTCATGTGCAGAAGAATAAGTAGTTTAATTCACTGCAAAGGAATAATAGAGTTAATTGCAAGACTCATCATTTACTAATAACCTAGATCATCTTCTGCCTAGTATCTGGATGCTAGTTTCATGCCTTTACGCCCTAGTAATGAACTCTCAATTCTCATAAATATCAAAGTCCCAGTTAGGGATCATATTATAAGAAAATAAAAAGAGAAAAAAAAATCATCAATGTGAAAGTTAAGACCTTGATTTTTCACCTAGTTCCCTCTGTCTTTATATTAAAGACAGATTCAGGCATGCCTCAATATTTATTACAAAAACCCCTCTTTTTGGACATTTATAATCAAATCTGCATCAGAGACATTAATTCCTACTGTTCATTAGTGTTTGTTTTTAATGAGCTTAGGCAATATTTGTGCTCTGAAGTAAACTAAAAGTCTCTTTAACCTTTATGGTAACAGATCCATGGGAATTCTTTGTTATCCCTTTACCTGTGCACCCTTTGATGTGCAACGTGTCCTATTTCATTGACCCAAGGTGCCCTTGTAGAACATCCTCAAACACTTCTTTCAAAGAAATACAGCCCAGGTAGCAGCATAAGTAGGAACGGAAATGTCTGAGCATCATTTGATCAAATAGTATTAGATTTCTTTGAATGCAGCAAATTATATTCTGTTGTACATACCACAATGACTCTCAGTCCAGTTGGCATCTGAGGGACATGTAAATTTAGTTTGGTTTTTTTTTTTTTTTTAATGAATCCCAAAGTGTCTCAAAGTCTCTTTTTTGGGATATGAAAGTATTTTCTGTAAATGAAACATGATTAACTGTCTTTCCACATGAATATTTTCACTGGTGGGTTGGACTTTTTAAAAAAAATTTATGTTGGGCATTTTTTAAGTTGAGTTTTAACTGTAGTTTTAAATACCTCCATGCACTGCAGTAATAGATATGAAAGGGGAGCTTAATTTTAATTTTAATTTTATTTTTAATTTTAATTTTATTTTTAATTTTTATTATTATTTGTTAAAACTTAACAGTATAGTAGGAAAATTTTCCCCCCTGACAACATACTACATTACTTGTGCATGAGTAGCATTTTTTTTCATTTGAATCTTTCAATGTCAAAATATTTATTTGGATTTATTAAATAACAGAGCATCATAACATTTGCATATGCAGCAAAAAATTTATCCTTGGCAACTGTAATGAGCATAAATTAAACATAGCTGAAAGCAGATGACAGCTACTTTGTATAATTCCTCTAGCACTTTAAAATGATCGCCCAGTTAATCAGCGATGAGTTACAGTGCAAATCTTATAATAACACGGGTGACATGTACATTAGTAGGTAATTGGAACATTATGATGAATGTTGCTACAAAAAATATCATGAGTTAATGAATAGATCCTTTTTATTTTTCCAGTTTCCGCCCAAATGATGGGTTGTATAGATTAAATAATCTGTTAATCCTTCAGTGTCACAGACTATCACAGTGAAATAGTGTCTGTTTCCAAAATTTAGTATTTGTCACTCCTACTGGCAGAATGCAGACTGAGTTAGCCATTGTCCAGGTACTCTCCAAACAAAGAATTTGGGGAAAGGAATACTTATTGTAATGTTATAGTACAAGCAGACATCTCCTGCACAAGCATGGTAAAAGAATGACAAGATCAGTACTAAGCAAAAGTCCTTTCAAGAAGTCAAATGTAGTCACTAGATGCGTTTTAATTTTATTTTAATCTATTTGCTTTTAGCCAATTAAATATGAGATCATTTTAGACTCTCTACTACTTCTTTCTCCTTAACAGAAAAAGCAAAAGCAAAAGGAAAAGGGAAAAAAAAGGGGGGGAAAGGGATTAAAAAAAAAAAAAAAGAAAGAGAAAAGGAAGGGAAAAGGAGAAAATATTCCTCACTTTTAATAACAATTTCAAAGTAACTTAATTAGAGAACGCATTGGATTCTACTTCCTTGAGAGTAAAACAAACAACCCACAAAAACTCAACCAAACCAAACCAAACCAAACCAAAAAAACCCACAACAAAATCAAAGAAATAAAACTCACCCAAAAAACAGCCCCCTGCCAAAAACCCACAGCAAACCAAATTTATACCAAAAGTTCACTTTATTTCTTATCTGAATTAGGATAAAATAAAACACTAAAATTAGTCTGGATTAAAGTTATGGGAAAACACTGATGAAATTATAGAATTTTAGCCATTTACTAGATCTATCTATTTTTATTCTGCAATCTTAAAATCCTAAAGAATTGCTGAAGACTATATGCTAAATGGTCTTTTCAAATATTCCCAGATTTACAGCTTTCACCTGCAAAACGTACTCAATCTATTCTGGAATTTATGTACTTAGAAAATAATGAGTGAAATGTTTGGCAAAGAGATCTGGTCTTACATTTCTAAAATGTTTTCTTTTTTAAAGCTTGGTGCAAATGTAATGCAATTAAATATAATCACCTTAACATCATTTCAAAATGCATACACAGAACACAGTTTAACCTACTATTTTTTTCATCTTTTATTAGGGGTTTGTGCAAATTAAAATTAAAGAAATAAAACAAATTGAAATCCCTTAATCTAAAAATAAACAAAATAGCTACTATAAATGCCAGACGAGCATAGAGATTTTTTTTAAATCTCATGAAGAAAGGCAAACATTATTTCTTTAACTTTCATGCACAAGTCCTACATAAAATAGAATGTTTAGACAGTATGTGCAAATATAGCTGTTGCCAGTGAAGAAGGGTATAACAGTAGCTTTTGACTATGCTTGTGCTACGGGAAAGTAATCTGAAAATGAAGCCAGCATCCCTGAGAAAATCATGATATTCTTGCTCACAGGCTTTGTTTCACAAATTCATTTAGAGGTTTTGATTCTGTATCTTTAGTATCGCCTGTAAAAAAATGTTTGTATTTTTTTCTTAAGACATAAAATAAAGTGCTCCTAAATGTTTTTTAGGTCAGGATTTTTTTTAACCTGTGTTGATTTTTTATTTTTTTGGAAGAAAACTTTCTAGTGAGATTAAATATGGTAAACAATGTTTCTCCAAAGAAAGGCTAATGAGCACAAGAAAAAATTCTCCTCCAGGATGATTTAGTACAGCTGACTATAGCATAGGATTAAAAAGTCAGTTCTGCTTGGCTCTTTCTGCACTTAATAATTTTTACTGCCTAAATTGCAGTTCTCACTTTGGTTTAGTTCTGGAGGAACCAACTCATTCCTGAAGCAGAGAAAATGAGGTACTGGAAGGAAAATATGGAAAATATTCACTTGGATAAAGGGAGGTACAGATACAGACTCTAGTTAAACGTGTCCTTTGGCATGATTATCAATAAATGAAGTAGACATAATTCAAGAGATATGTTTTTGGGTTTATTTTTGTTCAGTGAAAACTCTCAAAGGAAATTCTTTAAATTGGAGCAGTCGTCATTTACATGTGTGCATTTTGCACATTTTCCCCTTTTATTTTTATGACAAGAAGTTTAAATATAAACACTGCTGACAAAATATGCCAGCCTTTCTCATAAACCTACTCATATACTGGCAAAATATTATTAAACAAGATGCTGTCATGTCCCAGCTGTCAGTTTCAGCACACTATTGCTAAGTGCCATGTTAAAGGGTAAATGAGCTATATTAACATAATCCTCAGATGGAAGCCCAGAAAAGAGGTTTGGGGTTCTTTTCCCTAATAAAATCTTAAAAGTAGAGATTTTAAAGACTTCCTGTTGTAACTCACCAAAGGCCTGATGACAACGTTTCCTGGATTTGGATGGCTATAACCAAGCAACGTGTGATTTTATCATTAATTGAAAGAAGCAAGTTTCTAAAAAGCATTTCAAAAAGCTGTCAAAAACCAACATTGCAATTGAATATTTTCTCATTACTGATTCACACTGCATATTTATGAACAGCATCACATGAAGCACACTGTACAACACCCTTATATTACTGCTTTTTGCTTTGCTTGTCTTCTTACAGGCTGGACGATGTAGACTGCAAACAAATTTCTACAAAATCTGGAATAATTCTATTAAAATAATCTATCTTCCTCTAGAATTTTTTTCTAGAAAACAAAAGTATATAAACCTCATGCTTCAAAGACATAAATGCATATAAAATTATGAGGATGTGGGATATCTTAAGCAGATACAAGAACAAATGGTCTAGAAAGTCTGAGCTAATGACTTCTGCAACACTAATCATTAACCTTTTTGAGTGCCTCCCAAAGGGACTTCTTAGTAACAGCCATTAGAGAATCATATACCGAGTTCTTGCAATGTTGTCTAATGATAAGTTATACATATTAATTAATTAGTCAAGGCTTGTAAAGAGCTTTGGAAAGGATAAAGGATAACATACCAGCAAGTGTTAACTGCTATTACACTGTGGCTTTTTGCACTAACCATTCCTAAACTGATCTCTGAGACAATGTAGAGATGGTTTGTTTGATGGGAATTTATCTGAAGCCATATACTGAACACATGACCATACAAAACATGATTTTTAAGAATAAAGCTGTGTGAAGCCCTTGGACTCTGGACTGCAAAGAATCTAGGTAGTCAGAATCAATATGGAAAAGAAGATAAACTGTGTGGAACTAAAAAGGAAACACTGTAATAATATAAACCAAACCAAACCAACAATCCCAAAAACAAAGAAAACACCTACAAACCCAAATGTGATGAATTTGTCTAAAAGATTTATTTTACAGGCAATATAGAATAACATAATATAACCACGTTTGCCAAGAATGTGAGGTGTATATAATCTGCAAAAGAATCTAATCTAAACAACGTTGTAAGGCTTTCAGGGAAGAGGCTTTCTTTGAAAAGCAAATAGATTTGCATGCAAGCACATATCTAAGCATCCTTAGGACTCCCTTGATAGATGCAGAAACAAAAGCTTAAATGAAAAATTTTATATATATGTATGCATAATGGGAAAAATAAACATAAACATGCTTTTCTATTTTCTGGTATATTAATCCATTCTTTTCTTAATGCTATGTGGTTTTTACACCAGGTGGAATTTTGTTCCAGTTTCTTCTTTTTCCCCTTAGCAGTTTTAATGATGATCCATTCACTGCTATTTTCTGATATTTCTTCAAATAGCATTTTCAAGAATGGTCAGGTTGGACAGATGAATTTATATTCTTCCACTTCCATCTAAATACTTCTTCTTACCTTTAGTCTGGTTCAGTTTTTTGCCTTAACACTTATGGCAGAAAATAATCTAGAGCAATACATGAAACAAAGGTATTCTGTAGTTTGATAACTGCCAGTTCAAACTCAAGTCAATTATGGAAAATGGGCAATAAGACTTGATTTAGATCTCATTAACCACAGTTCTGTGAGTATGACTAACATGGTTTCATAAAATGTTATTTTAGTTGTGAATATTTCTTTTAATATAGGGCTAGTGTAAAGAAATACGCTTTATTTATTGTTGTATTTTCTGTATTAGAAGAAATTTTTAAGTTTAAAATTCTATTTATCATTGTGGTAATCACTGTGCACCTATGCTGGAGCTGGCCTTCAAGAATAAAAAATATTGAGTTAAATGTTAAGCACCATTCCATGAAAAAAAGGCTTTCCAAACAAATAATCTCTATTTTGTTTGGCTTTTATTAGGGGGAGAAATTGCTGCTTTTGGATTGGCTCTTTGTGTACTTGATGATAGGAAGATTACAAAATATACTGGAAACAGTCAATCAAACAGCCACTCATAGTACAGAAATAAACTAGGTCTCTGCCAAAAGACTCCAGGAAATGCAGGTATACAGAGAAATATGGCTATTTTCAACCACTGATATTCAGAGAATCTTTTGTCCTTTCACTACCTGTAAGTTTCACTACCAATTGAACATCATCTTCCAGAAATGAAAACCTATTTTAGAGTTTACCTGCAGATAATAGTTCATGGGAAAGCACCATTACCAATGTGAGCTGGTTGTTTTAATACTGACACTAAAATCTGACTCTAAAGTCTGTCTTACCAGGTTCTTTCAGAGCACATTATAATAACCTCAATAGCAACTAGCTGCTCTTCACCTGCACCGTGTTTCATTGCTCTGCACAGAAGAGAACACTTTCATTGATGGGTCAAGCCTTATAGGATTAATTTAAGCTTGGCCTGAAATGCTTCAGTTTTTCTCTGAGTAATTATAAAAAAAAATTGAAAAAAAAATGGATCGGTGAAGAAAACAGCCTTTAGATTACATAAAAAAAAAATGTTACTAGAAAGATGAATGTTGTAATTAGCTAGGGTGATCTGTATGCAGGAGCATTTATCCCATGCACCTAATTTTATGATATATTATTTCTCATTCAAGTGACACTGCGTTTTCCTGATCCTTGTAATCATGTTTCAACCTCTTGGGAACAGAGACTCATTTATTGTGATTCTTTCCTCGCAGGACTTTTGAATTGCTTGTGGCTTGCTCAGAATGCACTATGCAGAATTGTCACTGCTTGGAACAGGTATTGTGCTGGCTGTGCATTCTTTACATTGCTACCTACAGACTGATAGATTGATTTGAAAATGCCACAGGCAGTTTTAAAATCCCTTGCTGGGATTTGCTTTAGCAAGATCTGAGGCTCACTGACTGAAACTTGTGCTGATACCTATCAGTTCTCAAACTCCACTACTATTCAGTGTTTCTTAATTGCATGCCCAAAGTCAGCTGGCAATTACACTTGTTGCACTGGACCGTATGGTATGAAAGTCAGTGTCCACTAAAATCTACCTAATTTGTACCTATTTCTTTTCTACAGGAATCTAAAATCTTTTCCACAATTTGAATTGTCATCCCTCTCCTTTTTCCCACTACCCCCAGCATGGATCAAGATCTGAAAAATCATCCATAAAGTCCCCTGCTAAGTCCAGTTTCCCATTACTTCAGCGAGCCCATTTCTGTCAGTATTGCTTTTGCAAACCTTGGTACTGTGTGGAGAAAAGGACTTCTGCCACTCCTGGGCCTTGTAGGTCTGTGTTATTTTAGGAGGGTGGGAAATTTCAGATTCTGCTATGTATGAATACTGTTGTCAACAATGAAATCTGGTTTAGCATGATCTGACAGCCATATTTTTATTAGTCTTTTTTACCTTTAATAGTTGTTGCTTAAACATGGTATGATTCAGTAATATAGCAGAACTTGGTACAGATTAATCACGCTGTATAAGTGTCCATATATGCACTTGTAATAAAGTGGAAATGGCATTGCTGAACAAAAAGAAATGCTAAGAATACAATTAATAACCACATTTAGTGTTAATTATATACTGGATCATTCTACATTATAATTTATGTATTAACATGAACTTTTATGATACACCCTAAATTGAAGGATATTTTACATTCAGCAGAAGAACTTGTGGCATCATTGTTATAGAGTGCACCTTTCCAGAGCACCTGTACTCTCAGATTTTGAGTTGGAGTATCTCCAAGGACTTGGCAGAAATTGAGCTAATGGCTTTGCCTCTAAAGCAGTCGCCTGCTAAGGACCTTGTTTTCTGAAAGGCAGGCACTACACCTCCGAACAGCCAGGGTGTCCCAAGCAGACACAATATTCTCTGATCAGCATGGAGGGTTGTCATATCAGGGTTACGTCCCCTTCGTTAGCTGCTATAATGAGTTAAATTACCCTTCACTCTTTATCTCAGTGTTAGCTACCAGAAGATCCCTACTGGAGTAAATTTTTCTTTATTTAATTTTCTCTTCCAGAGTACTGTATGCTACTACTACAGAGGAAAACGAATTTCAGTTCTACCAAACCTAATATATTATGAAAATGCAGATTTTTTTTACTGACTGGTATATCAAAATAAACAAACAAACTAGATAATTTTGCTCCTTTTTTGCCTTTGTTTTAAGAACAAGGACATTGAGATCAATTTTATAAATATAACATACTAAAATATTAGCTTATTCACTCTATACATTACAACAAGTTTCATAAATCTGAATTTCTGGCAGCTTCATTTCATGGTGCTGAAACATCTGAGTTCTCAGAGGATGTTGAAGGTAAAGCTTAGTAATTTCAATTTGTTCTAAGGTCAAAACACCCATCCCCTCCTAGAAATGAACAAAATAGCTTGTGAAAGATTTTTTTTTAATATATATATGACTTTTTTTCCTCTAGGCATTCATACAGAATATTAATAATAGAAGTCTAAAAGATAAAAAGAATTTATTAGAAAATTTCACTAATAATTCAGAACTACAACAATCATGTGTTAAATGTGATCTTTATGTGAGCTTTTGTCTTCATACTACCTATTTCCTTAGAAAGACATTTTCTTGTGAAGACACAGTTAAAAAGACTAAACGCCAGAATAATATTTTTTTTTTTAATTTTGTCAGCGCCCCATTAAATCCATGTGGCCTATACTGTGTTTGTGGAAGAGAAATATTGATATTTGGGGTAAGACCTTTAAGAATGTCATAAGGTCAGCTAACATGTTACATGTGAAGATAATGGCAGCTGAAATTCCTCCTTTGGGCCCTGATTCAGACATTCAGTGCAGCTCCAGCTATTGCAATGCATTATCGTGCACTAGGAAACAGACTGGAAATAGCAAACATAGGAAAAAAGGCCAGAAAAATACATTATGGGACTTCAATGTCTATCCTCATTAATGAATAAATTATAGATTTATTTCTAAAAATATGTGGTTTCTTCTTAGGATCTAAAATGTTTGTATTAATATATTCCCCTACCTCTGCTGGAGTTAGGTGCATGGCAGGACTACAGCTACTCATGTTGTGGCTTTGTAGCAGTGGAGGGTTAAAGTCACTTTAACAGCTGAATTTCATTTAGATCCTTTTTCTCTTTTACAGTTCTGAAGATTGTGAGGGTACAAGTAATCATGCAGGCACCAATTTATCCACATTTGGACAGTATCATACAACTTTACAAGATGTTTTTATATTCTTTTGTTTTCCCTCTTCTTTCCTCTAGTCTTTCATGATACCAATTTCTAGCTAACATTGCTACAGCTTTTTTCCTAATTTTTTCTCTTTCTTAAGTTAATTTCCTGAAAGGACCATAAACTCCCACCCTGCGCCCCCCCCAAAAAAAAATAAAAACAAAAAAACCCCAACCCAAACCAAAAACAAACAAACAAACAAAAAAATACACCCCAAAACACAACAGAAATAAAAAAACCTATAAAGCAAATTAAGTAAATGAAATTTAGTCTCTCAGAAAAAGAAGTTCTGAATTCAAATTAAAGAAGCAAAAAACGTCCTGATAAGGCTGAATCAATTCTTCCCATTAGTATAATATTCTTAATATAATAAAATATATAAATAAAATAAAATATATAAAATTCTTAATATAATACATCTTCATGAAACATTATCTATCCTCCCTTATCTAAAGTGATTCTAGAAGAATTTTCCCATATGTATTTGCATTGATTATCACTGGGGAAAAGAAGACTATACTAAGAAGATTCTATTTATAGTCATACAGAGAAAGTAAACAAGAAAACCCTTTTTTTTACATAATCATTATTAATGATTAACCTAAAATTCAGTGCTTGAATTACAAAAAATGAAGCAAAACACTTTCAACACTTTCAGGTTGCAAAGAGAAATACTTTATTGTTAGCCTGAGGTTTTAGTATGCTGGCATGATGCTCTCTAAAATCAAAAAATTGTAATTAAAACCAATTCCAGTGTTCTGATGGGTGATAATATGCTTGCATTAGAATGGTCCATGGAACTATCTTATAGTGTGCAAATTGTTTTGTGTTAAACAGGAAATCTTGTGATTTTTGCCTTCTAAATTCATATGGTTCTCTATTTTTTTATATATGAGGTGACTGCAAGTAATCTAAGGAAACTCAAGTCCTGTATAGCCAAATAGAGGGAAGCCAAACCAGCAATTCTGATGATGTTACACCTCATTAAATATGTAAATTAAAAATACTAACAACATAGAGGTTTGCTTAACCTTTTGCCAGTATGAAAATTCCTAATCTGATCCTTATATAAAGTTGGTTGATTTATTACAAAGTTTAATAAAGAAGTCTCTTGAGTCACTGAAAGTTCATTGTCAGAGACATTAATTTAGTAGTATATTTTAGGATTAGTTTCAAATTTGTGTGAAGATTGTTGATTTAGCTTTGGTATAGAGAAACTGGATATATTCATAGAAGGCTCTGGACAGGTGTTGTATGGTGGAATCTATTTTTCCAGAAAAATCCCTGACATATACTACTCTACATCAAAAGTAGATTCTCTATGAGGAACTCTATTACTAGTTCATCACAATAACTTCAAATGGCATATGCTGAATATCAATTCATTTTTTTGATCCATCTTTTTTCTGTTTATCTTACAAGAGTAATGAAATTTACATTTCCAGAAGAATATTTTTTCCCACAACATTGATTTCCATTAAAACAGAAATTGTTTCTGGATCTTCCAATTCTGTCCCAAATCCTAGTGTTTACCTCAAGATCTGAAATTCTGTTCTTTCTCTTCAGCACTGTCTGCTCTATGTGAAAGAATAGAAATAGTTTAGGTAATGCACATTCTTCAATACATATTTTTAAATTTGTCCACACATTAAATAAAAAATTCTGTCCCTTATTACTACAGAACAAAAACAAAAACGACCAAAAAACCAAACCACTTGGAAATGCCACTTGAATCAACTGAGATAGTCAAAAACTGAAAATGATTGCATATTATCTATTTTTCTCAAGTACCAAATCAAAGAACAAGACAGGACTGTAAAACACAAAAGTGGGTGTATGATCAGGTTTATCTACTGGGCATTGGCTGAAAGACTATATAAACCTAAGTAAAGAAACTGTTGTTTATTAGAAACTCTTTCATTGTTTTAGAAACTGAACATGTGGCTTAGACAAAGAAATTTGTCTCTTTATATCTGACACTAACATTCTGTTCCACTCTCCATTTCAAGAGACATGAGTAGCAACTATTGGATACAGGTTTTCCTTACATTTTTAACCACACATTTTATTGAATTAACAATTTTTCCTGGTAGTCTGTACTTTTAAAAAGCTGATAAGCAATGTATGTTTCTTTCTTCCAAAATAACTATTGAATTTAAATCAAATAAATAAATAAAATCTCTATATTCAATTTATCATTATTTCTTTGCAGATACACTCAGGAATGATAGCAGCATCTGATATAAAGAAAAAGAGCTCTTTACACTTCCCTGGGTCTATCTATACGGTTTCCATTGAAATTCCACCTATATAACACTTTAATTACTCCAGCCTCGCTGCAGTTCAAGTAACTTAGTACAGTTTGGAATCACTTTGTCACACGCTAAACAGCAGGCAGGAAATCTCTGGTAACATAAATTAGTCACTTACTGAAATAAGGAGTAACAATTAATCACCTCAGAGAGAACACTTGGCAGAATTAGCCTTTCCTGAGACTACTATTCCTTACTGACAAACACTGTACAATAATTCCATCACACACTGCACATCTCACATAGCTGAAGACAAGGTTTACAAGCTCAAAGAGGGTAGAGTATCCCTAAGGTTCATCTTGGTTATTTCAGAAGAGACCAAAGCCTTTGAAAATGTGCTTCTCTCTAAACAAAATTTGAATTGTATTCATTATTAGTGGTATGTATGAGTTTCCTGATGAAATAAAGCTAATTTTTATTTGTAGGACTGATTTTCATTTGAAAAAATAAAATCATTTACAGAGGCAAAACTGTAATTTCCTTTTTAAAAATGTTTTTTGTGGGGTTTTTTTTTGCTTTTTTTTGTGTGTTTTTGTTGTTGTTGGTTTTGTTTTGTTCTATTTTGATATTTTTTAAGTCTTTTTTACCCTAGATATAATATTGTTGTATTTTGTGGTCACAATATTCTTTAATTGGATTTCTGGTTCCTCATTCCTAATATTTTAAAATTGTTTTATACCTATGTGTTTGCAGAGTAATTTACAGTACATAATCACAAGGTACCCTGCTGTGAAGAATATGACATGTACTGATGCATTTCTGAATGTCATGAAGCTGAACCAACCTCAGCTGTCAAAACTATTCCATTAGGAAAAGCTTAAGTTTTTAAGCATCCATCCAGCATAAACAACATTTTTGACCTCTATATCTTGCAGAATAAAGGAAGTATACCTATTATTATGTGCATTTCAACTGTGCTGCTCTCACCAAGACTCCAACTACATGTCCAGAAGTTACAGTGATAGAATAGGAAAGAAAAGATCATTCCTCTAAAAGAGTAACCTATCTGAAATTCAGCCCACATCTTGGAATAAATCCAGTCTTTGTACAGTATGTGAATATGTCCAATCTTGCCTCTTCCCAGTGCACAGTGTGCACACAATCATAATCCTAAATACAATTTCACTCTCTCCAGTTTGTCCTAGAAAAGAATTTTCTCCACCTTTATATCAAGCATATTTTCTTTTAATTTCAGTCTGCATTTAGTACAATTTCATCACTATTTTTATAGTCCCTTCCTACAACATTCACAGAATATTATCAAGAATGCAGAATATGCATTCTTTGCAGTTAAAAATAAAATAAAATAAATGAATAAAAATATGACACTGATGATAGTGGAAAATAGTTTCTGTTTTGCCTGTGTAGGGGCAAACCTCAAGTACCTTATAGATAGCCTAACATCAAACTCCTCAGCAAATTTGATATGCAAATGCTGTGTTCAGTACATATACAAAGCTTACTTTTCTATATTATGACATTTCTTCCTATACAACTGCATGAATGCTATAATTCCACTACTGATTTTAATTTCCACATTGTTTCCCTTATCAATAGAGATTTAGCATTCCACTGTGGAAGGAAACTAAGACTTCAGAACAGTCCAAATTTTAATGAATACTAAGGAAATCATTCTACTATTTGCTCATTTCCGCTTGCTTTTCAGAACTGAGAATATTTTCATTCCCTAGAATGAAATCATATTTCAGGTCCCTTTTTTAATTATACACTCATCATCTTCTGGGGTTATTTTCAAATGTAATGGAAAGTGGGAATATCCAAGAGAACTGAACCTTTTTTCAAAATAATCTTAAACAATTTTCCATCTAAACTTTCCTGTTAGTCAATTGGACAAAACAAGAGTCTCTAAATCTTACCTGAAAAAAATGTAGTGGGGAGAAAACAACTTTTTTTTCCATATATATATATACTGTGCTGGAGCCAAAACAACAAATGAAGCAAGAATAATTCAGATTTTCTATCTCATATCTGTCTTTAAGGACACTAATATTCTTTACTGTGCAGCACAATAGAGGCAAAATGTTATCTTCAAATGGCAATGGAAATTATTTAATTTATTTAAATTTATTTAATTTGATCTGCCTAGAAGGAACTTGAAAAAATTATCATAAGATCATAGAATCACAGAATCATAGAATAATTTGGGTTGGGCCAGACCTTAAAAATAATCTAGTTCCAACCCCAATGCCATAGGCAGCAAAATTCCTCATGAATTTCAATTAGCTAGGTGTCTAGAACATTAGGGTAAAAATGACAAAATGTGTAAATGTCTCACCCCATTTTTATGACCTATGGAAGCAGAGCATTAGTTCTCTAGAAATAAAGGTTTAGAAATAAAGGTTAATTTGGATGCCATTCTTACCAACTTCCTTATGATAACAGAGCCAAGTAAGTATATTAAAAAATGCACCTACAAATATATTTTTTTTTGCTATTACTGAGTTTTTTAGCACCATTAGGAAAAAGATTTGACTTGGGGTGAACTGTGTGTATTTGTCCAATAATTTGAAATTCTGTGTGCTCTGCTGAGTAAGGTTAGGAAGTAGTTGCTCTGAGACAGGTGCCATTGTCTTTGATGTCAAATAGTGACATGGGAATGCTTTCACTTGCACATCGAAGTATAACTGGAAGTAGAACATCCAAGTAGAACTGGATTTTAACCAGTTTAACCAGAACAATTTGCACAAAGATGTGAACAGAGACAAAATAGCTTGTAAGAATATAAAACGTTTTTTATTATAGGACAAGTAGTAGATAACCAAAATTTTAAACATAAATAAACATTTTGTCCAAGGACTCGCATTATGCATTTAGTTTGAAATCAAAGTTATTAGTTAATGCTGCCCACTCCCCTGCTCTGTTTGTACCCAAACCAAATTCATCTCTAGCTTTGATTAAGCTTTGTGTAGCAATGAAATCCCCACAATCTCAGCTTGGTCAGAGATCTTCTCCATCACATGGCATCACACTCAGTTTGTTCTCCTCTTTTGTCTTTGTCTCTGTCTTTCCATGGAAGTTCTTTAACACTAGAATAGGATGCCTAACTCTTCACAGGACATGAATTAGACATGTATTGACTCAAAAAACCTTTAACTGATATAGCATGGAAAGTCTAAATGAGTCTCCATCTGCTAGAAATATCCACCTTTTAAAAATAGTTTCCGTTCTTGAACAGCTAATAAAATATACAAAACAGGAAAAACAGACAGGGTACTGTCACTTTTCATGAAGGTGGGAGAGAATGAGTATGATTGTTTATACCTTCTTTTTATTTCATGTCCTCGAACATGCTTTCCGTGCATTTCTTTTTTTGAATTTTGCTGTAAAATATTAAATACCCCTCTCCATGCCCATGAATTAAGTACAAAGAAAATTTTTGCTCTAATTTTAAAGGAGGTAAATCCATAGTAGCTCCTTTAAATTTACTTGAAATACAATACCTTAAATACTGATAAGAATAAAACTAGACTTTATAGATTTTTCACTGCAGAATATCTACATGAGTTTTACTCTGAAAACAGAAGCCAATTGATGTCATGTCAGAATGGGAGGAAGACTAAGCATTGTGAGTCTGCAGTTTCTTATCATACAGTAAACATAGTTCTCAAATCCATACTTACTACTTATTTTCAAAATCTCCTTTTTTTTCCCCACAGTGATATAAACAACTGAAAATTATGAGCATAATATTTCAGATATATTTAAAATGGTTAATCCCATTGTATTTCTCTTCACACGTATGCTGTTGTAGAGACTCAGATATCAGATCAGCAGAAAAAAAGTTAAAGTTTGAAAAACATTGGATAATAGTTGTTATCAGAGTACTGAGCAATGTACTGCATATCTTCATTGGCAACTGAGAAATTAGAAAGTGAAATACTTCAACACTTTGCAGAGTTAAGGTTATGCTTTGTCAGTGGATGGAACAACTTTAACCATTAATTTACAAGTAATTGCAATAATTAGTGAAAAATTTTTCTATTTTAATTCAGCATAAATTACCTATACAATTATGTTACCATGTTACTTGAGTCCCAGCTCACTGGAGATAACCTGGTAATAAGAGCTAGTAAGTAAATATTTGGTAAGCAATCTTTTTTCATTACTGAAATGTATAATTATACGGATTTTTTCCCCCTCTTTAATAATTGAATATGTCTAATTGCTCTTCCTTTTAACTTTAATGCCAGGTTTCAAACTGGTGAATGGACAGGAAAGCACTAGTAGAGACATTATTCTAGTATTGCTTTCCCTTCTATACAACAATTTGATCTCAAGCAATAAAGTTAAATGAAAAAGGCACTATCCTAGACTTTCAATTACAGCAGAGGCAGGGAGCCAAAATTATCCCTTTCATTACTGCAATACTTCTCATAGCTACACAGGCAGAATCCCTGCTGCTGCTACTTCTGCTATTCCTGTTGCTGTTACTGCTGCTCTTAAATTGAAGTGCCCTTGAAAACAGATGAGGTCATAGGTCACTAAATAGAAGTTAAAATTGTGGAAAATGTATATTTAAAGGAAACTTAAAAAAAAAAAAAAGGAAAAAAAGCAGGAACAGAGAGACATTCAGATCTTTTTTCCCTTATCTCTACTGCAAAGATACAATTTTTCTTCAGATCTGTAATAATTTGTAGTAGTAGCAAATGTGCCACTAGTTTGTCAGTGCACATGAAATATGAGTGTGAGCCCTATATGTCTTTTAGTAGTACTTAAAACTAGAGATATTTTGTACCAAGATTCTACTGACTGAACAATCAGGTGCATTCCATCTCTGGTGTACCCACCTTTTACTGTGTTACAAATCTCCAAGAAAAAGAATTATTATTTTATTGCTTTGAACATCTTTACATGAAGGATATCATGTCTCAAGAGCAGCTCTTTATTTTCCCTGTCCACTTCACTTTGGAAGAGAATTCTTTCTACCAAGCACATAAACCTAACCCACCATTTCAAGAGTGGAATAACAAATCACAAATATTTGCATAGCTTTGAAAATGGTTTACCTTAGACTTTTGTGAGATGGAACAATTCATTCCTTGTCTACCAACCTCCTGTGTGATTTAGAATTGCCTCCTCTTCAAGAACTAAAGAAAAAAAAAAAACAGGAAAGGTCCTATGCAATATTTTCTTCAGTACAGGAGAAGAAAGAAACTTATTATTACAGGGGAAAAACAAAACTTAGCCTATTATTGTAGATGAAGATGAAAAAAACATTAAAACAGTAAGTGACAAGATTCTGTTTCAGGATGAGAAAAAAAGTGTCAGCAAATAACCATGCGAAGTTTATGTAAAAACCCAAGAAAACCTGTCTAAGCACAAAAGATAATAGATTGCCTAAGACAAAAGATTCATGCCTCTGAAATAAAATAGCTAAAATGCATTCAGCAAACTGAAAGAATGGTTCGTGATACATAACAAGACCAAACATCATCTTCACCTAACAAGAATCTCAGCACTCACATGTTAAAAGTTATGTTGCAACAAACATATTGCAAAGGAACATCGTGGTGTGCCATGAGAGAATTGCAACAATGCAGAAGCCTTGCTGAAAATTTCAGTCATGAAGAAAGAGTAGTCCAGTCCTTAAAATTTTCTAATGAATAAGAAAGTCCAGAAAAGATGTTACGCACAAGAAGCATACTTTTAAAATGTCACACTTGTACAAGGAAACGGTAAAAGCAAATCCTTCTGAAATTCCTCAGAAACCTCTTTTTTGCTTCCTTCTTCTAGTCTTGGATCACAGGAAATCAAATACTTTGGAAAAGATGTGGGTTTTGTGTATTTTCTAGTTAGGTTGCGGATTTGGGATTTTTGGGGGGATAGGAGGGGTAGTGTTTGGATTTTTTTCCTCTTTTTTGACAAAAACAATAGCATACATAATTATGTGTACAGTTTACTTCTCTAGACAAACCGATACCTGGAAAGGCTGGCCTGGGACAGAGACCAGACAGAGCAATAGGAATTAAATAGGTATTTATAGAAAGGATACACTTTGAGCAGTGCAAGAGCCTGGCTGTGGCTACACACAAATCAAATCCAAAATGGATCCCAGTCACGAGTTTTTACCCTTTTGTAAGTTCTGGCTCATCTACATGTTGGGGTCAATTATCCAACTACAAGCCCAGGCTATGAAGCCTCAGCCCCCTGGCTGCCCCCTTCCCTTAGCCATTGTTTATGTGTTTTGGGTACCAGCTGTCCTTGATTCTCTAGCTAGAAAGGAATTGTTTTGTCTAACTACCCTGTGAAGAGAACTTACTAACACCTAATATGAAGTTTCAGATTTACACACTAAGCAGCAGAGAATCTGAAAAACATAAAAGCTAAAGTCCAAGGCATCACGAAGCAGAAATAGAATCATATGTGATAATGAAAACCTCTCTTATTTTTATTCATGCTAGAACTTATTTAGGATCTCATTAAAATTATTAGAAACACTTAGGGGGAGGCTAGAATGTCAATGATTTTCTAATGACAGTTCCATAACAACATCTATTACTGTGAGAGTTGTAAGAGCCTTTCCTGACTCTTATCAGCTGAAGATATTGGAGCCACAGAAACACTCATCTCTGTCTCTGACAAGAACAGTCTTTCTGAACTCTAAAACCCTTTCTTAATATCCTGACAATTTACGCTCTTGCTGAACTCTTATTACTCTGTAGTGGAGTACAAGATACACTTTCTGTCACTGTGATACTGTCTGATTCCCAAATTTTCTGTGACAAAGTAACTGGCAGTTATCATAAACACAGAGGGAGAGAGTATTCAGATCAACCACAAAATCTGCAGCTTTAGTTCTTATATGAGTAATTATATACTGCCTATCCATGGAAAACTATTCTTATGTGCAATCAAAATAACTACATAATCACCCTTTGTACAGGTTTTATGACAAACTAAAAATTATTTCTGCTCTATTATGCTCTCTTCCTTAAATCCCATTTAGTACTGTCAAATTTTATCTTAAAGTACAGTGAGTATTAAATATCTTTTTTTTTTTTTTTATCTTTCTTTTCCTCTCCTGAGAGTGGAAGAAACATCAGTACCTTTCTCTGGAAAGCTTTAAATTGTGCAAGTTTTGTAGTGGCACCAATACTGCTGCTCTCTGTATCTCAAAGAGGCTTTCCTGGTGACAGAATAAACACAGAGAGGTCAACTGACATGACGAAGGGCTTCTCACCTCCTCAAACAGAGAAAAGAAAACAACTGTGCACCCCTCTGTTTGTAAAGAAGAAGAATGAGGTGAGCTCATGGTTTCAAATTAATTAATGAAATGGGTAAGATCAACATGGAACCATCACGTAATTCTCTAGAATTAGAGAATATCCATTGAGACAACCAGGAGATAAACTTAAAACAGGTGAAAGAACATATTTCTTTGCATAATGGGCAGAAATTTTCTGGAATTTCTTTTTAGGGGAGATTGTGGAGGTAGATGGAATCAGCTGCTTCAAAAAGGGATTGAAAAAAAATAGACATAGGCTTGTAAATTAGATGATGAAGAGAGCAGCCAGGATCATTAATCCAATGACTGTGGAGAAGCATGAGAAAAATGAATATAATGTATTGGTCAGATTTGTGTGCCTTCTCTAAGTATTATCTTATTGTCGCTGAACTTGGTGGACTATTTGATCTAGAAAAGCATTTTTTAAGATCTCATATGATTTCAACATGCTAAGATAAGGCTCATTCTTAGTCGTTTTAAGGATCCATTTCAGCTTCTGCTTAAATATTTCTCTGACATTTATCTGCAAAACAAGCATACCCAATCAAAACTAAGAACACGAGCAATCAGCTGGGAATCAAATATGTTTCTAACTTATGCAATTATTTGATAAATGAAATCATGAATAGAACAAACTTTCCAGGCTCTTGGTATTCAAGTGTTCAGGACTAATTCAATAATTCAGGGAGAAATCATATGAGAAATGTAAGAAATGTGGCTGCATCTTTTTCATTATTGAAACATTCACTTTTGTAATTCCTTCCTTTAGGACATTCCACACTTTTAAGAGTTTAAATAACATTTATGGAGGCATTTCCTTTTAGAGTAAGCAGCAAACCATACACAGAAAGACAGAGAAATCAGTAATGTAGGCATATTAAAATATCCTTCTTCATTTATAAGCCAAGAAAACCAGAAATGAAAACAACAAATACTTTAGACTGCAGATGAGAGAATACTAGAAATTTCTATATATGTAGAGAATTTATTTTTCCTCCACTCATTATAGATACATTTACCAAATTTATTGAATATATTTACTAATTTTATGTTAAATACAAACTGAAAAATAAAACCATGATTGTATTTTTGCTGTTATGAATATTAATCAAATTTACAAAAATCTAAAGAAAACCCCCAACCTAAGAATTCTTTCCCAATAAATCCCTTATCCTTCAGCACATCTAGTCTACTGTTCTTTGGAATATTTTTGCAGAGAATCAATCTCCTTCTCTAAAGGTCTTAAGAGTGTTATTGTTCCTACAGTGTATTTTCAGAAGCACTCTGAAGTCTATGCTGACTTTGCTTTCCATCTAATTACTTATTCTCTCCATTTCCTCTAGAATCTTAGTTTATCCCAAGTTTTTCCACCTCCATAGCTATTACCTACCACATTGAGTCACTGCAGAGCTGGAGAAAGATACAAATAAGCCTTTGTGCCAGCTGCCTCTTATCAGCTCAGCCAAAGTAAGGCTGAATGCCAGAAAAACAAGAAACAGGAGGCAGGCAGGATAAAAGACTGGAACTATGGGCAGAATACTAAATATCTGAAGCCAAGAATGTAGAGAAGAACTACTACTGCCCACACCTTCATTTGTCTTATCCCATTTTCTCATAGCTATTTGTATTTTTTTTAATTTTCAGTTCAATGAAAGGTGATAAATCAAGAATTGATGCTGCTCTATAACACTGCAGGACCCAAGTGATTCATTGTATTTTTTTTCTGATTTTTTTTCTGCAACCCATAGGTCAGGAAAGAAAATATTAGAATTTATGATGAAGGACAAAAAGAAACCTTGTTATATTATGCAGAAGCAAAACCAACAGGTGGAAGTTCAAGTACTTCAGTATCCCAGCAATGATACAGATATTCTTCCACCCTTTTGCTCCCTTTCCAGTATCCATGCCCATGAACAGAATTTGCTCTTATTTCTGAACAAACTGAACTCAAATTCAATTAAAACTGGAATGAATCTAGGGTTTTTCCTGGCTTCTAACCTCTGAACTCTGCTAATGAGGGACAAAGAGGCCCTACAAGCTACGACTTTTTCTGCTGCCCTTAGGAGCAATGATCCATAACAGTTGCATAGCAAGGATCCATGCTTGTAGCTAACAACTCAATTACATCAGAAATGTTATTGTATGATCTTTCTCTACATTTCTTCTCTTTCCCTGCATGGAACTCCTAATGCTGACAGTAGCTCACAGCACTCACAGCATTCAGCTGTTCACAAGAAACCAAATGGAAAAGACAAGGCTTCAGCTGCAGCCTGGCATCAATATGTGCTACATTTATACCTAGGTGTGATACAGAGGATACATGGAATATGCATTGATGTGAATAGGAAAAGAAATTATTAGAAGTGGTTTTGTAGATCTGTGAGAACATATTTTAAAGCATAACTTGTCATCTTTTTCTTTTTTTTTTTTTTTTGGTGCAAAGCAAAATTTAAATAAAGAACATATCAACAAATTTTGTACAAAAGTATACTACTAAAATATGTGCATTTATTATGTAAAATGGAAGCATTGCAAGAGATTCTTCTGAACAGCTTCATGTCAATAAAATTCTGATGCCTGTGTCCTTCCACAGCTGTCAGAACAACAGAATTGTCCTATCTCACACACACAGACACACAGATTCTTTGTGGCATGGCATGCTTTAAAGGAATTGTACATGCAAGTACATGTGAGTGGGTGTGTACAGAGTGGTAAAGAGCCATGGGGTCAGAGTGGTAACAATTATTGTTTGATGGATCCTTGTTAATTTAAGTTGCACTGCATCCTAGTCTGCTGCATTTTAGGACTAAATCAGAAATGTGTTGCATATTTCCCAAGGCAGGTAAAAGATTGAGTTCAGTTTTGTCTAGCTGATGTACTGAAATTCAGAGCAGTGCTGACAGGGATAAATGCTCTGCCTGGAAAATGGCAGACCACACAGAGATGTATTTGTCATTAAAATTACCCAACTGATCATTTGTTAAATGTGAAGTGTGCCCACCTACTTCTAAATATCAACAACACATTTGATGAAAAATGGAAATGTGGCTGTTTTTATGTCAGTGTTTCATTTGCCACAGAGATTAGAGTAAACAGCACCATAAACACAAGTATGCTTTGCAGGGTTCATTGTCACTAATTTAAGGTATGGCACCTAAAATTCTAGAAAACTGGTGAAATATGATTAATGTTATACAAGTAGCAAAACTATTTTCTGAAAGAGTAGTTTTCATTCTCGTCCTTACATAGTTGTTTATTAAATTAAAAACAGAGTGTGTGTTAAAATTTAATGGTGTGAATATTTTTTTTTCTCTATTTGGTAATGATTCATCATCAGGATCTAATGGAACACAGCTTTCATCTCTCCCAAGAGATTCCACACTCTTTACACTTGCAAATATCAGTATACTGAACTTCTTGTTTGCAGAAGAATGCAGGCTATGGTGTTTAGGAGCAAAAGGATTTGTGCCATATTGTGACATGAGGATTTACTATATCATTTCCATAAGAAGTATTAAAAAATATTCAAGAGTAAAATGGGGGTAAAGGAACTTGTGTCTCTCTTGCTTCCAGAGGCACAAAATTTCCACAAAACCTCTTTCTTTATTTTCCAAATAATAAAATACGAAAGCATGGGATTTTTGCAATACATCACAGAATTCTTACACTGGTGGTTTTCAGTTATTTCTGAGACTTTCTGATCATGAAGTATTATGGATAGGGGCATACTACACAGAGGCTCTCTTGGTGAGTTTTAGCTGTTGTAGATGAAAATTCAACAGCACTTTTGTACTATTTCCTCTTTCAGAGAACCCTCTCATCTTCAGCATCAGTTCTGGTATTTTCTGTTCCTGGCATATACCTGACACCCATCTTGTGAACCTGCCTGCATCTTTTGTGAACAGTTTTTGTAATGGGAAAATATTCAACAAAGTAGATGGCTGCGTTTTCTGGGGTTTTCAAAACTCTGCATTCCCCTTGCCCAGTGTAAGTACAATGGAATAGGACCAGGTTTTCCACTCAATCCTCAGCTTCAAAAAGCTTAAAAGTAACACCAGACTGTGACCTGCTCGTTTGCAGTCACCTAGAATAACTTTAATACGTGAGTTGCTCTGGAGAGCTGAGAGCAAGCCTCACTTTGGTGGCTCTAGCCTCTAGTCCTCTAAATTTAAAAACTGATGGAAAGGTAGAAACAGAACTAAACACATTCTGCCTTTCTACATAGCTTCATTAATCTATAAATTTCAATGAAATGGAAGTTAAATCATATGGGGAATATGGTCTAATCATTAAATTTACCTTAGCTTTTAAAAACATACGTTCCTCCCCATAACATTTATTTAAATGAAGAGATAATGATTTTCAGGGTTCTTTTTTGTAAAATAAAGAAGCAGTTGCAGTATCAGGAAAGGTTAATTTCTTACAGCTTAAAAGTATACTCAACTTTTCTAGCTTTTGCCATCATGCTTTCCCTTGGTTTTGCAGTAAAATACACTGCAACATGTCTTGCCAACAGCTGCTACCCATCTCTCCGTCTCCTCTTCAATATTATATGGCATTTAAAATAAATTAAAATCTATCGGTGTCTTTAACAATAATGCTATGGTTTCTCATGATTAAAACAAAATAATAAAGCTGAAACAACAGAAACCAGAAGTAAAAAGGAAAACCAGAATAAAATGCATAATTGTTGAATTTCAAACATCCATCTGTAGAATATCTGTGTAGCTATCAATCCTTTCTTTTATTTGACATGTAAATCTATTAGAAGAAATCTACAGAGGCAAATGTTTCTCATACCAGTAACATAGGAGTGGCACCCAGCTATCTGGTTTTTTTTCTGTTACTGAAAACCTGGCTGCTTAATTCTGCTCAATCTTGAAAGAAATAGAAATTTAAAACAAGAGGATATATATTTTACTAAAATTTTTAAAATGTAGTTATTCGGCAAGAGGGAAAAAAATTACAAAAGTAGGATTTCTAGCCAATTATTTTATTAGCGTAATAAAATAATTCCTGATGCTAATTACAAAAACAACCTCCCAAACAAAAGTATATAAGCAAAACAACTTACCAAAAAATATATCTTTATGTAAAACTCCTAATTTTTTTAATTTTCCTTTCATTATCAAAGTATATTCTGATTTATATTAACCACTCATGCCTAAGAGTTGTACAAGTGACCTGGCAAACAGAAAAGATGACCCTGAAAACTTGAAGCGAGCACATCATTATACTACTATTACACAATCCTAAGCCAGATCTTTGAAAAATGCATTGCAGTTGTGAGATATTTTGAACATTGACCTATTATTCTGAACACCTAATGAAAATCCTTCAGAAGAAAAAAAGCCAAGCCTATAATGTTTCTCTGTTAGACAGACAAAAAAGCCATTTTTACTTTCACATACATTAAAGCATGCTGGCTGCAGACTCTCTCCTGAGACAATTCTTATGAAATGTGGGGGAAAGGCAAGCTTTGCTATCAGTTTTTTGCTGATACTAACTAATACTGATACAGTAATACAGTCTTAAATGGTTTTAATAATGTATTAAACTTGAACCACTTGTTCCTCCTGGAGCTCTTTTTTCTTTAATAATCACAGTAATGATATGATGTTAACATGCTTAGAACTGGAAAGGCAAACTTTTTCTTTCATAAAGAAAATTCCTTGCTTCTGAAAGCTGAAAATGTTGTTCATTAATGGGTAAAAAGATGAAAATGACACAAGCTAGTAGTGTTTGTAAGCTATGTAGTGTTAGAAGTAAATAGAGGCTTGTATAGCCAATAGCCCTATAGTCAGAACTCTCTCTAGATAAAACATATGCTGACTTATGTCTCTGCTGTTCATAATTCAGAAGAGAAATGAGGCTTTGGATTTCCTATCTCAGTGCCTTTTTATTTTGTATCGTCAGTGATTGGGTTTTTTTCTCTGTTTGGAAAAGAAATAATTCCATTCTAACGTGTATTCTTCCAATTATGTTTTGCTGCAAAATGGACATTTTAAGACGAAAGATACAATTGGAAATGTGTCAGCTGGTGTTAACACTATCTAGAGAGGCAATAACTGTTTTTAAGTTCCATTTTATGAACAAAACCAGATACATGACCTAGATATGCATTGAACTTAATAAGATGACAAATGAACAAGGAATAAAGCTGCATTCACTAATAATCATGTTATTCTAACATTAGATTAAGACACTCTTGGAAGGTTGTATCCTCTATGTTTCATTTCTCCACTGCTGTGGACTATTATTTCATTACATAGCAGAACTTATCTACAACTTCTGTCTCTACAGGTTTACAGTTTTGTGTATGATTTGGTGCTCTGCTGCTCTGTTCCTTATTTTTTTGTTATTCCCTTGTTTCCTGTGATAGGGAATTTACAAAAAAGGGTGGTGGATTTTTAAGCATCAGACATAAATAGAAAAATGAGGAAAATAAAGCACGAACCCTGTTCTCAAATTTTGTTAATTTGACCACTGAAATTCAACTGTAATAATTTGTGGAGCTCCATAACATGGTCTAACATATTTAAACAATACAAGATTTCATGTGATAACTCTGTCCTTTACTCTTTGCAAGGAAGTGAGAAAGCCAGAATGTTTGGCAGACAAAGTCAATTTATGTTCATTTGGTCCAACAGTTGGAGCAGCACAACTGGGCAGCACCACAAAAACATTTCTCACTTGCTCATCTACTCAGGAAACAGAAATAATGCAACATGACATCTCTTCAATCACTGAGCTTGAAGAGTGACGAATATCAAACACATGCTAAAAACTACTGAAAATTCTCAAAAAAATCTCAAAAATAAGGAAGGTTGTAAGAGTCAATACAATTTTCTGGTAACACATTCAAGTAAATCTCTGCCTACTCATTCTAGAAATGATGAAATGAGATGAGAGCTCATGTTTATCCCTTGTGCCTCTCAGCTCATGTCTACTCCTTGTGCCTCTTTGGACCTGCTGAGGCTGAGCTAGTCTAAAAGTCTTGTAATACACTAAAATGACTGCATGGACAAAAGATTTTGGGGAAGCTCTCACATTGACCCAAAAGACGCCCTATTATGCTATCCACACAAGAACCCCTGCTTTCTTGTGACTCTGGAAATTTTCACTAAGAAACTTCCTTCTTAATTATCCTTTAGCCAATGAATAATTCTATTGTTTCAGTTATTTATTAATATAAAACTTTTATACCTGCAATGTGAATCTTGCCAAAATATTTCAGACGGAAAAGTTTCAGTTTTCTCTCTTCAACTCAGAAGCAATAGTGGCTTTCTTTAGAAGGGAAAAAAAAGTCACCAATGCATAAATTTCTTTTTTTCTTAAACCCGTATTTTCTGCTCCTAATCAACTTGAGTCCTTCAAAGTATTTTCTCACTTGATCTCTTAAAATAGTTTCTAAGCCTTTTTCTACAACTGATGTTCAACATAGCACACAGAAATAACTTAGTGCTCACATAAGTCTTATCTTCAGTTAATTCTATTCACTTATGTTTTTGAATCCTTAGGACACATTCCTATCAGTGAACACCTTCAAGAATTTCCCTTAAAACTTTTTCAATATTACTTTTCATGTGTATTTTTGTTCAAAAGTTAGTTTTGAGAGATGTAACTTTTTATTATGGATTCATTCCATGGTCAATTAGCAACATTCACAGCCCATAAACATAAGACAGAGACTTTGAGCCCACACTATCTATACCCTAGGTAACTTTCCTCCCCTTTTCAGTACTTGATGGTATGCTCTTTCTCTCCGTTCTGTTCTCTAATTTTTTTTCTTATCTTCATGACACAGTTGACAATGGCAAAGTTGAGAGCCTCTAGATAAGAATGAAGGGCAAATAATTCTTGTGAATATCATAGGAAGGAGTTTGCTATAGACCTCCTAGCCAGGACAATGACACTGATGAATTATTGTTTGAGGAATTAAGGGAAGCTTCCAAGCCAATCGCCCTTGTCCTCATGAGGGATTTCAACTTGCCAGAAATTAACTGGGAGCATCATACAGCTGGTGCAGCCCAGGCCATAAGATTCCTAAAAAACCTGGATGACAACTTCATGGAACAGGTCCTAAGGGAAAGGACCTGGGTCCTAACTCGGAAAGATGCCTTTCTTGACCTGCTGCTTGTCAACAGAGAGGATTTTGTGATTGGCAGACATCTTGGCCACAGTGATCTCAAAGTGAGCAAGTTAATAATTCGTGTTGACAGCAGGAAAAGTGCAAGCAAAACCTCAACTTTGGACATGAGGAGAGCAGACTTCTTCTTATGCTTAAGGAACTAGTAAATAAAGTGCCCAGGTAAAATGTTTTTGCAGGTGCTGAGGTCCATCAGTGCTGGTCACTTTTTAAACATCACAATCAAGGGGCACAGAAACAGTCAATTTCCAAATGTCACAAGTCAAGCAGATGAGGCAGAAGGCTGCCCTGGCTGAACAGAGATCCTCTCTGGGAAATAAGGCAAAAGAGGAAGGTGCATGCCCAATGGAAGCAAGGTGAGGTGACATGGGAAGAATAAAAAGATGTTTCTTTCCACTGTAGGGAGAAAAGTCATGCATCCAAAGCTCAACTGGAGGTGAAGTTGGCCAGAACTCTGGCGAATAATAGAAAGGAATATTAATGGCAACAGGCAGTGTAAAAATAACATCAGCCCATTACAGGATGAGAATGATCACCTCACAAACAGGGACATGGACGAGGCAGAGGTGATTAATGCATTTTCACCCTTGCTGCAGCACGGATGACAGACCAAAGGAGTCTTAGTAACCTGAACTGCAGGTCCATGACTGTGAGAATCCCTGACTGATCAACTCCCTGAAACCGTGTGGGTCTTCTGTTCCAGCTAGATCCCCAAAAATCTATGGGGTCTGAAGTCATTAATCCAAGAATCCTCAAGGAGTGAACTGATGTCATCTCAAAGCCTTTCTTGATTTTTCAGCAGTTTTAGTAATCCGAAGAGGTCCCAGTTGACTGGAAGCTGGTGAACATTGTCCCAGTTTTCAAGAAGGCCAAGAAGGACAACCCTGGAAGCTACAGGCCTGTCAGTCTACTTCAGTGAATGGCAAATTTATGAAGATTATTCTCTCCATATTGGAAGGTATTGAAAAAACCCTGAGAAACAACACAGTCCCTGGTCACATCCAGCAAAGTTTCACAACAAGAAAGTCGTATTTATCAAAGCTGATTTCCTTTTAAGACAAGGCAACCCACCTAGCTGGTCATGAGAAGCCAGTTGATGTAATGCTTCTGGATTTCAGTGAAGCTTTTGATACTGTCTCTTAGATAAACACATCATGTGATGGATGAGCAACTGGATCACAGGTCAGGCACAAAGGGTTACTGTGAATGGGGTGACATCAGAGTGGTGACCTGTCACTAGTGGAGTTCCACAGGGCTCCATCCTCAGCCCTGTGCTCTTCAATATCATCAAAAAGGAGTTGGACACTGGACTGGATGGAATACTGAGCAAGTTTACAGATGATACAAAACTGGGAGGAGCTCTTGACTCCCTCAAAGGCAGAGAGACCCTGCTGGGAGACCTCCACAAATCAGAAGGTTGGGTGATCACCAACCATGTGAAGGTGAGCAAGGGAAAATGCTGGGTTCTGTGCCTGGGATGGTGAATGCACATGGATGTACAGACAGAATAGGGAATGGGATGCTGGAGAGCAGGGCCATGCAAAGGGACCTGGGGGTCCTGGTCCATGACAAGTTGAACATGAGCCAGCAGTGCCCTGGCAGCCAACCCTGTCCTGGGGTGCATCAGGGACAGCATCACCAGCCAGGCAAGGGAGGGGATTGTCCTGCTCTGCTCTGCACTGAGGCAGCCTCACCTTGAATATTGTGTGCAGTTTTGGGCACCACAGTGTAAGAAGGATCTAAAGCTGTTAGAAAGTGTCCAGAGGAGGGCAACAAAGATGGTGAAGGGCCTTGAGGGGAAGCCATGTGAGGAGTGGCTGAGGTCACTTGGTGTGCTGAGCCTGGAGGAGACTGAGAGAAAACATCACTGTAGATACAACTCCCCTGTGAGGGGAGGAGGAGGGGCAGACACTGATCTCCTCTTCCTGGCGACCAGTGACAGGACCTGAGGGTGTGGTCTGAATCTGTGTCAGGGGAGGTTTAGATGGGATATTAGGAAAAGGTTCTTCACCCAGAGGGTGGCTGGGCACTGGAACTGCTTCCCAGGGAAGGGGTCACAGAACCAAGCCTGAGTGTTCAAGCATTTGGACAATGCTCCCAGGCACACGGTGTGATTCTTGGGGATGGTGCTGTGCAGGAGCTGGACTTGATCTTTGTGTGTCCTTTCCAATTAATTTTATTCTGTGATTCTGTGACATATCAGTATTTTACAGATATAGAGTAGTACTTCACTGGCAGAAAGGAAAACATTTCCTTCCAGCTCAAGTTCAAACACTTTAAAAGCTGTTAATATATTCTTTCTTATTACAAATATTCATCCAATATAGCTTTGAAAGAGTCATTTGGATACAGAACAAAAAACAAGCTACAAGAAGTTAAATAGGTTCAAATAAATATTCACAGTTTGTATGCTTATCTAAATCAAACATCCAAAGCCTTTCAAGTTTGCTCAACATAGATTTCACTCCACCTTGTAAGCTGCTTCCTAAATAGGTCTTTAAATTGCTTCAGATAATTTGGTCATTCAAGAGATCCTGCACAGTGGAATAAAATAAATACAGCAGAAAATCTGAGACTGACACATACATAAAATCCTATTTATGTGTTCAGTAATTCTTATTCTAGTCAGTCATTCTCGCAGTAACTCCAATCTGTCAAAATCTGTAATTTTTGGCATAGTTTATCAATATGTATTTTTCATTTGATTTCTCATCTTATGTACATTTATGTGCTATTCTGCCCTTCCAGAAAGTGAGTTCAGAATAATAGCTGTCTTTATAGAACTTGCCATTTTGTGATCCTTTTTTATTAAGCTAAAAAGTCTCTTTTTCATCTATGTTCAATTCCAGTTACTTTTATTTCAGCTGTTTATATTTTAGAATTTTATATTTTTAGAAGCTGATGTCAAAGCCCTCATGATGATTTTCCTCAGTTATCTGCCTTAATGCCTACTTTCTCCCAATGCTTTTTTCTCCCAATTTAATCAGTGTTTAATCAGTGCTTGCAAACTTGATTAATGACAGGCCTTAAGGTTGCTGAACCATAGATGTCTATGGCCTAAGTAAGTATCATTACGAAAATTTAAACTGGTTTAAAAATTGCAGGAAAATAGAAGACTGAATCCAAATTTTACCTCTGCACTCGAGAGGAGTAGATTTTCTTCAACACCTGGGTTTTAAGAGAAAGTCTTTGGGTCCATAACTCAGATGATAATCTGAGATCATAACCATTGAAATACTTGTCAGAGGCACGAATTCTGCTTAGAGATGGGTATCTAGCAATGTATCCTAGAGATCAGCACTGGGTCCAGTCCTGTTCCACATCTCCATTCGTGGTCTGGGTGATGAGCCAGAGTGCACTATCAGCAGATTTGGTGATGACAAAACTGGGATGAGTGGCTGATGCACCAGAGGGTCACGCTGCCTTGTCAGGCTGGAGAAATGGGCTGACAGAAACCTTCTGAAGTTCAACAAAGGCACGTGAAAATTCCTTCCCCTATGTACAAATAGCATCATGCATGGTACACACTGGGGACCAAGGAGCTGGAAAGCAGCCTGGCAAAATAGGACTGGGTAGACACAAAGGTTGACATGAGCCAGCAATGTTCCCCTGCAAGTAAGGAAAATGAATTATATTCTGGGCTGCATAAGGAAGAATGTTGCCAGCAGATAGAGGGGGGATTTTCCTGCTTACAACTTAAGGCAGCTTTTCATAATGAGGGAATTGCTTTGGTGAATCCCATGCTTAAAAGTTTTGCTTGTCTTCCTGTATTGTGTATCAAGGGTATAGATTCCACCAGGACACACATATTTGAAAGTGCCTTTTTGAGATCTACTCTGTTTGATCATATTGTTTGTTTTCATTTCTTATCCCTTTCAATTTTAATATCTTTAAAGAAATCAGTACTTTGCTTGAAATAAAATGAAAATGTCTTTGCAGTAAGTCTCCTTTCTAATGTGAGAACCAGGAATTAAATTTGTTACATTTTGTCTTAAACTTGGCAATTAACAAAGAGAATGAATCATATACTAATATATGAATTCTCTTATTAATCTAGAAGTGGACAGTCTCTGACTATATAATTTGTATTTCTGAAACTAAAATTTGTAGGTTTATTTTTCATTAGGAACAATTGCTATTATTCAGATTCTCTCACATGATTTAGTCTTTTTAAATGGTAGCTTTTAATTAGATGTTCCAATTAATGCATCAATATTTTCAAGCATCAGACCATTTTTCCTACCATATATTGTGGTTCTTTCAAACTATCATTTTATTTTTATGCCAGTGATCATATTTCTCTCTTTAAAATATTTCACTTTTTTTTTCTTTTTTTTTTCTTTTTTTAATTCTTAAAGCTGTGGGAAATTATTAAAGGCAATTTCTGCTTTCCATACTTAGATTATGAAGAAATCTTATGTTAGGACATTAGAATTTATTAACCCTTTGTCACAGTCAGTGAATAATCTTATATTGCCATGTCACTGAGTATCTTGGAAAAATATTTCACTATCTATTTCACAGTTTTCATACCAGTGAATAATTATCAGTATGTACTTTAAAGCAAGTAATCTGATTATTTTCTGTCTTACCAAATGATTTCAAAGTGGAGAGAATATGGTGAAAAAACATTGCTGGACTCTGCTTGCACAATAAATCTTTAAAGTCACAACTTCAGTGATAATATCTAGTTTTATTTATTTAAAAATACCACACATTGGGAATTGATTTTTTTCAACTATTTTGCTGAAGCTGCAGTTGGTTTGGTATCTTCATCTTCTATTTGGTTAGCAAACACCAAGAAGTTATCTCAAAATATGTTTTAATTTTGCAGCAAAAGATGGAGATAAAAAGACACCAGAAACTGCAGGAATTTTTGGGTACAGAAGGACATCCCAGATCCATTGATTCAAGCCATTAATCTGACTAAAGAGAGCTCTACCCTAACATCAATTTCTCCTGTAAGAGTCACCTCCCTTGTCACTCCTCAAATTTCACCTTTATCCAGTTACTCAATGGAGTAACAGTGAAGTGAATACAATGTTAAGAGTGAGGGATAAACTCTTAACCTTGGTGTTTCTATAACTGCTCTAAAGGAAAACAACCCAAGGCGATTTTCCAAAGGGTCAGTTATTTCCACTGACTTTAAAGTTACTTAAATATTTTATATCTTTTAGTTCAGCTGCATGGTATGAAAGTAAATAATGATTTACGTGTAGAAAAAGAAATCCTAATTTCTTGTTGGAAAACTAAATGATAGTAAAACCACAGAAGGCATTTATACAAAACCAGCACAAATATTGGCTGTCTTGATATGTGAATTAAGATAGGAGTCCTGTTTCCATTTGCAGAAACAATAAAAAAAATCAATAGGTAAAAAGAAAATAAAATACATACTTAGGGTAGTAAGGGCAGCCTAACAGGCTCTCTGCATACCCTGCTACAAATCAGTTGCATATATGTGGTACTCAGACAAAAATACAGACAGAGACATTTTGTTCACCTCCTTTTATCAGTACTGTTGTCACAGAATAACTGCTTGCCTGTTCACCTCTGCTGTAGGAATTCATGTGTATCTGAGAACATAATGTGCTTGTCAAAGTGACAACAATCTTGTATTTGGTGCTTCAACATCTGAACAAAAAGCTAGTGGAAAATGTGTGAAATATGTTTTAAAAAGCCCTTTGGATGTTAAAGTAAATTCCCTCCGGGCTTTAAAAATAGCAGGTGGTCAGTAACGAAAAGCCTTTGGTGTTTAAAGGTTCTTGATAAATTGTTGGTAACGTCAGATATGATCTGACCTGAATTTGATATTACAGCCTATATGCCTGTTAAATAATTTCCATTTTGAACTAAAATGAAGTGTAATACTTGCTGCAAAGTAACAGGGTGCACTGCAAAGACTTTTCTTATCAGAGATGCTGATTCAAATCTTAACCAGGTATAAATCAAAATAAGTGAAAATATGCCAATCATGCCACTATTATTTGCCCATCATCTTTGTTTTATCATCCCCACACAGTATTTAAGCAGAGAACGTTTTAAAAATGTTTTAATGTTCTTTTAACTTTTTCTTACAGAAAGATTTATAGAATACTTTTTTCATATTTCTCCCAACAACACTTTAATCTGAGAGCTGGGATATATGTCCAGGATAGCTATAAATTGTTAAAACAAATGTCAACTGCAAAAATGCTTAACTTGAAAGTAAGACATCCAAGTGAAGTGAAATCTGTAAAGTAGGGAATGGGAATATGGAACTGACACAACACAAAAAAGAAAGATCCAATTGCTGTAGGTCTTCTGCCAACTGTGAACTGTAATGGCAGGAAGATTCATTATAATCTTAGATAAAATGATGATCGCTCTTTCGGGCCAACACGATACCAGCCATCATTAGGTTTTGGCAAGTAGGATTTTGTCAGCTACTAAGCCTGGGTAAGACACTGGGAACTGGAAGGAAAAGAACTTGGAAAAATTTTGTTGCTGCATCTTTTGACGTTTCTCAGTAAGATATGAAAAGAGTAGGTGGTTACAACATCCATATTATTCATACAATTCATTAATCACTCTCTGTCTTATAATAATAGGAGGTCTTTCTTTTTAAATAATGACTTCCATTTTCCTTCTGCAAAAGTGTGGTTAAGTAGCTAAGGAAGCATTCTCTAGTTTTGGACCAAATGTTTTTCTTTCGTAAATTCACTGATACGGTACAAAATCTCCTTCTTGTTGAAGCAAGAATGTCACCCAAGTAATTAAATTCAGCACTTATGAAGGGATAGGAAAATTAAATCTGCTACATTTTTTCCCACTATTGCATCAGGCTAGATTACTTCAATCTACTATGATAATGGTAGGAACTATATTTTTATAAATCTGTTTCTGTGATAAAAATGAACCATATCACACAAGACTTACTAATAAAGGACTTCCACCCTGCCAGGAGGTTAAGGTGCTCCATTTTGATTATAAACCAGTAAAATGACAGGGAAGGAAAGGAAATTAATTGTAAAGGATGAAGTGAAATGCACTGAAGGTAAGGATATAATAGGTTCCAATGATTTGTGGGTCTTTTCCTTCCAGTTTTCTGCTTGGATGGTATGCAAAACTGGATGATGAGCATACTTTGCTGTGGACAGTACCATATGCATTACTGCTACTTCCACTTTATCTACACAGAGTTGTTTTTTGTGCCATACTCTCAATTGAGAGAAAAGCTATCAAAATTCTTTCCTTCTTTCTGTTAATCATTTTACTATAAAGAACACTTTAGTTTGTGAATCTTCTGAAAATGTGATCATCTCTCACTGGATTTTATTTTGAAAGCTCTCAGCCTGCAAACAGCACTACCATAAATATGCCGATAATAGAACAAGAAATAAAAACAGATGCTGAAAGCTGTTATTAGAAGACTGAGAATTGCTGCTTCTTCTTCTTTTTCATCTTTGTAGAGTCTGTCAATGAAAAATAATGTATTAGCTACAAAAATGTGCTTAACCCTTCACATTACATTTTAATAGCCTACATAATATCCTGATGAATTTGAAATTGAGTGCTCTCTCTTACTGCTCTAGTGACAACAATTCAGCCATTAGCATAAGCATGCTAATAGATAAAGAGGAATCTCCTTAGCTTGTGAATTCGAATTTGCCCTTTATTCCACTACACTTGGACTCAGAAATGGGATGAGAATCACATAGACCACTTAAGCCAGAAGCAAGTGCCTAAACCTGGCCTCTGTACTCCTAATAGAACTACACGAACAAAGTCAGACAACCAAATTGAACTGCTCTGCAATCTGAATTCCTTTTCAGATCTTAGTCTGCAGATGGTTTCTATCTGATAAGCATTTTTCCTACACATTTCCAACTTTAGACACATTTTATTTTCCTGGATGCTCCCCAGTATTCATCCATCCAGTCTCTTATGTTACTGCAGAAATACAGGACAGCTACTTTGCTGTAACTTATGAGAACCTTCTTTTTGAATAGACATGACTCTGTTTTCTAGGGCTGGCAAACTAGAACATTTCATAAACAACACATTTAATCAGGGACTTTGTTTTTAATAAATTTCAGCTTTTGAAGTTTTTTAAAGCTTTGATCTACTCAATGTTAACTTACTAGGACTTAAAGAATTGTACTCATTACACAGGACTTCAATGGACTGTGGAGATTGATAGTCTAATTCTAAATTTCTTCTAATCCCAAAGAAATCTGTTTTATTAATGCATTTCCAAAAATTATAACAAGAAAAAAAGTATATTTTTGCCCTTTAAAGAAAGCTACAGTTGTTTCTGTGTCCTAGAATTGCACAAAATCTGACAAATTTAGAAAAGAAAGCTTCTGAGTTTTCAATGGATCTACATACTACAATTGATTGGTCTTCAGGAAGATATCCAATTACCCTTCAGAACATTCCTGCATCTCCATTGTCGCAGCAGTTCGGCATACAGGCAGATGGACAAAATACAGAGGAAAAGACGTGGGAAGAAAGGGTAAATATTTATTTCAGATTCTGCCTGGAACATAATTGGACAGATGTTGCATGGTACAAAAACGTGTTTCAAACTTGTTTGGTAGCTGGCAAGCAACCAAACACTAGTGAGTTTGTGATTTTTAAACATTTGATCTTTCAAGCCTCCTATAAAGTGAAGCAGAGGTTTAGAGCAAATAAAGTGACTTTTCCCACTTAGCTGTAAGCTACTACATTCATTGATAGGTAATACTGACTAGGAAATGGAAAGCCTGTGTATGCTATATTAGCAGTAAATATATGTCCAGGAAATACAAAAATCCTAAGAAATCATACAGACTGTATGTAAAATTTAAAAATTGACTTCACAATAATATTAATCAGAGATGAGGGCTAGATTTTTCAAATTACAACATATGTGTTTTGAGTCAGTATATGTATTCGGATAAGAGTTAGCATTTTCAGACATAAGCAGGATATGAATTTTGGACTGTCTCTCTAAGCCAGCTATCTAGTAAGTGTTGCTATTCTGTAGGGCACCTAGTTATCAAGTATTCTGAAAACGTGCAGTGGAAAATTGATTTAACCATGAAAAACAGCTTGGGAATGAATCTGTAATCCCTTATTATCTGATCTAGCATAATCAAACTAGAACAAGTGCTCCAGAGCAAGGGAAATTAGTAGAGTCCCACACAGAAACTGAAAGTTGCCCATTAAGATATAGGGAGCTTTCTGTCCTGCAAGTATTATTAAGAGGAAATGCACTAAATACTAAATTATTGCAAGGGATTCCCATAAGAATTACCTTAGTGAAGCTGATGCCTAATTAAATAGCCACGGATACATCTTGTGTTTTTTCCCATGTGCCTAGAAAAACATTTACTCTTATACAAGAGACTTTGTTTCAGTCCTTAATCATAGAATCACAGAATCACAGGATTTATGTTTGGGTTGAGAGCAACGTTGGAGATCTAGTTCCAACCACCCTGCCATGGGCAGAGACATCTTCCACTAGACAAGGTTGCTCCAAGCTCCATCCAACGTGGCTTTGAACACATCCAGGGATGGGGCATCCACATCTTCTCTGGGCAGCCTGATCTTTGCCCTCACAGTAAAGAACTTCTCCCTAGCAGAAGGGGAAAATTACCTCCCTCAACCTCCCTCGACCATGCTTCCTTAAATGCAGTCCAGGATGTCGTGGGCTTTCTGGGCTGCAAGGCACATTGCGGGGTCACTCATTTTAATATATCTATTAATGTCTGTACACCTCATATTTGTTGGCATTGAATACATACACACAAAGCTACTATTTCAGTTAGTCAATAATATGAAATAAAAATAATCTGCTAAAATTTAAAATGTATTACTAATCTGAGACTTGCCCTTCTAAAGCATTTTGTTTGTACTGCTTTTTAGCTAGAAGAAGTTCCAAACCTCAGCAACTTGATATGCCTAAGATGTTTCATGGATTCATCATTATATGAAATCTTTATATCATACATTGTAAATTGACTTCTGGTCATTGTTTATATTATATATTGAATTAATTGGATCTTCAATGGTATACACCTATTATATTCTCACAGATAGATAAAATTTGCTGTTTCTGTTCTCAATGGTTCATTATATCTACCACTTATATTTGAAAAAGGGATTAAAATTTATTTAAAGGATATCCAATTTATACAGGGAAAAGTTTATGTAAAACAGCTATATTATCTAAAGCCTTTTGAAGAGCCTGATTTATGAATGACTTAGTACAAACCAATTCAACTTCCAGGTTGTCTGATTTTGCTCTTTCTAAGGATATTCCCTCCCAAACACACATTTTAAAGCTCTACATCCCTCTAATCAAAATCTGCCCTATTTTCTTTGACAATTACCTACCTTTTCTGACTTTCCAGAAGTTCTCACTTAGAATCCAGCAGCATCTATTTATAGGGAAGATGACACAGAAAACAGCTGCCATTACTAAAGCGCTAACAAAATAGAATGTACTAATTACCAGCAAATCAGACCTCAAATCATTAAACCCTCGAGGTGCATGATACAGGTAAGAGTTGAAGAGAAATGTTTTGCAGGCAACTGTCTGCTAACATACAATACACAGTCTATGACTCTGCCCTTAGAAGAAGATAAATTGCATGCAGTGCATTTACTCAGTGATCATAACCATGAAATCCTCCGATAATCTGGTAGCAACAAGCGAGTTTTGTAAAAGTCTAGTGGTCATGCTCCCCTTGTCTTTGCCATGAAAGTCCTCTTGTAAAAGAGGAATCTTTAGTTCTGATCTAAAAAATTATAGAATCCTTCCTGAGTTGGAAGGGACCCATCAGAACCATCAAGTCCAACTCGTGGCCCTGCACAGGACACACCCAAGAGTCACACCATGTGCATGAAAGTATTGTTCAAATGCTTCTTGAACACTCAGGCTTGGTGCTGTGACCACTTTCCCAGGCAGCCTGTCCCAGTGCTCAACCATCCTCGTGGTGAAAAACCTTTTCCCTGAGATCCAGCCTCCCCTGACTAGATTCAAGCTGTTCCCTCAGATCCTGAAGTGGTCAACAACTGCCCCTCTGCCTCCTTTTGTAAGAATGTTGAAGACTCGAATGAGGTGTCCCCTCAGCCTCCTTTTCTCAGGGCTGAACGAGACAAGTGACCTCACCTGCTTCTCATATGGCTTCCCCTCAAGGCCCTTCACCATCTTTGCTGATCTCCTTTGGATGCTCTCTAATAGCTTAATGTATTTTAATATATTTGGTTTATGTAGCCAGGTTTTAGTAGCAGGGGACTACAGGGGTGGCTTCTCTGAGAAGCTGCCAGAAGCTTCCCCCGTGTCCAGCAGAGCCAACACTGGCCAAGGCTGGGCAACTTAGAAATGGTGGTAACAACTCTGTGATAACTTATTTAAGAAGAAGGAAAAAAACCAACGTTATTATGCAGATATAATTGTGGTCAGAGAAGAACAGAGTGGGAACGTGGGAGAGGAACAACTCTGCAAACACCCAGATCAGTGAAGAAAGGAGCTGCTCCAAGCAAAGTATCTGAGATTCCCCTGCAGCCCGTGGTGCAGAGCATGGTGAGGCAGCTGTGCCCCTGCAGCCCAGGGAGGAACACGGGGATGCTGAGATCCACCTGCAGCCTGTGGAGAATTCCCGCATGGGAGCAGGTGGATGCTTGAGAGGAGGATGTGACCCTGTGGAAAACCCATGCTGGAGCAGGCTCCTGGCAGGGATCTACAGAGCCATGGAGAGAGGAGCCCACACCACAGTAGGTCTCCTGGTAGTACCTGTCACTTCATGGGGGACCTACACTGGAGCAGGCTGTGCCTGAGGGACAACACCCTGTGGAATAGTGACTCATATTGCAGCAGTTCCTGGAAAACTGTTGCCCATGGGATAGACGCACACTGGAGAACTGTCTCCTGTGGGAGGGCCCCCATGCTGGATAAGGGAAAGGGCTCCTGTCCCTAAGCAATGGAAAAAACGTGTAATGAGCTGACCATAACCCCCACTCCCTCTCTCTGTGCTGCAGGAGGAGGAGGTAGAGCTAGGAAGGAGGGAGGAGTGGAGGTAAAATTGTTTTTAAGGTCTTATTTTACTTCTCCTTATTCTGCTCTAATTTTGCTAGTAATAAATCACTATCTCTATTTTGAGTCCTTTTTAACTATGATGGTGTTCGGTGAGTGATCTTTCTCTGGCCTTATTTCTGCTCATGAACCCTTTGTTATATTTTCTCTCCCCTATCCATTCTGCAGTATGATAGAGTCATCCAGCCAAGATCAACCCACTACACCCAGTGGTGCCCAAGAGTGTACACAGTACTCAAGGTGAAGCCACACCAGTACAGAGCAGGGCAGGATGATCACCTGTCAAAACACTGCCTTATACATGAGTACAAATGCTTTCAATTGAAATCTGGTCGAATGTCTCCACCTTCAGACATGTCTCTTTGAACAAAAGGCATTCTGCATAGTTGGGTGGTTTTTTTTTTCTTCTTCTTTGGAAAAAACCCCCACTTCTAAGTTAACATAATCATATCTATCTCAAAATGAGAATTAAAAATTGAACATTCACACTTAGATTTGCTTGACAGCACCTTATAAATTATGGTTTTCATTATGAATAGAAGAAACAGTACAGGTCATGATCTCTTATATTGCACCTTCATGTGGAAGAGATCAAAAAGTATTATAAGAATTGGTAACTGTCTCCTGGCAGACCTCTTAGCAAATGAGTACGTATTGTCCATATTCCTCCTACAAAAAATTGAAGTAATTTAAGGGTGGGTAACATTTTAAAAAGCAGCGAGTAAGTGGAACTGAACAAGGGTTCTTGTGCTTATGTTCACACTTGGATTACAAATGTAAACTGAATGGAAGACCTTTTATATGAGGCTATTGTTCAAATTCTTTAGTAATTTAAGAAAAGAAAACACACTCCCATTTACTTCTTAGTATTTCTTATATTGCTTTTTCATATGTTCTTGTCATTTTGATCTCCAGATGAATAAAATAGAATCACAGTCAATGAAAGAGGTGACCTCTATACCAGGAGAAAGTCAGGGCCAGAGTTACCAGTTATTAAGGAAAAAAATATTGCCTTTTTAATAAACACTCCTCATCTTCTGTATCATGAGAAAGTCTTCTACAAGCAACATCTCAACTGAATAGCATCATAACACGCTTTATAACAAAAGGAATATAAACATACAGCAGTGATAACAAAATACGATTTACAATTTAATTTGACAATTACGCCTATAATACTGTCTATCCTCAAAAGGATAAACTAGCATTAAACTGTGCTTAAATCTTTACTCTTTTTGCAAGCTTATTCTTCTTTCATCAGAATTTTCTGGAGGCAACATAATGTCTCTTGCAAAAGCAGAGACAAAAAGCAAAGGTCTGTAAGGTTCCTTCCAAACCAAACCATTCTACAATTCTGAGATTCATTCTAAGATATATCAAGTGATGAATGATGACATTATAATATATTTTCTCCTGCTGATACAACATTGTAGACTACTATGCCATACAATAATAAAACTTGATACTACTTAAATATACTGTCAAATAAATTTCTTGCCAAACTTATGTGATGGACTTTCTGTTTATGGAATATTCATCAGACATTTAAAGAAGTAAAAATTATTTGATTTTGTGTTTCTATTTCTACCTTCTAGCTTTTATGGGGTAAAAAAGGAATAGTTTCCAGGTTTTAGGAAGAGAGGTAACTATGCACTTGGATCTTATCAGCTAATTATAAAGGGAAAAATAAATGCAAAATCACAGTTGATCTGAAGAAACAGTACAGCAAGGGCACCCACCTTTACCTCTATGTCTGCATGGTGCTTTTAAGTCAGTTCTGAGATTTGATATAGGAAAGAATAGTGTGTTCTTGTTTTGCTTTATTATGTTGGAAAACATAACAAGAAACAGTAAAAACCTCACTATAAGGAGTTAATTTCTAGCAAGTGTATGTAGAAGTATGCTTGTGTGCATGCATGCACAAATACACAGACACAAAATACAACAGTCATAGAACAAAAAACAAAATAGAAGAGTCATGCTTATCTGTGACATATTCAGAATTTTTCTAAAGCTACAAATTTTTAAAAGCAGCTTTCCCTAGAAGAATTAATGTGATCCAATGCAACCCCCCAGTTTGCCAGTAGAAATGGTGCTACTCTTGGAAATGGACACTCAAACATTCTGAGTTAATTGACATGGCAACCACATTATCAGCATGAAAGTGCTCATCTTATTTTTTTAAAAGATTTCTGGTAGGCTGAGAGCTTTGATTCCTTCCTTCTGATATGGCTCTGTATCAGTTTGGGCTGATGAGTTCTTCATTCATTAGTTTGTTTGTTTTTATAATGAAAAATGGTAAAATACTATCCTGATCTTCTTTACAATAGTGCAAGCTTCAATTGAGTAAGAAATTGAAACATGAGGTAGCACCTATTATAATGATTCCATTCATGAAAGCTTCCAGTTGACAGCTCCACAGCTGGTATTCCAGAAACAAGGCATGCCACACACTAACACTAAAAATACAGAAAACGTTCCTCCCCCATGTGTCCCTCACCAGAGATCCAAGTGCCTTCAGACTTCAATACACTCAGTATTTGATCACTCAGCCAATAAAGAAATCAGTTGTGTTGATTTTCCCCTTTTACACTTTCCTTCCTACTCTTCAGGAGTGGGGTGGCTGCTTTCTTCTTTTTTCCCATAAGCTCAAAAATTTTCAAATGTCTCAAAAAGTTTCAAATGTTCTTCCTAAATCCAGTCAAATCTTCAATTCACATAAAAGTATAGCTCCAAATGATATGACCCATGGAAATAAATTGTGCAGAGTAAAGCTAATTCAGTCTTAGGTTATCTCCTAAATGTTTCATTTTTTCCATGCAGTTGAATAAAATTATGCCCTTAAAATAATTTTACCAAGTTTTTTAAGTCACCCAATGGCACAGTTTTCAATTTTATACAAAATTTGTATAACTTCAAAAGAACTTATACAGGCAAAATGAGATCAACAGGAAAAATGAGACCTCCTTAAACTATGATATAAAAAGAACTGTTGGGTACATTCAGCCTCTAAATGGGTAAATAGAATTTGATTTGGTTCAAATATAAAACCAAGAGGAAGCCAGTAATTTAGGAGAGAAATAGAGAACATGTCATCTGGAATTTTCATTATCTTACTAGTTTTGGCCAGTACTTCAGGCATCCTTGGAAACTGTATCTTTCTTGAAAATTTTAGTTGGTTTCTTCCTTTCGTCATTTGGAAGCTGTGAACAATGTCAGGCTTCAAAAAAAGAAAAATTCTTACTGAGACGAAAAGTCAGATTTATTCCATAATGTCCCAAGAATTATTTAGGGTTAACAGGAACCAGGCAAGTTATTTTATGCACATCTCAAAAGCTTTAATTATATCTTTTATCACCCAAGAGCTGATGCTAGCAGGAAGGTATCAACATTAAGAGAACATGCAGCTTCCCATAGGAATTTTATTATCCAGCATCCTGGAACACCTGCCACTCAGTGGCCACTGTCACCATAAGCATCTCTGAGCAACACAATAACAAGTTTGCTTGGGGTAAAGAGTGAAATTTTCTTCTGTAATGTGCAGATTTGGTGTAGAGCACAAATGCCGCACTAAACTTTTATGAAAGCTTGCCAGAGGAAAAGCTTTTATGAATATAAAGGTTTTAGACTATAATGAGGAGTCAAATCACAGTTATTAGTTTAAGTAAGCATGCTTTTAAAGAAATACATTAAAAGGAACAAAAGAAATAGAAAAGAAAAAATCAGTAGTATTCTACATGCATTGTAAATGAGGTGAATCTTGCTAACCCTCTGGTAGTGCTGTGGTGCTGTACTGTTGCCTCAGTAATTTAAATAATCTCAATTCTAGCAAGGGGAGGCAGCAAGGAATACATGGATTTGTAAAGGAGTTTAGGGAATTTCTAAACCCACAGCCCCACACAGTTTTGGTCTGATGACTGACTTTGCTGGAGTAAATGGGCTCACAGCTTACAGATATATAATTCTTTGTAGTCATAGTGAATACGAAACTCAGCAGTGTAAACCAACACAAATCATACAAAAGGAAAATGAAAAGAATAAATCATGGTAATGATAAAATTCTATCTCTTGATTACCATCTTTCCCTTCTATTTTTTTTTTTTTTTTGTATAAAAGACATATTTCTCTTTATCAAAAAGATGTTAAGAAAAGCATTAAGGTAATTTTTGCTTTTTAACTGATAGCAATAGCAGCAGTGGAGTCAATAGTTATCATCTGGTGCTAAGGCTTACAAGTCAATTCTTTAAATTCTTCTCTCTGTTATAAAATTTTATAAAATTTTTTGCTCACCCCACTCAGTGGCTTTTTTTCCAAAACTGAAGAATCCTTGCCTACTTAATCATATGATTACACTAGCACACAGTACAGTGGGAAGAGAAGAGCAAAATATTTGATGCCAAGGGCCTGACATCCTCAATTTTATTTTGTAGAATACATGAGCCTTTCAAATGCAGCAAGAGAAACTTATCAATCTCCTTCAAAAAATATCATCATTTTCTCTCTTTAATAACAGAAATTATTATCTGGAAGGTCTTAGCTTGTTACCTCTGATACCCGATTTCTATTCTCACTTTAACAAATAAATCTAATTTATGTTTTAACACCTATGCCATCCACAAGTCTTGTGACTTAAGATCAGCTGTCATCAACATCAGCTTCCAGAAGCAGTGAGCAAAATTCTGCAGCCCCAAGACCTCAGAGAATGGTAGAGTTCAAACAGTTATGTGAAATTTGCTGCAGGACTTGAAGTGTCTGGAAATATTGCTTCGTTTGAGGGAAAAACATAAAGATATTGAAGTAAAACATGAACACTGCAGCCCAGCTGCTTTGGCTTACGAGACTTGCAAGAGAAAGTGATGGTTAAGTAAGTTTTTTTTTCTATTCTTAGTTACAACTGTATCCTTAACATTTTGTCATAGTATCAAAATACTATTTTGTATACTGTCAGGCTGAGTAACTGCAACACCACACCTGAGTAGGCTTTATTACTTATATCAGTTCTGTAAAATGGAAAAAAACCCAAAACAATAAAACAAACAAACAAACAAAAACAAAGCAAAAAAACCCAAAAAATCTCCTAAGAAGAAAGAAAGGCTAAAAGGAAAAAGAAAACCAGACCACAAACTTTAAGATTTTGTTCATGGCAAAGTGGTGGGATATTGTCCAGAAGCTATGCATCAGCTCTCTCATCTTTCCAGGCAATGTATGTCTCTTGCAGAAGAATATTCTCAGTAAATAGTGGAAGCTCTTTTAATGTGTGTGATATTCTGACAAAATCTTCTGGTTAGGAGTGTCCACTGAGCCACTTCAGTTTATGGATAGTATGATACATAAGATCTGATTGAGGAATCTGGAGAGCTTTACATTCGCTCAGTACCTTCTAATTATCTGCCTTTCAAATAATTAGAAAATTATGGAGACAGAGGTTTTAATGTTATTTAAAACTGATATGTGAGAAGACTGAGTAGGAAAAAAAATAACAAAATCAAAACAAAAGCCTTACTCTCAAGGTTCTTCTCTTTTTCTTTTTTTGCTCTTTTGTAGCATTTATTTTTATTTTGCTTTTCAGAATTCTTTAACCAGTTTGCCTAGAGAGAAAGCTCAAAGAAATGGAAAATATGAAAAGTGTCAAAGGAAAATAAAGTGGTAAATGTCAAATATTTTGTTAGATATAGAAAGGTTTAAATCTAAATTAATTAATATCTATGAGGTACTCTAATTATTAAAAAATATTTTTGTACATTCGCAAGGTATCTTTTCCTTAGGTTATTTTTATCAGTATTTTCTGACAAAAATAATTTCAGAATGGTAAAACAGTGATTAATCTATAACATTCAGTGCTTGATGTAACACTGATAGGTGAATAAAAATATGTAACATATGCAATACAGGTTTTTTTTTTGTCCAGCTAAAGAGAGTAGGAGTCTCTACTGAATGCAGTGAGGTTGATCATTTATGAAGATACTCAGTTTACAATAGAAGACAAATTGCATGCCCATGTAAATTTCTGATAGTATCATCAAAATCTTTAAAATAATTTAAACACCATTTCTTCTGACTCTGGCAAGTATTTAGATATGTCACAACTACTCCCAGCCTGAGTATTCTAAAGGGTAGTGCTCACTAGCCTACATGCCATTATTAATTATCCATCACGAACATTTAGTTGTAGAGATGTTTTTAAAATTTTTTGTAGTGCTTGAAAGTCTGCAGCACTGAAATGTGATTGAACACGCTTGCAAGTTTACACTTAATAGTCCCATGGTTCTTCAAAGCATGAAATTTCAAAAGTGCTGAGAGTTAATTAAAAAAAAAAAAAGATGCTTAACCCAATTATTTCTATTGAGATTATGGAATGTACCTCTTTCTCTTCCATGAGATCCAGCACACAGAGAAATGAATTGCACAGAGAAGAAAAAAAATGACAGCGCAGCTGTTCTGAAGATTACATGATCAATTCCCTTCCTGTGCTTTTAAAAGTCACTAAACTCAAGACTCTAAAAAGCCTTGTGCAGAAAAGTGCTGGAATAACTCTTTTAATTATGGAGCTGGAGACAGAGTCAAATATAACTCAGTAAGCCTAAAATCCTTATGACCGTGTATAGCACATATCCTTAAAACTCTATCATGTACTTTTTTAATTCTAGAAAATTTGAATTCATGCTAATTTAATTCTCTTCAGGTTTTCCAGTATACAGATCTACCTTACCAGATAAAATGCAGGAACTACCAACTGCATCGAGAACTACCAAATTATTGAAGTAATGGTTTTTGTAAGGTTTTTTTGGTTTTTTAATTGCTGAAAATGCAGATACTTTCAGTTGCTTTTCAGTGGTTTTCCATATATACAAATTTTCGACTCTGTCTTTAAATATGAAAAAAAGAAATTCCACAATTTTGCAAAAGAAATATAAGTTTTTTGTATATATGGGCATCATTTTATGTTATGCTAATGGGAAAGCATGTTTTTCTTCTACTTTTTTTGTTTTACATAACCAATGAATTACTTTGCAATGTCTAAAGGAGTGAAACGGATATGTTGAATATTTTCCCTTAACTTTTTTCAATATCACCAGGCTTTACTAAGATAACAAATGGGGGAATTATAACATTTTCCTCGGATGCTGCAAAAAACTAGGACTCTTCATTCTTGCAATAGAAATAGAAAAATTGCATTGGGACATGAATACATTTCAAGATGTATATATTATATACATCTTATATATTTCTGCATCAAACAGTGCAATACCATGCAGACACACCTCAGCATCTGGCAGCCTGCAAAGGATTTTCTACCATGGATTTTATGCTTCTTTGTATATAGTTAGAATGATTTTGCACTGCCAGTAGAACTCATAGGATGAGGAATACATAAATGAGATCTATAATGGGAAGTATGTCCAGCCTCACAAAATTCAGGGTCGCTTTCATTCTGAAGCTTTTGATAATAGGCTAAGATTTCATCTCGTCTTCTAAAAGAATGATAACAAGTAAATAGTGAGGTTGTACTCTATTGTAATCTCTTTTCCCTTCAGATAAGCAATGGGATATGCTAGTATATTTCCCAAACAAATAACCCTGCCTGAGTCTGATCTAGGCTTTTGGTCTGCTGGCACATGTCTTTCTTGTTATAAACTTTCTGTAAGTCAGAAGTTATAATTTTTGAGGAAAAAACAAAATTTTACTTAAAAAAAAAAATAAAAAATTGTTTTTGTATAAGAATAGAGTGCCCTAGGAGTCCAAGGGCTCTGATGACCTTTGCACATAAAATTATGATTCATTAAATAAAATGACAAAAAATCATTATATAACAAGCTACAGAGAAGTTGTTTGTTAATGTGGCTATGTAACCCTGTGGCTAATCTCCTGTGTCCTTCCTGATTTATTTTTGAAGGTTATTCTTGATTAAAGCCATTATTTATCTTTCTGTGTAGAAAAATAAGTGTGTAATCACTCTAATTTTAGACCATCTTTGATATCAAGATGTTGTTTTGCAGTAAGCAGTGGGACTTTTTATTCATGTGTTGATTACAAAGCACACATCTTACAGGTCATTTCATTACTAATCCAGTGCCTGAAGATCATTCTAAGAGAAATTGGATTCTTAACAAAAATCTCTTCTAGTTACAGGTACTAAGGCTGACATCCCTTAGTAGTGCTGTTAAACAGTCCAGAAGAAAAGCAATAAATTCTTAAATTGGGAAGCAGTACCATGAAAGTATTCAGTACATTTACATTACATATTTAATGGAAAAAAAGAAGTAAACAACAAGTGAAATCGACCTCCCTCAACCACAACATAGACCAATATGTTTACTATATTTTTTTAATATATTCTATTTTATAAAATTAAGTGAATGCACATCACTGCAGTAGCTGTAGAATCTCAGGTTTTGAACATTAAAGTATATTTTGTTTAGGAACAAAATAAGGACAAATTTAGTAACTTGGGCCTGTTGGAGTGAGTTCAGAAAAGGACCATGAGGATGATCAAATTGCTGGAGAACCTTTCTTATGACGACAGGCTGAGAGAGTTGGGATTGTTCATCATGGGGGAGACCTTCCAGCAGCCTTCTAGTACCTAAAGAGGTCCTAAAAGAAAGTTAGAGAGGCTTTTCCTGAGGGAATGTAGTAATAGGACAAGGCAGAATTTCTTCCAACTGAAAGAGGACTGGTTTAAATTGGATATTAGGAAGAGGATGGTGAGGCACTGGAAGAGGTTGCCCATATAATCTGTGAATGCCCCACGCCTGGAGGAGTACAAGGCTGAGTTGGATGGAGCTTTGAGAACCTGGTTTAGAGGAGAGCATTCCTGCCTCCGGCACAGCAGTTGGAACTAAATGTTCTTTAATGTCCCTTCCATCCCAAACCATTCTATGATTCTATGAAAATATCTGTGAAAATATAGACAGACCATACTGTCTTCATTGAAGCTGGAACAGTAAAATCCAGTTCTTCTGAGCATTAAATTAGTCTTGCAAAATCCTTAATCTTTGATTTTATAAAACATTCTACCAATATATTTCAGTGTAAATAAAAATACATAAACAAGTGTGTTCTGAAGTGGACTCAAAAGACAGAATATATATTCCATTGTAAAAAGTTTTGGTAAATTACTGGAATAATTAAATCCGTCTTTATTTTGGAGTGTTCTTAGTAAGAAAAATTCTGCCTAAGCCGGAGAAACAAACGCCCATTTGTCATCATGCACTTGTTTTTAGATTTAAAGCAGATCTCTTGTTCACGGAATATTTTCCTACCATACTTTGATAAAAACACACATCATAAGTCTCATCCCACTTTAGACACCATGAAACAGAATATGAAATGATATTTGTGTGCAAACTATCGCATTTTTCTGATTCATTTTCAAGATCTGTGGTATTTACATATGACCTTTCCATTTTTATTAACAGTTTATTGGATTTTTGCATTCTGGCCAGCAGAAGAGAAAGGTAATTTACACAAAGATTTGACAGTTATACACAAAGCTATAAACTTCAGTCCATTAACTTATTTCTCATGTAACCTTTATAAGACTCTACCCAGACACCCAAATAAACACTATATCTTGTTTTTCTTTAATTTAAAAAGCTCTAATCGTTAGTCCCTACTTATAGAACATCAAGTGCAAGTGAAACTCTGCACAAGCTTTTATCACAGATTTCTCTACCTCTTAGTATATATAGATGTCAATTTAAATTATATTACTCAAGACCAAGTTGTTTACTTACTGCTAAGGTTTGTGTCTTGAATTAGCAAAAGACGGCAACATTTTATTCTTTTTAAAAAATACAGGTGGTTACTCTAATTTAACTCTTGCATGGATATTTAAAAATTCACACATATCTGAACAAATGTACAATTTTGCTACAATGTAAATGTACAATTTTTTGTCAGCTATTACATAAACACAGGTAAGCTTCACACACACACCAGAAGGATAGCACAGAAATTCTAGTGTGGTCATATGCTAAGACTTTCTACACAATTTTTTTACTTTATCTCCAGAATACGGATGTCTGTCAGCAAAGCATTCCTGTAGATAAGTTATCTTTGATGCACAATTTCATCTTGTGAAAGACAAGACATTGCTTGCATTTTACCTGTTTGCAGGAAGTTCCCTTGCGATGTACATAAAAATGTAAGGCTAGAATCTCCCACAAAAGTGTTTCTTTCAGAAGATGAAAGGTTTCTTAGTATTTTACAGTTAAAAAATAACATTATTTTTTAAAAGGGCAAAATTCTTTGTAATAGACTCCAGCAGGTAGAATTTTTCCTTAACTTTCTTATGTAACTTTTTTTTCCCTTAGCAATGGTAAATTCATATCTCACAAGGGTAAGTCAGATTACAAAGATAATTTTAACTGACTTTGGGATGGCAAATCCTGTGTATATACCAAGTAACTTTGTATGGCCCTAATTAGCAGTTCAAATGAAGGCAGGCATTTCTTTTAAATAGAAAATCCATTTCAATTACAAATACACTGAAATATCAGAAATAATATGTTTCCCAAACAAAATGTAATTCTTATTTTACATTGAATGTAATTAGTGTCAATATCTAACCATCATAGTCACTTCAGCTCAGTGTTCTCAGTCAAAAATTAAAGTAAATCTTCTTAAAATAGTTTTAAACTAGAACTATTTTACTGTTCCATGAATAAGCTAAACAGGTAGAGTTTTTAAACAAAACAAGAAAGAAAAATACTACATTTTTCCTGCTACCTGAATTCTGGGAAGTGAATGTGAAAGAATGAGTGAATGAATGAATGAATGAATGATTATTAGAGAAAATTAAATTTTAATTAATGAAAAAAAATTCGTTTACTTACATAGCTGTAAGATAAAAAATAAGCATGTTTAAGTCTACTTTCTATTCATCCACTCAGGAAATTTAAATGTAAGTGTCATTATCAGGGGGAAAAAAAGATTTTTAAGATATTTCTAAAACACAGCAATAAGTTTCAAAGGGAAGAATATAAAGAGATATATTCTGTTGTCTTTGCAGATTCCAAGAGGAAAAGATTCATCCTTTATAAAGCCAGGAGTCTTCCAAAGGCAACTGAGATTCAAATCTTTTAATGATCAATTGGAACAGTATATGTACTTCCTTCTTGATTTAGCTGATAAAGGTGACAAGTAACAGTTCTTTAATCCTCAGAGACTATGCGGGGTACAAGAGGGATACAGTGGAGGTTGAGCAAATGTCCTGATTTGATTTGAAACTTTAAAGGCAATTCACTCTTCTGCAAATGTCCATCATCCGGAGAGCGTAAAATGAAATGACAGATACCTATAGAGATGAGACAACTCCAACATTTCAGCTCACCCTTTATGGTAATGCACATTGGGGTTCACTGTCCTCATTAAGCTGGAGTGGCAAAGTCACAGAGTGTGCTGCCTGGGTGGATACAAGGAATGGACATGATTCATTAAAACAAAAAGCAGCAGTAGTGACTAATTTTAGCAGAATAATAATTTTAAGCAATGTTAAGCAAACCTTATCAGACCTCTTTTCAAGTGACATAACCTCTAACACAGTATAGAGAAGAGAATTACAATCAGGACTAAAAGGAAATTTTGAGAAATCACTTTTAGATTATGTACATTTTTTATTCTTAAAGAAAATATTTTCACACTTTGGTCTACCCTCTATTGTTGCCAGGGTTCTGTGAAGGCACAGTAAGAATAGAATGGCTCCTGTTATACTTCATCAAAATCTCAAAAAATATGCTTTGCCTTTGAATAACTGTGCCAAATTCATCCGCAATAAATAAAAAAGGAAGAATAAAGAAAATCAGTTTCACTCTGAGGAAAACTCCTAGAAAGGATATTTTAATTCTGGGCAGTTCTAGGCTTGGGAGTAAAATAAATATTCCAGGGAGTGAATTCAATTGCAGCCAAGAATATTATGTACTCAAATTATGTGGAGGTGGATACTATCATTATACTGTCATTACAGGCATCCAAAAATTAAACTTCTATATTATGATGCTTAGGTTGGACCTGTTCAACTGAGACAAAATACCTTATAAGGCTAATTCTTCCGCATACATAACAATGCCTTTAAAACATAGTAATTTAATTATTTATTTTCTTTCTCTGTGAATAACAAGATAAATCTAGCTATTTTATGTGTATGCTTAATTTTTGGATGGTTGAAATTCTGAGCATTCTGCTAAATGAGATAACATATTTTTGAAGAAGCGGAAATTGATGCCTTGTAAATCAAGTTGAATAAAAAATACAGCTGAAGTTGTTAAACAGTGAAAAAGAAAAAATAAACAACCAAACAATCAAAAAGAAAAATTATTTTGAGCAATAAGGTAATGCAAATTGCTGCTGTAAATTTACTGTAAAATACTATTTATTGGTAAAGAGAATGATAATTGCAATAAATGTAGAAGGTATGTAAAACACTGTACTTGAATGCAAATCTCCAAAGGAGTGGATACTACTACTAGCCTGAAATACCCTGGTGTGGCAGCAGTTTGGCCAGCAGAGATACCAACCCAAACCCCAAGAACACTTTAGCCACGCCAGCTACTGTGTTTCTCTTGATGGTTTAATTGGATGTTTCTGTAAAGCACCAAATTGCACAAGAAAGACTGAATGGAAGTTCACACACAAATTGTCCGAGTGCTGTTCTAAGTGCATTCTTGTCCATTCATGTGTACCCCTGCTATATTTAATACTGCTCGGTCACTATGCCATGCTGCTCACACAGAGGATTTTCAGATCAATATAAAATTGGCAGGATCCCTAACATCTCATTCTTGCTTTCAAAGGACTGTGCTAATTTTATATCTATTTTTTCAATATATTTCTCTTTTTTTCTGAAATAGTTTTGAATAATATGTGTTCTTGACAATGAAAAGAATGAGCATGAAATCTGATTTATTGTCCCCTGTAATTCCTTAGTTCCTTGAATTTTGTACACATTTATGGTCACCTATGAAAAAACATACTAGATACCCCACAATTAACCTTTCACTCTGTTGGAGCTGTTATGTTGCTAGAAGAGGTAAGAGGATAAGATAAATCAGAATGTATGTCTAATGCACTGCAGAACTAGCTTTTCTGGAGAGAAAGATGATGGATTACTGTGGTAATGCACCTGCTGGAAACCAAGCTAAAGGCAGGCCTAGTTCCTTCCTCAGCTATGAAGAAACTAATTTCTAATCTTGTAAGACAAATATGAGATAAATAATTGAGACACTCAGAGTCTCAACAATACCACAAAAATCTCTATTTTAATCTATTTTAATCTATTTTGTTTGCTGAATTGTGAAGCTTCAAAATATCTGCTGATTCAATAATTCCAAATCCATTTCTTAAAGGCCTTTACATACATAACCTAAAGAGAGAAGGAAACAGTTGTTAGGAAACCCTCTCAGCAATGATAATCTTGAAACTTTTCTTTTCATCTTCCTCTTCATCAGTTACATTTGTTGTGTTAAATATATGACCATTCCAATCCCCATGAAAATTGCTAGAAGGAGAAGATATTTTGTCTACAATAAAACATACAATCAATTTAAGACAAGCAGAGGCAAACAAAATGGGAAAGCCCAAACTGATGATGCTGAGCTTGCTGCAGCCCCGGATACTGTTGGTCATTTTGGCTGCCAGGACACACTGTTGTTGATATTTATAACTAAATCTTTGCTATCAGTTTTGAGCTTAAAATGGACTCCACCGATATTAACATCTTACTTTAGTAACTTGGAAAGAGCCTGAGGAAAAAAAAAAAAAAAACAGTTTTCAGAGGTATTTTGTTTTCTATGAAAATGTGACTGTCGAAGCACAGGTGAATTCAGTAAGCCTAATTCACATAATAAAGCTCTGTATGCTAATGTGGTGTCACCTGAAGTTCAGCCAACCAGTAAAGCCTGTCTCAGACAGAAGTCATCAAGTAAACACAGAGAAGTACAAATGATCACCAGAGGGAAGTGACTATGTTGAATGAGAGTGGAAAGAAATTTCACATATATTAATGGCAAAATGTCTGTTTCACAAAGCAAATTACACACCAGCCCTAGAATGATTGACTGCCTTGGGAAAGTACAGAACAGTACATGACAGAAAGAGGGAAAGAACATTGAGGACTTCCATCAGAATGAATGCAGTAAAGATAATTCAGAGTAAGAAACAAAGGAATAAATTGTCCCAAATTTCATATGCCGGTACTCTAAAAAGAATCAAGATAAATACTGATTTCAAAATGGCAGTCTTTCTAGTGTAATTTTATTTAGGTTAGGCATCCTTAAAAAGATTTGAGTAAAGCAGTTAAAAGCTTAAAATATCCCCTAAATTAAAAATAATGCTACACACTCCAAGGCAACTGCTCAGTAATTTTTACCAAAACAGGTAGTTCTCTACAAGGACCAGTAAATAGAGATGATTCCACAAATGCTCTGAAAAACTGGAAAATTCTTTTGAGAATGGCACTACTTCAAAGCCTCATTTCATTTTATGTGATCAAGATCTTTTTTCCTGCTCATATGAATGAGCCAGATTGCCAGAATAAACAGCTGTCTTAACATCACCTAACTATATACATGCAGCTGCTTTTGTAATCCAGTATGGATTAGAAATAAAAATTTAAACATAAATAATTGAAGTATTAAGCATTACAGAATATGGCAAAATTAATATGTGCAACTTAAGCATCATATGGAAGTTGGGATTAATGATTAAGTAGAATGAGTTTAGATGCCTTGTGATGGGTAACATATGTCTAACCTGACCAAACTCAGAGTACAGAGAATTCAGAAGTAATGAACAGTGAGAGAATAAAACAAGGCAGGAAACATTTAGACTGCACGAGTTCTCTTGAGGTGCTGAAATCCAATAAAAGCTATAGAAGTTACCCTAAAAATTGTTGAGAGACCAAAAAGAAGCAGACAATTGTCTACAGATTTCCCACTACAGTATAGTAACTCAATTTTTTTGCCATTACTATTAAAATGTCAGAGATGTTGCACTAACATGACAGTACAGGATCCCTGGGCTTTGCTTGGCTTGAGTTTCCTTCAGCTTCTCTGAGCAGCAGGTCGGTGGCCAAGTGACCCCTGTCTCACCAGCTTCTGCTGAAGCTCTGTGAATGAAGCAAATGTTGTCCTGGCACAAGCAATTGGCCCTGCTGTCAGCTGTGGCTGGGGAGGCCCAGTGCCACTTCGAGACTTGAGATGGACTCCAAAGAGAAGGAAACAAATTGTGGCAGAAATCATAAGCAATGCCAAGAAGATCCAGAACTGAGGAGGAGGAAACCCATGCTGTGAAGAGCATGAGCCTCCCAGTGAGGACCTCTCGGGTTGTCACAACTTATTGCAGACAGACACACACCCCTTTCTTCCTGAGGAAAACTGAATCTGTCAACCGTAGGATCACAAGTACATTGAAAAGGTGAGGATAAAATCAGAGAAAAGACCTAGAGGCTAAAAAAAAGGAGGAATGTGGCTGGGCTTTCATTTTATTATTAATGACTGTTGTTAATGGATCTTTTCTGCATCAATTAAGCAAATTAGAGCATTAAACTGCTCCATTGGACTAATAACAAATTCTTAGCTTCATATATAGTGTGTGTTCTTTTGCCCAGTTTAACTGTAAGGTTTTTTCCAGTGTCTGAAAGCTCCAGAAGGTCAGCAAGTGGAATGGGTTTGACAGAGATGCTGCAGAGTGTTATGAGCAGCGTGAGCACGACTCATGCCAACAAGGATTGGACTGGCTGGTGTGGCTCAGGACAAGGGAGAGTTTCACAACTGTAAGATGCTACTGAAAAAGACAGAGGCTCTTATGTTTCCAAAATACTAAGCAGATAAACATTCTTTTCAGGGGGTTTCTTAATATTCAAAGAAAAAAACATCAGAAACAGAATCATCTAAATGGTTGTTGTGACGATGATATTTGTGTTGCTTGAAGAAGCAATGAAGGTAAGAAAGAAATGTGAGAAGAGACAGTTTGACAAAAACGGCTTATTAAGTGACTTTAATAAAGCATTATTAAATATCATATAAAGCATTAAATAGGGGAAAACTTAGACAAAACTTCAAGATGGACTATTTTTAAAGTATTATAAATTAATATTTGCAAAAATAAGAATCTAATTATTTTTCCTACCACATTCTGCCATATTCTGCTTTAATCTTAATTCTTTGATCTTGTAGTCAAGTCAATAGTTTTGTCAATATGCTGCTGCTTTTTATATATGTCTAAGATAGCTAACTAAAACTGCAGTGATGAGAAATCAAATTAAAACTAGCAGCCCTATTCTTAAACACTACAGTCTTTCAGAAGAGATTGCTTGTTAAAATAACTAACCTCCTTATATAACTAACAGCCCTTATAGAATGAACATTTGTGCCATGTCAGCAATCACTTTTTACTGGATTTGTTTTTCTCAGCTTCCGTTTCATTTCATTGAGGACAAACTTTGGCGATTTTGTGTGATTTTAATTAGATACATGTCTATGGATTTTGGAACTGGGTCTTTAAATTTCACTTCTCAGATGTTTGGGCTTTACACTACAAAAGAAAATTAGTTAACAGTGAAAATAATCTTCAAAGGATTTAGTTCTTTCTGCCTGTGTTTCTACTTTTTTTTTCTTAATGTGTAATTTAATAGAGAATAGCTAATTAAGTCATTGTATAGCAAAGAATGAGATAGGGACTTTTTGTTGAAATACAGAAGCCAGTTTTCCATCTCAGCATTTTAAAAATTGGACTGTCTGTTATGCTTTACTATCTGCTAGACAAAAAAAGTGTATGACAAAATTCCAAAAGTAGTGACTAAATCTTCTATTTCTTCCAGGATCATGCACAGTTCTAAACATATGCTAGTCTCCAATCAGGGAAGTTTGGCTGAGAGTGACTTTTAATTTATTTTCTCAGCATGATTTTTCTAGTCTTTCCCCATCATATGATCTCCATATTGAATGAAATAAAAAAACAACACAAATAAATTATGGTAAATAGATACTCTTGCTATATAAACCTTCTGTTTTCTAGTCAAGTGATTTATAACGAGGTTTGTCTAGTTTGTTTTAAATGCTTCATAATCCTATTATTAATAGTATATAGTATCTCGAATATCAGTGTCTTTAAATATCATCCATCATAGATCTATTAATGTTTCCTGTTTGGTCTCCCCTTCTGAGGGTTTAATTCTTGCTCCAAGTTTTAATTTATTTATTTAGAATACAGTTTTCTGGCTTCTGAAATATTCCAAAAATATCCTTTGTTTTTTTTTTTCCCTGAAAAAAAGAATTCGTAAAATTTTAGAGTAGTAGAATGGCCTGGGACTTTAAAGATAATCTAGCTCCAACCCCCTGCCATGGACGGGGACACTTTTCATTAGAGCAAGTTGCTCAAAGCTCCATGCAACCTGGCTTGAACACTTCCAGGGATGGGGCTTCCACAGCTTCTCTGGGAAACCTGTTCCAGCTCCTCACAACCTCGACAATTTTTTTCCCTAATATCCAATCGAAATATACTGTCCTTAGTGTGAAGCCATTCCTCCTTATTTTGCCCCTCCCGGCTTTTTAAAATGCCCTAGTAAAAAGTTACTCTGCATTTTTCCTGTGGTCCCCCTTCAGGTCAAAGCTTAGGTGACCTAAGGCTGCAATTAGGTCACCTCAAAGTCTTCTCTTTTCTAGACTGAACAATCCCAATTCTCTCAGCCTTTCTCCATAGGAGAGCTGGATGCAGCCCTGCAGTGGGGTCTCACCAGAGCAGAGCAGAGGGGCAGAATCCCCTCCCTCCCCTGCTGCCCACGGTGCTCTGGATGCAGCCCAGGACACGTTTGGGGCTTTCAGGGTGTGAGTGCCCATGGCTGGGTCATGTCCAGCCTCTCATCCACCAGGTTCTTCTTTCATTTTTCAAAAATGAAGGCTACTACTACAAAGTGGTTTACTTATATTTATTTTCATTTTATATATTTTTATTGTAATCTGTATAAAAAAGAGACCCTATTCACTTGTTAAACTTGTACAACGTGACAGCCTTAATAAAGTTGGGAAAATTAATTTTAAAATATTTTTATGTTTTTTCAATTTGAAGTCATGTAACATTGACTTTAATGGATCATCACAGACTACCAAAAAACACCCTGTGAATAGTATGATCCATGACAGATCCAAATTTTCAAATCATAAATCTATTATGCAGAATCTTATTAGATATAAAGAAATAAAACCAGAAACATTACCCATTGAATAGATAGTGCAGCATAAAATTGAAAAAGAATTCTACACCTTTTAAATTTCTTCTAAAGAAAACAATGTCTTGTATGCAAAGCCTTTTCATACAGATTATCATTCATTTTACAACTTTGTGATTTTAGTACCATGGAATTTTACTGAATTAGGAAATATACTATTTTTATGGGGTTTTTTCACCAGGGAGAACAGTTTAAACCACTCATGCATACAATCAATCTGTTAAGGAAAAGAAGAGATTACTGTAACCTAGAGAATTCCCCATGCCTGCTAGGAAACTGATAAAAGTGCAGAGAACAGCTTATTCTGCATGTTCCAGACCATGCTCCCTATTAAATTTATATTGAAGTCTGCTTGAATTAAATGTGACTAAATAAATATCCTTTTTTCTCTGTGAAGTTTTCAGATCTATCACAAACAAGCTAGCTCACTGGAGATATGATGAAGTGCAAACCATCAGGAAGGCATCCAGCTACATGATAGGAATAGGTCCAGAAAAACTCCAGCTGTTTATGCAAATGGTGATACTGAGTGGCTGGCACCTTATCAAGGACCAGAGGATCAGTGGCATATTGGTGTACTCTTTTAATGTCTAATGGATGTTTACTACATCAAACAGGAAAAATAAACAAAAAATCCCAGCAAAATTTAAAAGATTTGCTGAACTGGGACATTCAACAGTGCGTCATCTAGCCAAAATCAAATAAATTTGCCCAGAGGTTATACTACTCTATTGCAGTTCTGTATCTCTTCTGTCTCAAAGTATTTTCTTTTTCTCAAAGCAATTTCTGAAATGCAGCCACTTGTCAGGTGCAAGCTGCCAACAGATCTCCCATTTTGTTCTGTTTTTTTCTTCAATTTGACATCTGAATATTTTTCTGTGTATCTATTTATTTTGTTACTTCTGAAGAGAATGAATTATTCTATTTAATTAACTGAAAATTAATGTAATTTATTTCTGAAATATTAGCGTAGTTGTAAGAATAGATCTAAAAACTTGTACATGAAACAATGAGTATCTGGATCTGAAATGTTTCTAGCTCAAAAAGTATCTCATAAAGCACTCAATCATTGTCCAAGAATTTAATGTTCCCTCAAGCACATGGAAACCAAGACAGTAACAGCAGTAGAATGAAAATATGTGTTTTTCTAGGTGTCTCAGCTGTGTCTTGTCACACATATTCCCCAGCAGCAAACAATACTGACTGACTCAAATAAGAATCTACAAAGGCCGCTGCTTTCATTTAAAGTCATAGTAGGAAATGAGAAGTGCTCAGGCAGATAACATTCCCTTACTGTAGAGATAAAGATGTATGAGGGATTTTATTTGCTCTGGAAATGAGGATCTTATTTTCCTTCCAAATGTCTTCTCCCTGTTCATGCCTCAATGTATACCCAAATATGCATTCAGAGCCCTTACTCAGCATGAAATTTCATCTCAGCCTTTTTGGGAACATGCTTTCACTAAATTTACTTATCCACACTGGATATCTAAACACTGATGAATCTGAAAAGGCTTCAGTATTTTTAAAAATCTGGACACAAAAATATTATCTAGATTTTCAAGTAAAGTGATAAAATAGAATTAAAAAGCAGGGTTGAAACTGCACACCAGGTGTTGCTTGTTCATCTGGTATAACTAGACCTCAGTTCCTCACCAAGACTAACATCCAGTACAATAAAGCATTCTTTTCATCTGGTAGAAAAACAAGGAAGAAAACAGAGGTGTTTCTTTTCATGTCAGTTTAAGACATTCTTGAGTGGCCTTGTACATGATCAAAATCAAGCTTGTAATATGTTTTTCATCTTCCAGAAGAACCTGACAGAATTTGCTTTTAAAGTTTCATTTTCCAAGAGAAAAATATACTGCAAACAAAGTTCTCATGTTTCCCTCTGGGGTTGTTTGGGTTTTCTTTAGTTTTGTTTTATTTCTGGTTCTTGCTTATTTTTTTTAAACTTTGTTTGTTTCATTCACTATATAGTGGTTTCCTGACACATTATATAGGTCTGGAAATATCCAAGAGATATGGAAAATGTCATTAGTTGCTAGCTCATGTTCCTACTTGCATTACTTAGAATTCTTATTTTGGAGGCTCCTGGCTTTCTCATTATGTTCATGTCTTCTATATTTGCAGGTTGGAATTAACTAGGTGGTAATGGAAAGGAAGAAGTTTTGGTCTCAACAGAGGACAGCTAACATTTCAAGCACATTCATTCATGATGTGAATTCTGTCATGTGGTATACTGCTGACTTCACTTCTCAGAAGGAAAGCACTTCTGCCTGCACTGTACTTAGCACCATGGCCATGGATTATTGACTGACAAATATACAAATATGGATATGAAGGAATAAAAATAAGTATTTTCTTTGTGACACTCCTGTAACATCCCAAGAAGATTCATTAGTTGCTATAATAACTATAATAATGTTCTCAGGAAGGGTAAAATACTTCAATATGTGAAAGCAAAAATGAAAAAATTTGCACAATACTAAAAGATTTCTCCCTTTTATTCCAACTTCCTTCTATACAATCACTGTTTGGGGGACAAATTTGCAGTCTGCAATTTTTATACATATAATAACTGAATACATTTAGCTGCATACAATTTTGTAAAAATATGTATATAGAAGAGTTCTAGGTTCTTCCTGGCTCCCCCTCAAGAAATGAACAGTTTTTAATGTCTTAGTAAATTACCTTTGCTCTTTTAAGGCCTTCAGGAAGATATTGGCTTATCTCTCTGATTTTTGGATTTCATGGCCGACTAGTTATGTATTTAAGTTTAATAATAAAAAAAAGAAAAATAAGAAAAAAAAAAGAAAAAGAAAAATAATGCCAATGTTTTCACCTTCAAATCTCTCTCTGGTCCCTCACGCTCTGATTAATGTGTAAAGCAGCAATATCTCAAACCTGTAATCAGGCCATCACCTTCTGCTCAGATTTTTCATTGATATTTAACATCTAGGTTATACTGTTTTCATGATATCCCTACAAAACAACCTTTCCTGTCTGTTCTATGGTAAGATCTATTGCCTAATCTCTTATTTTCCTAGATCTCCACATCATTTAGCACATGCAATTTTCCTATTCCTAAAAGAGAACAGTTAATGTACAACGATTAAATCATCAGATTAATAAATTTTCTAAAATGTTATGTTCACTTGTTTGTTTTAAATTACTCTCATGACTGGCTTTTAAAAAGCTGACACTCTTAGTGAAAGGTTTGAGTTCCTCAAAAATTGCAAATTCTTACTACTGTGTTGAAAATCTGACCCAAAAACAATGTGCTTTATTAGAACACAGTGGATAAGGATAATAAGGATGATTACTCAAGTAAGGGACCTCTTTAGTTGTCACCTGATTTGAAGATTGAAAAGAAGAGCATAGAAATAGCTCAGAAAATCACTAATTACTCACATACAAAGCTTAACTCTGAGTTCACTTGATTTAGGAGCACGTATGCCAGTTTTGCTAGTATATTGTGTAAGATTAATTGGTAAAAATATCTGATGATTGTTAGATGGGAGGAAAAAAAAAAAAAGACTAGCATTAAATTATCAAGATACAATTCTCCCTACACTCTATTTTTAGTAGATCATTACAAAGAATATCAGTGAAACAGTAATATTAATAGGACATATTTGCCTAAAGTTAATGGCGATAAATATAATTATAGATTTACAATTCACCCATGATTGTGAATAAGATATTTTGTGTATTTTAGAATAATTTATCTTTAAAATTATTATTTCTATTGTGGAAAAAGGGAGCTGGAATAACTTGTTCTTGTTTAGAGACCTTCCTGCTCCTTCAGTGTAATGACTTCATTCGATGCTTGTTGACCCAAAGGAATCCTAGCTCGCTGCTTAGACTTTTGATCCAAATTGATTACGAATTCATAGGAACTATTTGCAGTTTTGGTTTTTGGTTCATTTGGATAGTCTGTGAGTTTGTGATTCTATGGAACCAAGACTTTAAAAAAAAATCATAAAGGTGTTGAGTGTTGTTTGAGGGTGAGGAAAGGACAGGATTTATTTTGTTTAGCTTCAATTCACAGTCTCTTTTTCTTTTTTATACTGGTTCAGAGAAATCCAGGAGTTTGACTTCGAACAAGATTGATATTGTATATTAAGGATTTTAGACTGCTTCAATGTCTGACAAAGTTTCAACATGCAACTTTGCAAAGACCAAGCGTGAAGTGAGTGTCTCATGTTAATTCCCTCAAATATTTGGGACATTTCTGTCTTATTTTTCCTCTCTTGAAAATTTATAATTACAAGAAGTTGAAATTACATTTTCAAAAGTTAACTTTGTTTCAGGTAGAATATTTTGACATTAGAAACTGAAATCCATTACTGGCTCAGAGAAATATTTAAAGGTTAACCATGGCTAGGAATTTCAAATGATTATTAGATTAAGCCTGTTGCACTTCTGCCACACCACCGAATGACAGAGTCCTATTTAGAACTTGTGCTGAAGCAACAGAACGGATTGACCTTTCAATAGGTAAAATATCGACCTGTGACAGGGCTCCACACAAGCCTTGTGAACTACCTAAATTGTGTTTAAGTCTTTGACCAAGAATTCTATCCCTGTTCCAGGAGATACATTTGATTCTTACTGAATATATAGTAAATTTCTCTTTAGTTCTCTGAAACTAAAGGAAGGATTCAACAAAAGAAAACTTTCATTATGTAAGTCAGTGTTCCTCACATTATTCTCTTTGTGTGTTCTCTGTAAAATCAGGAGCTGCTTCTTCTGTGGATATAAGTGAGATAGCAATTAATGTAAATGGTATTTGTTTCTCTCCTTCTCTGCCTTAATATTTTTAAACCAATTAAAGGTGGGTTTACACCATTTTTAATGGATAATTTCTATTTTTATAGTACTTCTAGGGCTTAGCTTACAAAGTTGAAGAAGGAAAATGACAATGCTTTCCTCCTCTTACAAACAATCATATTCTCGCACAGTGACATTTATGGAGCACCATGCAATTCTGTGATTAGAGAATGTATGTGTGCTTTTCTCAGTTTGAAACAAAGTGCTCATTCATATGTGTGAGAAAAGAGAGATGCAGACATTTTCTGGGCAGAATCCCTCTTTGCCCCTCCTCCCATTCTTTCCCTGTGAAGCAGTGAGGATTTCCCTTTCCATATAGTTCACTTTCTTATGGATACATACAATGACACATGGACTGCTCCTTCTCATTATTTCTTTTATTCATTTTGCATATCTTAGCCATGTTAGTGACCAAGGACAGGAAAACAGTCACAGATGACATTTTTATATTTGTCAAGAGGGTGAATGAGCACAGCCAATACAGGTTTACCAAGGACAATTTCATCCTGAGCAACTCTATTGCTCTCTGTGCTGTAGTACTGCATACTCTCTCACAGTTTAGCATCAAACTAGCATCACAGTTTACAGACAGCACCAAATTGAGAGAGACAATCAATATGCAACCAACCTCAGGGCTGGTTTTCACAGGAACTTTGACAAGAGTGGAGAAATAGGCATACACCTCACAGAGTTCAATGAAAGGAAATGCAGAATCCTGCATCTAGGATGAGATAATCCCTTCCAAAAGTACAACCTGTGGACTGACTATACAGGAAGTAGATCTTCAGACAAGCACCTAGGGATCTGGCTTGACAACAAGGTGAACATGAGTCAATAGTGTGTTCTTGCAGCAGAGAAATCCAACCAAGAGTGTAGCCGACCAGTCCAGGAAAAGGGATGTTTCCTCTCTATCCAGCACTTGTGACAATGCGGCTGTAGCACTGTGTCCAATTTTGAGCTCTCCAGTAAAAGAGGGATATTAATATGCAGGAAAGAATCAAAAGGATTGACACCGAGATGGTCAAGGACTGTAGCAGTGTGTGCATGGAACAGCAATGAGGGAACTGATCAGTTTAACAAGGAGAAGAAACGACTTTATTGCTGAGTACAAATACTTGACCAGGAATACAGTGGAGACAGCCAGAGCAACAGACTCTTCTATAGCAACAGGCCGGGAATCAAGGAACACAGTTTGGTATACAGAATACATTTTTCTTGCAGCATAAGGACATTCAAATACTGTAAAATGTTGCCAGGAGAGGCTTTGGAATCTCTGTCTTTGGAGGTGTTCAGGACTTGATCAAACTGGACTTAGTAACCTGATCTGCTTAAACCTGGCTGAGATGGAGATTGAAGTAGATGACCTCCAAACATCACATCTGAACAAAATAATTTCTGTCAGGAATCAGCTCACTAATGGCAATGCAGATAATACACTTTGAAGCCTGCAAAATAGGAAAATGTGCAAGAACAGACTCAGTGTTTCCATGGCCACACCATTTAGAAAGCAAAAACAAAAGAACAAAACCACATCATCTCCCTAAGGGAAAAAAAAAAAGCCCCACGTAAAAATTAAAAAACCCTTCAGAAACATTATTTTTATGCTTCAGTACTTATGGTTAAAAGAAAGTCTAGGTTTAAGATCAAAGTCTGTAAGAGTGAGGTATTTTCCAAACAAATCAAAACTACTGCATTCCTACTACATTTAAAATTCCAATTTCTCATGACTAATCAGGCAAATGCCTAGAAAATGTTTTTGTTTGAGGTTGTTGGTTGGGTACTTTATTGAGGGAGGAGGTGATTTTGTTTCTTTTTTTAGCTGGGTTTTTAAAAACTTTATCTTTTGAGGATTGTTGCTATTTTAACCCATCTATTTTTCTACAGGGTTACAACCCATTTCCATATAGGCACATATGGTTTTTGTTTATTTGTGTATATCTGAATTATTGTTTTAAGGAATTATTTTCAAGAAAAATGTCGGTTAGCAAGTGTGCAACTCTTAGAAGGCAGGCATGGTTTTATTGCATCTTTAGAAATATGTTTTCATAAGCAAGCATTGTAAGAAGGCTATTTGATTAACCAAGTATGCATCAGCACAGAGTGCATTCCAGGAATTAACATACTGTAGTACAGAAGGAAAGAAGGGAGCTAACTGCTTCAGTGATACCCACAGCAGCAGGCTATAACAACAATAGCAGTATCAGCAGCAAAATATCTTTTATTTTCTCTCCACTGTTTATAAATGAGATTGAGCATATGGATACGTAATTAGGGTTATTTCATTAGATCAGACTAGAGCTCTCCAAACAATCATAAAAAGGGTTCTCCATGCATAATGGTTTATACAGGCTTCTTAAAACACCTGCTAATACATTAAAGAGCACATATTCATCTTACGCCCGCAGATTTTGCTGAGGCTTTTTTTTTATGATCAGAGTGACTTTCATAATTTAATGTACAGCTGCACTATTTAATGTCTATTCCTATTCTGTTGTTTTCTCCTGTTCTTACTTCAATTTCTGAACAATTTACTAATTATCCCCTTATAGCTATTGATCTAATTGTGGTGATTCTCTTTGACTTAGGGTATTCCAAGAAGCCAATTTTCTTTTAGTTCACATATCAAAACAGTTTGCCCAATTTTTCCTTTTCTACCTTCCAGGTCATGTCCCATCTCCTAAGCAGACCTTTTAAACTTTCCTCCATATCTTTTCAGTCAGTCTCCCAGGTGCCCACTTGAACCAGTTCTACCTGCCACCTCTCATTTTACAGTTATCTTTATGAAAAATAGTTTTTCTTCTCCCACTTTTTGCTATAATTCAGCCCTATTATTTTCCCAGCTATCTTGTCAGATTCTGAAGCCTAGATACTTCCAAGACTAAAGTGACAAAGGAACTACAAGAAAAGTTTTATTTGTGTGCAAAGACCACTTTGACTCCCACAAAGATACACAACTTTTATTACATGTTACCTTAAATTTCTAAACATTAGAAACTTAGCTGTATGTCACTAGAGACAAGCATGCTTCAAAATCAAAATTCCACAGTGAGTGAAACAGGACATCCTTAAAGACATTATTATGGTAACTGAAGAACACACAGCAGGCTTGCTTTCTGAGAGGTTTTTCTTTAGGCTGTAAAAAGCTTTTCAATATCTTATATCTCGCTACTGAAATCTGGAGTGGAGTACTAATCAAAGGTTATGAGAAACCATGTGTGGAATTATTTTCTTTTATTAATCTCAAGATACTCAGTGCTGTCCAGGATAAGCTGTATGGTCTATGTGCCATGTTATGTTTCAGGAACATAGTGATAGAATTTCCATAGGAGATAATAAGAATGCAATTTTATGAGTGCAGTAGTTATCAAGGGAAATTAAAAATGTGAATTTTATTTGAAGTACGCTTATTTCTAAAATGTGGACATTTGGTAATCATACAAAATGAATTAATATATGGATTAATTGAAAAGACTGAATTAGAAAGGAGATAGCATTTATACCACAAAATTGGAATGAAGTAGAAAATACAGAAAAATAGAAAGCATGAGAAGATAATATTGTTTTAACTGAAGTTAGTTGTCAGAAAATAGATAAAAAAATATGGCTGCAACCTACCACACCTTCCAGGTGTGCAACTCCCAGTCGAGGTGGGGTCTAAATATTCTGACTGAGGCTGCAATTAACAGTTTTCATAGGCTTCTAATTTCAGAGATAAGGCTCTGATTATCAATTACCAAAGCCAAGAAGTCTTCAAGCTCTGGAATCTCTGGGATTCTCTGGGACTCCGGAAATCTAAAAATCTCTTTGTCTAGATCAGAAATTTGAACAACTAATCCCTTTCCAGAAAAATGCTTCTACTTGAATACTTGGCATTTTCAATTAAACATTGTTTTATTATAAATTGAAGCAGTTTTAATAACAATATTTCTTTCTTTACTGTTTCCTTCAAAATAAAATCAATACTATAAAGTAAAAATCTGTAGGAATTCCATTTAGCTTAATAAAGTGTCACCAAATTCATAAACACAAAAAAGAATTTTAATTTTCTCTATTAATTTCAGTTCTACAATGCCTTAGGCAAATACAAAATGCCTAACCTTACACATTTATGACCCATTATTGATTTCCTCCTATAATTTCAGTAACTTTGAAGTGGCAGAAATTGGGCTTTTTCATAACATTACTTTCCATTATGGTTCAGTTAGAAATTTGCTCTAAAGAACCCAGTGCTTCCTATGTTTGTTTTGTTGTTGTTGTTGTTGTTGTTGTTTACAAGTTTTTTACCTCCTTATATTGTAGGGGAATGAATAAGTCATTCTAATGTCCTCCTTGTTGGGCTGGAAATTCATAATAGAGCAGGGCAGGATCAGATGTAGCAGAAAGAAACTGAGATTACCTATTCTTTCAGATGCATCCATGTTACCAACTTGGAGTATTCAATTTTGGATGCATCTACATGATATATATTCCGAAGTGGAAAAACTGGATGAAAAAAATTTTGCCTTTTCTGCATGCTCTGGCTTCATGCATTGTTTATCAGTTGTGTATGGTTAATTATGTGAACTAGGTCACTGAAATGATTTATGTAGAAAATAAGGACACATTATTTCAGATTAATTTCTACATTTCAGTCTCTCCAGTAATTGAGATCATTACATGGTTTCACAAACAGTTGTCACTGTACAACTACATGCAATTCAGAAGCAGAACAGGGTCTGAAATATTTTAAGCTGTCTCTGTCAAAAAAAACCCCAAACTTGCAATGTTACATTTCAACATACTTCAATGACTGGGAAGAAAACTCTTATGTAATTTGAGAAAAGGAACAGGGAATGAGAGTGTCCCAGATAAAATGGCAGTGCCAATAAAAATAAAATTCTTACTTCAGGCTATAAATAATATGACCTCACTATATACAGGGTAAACCAAAAATGAAGACTACAGGAGAGAAGGGTGAGAACTTCCAAAGAAATTTTCTAGATATTTTACCATTCCAGCTACACGTGTTATCTTTTTTTATTGTCTTTGAAAGAATGTTGTGTTAAAGTAAATAATTCATATAGTTTTACAGATCAGCTGATGAGAAGATTTTATTCAATTATTTTGATTTTGTGAAAGTGCCAACTTTGTGTAATTTCTTGTCATGAAGAAATAATAAACAAATAAAGAAGAAGCAATTCTGAAATGCATTTCAAGTCAAACTCAAGAAAGATTGAAACTAAAAGAAAAAGCTCAACATTTGCATTAAACTTTGCATTTAGTTTTTCCCATTTCAAAACTAGTAAAATATTTGTTTCATCTCCACAGTGATGTAAAAGAAATTATAATGAAAAACTTCTGCCACAGGAAATAAGCTGGCTTTGGCCTGGTTTATTCAAGGTAATCAGTCACTGACTGAATAATCTGTGGTTCTGTAAAGGTGATAGTAGAAGCTTCCTGTTTTCCCATCTCAAGGGATTATATTAACACATTTTCTTCTTTCTTATGCTTGAAAAATAGTGAAAACATGTTCATAAATATATGGATTCTCTCCAAACACCATGATGCATACTAATGCATACTAATATAACTAATATACTTCTTGTTGTGGTTTTACTGTCTCAGTCTTTTCTAAATATAACACGTTATAATCAATAGAGTAAGTAGGAATATTAGAAGGTTGGTCTCTTAATTAACTGCTGAATTAATGAAAAAAGAACTCACAACTGTCACTAAAATAGGGAAGATATTTGGTGTCAAGTAAAATCTTGATTTTTCCAATTCCTGCTCTCTATACAGTTTTTATTCAGTAATTTTCAAACAGACTAGTCTGTAAAATATGATAATCTATTTCACCACCCAAGATTACATGTATAGAGCATAGATTCTGGACAATGTGAAGGTTTTGCTTTAATAACTTTTTTTGTTAGTGAGCCATTTTCTTTTCCTAGATAAGGGATTACGTCCAGAAAGATTCTTCATACTGGCACCAGATGACATGTCAGCCTCACAAGAATTAGCTGGAGAACATCTCTGTCTCCGAGGTTGCAGACATTTAATCATTTCTTCACTATTCTGGGCAGCTGACATTGACCTCATACCCATCACCTGCTTCTGGGCTGTCAGCCACAGGACGTGGTAATAGAAGGGCAACTTTGCATGCTGCTTTACCAAGAATAAATGCCACTAACTGTGACAACAGTCCTAATTAGTTGTTGAAATACCATTGTGAAGATCTGTCACCAGTGATTACTCATCTCTTTAATGGTTCCTCCAAACAGAAGCTCTGTTTCAGCTATTTAGAAAATGGCCAATATCATTATCATTCCCTGAGGGGCTTATCTAAGCACTTCGAAGGATTACTGTCCAATTTTACTTTTAAGCAACGTTGCAAAACTCAAGAAAATAGACACATTTTAAGGGAAAAATAAAACATCTTCACAGCAAGAATTTCAGCTGCAGGAGGTTGGGCACAGTTACATACCTCTAGGCAAACTATAACAGCAATTATAAGGAAAGCATACTCTGAAGGACAGAGAGGGAACAAGATTTTAAAAGAATGAGATCACTAGGGGATGAGAAGTAAGAAAAGCATCAGATTTAAAACTTGAAACCACACATTTGTTTTCCAAAACTTCCTATTAGTATCACAACTTCAAATTATACCACAAGGCAGATGTGGCCTGACAGTGCAGGTCAGCAGGAAAAATCTCTGTTGTCAGAGACAAACCACAGACAGCTTTTTCTGTTAATAAATAATTGCTTACAAGTGGATCAATAAAAATTTAGAACATATTATTATTAAATATTAGGTATTAGAAAGATATTCCCATGCCAAATATTATTTTACCAAATCTATTTATTTTATTTTATTTTATTTTATTTATTATCAGACTTTCTATCTAGTACTATTCTGTACTCCTCTTGATCCTTCTTTGTAATTCCAAAGTTCTTACCATGCTTCCAGTTCCTGCCTTTACCTATGTGATCTCTCATCTTCTTTCCACCTTGTCCATCTCCCTCATTCTCTCTCCTAGTCCATACCACCTGCCTGAAACAACCTTCCTGACATCTCTCAAGTCAGCTTTCCCCTCCTCCCTACTTTCATAGTGGTTCTCAGTCCTCTTCCCTAACTTCTCTTTGTCTCTGGCACAGCCAACTTCCAGTTTCCCTGTACCAAAACCTTGACCTTTTGATATCCATCCTCAACACTGTTCCTCAAGTTACCTCTTTAGCCAACCTCTAGTTCTTATTCTTCCTAAAATCTCAACCAGAGCTTTCTTATGATCAGAATATACAGGTACCAGCAAAGAGTTCATTGAAGACATGAGGTTTCTTTTGTGATTCAAATCTGGCCTGTAGCACTCAGGTGTTGGAGTGACAGGACAAGTACTCCTGCCTTGCCACCAGGATTCATTCCTGCAGTAGGGAATGAGCAATGCTACCCAAGTTCTGCTGTCAAATAAACCCACTATGTAAGATGTGTAAGATGAGGGTTTGACCAGATCTGGAAAAGCACAGCCCTGACAAAGATTGTTCCTTTTAAGGGTTTCAAGACTTTCCTTCAAGCAAGAAAGATCTTCAACAATAACTTGCCCATGTTTAAATTAGAAAAAGACAAAATAATGTATTTTCCTGATACTCCCTGATACTCATTTTTAGAAAGAGCTTCACTATTCTCAACAAGCTATGAAGTGTTTGCCTGAATTTTCTGCAACTGTAAAGGAATATTTGGGCATAACCTAATGAATTCTTCTCTAAGAAACAGTTAGAAAACCTGGAAAGGGGCTGCCTTTTATTCTCATGTCACTTCTTTTCTGCAAGTTAAAATACAGGAATATGCCTAGGAATATGGTTTATATTGTAATATAAATCTAAATCATGATATCTGAGCCTGAAACAAACAATCCCAGTAAAATAAACTTCAGGTTAATACAAGATGCTTGCTTCACCCACTTAAAGACCTAGGAGATTTAAAGAAAATTTGTCCAGCCAGTGGTATCTAACAACAAGCTCTCCAGCTGCAGGAATGAAGGAGGAAAAATAGATATTGACAAAGCAGAAAGTAGCAGCTGGGGAACTGCCGAGGACTGTTATCATGTAAGCCTACTGTCAAGAGAGATTGAAGTGTTCTTTCCCAGCCATCTATTCTATCACTGGTATCAAGCCCTGCAAATTTACTATGGCTGGTAGTAGCTCACATTACATGAAAACATCCATTCCTGCAACAGTATCATTACATGACAAAGATTAAAATAGACTTGGAGTGATATTTTGATATTTTTAGTTTGATGACTGTGGTTTGTTCACTTCTTTACTTTACAGAAATATGTTTTAACAAGACTGTTTAGGGTTCTCCCATACAATGACCTAGCAACACAGTGCCTCCTGCAGAACATGCAGTAAAATCTGACAGATAAGGGGTCTAAGGCATTGATTGCTGTGACTAAATTTGATGAGAAAATATTTTTTCTGCAAAATACTCTAACCCAAATAATACAACCCTATATCAGGTCAATGAAAGGTAAAGAAAAACACTGACAAACTTACAAAGCAACTCCCCATATTCTATAACTAGCCATAAAATTCAACCTCAAGTGCCACTTTATTTTGTATTGTTGAAGCCATAAAAATACTAACCCCACTCACTATTTAAAAAGGCAAATAAACCCTATACATTTTCAGAAAACTTGCTACCTATAATCTTTTTTTTCTTTTTCATTGACTGATACATGTAACATTTTATATTAATTTGTTTGTGATTCTTATACTCCAAATATGTGACTTTACACAGGGCACACAGAACATTTTAGCTAATGGCCTTAAAAACTTCTTTCTATAGTGTTTTCTCCTTAATTTCAGCACTGTTCATGTATCTCTTGTGAAACATTATGCAGTATTACTAATTACAAAAATATCACAGTTTTTAAGGAAAACAGTCCAATATAAATAATGTACAGATGTACTTGTGAAATACCTTGTGTAATATATAAATTATTGATTTATTTAAGTTCTTGTGGACAATTTCTTGTGAAACAATCGCAAAGGAATGGGGAAGGAAATAAAATTTGACCTTGGAAACGAAGCTTGAAGGATGAGGTAGCATAAAATAAAATGAAATATCTCCTCTTACACAGAGATCATATTCAGTACGTAAAACCAGGAGAGATTCCTGTAGGGTTGAGATAACATGTAGGAGGTTTTGATCAGATCAGCACTGAGTGAAGCACTGAAGGGTCACAGCAGAAACATAAAGCCAACAAGAGCAGGCAGGTAGCAGATCCTTTTTTAATAACTGCTTGCCTCTCATTTCAAGATACGCAAATCACGCAATTTGTAAATCCAGCTGTCAGGGCATGAAAATTTTGAGACTCCTGAAGCAGAAGTCACTTAACCATATGGCAGGCAGGAATGAATGCTGCAGAATAAAGCTTCCCCATTTCATTTCAGTAATGTTACATAAAACATGTGAGCAGGGACACTGTGGTGTATAAAGCAAGGAGTATATAAAAAAAATAGTCATATAATTTAGCAAGCATACGAGGAAGAGCTCTCCCAACGACAGCTACAACAAAAGAATAATCCCGTAATGGCACTTTGACAGTTTATTTTCAGTGCATATGCTTAGGCACTACATACTGTTTATTCTCTAAGCAGCTTAACAGATAGGAGGTAAGTAGGATGATTACTATAATTTAATATAAAATACATTCAAATAAAGTTGGGGGGTCTGACTTAAACCCTTAAAAGTCAAAATATATAAGATAAGTCTCCAGCAACATCCTTAGCTCAGCTGCTATCCTTATTTTCTAAATGTGGAACACTCTCTTATCACAGGCGGCCACACCACCGGACAATGCAGAATTGGTATGAGGGAAGAATTAGTTCCAGTAGCTCCTGAAGAACAAGATTCCACACCACAGGCAATTTGACACAGCTTGTAACATGCTGTTTTCCATGTATATTTTTTTCACAATTGAAACAAGTGTTTATACTTTTGTTTTTCTACTATCTATTCTTTCATATTCAACTTATTAAAACTCAATGGGTAGGTATTTAAGTAAAATAGCATTATCTGTCATTTAGATAGATGTGAAACAGAAGAATGATATAGTTTGTTCAATCTTATCCCAAGAAGTCAGTGCCACAATATGGTATTTTACCAGTCTTATGAATTCCAGGTAAACATTTCCAATCACTTTAAGCTTTTCGGTGTTATCAAAAATTGCTTTTTCATGGAATAGATATAGGAACCTGCCACTAGAGAATTTAAAGGAAAGGTGAAAAGAAAAAGATCCTCTTCAGAATTAAGTATTTCAGTTTATTATTCCATTTTCACTAAATTATAAGCTAACGGCGCATGAAATCATCAAGGAAAATAGAGCATTGTATTTCAGTTACAGAAGCTGGAAGCTGGTCTTTGGCACCTTTGATGAATTATGATACTTGATTTTGTATCTGTCACTGCAAATATTAATTTAGGGACAAAACGTTTCAATCAGACAATCAAGAATTACATCCTAAGTCTGCCACAACAGGAAAAAAAGAGGCAGGTTAATGCAATTCACTAATATTTTTTAATTGATTTTAACAGTTTAGTTAGACAAGGGCCAGAATGCCTCCAGGTAGAGACCTTAAAGACAGAAGGATGGGGGAAAGCTTAAAAGCAAGACACCAAATATTAAATGGGGGGAAGACTGGATTTTGTCAGGCATATGTATAATGTGTAAAATAAATTACTATTTCCAAGAACCTGGAGTACAAATAAGAGCTTAAAAAAAAAAAAATCAATACCACATCCTCTGCCTGTCCATAGGATGAACATTCCTGGAACATTCATTAAGAAAAGTAAGTGGAAGATTTGATAAATGCATGGAAGAATAATCCATCTTAAACACAAGAAACTACCTTAGGCTCAGGAAGCACTGGAACTGCATATTTTTATCACTAAGAACTCACACCAATAAAATCTGAGTGCTTGCTTTACTCTTACACAGTGGGCTTCTTTTTGCATCTATTACTACACAGCATATTAGTCTTCATATGCATTTGATTTCTAACATGCTACTTTTTACACTAACTACAGGTGTTAGAATAATACTAGAAAGAAAACATGAAGAAAAATTAGTAATTTCTACTCTGATCAATACACTCAGATGTCATCTAAAGACCCTAAGTTCAAAAAACCCATATGATAGGGAGGCAGTGGGGTGCTGTTTGTTTGAGGTTGTTGTTTGATTGGTTGGGGTTTTTTTTGAGAGCATGACAATTATGACTTTTTTTAACAGTTTCAATTTTTTGTCTAGCTGCAAATTTTGAGGCAATATCTTGATTTAAAAATCTGATTGTTATAAGCTCAAGATGCAGGATACCATATCACATCACGTGCATGAGACTGAGATATGAATTGCAAGCAAAAGACACAAAATGTTAGTCAACATGAATAAATTCTCTGTAAAGAAAGATTAGAAAATACAGTATCAGCAGCACCTCACTAAAACTAATACTAATACTGTTCTTGTAAGGTCCACTCAATAGTCCTGCTACAGAGTGTATTATTCAAATGAGATAATGAATAGCACTAAAATACTATCTTAAACCTAACCAAGGTTCTTCCCATTCTGACCAATATATTTGATCTGACAAACTAACAGTCAAAATAAATTATATAGAATTCTTCTATTTCCAGTATTACATTGAATCTTTAAAGGTTCTCAAGTTCATTTCCAGAAGCTAAATTATATCAATCCTAAATGTTTTTTCCCTATTACAGTATCGTTGTTCCTAGTGCAGACAGTTTTTTGTTTATATTTTTTAATTTGTCTTTCCGAGTTCGGAAACTGCCTGAACTTGCTGTTGCAAGTGAGCGTGGTAGCAGTCTAACTGCTGAAGTTCTGTTCTCTCTGCTGGAGGCAATTTAATTTGTAAATGGAGAACTTTATTTTACATTTCATGTCGATGAACTCAGGGTAAGTTTCAATAGATGGCTTTCCTTAAAAGTTAACATGAAAAACTTTTCTATGAAGGGCTAAAGATTCTATAGGGAGAGTCCAATCAGACATCAGCCATATGGTTTGGAAACTTGAAATTTTTTGCAGATATTCTTAACATCTGCTGAATTTCACCTTTAAGATTAATTATTATGTCTCAATGTTTCTCACAATCCTCTCATTTATAAGAGCATTTGCTCATGGAAAAGCAGGTCTTCCACACTATTAAGATTGTGATTAATCATTCTGAATGTGGTAAAATACAAATGTTCAGGATGGTACTTTCACTAATGTATTTATTCTCAGAAGCATGTCTTTCCATCAGGTACAAACTTGGATGACACTTGGATGTAACACTTTGAGTAATCATCACTTTGATGAGTACTTCTATAAAAAATATAGCTACAGAAAACATGTGCTACAAGGAACAGTTACAGGGAAGTTGTATGAGGGGGAGACAGTGATTTACAATTTCCTTCCCCTCCTTCTGATTATTTAGTATCTGTTACCCCAGATATTTCACCCAAGAAGAACATGAGCTAGAGCTTTCACTTACAGAAATGTAAAGTGTGAATTCTCTTGAAAGAGAATTGGAACAATCATAACTTAGCTTGGCAAAACCTTAAAACCTTGACTCCTTAAGACACTTTAAATTAAATTTGGAATAGGCTAGGTATGCATTCATGGAGAAATTCTTTGTCCCAGATAATTCAATGCAGAGAGGCTTACTAATACTCAACCACCACTGCATGTTTCTCCCACCTTTTCTGGCACTCCTCCTCCTTGCAGGTCTATAGATCCAACACAGACAGACCAAAGATGACTTCACATGCATTTCCCAGAGCCAGGGTGTAACAGAGCACACTACAGAGTCTATAAAACTGGCTAAACTTCAGCTAACTGAGGTCCTGAGTGACACCAAGCCCTGTAAGCCCAGGAACACTGATTGCTGAACTCTGATGATTAAGCTACCTGACGTGATAGCATGGTCCAGCTGCGGTTCGTTTGGACATCACTATTGAAAACAAAGGGTGCACTTTTCTGCTGATAAACCTAAGTGGAGTTTCTTGCTCAGATGTCACTATAACATATTTTATTAGTTGTTTTGTTTCTGAAATAAGAATCCTTTAAGCTGCTCTATTACCCCTTGTATAAATTTAGTTAAGACCAAAATGCAAACAAATATTCTGCTTTGATAAACTCAGACTGAAATATATCTTCTCTGAAGAAAACTGTCTGAATGAAGCTCTAACCTCCATTTTGTGTTTCAGAATGGATGTGGAAGAGATGGCCATCCCATCCAGTCCCATCCTGTCCCACCCTTGCCCCCTCTGCCTCCCTCTTGTTCCATGTGATGCATTGAAAGCACTTCTAATCCAGCATGGCAGCTCTGTAACCTGTGCTCCTTGGGCATATATCCCTTACTTCCCTTCCACAGAGGCATAATGGTGTCATGGTTCCATTTTCTAGATAGCATCTATCATAGATATAATAGCACCCCAAGAGGGAACTGGAAAGGGCATTCCTCAAACAGTGAAATTGATTCACTGTCCTGAAGCACAGAAGCAATATGAAATGTGTTACATGTTTGGGAGGGTTGCAAACTATTTCTTTCAGTGTGATTTTTCAGTTAATTCTCTGTTTTCAAATCCACGGCTCTTTCATTATTTTCTTCCTGAAATCCTTTCACATTTTAAAATCCTAGCAATCACAGGATCAAAAAAAGGCATTAATTTCTTTTTTTCTCTCTCTGTAAAGATTTGTAGTAGGCACACAGTGCCTAAGAAAGCAAATACTCTTTCAGAATTTGGTTTATTTAAAATAAAACATTACTGATTAGACCAGAACACTCTTGGAAACAATAACACTTTTGTTACAGTGGCTCCATATGTCCTAGTCATTGTCATCAGTATCTGCATTAATTAAATAATAAACCCTTTTTATAGTATCACCTTAGAAACCATGGCAGGGAAATAAAATTTCTAAGATTAGAAAGTTTTTACTAAGAAAATTGAATGTTTGACCACATTGTTCTTGTGAATGACTGAATTTTACCTTAATAGTAAAACAAGTTTTCCTCTGTGCAAGGGGAATTTATTGAACACCACTAGCTTTACTTCAAAAGCTCTGCTAACTCAAATAAACCTCAATGTTAATTGAAAGTGTCTTGCTAAACCCAAACAACATTAATGCAAAGTTACATTTCACTTATCAGCAAATCCTATCACCTTACTCTTTCACCTTCAGCAAATTCTGAATAATACTCCTCAAAGGATAGCAGTCTTTGTGCAAGCACCCTATAGTAGAATGGAGAACACTTTCTGTCCGCAGGCAGAGGACCCACCACAAAAAATCACTTGTATTAATTATAAGTCATAGGAAATCCAAGCAATCTGTCCAGTTAATCTGTCTGGGGGAGGCAGACAAGTGTGAAATGTAGGATTAAAAAAAAGTTTATTTGAACTAAATTATCTTTAATATTGTCATTTCTGTCATTACATCATTTTAGATACACAAAAACTAATAGGATAAAACTAGATATCTCCAAGTAATTTTTTCTTCCTAGAAGATGGTGATTATTTTTTGCTTGCTCTTAATCAGGATAAAAGCATGCCTAGATGAACCAGATTTCTTTACTTTCATTTTCACTGAACTTATCTCTAATTTAACCTTAGTTGAGGAGAAAAACCTCTTGATATGGGCTATCATAAACATTACCCAAAACATAATTATCCAGATATTGGAAAGCTGTGTAAAGCCTGTTATAAAGCATGGGATATAAGAGGTAGGAATAGTCATACATTTGAGGAAATGTAGCTTGACAGAATCAGAAGATATCCAGGAGTAGATCCAACAAGACAAAGACAACAGTCTAGTTTTCAGTGTTAAAAAAGAGTCAGGGTAACAAGCAACATGGAAACAGAAAACAAAGCCTATTTCCCATAAAAAGCTGCAGTGGTAGAGCCACAGTACCAGGGAAAAACAGTGACTGCCAATAAGCAAATGGGCACGTATAGGCAAAGTGGAAGTTGGGTTCAAAAGAGACCTCTTAAGAGAGTATTACCTTTAAATTCTTACACTAAACCACCTACAGCTCCAGAAGGACTCCACTTTCTCTTTTGTCTTGGAGTCCTTTGAGTTTTTATTTATATGAGGTTCTCAGTTGCCCGTAGTTAAAACTTCTTTGCTAAATGCAGGGTTATGCTGAAAACAAGCCATTAAAGGAAAGCAAATCCTAAGCTGGTGCTACAGCACCCATTTTTAAAACTCACAAAATATAAAAGACACAGAAGAAAGAACTGGGATTCTTCACTGACACCTCGTATGTGCAGCTGATCACAGGATTTAGCATATCGTCATGACAAACTTATCATCTCCTCAGTTATGTATAATTGTGGCCTCAAGTATCTTGTCATATTTTATTGCATTTAATTACACACTTCTGTTTAAGAAATTAAACAGGTAGATTTTAGAACTACTTAGAATTTTAAAATTATTTTTAACGGAGTATATGCAATTTTTTCAAAAAGCTTTTCTTGAGAATAGTAATTGGAAATTTCTGGTATTGTCTCCAGCTTCCTTTTTTCCCCCCATCAGAGTTCCTCATTCAATTTTGTCAAACACTCTGCTTAGTAATTTTGAAAAGTGAAGAATTATCAAAAATGCTCAAATTTATTTCCTCAGCAGATGAAAGAATTGCATAATATTTAAAGGAACAATAACCAACGTCATTCACTGCCTATTCCTCAGTGGTAAAAATATCCATGAACTACTTTTGAAGAAGAATACAAACTAATTAAGAAATATATTAAACAAGCTACATGTGGACACAGAAGTGCATATATATATGTGTATGTGTTTATATATAAATACACATTTATATCGGTAATTTATATTTCTGCATTGTGTGTTATTAAGGAAGATAATAGGAAAAATATATCCAAGTGTCAAGACATGAAAAAATGTATTTTACAGAGAAGTAAAGAATAAAGTATCCTTAGATATCAAGGGAGTTTGAGAAGGAGAATGCAAATATTTTCAAATTTCTGTTCAGGCAATATTCTGAGATAATGAGTTGTGGTATAAAAGCTGCATCTAATTGAGAGAAAAGATTTATTCAGATAGAATAAAAAGTACCTTCAAGTCTGGCTAGATCATGGAATAACACAGCAAAGAATAAAACTTTTATGGCTAACAATGTTGTTGTAACAAGCTCCTAGAGCAAGTATAAGCCAGAATTTGTAGCACCAGGAGAGGTCTTACCCTTTTCTGCCCCTACTCTGAGCTGCTTTTTCCTACCACTGTGAATCTCTTCCTCTGAGTGCCACTGCCTGGTGTTTGCAAAGCTGCACTATGAACTGGTATAGCATAATAACACACATTGAGAAATAACCTCTTCAAAAGAGTTTTAACCCAAATCTGTTCCCAGGGTAGTACACGGCTGAATGAGTACCCGTGTCAGCACAAAGGAGATGTTATCAGTGAAATGCAGGGAGGGAACAAAAAGACCTGCAGTAGAAGAAATGTATGCCCATTTAGGTTACAGAACTAGGATGCCATTAATCACTAGCCCACTTGACATGGATGGTAAGAGACTTATTTAATTGTCACTGAAATCTACAAGACCTTCTATCTATCTGTCCCTGTAACTTATTTATCTAATAGTGTGTATTCTATAAATCTGATCAAGAACTAAGATTTTATCTATAGATATGCCCTTATAAAAAACACTTCAGCTTATGAAATGAGGATCAGCTAAAACCCCACCACAACTTTGAAATGCTGACATTAATTATCTGTAGAACTTTATACACTAGGCAGCCTGAAGTTTCAATGCAATTTCCTTACATTAAACTTCTCTGCTCTGTTCTGCAGGTTTACTGTATTCCAGGAACTATGCTAAGTTCAGCTGAGTGTAAGTGAATATAGCTCCACCAACTCACAGTATTTGCCACAGCTGATCATGAACCTCGGGATTTCACTAAAGTGACTGCTTTCCCTTTTAAATAAATAATTAAATATACAATCAAATAAATAGATAAATAGTACAGCTTCTTTCAATATATAAAGATCAGTTATGAGCTAGGTAGAGAAATCAATGTCTTCACAGATTAAATATTAGGAACCATTCTCTAGGGAAAGAGAGTTCATTTCAGCTACTTGTAATCTATTCAAAACAGCTATCCAGATGAAAAGATTGTACAATAAAACAACTAACAATGGAGCACAATTTATGCACTTTCAGTAGCGCCACAAAAAACTGCAGGTGTCTAGAAAAATTAAAACTATATACAGAAAGCATCGCTATTGTTTTTCTGCTATATAAACCTACTTTTCATGCTGTTCTTGATTACTTCTGTTGGACTATATGCACTTAGCATATGGTCATTTTAAATGCAACTATTAAGGATATGAAAAGGCATACACTGAATTTTGGATGCACCCCAGGAAAGAAAGTGGCTGGATAATATGAAAAAATCTTATTAGTTTCCAAGCACAAATTTGCCTTGGCCACCCAAATAAGAAAGCACATTTAGCAACATAAATATGAAACATGAACGCGGACTTATAAGAAGGATTTTGGCCGCTGTCCCTGGAAGAGGAAAGAGAATGTAGAATTGACAAGTTTTAAATGATGAATGGATTGATACAGCAAAACTACTAATGGTATGTGCCACTGATTACTTTTGAAAGCAAAAGGTAATAGAAATTTTACAGAAAGTTTCTCTGATCTTGAATAATGCAAACTCATTTCACTCAACCAACCATTTTACATTTCAACAGATCTGAAAGAAATGGGAAAAAAGATAGAAAAAATTGCAATTTTTTTTTCTGTGGAATTTGATGAATCAGAAAATAACAGAAATAAATAACAGAAAGATAGGTGATAATAAACAGGATGGAGAACAGTAATTGAACACAATTGTTGTAATTGAAATATAACTTAAAGAAAAAAAATCAGATAAAGATTAAAAATGCTACGATTTAAGGCAAAGAAAAACAGCGTGTGCGGTTTTGCTTCTCTAGTTTTGTCGAGCCAAAAGGGACAATAAAATATATGTACTTCAGGCGAACTTACAAGGGAGACTGTCAGACCTCAAAGCAAAAACATCAGACCACGAATCTCTAAAATAGCCAAATTCCTCGTTCATGTCAGGTTGCCCCAGGGCTGGGAAAGAATTACCTACCTCTGTCTGAGTCCCTGCTTCCAGCTCTGAGCTTCCAGGCCCTCACACCTGTGAGTATTCCCTGCCTTTACCCTAAGTTCATGCTGAAGTCCTTGGTGATGCACAAAGTACCTCTCATATCAAGCCCCTTTTCGTTCAGTAGCTTTCATGAGAAGAAGAGTTCTTTCACCAGTTAAATTTTAACAATTTTGCACTTCTAGAATTATAGAAAAGGGAGAACATTAATTGCTATCTTTTTTTCTGCATTGTTTTGTTCTATTTTTTTCTCTACATCTTCATTTTTAGAACACATCCTTTTCTCACTGATTATTGTAATTCTAATAATATGCATTAAAAAGTATATTTATGCAAATATAAAGTGATCATCAACTGTAAACAGTTGAAAGGTTGATCAAGATTTTAAAAATCTTATGAGGTTTCTTAAGTTCTGACTTTCTTCATCTAGGCTTTGCTTAAAGAGTAATGTTATACAATGGAACATTAGAACAAAATTAGATTTTCTGCTCTGCCTTCCATATTACTTAGCTCTCATAATCATACACATAATATAAATCAAAATAAGATTTTCATTTATTGCATTTCTGTTGTGCCTTTTATATGAAACTATTTAAATTATATTTATAGCAGATAGAAAAGCGTTCCTTGAGTGTAGGAAGACTTTTTCAACTTAAATATTGTAAAACCCAACATATATTTTTGAAAGCCATGTATTTGCATGCATGTATGCTCATACATGAACAACATATATATAAATAAATGTGGAGATTTAATTTGGATTGATGAGGCGTTGATGTTTATATTATGATTACTTCTATGTGTTTTTTGTATTTTAAGCTATTAAAATATATTCAAGTCATATTTCCAAACATTTCTACCTACATAAACAACAATTTTCTATGTGTTATCAATCACTGAGCTTTCCGTTTCAGGAATCCGAGACTTGAGATAAACTTAAAACACAAAATTGATCTAGGCTCTCAAGAATTAAAATCTTTTCAGAGAGAAATAGAAGCATGAGAAGAAGACACATCTCATCTTACATAAACCTTCACAAGTTTTACATATTCTGTTGTAAGAAACCTGGGAACAGGGTGTCCAGGCAGGATGCTCTACCCTGGACTGTGGTCAAACAACTCAGACAAAGCCCTGTTTGCAAGGCTCTCAGTAGGAGATTGTCAGGGGGCATCAGGTGCTGGGTTTGGTGCTGAATTATACTAAAACCAGTCTGCTCATTAACTCCAAATTAACATCCTGATAGCGGGGCAACAGAAGACATTTGACTGACATGCCATCACTCGATAGTATAAAAGTTCAGTCCATTCTCATATGATTCGGTTCTCCCAACATATTCTTCTGTGCATGTGTGGAGATTTCTCTCCTGGGGAGGGGCCAGCCCCCAAGGATGCTCCTTGAGGCTGAGTAAAAGAGATCTGCCCATTGAAACCGTGGGGATAAAAGAAACTCTCCGAGACTCTCTTTTAAGTCTTAGAGAATTTCTTTATTCTGGCCAGGATGTGCAATGGAAATCATTTGCCAGGATATGCAGTAGAAATCATCCCATTACACACGGTTTTTTTACCGGATTCTTACATATTTATGTAATAAAATAAAAAAAAAAATCTATTCATTTGTTCTACATAACAGTTCCTAGTATTTGATCTTCTATTGGTTATGGATCCTTTCACCTTCAATGAATGCTAATTTGGTTCTCAATCTTTGCTTCTCTTATCAATCTTTCCCACGCTATCTCTGACCAGACTAGGGCCATAATGTCTATCTCCTCTGTATTTCTTGGCAAATCCCAAAGTGTAGATGTTAAACTTTCAGGCTCTAGGAGACTTCTGTTTGTTGAATGAGGCCCAATAGGGCTCACCCAGTGAAACTCAAACCCTCGGTGAACAGTCTTTTAAAGAGAAACCTAATTTCCCCCCACCTTGGCAAAGGCAAACAAACCCATTACTACAATTACTTAAAAGCCAAAAAACCCCATAAGTTATATAACTTCCAACACTACAAGTACTGATATGGTGAGTTACATCCATATCTACTTAATAATTTATTTTCATTTTGCTATCCCCTCTCCTTAATACAATTGCTTTGATATAGTGCACTATCCTATACTGTACACTACTGGTAGTCTTAGCTTTTATACTGTGTAGTAAATAATTCTGATTATGATTTTTATTTAATCATTTGTTATAATAAATAATTCATTTTTATGTATCCGCCATAATATTTGCCATCATTAATTGTGTGGGACAAAGTTACTTAAACCAATGACAAAATCTGGGGCTCAGACTGGATCCAGCTGCATCCAGACTCCTCCCTGAAAAGGAACTTGGAAAGCACAGGGGTCCTTTCTGCATCTTGTGGCTCAGCAGCAGGGCTGAGACTTCTCCAGTAAATTTTGCCTAAATTTGTCTGAAGCTTCCACTCCACCCATGACAGGGGTCTGGGTTATGCCCTAGAATTTCTAATTTTTCTGTTACTCTAATGTTTTCTGATGGTTCTGATTTGACCACCTACCAATATCTGCCAGGCCAGCTTAACCTCCATACTCTTTAGCTGTCTTTGATGTAACAGCACAGTATTTTGTAGACTATGTCTACATATTTGCTGTGGTCTGAAATAGTCTGGCACTAATCTGTGTTGAATGATCCAGCCTTTTGCTGTGCCTGTCAAAATTATAAAACTCAGTGTGACCAGCATGCAAGGACAGTTCTACTGTTTTCAATAGTTCTGAATCTATATTTTCATAACCACTTTTATTACGATATAATAAATACTATATGCTGTTCAGTTGTATATCCTTATTCGTTAACAGAAGTAGAACTTAAAGGCATTGATGGCATTCTCTTACCAGCATGTCATTAAAGGTACATTTTTTCAGAAAGAAAAGTTTCAGAGGGACAAAAGAAGACACTTGGAGGGGGTCAAGAAAGAAGAGATAAAAGGCCACTCAGAGCAGAGAGAATAGGTGAAAGTTAAGGTTTCAGGTGAAATAATACTGCAGCAGACAAGAGTGATCAAGTGCCTCAATAAGCCTAGCTGTCCCCCAGACTTCTGTGGTGAAGACATTGGCTGGATGTTACTGACACACTCCCAAAGGATGGAGATGAGCTGTAACCTCCTTCAGTCACCCATGACTGTCCTGCCACGCTGACAAGTTTAAGCAAGGTCATCTGAATGAAGGTGTAAAAGCAAACTTAAGGAATTCATCCTTCTGCATCCATTAGAGAATTTTCATCCTCCCTCCCATTACCCTTCAAGTCCTCATGGGAGGAGTGTCTCCTCTCGCTTTCCCACTTTTAAAAGGTAGAGGTATTTAAAGTATTAACTCCCTTACCTAGAAACCGAATTAATTTGTATATTTGCGTATTTCAGATTAGAATTGAGTCCAAAATATTCAGTGCTGGAAGCCAATTAAGGCTTTAATTAGGAATAAAACAGGAAAGGAATAAGAGATTCACACATTATTGGTGGTTTCAAAGCTCAAAATTACATTTGGAGGGATGTCTTTGTTCTACATGAAAGCAAAAGAACTATGCTGAAACATTTTTCTCACAGTAGGAGCCTTTTGTCAATTTGCTGAAAAAATTATGCTAAAAACTACACAAAAGCAAGTTTTTCTTACTCTTCCACTTGTCTGAAAACCAGAACTAGACAGACTTAGATAAAACAAAAGGAAACTTTCACCTGAGAAAATCACTGACTACCATTAAGGACTTCATCAATGCACATTATAGCAGGTTAAAAAAATTCTGTTAGCCAGAGGGACAAAGAGACTACACACTAATTATTCCTTTTGATCTTCACTTGCTGGAAGACATCTGACAACTGTCAGAGATAAAGCTTACAATTAGGCAGCTTTTTTTAATAATTAAGTACAGGAACTGAAGCTTTCCCTAGACTTGTATTTTTTTTTTTTAACTACCTCTGGCTGTATTATTGCCAAGCCAGCTGAGAAGTCACATCCAGCCATTTTCTCCCTTTTCCCACATACAATCAAGTTGATAATCTGTGAATGAAACTGCAGTCTACCTCAGTAACTAAGGTGACTGAGTTCCCACCTCCATGCTAGGCAGTCATTTAGCAGAAATTAATAATCACTGACCCTTTTAATGAGTCACTAAAAAAAGTCACATTTTGTTTTCACTTCTCAAAGCTACACAGTCTGTCTATTCAACCATTAAAATCTCTGCTAATGCTATTTACAACTGGAAATAAAAAGCCAAATCAACTCTCAACAGCAAAAACTTAAAGGAAAAAATACAAAAGCTAAGATGACCTTGACAAGGTGTTTTATTGCTCAATTAATCCTAGTACATAGTTTTAACCTATATTTGATCTGCTCTGCATACAATCCACATCTAATAAAACATTTAGCTTTAATCTAGATAATAGAAACAAGCTAACAAGCACTAGAAGTTAAGTGGTGCCTATTTCAAGAGCTGTCTTAATGACATAAAGAGGACTTACAGAGGAAAATGTGGAGAGTGCTATAGCAGGGATTTGCTGTGCTGAAGAGCACCCCTAACACTTTGCTTCTGTTCTCCAGATCTACTATGTCAACAGAAATCAAGAATGATTCAATACCCTCAAAACTAATTATCTGCCAAAATTTTTGATTTATCTGGAATAGTACACTTGCTTTAAAGATGCAGATGTAAAATAATGTATTATTTATAGAAATAGATATATTAGTAGGCCTAAAATGTATTATTTTTTAAATATTGCTTACGTAATAAATTTTTCTTCTACCTAAATCTAGTAAGCATCTCCAGATTCTTATATTAATCATAATATTAAAAAAAGCCTCAGAAATCATGAACCTCTTGAAGGTTCCCTATTGTATATAAATAGCAACTATTTAAAATTAATTTAGATTTTAAATTAGTGAAAGTGATGCTCAATAATGGGAATGTGAGGAGTTATCAACAGTATGCAGCTATTTCAACTAATTTGCTATAAAGTGCTATGACTTTTTTCTTCTTGCTTTCCTGAACCAGTTTTATGCAGCCTAAGCTTGCAAACCCATGATTCTAATAGAACTGATCTTCCACAAAGGAATATATCTAATCCAATCCAATCTAATCTGCTCTAATCTAATCTTTTACACCAGTCTGATGAAAACTGGGATTGATCCAATATAAAACTAATTGAAATAACTGGACATTTTTTCCTGTTTCAAAAGTTTTGGATGAAATCCCATAAATATAACCTTAGTGCAATGATTTTGTAACATAATAAGAAAATAATTTAAAGGGCTTTAAAGTTCAGAGTTGTATTTACCGAAAAACCCAGATGTACCAAATGATTCTTTCCAGATTAATATCCAGGAAAGCATGATAGCAAACTGGCAATCAGGAATATTAAGAAATCTCATAATAATTGTGAGCACTATTTCTTCCTGTATTGGTTTTGTGTTGGGTTTGGCTTTATTCTCTGGGAGAAGCAGTTATTTGGTTAGTTGTCTACATTTTGAGAAGAATTAAAAAATATTAACTTTTATTAGTCTAGCTGAAGTGATTTATAGACCATTCAACTGCACTGTCTTTGAGTTTTATTGTCCCAACAACAAAGGTCTTGGAAACAAAATCTTTTTTGAAGTATAAAATTACTTTTCTTGCAGTCATAATGAGTTTTGAATATGGAACATGTCCTCTTCCTCTATATTGAGGAAAGAGACTTCTACATATTTGAGAAATAAGATTAAAAATGTCTAGTTAATTCCATGCTAGCAGACCAAATTGCCTTCTTCAAAGGGAACACTACTTTTCACTTGCAAAGATCAGTCCTAGTTGGATACCTAGTCCATAATGTGACAAAATTAAAATAATCGTTTTATGAGAAGGAGCCACATCTGATTTCCTTCTTAAAGCTCAATTTCTCATAAAACCCCTCAAAGTAGTGCTGATGTTCTATTTCTCCAAAAATAATTTTTATGATGCATTCTCTGTGCACAGGCACAAGTGATACTGATCTCCTCATGCCACAGCTTTCCACTTCCCAAAACAGGGGAATAACCAGAATTAGAAATAATCCCTTGCTGAGAATTAGGAATTCTCAGGACTCACCAGAGAAAATACTGTCACTGTCTGAAACCATGCTAGAAAGCAAATCAACAATCACACACCACTTCTCAAGCCTGTTCCATAGTCTGTAGTAAATTCATTATTACAGACATGAGTAAATCAGCTATATTTCAAGAACTGGGTTTTATAAATTTATTACATTAATTATACACAATGATACATCACCCAACTAAATTCTCCAGCCCTCTGATTTTTTTTATTTTTACTTCTTCTGGTGATTCAGAATTTTCAAGGATCTTGAAAAAATAAAAGACACCTTTTACAAGTTATTTTCTCCCAAGAAGAGCCCCTGATGGAAAGGAATCATGTAAACTGTGGTGCTTTTCCCACTGTGACCTGTGCACTCTCCCTTGAAGGTGACATTTCAAAATTTTTTCACTCCTATGGTACATATTGTTCCTTTATATATGCAAAAGAATAACAAATGTATTATCACCACTGCTATTCTCCTTTCATGTTCTTGGGAGGTGGGAAGGAAAGAAAAGAAGTCAATCAGAGACTTCTGTGCTTAAGCAGCTCACAGGCTTTAGTTCAATAACTTGAATCACTTAATACCTTTGAAGAGCTTCCTTTTTTTTTTTGTCATGGGCTTTAAAGAGAAGACATTTAGTCTCCTTGCAACTTGAACAAAAATAAAGTTTTCTTTTACAAGCTTAGCTTTATGAGTTTCATCATCCTTTGAAACAGGCACATTCAGTGCGCCTCAGGGAAAAGAAAAATTGATATCATTCCACAGTACAGGTAAAAGCTTTTGGACATTGTTTAGATGCCAGCGATTTTTCTCCCAAGCACATGCTTAATTGCTGAAGAAGGATTATTAATTGCTATTATAGACTATTCAGCAACCCTAACAGCTTATTGATGAAATGTTATCTTCTTGAGGCTCTTGTTTTCTTTTACCACGTTATCTCTATGGCTCATTCATTATAATATCAATCTTAGCTCAATTTAATAAAATAATTTTTTCCTGTTTCAAATTACACTCTTCCCCTATACAAACAAAATATAGCAGACCCATCACTTTGTGCCTTTTAAAACACTGCAACAGGTTTGTGCATTTGTTCCTACCCTGAACTTAAATTCATCGATATAAAATAGTGATTCTTTCAAGGTTTATTTATTTTACTTTGTCCCTTGTGTTAGGGAATGTCCACTTTGTCCAACCCCCCCATACCCCCAAGACTGCCCACCTGCTTATGCACCTTAACAACTACATATGCTTCAGTATGTGAAGAATATTGCTGTGGTCAGACATACAAAATACTACTGGTAATAAAATTAAAATAGGTCAAAAGATATGCTACTTAGTTGAAGTGAAGGTAAAGTTGAATAAGTAATTGCTAAGCATAGCCACATACAAAAGGATCATGCTAGAAATATTTCCACTCCTTTTAGCTCTCAGCCTTTAGAATGTTTTAATTGCACCCAGGGAGGATGAAGTTCAGTTTGAGTAATGCAAAGGAACAAAAAAGAACATGACAATAAAAACACAGAAAATAATCAAACCCAAAATATTTTAAACAAAGTGAAGATTCGTCATTATCCTGCAGAAAGCTAGGATGCACAGATGAGTAATGTGTAAAGAAAATTTGTGACTGATTAGTATATTCACATTTCAGTGAAAAAACATGAAATGTTTGTAATTTATAAAAAAATATATTTTAGTATAAATATATATTATATATTTATACTATATTTTTTATTTATTTACTCTAAAACTATAAATATTAATAAATATGTGTTCAGTTAATGGACCGGGTATAGCTTCTTATCATTTAAGTCAAGATAAATTGAAATTTGGAGACTAAAAATTTATTCTTTTTGGTGTAAGTCCATATATTAGCAATGTTATTAATTGTTCAGTTCTGAGATAAGCTTCTTGTAGCAGTGCAATCTAGGATGGATACAAAAAAAACCCCTACTGATTTGTTAAAACAATGGCATCAAAATTATCATGAAAACTATTGGCTTTTTTCAAATTAAATCTGAATCTTTAAAAGTAGAGAGTAGAGATAAAAAGGCAGGATTTAAGCAATAAGGATGACTTCTAAATTTCTGACACTGCAGTGGCACCTTTGAACCTCCAAAACTGCTAAAAAGATATGACTGATAAGCCTAACATAATGGGAGGAACTGATCTCCATGAAAATAATATGCACTGTTACCAGTCCCTCACTACCACCTATCCAGTTCTTAACTGGATGTTAGATTTAAAAAAATAATGCATAAAGTACTTTCAAATTTACTAAAAATAAACAAGAATCTCTTGCTATAGACATGTTCCGGTAACAAAGTACATGGTCAAACACATGCAAGCCAAAATAAAAGCTTGAAGAATAAAGGATATGTGGTAGTATAATGTTAACAAATGTATTGTGGGGCATTTTACCATATCTATCTTTTCCTAGCAACCTCTTTCCGTGCTTTCAACAAAAAATACAATAAAATACAATGAAGGATCCATGTTGTGAGTAGAAAGTTGCCAAACTCCATGGAGATTCAAAAGAAACAAGGTATCTAGAAAGGATATCTGTGGGGTTTTTTTATAATGAATATTTTTGCATTCAAGAGATTCATCCCTCATGTATTAAAAAGATAAGCATTTATAATCTGGTTACTAAAAAACAAAGGCAAAAACATCAGGGGCTTTCAAAATGATTGTACGTGAATTTGATCAGCTGAATGTTATTAACACTGCAAGATGAAAAACAAACATAATGGAAACTTGCAGCATTTGGAGACATAATTACATTCTATTTCTGAAAAACAGAAGCAAATAAATATTTGTTCAAGATTCTGGTCATGCTCAGATCACAGGTGTTAAGTTAGAAAATGTTTAATTCTCTGCAAATACACAGGATAAAGGATTTGTTAGAGGAATATGAAGTTATAGAGCTCATCACACTTGAATCATATATTTCATTTGGATTTGATAGAATTTTATATATGGGATTCTCACCTAACAGGAGGAACATTGCTAAGTATCTGACACCAAAAGCAAAGAATTTTAACACTTTTGCATATATGTGTTTCAGTTAGAGCTGCTACCTCCTCTCACAAAAATACCTGCGGGGAAATTATTACTCCTTTAGGCATTTGATATTTGAAACCTTTTTAAGATTTTTCTGGTTTGAAAACTTAGGCTGAAAATTTACAGTTGCTAGGTGATATTCAAGCAGTGGTCAGTAATTGTGATTGAAGACATATGGCTTTCACAGCAAATTTCCATTCCATGATTGGTGTTCAAGAAAAATGAAAGGCAAATTTTGGTAGAAGCAATGTAAGATTTAGTCACCGTCAACATACGACAAAGATATAATGAATGTTCATGTTGTTATAATGCAGTATTGATCAGTTAAATCAAGCATAAAAAACAAGAAAGGAGTGCTGCTGAGACAGATGAGTGAAATATTACATTTCAGTAAGTATTTTCCAATAACTCTCTTGACATATTTCTCAGTTTTATACATAAATAATGTTCAATCTATATGACCTCATTGTTAGAAGGATAACAATGTTCTAAAGCTAGTCTACATAAATTTTGCACTCTTGTAAAGACAAACATATTCTTGAAATCCTCCTTAAGTATATGTATGTATTTATTTTTGCAATTAGGCTACATAGTTAGTTTTAGACTGAAACTCCTATCAAAGGTAGAAAAAACATTATATGAGACTATATGTTCTTGTTGAAATTTCCTGGAATTAATTTTTTTTGTGTGCAGAAAATAAAATATGCTTGATTTCCTTCAATCTCCCTCTCCTGTTTAACAAACCACTACCTTGAAAAGTCAAGGTTTCTTTCAGGCAGAATGTGTCCATGCCAAGAAGTGTTAAGATTGTCCTGGAGTTAGGGCTATATCTAACCACATGCAAACTTTTGCAATTCTGCAGAAAACTACATTGCAAGAAGGAAACAGCATCAAAGTTTTGAGAAAATGAGAGATGCAAATAAATTGAAGCCTTCAGTCCAGATTCATCAACTGATTTGGAGGAGCATCTTTCTGTATCCCATGATTGATCAGTAGATGGGAATTATCCAATGATCAACTGAAACAAACCATTTCAGGAATGACACCCAATTTCACAGTGTTTGAAACAGACAGAAAACAAAGTACAAGCTTTCAGTGTTTTGCTGGTCAACTTTAAAAGGAAGAGTAATCATTGTGGTCTACAATAAAAGGGAATAAGGTATAGAAAGAAGAGAGGAAGCCGTAAACACAGAGAGAGACAATCCTCACTGACAAATGGTAAGGTAGGCGATAAGGAGAACCAAACCTGGTCAAGTCAAACTAATTGATGAAGGTGCTGAGAAATCGTTACTTCTCTATTACCTGATCTAGGACATTGCAAAATGGGATACTAAGGAAAAGAGGAAAGGCATAAACAAAATATATGGTGACACAAGCCTGACAGACAAACGTAAATGAGACAATGATCCAAAACAAATGCGGTCAAGTTACTCTAATTGATGGGCAGCCAAGGAACTGCGGGAAAATGAGGAGCTTGCTGCTGATAAGCATGCAAACTTGAGGGTCCAGGATCTTGCCAGGGTCTTGGAGCCATGCAAACTGATGATGGAAAGTGCACTGGAAGGGGAAGAGGGAGGAAGAAAGTTGGAATAGACACACAGGTATGGAAGAGGTTAGCCGCTTGTAAAAGAGAGATGGTCAGTGTGCTTGTCTCACTGAACCTGCACCTGCTCACTACAGTCTTCTGTCTTCATGTAAAATCTCTTCTTGTCTATCTCTGTGCAATCCCCTATGTTCTGCGTGTGTATATGAGAGAGTGCTGCAGGCACCAGGTGCTGCCAGGACCAGTTTGAATGGATGTGGGATCCGCAGCTGGAGTCAGGTCAGAGATGTAGGCTGTGATCTGGTCTGGGCTGGACCAGACAGAAGGAACCATGTCAGTACTCTAGGGATCCACTGATGTGCACGTTTGTGTAAAGCAAGAGCGTGTTGAGTGTGTGCTGTCAGCACTGAGATTCAGCCTCTTCCAGAGGGGACAGTTGTCTGTCTGTGCAGGTGTTCCTGTCAGTCCTGCAAGCAGGTGATGTTGAAGGCAACTCCTTGTCTGTGGCAGCCTGTGTCACCATCCTGTGTGTGTCTGTGCACATTCCTTTCAGTATCGAGCACAAAACAGGTTTCTCGTTATTTTCTCTGTTCATTGATTTCTTTTTATGGCTAATTTCATGTTAGGTTATCTAACACCTCTAACATAACTGAGAAACAACAAAGAAAACATCTTAATACATTTCTCAAATTATCAAAGTTCTCTCAGTCACCTCGCTGGAATAGACCATCTCTGCTCACATAATTAACTTAAATCAGAGAGAGAACTGACAAAATCATTAAATATTTCCACCATATTGAATATCCAACTTGATTTCCCCAGGTATAAAAAGTCAGAAATTTAGAGCTAACTGATTACTCATTAGTAAGATGGATTAGTAAGGTTAGCAATTACTCAATTCACAATTTATCAATAGTTTATTTGTCTTCTCATTACCATTCTCTGCTACCCATATTTGGATGTCAAATATGCTTTAATTTATGTTACCAACAAAAAACATCTCGTTGAAATGGAGTGTCATATATATATTCATTGTTGGAAGTTATAACAGCCTGTTGGAAACCATATAGTTCTAGTTGCAGTTTCACAGAACTTGACCTAATTTTCTTACCATACTGTCACATTCGGAACCCAGGTGAACCTGTTAGGGCTGTAAATGTTTTATGTCAGTGGTATTCTTCAGCTGCCTTACCTTGCAATCTACAAAAGCTAACTGAAAATATAAATACCAAATACAATACCTCTTCCTAGTCTGAAACTCAGCAATTCAGTCACTGAAATTCAAAGTTAGAATATCCTTTTTTTTGCCCCTTTTTTTATTTTCACTAAGCTTAAAGACAAATAAAAAGTGCAACTAGTTAGATTTGGGTTCTTTCGTCACTAAAAGAAAAAAAAATTAGAAATCTAATGCCAAAACTGAATAAAAACTGTATTTTGACTAATAAATCCAAGTTCTATCATCTAATGAGAAACTGTGAGTATGAAACAGTGAGAGAAAAGGATTTTTCCCCTGTATCAGAGAAGAAACTTGATAGTTATCTGCAAACATAATATATAGCTCTAGAAACATTTCTACTGTGCTCCACAACTACTGATGACTCTCTTGACTTATTCTTCTGGAAATATAAAACTGGCAGAAAATCCAGCCATTGGACAACACATAATCATAAAATCAAACAATCATAGATATCCCAAGTTTGTAGGATCCACAAGGACCATCAAATCCAACTTCTTGCCCTGCACAGGACACCCCCACCATGCACACTGGCAGTTCATAAAGAAAATAATGCAGTACAACATGACCACAATGTTCTAAACAATCATGTACAATATACATACCAAGGTTAAAGATTTGTTGGTTTTGGTATAAGCATACATGTGGAAAAAACCCCCAAAAAACAACAAAACTAGAGCGTGACACAGATTCCTGCTTTTAAATTAAGATATTAGTATATGATACTACTTATATAAGCACCTCAAGATTCTTTGTGAAAGGAGAACTAGTACACATTGGAAAAATTACACTGCAGTAAAAAACATGGAAAATGGAACTGTGAAGAAAAAGAAATAACAACATGGTCAAGTCAACAACATGGGTGAATTCCCCATTTACATAAACTTTACCAAAGAATTTATACTGAAGTAAATTTTAAACCATGAGGAAAAATTAGTATTTATTGTTGTCATTTAATATGTGAGAAGTAGGATGTAGTGGGTCGACCCTGGCTGGATGCCAGGCACCCACCAAAGCTGCTCTAACACTACCTCACACAGCTGGAGAGGGGAGAGAAAATATAACAGAAATTCATGAGTTAAGGACTGGCAGAGATTACTCGCTGAATAGCACCACTGGCAAAACAGACTTAATTTGGGGATGTTAAGTGAATTTCATCACTGACAAAATCAGAGCAGGATAATGAGAAGTAAAATAAGACCTTAAAAACACATTCCCCCCATCCCTCCCTCTTTCCAGCTCTACCTCCTCCCCCAGCAGTGCAGGGCAACAGGGAGTGGGGATTATGGTCTATTCATCACACATTTTTTCTCCTGCTGTTAAGGGAAAGGAGTCCTCGCCCTGTTCCAACATGTGATTCCTGCCACAAGTGACAGTTCATTAATTTCTCCAATGTGAGCCCATCCCACAGCAAACTCTGGGTCACTCTTCCACAGGGTGCAGTCCTTCAAGGACAAGATGTTTCTGCGTGGGTCCCCCACAGGGTCACAAGTCCTACCAGGAAACCTGATCCAGGGTGGGCTCCTCTCTTCATGGGTCTGCAGGTCCCTCCCAGGACCCTGCTCCAGACAGGCCTCCCATGGAATCACAGTCTCCTGTCAGTTACCTGGCTCCAGCACAGGGCTTCTCCAAGGGCTGCAGGTGGATCTCAGCATCCCCGTGTTCCTCCCTGGGCTGCAGGGGAATCTCGGCTCCAGTGCCTGCAGCAGCTCCTGCCCCTTTCTCCACTGCCCTGGGTACTTGCAGAGTTGTTCCTCTCACATATTCTTGCCCCAATATTCTCTGGCTGCAATCACATCTGCACAGTAACTTTCCTCCTTAAGTATGTTATCACTGAGGTGTTATGACCATTTATGATTGGCTCAGCCTTGGCCAGGAGCATGTCCATCTTGGAGATGTCTGGCATTGGCTCTGCTGGACATGGGGGAAGCTTCTGGCAGCTTCTCACAGAAGCCACCCCTGTGGCCTGTACCCCCACAGCTGAAGCCTGGCTATATAAAGCCAATACATAGGGGAACAACAATTTAGGGAAAACAGGACAACTAGAGAAGCCACTAATATATCATCCAATATCTGTTTTCATGCATGAAAAAGAGGCAACCAGAATCACACAAGGCACAATTAATGAATGTTAGAAAATATTAAGAAAAAAATGGAAAGTATCACTGTTCCACTGACTCACTCCAAAGTACATTAGCCTTCAATGTTCTCTTTTATGCAGAAATGCAAAAATTATTTCAAATTCATATGAGACTCAGATACTGCAAAACCAGAATAAAGATGTACTTTGAATACTCAAATTACCGGATGTAAAAACCATGCTGGTAGCTTTCAAAAACCAAATATGAGATCCATACTCTCATGGAGAGCCACCTGATAGACAGGTCAGCCTGGCATCTAAAAGTGATACCAGGCACTATATTTGTACTAAATGTTGTCCATCACATTCCTTGGCTTTGAAAATAGTAGGCAGAGAATGATGAATCAGAGCTTCTCATTTATAAGACATGGGCATTAGCAGGTAGCAGATTTAAAGGCAGACAGTAGCCAGGACATTGGCACACACGCTGTGCCCGTGCCTGTGCAGGTGGCTCATAGGGGTGCTGACTGGGATGCCTCAAGAACACTTTGGCTGTCCTCCTCTCTCCTCCACTGGGTTCTCACTCTTAAAATGTGAGTGGTACCATTAAGAAGCTGTGAAACAGTTGCTGCTCATTATAGGTCAGACTGAAACACACTTACTTCTCAAGGAAAAGAAGGAAAGAAAAGTGAGCTTAGAATATTGATTGTACAACCTTTTCATTTCCTACTGGGTAGAGAAAGCCAAGTGAGAATTTGCAGGATTGACAACCTTTTATAAATTAACAAAAAAGTACAGAACAATGAAGTTCAACTCTTTCTTTCAATCAGAAATATAAAGAATGAACTTGCATAATCTTGTATCAGTGTATTAATACATGAATGAAAAGGCACTGCAACTGCTCAGGAATAAGCTGTCTAATTCTCATGGTCACCAGATGATTTAGATGTGAAGTTTTATTTTTCAAATGTACCTGAGAAGCCCAACTGGACAAGTTGGTAGGGAATTTATTTTTAAGTCATTCTTCTATTATCTTTAATATGGGACCTAAAATATTTTGGAAACGTCTGGTGACTTAAGAATGTGAAAATTAAAATACTGATCCTCTCAAAAATACTGACACCTAAACAATGTAACATCCTTAATAGGGAAGGAAAGGTAATCAAATTTATCAAATATGTATCATTACAAAATATTTCCTGGAAGCCTTAAGAGGAACAGTGATCTTGATGATGCTATTCTCTTCATCTGCATCTAGCCCCTTATAAACAATGCTGAAATAGATTTTGCTGATGGACATTTTAAAGATGACAACGGTGGACAACATCTATAATTTTCACCACACAGGAAAGTTCATGGTCTCCAGCAGTAAAACAATTCAGATGAACTGCAATAATAACCTTGCAAATCAATACATCTTTTACACAGTATTTTGCAATGTTGACCTATACCATCTGATGCACTGAATATATTTTTCTTTCCTGTTACAAATGAATCATTCTAGAATTCTATTAAGGTTGTTACTGTACAGAAAGTAACTATGGCACTAAGTTATTAGTCCTCAGAATCTAAACAAATGTGATGAATTACGACATAGATTTTGGCTTTGGTACGATTTCACTTTATACAGAACCCCTGAAACCAATATGTACTTGATTGATGGAATCTGTTTGTTCTGTTCTAATAAAACAAACTTGCTCTGTCCTTATGCTAAAAAACAGTTGATGAGCAATACAGTAATATTTAATGTTGCTGCCAAGAAAGTCATAATAGGCACATAGTACCTGAAAGGCCACTACAGTCCCTGAGATTACCTTGGTTGAAGCACCGTGCTAAAAAAACCCACAAGGTTTGCATTTTGGTCCTCATACGGGCTATTCACTTAAGAGTTGGATTCCAGGTGAGTCCCTTCCAACTGAGATTATTCTGTAAAAATTTAGGACTATGACACCTGTTGCACACACATAGAAAGGAAATTCTACCCTCAAATTCTTGTCTTTTGACTTTTTTTGCCCTTTTGTTTTCCAGAATTTCATGTCTATAAATTATAACCTTTAATTCCCATTTAAAGTATATTCAGGCACAGAAAATGATGTGTTGACAAATCCAACCTTCTGAAATTTTTCAAGTTGTTTTGGTGGAGAATGATTTTTCACAGAGTGCATGATTCCAGTTGGTTGTGTATTGCTAGTAACCAAGGACCAGACAGAATGGAAGACATATGGACCTGATTTTTCCCTATTCTATTATTCAGTGTGTTTCATGGGGACATATTTTGTTAAAGATCTCATTGATTCATGTATTATGAAGTATTACAAGTTCAGCTTCTAACAGTTCACCCCATCTGTGACGTTCTGAGTAAGGCTTGTTGAATGATAAATTTAGGACTAAGGACACAAATGCCAGTGACCCAGAGAATATGTTAGGATGTGAGTCAGAAGACCTGCAGTGTCTCTCCACACACACACACACACACAATAAAAGAATTTAAAACTTCCTCATGGGAAGAGATCTTGTAAACTACACATTTTTTTCCCAAAAATCATAAACAAAACCTGAATTATTTGGAGGACTTTTATCCTGATGAATATAAAGTATGGACTTCACACTATATTGCTGTTAAAAATAATGTCAGAAACCGGACTTCAGTTAAAAACCCACCTTAGGATGAATAGTGAAATGAGTAAACCCCAGTACTACACACACCTTTCTTTTCTTTTTTTTTTTTTTTAATCTCCCTATCACTTTTCTTCTACTCAACATAGAAGCAGAATCTGTTTGCAACACATATATCCATCTGTTGAATTTAGCCTTCCTTTTTGTTCTTCCAAAGCAACTGTACACATAGCACATGTAACCCTTTAATTATTTTATATTTAAAGTTTCTTCCTAAGGTGCAGGGTTTTTTTCCTTTATTTTGAAAGTTATGAGAATTTCTGAACAACACAAGTAGAAGTTTGCCATATGATACTAATTCTGTTTCCTAAAGGAGTGATAACAAAACTCAAGTGTTTTACCTAAGTATTATTCCTCAGTATTTTACACAGAATACCAGTACTCCCGAAATGACTCATGATACATTAGACATGGGATAGGATTATAGATAACACAAGTTATTTTCAATTAGAGTACACATTGTGAATTATTTACTTGCACAGCTCTGTATCTGAATTAAACTTTTATACATTAATAATTAAACAGTGTTTTCTTAGTGGTTTTTTATTAATAACATAGAAACATAGCACGCAGGTTTATACATTATACTTTCTCTCCAAGGTTATCAAGGTATGTAGTAGCATAGTTATATGAATTCATTATCAGAGAGGCAAAAATTGATTTTACCAGCCCAGGAAGATTTAATTAATTTTAAAAACATGTCAAGGAATAAAATTTGTTTAGAAAGTGCATCACTGTGATACAAATAACTTGGTTTGAAATTCATAAAAAAATACTGAGCACCTTTTAAATCACTGATATGTAGTTTAACAAGCAGATTTCGCATCCACTCTTTTAAAATTTGGAATCAATTCTCATTTATATCAAACTCTACTCTGAATAAGAGTAGCCTAACAAATAATCCTTTTTGCAATTTACATAAAAAGACAGTTGAATTAACACTGAAATACTGACATATTACTTCAGCACAATAAAGGTGCATTAGCCGAAATGAAAAGCATAGCCTTTTATTTTCCTTTGCATAACTAAAATATCAAGGAAGAAAACATTCAAATTTACATCTACCTGAATGCCCCATTTAACACTTAATGAAGTACAAAGCTTGAAAAAGTTAATATGTGAAGATACTGAATTAACAATGTGCTTCAACAACTTAGTTCCCAGCATAGGAAATTGTTTGTTTTTTTTTTTTTTTGTTTGAGACTTACTTTACCAATAAGGAATTTTCAACAATTCGTCAGCATAGGACAAATAAAAAATATTTACATACTTATTGTATTTCTCTGTTCTCTATCTATGGCAGCTATCATAGCATCTCAGATATGTATAACTAGAACAAGCTTCCAGAACGACAAAATCCATGGTCCATCAACTTCTTATAAATGAGTACTTATGGGAGATATTTGAAAATTACACTTGATTTTCTAATATTGACCAGAGAGTTCAAAAATATGTATTGAGTTTCTGTAACACCGCCACTCCTTCTGACTGACCCCTCCTCTAAGCAAGATTTTCATGAATACTGAAGTGTAGCTTTTTCTAACAAGCAAACAAATATCTAAACCAAAGGGGAAGAGATTTGTGAGAATGTCCGTAGTAGGTTGGAGACAAAAAAATAAGATCCTAAGAACTGTTAATTTTAGTGATCATTTTCTTGTTCTATAAGATCTCACAAAAGCCTTTATTACACTGATTTCCTAAAAATCAAAACGAGTGTTTGACATTTGGAGACATTTTAGAAGTTCTGAAAAGGATGCCTGCTTTTTATATCCTGTTAATCAGGAATAGCCTGGAAAAATGCAGAATAAAATTAATCAACAAAACTTTCCAATTGAGCAAGTTCTAAGGAAAATATAGGTCACATACCCTTGCAGGAAAAAAAAAAAATACAAAGCTTTCAGCTACTTTCAGCTAAAACTGGGTAGACTAAGCAAATAATTACTAACGAGATTATACACTTTATAAATACTATACAGATAAACTTTTACACAGAAACAATATTAAATTATTAGAGGGGAACAGAATTCTACTTATATTAGAAAAAAAGGTGAATCTACACTCGGAATGTAGCAGCATGACTAAAAACAAAATAAGCCCACCCTGAGAAAGCAATACTGCACTATTTCATCTTCCTGTGTGTATACTGGCTTAACAAATGTCTGCATTCACACTTCCACTTCTTAATAGGATCACCCTAACTACAGTGTGTTTGGTGGTGTAGTGCAATCCTTCTAACTCAAAATCACTCTGCAAAACAATCTCTTCTTACCAGCATTGTATCATTTATTGTATCAGTCAGAGAGGACAGAGCTGTTTTATTAATTTTCAACACTGCAGGTTCAAAAGTTCATCCAAATTTTGATGGAATTTTCATGTCTGCTCGTCAGAGACAGAGTTCTAGAGAGGACAGGAAAAGCATAATTGAAATAAATGCGATTTTAGATAGACAGATGGATACCTTTTCATGTTTGGTTTTGGTTTTTTTTTCTCTGTAATCCAAAAGATGATTCTTTACCTAGAAAAAGATTTAAAGTTTCTTTTAAATATAATCTGCTTAGGAACCAAAGTGCAAACAACAAAAGCTTCAGACTAAGGGGAAAGAATCCATACACTTTTCCTATAACTGAAAATATAATGTAAGTGATTTACAGATTCACTTTTTATTTTTAATCCTAGGTTTAACACAGAAAAAAATTACCTATCAGTAACTGATTTGACTTTTCCATAAAGAACAAATTCTGAACTGCACAGGAGAGCTGATGCACAGGCTGTCTCCATCTGGTGATTAAACAAAGTATGATTTATTTCAGATCCAGTAATGAGGGATTAGGAGGGGATGAGGCAAAGAATTTTCTGCCTCAGCATATCATAAGGCTTCTATATGCACAGGCATAACAAAGAATGCAACAGAGGCGAGAGAAACACAGAAGAGCTCCAAACACAGCAGACCCTGAATGCTGTCAGTGCAGCATTCCTGCAAATTATTTAAGTATTTGGTGATGCATGTACACACAAATCAGTTAGGAAAAACAAAAAAAATCCAACAATTTGGCAGGGAATATTTACTTTTATGTAAATTACCTTATTATTATAAAATATTCTATTATTACAGTTTTTACTATAGAAAAATTAGTAAGACTATTTATTTGCTACTGTAATGCAGAACTGTTCCTTCATGCCCTCACCCCAATGGTGCCCTGTTATAACACTATATGTAGGCACTATCATGTGGGCACTTGTTATAGGTGAAAAAAGACTGGTCAACGTGGGGCACCTGAGACCTCTAATATTTTATTGTTGCAGCTACTCATTTAGCTTTCTATGTCCCTTTGACCTCCTATGCCTCAGACCCATGAATATTTCTGTTACATCGCCAATGCTAAATAAGGTAACACCCCCCTTTGAGTGGGTGGAGATTCCTGTTATTCCTGAACAGGAATGCTTAATCCAGAAAAATTAGGTTGTCAAATGTGTAGTAAAAATAAATCTAGTAATTTTGACTGTATCATCATGCTTGGATATTATCACATTGGTAGTATGGCAGAAACTTTAGAAGAACAGAGGTCAGCAGGAACGAAACTTGCTCAATCCCCTTGTTTTCAGCAGTTGAAAATACTTTTCAAACTTGAGAGAAAAAAAGGTTGGAGTAAAGAGAAACAAGACTGGTAAGTTGTGCCCCATTTTCCTTAAAATCTATGCTCAGAGGATTTCTTGCACAGACCTTTCTCCAATTTTCTGTTCTCTTCTGTTTCTGTTCTACTTTTTTCTAAACACAGACAAACCATGCAACTTCTTTAAGCATCATCTGCCATTCATGACAGGCACAACATCTTTTGCTGCTCATTCAGACTTGTGATTATTTTCTAATTTGTTTCTCCCTTGCTGCTCCGCTGTCAAAATATTCTAACACCTCTTTAACTGCTGTTTAATAACTAACAGCAGCTTCATATATTTTAAAGAACAGAGGAAGACTTTATTTTATGACTACTTCAAAGAAGAATAACCACAACTAAAGGTAATGAATATTATCAGAAATGGTGAGCTGCATTTCTCCAGTCGCTCCCAGCTCCTGGGATTCTCATAAAAAAATCTGTAATTTTATGTTAAAAATAGGAGGAGTAATCTGTTGTATCATTTAAAAGAGAAATGCATACCCTTGCTAGGAAAAGTCACACCACAAGTGTAAGTCTATAGACATAGTCTCTAATCCATTTCAAATAAATTAATAAATCATCACAAGAGTCCTGGAAATTTCATATTCACTTTAACAGCACCTAATGCCTTTTAATTTTGATTCTTTCAAAATGCAATTATAGAATGTCATAACTGAAGTTTTCTTGCAGATTAAATCAACTCCATCCTTGTGTGGAAAAAAATGAAATTATTTAAGAATCGGAGAAAAACATCTTTGTCTCACACATCAAAAATAACAGCAGCATAGAGCATTCTTTTTGTTGCATTCTCTCCAATCAGACACCTTCCCTCAGCTGCCATTTTCCAATGATGAGTCCTAGTCTGTATTCTTTCAGTAATAGAAATTACTTTACATTTTAATTAGAAGCCTGAAAAAAAAACCTGTGAAGAACTAAGTTTCTCTTTAAGAAAGGTGACAAGAATCATAGCCTATGAGCTAGTGAGACATCATGAAACACTGCAATCCTTCTAATGTAGAATTACATTATCAAAGTAAATTTGAGATGTTGAGTAAGATTACTACTTTGTCCTTTTAATAACTTTTAATAACAGAACATATTAATAGTATCACAGTTCATATTGAATCCACCAAAAAAATAAGAAAAAAAAGAAAATCACGTTACAGAATGCCTAAAGAAATTTCACATACGTTGCATGCTGTAAGAAATGTCACATCACATAATTGCTGTGCAATTATAGATAACTATTTCTGATGTTCTCTCCACACTTCATTTGCAGCACCACTGAAGAAATCAGGAAATGTTAAATTAAATACACCTTCTGAAAATCAGGGAACCGTCACAGTAGGTGTCTCAGGCATGATCTTGGGATGGAAAAACTGTGGGCTTATTTGTCATACCAGTAGCAACAGAAATAGAAAAAAAATTATTATCCTGTTGAATCATGAACTTTCCTGACATTGTTGCAACATCAGGACACTTAATTCTCTGTGTGACAAGCCACTACCTGTTGTCCCATCGTATAGGCTTTACTAAAAAGTCACCTCCATCTTTCTTATGATACTTTGAATCTAAGTGATACAATAGTGGTTTGTGAGCATTTCATTATTGAATACCATTGTTCACACAATAGTTCTCATGCTGTACATGCATACATTTTTGTGACTTTAAGAATGCAGACATGAAGAAATATTCCCCAGAAAAATCAAGTTAATGAATCACTGGCTTATTTTCCTCTTAAAAAAAATAAGTGATATAGCAAATGATCTTCATTCCAGAGAGCATTTTGTAAAATAACAATGCTTGGTCAATATTGGAATGCAACCTTAATCATTTGATTAAAACCAAGTTCAAAAACAGAACAGAGAATTGCCGAACAATTGGTCTGTAAACTAATTATTTGATTGTCGTGTAAAGAGTATTTCCACGTTCCTCTTTTGCCCATAAGAAGATCTGAGTGCACTAGGGGTTCTTTCCAGCCAGTAATTCCATGACTGAGCCTTCTCCACCTAACACTTTCATGTCTCACTGAAAACACAGGCATTCAGAAAGCATAAGGTATATTTGCATTGGAGGGTTGAGGACACTGACACACACAGACATCTGCATAAATCTCCCTGTTTTCTTAAACCAAAGTCCATTCAGATGGGGAATGAGGAATGCCTTTGTCAGCTTCAGTTTCTCTGAGCATTTGACTCACTACAACACAAATACAAGACACACTACCTACACCAAGAGAGTAAATCAGAGAACTGGAATTTCTGCTTTCATACCCACATAAATATCCAAACATAGCATAAAAGGGAAGGCATGTAAAAGTAGGAACACTTAAGAGCAAAAACGTACTGCAGAGATAACACTATTGTTGTGACATATAACAGTATATACTACTAATTTCATCAATATTGGAACAAATTAATTCCTGTTCACTTAATATACAGATACAAGGAGAATAGAGTTGTCCTTTTCCTTTTGGTATGTTTTTAGTTTATATTTTCTTGCTATATCATGTTCATGTATATATGATACATATGTTCATGTATAAAGGTCTTTCCCAAGTCATATTAAGTGGATGATATTTTGTTCTCAGAAACTTCTTGCAAGTCTACTTGCTTGTCTGAAAGTTATTTAATGGTTTTATACTTGCTTTAAGTTTTACTTGCTTGCTTTGAAATAACAGTTTTTTTCCCTACCATTCACTATATTGAAACAAAACAAACAAGATAAGGAAGCTTTTGGAAATTGGTATACAGGTTAATACTAATTTTATTCATGACATTTCAATGCACAACTATTCAGTAACTGTCAGAGATGTCAAAACAGCTGTCAAATGTTAGTTGGCAAATATTAGTTGATTCAGTAGGTTCTCACCAAAATACTATGAAATAACCAATAATAATCACAAAAATAAGCTTATTAATGCATGAGTTTTATGAGCTTCATTGGTGCTTAAAACCAGTTTTATGAGCTTCATTGATGATACTGAAAATACTCTTCAACAAGTATCTTGATAAAAATTATGTTTGAGGCAATAAATGTCTAGACTGTTTGGAAATGAACAGCTTTTTAATAAAAATATTCCTCCAGATACCATAGAAAATACACTGTTCAGCACCACTGAAAGAGTTAATAGAAAATAAATTGACACCCAGGAGTAACTCAAGAAATAAAGAGATTATATTTGAGAACAAAAGATAAACTGTAATGGCTCAACTCTAGAAGGCAGTATATTGAATTAGCTTTATTCTGTAGAAAACCCTTTAAACAACACATCAACCAACCAGCTTGAAGAACCACAGTATGCACACAGTAAAAGTTAACTTTAAATATTCAAATGAACATTATATATTGCTCCCACTATGTCCTTGGATATATTGAGTGAATATATGATCTTTTATGTGATCTAAAACTTCCCTAGATGTCTTTTACTCAAAACTAAAAGGTGGAAAAGACATGAAAATAGCAGATGCCATGGTACCAGTGGCACAACAAACTATAGCACAGGATCTTCTCATATATAAAAATAAATCCCTTGTGCAACTTCACAGGTTGCTGCATTCGTAGCTGAGTATTTCTAGTTTGGTTGGTGTCTCCCATGTGAAAAGGCAGTGAAAAAGCAGCTTCATTTCAGCTAATAAAAAAAATGCTCAAACTTAAATTGGCTTTAGTACCACAAAAATAGTTTATCTATTGCTTGAAAATTGCTAAGACTTCTATGATGAAGTTCACAGACAGCAGGTGTATTTTTAACAGTTTGAAAGATCGTATTTTACATAATACACAATAAACGACCTAAGTAAATACATGAGAAAACGCAATAGAAGTTCCAGCTTCATTAAATATATACATATATATATAAAATGTCTCTGTAAGAATTCAGATGAACAAGTCATAGATAAATATACCATGTTAAACGTAGGCTACAAAAACCTACAAAATACAAAATGTTCACTGGTAACTCCAAATGGAAAGGGCAGTATAAATGCAGAAATGTTAGGCTTTGGAAACAGTTATTATAGTTTTGTCACCCTGTGTCCAAAGCGTGACAACTTTCTGACCTGTAACATCAGAGTCATCAAGGAATTCAGAAGGACTCAGCCAGTTTAGAAACAGCTGAATTTCATTCAGTTGCATGGTATGTGTGTTACCAGGAAGGCAGTGCTCAGTGCCATGCCAAGAACTTTAGAAATAGTCAAACTTCTGTGGAATCAAAAATATAAACCAAATCTGGTCAGGCTTCAAATTTGATTTAAGACAAATGTAATACTACTACTTTTCAAAATGTTGTCAACATTCTAGAATCATTTAATCTGTACTACAAATTCAGACTTCTGTCTGGAATTAGCAATATGCTATCCATACATAAGAAGACAAATATGTTCACAACAAATATTCTTGGCCAGGCGTCCTGCCCTGCTGTAAAACGGGAGTAGGGGAGGATTCTTTCTCATAGGTTTCTCGGACAAAAATAAAGCGCAAAAGGGGTTCTCGGACAAAAATAAAGAGCAAAAGCAGCAATATGTTATCCGAGAACTCTTTACTGAAGAAGGAAGGTAAGCGTTGGTAGCGAAGGGGGCCAGAGAAGGCAGCAGGGAGCAGAGAGCGGAGCCGCGCACAGAGCAGAGCCCCAGGCCGCCGCGGGGCCGCGGGCGCGCTGCCGGGACCAGCTCGGCAGCCGAGTCTGAGTCTGCGCGGGCCCGGCCGAGGGCGCCGGGCGCCATTTCCGAGCAGCGGCCGCTGCGCGTCCCTGGAGCCGGCCCGCAACAGGCTGCCGTGGGCACGGCCACTGCCGGAGCAGCTGCGGCTCCCTGGGCAAACAGCGGAGACCCCGGGGTGCCGGGGGGTCGAGCTGCCTCGGGGAAGGGCGAAGCCGGGCAGGACAGGGGCGGGCAGGGAAGGCAGCCGGGGAAGAAGAAGCAGGAGCGCAGGAGAAAAAGGCGAGGGGAGAAAGGGGGGACCAAGGTGAGCCTCCGGGCGAGCCCCCGCTCCTTCCAAGGGACCCAAATAAAACCACCCGGAGTTGTGGCGGGGCAGTTCACTGTTTCCATGTGCTAAAGCTCCTCCCACAGCCCGATTTCCTGGGCATTTTGTGCCGGGCCCAGGGGATGTGCCCCGCCGACAAGGGGGGCCGCTGGAGCCCGGGGGCGGCCGCTTTCTGTGCCCTGCTCGGCTGCAGGCGGAGCCTCCCCGGGGACAGCCAGGGACAGGGCTCCAGCGCGGGGACAGCCCCAGGAGCGGCTTTTCACCTCACGGATAACGCATCAGGAGGCGTAAAGAAACATCACATTGGTCTCTCTTAGCAGGCCTCTTTCAACACCCAGCTGTTTCACACTGGAACAAAGTCTGAAGTCAAATTAAGGTAGTCTAGGTAAAATGTCTAGTGCATTTCTCCCTAACCACATCCACAAAACAGTTTTCTTATGCTGTTGAAAATATCTTCAGGACAAAGGGCACATAATTATCCAGAAACAAATTTGTTCGTGATTTGTTGTCTCTGCCAACACGTGGATAGTGCACTAATTATTCTAAACTCTTCCCATGTATAATAAGTTATCCCATTGAAGTCGATTCCAGAATTATATCTGGGGAGTTAGGTTACAGCTATTTTTCATATAATGTAATTCCAGACTCCCATGTTTAGTAGCCCGGATGGGTCCTAATGTCACAGATTCACAGAATATTCTGATTTGGAAGGGACCCCCAAGGATCATTGAGTCCAGCTCTTAAGTAAATGGCCCATGCAGGGATTGAACCCACACCGTGGCATTATGAGCAGCATAGTCTAAATAACTGAGCTCATCTTAGGGTGAGGTAGTATTATTTATGATGTCAGATCCATGTGAAGAAAATCTGTAGTTTAATTTCGAATTCCTGAATTAATAAAGAGTCTGGAGAAATTAAATCTTTGTAGCCCTGAGGCTATTTATGTCAAAGCATCAAAACTTCTATTATATTAAGTGAACAAGAAAATAGAAAGAGGACAGTTATTTCACCTGCTCTTTCTCCTGCTGGAGAGGAGTCATAATATAAGGTTATATTCAAAGATAATTTTTCATAAGAGTAGTGCTGATGAAGACTGATGTCATATCTAAACACCTGAAAAATAAATACAGCTCTACAAAAATTAAGATTCCCCTGGATTATGAACCATGTGTTGCCTAAGAGCAGAACTGAAATTCTTTTTATATTAAAGACGTAAAAAACAAGGAAAAACATTTACTCCACTTTCTGCAAGGTCTCAAGACTATTTTTCATTCACTAACTAGTAGAAGACAACACTGATAGTAATGCTGTCTGCACAGGCAGTAATTCTATTTTTTTGAATGTATTTTCCAATATCTGCATGCAGTATTGACCTGATAGTCCTGGGAAAAAAACGATTTTTCCTTCTTTGCTTACTATTCACCATCAAAGTAATGCAGAAACAGGTCTGTTACAGGAGTAAATCCTTCAGAGCAAATGTCTAGAGCCAAGAATTCTCCATAGTGGAAATTTCAAACCACTGTCTGCCATTTGTTTTAGTCAAACTTAATGTTGAATAAGGGGCTAGCTGCAGGAGCACGCAGAGCATAAAATTATTTCAGTGAGGCTGAAAGCAAGATTCGTGTTGAAACATGCCAAGGACCAGACAACACAGTTCTTTTTATATGGAAAAAGTTGATCATCCTCACAACTCCTAAATTCATCATCTGATAAGAACTGCAGAAATTACAGAATTGGTTTTGATTGTTTTTTTGGAAGAGAATAAAAAGGTGGAAAAATGTCTCCTTTGAATTTTTATGTTTTACTTTTTTCTTTCTTCCCCTTTTGCCCATACCCAAATTTGGAAATAAACCATTAAAGTGTGATGCTGTGGAATGAATGAGGTGAGACTGTGAGTAAACTGTCAGAAGACACTTTCTCTGTCTGGCAAATATTTTATATTAGTCAAACATACAGTACATCCATGACTTTAAAAAATGCATGTATTACAAGCATCCTTGTACTACAGGAAGATATGATAAAGGAAGATAGAAACTGCAATTCGTCATATTGCTCTTCCATTTTATCTTCTTCATAAAGCTAATGGGACTGCTCAAGAGAATAAAGGCAGTAGATTGAGAAAAGAAAAAATGAGCTTTTTTTCCTACAGATATGGGGAGGCAAAGTTTCCACCAATACTGTAATTGCATAAAGAATGGGGAAAAATTTCTGTCAGTGGAGGAAAAGAAATACCTTATGTAGCTGAACTGAGCTAAGCTCTACGTTTCTTCTTTATAGTTACAGCACAAAGTTGCTGTGAGATCCCTTTTTAGTGAATGAAATGAATTCACATGGAATCTCTAATGCTGGAGTGTAAGAGCTGGAGAGAAGAGTTGTAAGAAGGGAATGGAGGAGATGCAAGAAAGATTCAGATCATTGTATCAACCATTAGCAAATTATTAACCAGCCATGTAATAAAATACATATATCAACTTTACTTTGCTCTCTGGATTTGCCTAATGTCCTTGGTTTCTTCCTTTTGTATTCCATCTGGACAATTTCCATACCTTACTGCAGTGACACATATGCTACATCTACTAAATTAGTAATATTAGAGACATAAGCCTGAGACAGAGATACATGCTGAAGAAAAACAAAGTCTTTTCTGTCATGGTCTTAACCAAATGGATTAATAGCTGTCATTTAATTTCTTTTTCTTTTTTTTTTTTTCTTTTTTTTTTTCCTTTTTTTTTTTTTTTTATTTTCTTTTCTTCAACCATATGGTACAGCACTCTTCTGGAATTGTCACTGTAAAGCAATGAATTAATGAAGCTCTCTACATTTTTTTAATTCTCATGATCCATTAGGTAGGCATTATGGTTCTAGGCACAGCTTTTAAAATTCTGTTTGGGAAATTATAACAAATTTCAATGGAAATTTCAGTACAGATTTTCAGAAATATAGTTTCAATTATGATTCCTACCAAGAATGTATCAGCTAAGAAAAGTTTGCTAACGTGGTATAGTTTCACTCTAAAATATGGGGACAATTACTGGAAAACATTAAACCATATTATGCCGAAAACTGATTTTAATGCAATTTTTAGTATTATTTTAATGCAATACTTTTATAATAATCCAATGCAATTTGGGGTGGGGGAACTTAAAACATATGACCTAATACAAAGAAGTAAGAGCTTGGATGACAATAACCATGTTAAAGGTCCAGACTAAAAAGATACTCAGTTTTTAAGTGCAAGAGGGGCAAAATGTTTGCAGGCAGTTAGAAATAAACTTAGGATTCAAACAGAGACAATTTAGTGCAAGCTGCCCTTTTGCTGTTTATCAAATATGTGTACACATACAGACAGATATGTACATTTGTCATTTTTGTAATCTAAAGTAATTGCCCAAGAAACTCACAAATTCACATACAAAAATAACTAAATGTTGGGTAAGGGGCATCATTTAACTTTAATCTCCTGTCAAGGGCCTACTTATCTATCACAGATAGGTGGAATGCAAATTTAATTAAAAAGAATGCAGCTCTGGGAAATATTATCATTTCTTCTATCTCATAAGTGTGCTTCAGATCAGAATAAAATCTCACTGTAGACAGAATATGTATGTAAAAGTGTTTTGTTTTTTTTTATAAAAATATAATCTAAAAGGCCTTTCCATTAAGTAATCTATTCCTATTTCCATTCTCAGATTTATTATCAAGCTATTTCTTCTTCAAAGAGCTCTGTAAACACATAGCTTGGTTCAATAAATTTTGGGTCAAGCTTAATTTTAGCTTGACTAAATAAGTTTTAAGCTCAGAGGCATATTTTGATATAATTTTATCTCCAGAAGCTTTCACTATAATTATTATTTTAGTAACTAGGACGATGTTTTCAGTGAAGTGTTCCTAAGGGGGACTTTTTTTTTTCATTTAGTCAGTGTGTCTAGGCTCCATGCATTAATCACTTTCAAAGATAGACATATCAGTTTAAAATAAATGGCTAAAAATGTAAATGAGATATTAAAATCTTCAAAGTGTCTTTAAGATTCTATTAGTGCAGCCATACCAAATATTTTCAAAAAATAAAAACTATTTTCTTAATCTAAATTTTCTGCATTTTGTTTTAATCCTGACCTCCAAATTAAATTAGGCAAATGGCATAGTTCTCAAATCTGGCTGTTGTCTTCCGTTAAACTTGGTACCCATTAATTAATTTGAACATGAAGAATTTTTTGGCAATGATCTAGAACTCTCAGGGGCACTATATGCTAAAATAACCTTGCACAACCCAAAGCTAAGGGTAGATTTCTGTTTGCCATTATTTATTACAATACATGTTCTAATTTCTATTCAGAGACATGAACACAGCTACTTATTACTATCTACGAATTTGCAAAAAATAAACAGGTTCTTACTGTAGTCTGACTGCATAAAAATGAGATAGATTAGATTAATTTCATTTCTGCTGAAGATATCCTTGCTTTATTTACAGAAAAATTAATCTTTAGTTTAGCAGTTTCAGACTTTAAAAAGAAATGACAAAAAAACTCTTTCATCTTTCTTTTAAAAAGCTGATTTTTTAAAAGTATTGTAGTTTTCAGCAGTTTAACTAGCATAAATTTGAATTATCAACATAATAGGCAGAAATAATTCGATAATATATTCGATACAAACATGTCAAACCCAAGTATATACAACTTCCCTTTCTGCTGCACTAGGTCTTACTGTTTGTGTAACTTCAACAGCTAGATGTTGAAATTGTCACTGAACATTGAATATAGCAGGAATTTCTATGTCCAGTTTTAAAGGTATCACCCTTTAATATCATTCTTCTCTTAAACCATTTGGTTAATTCTTTTTACATATCTCTTTTTCATTGATGTTGCAATTTTAATGTGATATAGAGAGCTGATGACTCCTCTTATTTATACTGCTACATGTTTACAGTATATAAACAAGAAAATTGGATGTGAGCATCTTACCTTATTCCTTGACTGGAGTGAGGATATAAGCACACCTGTGTGTTGATGCTGGATTCCAGTTTATCCAGGACATATTAGTGTAAGTTTTATCTAGACGGAGATATGGTTAGATATTGAAAAACTTAAAATTACCTCAATTTGAATCAAGTATTTCTGGAAATGTCTTCTCTTTGTCTAATACTGACTTAGTTATTCTGAAGGGCATTTGCAGTTGCACAAGTGTAATTAACATCGATAAATATTTTTTTGAAGTTAAAAATACTAATCAGTTAAAATACTAGATATTTTCCCTGGTTTTATTTTTAATCTTCTGGTGATTAGTTGATATTTTTTTCTATAATTGACTTCAGAGACATACATATACTGCAAAAGACTTCTGTCGCTTTTTCCTGTGACTTTGTTTCTTAAATAGGTACATAAAGTGGAAGCTTGTGGTAGGAGTAGGGCAGGCATATGTGCAGATATGCTCAAATTTATGTCATCTGACAAGGATCTGGGTTTGGGTATTAGGTTTCTTAAGAGAACTCATCTTCAGAAAAATTTTTAATTAAAGTATTGTGGAACTGATTTTTTTTTGAAGACCAGAAGGAAAACAAAGCATAGGATTTATAAAGGCATTTTTTACTATCCCATGAAAATAGTAAAAGAAAACCATTTGCAGCACAATTTGTGTAAGAGTAGAAATGTTATAATAAAACAAAAAAGAAGCCTACAGTGGATGTAAAAAAAGGAAAGGTAGCCTGGGAGGGAAACAGAGAAATTGTCGAAGCAGCCAGGGATTAGGTTAGGAAAGCTAAAGCCCTGACAGAATTAAATCTGGCCAGGGACATGATTCAAGGGAAACAACAGAAGCTTCTATAGGTACATCATTGATACAAGGAAGATTAGAAAAAATGTGGGTGCTCTCTGGAAGGAAATGTGGTAACAGAGGACACAGAGAAGGCTGAAATAATCAATGTTTTTTTAATCTCAATCTCCACCAGCAAATGTTTCAGCCACAGTGCCTGAGTAGTAGAAGGCAAATGCAGGGATTGGGAGAATGAAGCAGCTCCCACTGTAGGAGTAGTACAGGTTTGAGATAATTTAAGGAAGCTGAAGGTGAACAAGTACATGGGACCCAATGAGACACATCTGCAGGACCTGACAGAACTGGTGAAGGAAGCGGATAAGCCACCATCCATGTATTGGAGACGTCATGGCAGTCCAGTGAAGTTCCCATTGACTGGAAAAGGGAAAACATAATTTTAAAAAACATTTTTTAAAAGCTAAAAAAAGAAAGACTTGGGGAGCTACAGGCCAGTCAGTGTTATCTCAGTACCTGAAAAGAATAGAATGCACCCTCAGAAGTTTGCCAAAGACACCAAAAATATGTGGTGAAGCCCATATTCTGGAAGGAAGGGATGCTATCCAGATGGACCCTGACAGGCTTGGGAGGTGTGCCTGTGCAATCCTCATGAATTTCAGCTAGGTCAAGTATAAGAAACTGCACCTGAGTCAGAGTAATTCTAAGCCCAAACACAGGCTGGGCAGAGAATAGACTGAAAGCAGCCCTGAGGAGAAATACTTGGCAATGCCATTGGAAGAAAGGCTGGATATGAGCAAGCAGTGTGCACTTGTAGCCCAGAAAGCCAATCATATTCTGGGCTGCATCAAAAGTGTGACCAGCAGATTGAGGGAGGTGATTCTGCCCCTTTACTTTACTCTCATCAGACCCCACCTGGAGTGCTGTGTCCAGTTCTGGGGCACCCAACATAAGAAGGACATGGACCCATTGAAGCAAGTCCGAGGACCACAAAGATGAGAAGAGGTCTGGAGCACCTCTCCCACGAAGACAGGCTGGGAGAGTTGGGATTGGTCAGCCTGGAGAAGAGAAGGCTCCAGGGAGACCTTTTAGCGTCTTTAACTGGAAGAGGGTAGGTTTAGATAAGATTAGAAAGAAATTATTTACTGGGAGAGTAGAGAGGTACTATAAGAGGTTGCCAAAAGAAGTTATGGATGCCCCATCCCTGGAAGTTCAGGGCCACTTTGGATGGGGCTCTGAGCAACCTGGTCTAGTGAAAGATGCCGCTGTCCATGGTGGGGTGAGGCAGGGGGACAAAACAGGACAACACTTGATGATCTTTATAGTTTCTTCCAAACCAAACCATTCTATGCTTCTATGTGCAAAATTTGAAAAGGAAGAAGAGGAGGTAATTTTAGAATCTTTGTGAAGGACTGATGCACACTACCTGAAAGACAGAACTTGAAGTTATCCTGAAATTATGCAAAAAAAACCAAAAAACCAAAAAACCAACAACAACAAAACAAACAAACAAAAAAACCCACAAAAAAACCACAAAAACCCTCAATGCAGATTATCTAGGGAATAATGAGAAAGCATACCAAATGGAACAATAAAGAAAATTGATTCAAGTAAAAGGGGAAATTACATTAGAGCTAAAAACGTGATAGACGAATATTTGAAAAAGAAGGCTTCTTTTTAACCCACTTTTCTATTGCCTTATTTTAGTTCAATACTTTCTCTGCTTAATAATCTTATTTCTTCAAAATATGAGTGGTTATATAGAAATTTAGAATATAGAAACTTTATAGTAAGAACTGTCCTTCAGTATCAAAAATGGGAGCCTTTTCTTCTGTTTCGCTGTCTTTGAGTCAGTGTTGCTTGAAAGTACTCCTTAATATACTTGATTTACATTGATGTGATTTAGATTTAACCACATATGATCAGTGCATTCAAAATATTGTAAGATGAATAGAGAGAGTGAAGTCTAGTCTGCAAATTGAAAGGTGAAAGTCAATGACACTTTCCCATTACTACAATAATACTACAGTACTACCTATGCCATTTTGCTTGACATATGATTATTATGATTTCATTATTAAACTCAAATATCAATTTTATTGGAGTATTTAAGAAAAGAACATATCCAGCCCTGGACACACAATCTGAGAAACCCCTGAGAATGTTCTGTCTAAAATTTCTGACGGAGGCCGATGACCTTTCCAAACAGACTGGTAAGTCCCAGTTCTTCCTGGATGAATTATTCATAGCATTGAAATCCAAAAAGAAAACCTCAAACACCTTGGAGTTGTATTTAATTGTTTTTAGAAGAAGCATGCAGGCTCAAATGATTTCTGCCTTTTAAGACTGCTTTTCTGGACATCAAGAGTTAGTGAAGAAAACACCTCTTTTAGAGGAAGAATCTGAAGCTTTAGAGGTCAGGGCTTTTTACAGACTCAAAAAGCAGTGTATTTAAAGAAATACTGCTTTCATTCACAACTACCATTATGATTTTTTTTCAGATGTTGAGATCCTGCTTTTAAGAATGACCCTTACTGGTCAGAAGTTTCACTCAAAGGTGCCAAATGATGAGTGTGTCTCTTTCAAACACCCTGGCAAAGTTTTATTTTTCTGAACAAGATATTAAACAAAAACATACAAGACTATTTCATATGTTTGTTCACCATATTTTGCTGAAGAGAAATTAAAAAAAAAAGAAATCACATTTGGTAGAAATTATATCAAGTGTTAGTATGAAAATTATGTACACAAATATGATATTTAGTTTTACTTCTTAATTATTAAACTGAAGCACAAATGTATGCTAGTATTTACTGCTATTTATTTGGGTTATTTGGAGAAGACTTTTAATTCAAAGGCTCTTAATTTAAATTTGTCAATTTCAATTTTTCCCAAGTATATGTAAAAATATTCAAAAAACTATCAATATATAAACATCAAGCATGAAGTAGTTTCATCTCTTGATAAGGCATTCATTTAAATTAGCTCAAAAAGCACATGAAATCACTGTTGATTCTAATGGGCCCCAGTTTGGCAAGATACTAAATTTAAGCACTATTAGACTACATGAAATGATCCGAGGCAGACGAATTTCATGATTATTCAGTGGAGCAATTCAGTAGTTGTTAATTGCTATCAGGGGACATGGAGACCATGCCTCTCAAATGGGCAAACTCTCCTGGGGAGAAGTACTGCTAGCATAAGGTCTTTTCTGCTCACACACTGATTAAATGAGCCAATTAATTAAGTACTCACATGTGAATTACCATGTGCCCAGAGTTTGGGGGAGCATTCAGCTAGAGTAGCAAATTGAGGAGGCAATTGCAAGTCAGGAAAAGAGCCATGGCAGGTGTCAGAGCCTTTCACCACCGGGAAAGCTAATTTCCTCCATCATATCCCTTTGCTCTGCTGACCAAAGTCAAAGTTAATGAGCCTGCTACTCTCTGTATTACATACAAATAAGTAGCAAGTAAGTAGTCCTCTTAGAGTGGATTCATGGAAATAATCATCTTGTCATTGATAATTACTTAGTTACCAAGTCAGGAATAAACTCCTGAATCTGTCTTTGAGCATCTATGCATCTGTGAAACACTATTCTTCTACCCTAACTCATTTATTTGTCTTGACCAGTGTATTTAGCTCCAAAACAGATTTTTTTCTCCACATTTTTCCTTCACTCACCAGAACATCTGAAAAAATTAATCCTCAGTTTGTTCAAAGTCTATTTGTATGCCAAAACTGTTCAATTAAACATTCCTCTTTAAATGCATCTTTCAGTTTCTCCTTTCTTCTGTGAAGTTTTGTAATCCATCATAAACACCTACTGTCTGTGTATGAATATGAAAATATTTATTGTCCATATTCTTGGTTAGTGAAGATCATAGAGGGGGCCAAGATTCTTGGTTAATGTAATTTTCCACACAGAAATTAGGAATAAAAAACCCAAAAACCCCCTACTATAGACCTAGCTAAAATGTTTTACTTCCATTACAGCACTGGATCTTATAGATAGCTGGATCCCAAAAGATCTAAAATTCGTAAAGATTCATTTAATCTAGGTTATTTGTTTCGGTGACTTCTTTTGCTTATTTTAGCAGGCCAAACCAGAGCATCACAACTCTCATATCTTTTGGCCTCTAAATTGCCACACAATCTGACCCAGAGACAGCTAATATGCATCTGTTCATATCCCAGCAAAACACATTGACTTAATGGCTAGTACTGATATTTACCTTCTTACATATAATATATATATATTACACTTTCTATGCAATCACCTTCCTAAAGTGAGCATATGTAACAAATCATACCTCCTCTCAGATTTTATTTTAAGGGTTAAAAGAAGAGGTATTTCGATAATACATTTCTGCACCTATTAATGATTAAATATATATATTTTGAAAACAAAATTATCAAAACAATACTTAATATTACATATACTGTTTTTTGGATTTCTTTTTCTCTTCTAGAAATATATTAGCTAACATATCCTTGGTTTCTTGGATTGCATTGCATTGGAAACCTATAGCCATCCTGTGATTGACTACTGCACCTCAGCTGACCAGCTCCTACCTTATTGCAAAAATGCTTGTTATTAGCCCCTAGTGCATGACCTTTCATGCTGTGCTATTGAATTTCATCCCATTTCTATTACCTGAGTCTTCGGGGTCATCCAATATACCCCTTGGCTATTTCACTCAATTAATGGTCCCAGACAAATACTTCTTTCATATTTTTCTCTTAGTCCCATTTTGTGACTTCTTCCTTCTGTCCAACACTTTCTGATTCAAAAGATTTCCCTTTTAGCAAGGTCCAACACTTTTAATTCATATCTGGTTTTATGCTAGAAAATTTCCAGAATATATAGTGATACCTCACCTACTTTGGGGGGGGGGGGGGGGGGCAGGGGGGGAAAAAAAATGAAGAAAATATACTTATGTTACATGGGGACTAAGTTTTTTGTTCTTCTCAAAGACACAGAATTTAAAAACAGATGACAAGCTATTAGAGTATGACAATCCATCTGTCATTTTAAATGTACTCACTGATTTTAACTAATATTAACTTTCAATGCAACATTTTTTATTTAAGAGCAAAAATACGTTACAGACTTTTACACTGGGAAGTCAAAGTCATAAATACAAGACATACACAGATCAATAGTCTTACTTTTATTATCTGGCAGGAAACTGGGAATGAAAGAAGTTATGATTATTATGTTTCTTTGCTCAACAAGAACTTAGATAGGTAAATATTTGTGTATCGAATTTTCCTAATTCCAAACACAGCATATTCTTAGTTTGCCAGTGTTCAAATATTCCTGATTAGAAAATACTTCTACAATTAAACAATTAAAATAATCTGTTATACTACTCAGCAACTCCACAGTCAACAACTCTTAGTTGATTGGCAACTAGGTCCTCCTCTCAACGAAGGACATTTTCTTTTTTCCTTTCTCCTTCTGAATAGAGAGTTGTGAAATTTTAACAACATGACAAACCAGGTGATATTCCCTATAAGACATAGAATTAGAAAACTGTTCCAAAAACTGTGCCTAGCCCATGATAAAGCAATGAATTTATACCACCCTTCTACATTACTTCCTTTCTCACCTGTTATTTACAGTCATTATGCAGGTATCCATATTATACCAGGTAATGTAAAAGAGTGAGAAATGTGTGGAATCATAGGAGAGAATAACTTAAATTGGAAAATACCTTTAAGATCATGAAGTCCAAACATTAACCTGAACTGCCAGATCTATTACTAAACCATGTCCCAAAGTGCCACATCTATGGATATTTGAAATACATCCAGGAGTGGTAGCTCAACCACTTCCCTAGGCAGTGTGGTCCAATGCTCGACAACACTTCTGGTGAAGAAATTTTCCCTAATATCCAATCTAAACCTCCCCTTATACAACCTGAGGCCATTTTCTCTTGTCCTGTTACTTGTTACTGGGGAGAAGAGACCAACCCACAGTTGTCTACAATCTCCTCTCAGGTGTTTGTAGAGGACAGTAAGGTCTGCCCTGAGCCTCCTTTTCTCCACACCAAACACCCGCAGCAGCCTCAGCCACTCCTCACCTTGAGCTCCAGACCCTTCACCAGCTCCACTGCCCTTCTCTAGACTTGGTCCAACACTTCAATGCCTTTTTTGTTGGGCAGTGCCCAAAACTGAAGTGTGGCCTCAACCACATATGGGCACGATTACTGCCTGATCCTGCTGACCACAAAGAGCATTCAAATAGTAATTTTTTGAAGTGCTTGGCACACCATTAAAATAGTTAATGGGTAATCAGCTAAAGTGAAGTTAATGACATAAATTGCAACAAAAGTAATGATTAAAGCCCAGTTAAAGATTAACACAGAGGCATCAATTCAGCTCTGTGTCAAAACACTGCCTATTTAAAATGAATTCTTTCACTGTATTAAATAAGTTAGAATAGCAATAGTGCCTAGAGGTCCTGATCTCCTGTCAAAACTTATTGTTCTATGAATAAATGTAATGAGAAAACAGTTTCTTTTGCTTAAAGTTGCTACTGTTTTCTCTTGAGAGTAGCGATGGCTTCATGCTTTTGACACTATGTTCATAATTCGTCCTAAATTTAATATTTTTCAAACAGAGAAAGAAATAGAAAGAATCTAACAACATGCAGGTCACAGTTTGTTCTTTGTTTCAGACTAAGTTTCCTTCTCAAAGCTGAACAATTTTGCCTCACCTAAGCCTAACCTCATGCTATATATTTAAGTCATATGCATACCTTAACCCAGGAAACACATCCTCAATTTTAAAGATGGCACCAGTCGGTTTATGTAAGCTTCCCATAAATCTAGAAGAGGCTATGTTGCCTAGCACTTGTTTCTATATTTTACAGGTTGTCCAGACTAGATATTTTACCTACCAAAGTTCCATTTTCCAAACAAATGTGGACATACCAATCTGGTTAAGTGGAATGTAGTTTATAGATTTGCATATTTTTTCCTCTTTGTCTCTCTGTCCCATTTTATCTTATTTCTTTTTCTTTCCTTCTGTCTCAAAAATAAAAAAAGAAAAATCTCTGTGAATTCTTCTCATTCAAGAAATTACCAAATTCCGGAAGGATTACTTATTTTACATGTAGTATGAATGCCACTTATTCCAATGTACCTATCCAAAATCTCACCAAAGAAAACATAATCTCCTTTGTGTTTGTGAAAAGGACATACAAGTTGTCTAGTTTAGTCCAAGATTACATGCCGTAAGTACCTAAAGGAAGTATAATTTAACCTAATTCCTAGTTAGGAATCTGGTATTTTTACAGAATTTGAGTATGCTACAAGGTGCAAAGAGGGAAAAAAAAAAAAAAAAAAAAAGGAAAAAAATGCATTATATTAGAACACCCATTCTCTTTATTATAAGCTCTTCTACAGTTTTCCTACATAAATTTTATTTCAAAAGACATGGTAAATCCTCATCTTCTCTACTTTTTTTTAATCCTAGCAGGTTTGGTGTTTGTTTTGTATTTTTGTTTGATATAATTAAAAAACATTAATGTATTACTACAAAGTAGTAAAGATCACTATAATCTTAATTGCAACTGCTTAAGCAGTTAGACTAGTTGACCTCCAGTGGTCCCTTCCAACCTTAGCACTCTGTGAAGCATAAAAAGACTAGACACAGCTGGGTGACACTGCTGTCCCAAAGAAAAGTCAATGAACTGAAAGGTAATGCTTCCCCCAGGTGCTTTGGAAAATGTCATGATCTCTTCAACATGATGGAGCTAACAGGATTACAGAGATCAGGGTAAAAGCCAGTTATGGAGTTAAAAGGTACAGCCATCACAGTTTGAACTTCTAATCTTGAAGAAGTTACAATTTTCTCTCCTCATGGCTGCCATAGACATGTTTAAATTCAGGCTTCATATTATTCAATTTAAACTAGTGAAAACCTTAAGGTCACTTGATAACAAGGAGAACCATTTTGCAAGCTGAGAAATCCAGCATTCAATGCAAGTGTCTGGGACTGTAAGTATTAGAGTTCTAAATATGCCAGGAGAAAGCTTACCACCCCAGACAGAAGGGTGACTCTTGCTCACTACCAAGTGACAGATATTACAACGGTACAACACCTAACCTCAGGTACATTCAAGGTAAGATATCAGGGTAAAATTGCACCTTTCATCATGGCACAGATGAAACCACACCTGGATAACACTGATGATTTTGTTGTTGCTAAGCAATGTTTACACTGAGGCAAGGACTTCCCAGTTTCTCACTGATCCCACCAGCACGCAGGCTGAGGACACAAGAAATTGAGAGGTGACACCAACAGAAACTGGCCAAAGGGATATTCCATACCACAGGGATCATGCCCAGAATGTAATCTAGGGGGGAAGCTAGATGGGAGCCACTGCTTGGGAGCTGGCTGGGCATTGGTCACCACTTGGTGAGCAGTTGCATTGTGAATCACTTGAATACTCTCATTTTTTAGGATTATTATAATGGGGAGTGGACGGGCCATCTTCCCCATAGACTGGATCTCCAAGGAGAAAAGCTAAAACTTAACACCAAAGCATGTTCATAGTTAAGGACTTTTCTGGATTGCTTTGTTCCTAATTCATTCTCTGTTGTTACTGGGTCTTGCAATTATGCCCCAAGTTGTAATTATCACAGCTGCCAAGTAGCCATAGACCCTTTTTCTTTAAAATGCTTACACTTAGACCTGCAGTGGACTGTGACCAGTGCACAGACAAGATCTTCAAAGACAAAGTAAGAAACTATGTCTCCTTTCTTCCTCTTCCAATCTGAATTTTAAGAAAAAGACACCTATAGCAATTTACTTCCATGTTCACATTGACACAGTTGATGTTTTACAGAAACAATAGCCTATAAGGTCAGGCTTTCTCTACAGAGGAGCACATCAAACTGACAACAGTTCTGGGAAGTCAGTTCTCGTGGAACCTTTTCTGTTTGCTTTTAAATGTTACTTGAAATATCAGAAAGCATTAGTACTTTAGTATCAGGCACCACTAACATCATTCTGTAATTGAATTATACTAATCATGATCACATTCTGATGAAGGAGCGTATTTCTCGAGTCAATTCTTTTGACAACTTCTTGCAATATTCCATGAAGGAAGTAACTACTGAAAATGAAAAAAAGATAAAATCCTATTTGATAGGTATGTGCTCTGTTGCTACACTATTAACTTAAAATATAAAGCTAAAAGGCAGCTAGTAAGCATCTTCAGACAAAGTATCCATAATGGCTTGCATAATGGCTTGCATTATTAAATTTTCACTGAAAAGTTTAGATTTATGCAATATATAGTGCTGTATAGAAGTTTATGTAAAATATAGCAGAAGTCTGGATTTGTTGTGTCTTGGAAAAGACAAAATATACCTGGTATAAATCAAGACTCTCACACTGGTGCTAAATCAAGTGTTAGAAAGATAAAGTTAGTTACAAGGAAATGGAAGGTTAGCAGAGAGTGAATTTAACCACTGGAAGAGTAATAAAGTAGAAAATAGTTGAATTAAAACTAAATACATGAAGTCTAACAACTATGCAGCCATTTATCTTAATACTTACAAGCTGAGAAAGGAATAAAAATTGATATTCTTAGGTTGACACTCATTTACCAGTGTATAGCCTTGTGCAAATCAGTTAAGTGCTGTTAGTTTTATAAAGAGAGGACAACATGTCAGACAACTACCTGGAATAGCACATCTCCTTGAGCATGATTTCACTTTTCAAATCAAGCTGAGGTTGTAAGATGCTCACCCACCACCAGCACTGGTCTGAGTCAGCTTTTCACTCTTCAAAAATATTACACCCGTTCTGGATACAGATCTGCCCACAGAAATATGTATGCTTGATCATTTCCAGACTGCATGTTTTTTTGAACTACAAATCTGCAGTATGCACATAAATATTTCCATTTTTTGAAATTAATATTACACACACATATGTATATATAGATATATATATGCACACATGTTGGTAGTATAAAATATATATTTTTAGGTAGTATATTAAAAAAATGGAAATAAACAATTGCACTTAACAAAAAGCAAGTTACTTGGCTCTGAAGAGTTTCTTTTTAAATTTATTTTCTTCCCAAACTACATGAGATTTGATCATCACGGATCATTTGTGAAGCATACATCCAGGAACTGTCCTAGATTAAATAACACAAACAATGTCTATTTATAAAATTTTGATATAAATGTGTAAATATGATGACCTTTTGAAGGTGAAATTTTTATTCTTCCTTCTCAGCCCAATTTTGCCACCATGTATAGCTGGTCCTGATGAATTCTTTCTCTTACTTTTTGGAACTTTTTGTCTCAAAGCCCTTTCTTGATTCCCAGCTCTATACACACATATCTCAAATTCCCAGATGAAACATGGTGCTGACTCCAGAGCTCAGAAATACTTTTACTTCTGAAATCCACTGATTTCAAGAAAAGTTTTATTTGAATTATTAATTGTAACTGTTGAATCACAAATCACACACTGTAAAAAAGTAAATCAATTACTAGGCAGCAGTCCTATGTGCTAAATATAATTTTAACTAAAATATAAATTGTTTTTAAGTGTTTTTCAGGGTTGAGGCCTAAATACATCCCCACTGAATTTAATAACCTTAAAAACACATTAGAACTGGAGAAGGGAAAATAAAACTATTAAATTTGATTTATTTTACTTTTATACTTTCTCAACAGTATTTGTATACTAATTTCTAGGCAGTTCAATTTGTGTGAAAGCAGTTTTGTGCCATTTTAAAGTAGATGGCACATAAAAATGATACTAGTCAGTTCATTTAAGGGTATTTTTTAATGATGTGAGCTCAGAGTTCGTCCAGTTTTCCTTAAAATTTTAAGAAGCATTTGTTCCATAGCTTCATGGGATATCTGTCAACTGGGAAACTAGGATAAATTAATTTCTCCTTAAAAAGAAGCAAGAAAGAAATTAAAAATACAGTGTAGAATGGAATTTAATTTCCTCAACCTAATTTAATGACTACAAAGATCCCAAATAAAATAGAAGTGAAAGATCATATATGAAGTAGTTTATTATTATTCTTCTATGCATACACACACGTATACACATGTAAAAAAGTACTTGGAAAGTATTTTTATTTTTAAAAATTACTTAAAATTATACAGTTTCTTTCCCTACCTAATACAAATCAAACAAGAAAAATGTTATCAGTAAAGCCTATGTAAAAAAAAAAAGTACAAAGAATATACTGTATTGTATTAGGTCTGTCTGAGATGGAGTTCATTCTGTAGCAGCCCTCACAGTGCTGAGCCTGCTGGAAAAGTAGTGATAGCACAGCAGTGTTCTAGGTACTGCCGAGCAGGGCTGGCTCCTTCCTCCCTCCCTCCCTCCCTTATAAAAACAAAGGGAGAGAGGGGGGGAAGAAGGGATGGAGGAAGGTAATTGCTAATTATAATGTTTGCCTTCTGCAGCAACTGCTCTATGTGCTGAAGCCCTGCCTCCAAGGAAGTGGCTGAACATTGCTCAATGATGGGAAGTACAAACTTTTTTTTTTTGCCATTTGCTTATACATGCACAAGTTTGGATGTTGTTTTGTTTGGTTTTTTGTTTTGTTTGTTTGTTTTTTTTTCTTTAATAAAGTTGCTTGTTTCAATCTACTATTTGTTGTTCATCTTACCTCCTCTGTGGTGCTGGGTTGGGGAGTGATAGAGGCCTGGTGGGTCTCTGGTGTCCAGCCAAGGTCAAACCACTACATTATAGTATGTGTTTTTAATTTATGAAATAGAGTATTCTGAGAGTACCTAGCTAGAAACATCCTCAGAGGAACTGTGTGGGAAATAAGGAAGACATTTCCCTGCCAGGGAATGAAGTCTGCTGTTGCTTCTTATTTGAAAATAGTGTTACAGAAATTAAGATATTAGAGAAGGAGAGAATATAAAATTTTCCATGGGGATAGGTACTTCTCTAAGACCCTTCCAGGAGGCTGAGACAATTTTTTGTGGAAGCATGGATGGTGAAACTGTGTTCTTACCCAGAACATCAGCACTTCCCACTGAGAAACATTGAATATACTTCACATCCTTTCCACATATTAATCTGTAGTTAAAAACAGAGTTTTCTCAGAGATAGCCTCTTAAGACATAACTTCATGTTCTGATGAGTATGGTCAAGATACTTGCAGGCATTGTCCAGGCCAGAGTTTAACTAGCCAAACCAAAACTACAATTACCTATCTGATTTTTGAGAGTATGTACACAACCAGCTAAAAGAAAGAAGAATTCTTTAGGAAGAAGAATTTATTAAATGACCGTTTAATGGAAGAGGGATGTATAAAAGTAATGCTTAAAATAATCTGACTTCTTTATCTTATGTTTCAGAGCTATGCAATAGCACAAATTGAGCTAAAGAGTAGGTTGGCACTATCCTAAAAGTTATTTAAAACAACCTAATGCTTCTACTTTCTGTGTAATTCTCTAGCCAGTGGAACATTTTATATAAAAAGTACATTTAAGGAAATGGAATGTTGTTCACAGTTATCTGCAGAAGTGGATTCTTTACATCAAATGAAATGAAATGTCTGCCTGGAGTCCTAAATCGGATGAAAGACTTCAGAGTGCACTTCAGAACCAGCCAAGTATTGACTAGATGTATGTAGCTCACATTTACAGTGAAGGGTTTTTCTAATATTATTTGAAGCTACCAAACTCTGCTGATTTTATGAAATGGGAGAACTTTTGTACTTGTGCCAGAGCTCTATTTAGAAAACTAGAGAGTGAAAGCTAAATTCAGCAGCACTTCTTTTTTATTCAGGTACAATTTCTAATCACAGTAACATGGACATGTCACAGAATCACAGCATAGTTAGGGCTGTCTTTTAAATGCACTGCCCTTCCATTTCTGCCCCAACATCTAGAAGTCTAGATTATTTATTTGCTCTTTGAACAAAGGTCGGGGTTGTATGAAAGGCTGGCATAGTATCCACTGTTCAGAACAAGAGAAAAAGCAGGCATAAATAAACAGGGAGGAAAAACACTTTAACAGTTTGACAAGAAAAAAACAAGTGTTATGCCAGGAAAAAGAGTATGGGGTTTTTTTTGGAGACTTTATTTTGTGAGTGAGAGAAAATTACAAGTCCACCTTTTCATCCTGTCAAAGTGAATTATTTTTTCTTCCTGGACAAAGACAGCAAAGACTAACTAAAAGAGTAACTGGCTTGTTCCACCAGTCTTTAACGTTCAAGCACAGTTTATTTGAAGTGCTGCACAAATGAATTTCTAAGAGTAAATGAACCACTAACACAGAGGTGTAGTTTAGATCTTTCAGTTAATTACTCTAAATAAAAAAAACACCCAGCTATTCAGTCTTTACTCCATTGTATATCACATTGTTCCTGAGAATACAGATAATAATGAGAGTAGGTTGTAACTTCTCCTACATACTGACAAATACATTGACAGGCTGTTGTTGAAGTACACAAACCTGTGATTCCTGTTTTAAGAAAAGAAATGTGTTCTGAATACTTGCAGTGATAACGTTGCTCTCTCTTCGAGTCTCTTTCGAGACTTTTCTTTCCCATGTATAAAGAAGAGATATTAGAATTTTTCACTCATGTGACTGAGCACTGCATTTAAATAAACCATACTATAGGCTGTACTTTGCCTAGTCATGATTTTAACAAACAACCAAGCTTTGCCTCTTTCTGGGGAACATTTTTAACAGCTCAGTTCTGAAGATCTTAAGTGTGTGAAGGATTGATTTTATATCCAGTATAGCCTTCTTTAATTAATACATGCCATCTGCAAATTATTCTTCCAATTTGTTATTACATTGCTTTTCTCTGATCTTGAACACATGGGGTTTGCATTTGCCTTGAGGAAAAGATCTATCAGACAAGTGTTCTAAAAAGAAAAGTTGACAAATACTACATGAATGAGTCACAAATGATTTCTTGCATTTTGCAAACTGTGACACGTACTGTTCTAAACAAAGGATGGCAGTGAGCTGGAAATGGACTGATTATTGCAAACTTGATGCATTTTTCCAAATGGAGACAAATTTAAGAGGAGACAATGAGAACAGCTGCCTGGGAAGTAGTCAAAATGAAAAGAGAAAGACTGGAAGAATGGCAAAGAATGATGGACACTAAGTGATTGCCAAAATCTCAAGAATTATGTTTCCAGGAGAAGCCTGAGGCAGCATGTGTCAGAAAAAATATGTCTCTGAAATAACTCACTGAAGTTATTAGGATGTTATGCAGCAGTGGTTGAGCAGATGAAAGACAGAAAATGTTTATGAAAGGTCTATAAGAGGGTCAACTTAAATGAAGTAATTTCTGAGAAAAAAATGACTTTCAGGGTTTTTTTGCTTACTCTTTTGTATTTTAGTCTTGCCCTATATAATATGGGAATATAAACAATAAAGTATTTTGTTATGTATTCTTATCTCTTTCTTCTCTATGGCAAAATTAAAAAAAAGAACAGTCTGAAAAGAAAAAAGTAGATCATTAGTAATGAAATAATTCATCTCATGTTGTTATTTTTCCTCACATAAATTAATCCATGGAAACCACTTCTCAATTAATGTCTCCTTAGAGAAATTTTTAAGAAGACCAATTACATACCTAGCACCTAGTTTTTTCAAAGGTTCATTCCGGCAGTGCACTTCTGAAAGAATCAATCATTTATTTGATGTGCATGGGTGAATCTTTTGAAATAAGAAAGATTAAGAAAGTACAGTCTTAAGTGAGGAAAAGTTGTATGTATACAAGAATTTTCACTTATGCAGCTTCTAGTAAAATGAATTTCTATTGATTTCGTCCCTATTCCCTGCCCCTATTTTTTCCTTTAATTTTTGGTTGGCTGTAATTTTAGGCACCACATTCTACAAACTATGGGCCAAAAACTTCTTCTCTTCCATACTATAGATACCTAACCATGCCATTTATCCCTTTTACCTATTCTACCTCTGTTGCAACTGTGACTAATGTTAGTGTGTGTGTATGTATTTTTGTATATACGGTCCAGCTCTCAGTAGTCTAAATCACTACAGATAAATTCATCCTAGCAAAGGATCAGTGCCCTAACAGCCTGCAGAACACGCCCCACACACTCTGTTAAATCTGTATATCCAATGCAGGACCAGGCTTTGCCTAGAGGAGGGGCCTCTCCAGTCACTTACTGGACACATAACTTCTCCATGTATTTTTAAGCTGCTCAGTGTTCCCCTGTTGAACATCATTGCATATAGTCTGCATTAGGAAAAATCTTCAGTTGGTAAGTCACTTGATGACCTTTTGGGTGGCTGTGTACTTCTGATTTCTCTGGTTTTCTGGGCAGGAGTTTAAAAAAGATTTGAAAAGGGCAGAGTTGTGTTTGGCATGAGCTTTTATAGGTATAGTACAGCTACTGCTGTCCTGGAAGATACAGAATGAAACATAAAGTGATAAACCCTTGAAAATAAACTTTTTCCTGCTCCTCACCATTTCTTTATTTCCTCTTTAGTTCTTTATTAGCAGAACTAATAAGTAATAAAGTAATAAAAAGCTGCAAATACCCATCTAGTGACTTAATAATAAATCCACCTTACCTCTTTTTTGGACAGATGTTAAAATCTGGAATTTATTGCAGAATGCTTCGGGCAGATGCTCAGTCAGACTGCATGCTGTCATCCCAGAATTTATTTTTCTGTGATATGTCTGGCTAATACTCAGCATATGTCAAAATAAAGTTATAATCTCCACTTCAAATTAATACCCTTATACCATATCAGTCTTCATGAGTGTTCTTTTTATTAACTGAAGTAATCCTAATTGCTTCAGACTGTGTCCAAACCCATACAATATGTTACTGGATTGGGTATTTTTTTTTATTTTTATTTTTGGTTGGGTTTTTTTTGGTTTTTTTCTTTTTTGTTTGTTTGTTTGTTTGTTTTTGTTGTTGTTGTTTTTTGTTTTGTTTTGTTTTTTAATTTTTTTTATTATTATTTCTATTTCTGCACAGCTCTTTAAATGTAAATCATGAGTAGCCTGTGGATATCATGGAGAGTCTGGAAATCTGACTGTCTTTTTATATGGAGTGTGTTGATCCAGTAATGGCGACGGTATCTAGTGATTCAAAATACAGTCATGTAATTTGTATCTCCACTAGAAATAGTCTAACAGTGAAAGCATTTTAGGAGATGGCTATAGTTTCAGACAAAAATACTACCAATTCTTAATAGTAAAAGACATAAAAATGTATTTATTTTATTTCCTAATATGAAATTTCTTATTTAGGATCAAAATTTTAAGACCACCATTATAAATAAATCTACAATGTTTGTCAGGTTTCTCTCCACATAGACAAATACATAATTTCATATGTCTCTTAGACAATTAGAAACCTTCAAATATCATACAAAACCCTTTCAGGAGACTCACATTAATTTTACCCCACTGTAGTCTGAGTATCGTTATCAATGTATAATGGAACCAGAACTTCCCATTTACCGAATGCTTCAGCTATTGTTAACATACATTTTGAGATATCAAATTTAAAACACAAAATCATTAGCTATTAAAAATAGGATTCAAATATATTATAACTGATATTTTTGCATGCATATTTGTGAAGTAACAGTAGAATATAACCCTTGGTAAGTAATCTAAGTGTCTGTGACAGAGATAAGGGAGTAAACTAAAAAGAAAAAAAAAAAAGTATTTCCTGAATTTAATTAATAGTATTTTTGTATAATATAAAAAACCAAACCAGGAACAAACAGTTCATGCAACACATCTGAAAGGAACAGTTCCTGCCAAAAGGAACTACAATTGTGTAATTGCATAATCTGCCTGTGTAAAAAGTCCCTCTCCAGTTTTCTTGTAAAGCTCCTTTTAGGTACTGGAAGGCCTCAACAAGTCTCCCTGCAGCCTTCTCTTCTCCAGGCTGAACAATCCCAGCTTTCTTAGCCTGACTTTGTAGGAGAGCTATTCCAGCCCTGAGCTGCTCCAGCCTCTGATCATTTATTTTCATGGTTCTCCTCTGGACCTGCCTCGACAGGTCCATGTCCTTCTTGTGCCTGGGACCCAGAGCTGGACACACTATTCCAGGTGGGGTCTCATGAGGGCACAGAGGGGCAGAATCATCTCCCTCGACCTGCTGGCCACGCCACTCTGAATGTAGCCCAGGATGAGTTTGGCTGTCTGGGCTGCAAGCACACATTCTTTGCTCATGTCCAGCAGCAGGGTTACTCTCAATGACTTCACACTATGTATTCATGTCTGGGATTACCCCTACACAGGTGTAGCACCTTACTCTTGCTGAACTTGGTGAGGCTCACAGGCTTACCTCTCAAGTTTGTTCAGGTTCTCCCAGATGCCTCCATCCTTCTGTCATGTCAACTGCACTGCTCAGCTTCGTGTCATTTGCAGACTTGCTTGTAGGAGAACAGATTATGAGACATAGGGAATTGTCCTGTGGCCGAGCCTCATCCCTATTAGGGTGAGGCTGTATAAGACAGGTGAACAGCATTGAAGGAAAAGAAGCACAGAAGGATGATGTGTATTGACCAACCACAAAAGAGTAAAAGGGCACACAGGTGTTATGCATGTGAGAGAAAAGGTATGAAGAGCAAAGAGGAGCTAGCAGGTTGTGCTGTGAGAGGAAGGAGTCTGTATTGTGTGGTGCTGCTCACGGAATTGCAACAGAGATAAGGCAGAAAGCTTTAATAAAGTGCTGATGCTTGCTGCCTTCCATGCTGATCCTTGCTATCTTCCATATTAGTCTTTTGAGCCCACCATCAATCAGGGGAAGATTTTAGATAACAAGGGACAGACACTGGTGTCAGTTGTGTGACAACCGTGTGTCAAATTGGCTCCCCATTTTAGGGGTAAGTGATGACAAAGGGTCCCCCTGTGAGGAACAGGTGATGACACTTGCTGAGGGTGCACTTGATCTCATTGTCTGTGTCATTGAGGGACACCTAGACATAGAGCCATGGACCACTGGTTTGGGGTTTAGGAATGAAGAACTCTTTGGCCAATTCCTTATCCACAGAATAGTCCACCCTTCAAAACCATGTCTTTCCAATGTGGAGACAAGGATGCTGTATGAGAACATGTAAAAAGCCTTACAGAAGTCTAGATGGCATAGAGTTCAGTCTTCCCTTTTCTCCCCTTGCAGTTACTCAAATCCTCAAACTTTGAGTACAAACTTATATAGGAAAGCAGTCAAGTGGAATTATTGTAGTATTTTGGCTCCAGAAGATAGACATGGTGGAGGTAATTTAATGAGCCAAATTTTCCCAAGGTATAGGGCTCATGTAACTCTAGGCTCTATTTGAACACCTGCTCAAAATTATAACGTGAGATTTTAAGTCCCATTTATGTTTGGTTTTTATTAATATAAACCTCATTTACTATGTTCACTATAGCTTATGTAGCATTATTTGCAAATGCTGACACAACACTGGTAGTGGCTGTGAAAGATACTCTTTGTATTTAAAGCAGGAGCTTAGAACAGATCACTACATCAAAGAAATACCATCTTCACAGGATCCATTTTCCAGATTTCCAGATCTTACTTCCCTCATTAAATATCAGGCTAACTTGTGAAGCAAATAGCATCAAGCACTCTTCATTAGAGTAGTATGGCATGTAAGAGACTTGATTGAAATATATTTCTCTTTGCAAGGAGAAATCAACACCTACGTTCCAGGTCTGGATACTTAAAGACCTTCAGTTGAATATCTGTCTCATATTTTGTGCATGTAGGCAAAGAGATTTAAAAATGTTTTTATAGAATCTGCACATCAAGTTTTCAAAGACATCAAGGGTGTTACAGTAAGGTTTGGGAGGTGGGGGGAGAAAAAAGTAAGTACTAATTAGGGATGTAATATGATTTTCTTTAATTCATGTAGTCAACATGTTGAAACCCTCATAATTGTTAGCTATGGTATTTCATCTATGTCTAGATATTTTAAAACTTACTATTAGAAATATATTGATATTTTATAACTTTTTAAAACCTTAAATGAACCTTCTTGTCTTTCAAGTTACAATTGTGCATAGAAATATGTTAGACATAGATGAAAACTGAAAATGGTTCTATGAAACCTACTGTGTCCATATGGCCTCAGAAATTTCTACATGAACAACATTAGACTAAAAGTTCTCAGGACAGATAAGAGCCTTCAGAGGTTTTTTGAGTTTCCAGATAAAAAAAAGATGTATTCTATTTTTCCAGCTCAAAACAGCAGGACTTATTAGTCAACTAATTTTAAAGCAATAAAAACAAAACAACACAACCAACAGTATAAAAATTTGTCATCTATGCAAGGCAAGAAAAATTATTTTCCAGTGTTTTTCATTAAAGTTCTTACTATGGAAAAAGAAGAATTACAAAATTTTAGAGCCTGTTCCCATCCCATGTTTTCTCTTAATAATTCTCTAAATCATAATTCTGTTCCATATAAGCTTTCTCCTATAATCACACCAGAAGCAACACTGAATAGGAAAAAAACCAAAACAAACATCTAAATAAAATTGACTGATTACTTCAAGTGCCTTAGTGATGCACACTTTTGTTATCAATTAGTCAGAACTAACCATTTAAGCATTGGTAAAAACTAGGTCAAAATATAAAATAAGAAAAAAAATATTAAAATCATTGTAAATAACTGAATTTTCATATGTGTTCATTTTCACTTTGAAATCTTTCTCTAAAACACACCCAGAATATTGAAGTGAAGGGAGGAAAAAAAAGCCCCATTGTAATTTACAAGCCTTCTTAAAGGTAATTTTCAGCACTTCAGAAGCAACTAAAACTATCATTCTACAACAGAAAATATGTAGGGGAAATGGAAACTGGAAGTAAACCTTTACAATATTTAAATACTCACTTTTAAAAAAGCTTTTAAAGCTGGTTTTAAAGTTGCATTTTGGGACCCCCGTAGACTTCTTTTGTGAAAGTATTCACATAATTGAGAAAGCAGCAAACTCCTTGCTCTTTTTTTAGAAAAAGCCCATCTCTTTCTTTATGCTTTTGTTCAAATGAACACCTGGCCTATAAAATTCAGTGACAGAACTTTCCCTAGGGTGCCATTTTTGTAGAAAGCTAACAAAACTTTAAAAAGTATGTAATTTTTGCCTCACTGGAGCTTACACAGCTTTACTTTACACTTTTTCCATCTGTTTCTCTGGCTCAACTGTGGGTACTAGTGTGTTTAATGGAAGCTGTATCATTTGTCCAAGAGAAGCCAGAAGTCAGCAGGTTCTTGCCTACTTCTGGCTGGCAACCCAGCCAAAAAAATTCCACGGAGAGGAGGACAGAAGGGAAGGAAGAGAAGAAAATAACGTTTCATTCAGTTCTTCTACAAAAGACTGCACTTGTAAATATCTTCAGGGGTTAGCGGAAGGAAGAGAGTCTCTCATTGCTTGGAGGGGGCCCGAATTAATTAATATGAAAATAACACTCTGGAATACATATAATGTCATTTAGTTGAGATTAAAGCTGGCCTAAGCTGTTGTTCTGCCTTCCATCTACACCAAATTCTGCTCTTTTCTCTTACCATGACTATTCTATAACCTTATGTCTTGGTTATAGAAGACTTTAAAAAAGCGAAAGAGGAAGAACACAAGCAAAAGAAGCTATGGAATCCCTCAAAACTTAAAGGAGTGATAAATTCTTTAAAATTATTTGCATCAATGCTGCCTAAATTTAATTTTATTTCTTAATATTTTATTGAAAAAATTATTGAAAATAAAGTGGAATTCAAATATAACCAAAGATTGGCGATATTTGTGTTTTAAATTCTATAACTTGCATTTTGTAAAGTGCTGCAGGAGTAGATATGAAGAATGTAGATGAATATTTTGTATGGATATTCTCCTAGCCATTACATGCTACATAAGCAGATTAAAAAATAAAAATAAAATAAATAAATAAATAAACAAACAAATAAATAAATAAATACTTTAAAAAAAATAAAGGCAGGTCTTAGATGATGGCTTTCATCTACAGGTGTAATACAACCATGGCAATGTGCATTTCCACATAACTTCCTGATAGCTCAGTGGTAGGTTTCATTTTGTTTGGGATTTCGATGCCACCCTTTCTAGTGTCTGTTTGCACTGCATTAGACAAAACCAAACCCTAACAGCTGTCATGTGCAATTCATTCTCCCTCACAGCCCGTCCCTGAGGGAAGAATTGTGTGCACTGGATTGTTTTCTTTTTGATAGGCTTCTGCATCTTTTTCAAATGTACATGTTTTTCTCCATTTATATTACAGAAAAGGAAGCCAAGAGAATGTGCCTCACACATGAACAGAAGTAATGAATGTGGAAAGATTTAGGAAAGGTAACCAGAGCTGGCCATGCACAGACTTGATAGGCTGTACTAACCTATTGCATTTAGTAAATCTGCTTCATGCATCAGCACAGAAAAATCCACACCACCACATATGGGATTTATCCTATTTGGAAGGGTTTTTTAGAAACTAGTTAATGAAAACAGTTATAAGATCCTTTCGGCTAAGTTGAAAGGACTGAGAATAAAGTGGTGTTTTTCTCTAGGTAAGGTAACAGTTCTTGGTTCACCTAACACCTGTTACAGTTTCACAGGCATGTCAAGAATATGCTTCTATATTGGCCATAAACTAAACAAAAAAAGAGCATGATTTTAGGAGGTTTTATCATTAATGTATGTTCAGTGAAGAGAAAAATAATGAAGACAATCCAGTGTTTTCCCTTTGGCCTGCTCCATGGAGTATGAATGATTGTATAGGAAGATCAAGATATTATCATTGCAGTAATTTCTCAGAAGTACATGACAAACATACAGGGAAATTCAAATGCAGAAGGATTTTCAAAATTCTGAAATATGTTAAACTGGGATTTTTATATCCTGAGCACATACTTTTAAAAAGTTATTTTAAGAAATAAGAATACATTACTTCTACCTAGTCAAACTAAGATGAAGATAATTTCTACCTTCAAATTAAATTGTTTCATTACAAAACACTTAGTTCAAATGCTTTGAGAATTCACTTCAGCAATTCCCTCTATTCCCCAATTCCTTGTCTGCACAATAGAAATGTTTCCACTTGTTTTCTGCTGTATCTGCACTTCACAAGAACAGCTATTGTATATATCAGCTAAGTTGTCACCTTTTTAAGCAAATTCCACAGTGATATGATCTTCCTTTCTGCATCAGTATCAAGAGGTACATCAGATGTATTGATTTGTGATATCAGTTTTGCTTTTAGATGTGTAATTTCTGCTTTTTTGTTTGTACAATTAAGGTTCAAAGCTGGTATTTTATCATACTACTTGCCAGACTGCAGAAGCTTCTTAACAAGAATGTATTCAGCACTAAATATATTGAAAACAGTAGTTTAGGTAGCAAAATAGTATTCAGGAAAAACTTAAGTGTAAAAGCATATTTTAGATTGTACTAGGTGGTATAAACTATTAATAGGAGTGTATGCTCCACAGAGCTCCATTTTAGAGCCACTTGGTTTCAACGTCTTCATGAACTGCTTGAATGCAGAAGAAGGTACACTAAGTAAACTTGTTGACAGCATCAAACTGGGAGGGGCTGTTGACCTGCTTGAAGGCAGTGAGGTTCTGTAGAGAGAGCTTGACAAGTTAGAGGGCTAGGCTATCACCAACCACGTGAAGTTTAACAAGGGCAAGTGCCAGATCCTGCAGGTGGAACGGGAATGTATATGGAGACTGGGGAACGAGAGGCTGGAGAGCAGACCTGCAAACAGAGATCTGTGTGTCCTGATCGATGGCAAGCTGAACATGGGCCAGCAGTGCCCTGGCAGCCAGGAGGGCCAACCCTGTCCTGGAGTGCATCAGGCACAGCATCACCAGCCAGGCAAGGGAGGGCATTGTCCTGCTCTGCTCTGCACTGAGGCAGCCTCACCTTGAGTATTGTGTGCAGTTTTTGATGCCACAGTATAAGTAGAGGAATATAGAGCTATTAGAGAGCATCCAAAGGAGGGCTACTAAGGTAGTTATGGGTCCAGAGGAGAAGCCATCCAAGGACTGCCTGAGATGCCTAGGTCTGTTCAGCCTGGAGAAGAGAAGACTAAGGGGAAACAGCACTGCAGTCTACAATTTCCTTGTGAGAGGAAGAGGATGGAGGGACAATGATCTCTTCTCTGTGGCTACCTGTCATAGGACCTGAGATAATAGCCTGCAGTTTTGTCAGGGAGGTTTAGGTTAGATTTGAGGAGAAAATTCTTCATACAGAGGGTGGTTGGGCACTGGAACAGGCTCCCCAGGGAAGTCGTCACAGCACCAACCATGACAGAGTTCAAGAAGCATATGGACAGTGCTCTCAGGTACACAGTGTGACTCTTGAGGCCATCCTGTGCTGGTCCAGGAGCTGAACTAAGTGACCCTGTGGGTGTCTTCCAGCTGAGGATACCACTGCTGCTATTAGCTAAGTCCAGCTTTAGTTTTCATTGCTGTTACATTCATGCTTCTAGTAAGATTGTATATAATCATATGTAATTAACTAGAACCAAATATATTCTCTACATAAAATGCAGGTTTTCCACTACCTTCCCAGAAATAAGCCTAAAAAAAACTCCAAACTTTTTACCTTACAAAATCTAAAGTATAAAAAGTAAAGTATCTTGACATTTTGGGTTGAACAACTTGTCAAAACAGAAAGAAAGCACAACAGGGAAAAACATAAGCCTCAAATGCATGATGAGATTATCCATATGGAATATAAAGTATCCTGGTTTCTGTCCCTTACTTTGAAAACTTTTCTAACTCCGTGCTACTGCTTTGTTTATTCTACTTCTTTAAATTAATAAGTAAATATTCTTCTAGTCAATCTGAAGATTTCTCAGTTTCATCCTAGTGAAAAATAGAATGAAATTATCCTTGAATCTATCAGTCACACTGCTGTTTTTCAGCTCTGACTAATAGGTACACGTCATTGGCTTGGAATCTGTTTTCCTAATAAAAAATTACTGCTTTAACAAGTTGCTTCTACAATGTGTCACATAGTATTTACCTCATTCTCTTAAACACGGCTTAAATAGCAAGGTATTACTTCTAGGGGAAGGAATTAACTTCTTTCATCTTCATTTCTTTATATGCCATTCTTCATTCTACTTTTCAAAAAGAAGGAACAATACAGTTAAAAGTATGTTTTTATCTTTACTTGTATCTCACCATCCGCACTATGGATTTACAGCTTGAAAGGACAGCATCTCCCACACATAATGCTTCTAGCTCTTGCAAGGCTAATATTTACCACATCTCTCCAAGACCCTCAGAGTATGATTTATTTCAGTCACTCAAAGAACAGTAGGTCAAATGCGTACAGGAGCATTAATATTATTTCCTAAACCCAAGCCGCAGATCTCAACAAGATGATATGTGGAAGTGACAAATGTAAGAGCATCCCGAAAATGTTAAGGACTGCCTTTATGTTTTCTGCATTTAGTGTCCTTTCCTAGAAATTGTCATTCCAGAAGAAAGTGCACAGTGAAACAAGGCTCCTAAGCACGATGAAACAAGGCTTTCCGTGAACTCCCTAAAGTACTTCAGTGTGTTAGCACGAAGTGCATGGCATTATGCTTGAAGAGCTGCTTTTCTTCTCTTCTGTCCCCAGCTCTGCCCAGATGTGTTTCTATGCTGCACTTCTATCCTTTAAATATCCATTTTTACTCTTTAAAATGGGGATAACGGTTTTAATTTTTACAGCATTCTCAAAAATTCACAGTATTTAACTTTTTAATTAAAATAGCTAATTTTACATACTACATTTTTAGTCCTTTAAATTTTAAAATACTTTACAGAGAAAGCCATGCTCTCTATTTTTCAATATAGGAAAATAAAAAGAAAACACCTGTCATTTTTATAATCCAAACCAGATACAGGAAAAGTCACGACTTACAGAGATTAGATACATAGATACATTATTTGTCAGAACTTCTTGTTGACATTTTGCTCTTTGTTAACAACAGTTATCCTTGTTGTCTCCATATTTATTGCAATAATATATTTTTTCTGGGTTTAAGTATTTACACAGATTTACTTCCATTTTCCACAAAGCTAGTCAGTATTAATGGGGGAAGAAGGGTGGCTGCGGGGACATAGAACTCATTCAAACCAGAACTAACAAACACTCAGTTGGCTGAGGCTATAATAACAGACAAATATACTGTCATAACTTTATGTCCATGTATGTTAGAGGTTTATATACAAGTGACGTTAAAATTTCAGTCCACACCTCAGTTGTTAGAAATCTTCATATTATTGAAGGGGGAAAAAAGAAATAGAAAAATAAACTTAAAAAGAGAAGTTGTTTGTCTTTCGTGAGTCTCAACTTGTTGCCTCACTTCACAGACAATCTATATTTATATTGACTGAGAAGTGTTTTTGCAAAGTATCAGCTGTTCTATCAAAGGCATGTAGGAATTATCAACATACTTAATCAAATAAAATATCACACAGCAGCAAAGTAAAACATCTTTGTCAGATTTATGGTAATGGTACACTTGAGGAAATTACAGTAGTTGCTGTATGTCATTTTTAACATTCTGAAATGTGTGATGTAAAGTCTCTTATGAATTTAACTACACATTACTATTTCACTATAAACACTTTGTGTAAGCACAGGGGATTATAGAAGAATATTTTTCCTCTTAGACTGACTTCAAATCAAGTAGTCCTACGTTGCAGAAGAAATGTGAATGAATAACATACAAAAGCAAAAAGTCTAACTAAAAAAACCACACAAACTGTATAGCCCTAAGATGCTCTTCTAACCAGAATAAAATGGCTGAGCCATACAACTACAAAACTGCTAAACCATGGGCATCATCTTCAAATTCCTTTTAGAGAGGCAGGTCAGTTTTAGGTGATAATTTTGGCAGAATCTGGATACATACTAGGATTTTAAGTAACATGTAACTTCCTCTGCTCTTTTGCAAACAATATAATAGGATAGTACCAAACATGAATGAAGTTTAGCCATGAGGAAAAAACAGATTAAAAATAAAATTGCAAGTATTTATGCAAGCTAGGTCTCTCACTGGCAAACATCTAATTGAGGAGGACCTCACAAAACAACAATTCCTGCAATATCTGTATGAAATTGTCTATAATTGCAGAGGACTATCCAGATGGCTAATATAGCAGGCTCTATAGATGTCTCCCAGTAGATGCTTCAAAGGAGGATGGAAAAAACCTTTAAATGGCAGTTAAGTAGTGTCTATGAATAAACTTCCTGCAGCAAATGAGAAGTAAATAACTATTGATTTTTATACTTCAACAATATCTACCTCACACATTTTATGCTCTATTTATTACAGTTAGATTAGTTTGATGTATTTCAATATATTTAAATGCTGTTATATCCAAATCTTGTTAACATGCATCTAGGATGATCCCAATATAAATGATAGGATAATTAATGCTGGAGAGCTCTATTCCCTATGCTGTTTAAGGTATCAACGAAGACTGGAGGGGCAGACTTGGATGTTGGACTGAATCACTGCTGAGAAGGATAACCTACGGAAAGACATGCACAAGCTAGAGGTCATTGGGTCCACCACCCTGCTCAAGTAGCTTCATCTAATTCTGGCTGTACAGGACCATCTACAGATGACTTCTGAATATATTCAAGGCTGCAAAATCCAAAAATTCCCTGGGCAACCTGTGACAATGCACAGTCACTTTCACAGTGATTCCTGATGTTCATAGAGCATCTCCTGTGTATGAGCTCATGCCCTTTGCCTCTGGTTCTGTCACTGGGTATGACTGAAAAGATCCTGGCTCCATCTTTTTTGTACCTTCCCTTCAGGTATTCACATATATGGATCTCCCTGAGCTTTTTCTTCTCCAAGCAGAACAGTCCCAGCTCTTCCAGCATGCCCTCATAGGGAGGATGCTCCAATCCTCTCATCATCTCGGTGGCCTTTGCTGGACTCAGCAATAGTTCTGAGTCTCTCTTGTACCAAGAAGCCCAGAAGTTGACACAATATTCCAGATATTTAGGATAAGTAACTGTAGATAGACCTGTGCATCTATGTACAGATACATAGGATGTTCTGGATGGTTAAAACTCCAGAAACTCAGAACTGGAAAGTTCCAAGGCATGTGTATTTGCTCAAGCCAATAAGCCCTGTTTTGAGGCAGGACTTATCAATGAAAGAACATGGTTGTTCTGATGTGACTATGACCATGTCTTTTGCATTTCAGTAGTCTTCTGCCCATCCCTCTGAAGAACAAACAAACCAAATCACATAGACTTACATGAGACCTGTGGTGTCCCTCTGTTTCCAATTATATCTATACCTGGCTTCTTTTATGTATTACATAACAGATTAATTTAATATCCAGTTATATTATGAAGCCTACAAATTTCTCTAGCAGAACTGTCCTCAGTACTTGTTATATTTAAGACAATTTTTCTACCTAATTTCTATGAAAATTTTTAGAATAGATGTTTTAATAACCCAAGGCAAAAAATAAGCAGTTCCAGTGCAATCAATGTTTAGTTCCCAGTAGAACACATACGAATTTCATTAGAATTCATAGTTTTGGTACACGTAGTGTGTGACCAATATTATCTTCCCAGTGGAGAACTGTACTCAGCATTTCTGTTTACATATGAGATTCCATACTCCACATCATAACTTAAAAATTAATTTAAAAAAACCTCACAAACAAACAAAAAGTAATTAAGGAAAACAAAACAAAAGAAACACATGTAGGGAATTAGTAGAGAGCTTAAAGTGACCACAAAAAGAATTAGCCATATGCTCTTCCCTTGCTGTATAACACTGGGGAAATCTTTCAAGGATTTTTTTTGTCTTTGTGCCTTAGTTTTTTGTCTTTGTTTTGTTCTCTGCATGGGAGTTTCTCAGCAAAACTTTAGAAACAAGCAAGAATATTTTCCAAATGTTTCTGTCTTTCCTCCACTATTCCACCCTCCAAATATCAAGCTACAGTTAAGAAATACAGATGAGAGGTTGGAATTGAGATATTCTAACATTGTCATGGAAATCCATCAAATATTGGACAATGCCAGACTTGGCTGTGATCAGACTAGATGTAATCTACATGGTCAAATCTGCCTAAGATTAGATTGGGTGTAAAAAATTTTTATACTTACAGCTTTGAGTTTTTTATGCATTTCAAATTTTATGAAAAAAGAGTCTTTTTCAGAAGCTATTTATCTAAAAATGTGTAAGCATGCCTGAGTTAGAATGGCATCATATTCTACCTCATATAATGTTTCACTTGCCATTTGAACACAGAAACCTTAATTTTTCTTTAAGAATTTCTCACATTTTTGGTTGCCTATTATAATTCTTCTTATTTAGAAGACTTTTTTTTATGCTCCATGGAGAATTCCAAATACAAAAGAAAATGGATCTGAATGTTTATCATTTACTCATTACCACAAAAGTATCTGAGAAAATATTAAGATAAAATCAAAAGTAACATTTTAAAATATACTTGCTTTATTAAACTTCCCTAATATTTTACCCTTCAGTGTAAAACTGCAGTTTTAAACATACACATGTTCTACCTATAAAAGGTTTTGCTTTTGCAGGCATTGAGAATTCAAAGATCCACGTTTTAAAAAGTGAACATATAGTTGCTTATAAAAACCAACGAATTGAAACTGAAACTGTGTATAATTTCTACATTATTTTTTCCCTGTTTTGATTTTTTCCACTCAAGTTACTATTAATTGACCTGCTGAAGGTTTAATAAACGCATATGTAGATTTGTGGTGAGGTGACCTTGGCTGAGTGCCAGCTGCTCACCAAGCCACTCTATTTCTCCTCTCTTCAGAAGGACTAGGGTGGAGAACAGAGGATGAAAAAAAGCCTTCATAGGTCAAGATAAAGATATTTTACTAAAGCAACAGCGAAGGTCAAGTTCAGACAAGCGTATGAAACAAAGATTTATTCTCAACTTTCCATCAGCAAGATATTTCCAGCCACTTCCCAGGAAGCAGAGCTTTAGCACAACAGTGCTTCTTCTGGAAGGCAAATGTTGTAAATAACAAATGCCCATTTATTTCCTTCTTCTTTTCTTAGCTTTTTATCTGATCTGACAACATATGTTATGTAACACCCCCCTGGTGATTTGGGGCCAAGCCCAAAAACTTCGGCTGTGCCCCTTGCAGAATTTTGGCCAAGCCCAATCTACTGACGGGGGGGAATTTTGGGGAGACAGCACTGGTGCTGTGCTAGAGCTGTTCAGCAGTAACCAAAACACTGGTATGATAGCAAACCTTTCAGCTACCAAAGCAGAGCATAGTGCTATGAGGGCTTCTTTGGGGGACAATTAACTCCATCTCATTCAGACCTAATACAAAATCATAAAACAAGACTAAAAAGAATAATGCATGAATCAGCTGAAATTACCTACCTAAGATCTTCATATTATAAGGAAAAAGAAAAAAAAAAAAAAACAAACTACAGAAGAACATGAACCCTAACCTTCATTATGCAAAATTATGTAAGTAAAGCAAAGACGTAAAGAAAAATCATTCTGCAAATATAGATCACAAGTTATTATGAAGCAATTAAATTGCTACATAACCCTCAGTAAAAATGGGACATTCGATAATTAGAAATGCTAATGTTAAGAAAGTTTGAACTTCATTCACATTTTAACTGTTAATTGCTGCAATTAAAAAATGAGGTTTTTGCTTTAGTTTTTGTTGCAAAGAGTTCAGAACTGAAACATATTTTGAAGCTGTCAGTCCTAAAAATGAGTGTTGAACCATAAATTTGGATATGCAAAATACTCTCTTAAGTTCATTACTATTAATTTGTTTTTCAAGGAGAAATCATATCCCTGGACAAAAAAAACCCACTTCCTTTATTTGAAAAAATGAAATTTCAAATGACAAAGTCATTAATTAAAGTTTGCTATTACATTATTATATGATTCATACAGTGCTATTATATTTAGTTACAAGAAATAACACAAAAACCCAGATCAAGACTAATCCAACAATCGCATACAGCCAGACTTCCCACAAATTTTATAAGAGACTTCGGGTATCTGATTAGTAGGAGCAAAGGGAGGCTAGAACACGTGCATATCTAGAAGAGCCTCCATGCAGCACACATTACATAGCTTACATCCCTAAAAAAGCCAATAATAAGTTACAGATTATCAGGAGTTAGAGTGCTGTTGCTTATCAATTCCTGTAAAAAGGTGTGTTGAAGTTGTAACTTCCAAAGCAATTTCCATTTTTAACTAGCTTAGTAACATCCTATCAATAAATTATTGAAAGGACATTAAGAAACTAACCCAGTTTGCCACATCTTCTATTACAGGGTTTAAAATTTATTATTTAGAGAATATTATTTTTAAAAGTATCCACCACAATTTTTTCCTTCCTTTTAACAGGGTTCGACACAGGGTATTATGTCACTATGTAATTATTATCTAGCACTGTTTCAAAGAAAAAAAAAATAAAGTGGATCCTTATTGAAATGAAATTAAAATAAGGTATTATTTTGTGGGGTAGCTGAATAATTTGAAAAATAATTTTGAGATGTTACTTTGGTATGTGGTATAATAGAGAAAGAAGCAGGAAAAACAGGCTAAGTCAGCTCCAATTATTTTATTTCACTCAGAAATGAAAGTTTGTTTTAATTTTGCGGTAATTAGTCATCTAAAAAAAAGTTCAAACCCATTAATTGAAAATTAAAATGTTCAAAATTAACATACATCTTTTCAAAGCCAATAAATATTTCTAGGATAAGCATCTTGACAACAGCAAAAATAAAAAGCTGCTTTTAAAATAAACTGAAAATTATGGAAAAGTTTTGAATTATTTCCTGTAGGTTTCTATTTCTGAATATGCATAAACTTTGTTAATGAATTATTATAGTACCCAAATATAATTCTAGAACCTGGACTGGCTGTTGTTAGACACACACTTTAATAGTTCAAGTGAAATTAAGTTTCTGTAAGGCTTACTTTGTGACAGAAAAGTATGCTTTCAAAAAACATAATAATAAATTAACAATAAATATTCTATTTACATTATTGCAGAGCAGATTGACTGAAGTTGAAGGTGTAATTTTAATCAAATAAATATCTGAGTCTCTATCTAGGAACATAGTTATCTACAAATAGAGCAATATCATAACTATCTTAAAATACTGATTTTATTTAAATCACGCGTTGTGAGAAAAGCTAGCAGTGTGCCACAGTCTCCTTACTTTCAAACCTGAATTTATCTTCTCTCCTTTCCCTTAGAAAAGTCAAGCTTATCTATCCAAGAGAAACATTGACATCAAAGGATTGTTTTTCCACTCACCAGCTCTAAGCTGCTTTTCATTGTTTGAAGGAATTATTGAAGAGACTCAACACAGAATTTCAATCAGATACACAGTTTCTGGTTCATTGATTGGCTGATTCTTCTTTTGGTGAAGAAAGGCAACAAAAGTACTTTTTAAATCTATTGTTCTCAGAGGGGTTGAATTTGTGCGTTCTTTAAGCTACTCTTCGTGATGCTGTGGTGTCAATGAATTTCTCCCTACCCCGACACTCTGCTGTCCTGGAGAGCAAAGTAGTTTCTCTCTACTGTTCTTCAGGCAAAGCCTGAAGTGTTCAACCTTTCTGTAAGTAAAGTTTAGCAGAGATGGAGTCTTGCAAATGTCTCAGTATCTCTAACTGTGAAAGATCAGACTGTCTCAAAATCTGATTCACTCTGTGAAAATGTTCACTTAAACAATCTGACTTTGCAAGTGGTAGCTCCTTTGACCTCAGTAAATTTAGTTTCTTCAGTTCTTACATGTCTCACTTCTGATTTTATTTTTTTGGTTCCTGCTAAGATATTTATGCTGATGGATAAAGATTCAGTCGATCTATGGTCTTCTTTTAGCTTGCAATCTCAGGGATCCTTGAAGAAACACGGATATAAAGGATTTCTAATATTATGTAGAGTTGACTCATACATACAGCTGCTGCAGTGAGCAGAGTGGGAGGTAAGCTTGGATGTCTGCTAATTCCATAAATTTACATGCCACTTATGTATATATATATATATATATATATATATATATATATATATCTAAAATGAATATTTTAACTTCCTAATTTTTTATCCTGAGTGCTTTATATCTAATGAAAATCTGAAATAACTAATTAATTGAGTAATTTCTTCTCCCTGAACACATTATCAGAAGTGAAAAGAGGACCAAAGTTCTGGTACCAGCATAATGCTAAATCTCTCCCACATACTGTGGTGACTATCGCTAGACAATTGTCAGGCATTTAAAATAGGCAGCCCTGTACCTATTCTGTTATTATTACTTTCCCCTTCTGGAGTTTCTAGAGCAAAACCACAAGAATACTTCATTTTGGCATTACTGTCACAGTATAAGTAAACACACATTACATTTATGGCTCCACAAACAGAAGAGATATTTGATACTGAGTCACATGTTACAGCTGTGATTTGGAAAATATAACACTTTTAGCAAAGAGTAAAAAAACTACTTGAGTTAAAAGTATATTCAACTGAATAAAAAATACAATTTGCGTAGTCACTCAGTTTAGAAAATATTCAAATTATGCTATAATATTTTTAAACAAGTTTAATGAATGCTGGCATAATTAACTGAAGTTTTGATACAATGTAAAAAGTATTTCCAGGGTCTTTAGCCTGAAGCACAAACTTTGTCATTTAATAGACACCTTTGGGACTGTACTGTGTCAACTCAAAACAGAGCAGTCTCCAGGGAATCTCTGCATGGACTCCAGATTATAATGGGATTGCAGAACTGGGAATCTGACTGTGCTGAATTGGACCTCATCTGACATATTTTCAGGAGATATGCAGAAGTTACACATCACCGTGTGGATGTGATTCAAATCCACTGGAGTTAAATAGTTCAATTTTGGCACTGTTTACTGGGCTTAGCTGTGTTGTACTCTGTCTGGGTTTCAGCTGAGATAAAGTTGCTTTTCTTCCTACTAGCTGCTACAGTGATATATTTGGATTTAGGATGAGAATAATGTTGATAACACACTAATGTTTCAGTTTTTTGCTAAGCACTGTTTACACTAAGTCAAAGACTTCTCAGTGTCACACCATCCTACCAGTAAGCTGGCTGGAAGGCACAAGAAGCAGGGAGCAGACACAGTTGGGACAGCTGCACCAAACTGGCCAAAGGGATATTCTTTACCATATGGTGTCATGCTCAGTATTTAAACTAGGAGGAAAACTGGCTGGGAGCTGCTGCTCCAGAACTGGCTGAGCATCTGTTGCTGGGTGGGGAGAAATTCCATTGTGCATTTTTTTTGTGTGTGTGTTTGAATTATATTCTTTTTCTTATTCTTAATAGTAATAATAGTAATAGTAACAGTAACAATAACAGTAATAGTAATAATATTTTCCCTTCCTGTTCTGTCCTATTAAGTTCTCCATATGTTAACCCATGAATTTTTCTTTTTTTTTTTTTTTTTTCTCCACAGGTCTCTCCCCTGTCTATATGAGGCAGAGAGTAGTGAGCAAGTCTCTGCGTGGTGTTAACTACCTGTGACATTGAACTGTGTCTTTTTTGGAACCCAACACAGGGTTGAAGGTTTGAGATAACAACAGAGCTGACTGGAGTATATTTAAACAAATTTATTATATGCATTCATTATATTAGTTTAATAGTCAGTGGTAACAATGTTGATTTATTTGGTCTCAGAGCTGTTGCACTTGTTCCTAGTTGTGTCATGTAACACATTTGTAGCATGTGTTCCCTGTTGCATTGTTTATCCTCTCTGGGGGCTGGGTTTAGGTTATCATGTTTCTGTACTTTGTAACACTGACTTATGATATGATAAAACTGTTGGTCGTGACACTAATCTGGTATTTGTACTCAGTATTGCCATCAACTCTGTACTTCAGGAGCCATCTATTGGGAACTATTAATAATTACACCTTTTACCTTTTCTCCTCAGAGTGCTGATCTATAGGGGAGATAGCTTATCCATCTTCTCCTCCAAAATTAAAATAGTTCTTGAGAATTTTAAATATCGATGGGATTTTCAAACTACCGTGTTCCTATTTCTATGTCTCCTGAATGTGTTGCTGGTGTTGTTTAAGCTGTGAACAACTATACATGAATACCATCCAGAGATCTACCCTGATGCTGGACAGCTATGAGTGGCAGAGCGTATGGGGTAGCACGGGCAATAGCCTAGGACAACTCCAGCCTTTTGGAATTACACACTTGAATAAGTGCAGAATCTGAAAAACTACATAAATATTTGGAAAAATATACTGTCCACTTGCAATTCCAGAGCCACAAATCACTGCAATGTGCGGAGGCCTGGCCCAGGGCTACTGAGTCCTGCTGTATTAAGTAACCTCAAGGGGAAGGGAAGGTCTCTGAATACAATGCCAAACCAACATGTGGCTGTTCCAGCCCTGGTGACAGGAAGCAGGTTACTCCAACCTCAGGGATAGGCATCGTGGCTATGCAAACCCCAGTGAGAGGAGCATGCAGCTGAACCAAAGCACCAATCAATCCTCCCAAAGGACCCTTCTGTTCTGGGGTTGCTGAAGGTTGAAGAACAGTTGCCCATCACTATCACAATGGTGCTCTGACTGCAATAGCACACCGAGACTCCCTGATTCTCATCCTTAAGATGATTCCTGGACTGGAGATCTAAGGAGGGATCAGAAAGACTCACTCACCTGTTAACAGTCCCATATGAATAGTGCAAAAGCCCAGTGGAGAGTGGAGACTAACAGCAACTACCGTGGCCTGGATGAAATCCCACCATCCCCACGTGCTGTTGTATTGGACATGCTGGAATTTAAATACAAGCTGCAGTCAAAGGAAGCCGAGCAGTAAGCCACGAGTGCTATCACTAATGCAGTTTTCTCTGTTCCTTGGGCAGCAGTAGGACAGTTTATTTCTATTTGGAGGGAAATCCAGAAGACCTGGAACTGACTGTCCAGGAGAGAAATACAGCCCTACCATCAACCATGGACTGACCCAGACTGCACTGGAACAGTGTGAAGCTATATTGATGATACTGCATGTGACAATACAGCAGAATTTTTTGAGACTTCTGACTTTGAGACTAGACCAAGTCCTTCTGAAAGCCAGTTTTGCCACAAAATACAGTAAGGTCAAGGGATCTGAACAAGAGATTCAGTTTTTAGGAATAAAGTAGCAAGACAAAAATTGTCAGATCCCAATGGTTGTGATCAACAAAACAACAGCAATGTCTGTCCCAATTAGCAAAGAATTACATATTGTGTAATTTTTTTATCTTTCTTGCACATTGTGGGGTTTTATAGAAGGCACATTCCAAATTATAGCCTGATTGTCAGCTCTCCCCACTATGTCACCCAGAAGAATGATTTCAAATAGGGTTCTGATTCATGACAAATCAAACAGGATATAGTCCATTCAGTAGCTCTCAGGCCACTGGACAGAGCAAGAGATTAAAACATATGCTCCATACTGCAGCTGGGGAGAATGGCCTTGCCTGGAGACTCTTAACATCAGAAAAGACTAGAGGTCAATCCCCAGGTTTTTTGATGCCTGGTGTACAGAGCATCTGAAACCCACTGTAGTCCAGCTGAAAAAGAGATACTGTCAGATTTTGAAGGGGTTCGAGCTGCTTTGGAAGTGACTGGTACTGAAGCACAGCTTCTCCTGGCATCCCATTTGCTGGTGCTGACCTGGATGTTCAGTGGGAGGATCTCCTCTAATACATCATGCAACTCATGCTAAATGGAGAAAATGGGTCACACTGAACTCACAATGGACTCAAACAGGAAACCCAAGTCACACAAGAATTTTGGAAGTGATCATGGATTGAATAAAGAGAAGGCTAAGGGTTCAGAATATTGCCAGAGAAGAACACACTGTACAAAGACCTACCAGAAAAAGATAAACAATCTGCCCTTTTCACTGATGGATTCTGCTGTAATATAGGAAAATAACTGAAGGTGCAATGATGCTATATGGAGTCCCCCACAACATGTCACTGCTGAAAGTGAAGGTGAATTGAGTCAGTTTGCAGAGGAGAAAGCTATTCATCTGATTTAGAGTCTACAACAGCTGAATGAGAAAAATGGCCAATACTTTACTTCTATAGTGACTCACGGTCGGAAATGCCCTGTGGGTGTGGCCACAGCAGTGGAAGCAGAGAAATTGGCAGCACAGAGGTAAAGCCACCTGGGCTGCTAATTGTGGCATGATTTTACCACCTGGGTTGAGAGAACCTCGTAGTGCAATACATCTAATTTGCAATTTGCATTGTGATAGTGATACACAATCAGCTATTTTCCCCCTATGAATGTTTTATTTTATTAATTTCTTTTTAAAAAATGCAATTTCCATAAAATACTATTGATTAAAGAACTAAGGCAAGTTATCTTAAAGTTAATATTTTAAAATATATAACCAGCATAGAACAAGAGACACTGAATGGTTATTGATACAGAGAAAATATTTAACAGACAATATCAATATCCTTCTCTCCAGTTTTACTAGCATAGTTTTTTTGCTAGAAAGGGAAATCCAATGCTATTCAAAAAATAGCATGCCATGTGGAAAATTTAAGTAGAAATTAAAGCAGCTTTTCAGGCAGAGTCTGAAAAGTTTTCCTAATTTCCTATTTTGTTGCACTTTTACATCTTCCGCGAGGCTGTGCAAATAATCATGCAACTACAAACTCTGATCTCCCACAGTTTAGTCTCTAAATCATTCAGGAGGACTGTGTTCTCATGCATAGAAGTTTGAGAGATTTGGGACAGAAACTCTAATTTTCAAGTTAAATATTGATGCTTTATAAGAATATTTTTGGCTTCATAAATTTCAAAACAAAGGAATCACCAAAAGTCTGCACTAACTAGAAAACAGACAGGCTGATTAATATCAGTTGGTTTTTTCTTTGCAATAAAGGCATCCAATTTCCAGTCTTTTATACATGCAAAGTTGCCTTTTAGTTTTATGCTATCATTCTGATGTAAATTAATTAATCTGATACAGTGATTTTTCTCTGACTGGTAACTACCTATGAGAAATGAGAAATTTCCAGATGTGCCTGTAAGAAAACGTACTTTGTAGAATTTACCAGTCTGTGCTTCTCACTGATGGAGTGAAATGACTTTATTTATTTTCTTGACAATATGCCAAGTCTTCGTCTAAGTATTTAGTTCTTTTAGGATTTTTTTTCTTTCAGTTATCAAATGCAACTAAATATTTCCAAATGCTAGCTTCATTGTTCTTCTGGCATACTTCTGTGGGAATTTAAACAAAAGTCAACAAATGTGTAAGCCTATTAGGTCAGAGTTCCCAAGAATGCCAATGGAAACCTAAATAGCAGATAGAACAAGAATCAGGTAATTTGGTAGCCTAAAATAGTGACTAATTTTCAGTTCGTTGCAAGTTTGTCAGAACAAGAGAATAGGATCCAGATTCTGAGATGGAAACCCTGTAGGCAGATTTTGCAAGTACATGTAGAAGCATAGATTTATTTTTAATGACAGGTTTGTCACTATAACATTCACTCACTTATAATAAACTAAATCCAAATAATTACTTTAAGTATAAATTATAGAATTAATGGGAATATTTTAGCTTTAAGATTTGTATTCACTAGTAATACTCTCTGTAAACATAAAAGATCAAAGAAAAACTTGCTATAAATTATGTAGGACAATAGCTTCCATGGAGAATTCAAGATAACATGATCTTCTTATTTAACTTTTCATCTCATTCAGGTCTTCTACTTAAATCAAAGTAATTTTCTAAGAGTTTGAAATAAAATGTAAACCTGGATTTCCTGCCAACATGTTTTTATTACAGAGATATTTTACTAGGATAGGAACTATATCCCCAAACCTTGATTTGTTTCCTTTCTTGTACCATATGGAACTTTTATTTTCTTGTACAAGTTCTCATTCAATGACAAATATACTTCAAATGTCACATAATGAACATTTTCTGAACTTGATTCAGCCTTCTAGTCTTTCATTTAAGTCTAATTGTATCCTTACTTCCAACAGGAAAATTCAAATCCTCAATAATCAAGTTTAATTAAAAATTGTTTCAGAAAGTGATTCCACCATGACTGGAAGAATCATAAATGTCTTTCTGAATCTTTAAGATGTAAATAATCTCTGTTTTGTTAGTTTCTGACAAATACTTTCAAAGTAATATGTACAAATGCCTAGGATACTTTAGGGAGTCCCAGGTAGACCTAGATACCTTAAACCAACAGTCTAGTACTACCTCGACATACACTTCATAGGTCAGGACATCTAGCTGATAATGCTTCTCTCATTTACTCCCCAATTCCATTTGTTACAGGAGCTAGCTTTACATTGACATCATCCTTTCAGAAGAAATGAAAGGTATTAGAGTATTAAAGACTACAGAATATGCTTTTGGCACCTTTTTTTTTTTCCTTTCATTTTATTTTTCCCTTTCTCTTCTGTGTTCCCTTCCTGCTTCAGTATTCAAAAACAACACATATACTCTAGGCATCCACATGCTAACATGTATATTTTCGTCCTGACAAATTACTCACAAGTCCAGGAAAGTATTCATGAAGCAGATATTAGTGAAGCGAGCCAGAATATTTTTTTTTTCTCCATTGATTCGAAACTGTGACTGCTCGAGGAAACCTCTTTCAAGACAATTACTGAATACTCAGGTCCCTGGATGACGTCATTGAGAATTATGACTAAGAATTTCCACATCTGTTAGATTGGAAAGGGGCTACTTTGAGCCTATGGGAAAGGCCTTTGTTTATAAGGGACAGAGACAGCAAGCGTGGTGGGAGGTTATGGAAGTCAGGAAAGGGGAGAGAGGAAAAAGAACAATGGCAGAAGGGCATAAGTCTGAAACCTTCGTCAGGATTTCACAGCTCTGCTGCTGAAGACATCACAGAAGTAGCCTGAGAGACTACTACAGGTTGAGGGCATCCATGAGCCACCAGTTCCATACCAAAACTTAAAGTACTGGAGAAGATTCTAGGAGACAGACAAAGTAAACATATTTTGCGAATACTTGGAGGAAATAAGAGGAAATCTTCAGGTTACTGCAGCCTGCATTTTAGATATTCTATTTATTTAATTCTATTGTTGAATGACTTGGTTGAGAATGACAAGAGAAGCATATCATTAATGCTACTGAACAGGAGAGCAAGAACAGCAAAGGTTCTCCAAAGAAACCTAATTTTAGACTGGATATAGAAACATAAGAAAAGTGAAAGAAATTTAATATATTCATCAGACATCAAAATGTAGATATAAAACAGTTGTGAAATTGTTGTTTTACAGCAAATTTGGAGAGGCACAGAATCTGAAGAGCTATTTGGCTGGCAGACAGAAAGTTTCGCCAAGGGCATTGGAAACAAAAATGAATTTTATTACCAAATCTGAAGTACAGGCGCAGAGACAATGAACAGAAAGTTTTTGGGTTCTATCTAAATATTACAAAGCAGTAGGGAGATTTGGTTTAGTTTAGTCTTTGTGCAGGACAAATATCCTTTCAGATACCTGTTTACAGACTTCATAAAAAACTGATCAAGACAAGGCAATGTATCAGATTCTGCATCCCTCTTCAGAATGTGCAAAGGGACGTACTGACATTTTGTTATCTGGTGGAGGCCTGTGTTCTCAAAAAATCTACTGTCAAACAGTAGCTGTACACAAAATGAGTGAGAAGTTACTTTTAAATGATTCACTTTTCCAACTGCATTTTATTATTTTTCTGCATCATTTATGCTTTATAGTCTATCCACAATAGTATATTTAGTTTAAAGAAACTGATCACCTAAAGCCTTGGGAAAGTTCAAGTACAGTCAATTAACATCACTGACACTAAAGGTAGCATTACTTTTCTGTCAAGAAAATTGTCCTACTTTTCCTTTTAAGTCTCATGCGCTTTCATACTTTCAAATAACCCAAGTTTACGATCATATGTCAGTTTTTTGCTGCTAAAGGAATACACAAAAACAGACTTCAAAGACATCTTTGTTCTGCACATGCATATCAAAGAAAACATCTATTTTATTTTGCTGCATCAAAGGCTATTAAGTACTATTTTAACATTTGGGAAATAACACAATTTGACATTCAATGAACTTAATGTTCATCAGTGTGCCTTCATTAATTCCTTCGCTAGATTTTAACTTTTTGAAGTCACATCAAAAGTTCAGAAATTATATACACTAAAAATCATATATACATATACATATACATATACATATACATATACATATACATATACACACACTTATATATGTATTTATATAGACATACATAGACATATTTTTATAATGGATCATTTTATTTAGAAAAGTTTTAAAGTTTATGATTGTAATTTTGTTAGAATTTTGTAACAGACAATAATTCTATTAATTATTGGTTTGTAGTTAATTTATACAATCACCTCATAGCTGCTATGGTTTCCTGATTCTTTTCTCCTTTGATTAATTTAGGGAAATCTTACATCATCTTGAAAAGTTCCAACTCTGAAGTATTTTAAGCTCTTGTTGAGGTTAATCAAAGTCACTTAAAAGCAGTCCCTAAAACTCCTTCACTACATAACAAACGAAACTTTCTTCACAAATACATTTTAGAATAGTGACATGGATTTAGAATCTCAAGTAAAGTATGACTGATGCTCATCAGTGGAGAGAGAATTTATACTTGTGAAAGTGCCTATGGTTTTCAGGACAGAAAGTTTTATGTTTTCAAATAAACTTTTCTGCTTGACTGGTCTCTTCCAGTACCATATAGCATTAAGAATTCTCATTTCTTCTTGTTACTTTCTTTGTGCCATGGAATGGCTAAAGTTTGTTTGATTTTGATGTTTGTTTTTGTTGTTTGGTTTTTTCAACAACTTTGCTTACCATGGTCTGTGATGATGGTTCAGTGTTTCCACTTTTATATCCAAAGCACAGCTAGAACTAATTATTGTTTAAGACAATCTCACCAGATGAAAGAAGTTCAATTAGGTTGGAACTTATGACCCATTATTGAGTCATTCTATTCTTTGCTAAATAAAGTACAGCGTTAAGCATAGATAATCAATGGCATTATAAGCATTCTTGATTTTTTCTGCAGATGTTCTATAACTTTTATGTATTAAAATAAAAAGGAATTTTTAATATACTTTTAAAAAGAACAAACAAAGGCAAAAAACAGAACTGGAGAATACAGCCACTATGATTATTCATTTAATTGAAACCAAGAAAAACCAAAGAAAGTTGCAAAAGTAACAGTAAATTGAAATTTGTCCAATTTACCCAAGATAAGACCTCAGACTTCAGATATTTATTTCGACATTTTCTGTAATAAATATTTTCAAAAATTTGCTGCTGAAAGGAAAAGAATTCATCATGCTATGCCTTTGCTTAACATTTCTTGTATTGCTATTGCTAAGTCTTCCCTCTCCCACCCAGTGTACAGGTTTCAGAGAATCATAGAATGATTTAAGACTGAAATCTGATCCAGAAGTTAACTGTGCCAATTCTCTGGTCAAAGCAAGTCTACAGCAGAGCAGGTTGCTCACAGCCATGACCAATCAAATCACATAATACAAATTTTACAGCAACTCATCATCACTGTAATAAAAAAGATAAATATCACAGAATATTCTGAGTTGGAAGGGACCCACAATGATAATCAATTCCAACTCTGCAGTGACTGGCCCATATGGGATCAAACCTGCAACCTTGGTGTTATTCACACCACACTCCAACAAACTCTATCCTAGCATTTAAATAGCATTTCCTATGTTCCCACTTATATCTGTTGGTTTTGCCCTATCACTGTGCACCTTTGGGAGGAGTCTGGCTCCAGCTCCTCTGGATCCCCAGTGAGATATCAACAGGCAGCAGAAAAGTCTCAAAAGACAAAGACATGGACTGGGAAAATGAAGAACCTCCTGCCATAGGAGCAGTAAGGTTTGAGACAATTTAGGTGAACAAGTACCTGTGACCCGATGAGATGTACAGCTGCAGATGCTGACGGAACTGGTAGATGAAGTGGCTAAGTCCCTCCCCATCATACTTGAAGCATCATGGCAATCCAGTGAGGTACCCATGGCTGGAAAAGGGGCAATATAATGCCTATTTTTAAAAATGGAAGCAAAGAAGACCTGGGGAACTACAGGCCAGTCAGTCTCACCTCAGGGCCCAGAAAGATCATAGAGTCACAGAATCATTTAGGCTGGGAAAGGCCCCCAGGATTATCAAATCCAGCTGAGCTTTAGCCGTGGTTATTTCCTTTCTACATGAGTTGCCAATGTCTGTGTATCCATTCCATGAAGAGTGCTTCTGCTGCCACTACCTGTAAATCTCCTGTTCATGTCTGAGCTTAATCAGGAACTCCATGTTCATCCACACTTGCCTTCTGCCTTGCCTCTTTGTGAGGAAGGGACAATTCTCATTTCCTGAACAGGTATCCTTAAAGATGAGTCTGTTCCCCTGGACTCCTTTGAACTCCAGAACAGTTTGTCATGGGATGTGCCACACAGCTCCCAGAGCAGGCTGAAATGTGCTCTTCTGAAGTCCAGAAATGTAATTCTGGTATTGTCTTGCTCACTCCTCTCAAGACCTTAAATTCCACAGCCTCTGCCATGCAAACTGCATACTCGCTTGTTTGCAGGTACTGTCCACAGTGCTGAAGAGCAATGAAACTGCTAATAGCAATTGAATTCAGGAGCCTTCCACTTTGGGGTGAGGCATACTCCACCAGATCTCATGAAACGAAAGCCTACCAGAGCATCCTCCACAAAAGTCACATACCTTGTGACCACCACAGCACCACATGCTCCTGACACCTGCTCTGCCTTTGCAGCAAGTGGAATTGTACACAGGTATCTGCACAAGCACACAAAAAAGTACTGATTGCCACCTGTCACAGGAAAAGCTGCTCAACTCTTAAAAAACTCTGTTTTTAATCAAACCAGTGCTGAAGATTATTTTAGATTTCATGACAACCAATCAGTTAATGAGACATTCAGGAACAGGTCACCGAAAGATAAGGGGGGAGTGTGCAGGTACCCCTAACTACTGAATTAGAGAAAAATACACTAAGACACAAAATGTAATAAAAATGCCTAGTTTCAAGAAATTTTATCCATTTAAGTTTTCATACTTCCTTTTCCTTTCAAACCTACCCACAACATCTAAGCTAGGTGCAAAGTAAGAGGAATAGGTAAATTGTTAGTGGGTTAACTTGATAGGTAAAATAAATTCGAACCCACGAGCCTGCTCTAACTGCTTTGCAGTCCAACTGCTTTGGACTACATGAACTGTGAAGACCATTTCCAATATACAAAACAAATTCTAAATACATATTTAGGGTAGGACAGAAATATATAGTTTACAGACACAATCATATGGCAATTTAAATATTTCTTGTTGCTTGCAGGTTTATTAAAACAAATTTTTAAAGGATTAGATGTCCCTTGTGCTGTCAATTACATTATTATTAAATTTATTTTCATAGCACCTTTATACTCCATATACCTCATTTGCAGCTATTATATACAGTTTCATTATAGATGCTTGTCACTACCAAATGTAGCTGAATTAATGTCTCTAGGATTAAGGTCCAAAGGATGTGTTTGTATTGACTGACTAAATAAAGGCGTGGTGCTGAACAGCACTCTAGAACAGTTTAGGGAGAAAAAAGTCTTTTGTTACCTTTATTTAGATATTAATTCACAGGAAAGTAGAACACATGAGTAGAATAGTTAGAAGTCATGTATTTCTGTGACTCTGTCATCTTTCAGTGCACTGGTTCACATCTCTCAATGACTATCAGATCTGGGCAGCAATGTGCATGGGATTAAGTCCTGCCTGAAATGTACAATAAATTCAAGTATTATTGCAGCATGAACTGCTAATAAACTGCTTTGACTTCGCAAAACCTGGAATTCCATATGATTCTGAACCTGTACCATGCTTTAAGCCAGCAGTTTCAGCTGTGTCTAACCCACTTGACATCACTCCAGTGAAGCCTGTGTGTATGGCATAGTAGCTGCTCTGAAGGAAGAGACATGAATCAGAGTGTGGGTAGGGGAGGAAATTCTTGTTTATTATTCTTGAAGTATAATTAACCATTTGAATCTGTGAATTTGAACATAGGTATCTTAATTTCACTCAGCTCATACCTTAGATGAACATGCCATATTTGACATTAAGCCTTAGTACTCAACTATCTCAGAGGTGCACACATCTACTATTTTCAGAGAGACTGCTACTGCAAAAGTGATTAAAATATATTTGTATATGATAGATATTTCTAAAATAGATAAATCTGAGGTTAGCATACAATAAATACCAACATTTGCCTCTGTAACCAGGATTCAAACAATTCTCCCACAATCGGGGATTAAAAGACCTCTTGATTCTCTTTTGGTCGACACTCAGATGAGTATTTTAACTTTTCATGAAATGATTTCTTGTTTTATATCTTCAGATGAAATATCATTTATTCTTACAGCTCCAAGACAGCTATCAATTTCCCATACTTATGAATATATAAAGAACTCATAGCTCTTACATTCTCAGACTCATACACAATAGTGATATATTACCTCAACACATTTTTTTTAAATCACATTGCCTCTAGTATGACACCAGACTACCTTCCTATAATACTGTAGTCTTTAAACACTTTATATAAATTCGGGATACAGTTTGATAATGTGATCTGGGAATGTAACTGTGGTTTACGAGTCTCTCAGAAAACATTTTTACCTATTTGAAATTTTGAATTGTGTAATATTTGTTTGTTGCATATGAAAAGACTGGTTTAGAGAACGTCTCACCTTAAATTCATGACTGTTTTTTCTCTAGAGACTATAACTTCTTCAAAAAGAAATCAAACTACCCGACAAACAATAAGTAGCTCATATATAATAGAAACAATAGCTTGAGACAAACGCATCACCCAAAGAATAGGTGGATGATGCAAATCTTAAACCAGTCTAAACAATTACTACAGTTCAAGAAAATAGCAATATTCTATGCATTTTTTACGTGACTAAATGCATTCATAAGCTTATTCTATAAACACAAATAGTTCATTCTTCTCTGTAAATAAAATTCATTTGAAGAAGAGACTACAAATAGATGTCAGAGACTGAAATGTTCTAATTTATGGCTTAAACATCTTCATGAAGGACCTTTGCCTATTATAGCAAAAGTGTATTAAAGAAGCTGCAGAGAAAGCCACCATGCCCTGAATAGGCCTTCTGACTGAGGCCCTGAACTGCTCCCTGATGGAGATAAAATAGTGCTCAGGTCTAGGCTGGGGGACAAAAATGCACTCACAGAGGGATGGAGCTTAGCACCTTTGGGATGGAGACCACAGCCCCAGGGCTGTCAGCTGCAGGGCTCACACACACCCTCACACCCCAGGGTGGGGAGAGGAGAGGTTTTGGATGAGTGGTGAAAAATCCTCTGCTCAGAGGCAGTGAACACCCATCCTCTGCTGTGCAGAGCCCAGCTGTGGAGCCCCTTCTCCCCAGGAACAGCTGCATCCCCGTGAAGAACAGCAGAGGGGTGACATGGCCCATCAAAGACCCCCAGGGGGTCCCCAGACCCTGCACCAGACCATGATACAACAGATCCACAGTGCTGCAAGGGACAGTGCCAAACCTGGCCCCTCAGGAGGCACCTGGGCGTTCCCACCTGCCCAAAATGTACATTAATCCACTGGATTCTACACTCTCTGATGTGGCCCAGCAGCAGGGGACCCTCACCTCTGAGAGCACCAGAGGGAGGGGAGCAACAAGACATCATTGGGACCCTCAGATGGGTGATTTTTGCTTCTACCTAATTCCTGTCACTTTCTCTCTGTCCCTTTACCTCCCATTCACATCTTTCTTTCTTTCTTTCTTTCTTTCTTTCTTTCTTTCTTTCTTTCTTTCTTTCTTTCTTTCTTTCTTTCTTTCTTTCTTTCTTTCTTTCTTTCTTTCTTTCTTTCTTTCTTTCTTTCTTTCTTTCTTTCTTTCTTTCTCTCTTTCTTTCTTTCTCTCTTTCTTTCTTTCTTTCTTTCTTTCTTTCTTTCTTTCTTTCTTTCTTTCTTTCTTTCTTTCTTTCTTTCTTTCTTTCTTTCTTTCTTTCTTTCTTTCTTTCTTTCTTTCTTTCTTTCTTTCTTTCTTTCTTTCTTTCTTTCTTTCTTTCTTTCTTTCTTTCTTTCTTTCTTTCTTTCTTTCTTTCTTTCTTTCTTTCTTTCTCCCTCCCTCCCTCCCTCCCTCCCTCCCTCTCCCTCCCTCCCTCCCTCTCCCTCCCTCCCCTCCCCTCCCCTCCCCTCCCCTCCCCTCCCCTCCCCTCCCCTCCCCTCCCCTCCCCTCCCCTCCCCTCCCCTCCCCTCCCCTCCCCTCCCCTCCCCTCCCCTCCCCTTCCTTCCTTCCTTCCTTCCTTCCTTCCTTCCTTCCTTCCTTCCTTCCTTCCTTCCTTCCTTCCTTCCTTCCTTCCTTCCTTCCTTCCTTCCTTCCTTCCTTCCTTCCTTCCTTCCTCCCTTCCTTCCTCCCTTCCTTCCTCCCTTCCTTCCTCTCACTGCTTCTTTTACTAGTAAATAAAATATATCAATTTTTTGGCACCAACTTCCAACCTCGTTTGGTTTAATCATGTTTTTTGGGTGTATTTTGAACCTTTCTGGGTTCCAATCCATTTTATTCACAGAGGTATAGCTTCCTTTGGTCTTCTCTGTTAAACTGGTTTCTAACAATAGGAAAGCTGAAATAAAGTACATAAAAGCTAAGAAAAACAACTGCGATTAGACTGTCTTTGCATAACACAGCTATATTCCTATTTATAAGCATCTCACCCATTAAAAAAAAAACAGTAAGAATAGGCAAGAAGAAAGCAGTAGTTTAGAGGGTAGTTAAGTAAGTAAGGTACTCAGTCTTATAGATGGTATAAAGTAGGAGCCTTTAGCAACTGCCTTTAGCAATTTGAGAAATTTTAACAATATTTGAAATTTCAGAAAACAAACGTGGAAACATACTTCTCTTCTTTAAAAGGTAAGAACCAAGTGTTTATATTTGTAAACTTCTTGACTGCTAGAATTCTAGCTTAAAGCTAGAATAAACTCCCTTAAGTACATGGAGAAACAGAAAGAGATGGGAAGAAGTCATCGTGGATTTAACATGAACACATACTGTCAACCATTCTGATCACCCTGTCTGACATGTTAGGAGACCCTAAAAAGACAGGAAAAGCAGCAGATGTCATAACTTCCCTTTCCTAGATCTTTTGATGTGACATTCTGATAAACAAGCTAGAAAAGTATGATGCAGATAAAAGGGGTGTAGACCAGAAAAATCGTATTTGGAAAGTTGTTATTAATGGTTCCCTGTCAGAATGAAGGGTTTGAGTTGTTTTGCAAGAGAATGATCTATTTTTACTACTACTTTTGTGAATGATAGGAAAAAGGGGATATTTATGAAAGTGGCACATGAAATGAAGCCCTGGGGACCACTAGGAAAAAGGACTAGACTAGAGAGTTCAAGACAAATCAGACAGTGGAGTGGCAAGTAAAAAGGAAACAGTGCAAATACAACACACTACACCTCAGAAAAATAAATTTGACATACAGTGGGGAGTAACCAGCCAGGCAGCAATAGTTCAGGGACAATCTGGGAATTTCATACGTACAAAGTGAACCGAAGTTTAAATGTCATATTGCACAGGTGGGACATCTGATGCTGTTTGCAACATAAGAACTAATCTTCTTCTCTCACATTAAGTCTTGTTTAGAGAGCTACATTGAGTTTTGTGCATAAGCTGGAGGTAATCAGGGGACAGAAACATGAGTGATTGGAGGCTTAGAAAGACATCAACATTGATGAAAGATTGAATGACTGATACTTGCTAAGCTTAGGGTGAAGAATGAGGAAATGACACAATGAACTTTCAAGAATAAGTGGATAAACTGCTTCCAAGCCCATGGAGAGTCTAATAGGTTTAACAAAAGGAACACAGAAACACATAACCTCAGAGAAGCTATGATTTTCCCAGAGCTATGTAAATCAATCCTAAAAAAAAAAGTATCATTTTTTCTAATCTGGACTGATAAAGATATAGTTGATCCTGCCTTAGGGTAAGCAAATACTTTGAATTAGCTCTATTTTCTGTTCATTTTCTACGCCTGGACACCAGAAGAGACATCTAATATCTTCATACATGCATAATAGAGAAGGTAAAAAATATGTGCAAGTACTACTTCCAAGGAGTCTATGAATTCATTCCTCGCTAGTCAGTTGAAACATTCAGTTTATACTGATTAATTGTTTTCATTATGTGGAAAAAACTTGTGGAACTAATGATAATGCTAATTTTTGCATTTCAATGCTTTGAAATGACAATAGCATGATAATGATGAGCCTCATTACTTTGTGCATTTTATACAAGCCATAGAACATGTACAAAACGTTTTTCTGATACAAGTCAGCCAGAAAATATAGTTACTCCCTGTGCAAAATACGTGTTTTGGTCCATTTATGTCTGTCAGCCTCTCTTCACATTATTTGTGTCAAACGCAGAGTGAGATAACTTGATATAGTTAAAATGTAAATTCATGTTTAACTCAGCACAAACTAATGAAGAACAACCAGATAACAGCCACACAAACTCTATTGATTGAGTTTTCTCTAGTGATCATGGAAATACCTGAATATGAATTCATAAATGTACTCATGCATGGAGTGCATTTCCTTTTTTAGTGACAGGAGTAGTTTCAAAATATTGTCTTCTAGAACTACTAGATATGTGTCCAGACAGGAGAAAAATAAAATAAGAAGTATTTAAACTGAGTCTAAGAAATTTTATCAATTATCAGATCAGGCCCACTATGTTGTTCATTTAAAAGAGGAAAAAAATGAAGCAATATTGTTTCTTGACATTAGAAGAACTAGTTTCATCTACTGTCACAATTTTTACTCAGGTTCCCCTGGAGATCATACATACTTGTTTACTGCTCCAAGTCGTGCTTCACTTGGCAGACATGGAATCAACCTGAGGAGTTGCCTGAAAAGATTTATTAACTTTTTATTCAGACTCTAGGTATTCAGGATACAGACAACACTTTAAGCATAACATGAAGAATGAAATTTATCCATCTATTTTGTCCTTCACTGCAGCCTGAAACATTTAACCTCTTATTTCACAGAATAAAGTTGTGACAAATTAGTAGGTAATCCTGGATGCTATAGTAGAAGACTTTATTTTTGATAAAAATGCCTGAATTACTTTGTGATTAAAAAGCCCTGATCTGCTATACAGGAACCTATCTTATAATTTTGGAGCAGTTACTGTATATGGCTTTTTAATGCTTTAAAATTTCACTTTTATTATTTCATTAATAGAAAAGGAACATTGTAAGATATAAAATTTATCATTACGCCAATCAGGATTATATTTGTGTATTTATATATTGATTTAAGAAAAGCTATGATTCCTATTGAAACTGTAGGCTTGTATTGTCAAGAACATTTATGAATAGGTTGTGCAAAACAGCTGGCATATATGTGTCTACAAATGCTGGATGCTCTTTTATTGACAGTGTAAGAATTAGGCTTTTTCTGGCTCTTAATAACAAATATGAAGGATATATATGCTTCAGCTGACTGCTAATGACTTCATTCTTTAAACAGTGTGACTGCCAGATGATATAAAGCTGACTCTATCAATCAATAGCATTTTACTAGAAGATTTACAAGCTATGTTCTTAAAAGCCATTGGAGAGTAGCCTTTGCCCCTGCCATACTGTAGCACTGTTTTTTTTTATCAGCTCATGCTGATCAAAGGCAAGTATCTGACATACTGCAGCAATCATATCAGAACAGTACCTATTTTTGTGTTCATTAGAAGAGCTGTGCGTGCTTGTAACCTAATTTCAGACTTGGACAGTATGTCCTGTGTTGGCTTTTCCTTTTCCACAAATGCAATTTGTTGTGTTTTAAAGACTAATACATTCTCCAACATACTCGACAAGCTAGTGCTTGATCAGAAGAGGTTGATATTTATTGTAGAGTATAAAGTATAGCTACATCAAAAAATAAAGAAATGTGGAGCCATGAAAGCAGCTGGAATTAATCTCTGGTTCTCTGGTTCTGCTGCAATCACACTGAAATAATTGAAAATCAAGATTTAAAATGAGTTACCATTTTGAGTTTTTTTTCTTTTTCTTCCTTGCCTTCCCCTAGTAAGACAGAATGACTTGAGAGATTGTTCATGAGGGAAAATCTTGATTTATGACTTTATTTACCCTCTTTCTTTGGAAGATTCCCCCTCGCACTCACTTGCATAAATGGAAAGTGATTGAGCAGGATTGTGGAGAAGAATTATTTGGATTATTGCTGCTGAAAAGTTCTGTCACCTTCTGTAAAAACTGAGGTCTTTCAAGCTTTATAGACTCATCCCATCATGACAAACACTGTAAAAGTAGATCTTTTTTCTAAAGGCTGTCAGCCTAATCAGCTGTTTATTTCGGAAGTGCTCTGAGTTTGATCTGTGTGCAGAAAAGTTTATTGAGATTATTATGACTGTCATCACCATTTTGCCAACAGCCGTCACCCTTTCAGTACTTAAAGGGGACTTACAATAATAGTGCTTTTTAAACTGACAGATAGTGTTGGGACAAAGGGGAACTGATTTAAACTAAAAGAGGCAAGATTTAAGTTAGGTGTGAGGAAGAAATTCCTTAGTTAGGGGGTAGTGAAGCACTTGAATAGGTTACCCAGGGAATTTCAATGGTGAACTTGGGAATCTCTGCAATTACTATCACTGTTAAATCAAGTCAGTAAGAACTATCTTTTGCTTTTGTTAGAAGGATAAGCATCTGTGAATAATGAACCAACATAAATAATAAATAATAAAAATGAAATAAAAAATTCATATAACTTCATGGCATATATGATAGACTGGAATATTTTTTTCTGATTCAGCATGGGAAAGCACATCCAGAAACTCAGTGTCACTGGAAAAAAAAAAAACAAGAAAAACTAAGGGTTTTTAAATCTTCAATATACAGTATAAAATATTTTGTCTTGCACTGCTCAGCCCCCAAATTCTTCAATTCTTATACTACACCAATAAAATTGTGTTATTGGATATCCGATATTCAATACAAATCCTTCTTAATGGGAATAATGCAATAGTCTATACTATAAAGAAACATTTTAGAAGGTGCTAAGATATTATTATTACTTCAGTACTTAATAATACTGTTAATATCCTACATGTGATCATTTACAGTACTTCTCAAAATTCAATGTGTTTCAAAACAAAAAAGTTCTATATTCTTATGCATTAATATAATGAATAATAGCTCTCTTTGGTGAGGTAACTGAAGAGGAAGAAATAAATGCAGTTTTAAATTTGACTCCAAGTGTGTCTTAAACGTTCTCAATTATCTTTTGTCCAGCAACTGGCAAGTCAGGGTTACCAGTCATTGCAAAAATGGTCCTGCAATTCTCAGGGAGCTGATTAACCTTAGAACAGTAGTCAAATTTAAAGCACAATAAATAGCTACCTCCTTACTAAACATATATTCCTGAAACCAAGCCTTACATCCTATCACTATTCTTAAATTTTGTATTGGCTGTAATTAATTTCTAAGGCAGGCAGGTAACCTGTTCTTTGTTCTAGTACCTTAGTAATTGTAAGACTTATCAATCACTGTTTTCAAAATCCCTTGAGATACTTGGGTCCAAGGCAGTGTTGCTACAGAAATTTGTATTGCTCATTCTTATTCTCACATAATGTAGACAGAAGAATGAAGGAACTCAGCAATGAAATAAAAAAGTACGTGATTATGTCCTTACCATAAAATTTTGTAGTGTTTTGGTGGCTCAATTCCTTCGTGTTCAGGTTGGGTTTTTTTCCACAGTAATTAGAATCCCAGTGTACAGTGAACTATTTCCCCTGAGTTTACTTAGCAGGATTTGTGTTCACAGCCACATACTGTAGTTTTCATTAAGAGGATAATGACAAAAGTCATATGTAATCTTGAGTTTTGAATTTTGAACATAATAGAATGGCACAAAATCCCATTACTCAAGCAATATCTATGCTTGGTCTCTTAATCAAAATCTCCCATATCATTCTCGTCCTGCAAATCTTCAAAGCACAGCAGCTTGTGACTCTTCTGGAGGAATACAGTATTCCCTCAGGCAACCAGGTAATTTAAGGCCTCTTCATAATCAATTAATTGCTAAATATCTCCTGTTTTGTTGTATGTGTATCTCCTGATTCAAGAAGCTACGTTAGGGCTCTCAAGCAGTAAGAAGTCACCAAAAAAGAAAGACGGTAAAGATAAAAAATACAAAACAAAACAACACAGGTGATATAAATGTTGTTTGCTTGCCAAATGATGAACCAAAGAGGTGTCCAGGGGAATTAGCTAGCACTGAATAAAAAATATTCAAAATATTAGCTAACAAGTACCCAGAGGAAGGGCAGTTTGTAGGACTCCATTTGTTGGCAGATTCATACAAATGGTGGTCAAAAACACAAAACATAACCAGAAATTAAAGTAAATGGATAGTGAAAGAAAACTCCATCTTATGTCTAGAATGCCTACTAGAGAATGAGGCAGTCTTTTACAGGGGATAGATGATGCTCCAGTTGGGAATCATAAATACTGTCACAATTTTTTGGGTTAAATAAAATACCAACAATGAGCTCTGTTTAAGAATTTAAAAGAACAATGGAGAAATATTTTTAATTAAGCACTATATTTAGGATTCTAATACAAAAGTAATTTTAATCTGGAATAAGATATCAATCTACACATTTAGTTATTGTCAGGGAGGAGGGTGGCCCCCAACAGTTCTTTGGGGTTTCCTGCTATCAGGGCAGGAGTGGCAAAAATAAATGAAGAGTGGGTACAATGACTGCAACTTGATAAAATAAAGTAGTTTAATAATGAGCAAAGTAAATGTGGGACAAAAACCGAATACAATAACAGAAGGAACGAGTTAGTGAGATAGGAGGTCCACTGTCTTCGGAAGCTGGTGGTCAAAACCCAGATAAAGGAAGGCCTGACTTTAGGTCAGGGCCCAATGGGTACAGGGGAAAATGGTACAGACGTGGAGTAAGGGAAGGCAGGTACCAATGGGGTAGGCTGGGTGGAGCACCGCACTAAACGAGGGCCAATGGGGATACAAGGAAGAGAGAACATTCTAGAAACTGGGTGTAGGGATAACCAGTGGGAAAAGGGTTAGGAATATGCATGAGGCATTAACATAAGCAATCCCATAACTCCTAGTAACTGTCTTTTAGAATCACCACAGCTTAACAAATGCATCCCAAGGTTTAGGGTTAGGGTATAATGCCTCTTTGGGGATGGTTGCCTGGCCTGGAATATAAGCCAGGCTGACTTCCACAGGTTATGATATCATATCTTGCTTGGCTTATCATGCAGGGTTGTAAATACATGTTATTTAATACAGATATTTTGTCAAATAGATTTGCAATTTAACCTAAATAATATGAGTAGTAATAAATTGAATAATTGAATGCGTTACTTTCAAATGTGCTAACTCTCAGAGTAAAATCATTCCAGAAACATATGGTGTATATACAGCTGGCTACATACATTAATAATGATAATAGTGTATCCATAGTGGTTGAAATTAGAATAATTGTATATTTACTGAGAAGATCCCTTTAAGCCGTACTAGCACGGAGGAACTGACCAATGTTACTGTCTAGTTTTGGCACAGTTTCTAGAGCTGCACAGTAAAATAGCTTCACTCTGATTGCATTTAAATGTGATACCGCAATACAACCGTAATAAAATGCATGAAAGCATGTATGTATGCACATGTAAGTATGAACTGTGCTAAGGGCATGTATTGGGTCTGACTGAGGTAAGAGTTCATTTTTCTTTAGTAGTGCTGTGTTTTGCACTGGTAGCTGGAAGGGTAATGACTCTCCCGTTCTCCTGTAAAAGAGGAGCAGAGGAGAATTCTTTTTGATAGATTTCTTGAAGAAAAATAAAGCCCAAAAGCGGCAATATTTTATCCGAGAACTCTTTACTGAAGAAGGAAGGTAAGCGTTGGTAGCGAAGGGGGCCAGAGAAGGCAGCAGGGAGCAGAGAGCGGAGCCGCGCACAGAGCAGAGCCCCAGGCCGCCGCGGGGCCGCGGGCGCGCTGCCGGGGCCAGCTCGGCAGCCGAGTCTGAGTCTGCGCGGGCCCGGCCGAGGGCGCCGGGCGCCATTTCCGAGCAGCGGCCGCTGCGCGTCCCTGGAGCCGGCCCGCAACAGGCTGCCGTGGGCACGGCCACTGCCGGAGCAGCTGCGGCTCCCTGGGCAAACAGCGGAGACCCCGGGGTGCCGGGGGGTCGAGCTGCCTCGGGGAAGGGCGAAGCCGGGCAGGACAGGGGCGGGCAGGGAAGGCAGCCGGGGGAGAAGAAGCAGGAGCGCAGGAGAAAAAGGCGAGGGGAGAAGGGGGGACCGAGCTGAGCCTCCGGGCGAGCCCCCGCTCCCTCCAAGAGACCCAAATAAAACCACCCTTGTTGCCCTGGATGTTCTTGCCTTCTGAAGAGCTGTTTACATACTTGCTCAACAGTTCTCACACTTTCTTCTGATAAACAGAGAATGTTAGCATTCATCAGTGGAGGAAGAGAAGATCTGACGGACAGGTGATGAGGCCAGTGAAGTCAGGAGGTCTTATCATCCTTGTCCAATCCGTGTTCATTGCTAGATGTCTTTAAATAGACGTGTCATGTAAATAAAATGCTCTTTACCTGTTCATCTAGCCTAGAGTCAGGTGCGTCTGTTTCCCCTTGCTTTTGTGGGTGCGTCACGGAGCCCACACACCCTAGTTTGTGGCAGGGCAGTTCACTGTTTCCATGTGCTAAAGCCTCTCCCACAGCCCGATCACATAGTGATTCGTGTCATAAAAACACACCATGGGATCAATATAAACAAAAATACTGAACTTAAAGGATGGACATGAAACAAAGAAAAATATAATAATTTCATTATATTTATGTCCTAGTGTGACTTATGGTGTTTGTATCTCCAGTCGTGTGTTCTGTTCATGCTTGGTATTATGTCCTGTGCTTTCAGGACTGACTCTGAAAGTGAAGGTTTGTTTTGTCTTGTTATCAGCCGGCTCACCTCCCCCGTGGTCTGTGTTTAGGAGAGGCTTTGCTTGCTGCTCACTCAGCTTTGCTTGCTGCTCTCTTAGCTTTGCTTGCTTTGCTTTGCTTGAAACTGAATACCATCTGAACCTGTTCTGGATGGGGACCTGGGAAACACCAAGAAACACCGGGAGTCTGCATTCTGTGGCCTGCAGCAGTCATCCCCCAGCGCTGGAGACCGATAACTGGGTGACCACTCGCCAGAGAGACTTTGTATTTTGGTTACTGCTCATCAGCACTCTCTCTCTAACATACCTTTCCCACTCCCTCATCAAGGAACTTGGAATGGACAGGACCCTGAAGGGGACACAACCAGGCCAGCTGACTCAATTAACCAAAGGAATATTCCATACCACATGACATCAGCTCAGATAGAAAAGCTAAGGGAGACGGATGACTTGAGGGGCATTTGTTATTCTACACTGTTTGTTTTCTGGAGCAACCACTGTGTGTGCGCTGAAGGCCTGCTTCCTTCTGAAGGTCACTCGACAATGGAAAGTAGAGAGTAACTTTGCCCTTTGCTTGTGTGCATATAAACTTTTGCTTGTCATTTTTTGGTTAAACTGCCTTATCTCAACCTACTAGTTGTTTTCCATCTTATAGTCTCCCCTGTCTCTCTGGGAGGGAAGTCATGAAGTGGCTTAGTGATCACCTGACACCAAGCTGAGAGAGATTTAAACACTACAGGGTAGGTTTTTTTTGTTTTGTTTTGTTTTGTTTTTCCCACTCTGGAGAATAGAAAATGAAACCCTCCAGTCTGAGCCCGGACAGTCTGACTGGTGTTTTCCCCAGGAAATGGCTCTGGCGACTGTATGGAGAGAGACAGCTTTGATCCAATTGTTCGGAATCAGAACTTTAATGAGGTGAAAACAACCAGGAAGGCACTGTACTATGAACAAACAGGAAAAAAACAGGATCCAGGCTAGAGCAGGGATATTTATACACTTAGGGGCAGGGAGGGGTTAGGGCAGGGTCTGGGGGAGAGATCCAATGGGAAAGAGCAACTAAGGATATTACAATTTTTGCAGCAAAAAGTAACCAATAGTAACAAAGAGAACTTAGAACTTTCTAGTAACAGTCTACATAATTGAACGGGGGATCTTGGGAGTGAGCCTTTTGCTCACCATGACTACAAAGGGTTTTCCCATGAGCTTAGGCCGAGGTTTTTGTCTTCTGCTGAACTAACTCCAACAAGAAAAATTTTCACAGTGAGTGAAACAGTGAAACAGATTGCGTAGAGTTGTTAACTTTTCATTCTTGGAAGTACTCAGAAGTTAAAAAGCTCTTTGCTCTACCGTAGAGTCCCTACCTTCTATCATGGGTGTTGCTTTACATCCACTTCCATAAAACCTAGTTTCAAACAGTTTGGGAATTATGCCAGGAGCTATTGATTCTGAGTTTCACTTTTTGAAGTCATATTGTTCCTTATGTTGTGACGTTTCTTCCACCCACTGCCCACCTCACCTGGGCTAACAGCTAGCTCTGGGAAGCCTGCGTCGGTGAGTGGCCCCTCCCCGGCACCACTCTGGGAGCTGCAGAAGAGGTGTAGCAACAGCTACGCCTGGGCAAGTCGTCAGGGAGGGAAAGAGGTGCAGGAGAGACCTTTTACGGTTCTGGGGGAAAGGATTTATTGAAGGAAGAGGTAACAGGTCAGGAGGTTGGGAGAGGGAACCTCAAAAGGCAATTTGAGGGGTTCTACACAGGCTTAAGTACGGGGGAGGAGCAAGGGGAGGGCACAAAACTCTGGCCAATAACGGGTAACGGGGGGAGGTACAGAAGGTGGGGAAAGGGGTACATTGAGCCAATAAGGCAAACCGAGGGTGGGGATACATACAATACAACCAATCATGAATACAAAAGGGAATGCTTGACACAGAAACTTCTAGAACAAAGGGAGGGGGTACAAAGGATTGGCATCCAGTGGGGCAGGGTTTAGGGTGAGGGACAGGGAAGGTTCCAGATAAAGGGGAGGGGTTTAGGATGACTGACTAGGGCAAAGGCGGGAAAGGGAAAACCCATTATGTACTTAGGGGAATGAAACTGGGATGAACCAGAAGGAAAATTAACATTAAACAATGCAACACAAAAATGTTGGAATGCCAGATTAAATCCCGTTGGATCATGCATTTTTTGCCACCAAATTTCTATTTTGACTCTGCTTCCTGCTAATTCTTCGAAAAGGATATTACTTATTTCTGAATGAGTATGTGAAAGTACATGCAAATGTATGTGTAGCTGTTCCGCCTTAAATTATCTTCATCATTTTTCTGTGTTCGGATTTCTCCTCTTTTTGAATTTGAAGTGCTCTATATGCACTGTTTCTTATAAAAGTACCCTCAGTTAAGCTCTGTGTTCTCATATTCATCACTGTTTTAATTGTTTTTAGATGTACTCTATCATCTTAGAGAAATGTGATCCAAAAGCTCAAATACTAATCTTCTCTATTCTTCATTACAAAACAGAGTTTAACAGTTTGAGCTGACCCTAATTTCCAAAGGCATTTTATAATCCTGGTGTTCGAACTGAATTATGTGTAATACTATGGTATTTTAACAGCATAGCATATTAGTTAATTTTTTTTAAATATAAAGTGTGCAAAATATTTTGAAACAAGAAAAAATTGCAAAAACATACAGTGGACTATATTTAATGCAGTATAATAAACCAGATTGAGATAATGCTATATGATGTATTATAGTAGAACTGTGAAATTCTTGAAATTCTTTGGTAATACATAAAGGAATTTTTAAAATATTTTTTAAAATTATATTTGAGAAATTCAAAGTTTAAATTCAGACATTCAAATGTTATATTGTATTTACAATATTTGGTTTTACAACATTCTTGCTATTTTTTTGCATATAACTCTGTGGCTAATGTTTTTGTTTGTTTGTTTAACTTGATTGAATTATTCCATATCACTATTTCCAGAACTTCGCAGAATGAGTTTCCTCACTTCAAAAGAAACAGAACCACTAATTAGAAGAGTTAGAAGCCAAAGACAGTCAGTTCTTGTAGGTTATTCACCAGTACATAGGGCAGCATTTGTCGGGTAGAGGTTTTCTTTAAAAGAGCTGAGCAGTTATTAGTTGCTATGAAGTTGATTATTGTAAAGGCACATCAGTCTTGAAAGACAAAGAGTCACAAGCATTAAAGTCCATGCTAAAAGTTTTTGGCATAGAGTCCTAAATAGAAGTAAAGTCTTGTTGGGGGTTGAATTGTTCCCTTTTCTTTCTGTGGAATTTTTCCCATTGTTATGCTAAGTATTTGTGGCAACACCTTAGTAGCAATAGTTTTCTGCCGCAGGGGGATGGGGGATAGGGGGAGACTGGAAAAGGAAAGGTGGGACAGGGGTCTGGGGCGGCTCTCGCTCTCGCTTGGCTCGTGGAGTGGTAGGAGGATGGTCCGTGCCCTGATCTGGCATCTCCCCTGCCATCCCAGCGCCGAGATCCAGGCTCCCTGCCATCAAACACCGCTCTGCTGCTCCCCCACTTCATCCTGCTGCCTCCGGGCACTCTGCCGAGCACCACGACCGGCACCGTGAGGGGGGAGCGGCTCCTCCATCCCTCTCAGCCCTGGGCGCTGCCGCCATCACCCAGCGCCTTCAGCTGCGCGGGGCCTGCCCTGCCCACAGCACCGGGAACTGAGCGCAGGGAGAGAGGCCTTGGCCAAAGGGACTGGAACTGAGCTACACTGCTCTGTTTTGTTGTCAGTTTTTATAGCTGTTGTTTCTGCTATTTTGCCTTGTTAGATATCAGTAAAGAACTATTATTCCTATCCCCATATCTCCTGCCTGACAGCCTCTGATTTGAAACTATAATAATTAGAAGCGGGGGGGGGGGGGGGGGGGGGGGTTTGCACTCTGCATCTCAGGAAAAGGGTTCTCGCCTTTCCTTAGAAAATACCTGTCTTTCAAACCAAGACAAGTCTCAATTAGAAGTAGAAGCAGCTCCTGTCAAGGTCCCAGGAGGGCCGATGTTGCAGCCGCAGCTCCTGTCTTCTTCGGGGATCATGATGGCAGTGAGGGGAGAGAAGCAAGAGCAAGAGTGTGTTTCTCCCCAAGGCATACATTCTTATAGACAAATTACCCAACAAGCTAAAAACACCAACCCAAACCATTACTTCTTAACCTATTAGAATTCTAGTTTCTTAGCACAATAGGTTACATATAAACTACATGTATGGTCTATTTTGTTCTATCTAAAAAAGTAAGCAAAATTATTACTATAGTTTTATTATGTCTAAGGTAGTGTTCCTGGAGCCTGCACAGAAATTTGTTTTCAACACTTGTATCTAGGACTATGTTTTTCAACTTTCACTAGAACTTGGATCTCTCTCTGAGGAACTCAGAGTGGCCTCTGTTTCAGACTCTAACAAGTTCTGTAGTAGGTCTTTAATCTAAAAATGGTTCAGGTTTTCATAGATATGCATGTAGAATCTAAAAGTAAAATTTTGTGGTTGATTTTGCTGTATCAAAACAATTCTGTTTCAGAGCAAATCTGAAATACCCTCACCACCACTTAAACTCACCTAGGACTGAACCATCAATGAAGCAATTTGTTAAAATACAAAATATGATCCTCCACATTGGAAGACAGTTTTTTCCTGAACAAAACAATTCCACAGCAGCAAGTTGTCTAGAAAATAGCTGCACCTCAGCTATTTCTCTTTTTCTCTTATTTAGGCTAAGGATTACCTAAAACCCTGATGTGATTTCTTTGACAGATGTGATGGCAGTTGCACAAAATCTCTACACTTTAGCTTCTTTCCTGCTGAAGAACACACAGAAAACCCACATGCAGTTTTAATTTTTCTATTTATTTTCCATAAATAATATTTAAAGACCTTTAGAAATAAGCATTTTTTTCGGTTAATGTCCATTGGCTATAAATAATGGAATTCATAAGTGTGACTCAAATGAGCACACAAGTTTAAAGTACAAGAATATTCATAAACATTGTTTCCAGCTCTATTTTAACTACTTATGTCTACAGGAAACTTCAGTGTACTGTTACTATAGATGAAGCACCTAGACTTCAAAGGTATTGTGCAATAACACATCAGTGTGATATATAGATTAAAAAGAGCAATTCAGTCTTTAATGTGTGAATTAAGTATTGTAACAATGAATCCATGGTGACCATTCAAAATGAATTTCAAGAAAAAGAACAGTTTATTTGCTTCATAAAAACCTGTGAAGCATTCAGACTGAATAACGTAAGCAGAATGCTGAAATATAAATCTTCTTAATTTACATCCAGGGTTTCATTATGCATATTTTATAGCACTCCACAGAACTTTAATTTACAGATTTTTGGAACTTTACCAACCCCAAAGAAGTGCTAAACATGCCTGTTGGAGCATTTAACCAAAGTAAGTCACAAGAGATTTCCTTAATGAGCGCAGAATTATCATTTATTTGCATTCTTAGTAGATTTAGAGCAGTAAGGCCTATTAACAAGATAATGGTAAATGCTATTTGAATGTTAGTCTTCAGCAAACTATTCACTAAAATGAATAACTCGAAGTACAAATTTCATAGTATGCAACTAAATTGAGCCAGCATTTGCTCAGCTCATTTAGGTAGGTAATTTGACTCAAAATGGCCAGTTACTGAACAATGTGCAGCTCAACAGACTCAAGCAAATAACTCAAATAAAAACTCTAGAATGCATCTCTAGTCTTTGTTGACCTTTACTGTTAATTTTCCTAAATATCCAGCATTATATACAGAATTAAATAATAGCTTGTCATTACAACTTCTATATATAACTAGGAATATTTTTGCTCATTAAGATGTATCAGTTAATGTAATAATTCTTTTACAAAACTGCCCACAGAAGAGAATTGTGATCTAACTGTGCATTACAATTCTACAGATTGGAAATGCTCAGTTTTCATTTCTGGACTAGAAGCTACAATGTTTTTCAAGGGCTTGGGATAAAGAAAAAAATAAGAACATAAAAACTGATATCTGTTGATGAGACAATAGTTACTTCTATGACAATGTTTAATACTAGCATATGTCTTAGTGAAATAAACAACTTCTCTGGGCACTGGACTGACTACTATTTCTTATGCTACACTTAGCTGTGTAAGTAATTTTTGTTAGGAGCTGAAGAAAAGATTTATCATAGCAAAACAGCAGTTGCTTAGAAAACCATTAAAATTAGAATTGCTTGGACAGCATTATCATAGCATCAAAAGTTTGGGTTGGAAGTGACCTTAAACCTTTTCTAGTTTTAATGCCCTGTCATGGGCAAGGACATCTTCCCTAGAACACGTTGCTCAAATCCCCATCCAACCTGGCCTTGAACACTTCCAGGGATGGGCCATCCATAGCTTCTCTGGGCAATCTGATCCAGTGCCTCACCATTTTCATAGTATAGATTTCTTTCTGATAGACAATAATTAATTAATTAATGTTGCTTCCTTCTCAGAAGAGTAAGTTTTTTATTATTCTGAAAGTAGTAAGATGAAGAACATCTAGCAGTCACATCCCAATGTGCTCTACAATATCATTGAAATTAAAATGTAGGTAGTATGGTTTGGATTCTAGCTGTTATTATGGTTTTTTACCTTTTTTTTCAGACTTCAGCTTTTGCTGTGCTGAAACCATTGGCTCTCAATCTCTACAGAGCAAATATGGATGGCAAATTCAAGAAACCAGAGAAATAAGGGTTTAGTTCTTATTTTTCTATATGGCTTCAAAGTAGGCAATAAAAACCCTAAAGACCCCCTCATTAGTAGAATCATCCTCTAATTTAGGAAGGATTTCTTAGTGTTGATTTATCTGATTGCACGGCAGCTTTGGATCTGAGGTGACACCAGTTAAATTTGTACTCAATAGGAGCTGTAGTCTCTGGTACTTTAGTACAGCTTAATTATAAAAAACACAATTCCTTTTTTATTTATACAACGGAAGATATCTTTAAATGAAGGGGGAGAATTGTAGACATCTATGTTTTACTCTTATATGCAGTTGGGACAAGGCCAACATCTGGATATCAGGTCCCACAAAATGTATGGGCTATTCACTATATACCCAGCCACTGTACCAAACACTCAGGCCTTATGCCAATATTGAAACTGCAAGATTTTCTTACTGATTTAAGGATATTTAGCAGGTGGCATGTTTTAACTTATTTTAAAAACAACTCATTTTGACAGTGTGGATGACCTTGCATGCAGTGATCCTTGGAAATTTTATCATGACATATTCTTCTGGACCAGGCTATATTATGTAGAGGTTAGAATTTACATAAACATATAGATAGCATTTTAAAAAAACCCAAAACCAACATGCATTAACAACTAGATCAGCTGCATTATATAGTGAACGTTTGCAATTTATTTTTAAACTATTGCTATCTGTAAACAGTGGGGAATTTATGAAATATTTATGCAGTATATAATGAGCGACCTCTAAAACTCCTGATTATCATTTTGTTGCTCAATAACCCTATTACTCTCTTCAAAGATAAATGCTGAAACATGATCACATGCTTAAAGCTTTATGACACATTTAGTTACAAGGATCACATACTAATATGAAGGTTAAGTTGATGCAAAGAGTATAAATGTTAGTGAAATGCACCTAAACTTCACTATTACGGACTGGAGCAAATATATGCAATTAAAAAGTAGGCAAGGACATGGAATGAAAAAAAGCATGCAAACACAAAAATTTACCTTTAATAAAAGACCAGAAAAATATGTGCAATTCCTTGTTCAAGTCTGTAGTAATAATAGCTATGTATGAAATCTTAAAAAAGGGACCAATAAAAATGAGGAAAAAGATGGCGATACCCTTTGAAGCCTAAATTCATTTCAGCAATGTGCTAACTCTTAACTTTTATTCACATGTATATATTTTTAATCTTAAAAAATTGATAGGTGTGCCAAATTGTCAATTGGCAAGCAGTTACTCTGAGATAAAAATTGGGTTGCTCTTTTATTTTTTTAAGATTTTGCCCCAAAAATCTTAGTTTGTAATCCATATAATCTTACATCTAACTCCGAAGATCAGAAAATAAAAATGTGTCTGGAAAAGCAGCAGGAAAAGGAAGAATTATTTAAAGGAATATAATGTTGGGAGAATAACTGCAAACATGAATGGGGAATGTTATTCCCATTACTTCTTTTATCTATTTGGGTATGTGACTGTATATGTACACATATATATTGCCTGTCTACCTCATGAAATTTCTAGAGCTTTTTCATCTACCATTGTAACAAGTTAACAAACATTTCTGCCTTGTACCAGCGGATAGGACATTTTTCAGTTTCAAACAAAATTTACAGTGTTTTATGCTCCTCTACGAAGCAACTACTGATTTTCCTTCTTGTTACTTTTGGAAGCTGAGGAATTCCAATACAATCAAGTCTCTAAATGACAAGTGCTTTTGTGTATGATTTTCAGTTCTTTTGTAACTTGTACCATTGGACTTATGCTGTCAGAGGCAGCAGCAGGCAATAAGTTTTACTCACCATTGAAAAGAATACATCAGATATTATTATATAAATATGTAATAAGAATGCTTCTTTTTTATTTTAATCTGACATTGTATTACCAGGAGGAATTATGTCAATATATAACTCCCAGGCCCAGAATAGCTGTAAAATAAATAAGTTCATTCTATCAATAACTCTTGCACTACTGCTGCTACAGACAGATTCAAACACAAACACTGGTAGTATGTGGTGCTACTGGTGGTACTCTGGTATTGATACTGAATCAGTATCAATAAATACTACAGCTTACCACACTTGGTTTCCAGACAGATAAGGTTTTAATTATGCAGCATCAATCACATACTGTACAGCACCACTGTCCTTAGGAGATCCACCAAGTTTACTGAATATAATGTAATACGAGAACCCCAGGGGCAGTGACTGTTGTTTAGACTTTTGAAAACAATTTTTAGTCAAATGAAAGATTTTGTCATTACTTTCAGAAGGATCCACTGACATAGTGTATTTCAGGAGACAAGCAGAAAACATTAATTGCTACCTTTTTTTCTGGAATTTTAAGTGCAACATACGTAGGGTGCCATCCTTTGAATACAAATGCGTTACACAACAGCATTTCTTGGGCTCATTGTTTTGCTGAAGAAGTGCATGTCATCTAATTCGCCTGGAAGAGATTTTCTTTTCATTTCAAAAGTCATAGTTTAATGCAAGATTAACTTCCAGGGAACATTGCGTTTATGTAATTCTCCATTTCAAGCCAAGAGTGGTGGCACACTGAAGTGTGTCTTTCTGATTCTACCCATAGCTGCATCCTAGATCTCCAAAAGCATTTGTCTTTCATGCATAAGCTGTTAGAGAATATGTTGAGATTCAGGAAATTTCTAGGAAGACAATGGATCCATTATAATTTTTTGAGAATATTATTCTTTTTAATGTCCTGTGGACTTGGTGGCAAATTAGAATTCTAATTTCTTTTTTAATCCTTAAAATCTTTTTTTTTTTTTTTTTACTTTCCGTATGGGACAGCAGTTAAGCGCAGAACATGAGTTACATAAACATTAATATATGTATTTTCCATATTGGCAACACACAGTGCTGCAGTCTTATTGTATAGTTCATTAGCTTGTTAGAAAAATGCCAACAGAAGGGAAAGACATGGGGTAAAAAAAGTGCGCTACAAAGCAGAAACTGATAGAAGGTCCATTAGCAGTGGAAGACAATCCATTTGGATTATTTTTCCACCAAATATTATTTACCGATAAGCATGGAGGGGGAAAAAATAGAACATAACATTAAAAGTGGAGTAAAGAATTTTTGATTTAGTAGCTTAATCCTGAATTTGTTGGGAAATACAGTGCATTATATTCTTTTAAAGCTGCCTATGATTTTACAGAATCAGACTCTGACAGATCAATTTTGTAGGAAACAGTATGAGTTTAAGAATCAAGCCAAACCTCGGAATCCTTTTGTTTGCCACATGTTCATCTATGGCCTTTGGTACACGTTATCTGTTAAAAATTGCTATATGCATATCCTCAGATGTTATAGATATTTTGGTGAGAGACAAATACGTACTGTGTTATTGTGTCATTTCCTGTGATAACTGTAAAAAAACCTACAGTATCATGAACTCTATAAGCGGAGGTGGTTTTTGGTACTAGTGAAATGCGACACAGCTACATCCTTTTCTTTCACTGTCACTCTTTTTAGTATTTTTGTAGGTAAATTTGTTTTATTTCAGTAGAGTTCTGTGTTTTGTTGGAAATCCCAAAACTTCAGTTCTAATAGAGACAAAATCCTAAACTCCATTTTCATTTTTTACACTTTTCAAGTGTTCTAACTTTGAAGAAAAATTCCTGCTGCTTCGTCTTGATGGCCATAAAAACATTAACTTCCTTGTAGTAGGATCTGATTTGTTAGAATAATGCAAAGTTACTATTGAAGCTTTTCAGATAAATTTTTTGCAAAAAAGAGATAAAATATATCTTCTGAAGTTGCTAGAAAGTTGCCACTCATGCACTCTACTGCTATGACAATAGTATCTTTTCTAATTTTTCCCTCTTGTGTTTTAATATATAAGCTTGTGGGTGATCATAGGGAAATATTCAGATAAGAATTTAAGAATCTTTTAGTATTCAGAGGATTCAGACGTTTCTTTTTTCAGTGTTTCTCTTTACCAATATGTCCTCATTCAGCTTTCCACAGCTGGAAATATTCCTGTCTTACTGTTAAAAATTATCATTAACTAAAGTATTTTAAAGACACTAATATTACAACATGCATGTATTAAAACTGATAACCTGAATTCTGAGTTGCTCTTTTCCAAATCCCTCATTACAATAGTCTGTGGCACTCAAGGTTACTAGAAGAGGTCTTAAAAAATAACAGGGTATTTCACACAGCACCATCAGCAGAAAAGTTCTGGACAGTTCTACTATAGGCAGTTATGGAGACAGAGAATATCAGCCAGTTCAGAAGGAAGGAAATTTCTGCACGAAAATCCATAAATGTATACTAAAAGTACAAGCCATGAATAGGAAAATAGGCCACAGAAATTACCTAGGCTCTCATGCTCATCCCAAACAGTATGTCTTCTAGGAACTCTTTGAGTCACAATAATGAGCTACATGGATGACTGGTCTGACCTAGCAGGGTATTTTATACTGTTTTATATTCTTACAAACAACAGCTTCTCATCTCTCACTACTGTAAAAATGTTTCCCTCTACATCTGTATATATTGCCATTTCCATGTTTCATACGTAGACAGGATTTTTTGTGTTTCCTTCCAAATACTGAATTCATTCTCAGAAGCAGCCCTAGTTTATGGTGACTCAGGGAGCCTGCTTTTGTGGTAAGTGACATTAAAGAAGACATTCCCACTGCTTTAGATTACCTGATCCAATGCAGTTATCGATGCTAAAGGCAATTTCCCAAAATTGTGTAGCCTGACAAAGAGGTCACTACAGAGTTCAGAAGCTGAGTTTCTCTGCATTGTGCCATGAATAGCTAACTTCCAAAGACCCTGAGTTTTGTATATGTGAGGGAAAAGACTTCAGGCCTAGGTAAAAACAAGGGGGGAGTGACCAAAAGATTTTTACCAGAATATAGGGAATGATGCTTATACGGGATCAAAGCATCACAAAATAATTCAGATAGAAGGGACCTCAGGACGTTTCAAGACAAGCCTCCTTCTCAAAGCAGGGACATGAAATCAGACCCAATTTCTTATGGCTTAATAGAGTCCAGTCTTTAAAAGCTCCCAGGATACAGACTGTATCCAATGTCTAGGTTCCTCTGAATGACAGCTCTGGAGTATGTCAACAGCTCATCCAGCTCATGTCCCTGTTCTCCCCCCGCCCCAGCCACACACACACACACACACACACACACACACACACCTTGATGTATTCTGCAATCTTGAGCATAGCACACACCATTCACCTCCTCCAGATCACTTGTGAAGATGGTAACCATGACAATTCCCAGGATAGCCCCTGCAGTGCTCATCTTTTTGCATACCTCCAGGTTGATTTTGACCTATTAGCCACTGCCCTCTGAGGATGACCATCCAGCCAAATTTTTAATGTTGTGTACCCACTCGTAACAAAATGTTGTGGCTTTTATGAAAATACACTATGGGACATTCTGTTGAAAGCCTTGTTAGAGTTGATACAAATGATATCCACTGCTCTCCTGTCATCCACAAATCCATCATTTAATTATAGAAAGCAATCATGCTGGTCAGGCATGATTTGCCCTTGGTAAATCCATGCTGACTGTTCTAAATCATTTTCTTCTCCTTCATGTGCCCAGAAATGTGTTCCAGGAGGACTCACTCCCTGATTTTCCCAGCTGTGTCAGCTAAACCAGGACATCTGGTCATTTCAACCTAATTCAACTTTCAAATTAAACTCATAGTACAGGTCATACAAGCCAAATATTCACCTTCAGACAACAGCATCTGTCCCACTGATCAAACCAGGATGATTTCATAAAACAGGAATGTGGATATGAATGTATGCAAGTGATCATAAAATTATTTTTAATAATAAATAGCTACTCTTTGTAAGCAATTTCAGTGATTGACAAAGGAGCAGTAAAATGAGAAGGTATAGACATCAGGATGAGTGTATTGCATTTCAAGTTTTATTGAGGAAAATGGCATGGTAGCTCTTTTAGATCTATGGCAATTCTTAAATTTCATTACTCTCTATCTATAAACACTTGTTGAAAGTGTACAGTTGTCATAAATGTCATATAATTATCACTTCATGTTCATAAATTAGATATATACATCACCAGAGTGCAGCTGGGGGTAGTGCCAGTCCCATGCATATGACACTTGGGGCTGGGCCAAAGCTGTGCCAGAACACCTGCACACAGCCTGCAGGTGGGAAAAGTTGACAGGAACCAGGCTCAACACAGCCCTGGGGACAGCAGAGCAAGGCTGCCATGCTTGGGGCCAGGCTGGGGCCAGGCCAGGACATCAGCCCTGCAGGTCTGGGCTTAGACCAGGAGCAGTGGCTGTGCAGAAGGACTGTGGCTTCCCCAAGGACCGGTGCCTGTGCCGTGGCTGAAAACAGCCCTCGTGGGCAGGGGTCAGCCCTGGCCATGCCTCCCCACAGCATTCCCAGGAGCCTCTCCCTACATCCACCAGTTCTATGGGACTGCTTAAGGCCACAGTGGTCCCCAGCCCTACTGGCCAAACCTCCTAAAGAACGTTCTCAGGGTCCTTACACATGAGAACCGTAGTGAAAACTGCTGCTTCACTCTACTAAAATTGTTATTTGGAAAGTCAGCTGTTGTCTTCCTCTCAGGTGCTACCTATCACAGAATCACATCATGGTTAGGACTGGGATGGATCTCTGGAAGTCATTCAGTTCAACTCCCTGCCAAGGCAGGATGCAGAGCAGGCTATGCAGGAATGCATCCAAGTGGATTTTGAGTGTTTCCAGAGAGGGAAACCTCCCTGAGTAGCCAGTTCCAGTGCTGTGCCACCCTTTATGTAAAGAAGTATGTTCACCAAAAAGAAGTACATTCACCATTCTTCTTTAGCACCCATGCTTGAATTTCGCAAACATATTAATAACCTTATGCATAATTATATGTGTATATCTTTCACATGTACACAATTGGAAAACTTAAATTCAAGTGGGGTTTTAAGCCTTCAAAATCAAGTATCACAACAGTATTGTGCAATCGGCCGTGCACTGTTTTTAATATTTGAAAAATTGCCGAGAGAAACTATACAACTTCTAGTGTTTTCTTGTTCCCAATATTTTCATGTTTCTACTATGATCCTAAGAAGGGAAGACAAGGTTGGAATAATCTATCCAGTAAGATTTCTGCAAGTTCATTTGTGGTAGTTTAATATTATTTCCTGCCAGTACTTCAAGATTGAAACAATTTTTTAGCCTATTATGAAAGACTTCTGTATTCTCATTCCTAAATTAATGCAGTCACTAAATCATTGGCAAGACATGAGTACAGTGACAATCAGCCTCCTCTGTGGTTCCTTTGGAACAGGATAATGAGTTGATATTCAGGTTTATAACTTGTATCTGTGATTATCACACTCATTTCTGTTTTTGAGGAACTTTAACTGTAATCTATTTCAAGCAAATTTCCACTGTATTTTTCTATTTTCTAGTCATTAAAATCAGCATAAAGGAAGCTTCAGGAAAAGCTGACTGAAGCATTCAGACGCCCTGATATTAAGAGAGAATCAAATAGTTGATGTGTTTGTGTTTCTTTGAATCACTCTGGGTTTTTTGGTAGCAAGGTACTAGTTTATCAGTCTACACAGCAATAGGTACAACATGTAAAGTGTAAACTGCTTTGCTTTTAATGGATGACTCAGAAAGAGAGGAAAGGCTTGAGGGAAAAAGAGAAGGAAGTTTTAAACAACAAAGATACTTGAAATGGTACATTAATAGTATTTGTGTTGGCTAATCTATGACTTTAACATTTATAAAATAAAGAGCTTAAAATCAGAATCTCTTAAGAGTGGACACTGCATATTCTAGACCACAAAGATTTTACCTAGTTCTTGCCTAGGATTTTGAAAGTCAAGCTTTGTGTGGCAACTTTATAATGACTCTTTTGTTCCTGCAGTATTGCTTGAGTTTTAAAATGCAGCTAGTCTCAATTTTGTAGCCAAATTTCATATTAAAAATATTTTTGATCACTGCTCTCAAAAGCAGATTTGATTTATCATGTGTCTGAAATTGCACTGACTAAAAATTTTTATTAATTCCTTTGTAAGTGGTCCTGATTTTTCTTAATTCTCATATCTGAAATTTGTAAGGTAGCTTGTAGCCAGTCTGGAACTTGCATCAGGTAAATGATGCATTAATAGAAAAGCTGTATTAGATTGCAATATTGTAAAATGCTAGGATAGGATAGTAGTAAACCCAACGCAACCTAGAAAAATTATCATTCAATTCATCAACCTATGTATTGGTCTTTGTTGTTTATTGTGTGTCACACAGACACACCAAAATACTTACCTGTTCTACATTATAAGATTTCATTTGCTGAATGAGAAAGGTATTTAAATGGGGAGTATGTTGCACATCTGTTTATCTCGTTTTATTACAATCCATAAAGGAAGTCAATAACTATGATAGTCCATCAATCTGTGTTAATAGCTGATGTACATAAAAGGAGATAGTGGAGTGCAGTTCTCGTTGGTTCATAATGGATAAGAAAGGCATAATTCCCTAAGATGTGAAATACATAGGTTTTTTGCTCCCGAGGACTTCTGGGGACCAATAAAAGACTTGCTCTGATCTGAATCAAAATTATTATGTCATTATAATTTGTTCTCAGAATTACAGTCAAATAGCCTTGTTGCTGTTGATTACACATGCACAATCCTGTGGTGCTGGTTTTTTTTGTGTAGTTATAACTGAAAACAATTTGTTCCATTACAGAAAATCTAAATATTTGAAACTCTGATCAACTTCTAATCCTTAATCCTTACTTGTTTAATAATTAAGCGGGGCTTTAGTGACTTGGTCTAAATAACGATTATTTTGGACAGTAATATCCTGGGTGCTATAGCAGTTATGTTTCTCTGAGAAGCAGAAGCAGATTTTCCTGTCTCTCCTTTACAATGTGCATGTAAACCTGGAGAGGTCAAGCTTTAAGGCTATAGTTCTCTACTACTCGCCATGCTTACATGCAGGAAATGATGAACCAAAGGAGACTTTAATTTCATCTTCTTAGCAATTGTCTTTCCCCTGCATCAAATACTTATTTTATTTTTCAGGCGAGGTTTACAAACAGTTTTTTATGTGAAGTAACAAGGTAATATGATCCTCACTGGAAAGGGAGAGCAGTATTTAAAATATGTCCTCAGTGAAGAGTTCTCATAATCACAGCTTCATTTAGGAAAATTTATTTGTGGAGCTGAGAACTAAAATGAATAAAGGTTTCCTACCCGGTGATAAAAAAATTAATCCTTTTTAAAGGTGTTCACATGTCATTAAGCTCTCCTTCCACAGTGCTCTGATGGAGTTCAGTGAATTTCAGTATGGATTATAGAACTGCAGAGGTTTAGGTTAGACACCTTTAATCAGTTTTCCTAAAATTACAATACTCTATCTACTATAAGGGGATACAGGGTTGATTTCAAATCAGAACAGTTCATAGAGCCCAAAGTTCTAAATTATGGTCTGAAATCTCAGATTTGGCAGTGATTTGGAAAAGGCTCAGATAACTATGTAGCAAATTATGTTTCCTCTCTGTATGCATAGGCAGACAAAGAGATGAGGATAACTGAAATGGGATATTTGATGTCTCAGTAGCTTTCGAGAGATTTTAATAATGCAGTCCCTCTCATCCAAATAAATAACTTTAAATTACTTCAAAGCACTTCATAAACACTGCAAAATAAGAAGCAATTGAGGACTTTAGAATGTAATGGATTAGATAAAAAGAATAATTAAAGTGAAGTTGTTGTTTGTGGCTTAACAAATCTATGAATAATAGCCATGGATTGCAAATATGACTAATGAATTCGGATATTTCTATTCTGTATGGCTAACATTAAAAATGTTATTGAGTCTGTTTTTAGAGCAAGTACAATCTGTGTTTTGGAAAAATGTCTCTTTTCCTGACACCTAAACTTAAATACTTAATCATATTTTATTTTAAAGTCAGCTACCTGAACTTCTCCCATGTCACTTTCAGCTTTGGTTCATTAATGAAAGGACATGATCCAACCTTCATTTACAGTAATTTGACAGAGGTGCATTTTAATTCTTCATATAAAAACATGGAAATTTTTGTATCTGTAAAAACTTAAAAACCTATATAAACTGCATATAAGTGTATATTCACAAAAATGAATAACATTTCCATTTGTATTTACAGTTTAAATACTTGTAGGTTTTTTAGTCCATATTGAAGTTTTTATTATTTAATATTATTATTCATTAAAACAATGATTTGCAATATCTCTATATATTTGCAAGTCTCATGAGGAGTGTTTGAGGGAACTGGGTCTGATTAGACTCAAGGAAAGGAGGCTCAAGGAGAGACCTGATCACTGTCTATAAATAAACATTTACTGTCACAGGTAAGTAGGGAAAGCATGAGGGTGTTCACTGCCTGCAACTACCTGGAAGGAGATGGTAGGTGGGGCTCAGCCTCTTCTCCTAAGTAATAAGCAAGAGAGCAAGAGGAAATGGCCTCAAGTTGCACCAGGGAAAGTTCAATTTGGACATTGGGAAAAATTTCTTCAACACAAGGGTTCTTAGGCATTAGAGCAGGCTGCCCTGGAGAAATGGATGAGTCACCATTTAGATATTTATTGGTATTTAAAGACATGTAGATATGGTGCTTAGGGACATGGCTTAATGGTGGGCTAGGTAATGCTGAGTTGGACTGAACTTCTAAAAGATCTTTTTCAATCTGAATATTGCTATGTTAGCTGATGTTTTCAAATGTAACAGTATTTTTATTGTAGCACCCAACTATCAGAAAGCAAAGTCTTAACATGAAGATACTTTGAAAATAAAAAGGGACAAAATGCTGCATCTGTTTTTATAACTGAGGTATGAGAAAGAGATTATAAACCCAAAATGCTTGGTGTGTTTACTGTGTGGAGATATCTGAAGTTGCACAGCTCGACTCTGGTTAGGAAAGAAACTGAAGATAATTATCTAAATTCAATCTTTTTCAGTTGCACATTAGACCTCTGAGACTGCACAGGCCATGACAAATATAATGTACATCCTACTTTGTATTCTGCTCTGCAAATAACCTGCAAATCTGAATAGTTGCATGGACCTTGCTGGTTCTGGAAGAAACAGTACAGTATGTATAGTCTTTTCCCTGATGTACATATCAATGAAATAATTTGTTTTTTTTTTTTTTTTAAATTAAGATTTCTCTTAAATGCACAGAGAAGGCTTGAGGTGAATATAAGAGGATTGAGAATGTACACAACCATAAAGTTAGATTGGTAGAAGATTTCACTGAATAGTCAATTGGCTGTTAAGCAATTAAATGTCTATATAACTGCACCTGAAATCTGATAACTGCTATGAGGTTTCCTAATTAAAATTAGAGCAGGTTTACAAAAAGGATAATGTAAGTATATTTTCACACTGTCCTGGACTATTGTAGAAATCAGTGGCAGTTTCAATTTTCGAGTTACCCACTTTTCCTGGCTTTTAATGAATTCTCTTATCAAAGCTGAAAGTATTTGCACATCTTGCAGAATTCTTCAACACCAAATTTATCCCAGAGGTACCTTGGAATTAATTTTAATAGATTTTTTTTTTTTTAATGCTGGAAAAATCATTCTACATTTCAGCACTCTCCATGATATGACAGTGCTGCATACAGACATTTTTAATATTCTCTCCAGGTATACCCCTGTGGCTACTGCTAAGACTCCTTGCTCTACAACTGTTCCTGCTGGGGGAAAGGTGTTGCTATAGCTGCAGGCTAATAGTAACTGTCACTGCTGATTTGATGCCATTTAGTCTGTATCTGCAGAGTCAAGAAAAAACTGTCTCTTTGTCAACCCTTTGCGTCTTTGGAGCTAATTACTTTTGCTCATCAGTACCAAAATATTTACATGGTTTAGCCTGATGGAGTTGGAGCACAAAAATTCACTGGTCAAATTCAGATGCTTACAGTCATACATTATGTTAATGGTGACATTTCAGACATACTTAAGGAAAAGCACAACAATATATCGAATTTCAAACTATTTAATTAACCTCCAAGATATGAGTGAAGTGAAATTATTAATACTTTGTTTAAAGTGAAGTTTTTAAAGTAAGAGAGGGAAAAGGTCAAGTTAATGAACTTCATCTTCAAAACAGTGAGCCAATTTTTCTCATTCATTCTGAAGTTTAAAATAATTTGACTGATGAAACAGGATCAAATTCTCCATTAATAAATCACTTCAAGGCCTAAGGCTTGCATATCATATTGTGCTTCGTATTTTCTTTTTCTCTTGATCACTGCCTTAACTCCACCCCTTGTGCTGAAACTCAGAAATACTGCTGTACACTGTCTTTTTGTGTCAGGACTATATAATAGTGCCCAGAGAAGTTATGGATGCCACACCCCTGGAAGTGTTCAAGGACAAATTGGACTGGGCCTTGAGCAACCTGATCTAGTGAAAAGTGTCATTGACATGGTGGGAGGGTTGGAACTGGGTAATATTTAATGTCCCTTCCAATCCAAATCGCTCTATGATTCTATGAATAGCTCAATGCAAATTACAGTTATTTTCAGTGTCTGACTGTTGTACAAGCTGCTCTTAAGCCCTTCCTTAACAATATTAATTTTTTAAGGCATAGTGATGTTTCCTGCACTTTCACCCTTCTCTTTCCTTCTGTTAAAAAAGCTCTTCTTCTTACCTCAGGATAACTACTAGCAGCTATCATGAACTGTAATTTAATCAAGAAATATTTCAGTTTATTGGGAGGCAAGATCACTAAGGTCAATTCCGTGCTACCACCTGGAGTTTGGCTCAGAAAGTTCACTTCACCTTAAGAGCTACACATATTTTCTTTCAGTGTGGGCATGTTTCAGATGGTTTGTGGGTTTTTTCTCCTCCATGTATCTTGTTTCTTTATGGTTTTACACTACTATGCACCTGTTTTATGCTGAGATTGAAATTATAGCTTTTTTAGGCATGAAATGCTGAAAAGTTATAAAACTGACTCACATCACCTGCAGCTTGGCTCACTGCCCCTAGCACTGCAGTTGATAGTATTTGTGATCTATGACAACAGTGCAAAGAAATTTTGTAGATAATCCTATATCATTTTGTGTTTGTATTTAATTTGCATTATGCAACTTCAAAGGACTGCCTTTGTTTTGAAGACTGTGTGAAAATATCAGCACATCCACTAAATGAATCATTCTGGGCTTAGTACAGATTAAAATGAATTTGTTATTGAAGATTTAGTAAAACTTCCATTTCTCTCCTGTCTTTCATATAATAGTGTGTATATATATAGCCAGAATTCTATCAGTGCTTCCATTTTATAACTCTGTTTGACCATTTAATGCATCACAGGAACTGTGTTTCTCTGGCACACTGAGGCTAAACACAATTTTTACATGTAAAATATTTTAGTTGCAATGAACATATCTGAATGAGGATATGGACTATGGAGCAATATCTCTAAGCTATCATTTCTGCACACATGCAGAAATATTTTTCAAACTTATGAGCTAGACAGCTTATTAGTCATGATGCAGCAATCTGTTCCTACTGTTAGTCCTAGCTCATAAAGAGCCAGTTTAAATTTTTTTGCAATATACTCAGTTCTCACTTCAGTCCCAGATCTATCTTACATAGAAATTGTTTAGGATTTTAAATAGCATAACTTGAATTCTAGGATTGCAGACTGTAAATTCAACTCCCAGATTTGAAAGAACATTCTTCTAAATACTCCGAATGAACTGAAGATTTTATGCAGGGATTTTGTATTTGTTTTTTTTTTCTTATATTTTTATTACAAAAGATGAAAATGTGACCTTTAACTGCTGAGTTGTGTAACTGCATGCTATTTATGAAAAGAGAGAAGAAAATAAAATGTTTATCCTCAAAAAATTTCTGTATCCGGGCTGTAGCAAAAGATATTAGATTGAAATAAATGTAGAAAAATATACAAAAGTTCAACAGCTTATCACAGGTGTAAAAGTATGAAGGGGACTGCATGTCCTCTGTAAGTAGATGGAGTTGCAACACAGCACTAAAAAAACATTTCTTAATTGGCATTAAATACCTTCTCATTATTTATTATTATGTGATACGTTTTTAGTACTTAAAAAAAATGAATCTTTACTTTTATATTGCTAGTGAAATTATGAATTAAATCAAAATATTCTCTATAGGGGGTCCCATTCCAGAGATGTTAGAATCTTAACCAAAGTCCTGAAGAAGCAAGAAATGAAGGTGAAACCAACATCCAAAGAATTTCAGGTACTAAAATATTACAAAGGGCCTCCTTGTAGAAGTGACTTGGGTAAAACTACAATCAATATTATTCCTAGGTACGAGTCTGAGAGGTAAGTTACAGTCAAAGAAAAAAGGTTTCTGAAGGCAGAGCATCTTTCACACAGGTTCTGAAGCAGAGGTAACAATATCATAAGATGGCGTCCACGGGGTTGACCCTCTTGTGTCTATTTCTGGCTGCTGACTCTTACCTTCCCACCATGGATCTCCATGAGGGTCATGACTCTGCCTTCTTGGTGACCTGCTGGTAGGTACAGCAGCCTTTCATATCCTAAAATCCTTCTCCTCTCCAAGCCTAGCGAGCCCAGACTCCTCAGCCCCTCTCACAGCGCATGGTCCCTGATCAGCTTTGGGGTCCTGTTAAATTTACTCTAGATAATGCATGTCTTTCCTTCATTGGAGAGACCCAAACTGGATCAGGATACTAAACCAAATGGATGCAGGATACTAAATATGGTCTCACAGAGCTGACAACGAGTGTCTAGGTTCATACACAACTGTTTTTTTCAGCCTGCTCTGTTGCCAGGACACACTGCTGCCTTCCTAGGCTTCCCAGTTGCAGCTCTCCCCAGGTTCTCAGCAGAGCTACTCTTCCTTGCCAGTCAGACTCCATCTTATGTTGTTGCAGGGAAACATAAGAAAAACTTTTCATATGTTTTGGCTGAAAATCAGAAAGTTGATGGTGATCCGCTCCTAAATACCATCTAGGTCACTGAGTGACAGCCCTGTCCTCAAGGCTATACACTGGTACACCTCTGTCCTAGTTTGGTGTCACATACAAAATATTAAGTGCTATTAAATCATATGAAGATGATTATAATCTAGATTTTTTTTGTCCCTGTAAAGTTTTAAAACTACCCTGGAATTAGCAGTGATTGCAAGGTCGTGAAGTCCTTGTGGTTAAAAAAAGCCAGTGTCTAAAGGATAACATTTTGTAAAATATCACCAGAGCTTAACATCAGCATTTTCTTCCATCACACTTCAGCTAAAACCCTCACTGTTCTGCACCAAAAAAGACAGATCACGAACTGCACCATTTAAATGACACTAAACCATAACATAGATTGTTCTGACACCCTCACACATTACACTAATTCACCTGAATACTTCAAGGAATAAGGCTAAAGGATCAGCATTGATTAGCAATACACTAACATTCAGTATTCAGTGATACATTATATACTCAATGAAATATATTTTCAGAGTGCAAATTCGGGACCAGAATTAAGAAGTCCTCTGACAACGTTATGAAGCTGCAACCAGAACAACTTTTTCGATTAAATTATTTCAGAAGAAACAGCTGAGAGGATAACATAACAGCTCTTCAGAGAATGAAAGAGGTTATTCAGCCTGTCTAAGTTCATCCATTCTTAGTACTTCCATCCCCTGTGGAAGGCATCTCATTTTTCTCATGTGACCCCTGTGTTTTTTGCCTGAGCAACTATGTGTGACAGCCTGTTTCACACATTTATCATTCTCTGCATGAAAAAAAGTGCTCCTGACACCTATGTTGAATGGGATTATTTTTCTTAAATCGGCATTGTTTTTCTTTTTTTTCTTTTATTCTGAAAATAAGCCACATTTTTCAGTTCCTTGAATTTTCCACATTTTAACTTTTATTAACAATTCTCTTTCCCTCATAGGTTGATTCCTAATTTTAGTTGTACATGTTTAGCTGCATTTTATTGCTGGCTTTATTCATCAGAGTCAATATGTTTGATATTATATTTTCTTATTGCTGCAGTATTAGTGTCCTGCAGGACAATTCATATTATTTTTGTACCTTATTGTCGTTTTACATGAGAAAACCAAACATAGCTGCTGAAACTTTCCCCGGCTTTGATGAACACTCATCAAACAAATTCTTAGCTGATATGAGATTCAAATTTTCCTAAATATCAGTTATGATGATTTAGCCTAGATCAAAATATGTGGAAATACAAGAAGTCTTTTTTTTTTGTTTATATGCTTGTATGCTTTTATTACATTTAACACATTTATAATACTTCTGAAATAAAGTGTACTGATTCCAAAGATCTATTTCATTTTGGCTTCAATTCTGTAGTTGTTATCCTTATACACACCTCCCTTGTCCAGGATATTTTCCACCTTTTTAAAATTTTGTCTTGGTTGATCATTGTAGATGTCTGCCTGTTTTAGGTGAGAGTTTCCTTATGCATGACAATGTCTTTACAAAAGTCTAATCAGCACATAAAATAATTTCCTGAAGACTGGGAAGTGTTGTAAACCTCTTCCTTGTTATAACAAAGATCAAAAAAGACAACAAAACTCCTCTGAGACCTGATTTCCTACTAGTACTGCTTCCAAGATGGAACAAATGAGAGCAGATTCATAATTTTACCACCGGTAAAATATGTGTGTATTTTTTAGGTTCAGTTAATAAGCATTTCCAGACAAGTGAATGTATTAATCACTGCCTAGTAAAACTGTTTCTTAATAATGCAAAACAAAGTACTCATGTTCTGTTTTATATTTCTGATGCATATAGCATATCCTCTGATGTCTGTTTCACAAACTTTATGATAGCTGACACTTGATGATATTGCTTTACCCTAACAATTTCATTTCTATCTGCTTTCTGCTATGTTATCTCTATGAACTATGTATTTAAAGGTGATTTACTAATTTTAATGTGCAAATGTAGGACTTTAAACACAGTTTATCATCTCACCTTTGATTAAAAACCAGTGGAACTTCTGGAGTAACTAGGCTAATCAATAAGTTATTTAGTCAATTCTTGAGCTGTTTGGATCTATTTATACCAGAGAAGTGATTTACAGTGCCTTTAGTCAGTTGGGTTAAATTCCAAATTCTAGAACAAGGGGCAGATGTTCGGGCTTTCCAGTTTTAAAACTTCACTCAAACCCCAGAAGAAACACTTTTAAGTGTTAACTTGGGAAAACCTCACAAAACCTTTTGAAGCAGAGAAAATATTCTTCTGTCTATTTTTACAAGGAATTCTTCTTGTTGAAAAAGAACTTCAAATTTACCCTATAGACTTACAAGGAAAAGAATAAAACTTTAAAAAAAAGCCAAAAAAAAAAAAAAAAAAAAAAAAAGCCTGCACTGTTTACTGTTTTTCATCCTCTGCTTCAGTAATTCCCATGGTTGCTCATATACATGCTTTAATATTTCAGAAACATTTTCAAGGGCAGCTATCCACCGTTAAAAGATTCTGCACTGCAGCCACTTTTCTGACAAGCTGACTGGTTAGGTTAAGGGTCCTCTTATTTACATTTGCTCTTGAGCTTTAGTACCTCAAATATTCTGCTTCCACAGCTGAGTCACTAAATCTAATGTACAAGATTTTTCAACAGTCTTTTAATTCAAACACTCATTTAATACACAAAAATCCCATTTTGATAATCAGCTTTTGTATAATAGAAACAGAATAACAGAAACATAATAGCCATAAAATACCATTCAAATTTTAACCATAAAAATCTAAGAAGAAAGTTCAGTCTACTGCAATGAACTGAACTTAACTTCCTTATGTTTTCCTTATTCACTTATTTCCTCATGTGTTTAAGTTAAAACAAGTATAATATTGTTTTAAGGGAAAAAATATTATTTGAAGGAAAAGTAAAACCAGACTTGGAAAAGAATATGTAGTTTCTGTCCAGTATCACTAGCTGAATGTAATCCTCAAAGATAGGCCATTCCTAAATTTAAAATACTAATATTCTTCCAAGATTATAAACTCTTAGTTATCTATTAAACATTAAATGTTATACTATGTAACTTGATGATAGACAAGGCAGGTTGACTGATACATTAAAAAGTGGATCCAGAAAAAAGACCATTTCTCCCCTTTCTCTTTATCATCAGTCTAAACAAAGTCTGTCTTTGCAGCCTGAGACAGAATTAGAAGAAGAAAAGTATTGCCAATCACTTTAGGAAGAATAATATAACAAATGAATCTGGCTCATTCACTCTAGGGAAAGACAATATGCATGTGTAAGCAAAAATGGCAGAACGATCATATTAATTCTGAATGTTTATATGGCTGTAAAAGGCTCCTTTCGTGTCCAGTGCTTCTAGAGGTTTGTTCACTAATGTCAACAGCATATTTACAGCACTGAGTTCACTAAGTTTGACTTGGTCTCTAATCTTACAGGTATTTCTTTAGAGGATAATTTGAAAATATTCATGTCTAGCATTAGTTTGTGCTAGTAATATCTTACTATCAGTAACTTGAAATGTTGCTGTTGCTGTTAATGTTGATGCAGTAACTTGAAATGGAGGTTCCAGACAACACATCATTGACATGAGCAATGACTCACTCAGCATCATTTGAAAGATAACCTCTTACCTGAAAATGTGGAAACAGCTTCTGGTATAGAAGATGTCCCTTTTTAAATTCCTGCTCTCTCTCAGAGAACCACATCAATTGACTAGATTTGTTGTTAGTGGGACACAGTCTTTCAATTAACCTCGATTACCTTTAAAACAAAGATTGACCTTATGATTTTCTAGAGGACTAGGCTCTGATTCAGTGGGCTTTTTCTCATTTTGATCTGTAGGCTTTGTTTCATTACCACCCTGCCTCCCTTTCCTAGATCCTTGAGTTTATAAGGAAATTCAAAGACCTTTCTCTGAATAAAAATAAGATTTAGAACCATAGAAGGATGTGAGTTTTTTATGATTCTTTCAGTTCTCTTTTCTGTGCTCTTAGAACAAGCCATTATCAAACAAAATTTTATGTTTTGTTTCAGTCCTGGGAAAAACAAAACAAAACAAAAAACACGTTATGTAATTCAACTGCCCCAGCACCTCAAAAGTAGATTTTTGACCTCTTAGCAGATTTTCTTCAGCCAAAATACATCTTACAGAAGCACTCTCATTCTCTTCAGCACCATGCTGATGGTATGATTGGCACTTGATGGCTTTTCCTGTGAGCTAGCATTCAGTTCAAGGTTTCACAGCTTCTTGGGTGAGATAGACTGAACTGTGGCCTGTGGCTGACTTTTGTCAGTTTACACACCCGTAGGAGGAACAATCCATCTAATATGAAACATTAAGACAAACAGACATCAGCCATACTGCTGCCCTCTAAGTTCAGTAAGTCTCTTGCAAAGTATGAAAGTTCAAATCATACTCTTGAGACTACATGAATTATGGATGTCTCCAATTTAACTCATGTCAACACCTGACTTGTATTCTGTCTTAAAGTTATCTTTGTTTTCTTGGTCCCTGATACATGGAACTAGAACACAGACCATTATTTTTTTCCCATGCTTTGTTATTGTATTTTATATTTCTGTGAAATCATATAGATAAATGTGTAAACAAGTAAACTTACACTGCAGAAGACATCTTTCCAGAAAGAAAAAACAAAAGACAACAAAACAAGACTGATGAGTTCTAGAAGAGAAAAATAAGCAATGCAGAAGTTAACAGAAGAAAAGTCTTGAAAACACATAACAGCAGAGATCCAGAATAATAAAGCACATTTATACAAGTAATTTCATCTTCAGTTTTAAGCAATGGCTTTATTGATTCTCTGCTTCTGAAGCCCAGTGAAGCCAACTTTAACTGTGTTCCCTGCTCCCAGGCTAGCTTCTTCATCCCTAATTTTAATTTTCTTTTCCTGCTTCTCTTCTGTTTTCTATTGATTAGATTCTTTATATTGCTCACACATACTTCTTCACAGATCCATTTGAAAAGCTTTTGCTGCTTTCAGATGTGTAACATTTTTATCTCTGCATCTTTATATAAACGAAAATATAATTCCTTAATAAACCCAACAAAGCAAAGAACAGCATATCTGATAGAAGTATTGTGTATTTCATGAACATTCAGTAAACTTGAAGATTTTATTGCTGTTGTAACAATACGGGGCAAATAAAAAATTCACAGAAGCATATAAATCTTCATTTATTTAAAAAATGCATCCCTTTCAGCATTTCCTTATGGATAAGGAAACTGGCTCATTTAAACATAGAATTGCTGTTAAACTACATATTAAATTTAAAATTTGACATTTAGGGAAACTATACATGGGGATTGTCCTCATTGACACTATGTTCTTTTAAACAATACTTCATGGGTCTGGAAGGCTAATCTTCTGTCATGCTGCATTTATCAAGGTCATGTGGCAAACAAACTGTCATTTATAGTCTGTTGTGGTGTGTTGACCCTGGCTGGATGCCAAGTGCCCACCAAAGCTGTTCTGTCACTGCCCTCCTCAGCTGGACAGGGGAGAGGAAATATTACAAAAGGCTCTTGGGTTGAGATAAGGACAAGAGAGAGGCACTCACCAGTTACCATCATGGACAAAGCTGACTCAGCTTGGGGACAATAAACTTAATTTATAACCAATCATATCAGATTAGAAAAATGAGAAATAAAAACAAATTCTTAAAATTATTCTTGCTCCTCCCTCTCTCCTGGGTTTAACTCCTGATTTTCTCTACCTTCTCCCATCAGTGGTGCAGGGGGACAGGTAGCTGCATTCAGTTCATCTGTTGTTTCTTCTGCTCCCTCCTCAGAGGGAGGACTCCTCACTCTTCCTCTGCTACATCATGCAGTTCCTTCTGCAGAGGACTGTCCTCTGTGAACTTGTCTAACATGAGTCCTTCCCACAGGCTGCAGTTGTTCACGAACTGCTCCAGTGTGGGTCCCTTCCAGGAGGTGCAGTCCCTCAGGAACAGGCTGTCTGGCGTGGGTCCACCCTGGGGGCACAAGTCCTGCCAGCAAACCTGCTCCAGCATGGGCTTGTCTGTCCATGGGGACACAGCTCCTGCCAGGAGCCTGTTCCAGTGACGGCTTTCCACAGGGTCACAGCCTCCTTTGGGCCCCTGCCTGTTCCACCATGATGTCCTCCCCAGAGGCTACAGGTGGATCTCTGCTATAGATTAAAAAAAAAAAAAATCCCCTGATTTTTATATATTTACAAAAAACTTTTTTTTTTTTTTTTTTCTGATTGAGGCTCAATATATATGGATTAGTTAGAGTATGTCACCGTTACCATATGATTCCTTTCTCTGTCTAGAACTGTAGTCTTCTTGGAGTCTGTGTAAGTGCAATTAATTGACTATTACTCTTCAATTATTTGAGACAAAGTTATGCACAGAAGTTTGAAACTCTAAGAATTGTTGTGAAAATATTCTTGTAACATGAAAATAGGAAGCATTTGCATTTGTGATTCCTTTGTTTTAAAGTTTACTCTGCTTTAGAAAGGAAAAAAAAGCTGTTTTTAAAAGAAAGAAAAAGCTTCTTGTAGCAATAAGCTTGTATGTTTATGTATGTTATTAAAAAAAATACTTTCTTTTTCCTGCTTTATGGAATAACCTATTTTAATAGCAAATTTACTAGTGGTTTGAGATATATATATATATATATATATATATGCAGACACAAATGTAGGCTATAGTGCATTCTGTTAGTAAGCACCAAAATGTAGAAAAAGACTGCTCAGTTGAACAGTGCAGCTTCTGTTACAGGAGACCACTTTCCAACAGCCAGTTGTCTTCTGTTTATGACATTTCACTGTGAATTTGGAAAAGAGATTCCAAGGCTATCACATAAAAATCAAAGTGTTTATATGAATGTCTCTCCAATAGAGACACCTATCCAAGAAGGGCCTTCTTCTGTTGCTTAGAGCATTTTCACATTATTTGTGACAGTTCAAGGAACAGGAACATCAGGTAAAGCATGTTTCCATCAGACTACTTTAGATGTTTTTTTGTCTTCCTCTTTTTCTAAACCTTATTACTTTATACTTTGAATATGTTTGGGTTTGCTTCAGTGCAAAAGCAAAAATAAAAATTGAAATCTTCAAAGTTTAAATATGTCAAGAAAATATTTCTACCCAGGGCTGTGTTGGAGACTGATATTCAGAAGAAATGAACTGCTGAAGTTCTTGTCACAGAAACATATTTTTTTAATAGAAGCACTAGCAGTTCCTTCTGTCTAAAGCTAGTCTAATGCCCAGCTTGTCAGCCAACAGCATTATTTATAGAATATGACAGAATCACAGAATCAATTAGGTTGGAAAAGACCTCTGAGATCATCGAGCCCAACCTGTGAGCAAACACCACCTTATCACCCAGACCATGGCACCGAATGCCACCCCCGGCTGGCTGCAGCCTCCTTTCAGGCAGCTGTAGAGAGCGGTCAGGTCACCCCCGAGCCTCCTTTCCTCCAGGCTAAACACCCCCAGCTCCCTCAGCTCCTTATGACAGGACTTGTGCTCCAGACCCTTCTCTGGACTCTCTCTAACCCCTCAATGTCCTTCCTGAACTGAGGGGCCCAGAAATGGACAGAATTTGAGGTATGGCCTCACCAGTGCCAAGTACAGGGGAAGAATCACTTCCCTGGTCCTGCTGGCCACACTGTTTTTCAAATACAGACATTAATTTATAATTTGTAACTGCAGCAAGAATTTACAGAAGTCATCAATATTTTTTTTTTTTTTAGAAATAAATATTTTAAATAAATATCTTTAAATATTTAAATAAATACTAAAATAAGATAGAAGTCAGTCTCCAAATACCATCACAGGCAAAATAGGCTAGAATTAGAGATATAATTTGAATTTATTACTAGCAAAATCAGAGCAGGATAATGAGAGATTAAGGTCTAAAATAAAACCTTAAAAACACATTCCCTTACCCCTCCCTCCTTCTCAGGTCTACCTCCTCCCTCTCAGGAGACAGGAAATAAGGGTTATAGTCAGTTCATTGTATGTTTCTGGTGCTGCTCAGGAAGAGGAGTCATTCGCCTGCTCCAGTGTGAGTCCATCCCATGGGCAACAGTTATCCACAAACTGTTCCAACACAGGTCACTCTTCCACAGGGTGCATCCCTTCAAGGACAGGCTGTTCCTATGTGGGTCCCCAAGGGGTGACAAGTCCTACAAGGACACCTGATCTGGCATGGGCTCCTCTCTCCACGGGCCTGCAGACCCTCCCAGGACCCTGCTCCAGACAGGCCTCCCACAGGGTCACAGCCTCCTCTCAGCCATCCACCAGCTCTGCCATGGGTCTCCTCCAAGGGCTGCAGGTGGATCTCAGCATCCCCGTGTTCCTCCCTGGGCTGCAGGGGCACAGCTGCCTCAGCTCACAGCTGCAGGGGAATCTCAGCTCCAGTGCCTGCAGCAGCTCCTCTGCCACCTTCTCCACTGACCCGGGTGTCTGCAGAGCTGTTCCTCTCACCTCACTCTTCTCTTTTCTCCGGCCACAATGACACCTGCACAATAACCTTTTTCTTCTTCTCCCGAAATATTTTATCACCATTACTTTCATGATTTCTGATTGGCCCAGCCTTGGCCAGTGGCACATCCATCTTTGGAGCTGCCAGGGGTTGGCTCTGACAGACATGGAGAAAGCTTCTGCCAGTTTCTTACTGAAGCCATCCCTGCTAACAAAACAGGGTCACATGAACCCTATACAATATTGGATCAAGACTAAAACAATAATTCTCATACCCTGTTCACATCATTTAAAGATTCAGCTTCATGGAGACATACTGATTTGACTAGATTAATTTCAAATTTCAATAAAAATAACACAAATTTGGCAATTATGGATGAACATAAAGAACATTCTAAATTCAGTCTGTTAATATAAATCCCAGAATCTCAGAAAGAATGTCTTTGCCACATTAGTTTTTCCTCACAAGAATTCTTCCCTTCTCCTGTCAGGTTCTGATAGCTGAAATTTCACTTCTTGCACGAGAATGTAAACAATAATAGGGGCTCATTAGAATGACACTTTCTTCCCTCACAGTGTCTTCTCTCAATGTGAATTTAATTGGCTGACTGGCAGATGCGACAAACACTAGAATCCTAAGATACGTGAAAAGCAAAGGCAGAAAAGTTCAACTAGTATGACAGTCAAACAACTGAACTAAAATTCTATTTAATCATGTCATTGTATAGTAGCCTCATCACCTTACTTTTCTTTAGATAAAATGGCATTTCTCTTTATTTGTAGCAAAGTTTTCTGATTAAATATGATGACAGTTTACTTAACCAGAGTTAAATACATCTGCAGAAAGAAAACCCCACCAAATTTATGGAAAATATGTAGGAATATGTAAATTCCTCAGCAAAAAAGAAAATTCTGGTTTTCAGAAATTCAAATGCCTGTGAGCAGTGATGAGGCTCACAGAAATGAATGAGAGATAAGAGTACAATGCTCTCAGTGGAGGACATAAGCATCATTTTAGCCTCCCACAAGTGTAGTCATGTCTTTGCCCTTCGATAATGAGACTCTCAACAACTGCATCACAAACTTGCAATAGCAGATGTTATTCAAAACCCATAAGACTACTTCCATGTATTCACTAAATCTCTGCCCTAGAGATAGTTTTCCCAGAGCTGCTGGCAGCTGAGATGCATGAGATAGAATCCTTATAGAATGGTACAGCTGGAAAACCCTTTAGATTTTTAATTATTTGTCATTATCAGGTAGTGCAGTTGCACATTACACAGTAAAGCCTCAGGTATATGTGACCTCTACAATATTTGACCACTAAACTAATCCAGTACAAGTTAGAAAATCAATTAAAGAATAGATTAATTTTGCTATGTAACTTTTGCTAACTACTCACTTGTGTATCACATTTGGAATGGGATAACAGAACATGTTAAAAACCATTTCAAAAATCATTCCCTGACCTCTAGTACAAAGAATGCCAGTGAGACTAGCCTGGCGTCACACAAGCAGCAAGATATCACTCGTTTCTCTCAGCAGTCTACTTTAGAAAGTAATATATAGTTAAAAAACTGCCCTCTGGCCGTGTCCAAGATCCTGCAGAAAGTTGAGCCAGGGATGCAAGAACTCTGTGTAGGAGTCCAGGCCACCAGCCAGGATTTAGGCACACTGAGCAGCTGGAGTAAATGTCCTGTTTCCTGAGTCCATGGTGCTGGTCACAGGACCAGGGGGGCTGGGGACATGATGTGCATGAGACTGCTGGGAAAGTGCCATAGGAGTCTTAGAGAAAGTCACAAGCCACTGCTATATCCATCTCTTATAGTTAATCAATTTCAAATTATATGTCATTAGTTCTTCTATTCTAACCTCTACCCTACCTATGAGTTCTGTGGCACAATTATTCTTATTTTCTTTGAGCTTTTAGATCTGCAGGGTGATAAATCAGTAAGAGATGGTGGAAACAACCATGGTGAGAGATTATAAGAGGTGGAGTTTTCACTAGTGAGGTAGAAGGTAGGAAGACCGAAGAAGAGGTAAAACTTATGAGCCAAGAAGCTTCAGGAATTAGCACTCAGTTGAGCACAGAAGGAAGTTAAATATTCACCTCATATTCCTACATCTTCTCTGTCACTAAGCCAAGGCTCCTTATTGTTGGAACATGCAATGGGTTTATTTTATCATCTTAGAAAGTTGGTTTTAACAAGGTGATGGAACTACAAGTTAGATTATAAGTTACACGTTTAAACAGTTTGACAAAAGTCAATATAAATTTCAACAACCAAATTGTCAAATTCAGATAAGAAGTCAGTCCTTTAAAATCATAGAATATCCTTAGGCTGAGCTTAGAAAGATTGATTATCTTCTTTCTCTAATTAACTGAACTTTTGTATCATGAACTGCTTTTTAGGAAATCATAGCCAGCTGAATATGACTGTGTGATTAAAAGAACAAGTAAAGAAGACACCACATAAGAAAGCTGTGTGGTAATTATTCCAGTCAATTCATTGGTAAAAAAAAAATCAAATACTGCTATCTATTCTTTATTCTATCAGCCATTAAGTACATAAAACCAGAAGACAATTGTCACTGTATTCTATGTCTTCCTTTTCAGGGAAGTCAAGCATATGACTCTAAGGTCACTTTTTGTTTGAGTACTTAAAAAGCTGTAATTCTGGTTTACAAATTATTTGTTGTACTGAAATTCTTTGGTCAAAGTTATAAGACAAAAGCCTATCTTAAAATGGGAAAAATATTTTCAATTGTTCTTTTATTCAGAATTGATTTATGAACTATGAAGTTCATTCTCACAAAAGTAAGTAATCAGTTTAGGAAGATTTTAATTTTTTTCTGAGGTATTCTTTCTATTTTCTATATATTACTTACTTTCCATTTTTCCCCACCCCAATAGTTCTAGCCATTATAAGCTATAAAGTGAAAAACCACAAATTTTAAAAATTGTCCTAGTTTTGATGAACTAAGTGTAACTTATGTACTATTTGTTTTTAATAGTCATAGAGCTGAAGGATAAGCTGAGAACTGAATCTTATTTGTGGAGCACTACAGAAAATTCACACCTTTTAAGGATATATACTTATAATAATATATACTGCTTCTTTATTTTAAATGGCTTTTTCAAACTAAATTAGTATCTGACTTCTCAAAATCTCTGCAATACTTTCTGGTTTTGGTGTCTCTTCAAAAGGTGAATTAAATTCTATCCTTTCTTCTTTATTATAGCTTTATGTATAATAAATAGCATTATTCAAACATCACTTGTTTATTTTACTTACATTCTTATAGCTAATAATTTTTCACTATGCTCTCTAATACTAATGCTTGTTCACTCTTTTATTTACTTTTGCTTTTATCGTATTTAGCTATTTCAGAGTGCATTCCTAATATCTATGTTATCTATGGAATAAAATATTTACTAAATGTAGATTATGTTTATGTATACTAAATACACTATACTGTAAACATACATATACACATTACAAAGTATTTTAAACATTGATTACATTTCTATCTATAATTTATTCAAAGCTATTTTTTAACATGTCTATAAACAGCTTCTGCAGCATTTGCAAATATTTTGTCCTTATTCCTTAATTGTCTTTGGTCCTTAATTCTAACTTGCATGTTTTGGGTTTTTTCTCTATATGCACTTTGACTTTTTAAAACTAGCTACTTTTAACTCTAAAAAAATTGTTTCAAACACATTTTCATTACTAAAAGAGTACTCCATTAGCTACAGCTTGAAGTAACTCTTGTATTAATGAAAACTCTGGTTTTAATGAAATCAACCTATATCACTGTTGATAGTGTTACCAGATTTTGGTCTTTTTGCTTGATTTTCTCAAATTCTCCTTCTAACTTTTTCACCATCCTTTTGAACATTTTAGCAATAATTGTCACTACTGAAATTCCGCAAAATGAATATTGTACGTCTAGGGCATCAGATGAAAACTAGTTCTTATTCTCACTACACAGGTGAATGTGAAGAGAGCATTAAATCAAATGTGCTCAACCACTGAAAAACCAAGGCTGTTAAAATGCTAACAGAAATAAAATTGTTGAAAAGCGGCAAATTGTAGTTGTTATGGTTACTAGGGCTTCTTTTGAAGTGCTTTAATATTAATGTTAAAACAAAAATAAAGATTAATTTGGAATAAGGCCCTCATGCTTTAAAGTGTCACTGAATGACCTCAGTACCTATTAACTTCAATGAACAATAAATTTTTATGACACTTGTGCAGGATGAGGTCCTAAACCATTTACATGATAGTTGTGCTTCATTTCTGGATGCTCACTAGGCCTCATTTTCTTATATAGAGGCAGAACTGATTATTCTAAATAGAGCATCAGTAAAAATTGACCTTGTATGGTAGATAGCTTCCATAATTATTGTTGCTGTCTTTCTGCTGAGATATGTAGATGCAACTAAAACTCTACTTCATTGCAGTAGTTGATAGAAAATTGTCAGCCTCTGTGGAAAATATACCAGCTATAGGGTGAAGTAAGACAACTGTGATGATAAATGAGATGAAAAAAATCTCAGATGGAGACTAGGACCTTTTATTTTTTAATCTTAGAGAGGAGAAGAATAAGAGGACAACAATTTATATTCCCTATAGGTCAAGAGAGAGCCTTAATAGGGCTGCTTTACCCTAGATATTTACATTGTTAATTACTTCAGATATTCTTACATGCAACCATCAAGCTTTTCACATAAATCAGTTCATAGTTGGAATATTGGACTATAGGGACTACTTGACTTCTTCACACCAGGGTATCTAAATCAGCTTATATGGTTTAGAAAAAAGAATTTCAATTTCAATTTCAATTTTTGCCAAATCTTCTCCCTCCATGACAATAATTACATTCCCTAAGCAGGTTTTGATCAGAGGTGTACCTGCTAAAAGTTTCTAACATAGGGGCATTATGAAGGAAATGGCTAGCAAGCTATTAATTACCAAATTTAGGATTTACAAATCACAGAGTCACAGAATAATTAGGGTTGGAATGAACCTCTGGAGATTATCTAGTCCAACCCCCCTTCCAAGTCACCCAGAGCAAGTGACACAGGATGGACATGATCCTGGACAACCAGCTGTGGGTGGCCCAGCTTGAGCAGAGGATCCAGAGATCCTCTCCAACATCTGCCATTCTGAGATTTACTTATTCAAGGTTTAGAGGAACAGTGATATCCACAGACGATGCCTGACTATAAAATCACATAAGGTAGTAAGTGCAGCAAAGAAAGGTAATTCTGTGATTTTTATTATATGTAAAGAATGTTACTGGCAATTATGAAAGCTAGAGATGGTATGTAAAAGATGAAAGCTGGTGCAAATAAATATTATTAATTTCTGTAATGTAATTTTTCTTGTATCTTTCATAACAGCTTCCTAAAATCATATCTAATTGCTAATATAATGTGAATTACCTTCTCTTACCAAATAATTTTACTTTTTATTTTCTACAGAGACAAGTAGAGTGAATAGCAAAATAAGCATTTATTCTATGCAGCATAAATAAAAGAATGTTTGAAAATGATCACTGATTATTTACTAAGGTAGATTACCATGATATAATTTCTTTATTCAGTGTAAAGAAAAAAAAAAAAGAGAATACCTGCAGTCTTCCAATCTTCAATGGAACATGATGTTAACTCTGAGCATTGCATAGCTAGTATACCAGTTGTGCAATTTTATTTTGGAGAAAGCACCCCAGTGTTTTTTTTATATACATAGAATAGGAATTGGCAGTTATTTAGTAGATTATGGTATCTTTATAAGAGAAAATAATTACAAGATTATTTCAGCTATTGAACAAGCAGCTCCTATACAAAATGAAACAGAGAGGAAGCCTAGAGTGTATGGAAGCAAGGATAGGTAGCCTGGGAGGAGTCAAAGAATAACAGAATGGTTTGGGTTGGAAGGGATCTCAAAGATCATCTGATTCCAACCCCTGCCTCTATGGAATACAGAGAAATCATCTAAACAGCCAGGCATCAGGATAGGAAAGCAAAGCCCTGATAAATAGAATTAAATTTTATCTTTAATTAATATTAATTCTGTTTGCTGCAAGATAAACTTGACCTTGATTTTTATTCATAACCATATTAAGTTTTCTGGGATTCTTCTGGTGTGTTATATAGTTATTATTTCTGTTTTTTAGCAAAACCACTTTCTTTTTAACAGCTCTTTAGAGATTTTCTTTATGGCTGTATGATATTATAAAAATATAACGATTAACAATCTTTGGGGATTAATGTGCTTTTTCATCAATGTAATTGCTTTTGTGAAGAAAAAAAAGTTCAAGGAAAACTTGGGAGGTGGTTATAAGTATTCTGTTTACATTTTGTTAAGGGATTTAAGCAATGGCCATTGCCTCCAGCAACTTTGGGTTATTATTTATATAAGACACTTTTCCCACTGGCCCCTGGAGTCCATCCCTGGTCAATGGATGCTCCTTTCTCCTTTGGAGGTCCAACAGTAGTGATGCTGAGCGTGTATTCCAAGCACACACCCACAGAGGACAGCAGCACAGGCAGCTGCCCAGGCTGCCACAGCCAAGGGGCTGCCCTGAGCATCACCTGCATGTGGTGGGACATGAGCACCTGCACAGGCACCCAGTGCCCTCCCCTCTTCAGCCAGCAGGCTCTGAAGCTCAGTACTGACAGCACACAGCTCTCTCAGCTCACACTCATGCTTTAGTGCATTCCTAAATACCAGAATGACCCTGCTCTCTGTCCAACACTCCTGAACAGTTCCCAGCTCTCTTATCCTCCCTGGCTGGTCAGCTTGGGGCTCACCAGCAAACAGATGGATGCTGTGGCGTGCTCGTCTCACAGGTACTGCACCTGGCTTCCCACCCAATTATCGGCCTGGTAAGCCTGCCCAAACTCACAGCCTCTTACTTGCTGGCTGATGACATGATAAGCTTTTGTTGATTGTTGATTTTTATTTTTGTTTGTGAAAAGTATTGTGTATAATTACTTACTATTCCAAATTAAAAGTACTAAATCCTACTTTATTATCCAGGCTCACTGACACCATAAATCAGCCAGTGTAAGAACACAGTTCCTCAGTTCTGTGCATTCTAATATCTTTCACTAAATCTCAAGATTTTACTTTTAAATTTATGCCCTTCATTACCTTGGATTCTAAGTTCTAAGTTCTAAGAATATTCTGGACTTGTTTTAAACATGCTGTCTTAACTATAACATTTAAAAAACAACCACTAACTACTCTTTTCCAGGTAATACAGGTTTTAGATGCAATGTCTGGTTAAATAGTTCCATTTGATTTGTCATCTAGCTCAATACTGAAGTGGGGGAGAAGTGACTCTACTAAAAATGTGAAGGGAAAAAGCAAAATACACTATAAAGGAGTTATATTTCTGTACTCTTAAGACACTGTTCTAACCAGGCAGCTGTTGCTAGGGTGGCACACTGCATTATGGCAGTGTCTGAATTGTTCTGATCACATAAGAAAAAACGATGATGGGGCAAGGATTGATGGCTATTTAACAATAATAGCTTCATTTCACTTGTGTCCAAATTTTAACCTTTTTTTAAAGTAGCATAAATCCATAGCAGCAGACTCATCATTTATGAAGATATATTCTTGAGCTGAAAGAATGGGGTTTGAGGCATTTCAGCAAAATAGGAATAAAAACATTTTGAAGCAGTAGCAGTTGCATTATTTACAACCCCTATATATAAAGCAATGTAATAAAATTGACTGGTGATTCTAGTATGCCTATCTTTTTCTAGATATATTTGACTTTACATTTGTATTTTGTGTTTTATATTTTCAAGATGTTACAAAAAATTTGCCTACCTAATCCTCAAACTAGAAGTTCCAAAGTTGGAGAAAGTAAACCTGAGGGTAAAACAACTTCATGACTAGTGAATTAAAGATTTAATAAGAATAAAGATGATTTGTTTTGTTTTGTTTTGTTTTTTTTAATAGCTTCTAATGTCATACACTAAACATCCCTTGAGTCTTATGCCAACCAATGGTATGAGCATCAGGACAATTTTTTTTGTTTGTTCAGTCTTGATTTCCCATAATCTTTGCACCAAATACTGCAGCTATAAGCATTACATTTGCATACTACAGGCTTCAGTTTTGAAGACAGTCTCTTATGTGAATCCCTTTACAAGCTCACATCTATTCTGCTCACAGATGTTATAATATTAAGACAGGCATAAGACCTATATTATAGAGATTTATTACTGAAAGCATCCTTTAAGATATACTTATGGCTGTATGAAAAGATTACCAAGGGAGTTTAAAATTGCTCCCAGTTCAGTTTTGTAATAGTTTGAAACTCCTGAGACCTTTCTTCTCTTTTCCCCTATCAGGTTATCATCACTATTTTAAGAAACAAATAGAAAATACCTTCATAATTCTAAATTACACCCCGAAATTTTATATGTAACAAACAAAGCCAACTTCTCTAAGCTTTCCACAGGTAATAGATTCTTTCTTGATATTCTACTGATACACAGACTACAGCGTCCAAAATATTTGCTTTTCCATTTCTATCACAGAAACAAAAACAAATGAACCAAAAAACCCCTTCATCTTTGCCAAACATTAGATTGAACAAAGCACAGCCTGTAAAAACCTAGCGTTTCTCATGTTCACTGCCATCATAACAAATACATGTAATCACTCTGTAGCCTAAGTCTGCAATTAATGTTTTAAACAGAAAAATAGAGATAATGCGACAAATCTGAATGATAAAACATGGACTGTCATCGGTCTTGTGTGGCCAGAACCCAAATTCCTATAATGTCCTATGCCTTCCTGCTCTCTAACATATGGCTTCTTTCAGTCTTTGGAACTTCCAGCAAACAATGATAATTTATTTTCCACAAACCTAAGCAAAGGATTAGAGATTTTCTACAAAGCAAATATAAATATTAGAGAACTTGAGAAAGGGGCTGTTACTAGCATGTTGTAAATAAAACCCAAAAACTGAGAACACCACTGCAAACATCCCTCCACTAGTGAATACATGACAGCATCTCATGAGTTAATAAATTGTGTATGCTTTGCATATCCAGGAAGCTAGGATACAAAGAAAACATTCTGCTGTTTACCATGCAGGGCATATTGCAGCCTATTTTAAGAAACCATCATAGCATACAATAATTTTGTTTCAATTGTAATGTCTTACATATAAAAAAATCCACCAGAAATATTATCCCAGAAGGCATATTTTTCATATAAAGTTGATAAATGTGAGCAAATTAAAATACCGTGCAGGCAAATTACAGAGAAAATTAAACTGTTTTCCAACATGCCTGAAGGGAGCAACAGATTTTTGATTCCTATAAATCAAGGCTGGATTGCTTCCTAAAAGGCATTTTTTTTCTGTAGACTACAGGGTCAATGATGAAATCCTATGGCTTATGCTATCTCAGGAGTAAGATTAGATGATCTACCATTTTCTAGTCATCTATGGACCTGTCAGCTATATTTAAATGACTACTTTCTTCATATGATACATCTATAATTGGATGTGGTTGAGGTTTGCCTTAGACTACCCGAGAGCAAGACCGGGTTATATTTAGATGAATACTTCTTTTATATGATCTGTCTATAATTGGATGTCATTGAAGGTTGCTTTAGACTCCCCCAAGAGAACAACTAGGCTGTATGAAAACAAATCTTAAAACCTTTATTGCAATAAGAAAGATGCCTCAAAGGCTGTTACAGAATGAAACCTACAGAGCTAAGTAGATACTGCTCCTGCTCCATGGCAGAAGCTACTGCTCTTCATGGCAGATGCCTGAGCTGGCCTGAGTTACTGACAGTTTATTATATTTATAATAAAATATTGATTGTTGACCTTTCAATTACTTAGGAAAAAAGATTGCATTTTTTTTTCCATTAAAGAAAGGAAGAGATGGCTATGCAAACAGAAAATGTTGGGTAAAAATGGCAAGAGAATTGGATCCTCCAAAATATCACAATTTACACTCATAATTCAAGCAGACCTTCAAAATATTTTGGAATCTCACAAGAATTTCTTTCCTCAATCAGAAAATGGACAAAAATGTTGAATACTGGGAGACATGACTCTTACACATATTAAAAAATATCCTTTTCATTAAGCAATCTCAATGAGATCATCACCTACCCCTAGAAAGGAGTACACTGCAGTTTACAACACCAAAATAAAGACAGATTTATTATTTTATTTCAAAGGAAACATGTACATTTCTTTTTCCTGAAGAAAGTTTAACTGACCATGTGTCTCAGGAAGAAGTTTGCAATTCCATTTGTCAGTCATCAAGTTCTCATCTATAAAATATCCAATGAAATTAAGATAAATAAATGTTGTTAGTGAGAATACTCATCTCTCTCTAAAATGTTCTTAGTCATAAAGAAATAATTTGCTGAAAGACTGTTCCTTTTTCCATTTCCTTTCAAATATTTTAATTTAGCAAAATTCAGTGACAGCTTTTGCTCTTCAAATCACAATATAGATATCAGATCTATCAGCTGGAAATAACACCTATAAGATTATACAAAAATAGCCTCTCTGGGATAGTAATAAATCCATTCTTCTAAAACCCATTTGACAATTTTACCTGTAACTTCAACTTTACAAATTATTTGCAAACAACCTAGACCCTAGAAATATTCTACTTTGACAACAATGCAATTACATGCTTTTAGTTTCACAAAATACTGTGCAACATACCTCCTGCCATAGTAATATTTCTCATGGATAATGATTTTGTATAAGATTAACAAAAAGTCCAAGATATTGGAAAGATCAAAAATTCATTAGCAACCTGAAAGCAAAAGTCATTAATAACTTTTAATGTCAGAACTCAGTATGATATATCATAAAGTGATACTGTGTGGTATTTTACCTTCTATGATGTCTTATAATACATTGTTGTAGAGAAGAGAAAACACTGGTATTTTTGTTTTGTAAATATCTAGTCAATGAATTATGTGGAAAAACAACAGCAACATTTAACATACACACTCTTGACTATGGCATGCCTTTGCTGAGGCACGATTCAAAAAATTACATAGCCCTGAGTATTGGTTTTCTAGGTCTCTTTCACTGTCTCCAGTTTCCTACACAAAAATTTAATCCATCCACAGGGTCTATAAATTTTCGCATCTGAATGATCCTTCTGATCTCTATGAATGTGGAAGGAACGTGACCTTAAAGTTAAGGAGCTAATTCTGTTAATTAGCAAATTTTGGTTTGCAGCTAAAATAGATTCATCTTAATTCATTTTAAAAGCAAGTCTGTAGTTCTGTAGTCTAAGCCAGTCATCTAGTCTTACTCTGCAGTAAGAAGACAGCTAAGTATCTATAGCAGCCTGTATGCACCCACACACATAAAAATGTATTTAAAATAAATGGGAAAAATCTTCCATTCTGTCATTCCTTAATTATAAGGAGACCTCAGATCACTGTCTTAAATGCAGGCCTGGTATTTTTGTTACTGAAGTTAGGTGAGCTGAATTCATGTAGAATTCATTTCTCATGTAGAACATCCAAATACTGTTACATGCAAAACGTTGACTACACCAAAAAAAACCAACAACATTTTATCTTAATGCTGATTTATAGAAGTTACAAGTTTATAAACAAAAGGGAGCTGTAGACAAATCTCTACACACCTAAATTCACACCTCTTCACAATTTGCACTGTTTACACAATTCACACCTATACAATATTCAGATCTGCTTCTAACATGTCACAGACAGGCTGCCTCACCCTTGTACCAAAAATTCTGACTTATAAAGAAAAAAAATAAATGTTTGGCAAGAAAAAATAAAATAACACAGTATTCAGAGGGCAAAGTCAGATGCAGATCTATCACAGAGTTTTTCAGGAGGATCCCCAGGCTAAAGTGTCTCAGACCCACACAGAGCACAAAAAGACCAGAAGAGAAAACTGAAGTCTTCCTTCCTGTTGAATACTTCTCCAACCATACATTACACCAAGTATGGATGATCTCTGCAAACTGAAGGGAATTTTTAAGACCATAACTTCAAGTGTAACTTCTATCTTCTCTGTACAAAAACATTTATCAGCATAAAAAGTCTTGCCATTTGGTATGACTAATTTTCAAAATCCTTGGTGGACTTTTGAGAATAGGTAACTTGAAGCTACCTTAATAATTTTCCACACTTTTTGAAAGCCTTTCTGTTTTACTTCTTTCCTGTTTCATTTAATTTGTTTATAGAGACATAGAGCAGTTCTTAAAGAGAATTAATATAAAATTTAAAGCAGGCAGTAGTGCTAGATAGTGCACATTTGCAGATATATTCAATATTTATAGATTATGTGGGTAATGCTAATAGCCCTAAACTTCCTCTTAAAGTTCATTTAATCTAATCCACTCAGATGTCTCAAGAGATAAAGTTCCTCATTTAGTGTCATGTCAAAGCTTAGTCCAGCCTTTGCAGTGTCACTCCTTTTGACATATTGCTGAGATAGAATCTTTAAATCCAGAAGTTGCCAAGTAGAAACATGTAACTGAAATGATTAATCAAATTATTGGGAGGGAGAGAGTAAGGAAAGAAAAAAAGATAGAACAAATCATTAATGGTCTTCCTTGAATGAGAATTAGAGCAAAAACACCATGGACTTGCTCATTGCTTCAGGTGGATGGCTGAAGTCACACTGTCATTTTTTGTCAAAGTATGCAAAAGAAATATTGGCAATGTACTTTTAATATTTTATTAGACATGTTAACTGGTTTATTTATACAGGAAGTAGTTTATAAACTTATGTATTATCAGAAAAAAAGAAAGTGATTTTCTGCAGTCATTTGAAATTTGTAGTTCAGTGATAGAGGATTCTTGTTATTTATTTATTTATTTATTTATGCAGGTCCTAGCACAACAACTCTATAAGTGTATTTTAAAATTGATGTCTATCTTGGTTGTGTTCAGATTAACGTACCATGCTGAAAATATTTCTAAAAAGAAAAATAGGGCCTCCTTTTATGTTCTACTAACAGAGAGGGAAGGGCTTAATCTCTGGAAAAAGTATGCCACAAAATTTTATGCATGTGATTAACGTGTAGAATATCAAATTAACAGAAAAATTTTGCAACTGATTTCAAAAATAAGCCTATTAACATTTTTACACCTTACTTTCCTTTCAGAACTACTAGTAAAGATTAATGGATCTTCAGCTACTGTATTTAAATGGCTGGTCTACAACATCTGGTTCTTTAGCATGAATTTGCACATTACCATGCCAGTACTATTCCTCTATTTCACATGTGCATTTCTTCTGGGATTAATCTGTGTTTCCCCAGAGGTACTAAAAGATGATGCATTTTCCTACCATGCAGTTGCATGGTTTCAGGTCAAGCTTGTCACATGAAAAGAGTCAATGTAGGATATCTTAACAATTATGAAAATTCTCTCACTCAGGAAGCACTCAGAAAACTTCAGTCTTCATCAACCCATTGGCACCTCTTGATCTAGCTAACAAAACTAATCTCTTTGGGACAACTACGCCAAAAAACACTGATGGTTTAATTTCTCACAACTAAAAATCATTAACTGCATTAATAGAAATATGTGGAACATTAAAAAAAAAATTAGATATCCTTTGTCCTGAGACATTAATACTTAAGAATTGCCTATGCTGCCTAGTATTTAGGTTACTTCAGTCATTAATTTTTATATATGTCATTAATTTTTATACATGTCATTAATTTTAATTGACTGAGATAGGTCTCTGTAAGCTGGTAGCAAAGGGATATCTACCCTTTTAGTTCTGATATATCTTCTACTGAAAGCTGAACCAGGTTACATCCTAATAACCCCAAAAATGCTGTAAAAAGTCTGTGAATGAAGTTCCTTCTTTGTGAAACAACAATACCAACAATACTCTGAACTTCTAAATGTGAAGACATTTAACAGCAAGACAGTGCCCACCATCTTAGGCTCAGTCTTTCAGGGTTTTTACCACTAGTACTCTTATACCAAGTAAACCCATAGTTCATGAAAACTGGGCAGCCTTTAACAGTGAATGCTGCCAGACCTATTCTTACAAGGTCCAGAAGGTCCTTCACATACTAAAGCGTCAGCTATCTTTCTGAAATTCAGGTGTCTATATTCGTTCTGACTTTTTTCAAACAAAATGAGCATTACCTCTTGATGATTGTGGCTCTGGGAAGTTTCTCCTCTCTCAAATTGATGAAAGTATGAAAAAGCAGCTGCTTTGGAATTATTCAGTCCCAATATGCATTCTACCCAAAACACAATACTGTATCATGAAAAATAAAGCAGAAAAGTCCATATCAACCCCAGGATTCACTGGAATTTGCCATTGGCTTTTTAATCATGTGGGCCACAAACTGATAGTCGCATACACAGAAATTAATTCAGCTGTTACCTGACTTCTGATATATCATCACTGACATCAGAAAAGGAAGAGTTATGGTCCTCATAATATGTGCTTGCACACAACTCTGAGCCCAAATGTTCCCTGTAGGGAACCAATGAGCCCAAGTGTATCTTTGATTCCTGCTTCCTATTGATCTCCAGCTGTCATAAGGAAATCCTGTTCTGTGATGTGAGGAGGGAATGCCAAACCCTTAAATACTCCCCAGATCATAGACAGTCTACTTTTATGTTCACATAGTGCTGCTCCAGCATCTTAGACAGCACTACCACACAAAGTAAAAGTGCCCCAGAATCTCCATTGTCATTTACTTGTCTACACATCAATCTGTGACTGTCTCTTGGGCTGCTGGGAAGCATCACACTTTAGTTCCCACAAAAAGATTTTATTTCTCTCTTTATGCAATATCCACATTGCCACCTTGAATGTGTAGTTAAAAGATTAATGCTTTCCACCATTCAGATTCTTTCTGAAACAACAGAGGATGAGCCACCCAAGGAATCCTGATTTCTCACGTAACATTCCAATTTCAGCAGTGAGCTGATTTTTTTCTCTTATGCTTTGGTCTTTAAAACTGTAGAAGTGTTGAGTGAACATAATAAATGCACTGCCTAGCACAAAGAAATACTGCTTCCAGAACTTAAAACCATAGAGAACTGCAGCATGAGCCTGAATGACAAAATAGAGTTTAGCAAGCCACACATTAAAGCCAGAAATTCTAATTGCTTTCAGGCTAAGTGTTGCACTGAATGTGGCTATAATTTTAACAGATGTTCCTGGAGAAAGAGCAGGCAACAAATTACCTGAAAGCCACCTGCCTTCTTTTAGATTCTGAATAAAAATAGAACGTTACCTATTTTTTTTTAATTAATTGAAAAAATGAGCAACTTTCTGTATGGCCACTTTGTACATTATTTTTTGTTTATTATTCAACCAGTTTCAGATTTCTACCAGTAAAATGGCTCATAGCTGCATCACATCACACTTCAAAACAAAGAAAGAAGTATGTTATATAGTTCTTCAATCACTAATTCATTAGTGTATTTCACTGAATGAAGGAGGCTGGGTTCTCTGTGACAATCTGCGCTATGTTAGGTCCTCCAGCAAGGGAAAGAAGAGAAATCTGAGCACTGCTCCCAGTCTTCAGAGCAGCTGAAAGCCTGGGTTGCTAAATGCTAAATGCTAAATGCTAAATGTAGATGAGTGACTGCTCTGCCCTCACTTCTGCCACAGCTCGACATTCAGCCTCTCAGAGGTGACACAAGCCATCCTGCTTGCCACTGTCAGAAATGTCCTGTCGCCAGAGCAGGAGTCCTGACTGCAGTCCAACACTCTGGATTGCATCTGGTGTGTGCTACCCATGCGTCTGCTGATGGATTACCTCCAAAGAGCCAATGAGTTTGTAGCATTTTTGCCATTGATTTGTTAGAGTGAGAGATTCTCTGAGAAATTCAAATACAGTTTTCACTTGCTTGTTCTTATAGAGTTGTATCTTTTGCCAAATATATGGCAATCTGTGGCCAAATAAAAAGTCTTTTCCCATACTCCAATGAAATCATCCTGTCTCAGCCATATTTGGTTGGCTATCTTTGTTTACATTAAAAGCAACAGAGAGGTGGGAGAAAAACTCATTGAGGGGCAATGTTATAGATTTTCTTATTATTTGGTAAGAAAGCCTGTGAACTCATGGTAAAAAAATATTCATAAGGGCAACTGAAAAGGGAGCGTTCCAAAATACAAATGTTTGATTAATTAAAAATGTCCCATCTATAAAGACAGCCTAAACCACAGACTTGGTAAATTCAGTATGTCACTTTAAAAAACTTGTGATTTGGCTGCAGTTTTTGTTAAAAGCCATATACATTGTTTGGAAATGCAACCCCCTCTGCCCATACATTTCTACATTAAATTAAAGAGGAAAAAACATAATCATGGGAAATGGGTTAATCATCATCAGATTGCTTGGAGAAAATATAGCACTTTTTTTTTTTGTCATTTTCTTTCTCAAAAATAAAAGCAGCAATGGGTCTGCTAAAATTCCATTGACAAAACATCACATTCAAGAAGTCACATTCAATTTTGTAATTGCTAACCCTTCTCCACCCAGCAAAGAAATTGTAAAAAGGGTATTCAAACCCATGCAACCCCCAATTGAAGGATATTCTTTTAAATGAAAATGAACATTCACAGAGACCTCATACTCCATGTGCTGGGTCCTATCTGCTCGAAGCAGAAACTCCCAGCTGGAATTGTGCAGCACTCTCCTGGACAGCAAACTGTCTGGCCATCTGCCTGCATCTGTCTCTTCTATGCTATTTCCCAGTTCCCAAAAGTATGCACTGCAGCCTCAATTCACTTCTCTTCACACTTGGCTGTACCATGTTTATAAGTTATTTGGCTGGTATCGACACATCATATTAAAGAAATATAAATCATTGAAAGTAGATGAAGAAAATTACTTGATTGCAAGCAAATAATAATGATAAAAAAATCAAAAACAAAACCCCACCAAAACCAACCAAACAATCAAGCAAACAAAAAACAAATAGGAAAATAGTACTGGAGGTCTAAGAATGAGAATACACCTAATTTGGCTGACCTAGAAGATTCAGCCACTGGCTCAGCAAGCTGCTTATTCTGCTGGCTGTTGAGGATTCAAATGAGAAACAGGAAGCAGACAGAGACAACCATCTGTTTTACTCAATGTTATATTACAAAGAAGAGAGATTTTCCTATGTTGTAAACATTCAAGGCAGGGGAAATGTTATTTTCCCTTTGCAAAGAGGTTGTTCTACCTTTGTTTGAGTGATCAAATGAACTATTGGCAGACTATTTCCCACCTTCTACCCATCCCTTTACCCTGCAGACTAGTGCAGCTAATGTATTTAAGAAAATGTATATAATTACTGTGCCATTACTGATTGAAATAAATTCTAGAAGATCTGTCTGCACTAGAAGAAAAAATATACATGACTGAGATAAAATCCACAGCTCTGTGCTCTTAGAAACTATAATGACCCTGACCTAGATGAGAAGAAAACCAGAGCTAATAGGTTTGCAGATATTTAATTAACCAGAATTTGCTTAGGTTGCCCAAGTTAACTTTAGCTTTCTTATTAGTGCCTAGGTTTATTGTAATTCAAACAGTTGTGGAAGCACTCTGCGTCTTAACACTCAAACCCACAGTCTAAACAACATTAGCCACATGAAAATTAACAGAAATCCAAACAAATCCCATCAGAAGACATTTTGCAGTATGCATGTATATGAGAAATATGAAGATAATATTTCTTCTGAATGCAACAATCGGAAAGATTATTAGACTGCCTAACCTTCCAAAAATTTTCAAGAAAATTGGAAAAGGTTCAGACAAACCTCATAAGACTGATTCAAAATCTGCAGTTTGAGATTCAAAAAGCTCTATTTACTTAACTTTTCAAAGGCAAGGGGTTTTAATCTACTAAACAAAGGCATAACAATATCCAGTGAGTGCAGCTGAAATTGGATAAATTTTCAGCACAAATAAGGCATGATTTTTTATAGTAGAGATAATTATCCAAGAGAAACCTGCTAGTAAGTGTTGTGCTCAATTTTCCATCACTCAGAAGCATTCAATTAAGACTAAATATATTTCTGAAAGACATATAAAGCTCAAAGAGAAGTTAAAAACTTGCTACCTGAAATTATGGGCAAAATCCTGTTCTGTTTTGTTGCAATTGGGTTTTTTGTTTTGGTTTGGGTTTTTTTGTCTTGTTTTGTTTTTCCCCAGAAATTCAGGTTATTAAATATAATAACATTTTCTTGCATTAAAATCGATAATTTTTTCACAAAATAAATACTTTCATTACATTTTGATAGCATCATTTACATTGAGGAGCAGTGTTACAGAAAATTAATCCTATTCCAAATATCTTACCAACCACTGAAAAGGAAAATAATATAACAAGTGAGGCCATGCTACCTGTCCCAAGACATACATGACCTATATGTATGACCATCAGTGTCTATCAATTGAAAGGCAAATCTTGTAAAAATCAGTTATTTTCTTCCTCATACCCTCCATTCAGTTCAGCTTCACTGAAAGAAGTCCTAAATACAAGAGAAGAATTTCCAACATCACTGTACTTGTAAGTGGTTGGTTATTGGTACAGATATCCTGAGAATCATTTCTTCACAGAAGATAAAAGAATCTAAGGCATGTTTCCCTCCCAGCAGTCTCAGGTTTGTGGGCAGACACTGAGCTCCTGACTCCCAAACATCTGATCTTAATAGAGCCAGGAGCTGTCTCTCAGAGTTAAGCTTTTGTTTTTAAATGAGACAAAGACATTCAGTCCCCACTGAAGTCTCAGTTTAGCAGAAGTAGAGAAATGAGGAAAAATAAAATTTTGCACACTTCCTTCCCCCACCTGAAAACTGCTAGTAACTCACCAAACTATGAAATTTATTTCAAAATAAACTTTATTCTTATATTTGGCATTTTTACCTTACTGTGGTCAACAGCTACCTGGCTCAAAACTATGAGTTGAAAGAACTTTTGACAGAGGCTGTTTAAACACCTTCTAGCCTGATTTAATGCAACAGAATTAAATTACCAACTTGAAAACTAAACCACTCATTTTATCTCTGCTAATAGGTAATTCAATTTAGTACATAACTGATTATGGAAATGATCCTGAAATATACCTTCTTGCCAAAAATACACTGAAATCTTACAAGATTGATACTTCTCTTTTTATGAGCTTTCATAGTTATATATAATTCTCTATGGGGATAGCCAAAGACCAGTGGAAGGAAGGCCAGGTATTTTCACCGAGGTCTTGCTTTCAAGAGGTGTTAATGCTGGGACAGCATGGATAATTATTTTTTTTTTTTTAAATGTCAATAAGTCTTACTTATTGAATTGGAATTCTCTGGAAGTTGGAACGTGCATTGTAAAGATACACAGTCTGCATTACTTTATTATTGTTTGGTAAAGCAGTTGAACCAGCCCAAGAAAAATCTTCAGAGGAGTACTCTGTGTTTATTAGGGTTTCTTTTTCAGACTTTACTTTTACTTTGTTGACAGCAGCAGCTGATTTAAACCACCTAAATCATTGTAAGGGATTTCTCTAGATACCTCTTCATAGCAGTCCAAAAGGTGTTGTATTTTGGATTTGTGGTTAAACCACAGATGATAACACTATGGCTGAAGAGGTTGCACCAGCATCATGCTTCCTCTTTTCCCCAACCTCCCTGACTTGCAGCAAGAATACTGAGAGTGGACAAGAAACTGGGAGGTGACATAGCTGGGACAGCTGACTCCAACTAGTTAACAGGATATTCTATGCCATGTAACATCATGCTAAACATTAAAAACTGGGAGGAGAGGAAGAAGGTGAGGACGTTTAGGCTTTCAGGGTCATTGCTGTCTGAGCATTGGTCTGATTGTGGGCAGTGGCATGTGGCTGTCTGCATTATTTGTGTTTTTCCTCTCTCCTCCTCTTATTAAGCTGTCTTTGCACAGTTTTCACACTTTTGTTTAGTCAGTTCTCTGTGCTTCTAGTGGGAGTAAAGTGGGGAGTAAGTGCTTAACTGCTGCTCAGGGTCAATTCACAACATTCACACTCTCCCACTATACAACTATACAAGCCCAAAACAGGAGTAAAGCTTAGACCATTTTTTTTTTTTTAATCAAATAGGAACACAAACATATTTCTAGGCCTCAAAAACATAAGTAACTATAAACGATATAAGTTGCTGTCATAGTAATATCTCAGGTGTAATATAGTGGTTTGCCTTGTATATCCTTATGCTCTAAAATTCAAATTTGCACAGCTATAAGGAACAACCATTGTCTAGGGAAAAAAGGCAGTGGCAAGTGTTTTTTCTCTTTTAACTTTTTTCTTTTCCAAGGAAATGTGACATTTTCATTTACTTCATTTTTCAATTGGTGTAAATTTTCTATAACTATTCATGTTTTGCACTTAGATTGCAGAAACTCAGGATATGATTATTAAAAGCAACATTAAATGTTCCCTTGACTAGGAAGATGTACTTAACCTTATAGAGCTGTATTGGCAACAGATTTCTAATATCACCTTTTTGCATTCTAGCTCTAAAAAAATTACAAAATTGCATAGAACAGATAACTTCTATTGTCTCACATACAGAAGAGGATATGATGGTAACTTTTTTTAATAGTTAAAAACTCCTTATTAGCACTTTGGACAGAATTAGGTGAAAATAGACACTGTAGAATTTCACTGAGTTCTGCTTAGGTATTTATATTCCCTCATGTGAGGGAACCACTTGCTTATTTTACTGTTTCATTCTCTGATTGCCATCTTCATGACTCTTCTCATGAGAATAAAGAATCAGGAAACAAATTTAAACTTTCTCATAATATTCTGTTTCACATGCCAGTGCACTAATTGTAAATTTCACTGATGTTTGAATCCATCAGGTTTAATTAGAACCCATGTAACATTTTTATGCCTATCTTAAGACTTCACATTTTAAGGAAGCAAAGACCTATAAAATATAGACCCATTTATTCCGGTGATTTCTTTGACTTCCAGTGAGCACTCCAGTCATGGAAAGATAAACTTTCTTGAAAATTCCATTTTATTACACAATCCCATTTACTCCTGCTAGTCATAAACAAATTAAAAAACAGCCATAGACAGTTTGACAGTGCTGAAGAATTTGCAGGTAATTTTAATGATGGAAAACATACTTCATCACACTTCTCAGAGTTCCAAACTGATCTTTGGCAATGGGGCTGATAATTTGATTGTTCTGTAATGTACAAATGCATAATTTGAAAAGCAGAAATCATTTTACAGAGAAATTAATTAAATGTAAATGAAGTCCTTGTACAGGATGTTGATGAGTAGTGATATATATATATATATATATACACGGAGATAATGAAATAGGAATAATAAATAATAGCTCGGCTAAATATCCCATTAAAATGATTTCCACGTCAAAACAAATATCGTGATATAATATGGTCCTCTGCATCATTAATTGGAAATATAAGATATTAAATAAGTTCTTTGTTTTCTTCTTGCCATCTTTCTATTCCCTCTTAATTTTAGGATCTAACATCTTTCAAATTTGCAGTGCTCAGTAGCACACCTATTAGAACAGAATTAAGATACTGCCTATTGCATAGGTAGACTACAGAAAGAAATGAGGTTCTGGGCAGTAGGTTAAAAAACTTATTTTAATTTTTCACTTCAAATTACTGGTGGACAAACTTAACATTCATTTTACATTGTCTCTCATAGAATGTCAATTCCATATTTTCCCTGAAAGGAGTGCATTCTTCCACTCTGGCAAGCAGGCCCTGTGGGGGGACATGGACAGGACCAGTCCTGCTCCAGAGGTGCTGCAGGGACACGGGGTGGGCAAGCAGCTGGCATTGTCTAGGCCTTGGGTGGATTAAACCTAGCCCGGAAGACAGCACAGAACCAAAAATCCGCTCTACTCCTCTGCTGGCTATGCACTAATCTTTCATGGAAGCTCTCAAGTATGGAGAGTAAATCACCAAATCACAGAATATTCTGAGTTGGAAGGGATCCAAAAAGATCATCAGTTCCAGCTCCCAAGTGAATGGCCCATATGGAGATCAACCCCCAAAGCCTGGTGTTATAAGCACCAGGCTCGAACAGACTTAGCCACCATTTCTGTAACTGTGCCTGGCAATACATGTAATTTTATTTGCTATTTTTTCTTATCTCAGCATTTTGACTGTTACTAAGATTTTTTTCTCTCCTAGTTTCGTTCTCTCAGTGATCCAACATACTTAAGGTATTAACGATGTGTAATTAATTTCCTGATTTTTTACTTTTGTTTAGCATGAGGGTTGACAGAAATTCATTCTGATGGGAAAGATTTGTAGTTATCTTAGTATTCAAATAACCAAATCAGGGAAATTTTTAATAAAGGCAGCATGATCATACTTAAGTATAATCTGTAATCAAGTGTAATCCTGATTTATCTGATCAGGGAGAAAGGAAAAAAAAAAACCAAAAACAACCTGAATCAAGAAACAGTCAATGTTACAGAGCAGAGAGAAGATTGAGCAATTTCCTGGCACATTTCTTTTACTGTTTCAACGTGCAAAAGATAGCTGAGTTTTTTCTGGATTAATTTAGACAGGATCAATCAACATATGTTGTCTTCTCTTTTTTTCTGATTAATTGCAGTAAGCGTCACATGCTTATTTAAGCAGAATCATCTGTATGGAGTTAATCTGTTTATTGATTAGCACAAAGCTGCTGTTCAGCTGAATCTCATTTGATACAACATGGTGGTCCAGTATCCAGAAATACATTGCAAGGAGAAGAACCTCCCTTTATATTTTCAGTATCTTTTTAAAATGGCAATTCACATATTTGATAAGGGTTTCTATACAGAGCTAATTTTTATAGCATGCAATATTTTTAAATTTATGAAAAACTAGCCTTAATACCTGTTGTAAAGAATGTTTTATTACTATGGCTTAGCATTACACATTACAAAAGTAAATTCTAGCCAACCACTTACGTTAATCTGACAAAGATGTATTACCTATTTTAATGACAAATATTCAACAGTTAATTTTACTATAACTTTAAAAACATATATATATTTCAAACTGCTCCCTATTTAACCTTATTGTGTACATCAAGAGCACTTATCCTAAATTTTCTTTGCATGGAATTGTACAGAATTAAAAAAATATATACTAATAGATCATCTAAGTACAAGAAAAGAGTCACTGACTACTCTGGTATAGATAACATAGAAAATAGGAGTAACTGTAAATTTTTGTGGATTATTGGATATAGCTGCAATAATAACACCACATCTTAATTATTCCTGTTCTGAAAAGATACCTAGGTAGATAATTAATCCTGTTGAATATATTAAGTAGAATTTGAAAAGATGTGATTACTTAAAGTAAGAGTTTTCTAAGGAATATAAAGAATCCATCAGTGGATTCTGACTTCTGGAAAACAACATGTAGATTACAAATCACGAATAATGAACTCATATTTATCAAGTAATGCTAATTGTATCAATAAATAGTAATGGTTCCTATACCAATAAGGTAGAAGAAAAGATTAATTTTGAAGCTGCAGTGTGAAATCAAAGTCAGAGCAAACAAGAATCATCAAGACATCTCACAGGTATATTTAAAACAGGAGATGGGTAGTGTGACGTTTTTAAAACAAATAAGCCATAAAAATCAAAGGTGTGGCAGACACAAGAAAAATACTGACATTAAAAAGCAGCACCGTTTTCTGTGACAGATTCAGGGATGTCATAACCCTTCCTTCAGTCAAAAGTTGAATGACATTGGGAAAAAAATGTTTTACTATAGTAAAATTCCACTTTATATCCTGGAATTATTATATAAATTATATCACAGAACAGTTTAATGTGTTTTTAACTTGTTGTTAGGATCTCTATTAATTTGCACAGACCTCCTCTTGTTAATATTCTAACTTTTTAGATAATCATCCTATTTAGATTTGCTTATTTAGCTAACTGCCTCCATGCATGTGTTCAATGGGGAATTCAACTGGTAATTTAATAGCCAGGACTCTTCCTTAATCCTGTTGATGTATTCCCAGTGATTAACATTCTGTGAACAGCTGCATTGTTAGATGTCCAAATAGATTGCACCAAAAATGATCATTTATATGTTGTGGGCTTAGTGGACAAAATGAAAAAGGATTCTTTATTGATAACTAGAGGGGTTTTTTTACAATTTTATGAGTTAATAAGGTTCAATTAAAATTGCCAAGTTGTGAGTTTCTTGCACATGTCTCTGGAGCTTTGAAAGAAGAAAGTTTAATGAACGGTTGAACAGTTATCCCGATACCCTAGTAATTAGAGAACGGGTAATTAATGTGCATCTATGGTAGACTCTGGGGTACTGTCAATGACCCTGCAGTGTGGCAGAAAAAGGAAATTATGAGCTTGGCATGGGAATACAGCTTTTCCTATTTTCTTAAATTTTAGATCTACATCTGTGTTTAATTAAAAGAAGAAATGAATTTCCATTAACACCATTAGGCAACAAGCTCTGATTGGTTACAGTCCACATGGACTTTGTAACCGATAGAAACTTGGGAGATCAGAAAAGATTTTTTGGGGATCTTTTCAAGTGTCTGAAGGACTTTTCACAGAAGACAGCAAACATTTAGGAAAAAAGACTCTTAAAGGCTGGAAAGCATGATAGTGAAAGACATCTGTATTTCTGTACAGCTTCTTCTGTTACCAATTTTATTTTTAAATTAGAGTGCAGGTGCCCCAGTCCTTGCAGTGGGGCTGTGGGGCAGCCTCTGTGAGAAGCCAGGGCTGCCCCGTGCTGCACATGGCCAGCTCCAGCCAGATACCAAGGGGACAACAGGACATGCCTGAGCCCCTCAACCAAGGTGGTGCTGCCTCTAGGAAAGAGCATTTGAGAAAGAGCAGAAATGTAGGGAAAACCAACATTACAAGGAGGAGGAGGAGGTCCGTGGCACCAGAGAAGGTGTTCCCTGAAGCCTCTGAAGCATCCATGTTGGAGCAAGGAAAAACTGTGAGGAGAAAGCAGTGCTGGAGGTGAATTAATAGGAACTGGCTGCAGGTCCCTCTCCCGGAGATGCTGCAGAGACTGGATGAGGATGGGGCATGCAGGCAGAGGAGCTGGGAGTGAAGTCTGGGAAAAAGGTACTAATGGTGTGACTTTAATGTTTCCTCTTATTTCTCTCTACCTGAATTAATAATTATATTTTTGACTGGCACTCAGTTTTTCTCTACTAAAGGCTATCTTGCTGATAATGGTAATTGATAAGCAATTTCCCTATCTTACTTTGTCCCATAAGCTTGTTTCCTGTTCTTGCTATTTTCTCTTCTGTGGTTTTGCCCAGGGCTAACCCACCACAAGATGTTATAACTCTAAATACGGTGAGGTACGATCTGTTCATAACAACTACAATTTAGTTTTATTTAACTTTAGAAGAAATACAAAATCGCCTTTTTTATTAAATATTTCATTTGTGCAAGTCTTGTACAAATTAATAACGCTGAAGAGTACTTATTGAAAGAGAGTCCTCACAGATGTTAGATAACTAGGTAAGCTGATGCAGCAGTTTCTAGAGGGATTCAGAGGAAAATTGCTTTTATGTCCTGAAGCAAAATAGCATTCCATATTTCACATGATAATAAAACATATCCTCAGGGTAAGTAAGTTGTCTCTACTTTTAAAACAAAACACAATTCAATTTGTATGCAAAAGTAAAGTACTGTTTTATGAGAACAAGTAACTCTCCCGAGCTTACTGTTTTAGCAGATTCTAATACCTTTTGTAACAGTACACTAGCTCCAAATTAACGCTGGCTGGCCATAACCAACTAGATTTATAAGATTCATTGGGATGTTAAGCATCAACTCATAGTTAAATCACCAGAAGCGATTCAAGAAGTTCCACGATGTGGCTTTAAGATTGAAATGCCCTTCAATACACCTAAATTTTTGAGTATCTGAAAATTTCAGCTTCTTTGAAAAACATAGATATACACATGGAACAGTTAGTTTCGCCAGACATGTAATTTACACATAGGAAAAAAAAAAACCTGAACAAAAACCATTTCACACCCACATTTTAAAGCATATAAATGTAAGTTCAACTGTCTCTGTAAAAAAAAACCACTCTAAAATACAAATCAAGAATACTTAAGGAAACCAGCCATGGATGAATTTAAAGGCAGCTTTACCTTGCATGAGCAATCCAGATGGAGACAATACCCTAAGTAAATTTAAGCATTCCTATTTTTTGTTTTGCTTTTATTTTTTCTAGTTGACTAAATACTTGTCAGTTATTTCAGATGTACTTCCAGAAACCCATACTATACTTACACACTAGAAAATTTCCTAAACAGAAGTCAATTTAGTCTTTCTGGTAAAGAGCAAGTTGAGAAAAGCTGCTTGTGTTTGTCCACATCCATCATAGACACTTCTCAAAAATTAGTTTCAGGCCACTACAAGTCCAACATTTCCATTTCCAACATCAAGGTATTTTATTGATTATTTGTCTGATTTAAACACAGCTGAGAACCAAACACCACACAGACACTCATGCCCTCCCCTCTCCTCACCCTCTCATCAGGATGGGCGAGAAAATTAGAGCGAAAAAGTGAGAGAACATTTGAGTTTAAATAAAAAAATAAATATTTTAGAAGCTTTACATTTTCCACTTCTTTCCATTTTATGAGTCAGAGACAAGAGAAAAGATATTCTTAGTTCATTTAACCTATGCCCATAGTATCACTTAGAACTACAGTATCTTCAACAGCATTGGAGTAGAATATTTTTAAAACACTTATAAACATCCTTATAAACTTACAAAATGGTCATAAGTGGACAGAAGTGTGTCTCTGTCTGCTTACATTGATCATCCTCTTAAAAGGAATGGGAACTATCCAATTCAGTTCTAATGTTTCAGAATAACTAAAGACTTTCAAAGAGTAAATGGTGAAGGAAAAAAGGTCATTTAAAAATTAATTTAGAGGGAGATAGTGGCAAACAACTTATCTTCAAGAAGTTTGTTCAGATTTAAGTTGCCATTGGGGAAAAAAAGAAAGGAATTATTAGTGTCCTAAGGAAAATGATGACACACTAAACTACAACTCCAAAAAAACTAGCACTGATCTCTGGTTTCACATAAAGGTACTTATGTCTAGTATGGCTTTGAGAGTCTTGAGAGCATTATTTAGCAGATGCTGAAATAAGCATTGAGGCATGATGTTGCAGTCACAGACCTGAAGTTGTCTCAGGCTTTCTGGAAACCACAGGCAAATTTTAGTTCTGTTGCAAAACTGATGCAAAACACATACACTAGAAGCAGCAAAACCCACACTCTAACAGGATTCTGAGAATAAACCCTGCCTAATCCTGGAATTTAGGAGCCTTAGCTACACAAGTGGTTCTACTTACCTTGAGATTCTTTTAAAAATCTGCTCTTGAGTGTTAAGCATACATATTTAGTTTTATACTTTTGTATAATTCAGTCACAGGTCATGGTGCTGCTTTCTTGAGATAGCTGAAATAGAACTCTTGTTTACCTAGCAAAGAAGATTGTGTACAAAATACTATTTTCTAGCAGTATCTCATTAGCAGCCTATTCACAAAAACAGTTCCTGAAGAATTTCTGCCTTACAAAGACTTCCTCTGAGTATTTCTGCAAGACTGAGTGACTCTTTTTCTAAATCCTCTTCCAGTTTCACCAAGAGAGAGAGAGAAACCCACAAAGATGAGATGCAGTAGGATGAGTCCAGATTAGTGGATCTGTTCCCTGCTGATTGCCACTCAGGCAATGTCACATGGTAACATATTGTGTAGTCAGACAGAGATGATGATCCACCAGACATAATGCTGCTCAGGGTAAGTGACAATGGAGGCATTGAAGTCTTAAGTCAAGAGCTTTTTTCTTTTTAGTTGAGCTATCTTAAATTTTTACTTGCCATCTAGATAGCAATAGGGGCTTTCAAAAGATGTTGCTCAAACAATACCTCGGTCATTTGTCTTCTGGCCACTCACAAAATGCCTATCTAGGAGAGTCAGTATTTAAGGGAGTTCATGAGTTCAAACACACTATTTGAGCAGAACAGGAGCAGTGCTCACTCAGCATGCTGCTTCTACTGTCCTCTTATTTTTTTCTAATATTTCTCTCCATCAGTCTTCAGGATTCTATACCATTTCAGAAGATTGAGATGATAACTTTACAGCAGTATTCAAGGTAAAACACTTTTTGTGTTGATGCCATGTTAATGGCTATTGTTAGGTGAGAAGCAAGTAATTTGCTCACTGAAATTTATAAGATTAATGACACTTCTACATTGTCCTGCCGAGAGAATTTGGTTTAAATATGTATGAACTTACACTTCCATACAAATGCAATAGCATGCCATTCATAAAAAGAATGGAAATAAAGTATGCAAATAATGCTGTGTAAAAGCCTGGTGTTATATCCACTGTGCATTAAAATTCTTTGTCCAGTAGTGCATTTCACATTGAAATAGCTTATAAATAAATAAACCAATCAGCAAACAGGATTATTGTCCTTAAATATGCAAGGTTCCTGACAAAATATCTGACACAATGAATTCTTCTCAATACATATGTACTGTAATAGGTTATTTATAGTAACCTAAGTTATATTTTCATCCTCATATTTTCTGTATAGATCATATGTGGCATTTTGTTCCACCTTTTCCCTATAATTTTATTTTCTTCAAAAATAAAGAAATTGTCAATATGTTTACCAACAGGTTTGCTATATATTGACCTTTTTCATAAGAAAGATACGGTCTATTAAAAAATGAAAACATAGTTTCAGAGTAATTTCAGGGAAACTTCACTGCCAAGGTAAATTTGTTCTCATTGCCTGCAAACTTATTTCATCTGTGCAAAGGTGTTGTGCACATTTGAAGCAATAAGTGTCGTCTTTGGAGATCTTTGAGCATGGTGAAAGAGCTAAACAATAAGAATTATCAGGTTCTCTGGAGTCAATCTTCAGCACCATGAGAAGAAAAGGACTGATAATGCAAAAAAACCTTCCACTTTATTTTCAACTTGGAATGCAAATATCTCCCTAAAGGTATTATATATTGATTTCAAAACAACAAAACTAGCTTTCTTTGGTTAAATTAAATGAAAATAAATTCAGTTTCTCAAAGTATCTTTTTAAGACCAAGTTAATTCTTATACATAAGAAGAAAGAGCAAAAGAGTGAAGAAAAATTAGAGGGAAGGAATTAGAAAAAGAGTATGAGGCAATGAAATTAATGAAATCATTTCAATATTAAATAATTTCAAATCCCTTTCTTGATTAAATGTTGTTATGGATTGCTTCAGTCCCTGAAGTACCATTTTCAAACTATGTATTTAACCAGTATACTCTGTGTCATATTCTATATTTATTTACACAGATCTTTTTATCACATAATGGCTTTCCTCTGAGATAATCATATTACAGGTTCTCTGCATATCTGACATTTAATTGGATATCCAGCTCTGAATTACATGATACTATTGGATCAAAAGGTGTACACAAAATTTAGACGTTTGCAGTTGCTACAGTTTTCTGTAGCACTACCTGGGTTTAGTATCTCTGTTTACAAATTTTTTTCCACAAAATAAGTTAGTGTTGTTGCGAGGTTTAAGAGCAGTAGTTGCCCTTAACTGAAGACAAATAACAACAGAAGATTTAACATTAATGCATAAGTTTAATATGTGAACCCTCCAAGCTTCATCAATCCAATTAGCACAATCCAATTAGATCAGTTACAGAAAGCTGCAGCTCCTTCAAGTTTTGGCCATAGAAAAGGATAGGATATTTTTAATTTTTTTTTAATGTTTGAGAATGGCACATGCTCATATCACATTCTACAACGAAGACCATAGTCTAAAAAGAAATAATTAGATGCCTGAGATGAAATGACAGCAAAATTGATTTTGACAATAAAGCAGATACAAACATATGAAGTATTATGAAACATTGCCTGCATGCAAATTAATTCAAATTATTCTTATATTCTTTCTAAAAGTTTACAAAGTAATTTCGCTGATTTCAACATTATTTTCCCAGAATGATACCACCATAAATGAGGGGAATTTGACCTTTGTTTATGAAGAACTTGCTACACTAGAATGTGGAAAGTAATGGAAATCTTAAGGTTAAGATCATGTGCAGCACAGAGTATAAAGAGTAAATCAAGCAGAATTCAGAATGACTTTTGAAGAAATAGAATAACCTTTAACATAACCTTTTATAAAAGAGAAATTGGCTTTCTAATCCTTTGTTACTTACATGAAATAAGATTTCATTTAATCACTTGTAGATGTTGTGTTTTCATTACATCCATCAAGTTACTTAGTCAGATTTCTTATTTCCTTCCCTATAATCCAGAAGGAAACCCTGATACTAGGAAAAATAAATATCCCTAAACTACCAATCCATTTAATGACAGTTTTTTGGGTTTTTTTAATTAAAAGAAAGAATGGTAAGAGATTACATTTCTAAAGCCAATTTTTTTTTTTGTACATGTCAATTCACAAAAGAAAGGTAGTCATTACAGTGAAATGCTTTAGCACCTTATCTCCAACCATGAACAATTTTAAAAAACTATAAAGTCTATGAAATGGACAATTTGCATAATATGTTAAGAAGAAAATTTACTCTTATTACCAGACAGGTCATATTTGGGTAATGTCTTCATAAACTATTTTAGACTATATAAAAAAAAGTCATCCATACTTATGCATAACACATTATCTTAGTATTCTTGAACTGGAATAAGAAAATTATTTTAAATCCAGTGCAAAGCTCTGTTAGCCAAAGAAGAAAAAAAAAAATCTTCAATACTATCAATACTTGTAGATTTTAAACAAATTTTACTTCATAAAATTGGATAATCTACCCAGTGACTAAGGTAAAATAAATATGTCTATTATTCTAGAACATGCTCTAATGCACTATATTAGCATTAAATGTTTCACAGAATCAACAGCACAATCCGTTCTGTTTTCATTCAGTTCCTTGTTTTCCTTTCTTCTTCATGTGGAGTTTTATTCTTGTACCTAGTTCAGGGCAATGGAATTTATGTATATATGTTTTAATTTAATGTGTTTTTTAAATTTAGTTGTTAATGTTGTAGAGCTGCCATACACCAAGAGCTTGTTTGGTTTTTTTAATTGAAGATTTGATGTTTACATGGTGCCCAAGTGGTAGATTATTTCTTTTAGTATTTCACATCCCTTATGCTCAGAAGTTTTAATATTTTTTTTCTATAGTTGATTTTTGATGAACACTCAAAAAGTGTTCTTTGTATAAATGCTGTTTTATAATTTTTGAATCTTAATTTAGTTGGCTTTTTTCTTTTTTTTTTAATTTTACAGTTAAATAAGTAATTTTTCATATGCATTTTTACATTTTCTTCTTCCATAACTGATGCTTCTCTCTAAGTCAATTTTTTTAAATCAGACCACACAATCTAAAACAACACCTACTGATAAATAAACTGAAATTCTTGTCTACTGCATTTTTTTAGATATCTTACTTGAAGCTTATTCAGTTCTTATATTTACATTTTTATTTGGTGTAAAGTCTAGTTGTATATGTGGACTTTGATCCTATCTAAACAATATCCTCATCTGACACAAAGCAAAATGAAATCTTCATTTCTATTCTTATAGCCAGCCTTGAACCTGGGCAAATGTTGCATGTGTTCTATGTTTACTTTTGGTTTTAGAAAGAATTAAAATGCCCCTAAATTTTGCATATTTATTTTCTAGCGAGGTAGACAGTATCACACAATTTCCATCTTAACTCAATACTACATTTCATGGCATCAAAAGACGCTCAAGGACTAAGAAAATTTTCGGAGAAATCTAGCTAAGATTTTAGGTTTTCTAAAACCAAATAAAGAAAATATTGTTGTGTCACAGTTTGCATTAAACAAAATTTACATATTAAAAAATTGCAAAAAGGAATCACAAAAAAAAAAATCTCCACAAAACTTTCTCACTGCAGCTATAACTGACAAGAAATACAATGACAAATCCTAATGCTATTTCCACAAAATGATTTTCCATCCTCTGTGGCTGGGCACATTCCTATAACACGCTTATTACACAACAGAGATACAATGTCTGTATTTTTTTTCCTGTTTGGCTAATTAAAATATACTCTATCTGAAGAAGTACTGTTTGTCTAGAACACCAAGTTCTTGGCTCATTGGTTAAGTATTTTCATAAAGATGCTGGATTCTCCCCGAGTGCTGGAGAACAGTTTTGGCCACAGAAATGCCTGCTAATTTAGCAGCGTCACATCAATTTAAAATAATCTTCATTTATCGGTGCACATGGTTTTTCGAAGAACCTCATACTTTATCTGAAAGCAGCACGTGGTGTTACAATATGTGGTAAAGTAGGGTAAAGTAGATTTGGTGTGATCTTCCTTTTTTAAGGGGTTTTACTCTCAAGTGCTACTAGAATTCTAATAGTAGGTGGCGGTGTGTTTAGTGAAAAATACTTTCATTGTGGTGGAATTCTAGTTGTACTATTCTATATTCTATACCAGCAGATGTTATGCAATCCCAGTAATATATCTATTAAAAGTAAAAACACTCAGTAAAATATAATAAATATATGAAATTGCCATAATGTAATGTAATATCATATATCATATCCATGGGGAAACATTTACAGTAATGCAACATTGATAGCATTAATTCTATATATGGTGGTTATGGTAGAAGATTGTTTCACATTTAACAAACCAACATTTAGAAGGTATTTACACTATATGAAATCAAAGTAGCTAACAGAGAACAAAGGAAAGATAGGGTGGGAAAAATCTGCTTAATATTTTCTTTAAACATTCTTTCATATATTCCTTTTCTTACTTGCCCATCGTCACTTATTTTGTACATCTATACTACAAAACACCAACTTGAAGGAAGTAATGCAATTTGACAAATTCACCTTCTTTCTGACCTTTTACTGGTAGTGTTGCACTTAGCAGAGGAATACTCTCAAAGAGTTTTAAATACCAGAAGTCCGTTAGACAAAACATAATGCCTGAAAACCACATATAAAACATTTTGGTCACTTGAGTCCAGATCCTCACATCATGTAAGCAAGAATAATTGAGAATTAATGTTTATAGCTGTCAGTTGCTATCAGAAATATTAAATAATTAGACTGATAGCTATAACCTTGTAAGTGTGTATTCACTTAATAACTGTAACATGACATATCTTGGAGTGATTGCCTGAATATTTATGTTACATGGCAGAGTTCATAGCACTTCAGTCACACGTATAGTTAACTCGAAACACTGTGACCTCCTTGAGTATTTTTTAAAATTAGCGGCTATTACCATAAAGTCCTGGTTTATCATTGAAAATGTTATACTGACTCATATGTATACATTTGCTCAAAAAATGACATTAAAGTATTAACTAAATTATTAAAATACTTGGAAAGTAGGTAAAATCTATTACAGCCTCTCTGAGCCCCATTTTAAGGACCTGACATTGAAAATTAGTCCATTCCAGGAATTTTAGCAATTAAAGCAAAATCATCCATCACCTTTCTCCCCCCGTTTTTTTTCTTTTTTTTTTTTTTTTGTTTAATGGCATACATGACATTAGTGGGGATAAAACTGGAAAAGCTTCAGAGAATTTACAGCAGTACAAAAAGCCTAAAGAAAGTACCTTGGCCCCAAATGTTATTATCTCTCTAAATATCTATCAATAGTATCCCAACATTACACTAATAGAGTACCTAAGAATTTCTTGTGATTTTGGTATATTAAGAACACGAAACAGGCTTTTCTTGGCCTGCATTCTCTGCAGCTATTCATCCTGAGCATGAGGGCTTTCATACCACCCTTGCTGGGATGTGTTAAGCAGGAGTGAGTGCTGCAATCTATTGACAAAAACTACTGTGTTTCTGCAAATTATAGCAAGACTGATAGAGTGACCAAAGTTGATATGAGATTTATGTTCATTTGATAAAAATACCTGGCCTTTTTATTATAGAATAATTCAATTTTTTACTATCAGATTTAGCAAACAATCTTGAAGAATGAAGGAAGTGGTGTTGTTCAGAAAAGCCTATGAAAAATCTTTTTTTGACCAGTTCTTTCATAAACAATCTAATTTTTCCTTGATAGAGATGATTTAAGTTTGCTTTTTTTCTCCTTTCCCCCCCCCCATTTTCTTTACCCACATGAATAGATTCTTCTTTTTAATTTTTCCTTCTCTGCCTTTTTATTGGTAAATACTGCACCTAATACTTTACTAGTATTTTAAAGGGAGCCCAAGGATTTCAGCTGAACAAAATCATCTTTGTCTCAGTGGCAGTACTGAAGAGGATCAGTAGGGATTGAAAATCCATTCTGGAATCCACTTTGTCCCTGAGCTAGAAATCATGATTTGGGCATTTGTGTTGGATACATTGACATTGATTGATTTTTCGTAAGTTTTATTTCTTCTAAATGAAGAAAGCAAAATTATATTTTAGAAACCTGCCCTGGCTGTAAAGTAGAACTTTATACCACAGCATAATGTCTTATACTCTGCATGAATAATGTTACTGGAAAAAAGTTCAGAAATGGCTCCTTTGCTTTTATGACTCAAAGCAACAGGGATATTTTTCATTATTTTCCATTAGAAAATCCACAGTTATTGTCTTGCATTCTCCTCGCCCTAAAGAAAAAATTACTAATTCATGAATGTCACAGTTTAAAATAAGAATCTAAAAACACAATTTCACTTTTGAATCATAAGTCCTATAAAACATGACTCACTGATATGACATCGACACTGAGTGTATGATTTGGCTTCAGGTTAAAAGAATATATTCACCACATTTCGTTAATTTTTTTTAAATGGAATTTCAATACACTTTCTATAGTGCCATCACAAGCAAAAGAATAATCTTCTCTTTCAAGACATTAAGACATGTTGTTCCTTACATTCCTGTGAAATTAAACTAAAATATTGTTAAAGAAGTTTTGAAAAATCCATAATAATGGCCTAAAAATATGATGTGAAAATGTGAAATCATCAAAAAGTAATGACATGAATGAATGAATGAATGAATGAATGAATGAATGAATGAATGAATGAGCATGGTTTTGGTTCACCAAAATAGTTTTGCTTTGATATCTTAAATTGTGGGGTTTTTCTTTCCTCTTATTATGTAAGGTTCCTAAGTTTTTATTCTCAAGTAATACTGAGGAAAAAAAAAGTTTTTAAAACAACAGAATATTTATTTTCACATGTTTAAAAAGCCATAGGACCTATCTCTTGAAACGATGAATTTCCAAATTTAAGAACCTAAGTCTATCAGTAGATCTCCAGACAAATCTGAATCTTTTGTTCTCTACATGTCTTTATTTTCCTTTATGCATAATGCATTTTCCTTGTATTTTCTTGAATATTTATAGTAAGGTTTCTTTTTTATATTGACCATTATTTATAAGAAACCATGTTCAGTTATAAATGGTGCTCAATAGATGCCCTTTTCTCCCTCCATTATTTCACCATGCTAAATATGAGATAATGGTGGAATATGTTAAACATTGCAGCACCTGAATATCGTACAGCACTTTTATAATCCAGGTAAAATTTTAATGAGCACTGGACAGGACATTTTAAAGAAGGAAAACTTTTCTTCATAATTCATGGAAAACATCATTAAAATTAGAATCAGTGTATATTCTTTGGGCAGCACTGTTAAATTTGTGTCATATTTTAATTTGATAAACTGATGAATTATTATTTTCTGACCTCAGAATTTTGCATTTATTACACATGCAGAAACACGCAGAAACAAAACTCTCAAGACACCTTCAAGCAGAACTAGTCAATAAGATGGTGGTCAGCCCATACTGGATGTTTTATAAACTCTGCCTATTTCAGTTTCACTATTCCTGCTGTTTCCTGTTCAGGATCTTGAATTATCTGGATCTTCAACTACAGATTTTCTTTTCCTTTTCTCTGCTGCAGGTGGGAAAAAGGTGTTCTATGTAATTTTATTCTTTTATCCAAAATATAACCAAATTACTCATTTTCCACCTTTCTAAGAATATTCATGTCAAGTTCAAAACCTTGCTGAAAGTAGTTTTAGGTTATTAAACTTAAATATCCATTCCTGAATTTTTTTATTATAAATATGGAAAAGTAAACGTTAAGTTGCAGTTATGTATTGTAAAAAAAGATTGCCTTCTTTACATTTTTTAATATGAAGGAGACTTTTCCTTGCCCTTTAAATTGAGGATTTTAGGTCAGTTTCTCACTATGTGTAATAAACGCTGTTCCAATGTTTACGTCCTAGACCAGATTTTTTTTCTATTGACCTTTATAGATTATTGATATGGTACCTTGTCACTGTATAAAAACATTTTAAATAATGATTCAAGAACAAAGTGTGTCATTGACCACTGCCAAATAGTACACAAAAGTTTCAGGATAAAATAAAACTGTGACTTGTATATGATAATCGAGCATGATTTTAATTAATTCTTTAGTCAATCTTATTTTCAGGAATTCTGAGAACTACGTCTCTCAGGGACTACAAGGACTACAAAAGAAGTTCTCAATACTTCAGCAAAAGTGCATGTGTCCAATTTTATTATTTCAGATACATGATGCTCCTTAGGGATATGTTCAGTTACTTTTCCATTTTCGTGACATCTACAGTCAGAAATTGTTTCTGGCTGCAAACAGATGGTGGTTATTCTCCTCTTATGTAAAGTCCTTACCTAAAAGATGCAGAATGTGCTGCAGTTAAGGCTTACTTCAGACACCACTTCTCTTCAAAGCCTGCAAAAATTCCACCTAATTTCTCCTTACAAAGAAAATTATATTCAGTTTCTATAACCTTTAATTAAAAAGAAATTGGCAGTGCATTTAGTTTCATTGTAGTGTGCAGTTTATTTCTCATTCTTAACATTTTAAAGAAATTAATGTCAGAAATTTGGCCCAAAAAATAGTCTGTTATTTTGTCAGTATCCAGGTATAAGTTTTTCTTTCTACCAAGTGAATAGTAACCCACTTTGAATGAAAAGTATTGTGCTAATTCAAAAGAGCCAGCAAAACACTGATTTTTGCTTCCAACTCTAAGATTAGTGCCTGCAACTTCAAGATCAGTTTGCCAATTTTTCCATTTTATATAAAAGGCAGAAATTTCACACAACCTAAACTAAGGCAGGAGTAAGTACTCTAATACAAATGTATTTGAGATAGTTCTGCTGTATTTAATTAGAAAAAGCTGTTTAAAGGATACATTTGGTTTGTTTGTGTAAAATTTGTTGAAAGGTCACAAAGAGCTTCTCTTTCTTAAGATAAGGACTGCTATATATACTTAGAAAAATGCTTAATGTTCCTAAATAAATAATTTTAATTTCCAACAACATAAAATTGTTAGTGTGCAAGTTTTACTGTTTATTAAAGATTTAATGTATCTCTGCAGTTAATGGTTTTTAACACATCTGTACCCAGGTGTTAGCATTATCATTGCTTCACAGACATTTATACCAGCAGTGCTAGTTGTAAAGAACATCCCAGTCCATATCTTTTGATTCCATTTGAAAATAATTGTGTCATTTTATTAGCAAATATTTATATTTTTTCAAAGCTTTGTCATGAATAAGAACTATTATGAACCCATTTATATATCAGTGGGAAAAAGAAAAGGTAATACTTCAGACTCATAAGTCCTTCTCTCAAACTTCAAGCTATGTGCAAGCTTTTCTTTTAAATGATACATCATTGCACAGATTAAGTAAAAGGGGTTGGGGTTTGTGTGCCATAGGATTATATTACCATATAAATAGCTGAGTTTTGTAAAAGTTGATTTTCAGATGTAAGGTGATTATCGCAAAAAACCTTGTGATTGCACATGCATCAATCAAGCCTCAGTTGCAATAGGTTTGAAATCCCACATTAAGCTAAGAAAACTGATTATTTATGTGAAAAAGGAATCTTTATTATTATTATTCAGTGTAGACTTCAAGAACATGATCAGCGTGATACCAAACTAACATGCAAAATAGATTGAGAAGTAAGAAATCAAAACTGTTTGAAATACTTCTATAAAGTGTAGGTGTCTGAAGTTTTCCTAATCAACATCTATTTGCTTGGAAACTATATATACAAGAAAAAATAAATGTTGAAAGGGCTTCATTTGAAGCAACTCCAATGTTTATGAAAAAGAAAAAGAACAAAAAAAATTCTAAAATAAAACTGTAATTTTAAAATTTATTATTTTTTAAAGTGTTTTAAACTGTTATCAATGTTTGCAAATATCACAAGCATTTCATAGATACCTTCATGAAGAGGCTTTGAAGCCTGTATCTACCAGTACAAAACTAGCACACTTAAAGTGTGTTTGTAAGCCATAAGATTTATATAATTTCAAGATGGAATGAAATCAAAATCTGAAAAATGGAAATAGTTATATTTCTGGAGCAATATTTGTGAATAATTGCACTTAATCACCAGAGGCAATAAAAAAAGCTAATATAAATACACACAGAAATATTTTTCTTGTCCTCATATAACCATGAAGAAATTTCCAGAGATTTCCATGAGATGTATTAATGTTGGATTGGTACCACGATTTCCTGTTACCTGTAGAGATATAAATTGTTAGATAGGCATTTTTCTAGAAATTAAGATCAACAACTGGATTTTTAGAAAACATCCTATATGTCATAGGTCAAAGTATAAAGCTGTCTTTGTGAACCATAGTTTATTCTATGACAGCAGAATCAGCACGTTTATTTTCTGGATACAGGCAAGACTGAACAAGGACTAAGATGGCAGCACCTTAAGGGTGTTTTTCTGTATAATTTATGATACTGGAAAGGAGAAGGCTTTGGATTTTAAAAAGAAAAGTTAGAAATATGCATATACAGTCTTTGATTTTACAAGAACAGCAATCTCAACTAAGTATAGAGGTTTGGTTTTTTTTTCACCTTTCTGATTTAGGGGTTTTTTTTTGTGGCTGAGAAACTTTAAAATTAGTGTTTTATTATTGCTCTTCTAGACCAAAGTTCAAAGAACAGGGACATATCTAATTGCAATTTAGATACTTATATAATTGTTAGGGAAATATCAGTTACTGGGATTATATAATGTTTTCATATTGTTTTTCTGGAGTATTGACTTCTTCTTTGCTTCTTCTAAAGTGAGACTCTCTGGGTACATAATTTAGGAAACAATGTTTTCAGACCTGGACAAAACTTGTTCCCAACATCATAGATCTCCAACCATAACAAACTTTAATGCAACAATTTGTCTTTACTTGTGTGAGAAAAAAATTTCATTTTGATTTTTGTCTCAGCATTGTTTGAAGGTTACCGGAGGAACGTGGTGGAGGAGCTGCCCACGGGCCAAGTCCTTGGGGCAGCTTGGAGAAGATGAAGGAAGGCTCTGTCTCTGGGGAGACTTGGCCTGACAGCCATGTCGTGTCCCACATGGAATAGTCAGCCAGTGTGTGTGAGGAGGAGCAGGCTGCCAAGGACACTGGGAAGGTTTTCCAGGCGGGTGGTGGAAGGTCTCCAGCGCTGGGCTGCTGTCAGACATTTGTCTGGCTGGTGGTCTCCGGCCAGCGAGCAGAGCCTGGGAAGAGCTGGGGCTGAAAGTAACTGCATCTCAGTCTACAGGGCTTGCCCTTGCTCACTTGGTCTCTCTCCCTCCTGCTGGACACTGCTGGACACTTGGCTGGACACCTGCTGATTTTGTTTCACTGACCACCTCTGAGCCTTGTGCCTAGGCTGTGTCCTGCCCCACCAATTCATCTCCCATCCCGTCTCCCTGTCCTGCTCCAGCCGTTGCCTGTCCTGCCTCCCTGCGTGGCTGCCGTCTCCAACCCTGCTTTGCCAATCCAGCCTGCCATGGCAACCCCATGACCCTGTCCAGGGCCCTGCACATCCTGCCCAAGCTCCCACTCACCATGTGTCCAGCCACACCTCCACACGGAGCTGAGCCTGTGGAGCTGCACCTCTCCAAGAGTAGCATGCACTCATGTCCTGCTGCTTGGATGTTGATGACACGTTCTGAAGTTCTGGTGGTAACACCTGCTTTTTCTGTCTCTCTCCCCTCTCTATCCCTCTCTCTCTCCCCCCACCCCCCCCACATTCTTTTTCCTTCTCCTTCCTCCTTTTCTGTGTTTTCCCTTCTTCTTTAGCAGGGCAACACACTTTTCATTACCAACAAATGGTTCTCAGATATATTTTCTTTGTTTGTCCTATTTTTTTCCAAAAACATCTGCTTTAAAAGAACTCCCTGCAGTTTCCCACAGCAGAATGTGATGGCTTGTGTGCTGATTTTGTCTGGGGTAGAGTTAATTTCCTTCACAGTGGCTGGTATGAGGCTGTGTTTTGGATTTGTGTTGAACACAGGGTTGATAACATAAAGATATTTTTGTTATTGCTGAGCAGGGCTTATACAGAGCCAAGGTATTTCTGCTTTTTTTTATTATCATGCTGGTGAGGAAGCTGGGGGTGCATGGGAGGAGACACAGCCAGGACAGATGACCCAAACTGACTAAAGGATATTCCAGACATGTGACATCATACTCAGAATACAGAGTGGGAGGAAGAAGAAGGAAGGAAGGGATGTTTTAAATGAAGGGTTTGTCTTCCCAAGTGACCATGACATGGGATGGGGATCTGATGTCCTGGAGATGGCTGAAGCCATGACTGCCCATGGGAAGTGGTGAATGGATTCCTTGTTTTCCTTTGGTTTTGTGACTTTTACTTTCTCTATTACACTGTCTTTGTCTCAACCCATTAGTTTTCTTGCTTTTGCTCTTTTGATTCTCTTGCTGATTCTGCTAGTGGAGGAATGAGAGAGCAGCTGTGTGGGGCTTGGCAGCTGCCTGGGTTTAAACCACAACTTCATATTGGGCCAATCATCTGTCCTACTTAAGATCTAGAACTCTGTTAGCTGTGAGAAATATCAAAACAATTGGATCCATGTAATTACAGATTCATCTCCTGGGCTCACTCCTACTTTAATAACAACCTAGAAGTAGTTATGCATTACCCCTCAGAACAAATCTGGTTTATTTTGTGCCTTTTCCCTCAATGTTAAACAAAATATTCATTATTCATTAGACTAGAAAACAACCTTCATGAAGGAATGAAAAAAAAAAGTAAGAAAACTTTTTGGGATTTTCTGGAGCAGTTTCGAATCCTCTGAACTTAATGAGAGCTTTTTCCACTGACTTTAAAAATTCTTTTCATTCAGTGTACTCATAATAGACTACAAAAAGCCCCCTTATTTGAATAGTTAAAAAGAAGAGAAAAAAGAACTAAGGAGTGAAAGCCAAGGTTGTATATATTCTAAGTGTGAAAAGAAACATCCTTTATAAAAGGATGATTAAACTTTGGTGTAAGTAATCAAAGTGGATTCTCTCTACCAGCATAGCCTGTGTGACAAATTTTAACTACATGTTATTTTGAAACTGTCTACAAGTGGAAATTAATGGGAAGAAGGAATTTATTTACTCCACCGTTGCCATTCTGGCAGTGCCTGTTTTGCAAAGAAAATTTTGCACTAAAGAAAACTTTAATGCCTTATATCATAATGTTTCCAAAGCATGATAAAATCCATTTCACAGCAGCACTCTTACAGCAAAGGAGTGCTTTTCTGGAGACTTACTGAGACAAGTTGGTGGCCTCTCATTTTACGTTTTAGTTCATTTGCCATTTATTTCCCCATGTAGAGTCCCTAGCCAAATTCAGCCTTTTTTTTGTTGTTGTTTTTTTGCTTGGGGATTTTGTGTGTGTGTTTGTGTGTGTGTGTGTGTGTGTGTATGGACAAGTGTTCAATTATTGCCGTTTTTCCTGTGATAAACTGACTATAAGGAGAGGAATTGTAGCTTCTAACCTTGAGCTCCCTGAGTACATGCAATGCTTGGCAAAGAAACTGTATGAGTATTTTTTATTATCACTGCTATTTTCCTGTATTTTGCTGCATTCCAACAATATGCCTTGTTAATGTTGTTCCTGGAAATACGGATAAAGTAGCTCACTTTGCAAGACATTATAAGGAAAATGCTGCATTATTAACATTGCTCACACACTCATCAAGTAATTCCTTCAGTACTGACAACATTTGGGAGCCACTGTCTTCAGTACAGTACTGGTGTGAGCTGTGCTGCCTACTGATACTGGGGAGATGGTTTTTTGGGGGGCAGATGTTGTGGGAGATAGAGACAGCACACACCTTGCAGATCCATACAACAACCACAACAACAACAACAACAACAACCACCCATTTTATTGTTCAGATCCTCCTTAAACAGGAGATTCAGAACTCCCTGGTCCAGACAGCTGACTGCTCTGGCTTTAACACTGCCCAGCTCCCTGGCCAGGGACACATCTGCATTTAGGGCTGACTGACACTGGCTGAGGGTCCCTGTGTAGGTTTGAATCCAACCTATTCGTGCTCACCCAGGGATTTGTTTACTTCTAGGCTGGTTGAGTTTAGGGGACAGCTTCAGACCAGCTGCACTGGGACAGGCAGAGGTGTGCTTTGTTTTGTTTGGCTTTGTTTTTATTGTATCCCCTCCAATACAGATAATTTTTCTACTCTGACACCTCTAGGGTGTGCTTTTACATTACATAGCTCAAGTCTTTTAACTAATTTACTTTTGTCTTATATGTCCAGGGACCCTGTATCTTTTGAACCAACACTCAGGAACTTCTGACTGGTTGAATAAATTCATTTGCAATGAATCCTTTAAAAAATATTGACACTATCTAGTAACTGGAAAATATCTAAATATCTTCATACCAAACTAGTAACTAATTTTACCCTCATAACAGATCTGATCACTTCTGTGATTCATAAAACTCAGCTGCCTAAAACCCTCTCTTTGTACAAAAATCTTGGGTTCCCAGTCTTTTTTCCTTGAAAATCTAATTAACAGTATTCTTTTAAATAAGAAGATTACTTTTTGTGAGCAATTAACTGAAATTCAGTCTGCTTTAAACTTTTCAATATAGCAATGAATATTTATAAACTTAATAGAACTTCACCCTGGTAGGCAATCCCTTTAATCTTATTTGAAGCAGCGTGGGGCCCAAGTCTCACTGGATTAACATCATATTTTCTTTTGGCACACACACACAAAAAATAATTTCCTTGAAATGAAATATTTGACCAGCTGTTATCCAAATCTATGACAGTTCAAAGTCTGTGTCAGTAAAAGTAGAGTGTATATATTCATATTATCTTTGGCTTCATGCTGTGATTCAACAATGTTCTCTCAAGCTCATATGCACTTTTCTGCACCATTAGCACCTGCTAGCTTGCAAATATCAATCAGGGAATGAAAAGTACAGTAACTTTGGTCTTAAAATGTAAGCCAAATAGGGTAAAAGTCAGCTATAGTGGTAAAAGAAAAAAGAAAAACAGATATCCAGGACACAAAGATGTCAGCTGGAATATAAACCAAAGAAATACTTTCAGTGTTGAATTTCATCTCAAATTTTGCTTTATCTCTTCCATGTGAAAAGTCATTATTATTAAATTGCTTTTGAAGTAAAATCTGGTTTACATTCTCAAAACAAATGGATACTGCAAACAATTTTCTCACAATTTCTATATTACTGACACATATGCAAAATACCTGAGAGCTGGTTTTAGAGCTGGGATTTTTTTAGCTTTCCTCATTAGCTCTGCCATATGATTTGTGCTTGAAGACCTGTCTCTACTAATTTCACTGGTTTAGAATGTTTACTGGATGAACTGTGTTGTCCTCCAGCTTTATGTTTCTGAGCCTATTCCTCAAGATTTTATTTTCCTTTATTCTTTATTCTGCAGTCTCTTTTTTTTGTATTTTCATTGGGGCCAAAAACATCTTTGTGAAAAATATATTCTCTTTAATGAACTCTCTTAGTTCTGCAGGTGATTTGACAGTAGCTGTCTGTCAAGAATACAGATGTACTGCAGCTTGATTGTTCTAGTGTAAAAAAGAAAAAAATAGAATACAGATCTTTAGGATTTTATCATAGTTATATTTTGTATAAGAGGTGATTTGATGCAAAGGGCTTTTCAAGAGTAACATAGAGCAAACATAAGGCACTCATTTATCTCTGTGAGAAAGAGTTGCTTTAGGTGATGCCTGCTCCCAATGGATCTGTTCATATTCTGCAGGTCTGATGCATACAGAATAATGTCAGACTTGGTGCACAATCTGGTGTCGTTTCAGAGATACAGCAGAATCAGTTGTCTTGCAAATAGTTTTAAACTGAAAAAATCTCAAATGAGTGACACAACCTTGGCCAAAACTTTTGCAAACTCAGAGCACGCAGGGCAGAATACTGTGCAGAAATGTAGCTGACGAAGACAGGCTAACAGGGCTAGAAAGGGATGGATACAAAACCAAGAATGATAAAATTAGAAACAACAGTAGTCCTTACATTCTATGGGTTCTTACAAAACATTTGTCATGAAAAGTAGACACCACTTGACCTCAATTAGGGACATGTGTCTAGCACCATAGGGCTGTACACAACTGTATACACTATACTGGCAATCACCAGAAACACATGATTTCATCTTTGCATTAAACTGCTGTTGCCGAATGGAAGACAAGCTAATTTTTTGGTTTGGGATTCTAGTGCATTTTATTACAAGCTTCTGTCAAGGGTGTAAATCCTTTTTCAGTTAGTACTGTGCAACTCTAAAGGTTGCTCTTTCCACAGAAGACTACTGAAATGTAGGACATTTAACATGTTCTATGAAAAGCCACATTCTCTTCTGAAAAGCCTGAATTCAGTAGAGTTTCAGCAAACTCTGAAGGAAGAATTCTTGCAAGTAGAATTACTGTGTTACTATCTTTGCAACTCCCAAATGGTAGTCATTATTAAAGCTATAATATACAAATTCTCCATTGTGCAACCAATATTAAATTCTAATTTGAAAAACAATTTTTTGAAATACAAACTGGAAGGATTTTGGCTTCCTGATGTAGTCAGCATATAATGACCACCTCACCAGGGCCAGAAGTTGGACTCAATGGTCCTCATGGGCCCTTTCCAATTCAGGATACTCTATAATTCTACCATCTTTGTATGTAGCTGAGTAGAGATGTTCAAGAAAATGTGCAGGGACAGAAAATCTTATTTTAAGTCTGTACAGCTTTTGTAACATTGCATATGATGTCATTTCTTCTAATATCTCATCTTCCAGGTGGGAGGTGTTTGGTTAAAGGTTTTTTCCTTACTCTTTGATCCTTTCCTCTTGCTGCAGGTCACAAGGAGGGAGAAAAAGAAATAGTGCATGGAAACATCACATGCTACCTGAGATGTCTTTTGTGGCCTTTGCATCATAAAGAAATCTCCCCAAACCACAGTCCTTGTTTGCCTGGTTGCCATCAAGAATATATTAGTTCTAGTTGGGTGATAAAGATGACAGAAAGTAGAAAAACACTGGATATATAAAATTAGATTATAAGCACAAATGGATTTGTGACATTGTTTGGGGTATCATTATTTGCATTGCAACACCAAGCGACATTTTTGCCTGCACTCACTATTTAGTCAATTCAATACCAAATTTTCTTTTTCCCTGACAGATCAAGTATTTAAGGTAAAATATTATAATCTATGAGAAATTTTTTTCAGATACACAAGGAAAGAAAATTGTTAGGTAACTTCTTTATACTCATGGAACACAGGTTTCTCTGATGTGTAGGGGATTTCCTCTGCTGTTAATGTGAAAGAGTTACTTTTCAGATCTTGACTTGTGAAGGAGGAACGTTTCATCCCACCAGATATTTTATTCTCATGTAAATTTTTTCTTGGAAATTACAAGTTTTTTCTAAACAAAAAATAAATAAAATCATTTTAAAAAACCCTAGTTGATACATGTTTATTTTGCAATTATTTTAAATGTATTCTTTTTCCATCCCTGTTCCTGAGTAAAAACAATGGCTCTTACACAGACCAGCTGAGAAGACTTTTGATCTAAAAGGTCATTGGTCTTCAAGATCTTTAAATGCAACATTTCAGCTTTGAGAAATTTGAGTTTGTTAACAAAATCAAAATGAATTTGAAAAAAAATAGCCAGTGCCACTAGCTGGAATTATTGTCAAATGATTTGTAGACTATGTCTTGACAGATATTGTTCCTGATACGTTATCATAACATGAAATCAGAATTTTACCAAAAGGGTAACTGACATTAAATTCACACTACCTGCCAAACAAACCTAAAGAGAATCTCAGAAGATAAACTTGTGCATTTTATTTTTTAAATCTCATACTTGCCTCCAGGCCAGATTTCAAAAACTTGCTCTAAATATTGGAGGCGTAAAGCTTTTCATGATTTAAAAAGTACTCAAAAATATAAAAGGCATACTAAGATGTGTTATTCCCACAAGCCACCATAAAGTTTCTCTGGATCTAGAGTAGTTCTATTTGCATCCCTATTGAAGAGGGCACTAAGAATTATCCTTCAATCTTCCTAATATCCATAAAGTTCAGAGTCTCATTGGCAATGAGCAAGTGACATGAACTGATAATTAGAATGTCCTCAAACACTCAAAAAGAGATGTTGAGAAAAATCTTCCTTTAGGAAAGTTTGACTGTTTGCCATTTTTTAAATAAGCCTGAGTTTTGGGTGATTATGAAGTGATAATTTCTGGATTGAGTAAGAATGTATATATGTACATTCTTTTTTCCAAATGAAAAGTAGATAAGAGAAAATAGCCATAATCAGCTGAAAGTACTTCTAATTTACAATGATTACAATCAAACTTTTTGATTCTAGCCTGAAAATTGTTGCTCTCCTAAGAAAGAAAATACCCTGTTAAATCAAATCTCTTGTTATATGTCCTGATAAAGCAAAGTTCTGTGTCTGGTTCCTGTGTTCTGTTGTTTTAGTTCCTTTATCCCATATTATCAAATGTACTAGCTAATACTCAAGAGCTAGGAAAATTGATAATACAAAAAACTTCTACTACTAATTTCAATGTTTTTTACAGGCCTACATACTATACTGTCCTATTCAAATAATTTTTCTTGTTTTCAAGGATAAAGAGGATAAATGTTATTTTTAGTACCCTTTAACGTAATACTTCTATTACTGAATTATTTTAAATTGATTGCATAGATAAAGTTCTTCAAGATCTTGTTGCTATCTTCAGTACTCCTTGTCCAATTCTTGTGAAAATTCTTACAGGACTACTACTTTGACTGATGTTTGATTTTGATAGCAACCAGCATGTCATTTTATTACCGAAAATTTGCATGTTTTATTTCTTACCATTTCTCTAGTGATGTTCACTAACTTATTTCAGATGTCACAGTGTTTTAAAACTGTCCAGAGGGATAACTGTCCGTATTTTCAATTGTCTTTTAAAAGAAAAAATAATTGTTAATTATTATGTTAACATTAGTTGTCAATTATTAATTACTAATTTTATTATTAATTACGAATTATAGATGTTAATTATTCTGTTAATTCAATTTAATTAATTTTCTATTTTTTCCTGTGAGATAAAACAAACAAATACATAAATTAAAGATAATTCTGAAAATCTTTTAATTGCTCTAAGTAGATCCTAGAGATGTAGTTGATCATTATTCTGCTTGCAGTTTCCAAGGTGTTTCAGTCAAATTCTTTTTTAAAATTTTATTTATGACACTTATGCAAAATTTCATCTTTTTATCTACACTGTTATAAAAATTTATTGGGATTTTCCACTGACCACTAATAATAGTCCCCATTAGTGTTAAATATGTGCTTCTTAATTAAGAATAATTTCTTGATACTAACAGTTTTCTGAAATGCTATCTAAATTAGAAGCACTAATTTTGTTATGATTCTTTATTTAAAAGGTGTCATGAAGTTCTGTTTAAAAACCTAACATATTTTTTGCACTTCATTTACTTACCTGTAAATATGCATCTAGGCATTCTGAATAAAAGTTCAGAGGGAAATAAGAGTATATCAAGAACAGGACAAAGTGAAAAAATCTGAATCCTATTTGTACATGATCAAAAAATCATACAACAGCAAATCACTTAATTGCTCTTTAAAAGAGAAACAAAATCTCTCTTACGTGTCTGTGAAATCTAAGACAAAAAGTCTATCTCTTATTCTGTATAAAAAATTGAATCCAAATTTGGGAATCTTCTATAAAATCAGATTTTATTTTGACAATCTTTAATAATAAGCAAAACCAGATATGGTGTTTCTGAATGGCATTCTCTTCTTTCTGGTTTCTAATTTTTAAGCATTTCTATAATATAATGATATTTTAACACTTTTTTTTTTTCTTTTTAAGAGATAACTGATAGCCTACTTATGCATCTATGACTGTTTTGGAGTGGCTTCAAGGCAAGAGCTGTTTTAGGGTTCCTGTCAAAGGAATTCAAAGAAAGGCAACTTAATAGTTTGAGTATTTGAGTGCTATATGGAAGATCTTCAACACAGGAAGGAGACTTGAAACCTCAGGTGCACTCCTCATTTACAATCACTTCTGTTCTGCAGATCCCTCCCTTGTTAAAAGGAGAATTTAGAATTCCAGCAGTTTATACATTAAAAATCTACATGATCTAACAGTTCTTAATTACATTTTCCATTACTGTTACAGTCAGTAATGACAAGGAAAATACAACATGAGCAAGAAAACTCTGATGGGCCACCTGAAGTGTCTAATAAGGAGTTTATGTATCATTGGCCTTTCATTAGCTATTTAGATTTCCATATACTTTGAAATATTTATCTTATGAGTCCATTGTATGTAATTATAACTTGTTGGTTTTTTGCTTTAAGCAGATTACTTTTACCAGGTTTTCACAGAGCAAGGCATTTTTACCTTGCTACTATTTTTCTACAGGTGAGTGAAAAAGAATTCAGTTATAATTTTAGCAGAGCACTGGGGCTTTTTACACTTAAACTCAAGTGAGAGCACAGAAATAATGATTTTGGTAAGGCGCTATTATATATCAATTTTCAACTGCTATTTTTTTTTTTTATTTTGCAAACTATATTCTCTTTGCTAATGTCATTGATACACTAGAAAATATATTTCTGCCTGAGAAGCATCTCTAGGGGTGTAGGTTAAATTTCTATTACTCCTGGGCATGGATCCAAAAAGTAACATAGGCTTTGCTTTCCAAGTGCACTTACTCCAGTTCTGAAGTGTGGCATTTTTCGTGGATATCATAAATATTCTCACTCCTGAGTAAGTGAATCATAGAATCAGAGATTTGCTGAGATTGGAAGGCACCCCTGGAGGTCATCTGGAAAAATACCCACCTTAAAACAGGATTAGCTAGAACAGGTTGCTTAGGGATGTGTCCAGTTAGGTTTTAGGGTTTAGGTTTAGAACAACTCAAAGGACGGGGAATCTACATCTCTTTACAATCAATTCCAGTGTTCAGCTATCCTCACTGTATTTTCTGTCAGAATTTCCACTCTTTTTTACCCAGAGCTTCATGTCATGTCATCAGGTACCACTGAGAAAAGCCTGGCTTCATATTCTTTACTCTTTCTATCAGATATTCTTTGCAATTTGCATAATGATGGTCCAGATAAAGTGCTAGAAGTTGAGAGCACACACTAGGTAAAAAATACTTTTGTACTTGTTCTCTTTATGTTCTTCTTTTCCTCTGTCTGTTCTGGCCTCTGTTACAGATGGAAGAATGAGGAGAGAACCACTATTCAATGGAAATTCTTTTATAACTCTATATGTAAGCTACTCTGGGAAATAAAAATACTGCAATGTTATAGATAAAAGCTTGATCCTCTGAAGTAAAATCCTAGTTTCTAGTTATGCAGTCAAAAGACCAAGTATTCTATCTTCACAGAAAGAATAAATGCGGTTTGATATTCTTAGGGAATTAAAGGTATATACTGGGATTAGTACTTTCATATTGAAAATCAATGAGACATATCTTTCTAAGTAATTGAATGTTTTTTGCACATTCATTCTGTCATTTCAACATTTAATTTTGAATAGTATGATGGCTTTGTTCAGTATATTCAATATCTTCAGTAGTAGTGGGAATGAAGACAAAAATGTTGAAGCTTGAGGAAAGACATCAGAAAGTTTTGTCTGAACCAGTCAAGTTTTCATTAGTCCCAAACTGTCAGAGATACAGGTTTTCTTTTGAAAAACATCGGAGGAAGGTAAAAAGCACTCAGTCTGTCAAATTTCTCTTTCAGATGATATTTTACTCTAACCAGTATAATGGTATCATGAAATGGAAATAAAGAACAATGGTTAAGTATGAATTAACTGTAAACAAAACATCTGCAAAAGATCTGATGGAAAATTAGATGAATATGTAAATTTGTTCTTCAGTCTAGAGCTAAATGTTCACTTTAAAGTCTCAATGATAGGAGATTATCATAGAATCAGAGAATCATAGAACCATAGGATCATATAGAATTAATCATAGAATCATAGAATGACCTGGCTGAGGAGGAATCTTAAATATCATCTAGCTCCAATGCCCCTGCCATGAACAGGAACACCTTTCCCTTGACCAGGTTGCTAGGGCTCCATCCAGCCTGGCCTTGAGCACCTTCTGGGATAGGGCATCCACAACTTCTTTGGGCAGCCTGTTCCAGTGCCTCACCATGCTCACAGCAAGTCAGTTCCTCCTAATATCTGATATCTCTCTTTTAGTTTGAATTCATTCTTGCTATTCCTGTCACTACATGCTCTTGTAAAAAGCCCCTCTCCTTTTTTCTTGACCAAGCAGATGAATAAATGTCTGTAAAAACATGCCTAAGTAAAGGAAACATGCATAAAAATCATGCTGATTGTGACATGGTTGTATGTAAATTTAACATGTATATATGCTTTGTCTAAGGCTCCTTTCACAGCCATCCCTGACTTCATAGGAAAAAGGAAAAATGTGAGCCTAATAAGGAAATATTTTAAATAAATTAAATGTCCTTCAATAAAATTTTTTGTTCAAGGATTTATTTTTCCCAATAGAACAAATCTGTAAGTCTTTTTTCTTTTTTCATTTAGCCACAAGACTAGAAAGGCAAATGTGTTTTTTGACCCTTCTTATGTATTGGCACATTGTAATATGCATTTCAGCAGTACTAAGACATTATTGTTATTCTGTGTATCAGCGTCATTTTTACAACCAGGTTTTCTGGCTGAGTGAATAATTTTTGATTTTCTTAATAAGGTCTTTGTAATTATTTTCTCACGTTAGTCGCATTCTTGCAAATCCAGTTGTATCTTTCAATTGCAAGACAATATTCTGTAATTTAGAATGTATTTTTAAAGTAATTTATTTTGTTCAATATTAGTTGTCAATATATCATCATTCTGTATAGTAAATGTTTCTGTCAAGCATACAACCAATGCAATGCTGTAGCTTCGATGAAATGTTGCATATTTGCTTTGCTATTGGGAGCTATTTATCCAGCTAAGCAATCTAATGGCCTCTGGTTACAGAATTTTTTTACTTCAGACTGTTTCATATTTATGTGATGCTGAGAATACACTTTTCTTTTGTAACCTTTATAATACATTTAAAGTACTGTGTGTCCTTCCTCCTTCAAGAACTAAAATAATCTGGGTAGTTTGCCTTGAAGTATGTCGGTCTGCCTTCAAGTTGATAACATGCACATTTACAGTGCAAGTTCCTGAGACATTTAAAGTGGTTACTGTTATCCAATGTCCTTGTCCTTCATGATTAAATTTTGAAAGTCACATTTGTTTCATCTTTTCTGATGAAAAGTGTTATCAGCAAAATGAGATTGGTACACAACTTAAACATCTCTTTCTAGTACCCCTACAGGGATGTGATGGATGTCATTATGCGGATCTGAAATGTGCATTCTCTGCAATTTTTCCTGATACTTCTACAGACTGCTATTAATAGAAAAATGCACTTTATAAATCCTGCAAGGTTTCCAATTGCTAGGTAAAATCTAAACTGTTTGACATAATAACTCCAGTACTTTTTAATTAAGATAGTTAATACTTCTCTGTCAACAAGCTATTTTCTTACACGTGTTTCATTTCTTGTGTATGGCTCATTTATCACTTTATTTAGGAACTTTTCTATTTTTTTTCCATGTCTGATTATTTTAGATTTTTATTGGACTGAAGAATATTTCTGTTATGCTAATTTATTTTTTCCATTTCTGATTTAACTGCTGTCAGTAAAATCAACTGTTTCAATTTTTAATATCTGTATAAAATGGAATTAATATTAAAGTAATGCCTTCTTTGCAGCAAATGTTGGTATCCAATTACTGTCATTTTCTTCAACACGGATGTCAGACTTTTTGAGGCTGGTGTGATCTTACTATTTTCTAATAGTAAATGAATTCTTTTTAAAGTGATGTGTAGATAATCAGTTTACTGTGATGACCTTATTCATCACTAGCAGCACTTATCTCATAAAGAGTCACCTTGACTTCTCTAAGACTTCACATTGTATACGCTAAGAATGTTAAAATGTCTCACAACTTGGCAGTCGTACTGGATTTGGCATTCCATCCTGGAGCCAAACCAGCCACTGCTTTCATTACCTGCACAGGGAGTGAGCAGCTGTGTGGTACTTAGGGGCTGGCTGGGGTTGAACCAAAGCTGTCTTCAGCTAGGGATCACACTGATTTGAGACATGAATGTACCCAACAATCTCTGAGCAGATGAATGATTAACATGAATGTTAATTTGTGAATGTTAGCATGTGACATAGGTCAGGAAGACTTCTTGTTTTTACACAGTAATGCATTAATACCTCAGTACATCAGATATACGGAGCTTAGGTGACTTGCACATATCACTAATTGCTTCCTCTAGTTTCTCTTAAAATTTATCTTCCACTATAATTTTTCTTCTAGAAAATAAGTGTTTCTGATATCCTCAGAAAAATTAACTGGTCAGATTTATCTCCCTTTCCTATCAATATAACACCATGATGATTTGGGTTTCTCACAAAAAATTTCTCATTACTCTTCCTACTTCTTATCTTCTTTCTTAGATTTTCTTTCAAACTTGTGTATGTACATATAAAATAATGTCATAGCTTTGTATCTTTAACTCTAGCCCCTGACCTAAAACAAAACAAACAGAAAGCATAAAATATATTGTGAACTCATCTTTCCTTCTTTCCTACATCTCTGTTTTACTGTGATGTGACTTTTAGAATTTGATTCCTTCCACTCAACTCCTGTTCTCTTCATCTCCTTAGAAGCAAGCAGTTAATGATTTTTTTTTTCTGATAAAATTCCTTAATTCTTCATAAAGCTTTCCAGCTTTATCCAAAATGTATATGAAAAACCAGTTACCCTTCCTTGTTCTAGTAATTCTTAGCATTCTTGAAAGATCAAGTTTTCCCTCCACCTTTTCTTCTCTACACTGATTTTGATGTAGATGATTATTAAGCCATTCATCAGCTTCAGGTATTTTTACAGCTCAGTGTAGAGCAAAGAAAGATCTTAAATACATCAGCCTCGTGGCATCATATAACAAGACTGCTCATCTCATGTATATCTTACCAAAAGGAATTAGCTTTCTCTGACAAAAAATAAACTCAAAACAAAACTAAAATATATTTATAATGGTTTAAATGCAGATTCTCCTCAGGATTTAAATGTTTCAACCTGATTAGGACTGGAACTTTCATCTTTAGTCATGCCTTCAGTGTGAGGACACAACTGTAAATAAAGTGTGCTGTGTCTTCACCAAGCAAACAAGACCTCAAGTAAAAAGCCATTTTTTCTAGTTCTCACACTAATGGAAGAAGTGGCTTGTTTTTCTAGTAATTCATTTTTTTTCAAAGGCACTTCACAATAAAACTATGGTGCACAATTATGCAAATTAGTGCTTTGTAACAAAAAGGTGATTGAACTGGAATTCATATTCATGAAAAGATGAACAAATTCATGGATGCACAAACAGAGACAGACATATGCAATGTATCAGGTTCAGACTTATTTAGAATCAAAGGTTTCTCAGCTTTATTCTAGTGACATTGACTATTTTTAGTGCTATATTTAACCCCGTTTACACTGGAGAAACAGCATGAAAAAAACTGCAAAATTGCTTTTAAAAAATCATCTCAATTGTGAATTACATATGCTTCTTGTGCAGTGTCCCCAAAGTGTCTACATTAATCCTGTAATACAAAAATGTCTAATTAGAACAAATTTGATAAGCAGTTATCTGCATGAAACATATGTGTCACCATTCTTTGTATAAGTAAATCTATTATTTCCAAATGAAATCAGAGCCATTAGATCAGAAAGGCTTACTGAAATAGAACTTTCTTCATTACTAAGCAAAATTGGGGATTTCTGTTTCAGGAGGGAGCCCTCATATAATTTCAAAGTAAATGACAGTAATAGACATAATTAGCACTATAAAGTGTTCAAGAGTCTTGAGGAAATTAGTATGTGTTGAGTTTGAATGGAGAAGATTACTTCTTAGGTATTGCAAATATGTATTAAGTATATTAGCATTTTAAACAGGCTTACAGAGAAATAGAAAGCATAAGAAGCAACACTCTGGGAAATGAATCTGAATAGATTGCAAAACTCTTTATGTGATTAGACTGCTTCAAATTTGCTTTCCTTCCTGGATCTTTATGTAGTTGTGAAACATTATCAGTCATGGAAGGATCTGTAAGACAGGGCTCAGTGACATTGTTGTTAAATGGATTTTTATAAAACACTCATTATGTGTGACAGAAACAGTTTAACAGTTGAAAAAAGGGGCCTTAATTTGCCACTTTTCATTCTTCTTTGTGACTGCTAGATTTTGGATATCTACATGTCTTAGTTATTTCCATGGACAATAAGGAATAATGCTATTTCACCAAAACCTGTTTTGGTTCCTGGTTAGTGATTCAATATTTGTCCAGCCAATTTGTGAGAATATTAACCAGCTTAAGCAGATAAATTATGTTTCTCATCTTTTTTTTGAGTAACTATATTATCTTTCAAGTAATATTCATATAAGGCCTGATAAAGCCAAATGATGAAGCTTGGAATTCAACAAAACCGTACCTGCAATTCTTTTTAATGAGACACTTACAGAGGGGCAAAGATAATTAGGAATTTTCCCAGATGCTAATTTAGGTTTAAACCAGTTACATGCTTAATGCTATTCCCTTGGGTCCTGTCACTGATCATTATAAAGAAGAGATCAGTCCCTGCCCCTCCTCTTCCCTTTGTGAGGAAGTTGTAGACTGCTGTATGTTCTCTGCTCAGTCTTCCCTTCTCCAGGGATGCTGAACAGCATCCTCAGCATCCTGTCAGGGGGATCCTTCACTGAGCAGTCCTGCTGGATTTGACTGACTTATTCAGGACACAACAGCAGCATAAAGGAGACCTCTCAGCAAGTCTTCCCACTTTAGGACCTCTCAGTGGATCTTCCACTTTATTTGAGTTTATGTTGCCTGCTGCTGGCAACTACCATCACCCATGAAGGACTTACACCAACACAGTCACACTATTTTTTAATATAAAATTGTGGCAGGTTGAAGTTCAAGGATTGACAGTGATAGTATCTGACTGCAAAGATGTATTCAAAGCAATACACAGACAAGTTCTTATCCCCAAGCAAAGTATTCAGTGTGCACAGTGTATGATTCTTACCCAATAGGTGTCTCCACAGGAGAGAAGACAGGTTCAGCTAGTCAACTGATCCCAGTAGTTATGATGGAGTCTTGCCTAACTTTTCCCAATTCTCAACTTACTTTTATACTATTTCTTTACGTCAGAGCTTGAGTGACTCTAGTCATACATACCTTTGTTACTGATGGGTGTACAGTGAATCAAATGCAGAGCACATGCCCTGGGCAGGTTGGTTGCACCTTGGAAGCAGGTACCTTTGGGATTCAGGGATGCATCAATATTACAATTAGGTTATAAAATAACAAGTTCCTCTGAGGAGAACAATTCTGGCCCAGTCACAGCTTGGCAGCAAGGCATGTTCTCCTCTCTTCCCTGACTGACAGGTGTAACATGGATTCTCAGCTGCAAAGTACCACCAAGTTCCCCTCCCTGCAAAGATTTCAACAGAGCCTGGCTGCAGTGTCCCCACCTTGCTCCACCCTCCATTCCATCCCCCCGGGTGCTGATGGTTGCAGATTGTTTGTATGGGGAATCATAATAGAATAGGTTTTGAGCATGCCAGCAGCATTGCATCCAGGAAGTAGCAACACCGTAATTTCTATACCATTATAATTTCTATTAAGATGTAAATATAACTTCCCAGCTTCCTTTAATTTTTCCCCCAGCCATCTTTCCTCAACCTTACCATACAATATTATATCTGATGGAAAATTGGTTTACTCATTCAGAAGTCAAAACCACTTTCACTGATATAACTTCAACTCAGTAGAAAGGAACGGTGAAATATTATTGTAAAGAAAATCCTTAAGGAGGTTTTCTTATAAAAGAGCAAATCGTCATCCTCAAGATGATTCACTTCTGACTGTATGGCTATTTTGACTCCTTTATCTGCCGTGTTCTCCAGTTTTGCTCACTGGGATTTTCAGCAGAACTTCACTTCTACGGCAGCTTTAAAAAATGGAATTAAATTGGTTCCCAGTCTGATCACTCAGAAACTTTGATACCGACATCACAGTAACAGTGTTCCAGTTTGTTTTTCCCCCTATTCATTTGCATTTCCTCTGACAGAGTTGTAGCTTTGCATGCCAAAATGCTTACTGGAGGAGCCACATAGCTACAGTGCTTTCCCAGCCTCAACATATGCTTGGTTTTTATTAATGAATACTACTTTTGTTTTGCTATTGTTGTTCTAATGAATAAATTAGCCCGTTAATACACCAGTTGACATTTATTTACATTTCATACAAATTCTTATTACAGACCATCTTTTGCAATTAAACTAAAGTCAAAGGCACAACTACTGCATAGTTGCTAACACAACAGCAATACCTAAGTCCAAGCCCTCAGAGAATCCTCTGAGTATCTAGACTCTTGTTCCTAATTCAATCTTTAGCCAACAATTGAAACTGTAGGATTAGAAAATGAATTTCAGAGCAATTACATTTGAGAAACTGTTATAATAAAGACATTGGTGAATAGAAGTCTCAGAAGTGTCAGTGAGTTTTGCTCTTTCCACAATTTGACTGAAATGTATTAAATAATAATCTCTGCATATTGAGAGACGAACAATTGAAATAATACTCTTCTAAAATACAGTTATATTAGAAATGAGCAGTCTTTGGAAACTCCATGATGATGGCAATTTCTGGTGACCTAACATAAATGCAATAAAGCTTTACTGTTAATTCTAAAATTATCTTTCTATTCAATGCTGATTAAAGAAGACTAAGAAGTTTACATAACTTCAGTGGCTACTATTAAGACATCATCACTAGAAGAACCAACATTTATCAACAGATACTATTAGAATCTAGCAATAGCTATGAGCCAACTATCCTGCTGTGTGATAGCTTCAAAAGGAGTAGCCATACAATACCTGAAAACATACTCTTATTTTAGACTAATGTAACTGTGCAGCAATTAATATGACAGAATAATTTGTTTACAAACATTTGTACAATTGGAAAATTATTTTTTAAAGTTTGTTCTAAGTCTCTGCGTGTTTGAATATATAATATTCCAGAGCAAAATAAAATATTCTGTGTTTGAACACTTGTCTGGCTTAATTTTATTTTCACAGGACTGACTAGGAACAGGACTTCTTCACTGGCACTGTAAATAAATTACTCTTTTGCTATTGCTCTAGCAATGAACATCCTTCAAAATTATGAAAGAGAAATAGAGAACTATTGCACAAAATGAGTTTTTTCCTATACTGTAGGATTTTTGATTCATCTAAATAGAGTAGCTTTCAAGATATTAATGTTGCTGAAGCAACTGAAGTAGGTTCTCTGTCAGTCCTACTCTCACACCTCACTGCTCAATGTCCTTTGAATTACCACTCAGTGGCTGCCTAACCTCAAGCCACCTCAAGCCAAATACATCTCTGTATTTCCAATGAAAACTCTTCATCTGTAGCTTTACTTGTGATCTTGCTAATCCAGTGGTCCTGCAAGTGAGAAGAATTCCCTAGAATTCTGTTTGTTTCGATTTTATTTTATTAACGGACTCCAAAAACCAAATGGCATAATATGACTGCCCGGTTTTAAACAGCTCTTTACTATTCAACAAGAGAAATTAAATGTCCAGAATGCATTATAGATAATGCTTAAGATATTCTGTATTGTAAGAGGAAATACTCGCGTTTTTAAAGCAATGAGTAATTTGAACTCACATACCCTCTCTTGTTGATGCAAGTCCCATTGTACCTCATGAAATACAACTACTGCACCTACGTTTTTTCTGAGGTCTAATCCAGCATGGCAGTTCTAAGTACATAGCATATAGACAGAATATAGACAGAGAATCATTAAGGTTGCAAAAGATCTCTAAAATCATGGACTCCAACCCCTAGTCTAGCACTGGCATCCTCACCATGAAGCCCTGTCTCCAACGTAAATCTCCCATGGCACAATGCAGTATTTCCTCTCATTCTGTTACCTCTTAAGTGGGAGAAAAGACCAGCCTCCACCTGTCCAAAACCTCCTTTCAAGCAGTTGCAGAGAGTGAGGAGGTTCCCCTGATCTTTTCTTTCTCAGATTAAACACCCCCAGCTCCATCAGCTGCTCCTCAAAGGACTTTTTCTCCAGACCCTTCCCAGCTCCGTTACCCTTCTCTGCATTCACTTCAGCCCTCAGTGTCTTTCTCGTAGTGAGGGGCCCAGAATTGGACACAGGATTTGAGGTGTGACCTCACCAGTGCTGAGTAGAGAGGGACAGTCAGTGCCCTGGTCCTGCTGGCAGCACAGGCCAGGATGCCACTGGCCTCCTTGGCCACCTGAACACACACTGGCTCATGTTCACCTGCTGTTAGCCAGTACTCCCAGGTCCTTTTCCACTGGGCAGCTTTCCAACCACTCTATCCCAAGCTTCTAGCACAGCCTAGGCTTGTTGTGACCCAAGTGCAGGACTCAGCACTTTGTCATTTTGAACCCCATACAACTGTCCTGGCATCAATCAAGCCTGTCCAGGTCCCTCTGCAGAGCCTTGCTACCCTGCAGCAGATCAACACTCCCACCCAAGCTGCTGTCATCCGAATCTCATTGAAGGTGCCCTCAATCCTCGTGCCCAGATAATGAAGATATTTGACAGGACTGGCCCTAACGTGCTGCCCTGGGGCACACCACTAGTGACTGATTCCCGTCTGGATGTAACTCCATCCACCATCACTTCCTGGGCCTGGCCATCCAGTCAGCTCTTAACACAGTGCAAGTGCATCTGTCCAAGCCATGGAAAACTAGTTTCTCAGGAGAATGCTGTAGGATGCCTTTAGAATAGTCATGAAACAAACTTCAATAGGACATTTGTAATCCATCTTCCTGTCCGATGCCAGATCAACACAACTATACTTTTTCTAGGACGTTATGTGAAGTCTTCTATTCTAATAAATCAAACCTGCAATTGAGACCTACTCAAATGTGGATCATAACATGCGAAAGAAAATAGTGGCATAGCACAAAGTAGCAAAAGACAGTGTCACAACACTAGGAAAGTTGCCATTTCTACCAAACTACACAGAGATTCTAGTAGACAACTGATGCATTAATGGCATTATAGAGACAACTCTCATGATTTTGAAGCCTAAATGAGTCACAAGCTGTACTTAAATGCTAAAGAAATGCCCTTCTCGCTTCGGTCCACTAATGTTGCTTTAGGCATGCAGCTTCCTGGCTGCAAACACGCTTTATGAAAAGCTTTAACTACAGCTTTATGATTTAGGTCAGATACCTGGAAAGCTGGGTACAACTGATTCAGTCTGTGCACAGCCTCCTTCGTAGCCATCTTGACATCTTGACATTGACATTGACTTGGTCAATGGGTTCAAGTGATGAAATTAATAAAATTATCCAAACTTTGTAAAAAGCCATTACATGTGTCTAAAACTGGAGTGGAGTAAAAATGTTTACACATTGGAACAACTATTGGTAACTGCTCCTGTACAACCTGACCATTAAGCACTTTGAATGCTTAAGCAGTAATACACACAGGTGAACTTTACCAACAAAGTTTGAAATCTTTGCCTGTCTGCTATGGGTGACTCCAGAATTAAAAGAAAAAAAATAGACAAATGTTTTGAGGATCTGCATATTAAATTGATATGCTTATTGCTGGTGTTTGAGGACTAGCATCTCTTGTAGTTTTAGTCATTGATCTTGAAGCATACAGAACTAAATTAATCTCTGAGTTCAGCAACAGCAACTCTATTGGAATTACAGAAGAGAAATGTATTTGCTAGATGTATTTGGCACATAATCATTAACGTTCAGAGCTATATAGAGTACAAGTGCTTACTTTTTTACCGAGAACAGTTATTCCTCTCAAAACTTATGTAAATAGACCAATTTAATAGCAAATTGCACTTTTCTTTCATGAAATATATCAAAGCTTTATTTAGAAAAACTGTTGAAGTAAATCTAAATTGCCTAACCTGAAATTGTGATACACCTGATAGCTTCCTTTCAATTTTATTCAGCCTTTTATTTTCCTGTGAATATATTCGCTAAAGATAAACCATTATATATTCAAGCTCATGATTTTATGAAAAGACTTTCTTACTGAAGACAGTATTTCTCCACTGAAATCAGTTATTACCTGTGCTCAGACTGGTATTATTGAATCTTCTCTTTGCTTTTAGGAAGGTTTCATTCTGTTAATTGAATCATTAATACACAGTTATCTGAATTTCAGTTGACATATTTACATTTTAATGAAATGGCATCACTTTTTTTTTTTTCTTGACCTTATGCTAAAAAAAGGAAAATGCCATATGTAATTCTTTTAATTGCTATGGATTGTGTTAAGCAGGACTTTTTCATTAAAAAAAAAATGACAAACCAACAAACCAAACCCTAGGGAATCAGCTGTGAAATTACAGGTAATTAATAAAGGTCAGTCTTTGAGCATGTCTTTTTTTATTACACAATGTGACTGTAAATTCTAGAATTGTTATATTTGCCATGAAAGACCAAACTAACAGGTATAAATGTCCATCACCACATATAGTAAAAAAGTAAAATCAAAATGTTGGGAAAAGAAAAATATAGACGTAAAAGTCATATTTTGATGCTAAAAGTATTTATGACGAGAATGTCTTCTGAATCCAAAGCTATGGATCATATACCAAGTGTGACAATCAAGAAGTTTTCCTTTTAATTAAAACAACAAAGACCACAATTACCTTTATGAGGAATCATCTTCTACTTCTCTATTTTTCTCTTTAAATCCAGTAATAGCATAAACTGTAGATTTTTGTGGATCATAACACTTCCTTACTACCAGGTAAATGCTTAGAAATGCATCCTGAAATTTTGAGTGAATTTCAAGTTCCTAGTTCCACTCCACTGAGTATATGGTTGAACCAATAGAAAGAAGAGTAATCTGGTCAGAGATGCAGACTTGTCAAAATACAGGATCTAAGACTATTCACTTAAATTACAAAGACCTATTTACTTCAATCAAATTCATATCCTAGGATTTTCATATGTATAAAGTAGCATTACTATTATTGTTTAAGGAAACCGTGATATATGTAAATAAAAGCATTTATCCACTATTCAGTTGTATTTGGTTGTTGAAATGTGCTGAACTGACATGAATTTCAATTTCAGTTCATGAAATTAAAATTCAGTAGCACTTTTTTCCCTTTTTTTCCTTGTATAACAAACTTATACCATTAGAAGGAATGTCACATATTTTGGTAACTGGTCACCAAAACATGAGAAAATAACAAAAAATGTCATCCAACTGAATACATATAATTCGAAGTATTTTGTATCAATTCATACAAATCATTTTATCATCAACAATTAACAGACAGCCAACTTGATACACAGCCCTCTTTTTATTCAAGACAGACTGAAAAAAGCATATTGACTTTTAAATGAACTTTAAAGAAATAACATTGGATTATAGACCAGTGTGTAAATTGAAAATGGAGTTGCTTATGTACTGATCTCCTCAAAAGGGACCTAGATTTCAAAATTAATTTAACTTTTTCCCCTTAACCATGAAAAATATAAGTGAACAGCATTTACTGAGATTTGTGCTTAATTTTTTTACATAGGTTGCAATAAACTCAATAGATATTTATGCACATTCTCACCTTTCAAATTTGCATATTCATGAATTTAAATATTACTCAATAGGGGAAAAGTTCTAATATTATTGCTGAAAGAATAAAAAAAAGTTTTACATAAACATATTGAATAGACAAGGGAATATGCCATAATTAATCACACAGTTTTACTTTCCTATGGCAATGGTTGTCCCTGTATGCTACTTATCTTTTAAGCTCTCCAATTAACAGCTACAGTATTCAGGATATGGTGTTTTGGTCAGAGGTTAAAAATGCAAAATAATTCATTGGATCTTTGATCTGTTTCTAAGCGCTTGTTCTAAGTTTATTGTGCCCTTGAGGTTGAGCCATAGTAGAGCACACCCAGCAAACATTCTCAAATCCGTTTCATCTTCCTGGGCTTACTTCATGAGTAAAAACCAGAACAGATGTTAGAAGGGTTTATTGTTTTCTCCCATGTTCCCCTAGACATTGTTTCCCCTTTGCTGACAAAACATTTAAAAATTGGAAAGTGTATTGTTTTGGAAAACAGGGATTATCATTAACCTTTTAATTTCCCATGATGGAATGTGTAATGCATAACCACTGTGACATTTACATGGCCTGATGTTTCGGTCCTACCTTTTCACACATCTACAGTTTCTGTCATGTCAGACAAGATAGCTCCAGGTAGATGTCAGTCATAAAATGAATCTTCTGTTCAGACACACAGATTCTATCTCATGACACCAGCTGTATCTGACAAAAACTTCCCCATTTTCTCATCTGATATGTTACTTCTCCCTCCTGCTAGAATCATAGGCTATCAACAGATATGTGAAGGAACAAATGAACTTGACCTGATACATCAAGTAAGATAATAACATTTAATTTTTAAAAAGCACCATTATTCAGTTTGGATTTTTATGATTTTTCTGTCTGTGCTTTCTCTCCTTCCATCTGTATTCTTCTATCAAATTCAGTTCTGTAATGAGCATGAGGTAAATTCAATGGAAGCTGGAAAAACTCAACTTATTATTTCTGAAAATCAGCCTTATAGGTCAAATATTAGAAGTTCCAGTATGCTTATTTTGATTATTTTTGAAGTTACAAGAGGTTACATTGATCTCTAAATCTTAAACTTCACTCAAAATCAAGTTACTTATAAAATTTTCTTTAAAATCCTAGCAACCTTTAGCATGTTTATTGATACATATACTGCATTTTTCATGGAAACAAATGCTTACCTCTAAATGGATATAGAAATTGGGTTTTCTACCTTCTTCATTTTCTTAGCTATATGACTGGAAAAAAAACAATTAACAGAAGAAAATTCTGCAGAAAAAATACAGACTGAAAAGAAAGAATGTACAATAGCATCTATCATTTGCAGTAATGTATGTATGTATGTATATATGTATGTGTATCTAGAAGTATTTAGCAGGTATATGGTTTACTTACAGCTAGCAAATGTACACACTTTTTTGGATCTGATTTTCAGAAATGTCACAATGTATTTCAAGACTTCCATTAAGCAATATTTTTGCTATTCTATTTGGTACTTGTTTCAAAAGAAACAACAAGCTTGGGGATCTTTTGTTCTTTTGGGTTTTCTTTGTGCTTTAAGCACTGCAAAATTGACTGCAGAATCAGATTATACCTCTATTTATTCCAGACACCATAGTAATTTTCTAGGAGGCTTGATAAAAAACTAAAATTTGTTTGGAAAGTCTTGCACCATAAGGTTAAAAATTCAGTAAAGCTCCTGACGAATGCACTTCTTAAACCTCTCTTCTTTATTATTAGCATATTCTTATACCTTTCTTCCTTTTCCTGTAGTGTAAGGAGGTAGTTGCTTAGTCTGCTGGGAGTTTTTTTGTAAACATATATGTCTGCATATGCATAAGGCAGTAGGCAGTTTTCAGAATAAAAATTCCATTCAGACCCACTTGTATTGCAATGACATTTAAAAAAAAATTGTCTTAAAGCCATACTGTGTTGTTAAAGACCATCTACATTTACTTGTATTTCATAACTGTTTTAGCACATCAGATTTTCTTTGCAAATTGTTAAAAGTCAAAGCCCTTCATATCCTGCCAAAAACTACACATTAATCACCTCACTGGAGTGTTACAAAATTCTCTCAAAACAAGACAACCTTTGCTCTGAACATAGTTTCTTTACTGGTGAATAATAATTACATTTTTAGGCTTTTAACACCATAAAATTATTGTAAACCTTCCAAACAATTTTTTCTTTTGTAGTCTGGCAAAGAGACTCATTCACTCCCCAGGTGCCTGATCCAATAACCTGCTGATCCAGTAACCTGCTGCCATTCTGATCCAAATGTCCTCACACCGTGAGGGTTAATCCCCTCCTCAGTAGTTCAACCTCTCCTGCGGGCAGGAGCACCCTCTGTGGAGAGGTAAAAAGACTCTGCCTCCTTGCCCACCTCCCTGGGACTCTTGGCACACTGAGTTCACACGGATGATGTGATGCAGACAAACTCAGGGACAGGCTTCCCGTTGCTTTCAGCTTTGCTTTTTCTCCTTTCCTCATACATAGAAATAAGAGCTTTGATGAACTCTGCTGAAGTACCAGATGACTGGGGAAGTGTTGTAGCTGTATGCAGACCTGATGCCTTACACCCTACAGGGCATACATTTGTGAACAGAGTCGAGACTGTATACTGTGCACAAATTCAGGCTTGTCTCTCCTGCTGCTGTCATCACAGTATAACGTTTAACCTTTTGGAACTCTGGAAACATTCATATACATTTGCTCTAGAGGTTTTGCATAATATAGTAATCAATTCCTTTACCAAGAAATCAGCACAACTCCGTTGTGCCAACCTAATTCATACTTTTGAAATCTCAGTATTTCAAAACACAAGGTGGAGATTTGAGTATGTGTGAGCCTATTTGTGATCACAATGACATCTTGCCATTTTTTCTCTGCACAGTAACAGACAGAGGTCAGTTTCAGTCAGTCAAAGCACTGCTTTTCTGTCTTGTTTTTACTGGCAGCAGTTGCTTGTCAAGACAAACAAATTCATGATCTGTGACTCTTCCTACTGTTAGCATTTCAACAGCAGTAGAACTTTTCCACCTAGGGTATTTTCTTACTGGACTTTAGTCTTGTTACTTGTCTGGATTCAAGATTTGCTTAGAATTGTGATGAGATTTCATTGATTTGGTATCTCAATTTAAATAGTGTGACTCTGAATAACATCACAGTCCTAGCTCAGTCATGCAAGAAATGCTTAAAAATGCAATTCCTTTGTAGGCAAAGTTAGATTTTCTTTCAATATACTTTGCACACACATTCAATTACAAGATAACCTTCACATCAAAGAGTTTTAAAACCTTCAAGAAAGCCTAAGTATCAACATTATGATTTGCCACTGACTGTTGTAGAATTATTTTTTAAATATAAAATCCTTAACAATTTTAGAAAATCAAGGAGAAAACCCTGTGAGCCCCCATTTTCCCTCCAAAACATCAGTTTTCGAAAAAATGATTCACTAGCTATGTGTGTATTTTCAAAGATGTTCCAGGAGTATGCTGTCATAAAAATACAAAAAGCTTTTAAGAGTTCACACCTAAAATTCCCACGCATCTCCTTGAAAATGAATCCTTTGAAGAGCCCTCCCTGTTCTTAAGGAAAGAAAAAGGACATGTTTGCAATTAGTGTTAAATAGATGAGTGGAAATAGCACAGATGTGGATATGAGCTTCCCTAACCCATGCCTCTGTTCTCCTCCACCCATCCAACTGTTTGGGAAACACCACGGAGACCAGGTGCATTCCTAGACCAGATGTATGAGGGGGCTCTATTCACCATGATCACCAGGAGATCAGTGTAGCATTGCTTCAGGAGCTGGCTTCTTAGCAGCTGGGGCTGTTAGCCTCACTCAGTTGTCCAGAGGTGTCCCGTTTCCAGCTGCTTCAGGCTGTTAGCAGCAACAGAATCTAATGAGTGGGTTTAGGGTACGGAAATCTTATGTTCTGACAGTGCTTTCTGGGTTCTGACTTATGCTTTCCTGGAAATAACTGGCCTAGAAATGTTGAGTACACAATAAGAAGACTTACAAATATTTTATGAAGGTGAAAAGGCCACAGTCTGGATGAATCAGACTGAGGCTGAGGGTAGTGAGAATGCACAACACTCATGCTTTTTCTTAGTCACAGGCACTGTGCTGAGCAATAATAAAAATGTTTTATAGCCTTTTTAGCTTCTCTCTGCCCCATAAATTTGTGTCCAGTAGCAATGGAAATACGGAGTATTCAGGAGCTGCCAAACAACAAAATCTAACATATTTGGAATTACTGCGAAGAGAATTAGAGTGAGAAACACTGACTAGAATGAATCATTATGTTTCACTGTTAACAAATATAGGCATCAAAACCGCAGCAAAACATTGCCTCCACTTCATTACACCTGGCTGCCTTACATCTTTCCCCAACATTTTGAATCTGAGTACAGTTCAATAGTATCTGCAGTAAAGATTTTTTTTTAACTTTCAACATTTTTGTAACACTTTTAAGCTCTTTTTTAACATTCTTGTTTATCTGCATCCTGACTGCGAATTATTGCAGGGAAAGATTAATTGTATGACACTTTGGGCTAATGGTTACTGAATATGTTATTTTCCTAGGCTAAGCAGAGAAAAATAAATAATAAATTCTATAGGTTTCTTGTCCTATAGTTCTGGAAATTAGGAATTTGGCTCTGTAAACTGAATGTGGATTAAGGCACACAACCCAAATACAGAATAGCTGCTGCTTCTATCACGAGATATGCACGTAAAATAGCATCTCCAGGCATGCCATCCCACCTGTCTGAAGAGATAGTCCTATGGAAGTGAGATTAATTTCCACAGAAAATCTTTCATATGTCTACTGTTAAATAACTGAGTGTGCTTACAAGACTCGGTTGAAGTGTATGCACAATTCCTAGATTTAGTGCATCTCAACTAAATGTGGTTGTCTCTAGGACTAAACATTATTTAGCTCAGTTGGTTTGCAAATGGTGCTCATAACACCAAGGGGGCTGTGGTCCCCATATGGCCCATTCACCTTACAGCTGGACTTAATACCAATTCAGAGCATTCTGTGATTCGATATCTAATAAGAAACTAAATGCTGGCACACTTAACAGGTAAAATCCTATGATGTGAAAACAATTTAACACGAGTTTGCCAGAGATTTTGTATGTTCGTGGGCTTTCATAGAGTTAAAAGGCTTAATTTTCTTAAACACCTAATGCCTAAAACAATAATCTGACAAACTAACCTACATCTCATATTTGCAGAAATGAATGAATTTGTTACAAATACACTGAACAGAAAACAAACTTTCAGATATGAATGTAAAATGAGTGAAGAACATCGACAAAACAAAAAAATCCCAGAAAAACACTAGTGAACACTGGAGTACTTCCTGACAAAAACAGGCTTATTGAGGCTGACATTAAATGTAGAAAGCAAACAAATGTACTCAAAGATAAAGAAGGAGTTAGAGAAGCATGTACTGCTTAGCAATACACTGGCTTTTGAAACTTTAACTGCACAGAGTGTGAGACTGGAAGACCAAATTATAGCAAAATGAACATACAAAACAACCAATATTTCTGTCTGTGAGGAGTATCTGGTAATTGTGAGAGCCACTTTTTAAAGAGCTATTTGAGTGGGAACACTCCAATAAGGTTACTACTGGCTTCATAAATGAATTAAAACTGATTTTTACTGTTCCACCAAAAAAAAAAGGACACTATCGGCTGTAATTTTTATTTTTTAAATCTTTGGCTGCATTTAAATTTTTATTTTTCCCTCTGTTCAGACAGTTTATGTCCAGCATTGTTAAGGGAACCTTAGACGATTGAAATGCAAAGGAATATTGTATCCTTTTCCTTTAATTCTAAACAGGAGTAGGTATAAAAGATTTAAGACACTCTCAGAAAGAAAATCTCAATAATATGAATTGATACATAAATATTAAATCAAGACATTAATTTTTACATGCTTTGGTATAGGCTGTAAAGCTCCAGAAAGCTCTATATACTTCTCACATTCAGCAACCATTTGGGAATATTTCCTAAAATGAAGACTTCTGAGATACAGCTTTTAGAGGGAACATAAATGTCAATACAGGAGTGCTCTGGGAGAACAGACTGACCTTGACTTAGAGCACTGCCTACTTAAACATAGATCTTTTCTTTCATTTCTGGTTCTTCAGATGAGGTTGCCAGACCTCACCTTGTAGTTGCAATCTTGCAGTGCCTTTGCAGAACAACTTGGTTCAGATTTATTTTGTTTGGAGAAAAAAATTAATGTGAAGGCTTTCTCCTGCCATTTTATGCTCTGCTAGAATTTACATAATAAGACGAATAGTTTTATGTCAGTGGCATAAAATTTAGTGCTTCAAACTCAGAAACACACACTCTACAAGAGTAGAGAGAAGTCACAGAATTCAAATATGCTTTCTTATCTTATGTCTATTTAGTTAATATCCCACTTGTACTAGAAGTTATGCAAATCTTTCTTTGTCCCACTTTCCAGGCAAACATATATTTCCTTGCATTTCTTTCAGCACATTCTAAAAATTATATAAGGTGTTTTATGTAGTCCAGTTGAGGAACTTCTAGAGAATACCGAAGAATAATAGACATTAAGAAAAACAATTTAAGATTACATTTGACACATGTTCACTCCTTGAACTGTGTGTTTCAATATCTATAATAACATCAAGACATAGGTCGTTTGCCCAATTAACTAATTAACAAAAAAACCTTTCACAACTCAAAGTCAGAATTATGTGATTATTTACATACACTTTTAAATTCTCACCATTTTTTCCATACCGGTAGTGAATAATTCACATTTCAGAAGCACAAGCATTATACAACCGTCCCACAGAAAATAAGTCAGAAGTAATATGCACATAAAAAGATCAAACCTGAGCTTTCAGATGTTTCACAGAATATTTTTCCTTGAAACTGAGCTGCTTTTAAAGTTCAGAGTTGCATGAAAGGCAATCTTTGGCTAAAATCAATGTACCAGCAAGATAAAAGGTTCAACAATATGACTGCCGTGATCAAAGCTTTTCAAAAGAATAATCCACTCTTTTAAAACCGCATCCCAGGCAAGAAGTCCTTGTTGACTTGTACCAAAGGTAGAAAGGCTGAAACTCTGTAAATCCACAAGAAATACAGCACTTACATTTTACTACACTGGGTGCTTTAGAAGTGACAATGACTTGACAAAAAGTAAGTTATTTTATATACACAGTAAAAAAAACCAGGCTGTAATAAGTACAGCTAGTAGTAAAAATAACTTAAGGAAATAGGGTTGTTGTTAAGTCCTATGCATAAATTCCACAGCCTTCTGCTGTTGTAGAAAAAATTTCAACTAAGTAGATTGATATTCTCACTTGTGAGAAAGAAACGTTTGCCCCTTTCTTGAGTAGCAAAACCACAACGTTGACATGCAACTGCAGGAAAAATAAGATGGTGAAAAACCTCATGTAAATTCATATGCCATAAAGAGTAGAAAAGAAGGTAGAGGATGACTGGTTAAGTGCTGCAGTTTTTGTGTGAATATTTTTACTACTTTTGTGTTTCCCTCACAGGTCAGTAGCAACTCAGACTTCGTCATCTGATAAGTTCTTCTGGGATCCACATGAGATAATGTGGTGGCATCGACCCCTTTCTTTGTGGACAGGTATCTATATCTAAGAACGCTCATCAGAATTAACATTAATTAACCTCTTTGTCACTGGGGTCAGTTATGAGAGGAAAAATTAAATTATACAATTAAAAAAAAAAAAAAAGGAAACACTGATTCCTATAATTGGTTTCCAAGCAAAAGGGTCAGGGGATATTTGAATAGAAATGTTGGAAAACTTTTTTGCTTCTAATTAAGACATCTAATGATTTAGAGAGCTAAATTAGTTTTACATTCAGAGATCTATTTTTCAGAATCTAAAGTGGAACAACCCCTTCCTTTCATGCTGCACTTGGTCCCACTGGAGTTTCTCCTCCAGTGTAGGGGGTTGGAAACGTCCCAGCTTTCTCCTGTTACTGACTGAAGGGCCAGGCTGGCTATGTTCTTCAGGTGCTAATTCTTCAGGGATTAGTAACTCTAAGCTCTTCATGGCTGATGAAAAAAGTGTGAGGAAGAGAAAGCGTTTTTGCATCCTTAGACTGCAAAACAAAAGTTTTATCCCTACCAAATTGGTGAAGTCGTGGAAATTACTAAATCAAAACAAGATTAGCTAATGGTTGTGTATCTTGGACAGACCACACAGCTAGCTCTAGAAGGACTTCAAAAACATCATTGCAGAATGGATTACTTTCACATCTCCTTAGTGAACGAAATGAAGAGCAGCTAGATTATATTAGAAAATATTGCTTGATCATTTGGTCTAAAGAACATCTTGGTCTAAAGAACTCTCCTGAAAGCTCCCAACCAGTCAAGCAGTGTCAGGAACTGCAAGTAAGAGGAGTCAGAAGCCAGTCCTCAGCATCAGGAAACATTCTGTACTGCAGGGTAAACTCAAGTCTTAGGAAAGTCTATAGCTATAATTTGACCTCACTAATATATTAACTGCTTGTAGTGTCATTAATACATGTATTTAAATACTGGTCTTATTGCATGATGGCTAGAGAAATCATACAGCTTTCCCTCAGCATGTCATTTTAATATTAATCCCTGATGAAGGCTCAAAATTTAGATCAAAGTTCTGATTCATTTCAAGAGCACTGACATCAAACATTCTGAGATTTGCTTACTGCTTCTCCAGGGCCTATTAGTACCAGACTAAAACGTGATGAATATGTGAATAGTTTCTCCAACCAGTTTACAAACTCGTAGTCAATCCTTCTCAATGATTTTAAAAAGAAAAAAAATCCCAAACCATTGATTTTAAAGTATATTGGCATCACTTGTTCAAGGAGAATGAATGACAGCTTTCTGAGAGCAGTAGCACTGGGCTTTTGCTGTTTTCCTTTTTATTTTTCTCTAGCAAGCTGATAATACATAGCCTTGAAACCAAACCAGGGGCATTTGCAGTTCTAGCCACAGATTATTTGTAGGAAATAGCAAAATTGCAAACTGAAATGCATTCACAGAAATCTGAGATTATATTTATGCAACCCTTAATGGAAAAAAACTAACAGTGGTTAAAGAATTAAGTATTTTTATCAAGTTTAGAAAAGGACTTAATTAGAAGCATTTGAAGATCTGTTGATAGAGTGTTATTTGTGCAAGACAGTCTTCTTTCAAATGGACTTCACCAGCACAGCCTATGCTCCTTTCAGTTTACTAAGGCATAGAAATCACTAACAATGAATTATTAGTACTCATTTGTTTTCTACTCTACGTTTGTATCTTGCATAGTTTAATAATGTTAAGAAGGATTGAAAATGTACAGATTTAATGAGATCAGTGAAGGAATCAATTGATTTAGTATCTCTGAACTCTCCTATGAAGGTAAAGTCTTATACAAGATGTTATAGAATAAGTGGCTAAATTATTTTAGAAACTGATCAACAACCAGTTCACTGCTCAGTCATCACTCTGAAGGCATTTGTTCCAGCATCTCCTATCTCCTCAAAGAACATTCCAACTCTTTTAAACTTCTGCTAAAGCTTCAGCATATGGCAAAGAAATATTCAACAAGCCAAATGAAGAGAGAATTTCTGTATATATCAGAGGTAACAAAATGATCTAAACTAGAAAGTCTGGCTGTCTGGAGGCTAAAAGAAAGCAAGAGAACACTTCCTGACTTTTGCAATAAAGCAGCTTTAAGGACATTTCTGATTGAGAAAATGAACTCATGGGATGAGGCAATCTATAGAATAAAAGATCTAGCCATCATTACAAGCTCACTTGAGTTTATTATCTCTAGAGCACAAAGTTGGAAAGAATATCAACTATGCAATGGTATTCCCTAAATAAGGGTTCATTTAGAACTTTTTTGTTTTATTAGGGGAGAAAAATGTGGAAGAAATAAAATTTCCTTTGTCACTACTATTTATTTCTGCTTACCCAGATTCTAGTCAATGTACTGTGGTTTACTCCAGCTTTCAGTGTGTAATAACAGGAAAAAAAAACAAAACAGTCTAAGAAATAATGAAAGCAAGTTAACTACTAAAAAAATATCTCATAAAGACAAAGTATATTTGACTTTGTCTATTAACTGTATATTAACTGGTGAATAGTTAAGCTCACAAAATGCAAATGTGTTTGAAACTTAGGAAATTAATACATAATTGATACTGTTTCAAGATTTACTTTTTCATGAATAACTAGAAATCGAAAGCATTAGGATGCACTATTTTGAACAAAAGGGGGCATATATCTGATTTTTAATTTCTTTCTTTCTTTCTTTCTTTCTTTCTTTCTTTCTTTCTTTCTTTCTTTCTTTCTTTCTTTCTTTCTTCCTTTCTTTCTTTCTTTTTTTCTTTCTTTTCTTTCTTTTCTTTCTGTCTTTTTGCTTTGGATGAACTACTTTACTTTTTCTTTCTTTTTTCACAACACCTTTGAGGGAGCCTAATTTTTTCAGCCTAATTATCAAAAAGCCCACAATCCTGCTCTGTGGAGATTGTATGTGGACTTATTCTTAAGAAGCACTTATCATGTATTTCTCCCACCCCAAAAATAAAGGCTGCCAGTCCTGTTTTGATCAGATAAGAACTTATTGTATTTTATTGCATTTTTACCTGCAGGTTTTGTTTCACCATATTTCAAAGAAAGCTGTCTGTTGCTACCAGCTCATAATTAATAAATTTACTCCTATGCTAAAAAATGTGAAGGATTTCTATGAGATTTCAATTATATTATATTGCATATTTTTCAGCTCCAAAAAATATAAAGTATTCAATTTATGGAGTCTCCCTTTTGAAAAGACTCAGTTATGATGTGTTATTCATTTCTAATCCCTACCAAAAAATGCAGACTTGAACCCACTTTGAGTGGGATTTCTTTTTAATATAAATTATTAGCATTGGTTATGCTGAAGTTGAATCTTCATGTCTATGAAGTTTTCTATGTTGAATTAATTAATCTCAAGATTTCTTTCTATGCAATTCTATTGTGTCTTTTCATCTCTGCCTCATATATATTTAGTGTTCCTAAAACAAATCCAATGTTAAGCACTTTGGTCTTGGAGAATAAAGACTGGTTTAAGTGTTGTTTTCCTTTCACTCATGAAATTACATCCTATTTTCCTTCTTATGGGTTTTGCTATCAAAACTCTCCATCAAAAATTAAATCTCACACTACAAGATGGAAAATTGAAAGTTCAGTAAACACTGTTTAAATAAAGAATTATTTTTTAAAAATTGTTTAGCTCTGGAAAAAAAAAAGTGAAAAGGACCCCATAATGTTCAACAAAGCCCAGTCCAACATATATCTTTCAAACTTTTTATATAGGCAACAGTGGGAAAAATAGCAATTTTTTGGAAAACTGTGGAAGCTTCCAGGTAATATAGAATTAATACATTCAATATGTAATGCTTTTAGAGATTATTTGGATCCATGATTCAGCATTTCTGATATTACAAATCTGTATCAAACTGATAGTTTTTTTCTGTTTTGTAAACACTTTTTGAGGGCAACATGACAGTGAAACATTGTTAAGCATATGCAGAGTGATAAGAGTGCTCTCATCACATTACTTCAAGCTGCTATGGTTTATCACTTTGCCTCAGAAAGCTTGCAAAATACAGCAAATCAAATCTATTTTTAAATGCCTGTCTACCTCTAATTTGTTCCACAATTCAGGGCAAAATTCTTCTTGACATGTTGTATTGAAAGACTGCAGGCATGGTGCCAAAGACAAAAAATAATATGTATGGCCGGCGACACTTTGTGGTAGATAGTCAGGACCTTCCAGGTGAAATGAAAAGGGATCTGTTATTATATTATTGATCTGACCTGTCCAGATTCAAAATGAGCACTACATAAAAGACTTAATTTTCTTAAATGATGGTATTATTGAGAATCCAGTCTGTCTACTGTGTGTCCATTAGATAAAACAGCTGAACCACAGATGCTACATTTAAGCTTGACAAAACAGTAAGAATGATCCTGTCAGGGTAAAACTTTTTTTTTCCATGCAGGCAAATAGAAAACCTACCTATGATCAAAGATTTATTTATAGGTGGCAAAAAAAAAAAAAAAAAAGAAAAAAAGGAAAAAGGAAAGTGTCACCATATATATCTTTATGCTGTTAATTTCTACATTGAAATAAAATCAATGTTTTATCCTCTATCAATATGGGTGTAAAAGCTTTTAAAACCAATTTCTTATGAACATTTAAATAGTTAGGATGAGGTTATCAATGAGACAGACTCCTCACAGTAGTGCATGCTGAGAGGATGAGAGATCATGGAAAATGAAGCAAGAGAGAACATGACTGGATAGAAGGATAACCTTTATGAACTGGAGACTGGAAACTGGGTAGTGGAAAAGTCTGCCCAGAAAATCAGCACCAGAGGTTCTCATGACCCAAGTGGATTAAACCTTAAATAACTTACTCTGACCTCATATGTGGTCCTGCTCATGCTACAGCCCCCCTAAGAAGACTTCCATTTTGAATTATCCTATAATCCTATGAAGTTCTTGGACACAGTCACTGTCTTTGAAGAATTCTAGAATATGGCCTCAAATTTATCACAGACTATTTGCACATTCTCAGAGATCCTGTCTTCACTGAAAACTCCCAGTCAATTGAAATGCACAAGAAATCACATTGCAGTTGAGGATACTCTGTGACCCCTGAAAAGCAAAATATTTTTTCAAGGATATGATTCATCGTCATATTGGCAACCTCAACCATAAGTACATACCAATTAGGATTAAATACCTAATTGAAGCCAGTACCAAAGACTTTTCTCACTGCTATGCACTCTCCCTAACAGAGTTCTGGTGCAAGACCCTGGCAGAAATGCTGCTGGACAAATCAAATATAATCAAGAGGCAAACAAGAATCTGATGACTGCGCTGCAAGTCAGAGTTATTTAAGGATCTGGTAAAGAGCCAGGTAAAGATACCCGGTTGCTTAGATTTTCTGACACAAACGCAAACCACTTTTAAAATAGATGCAAGGAAAGTCCTTATTTATGAAGAAAATGCACAAAGATGTCTAAGAATCAAGTGAAAAAGTAATAAGTGAGAAAAAAACAAAGAAAAATCAAGACTATTTCACATAACTAGACAAAAAAACCCAACAGTTTTAGTGGTAATAAACAGAACAAAGAATAAGTTAATAAACATAAAAAGTGACCACAAATGGAGTAGAGTAACAAAAAAGCCAACACCACATTCCAGCTTTTAAAGGACATTTTACTCCTCCTCCACCAACATGCACACACACACACTAGCCTGCAATCCGTGCCCTTAGGACCCAGGAAGGCAGTAGCAGCATGAGCATAACACCAGGACCCACCAAGTCTATATGTGACTTAACTGGATTGCCATTGCTGAGACTTTTCCATTCCACATTTTTATTTTTCGCATGTGGACTAGTGGAATTAAGTGTGGATTAGTAATAATTGCTTGAGTAGATCATTACACAAATAATAAATTCTAGGTTTTATGTGTGTAAATTTCCCTTTTGCCTCCAACATGATTTTGAGCACAATGTGTTGCATGAGTATTGATAGAGTTCTTAGTAGCAGTGAAACCAGAAGGAGCCAAGTTATTCTGTATGCTAAGGAAATTCAGTGCAATGATTAGTACAGCTTTCATCTTATTCCAATACCTGTGAATCAGAGATTAAAAAAAAACCAAACATATCCCAGTTGGAGGAATAGTTTTGTTCCTCCAATTCTTCTGCAGATAAATGTGATTTTATGCAGCTGACCTCCAATGTTTCTGCAATGGGATCATGATTGCTATGATGCACATGGCATTTTAACTTGCTGTGAAAAGGAGCCAACATATAGCTACACTGTCATTCATCTAAGTCTTCATCACTGTACTAGGGAGAATTTAGTCAGTTACTAGAAGTAACAGGGAACCCATCACTGTATTTTGAGATTGTGAAAAGAGATTAGCTTACATATGATTAATCATGTCGTCAATGAAAATGAGCCATGATAAATGACAAAAACTTTAGAAGCTTTTTGTTTTGGATTATGAATGTGATTTGAATAAAATATAACATGCATATAGTAATTTTTCAACAGTGAAAAGATCATCAAGAGGAATACTATATAGATCCTAACTTCATATACCTTTTCCTTTTTTTTTTTGTTGAAGATATACTCATAACCAAACCATTAACTGAGGAAGTTTACAGTTGCCTGAACTTATGACTTAATTTGCTGCACTGAAGTTCTACTTGAGATTGCTTCTGTGATAGGAAAGAAGAAACACATCTTTTTCCACTAACATTTAAGACAGAATTTTCTAGGAACAGCTAAAAGTTCTATGGAAAATAGACAGTCATGAAATCTGCACCAAAGATACCAATCCACAAACTAGGAGATGACAACTCTCTAAATCTGGCAGATTTTGGCAAACGGTCTCTGGAAAAATGGTCTTTGAAAATGCCTCATATGAAGCATGACAAGAGCAGGTGATCTTAGATGCCAACACAGCCTATACCTGGTCTCAAAAAAAAATTTAATCTGTATTTTGTTTTCACTCCTATCTTAAGTATTAGCAATTTTTTTAAAGATCCACTTTTCTTTTCTTTAAAAGGAAAGTAATTTGAAATGTTAAGATCTCCTTTGAGGATGTCATTCCCAGCAAAGGGAAATTCATAATGAATGTTCATTAATGTTCTTTATCAGTTCATTAAAGCTGCTTGTGCACTATGTTTATGAACATCTTTGATAAACATTTGGATTTGTTGTGCATGAACTACTGATGAATAGTCATTAAACTGTCCCTAAGTTTATTCATTATGAGTGCTTATTAATTTCTCATGAATTATTATAAAATTCAAGCTGCTCTAGCAGTCATCTATAAACAAAGAACAATTATTCACAGTATGTATTACTTGTTAGAAATAAATTTAAAATATAACCTTATTTCAAAAGACAAATGCAAAGAAAATGTACTTTCTTCTGACAGAAACTTAATCAAATCTAAAGGAATTTTGGTGAAAACTATTGTAAATGATGTTATAATTTGGAGACATACATTCACACTTATGAATCATCTGACAGCCAAACTGGATCCATATTGCTGCAGAGTAGCACTTACTTCTTGAGTGTGCATGTAAAGATGTTCAGATCTGTCCAGTATATTGAAAACTCACTTATATGTACTGCTAATATTAAAGGAATACTTTCTGCTGGAAGTATAGGTAGCTAACACACACTCTTCACACACATATCTTAACTAAATGATAAGTAACATAAAAACTTGTACTCCAAATATGCAAACACATCGCAATTACAGAAACCTACACATCTTTAATTCCCCTTGTCCTATGCATAGTTCTCATTACCCAGCCACATTTTTCCTTATGAAATTCCATAGCCTTCAATGTCAAGTGATTCTTTTTTATTTTGACTGTAGGACAGATCAGAAATTTCTGAACTAGATTTGTAAAATTCAGATTGCATACTAGTAAAAATTTAGGAGGCCTTGTTATCTCTATGCTATGCTAGATAACATCTGGATAGCTTAGATATAGGAAAATTAAAGCAAGACAGGTCTACACTCAAGTTAGCCATCTGTAGTCATATCCTTTGCACTTGCACACATTACAAATTTGTTCTTAATGGAAGTTTTTGTAACCAAACTATTCCTATTTAAGATTTTTTCAAGTTTTGATTAATAAACCTTGATGTTATGATTTTGGGGTTCAACTAGTTATTGGAATAGAGAGAATTTTTCACAAGTATCTGAAATTTAAACCTTCTGTTTCTATTCAAGGAAGAAAAAAATTCAAGAAAAGAAAAAAACAAGAGTGCAAGTAAAAGAATGTCATAAGTCACTGCATCATAGTCACAGCAATTGCTGGAATTGGGACAAAAGTCAGGCAGGCTAATCGTGATCAATGTGATAGGAGGTTAAAAAGATGCTAACAAATGCTACAAGTGTCACACAAGGTAGTTTCTGAAAAACTGGACAGATGCAAAGGAGAAGATTTCCAGCAGAAAGAACACAATCACATAAAAGGCTCACAGTACAGTTAATGTGGTTTTGTTTTAGCAAGCTCAAGTTTGACAAAATTCCCTGTAACAAAATTCAAACTGAGATGAGATCCTTTGGACCTCATCATCAGTATATTAGTTTCACAGTATGGGATCTCCACAGACTTCAGTCAAAACTTGTAATCTCCAGCAATACATTTGTATAAGTATACACTGTCTACACTAATAAATATTCAGCCATTTAGTAACGTCATTGTTTTCTATTTCTCAATGGACTACTCAGAAGTAATTTAAAACAAATTAGACAGAAAGCATGAACTTATTTCTCCTTTATAAAAATGGTAGTTAGTACTTCCTTTCCTCCCTTTCTGTACCTGATTTATCCACATAGGAAGGACAAACAGCATTACTGACTTTAGGCTTTCCTCTACTGAGGCCCGTCGAGGGCCACACATCTCAAATCTGATGTAAAGAATGTCTGTTACTCACACAGCCATCCAAATTCACTTGTAAATAAGAACATCCATCCCAATTGTAGTAGATTTTCATTAATGTTAGTGAGAAGAAAATCTATATTGGGGAAAATTCAATCTAATTACTTCTCTTTCCTTTATCTTCTCCTTTGTAGCCTTTTTAAATTACCTTCTCTCTTCTTACTGGAGCCACAATTTTATTATTTATTTTTCACATAGTTATTTCACCCCTTTTCACTTCTTTTCCAAAGCTCAATGTTTTGTTTGCATTCACTCCTTCAAATGAAATAAAACTAAGCTTTAATAAAACACTACAATAATTAATATTCTAACGCTAACACCATACTAGGAAATTTAGGTGTGCATATGAAAACCAGTAAGCTTATCAGCAATATTTTATGTGTAAAGAAAGAACTTCTGACTTCCCAGTTTGTGGTCAGTTGCAAGAGCTATGAGCAGGGAGAGAAAGGCAAGGACCTGCCAAGCAACAGAGCAGTTGGCAGGGAGCACCCTTTAACACCCTATTTCAGTGCCAGGGACATCATATTCCAGTACTCCTTTCTCTCAGGAATATTGCAAGTATCTCATGAACGGGACGAGCTCAGCTCACATTCTGTCCTAGTAATAAAATGAAACAAAAAGACAATTACAATCCTTTTACTGATAATTCAGTTTTAATATCAAGTATATTTATTTCAATGCAGATTTTAAAAGCTGGAACTGCAAGTTGAAAAAACTCCTTTACTAAGCTAAAATTTTTGTGTCATTTTTGTACATAATGCACAATACAAAAAATAAAAATGGGCACTTCAATTTTTGGAGCAAAAGTTGTGTTAATGAAATTAAATCATACATCAAAAGGCTCTACTAGCAAAAGCTACTTAATTTAATAATTAAGCATTTTTGCCATTAATTATCTAAAAGTAATCAAAAGTGATAATTGCCTTTTCATACATAAGGAAGTAATTCGAGGAATAAGGCTGATTGAGGAAGACTACCTCATAGATTCTTTTTCTGGAATAAACTAATTTGATAAGTATAATTTGGAAGAGCAAATCATTAAAATGTACACATGGGGAAGTGGTAGCTGTAAATTGAAGTACAAAAAAGATGCAAGCAATCAGAAAATATACGTGGAAATAATCCTTTTCGACAATTTGATGAGCTGATAGAAAATCACAGTCTTTTCACACATTGGTTCTTTTTTTCCTGCATTAGAAGGTAACCTTTGCCTTGTTTCCTGCTTACATGGTAAAAGACAGAATGGTAGATTTATCTACCACATGCAAAATGCTTTTTTTCATGTGCTTGAGGGGTTTTTCCAAAGACTAGACCTACTGGAAAGAGGGGGTTTTGTTTGACAGAGAATGGAAATTAGAAGAGTTACAACACGTTCCACACTAGTTTTTGTTAAGCATTAGAAACTGAACATTCCTCAGATTCTGGTCAAATGTAAGTTATTTCCTTTTCCATGCTCCATCTGTTACTCCACCCTGATGGACATTGTGCCCTACACATATTCTAACTCATGCAATGCTAAACTAAGTTTTGGAAGGCAAGACTGCTAGGAGAGGTAGATTCCCTAGCTGAGAGGATTCTAGAAGTAATAAAGCTTTGAGAGTTCAGAGATGGGCATTTTGGTGAAAAGCACTGGGTATAATAATCTTGGCCATTAAAAGATACCTACTTGAGACCACAGCTAAGGAGGAGAGCAGTGCTGTGTCTCTTTACTCTCCCTGGCACTATTTAGAAATATCCAGAGCTCCACACCTGCTCACCCCTCTTGCCCTCTGCTCTGGGCTCATAGAACAGGGTAGCAGTATACAGGACTTGGCACAGACCAAGAACCATCTTTATCTCAGTTATCTCTACTCATAATAACATATTTAGATATGTTTGAAATTAGCTTTTCAGTCCCTCAATGCTCGTCTTCAAATTTCCAAAGTCTTATGTGGAGTGAATGACAGTTTAGGCCTTATCCCAGCAACTGACAGCAGAAAATATCCAGAAAATTATCTAGGTGGTAGAAGTGATAATTCTTTTGTTTTGGTTTCTTTCCCTTTCTGAGCTAAATATTATCTGAGTGACCAAAGATAGATAACATCACCTACACCAGTAAGAACATTAATTCAGACAGAATTGTAACTTACTTTAGAAAAACTGTTGAATCACCTCAGACAACAGGACATCCAGCTGACAAGAATACACCATAGCTGAAGGATAACCTCCATCTCAAATATAAGTGGATTCATGCACAGTAAGTGAAGTCTTCCTTTTCCCCCTCATCCTCACTATTGCATTGATTTATGAAAAAATACCACTCTGAACTCAAATCACTTTAGTTCTTGAGGGCTGAATTAATTTATATAAAACCTATCGAATCAATAGGCTTATGAGATGGTAGTTTAAATTCACATATTTTAACGTTTAACAAGTAGGACTTTTTTTTTCAGTAGTTGTTCTTTACAATGAAACACTGAACACTCCTCCAACTGAGAATTTGTCAACTGTCTATATTCCATCACTTCAGTACTTTGTAACTGCCCAGTTCTCCATAAAATTGAAGTCGTCTTTAGTGTGAACATCCTGATGCTTATCATAATAGCAAAAATATTACACATCTCTAGATTTAAGATTTTCAATTCACTCTTTATTCAACTAGATATTATTTAAACAAGCTAGGAGATTTTTGGTAGAAGGATCTTCACGTTTGGGAACAAATCCTTCAGATGATGCCAAAGACTTATGCAGATCTAGGAGCATTGGGCAGGAAAGAAAGACCATTACAGAACTGATCCCTTCAGAAATCTTGGAGGTTCAGAAATGCCTTTGGAAGTTAGAAACCTAAATTCCTTTTTTAAAAAATGAATGAATTTCTAAAGCCTAGAGTTTTACTAAATCTTCCTTTAAAAAGCAAAGAACAGACATTGAGGCTTTTAGAAAATGTTGCTCTTTAAGCCTCTAAACTCATCTGTCTCTAATGACTGTAGTAACTGGGCACACATTAGTGCACCTTCTACACTGAAAATGTTAAGTTAAAAAAGACATTTCTTTTTTCAACTATGAGTCATAAAGACAGAGAGACAGAGTAATTAGGACAAGGTCATCCTGTACCTGAACTCAGAACCCAAACTGTATCATTCAAGTTCCTAGCTCTCATCTCAGCCAGTTACCTACCCTACATTGTAAAATAAATGTAAACTCCTATTTCCATCCCAACAGAAGCTTATGTATTAAAAGAGACAGGAGTAATTCCTCATCCAATGGCCTCCTAACAATTGGCACACCCTTTTAATTAGGGATTGTTCTGGTTTGGGGTTTTTTTGGGGGGGAGGTTGGTGTTTTTGATTTGTTTTGTGTTGTGGTTGGTTGGTTGGTTAGTTGGTTGGTTGGGTTTTTGTTTGTTTTTTGCTTGTTTTTGTTTTTTAGGGATTTGGTTTAGGGGTTTTTTGCCACTCTTAGGTATTATGAGCCAAATTGCTTTCTACTTTTTATTCTATAAAAGCATGTTAATTACAAACATCAGGTTTGTGTCCCACCCTGAAAAAATCTTGCCTGATAATGCCTTGGGATGAGCACAAATGAGTAAGAACCACTTTTTTCTTAAGTACTGAAATTCTCAGATGAATACAATCTTCCCTCTTTCATCCACTAGATTTAAACATAAAACCTCTTGCTTTAAAGACCAAGAAGGAAAAATGACATCATAATTTCTGTCTTTATGGCCTTTACTGAGTTCCCAGATAGGAGAGTGGATTTGCTGATGTGGACTGAACTAGGGTTCCTAGAACTGCCATGCCAAATGCTAGAGTCAGATCAGGGCATATTATTATGAAATCATGCACCAGAAAGATTTTCTGCTTTCTGTCCCACCCTCAGCATCCTGATCCCCTCTACACAAACCTATGTGCTCCCATTATATACAGCCTATTACATATTCCTTGATACACTTTCAGGTCTTTACCCCCAGCTTGTATTTGAGCTAAGGTTTCTTGCTTTATTTATCCCAAATATTTCCAGGTTTTTTGTTCAAAATCAGGCTGTGGCCAGTTAAGCTGGGTGCTAGAAGAATCACATAGTTTCACGGAAGGTGCCATCTTCACAGAGGTCAACACAGAGCCTTTAAAAGATCTCTAAACCTGGAAAAAAACCCACTGTTGAGTTACAGCCTTCAAATCCCTACAGTCAGATCACGTATCTTTGAGAAATAATCACACATCGCACACTGATCCTTCACACTGCTGTGATGCTACAGAATGGATCAAAGAATACCACTGATTATATTTTTTCTTACTCCAATTTGATGTAAGCACAGATGTTTGCCTGTGGAGTTGAAATTACAAACCTGAAAGCACCACATGGGAGAAGCATTCTTTCATCCCAGCATAGATGAACACACATTTATTTTCTTCAACTATAGCTACACTGAAATACAAGGCTTTTCTTGGTCCATGTCAAATTTTAAATCAGTTTTAGAGAGCAGTGCATTTAAGATCCTGGTACCAGTTCCTAGACCTACTGAGAGTAATGTTAAGTATGTTTGAGAGGCCAAATATAATTTGTAAGCCAGTATTTTCCATGTCTGTCACTTCCTTTCATGTGCACTCTTGGATGTATCACTTTCAGGCTTTTCAGGTTCAGTATTTATTTCCAAATGCTATCAAGTCCCAGTGAAATTTGCCTAACATGTCCTTAGTCTTTTTGAGCTTCCAGCTTCCACTTGTGCAAGAAAATGACACAGACATTTAGTGAACAAAAGGATGAATGTTCACTAAGACCTCAGATATGGCAAAATGAACTATGCATTTATTTCTTTAATGCATGGGATTTAATTTAGAGGATTTAGTTGTATCTTAAATTTATAAGCAGGAAAGATCATGATGTTTTGTGCAGAACACTTCTTAACAGAAATTGCAATTTGGTCGAATGAACCTTAAACATCATCCAATCCCAACCCCCTGCCACAGGCATGGACACCTTCCTTTCAACCAGGTTGCTGAAGGCCTTATCCAAGCTGGCATTTAACAATGCTGGAGTATCCCCCTCCCTGATGTCACCAAAAACCAGGAAATAAACTCTCCAACCAGTTTGTTGGGTTAGAAAGCTGACATTCAGTGCTGAGGTGCATGGTGATTGCAGATCCCCCTACCAGAATTTCATTTTACCCACTTGGATCTGATTTCCCAATTACTATGTCAGTTTTATTAGTTTCTTCTTTATTTTGGGAGTCCTGCCAACTTTCCTTGTTGCCTATAAATTCTGCATTCTTTGTGTCCATTATCTACGGGCATCCTTCTTCCCAAGCTATGTTAACTTCCTCCTCCCAGGTCTGAGATCTCTGAAGTATGTCCAGCCTTAAACTTTAATTTGTTTCTCTAACATTTGGACATCACTTAGATCTTGTTTGCTAGCTACTATCTGTTTTACAGATTAAATCTCCCTTCTTGCTGATTAGGTCCCAACATTTTCCTCCACTGCTGTATAGACTCCTTTTGAAAGAAATATAACCTGTTCACTAACACTGGACAACTTGTTCCAGTGTCTAGCTACCCTCACAGTAAAAAATTTCTTCCTAGTATCTAACCTAAATTTCCCTTCTTTCAATTTTGTATCCATTACTCTTTGTCCTATTATGATATTTTCTGACAAATAGTCCATCTCCAGCTTCCTTGTAGGCCCAAAACAAATACAAATAATCCTTTGTTTTCCACAGGAGTTTTAGGGAAAACGAAGTTTCTTTTCTATTTTTTCCTTCAGTTGATAAAGTAGAATTAATCATATTATTTTTAAGTTTTCATCAAAGTGCACTTGTAGATTTGAGTTACCTTACTTGCTGACTTGTGACAGACTGCATGTCTGAGCCTTAAGCCTTTCTCTTTTATTCTGCAAGTCTTCTGCCAGTTTTTAGCATAATTCATGGTATGATCAGGCCTCCAGTTCCCATCTGGCAGGTAAAAGAAACCTTCTTGTAGGCACTTAGGCTGACCTACTTCACTGTGTGTAAGTAATGGGGATCTCATGGGCTCCTGATACTTTCACAGCTCATCATTATGATCCGTTCAGAAAATCCCTCATTGGATTATCATTCCCTACAGCTCTGAGCTGGTCCTGTAAAAATGCAGGTGAGTGCACTTTGGGAAAAAACTGAAATATTAAAGGCTTAGTGTAGACAAATCATTATCACTGCAACAAGTCAAAAGGGACATTTCTGTTATTTCCTTGCTGTCTTAGATATAAAAGCTTTCATCCAGGCTCTGAGTGGTCCCAGATGGAAATCTTATGCTGGAACAGTTGCCTGGATGCATCTACCTAGACCATGTTCCCAGACCCAGCTCTTTTGGCAAGATATGCTGGAACTGTAACAAGGTAAGCATGCCCTTGATCTGCCCCTTTTATGCTCTGTCTGCCTTCAGCTCCAGATGAATATCAGCCCCACTGCCTACTGGAAGCAGAGTTGTCTGAACCACTGGCACTGCTTCTCCATGATGATGCTTTCCTCTTGCAGAATTCTTCAGTCTGCTCCTATCTTATCTTCAGGTTTCTAGAGAACTATTAGGTGTTTCTAGGTGACAAGCAACGTTTACCCACTGAAAGTTACCTGAATAGCCATAACTGAGCTTAAACTGTGGACAGGTACAGATTTTCCCAGGCTGAAACAAAATAGGAACGGAAGGGCTGAAAAACCTGCTGACACTGAATATCTTGACATTTTGCCATGCCTATACAGAAGGGCTAATTACTCCATTAAAATGAGTCCTACTTTTCTCAAAAATTAATGACAGTGTCATGCCAATCCATAAGTTCCCTTGTTTATGTCACTCTCCTCCCACATTTCAGAGCTAACCTTGACTCTAGTCCTCATCATTATATTAAAATATACTTAGCTAACTTTCCAGCAACAGCATTCTACTTTTAACAGTTCATGTAGTAGGTAGGATTTTTTCCTCCCCACTCTAGGTTATGCAGAAATTGCTGACTTGTAGTATTTAATATACCCAATGAAGATCAATAAAATCTGCTCTTGTACCTCTGAGTCAGCAGCAGCAGGAAAGTATTGATGGACTAGTAAGGGCAAAACAAACATAGGCACATCAAGAAGCGCCCACTGAATGAGTCAAAAGAAGAAAGAATTAAAAACAACTATAAAATTTACTGCTACCTGCTAGGGGGAAAAAAGTGACCACCAGGCTCTGAAGCAATAGTATTAATTGAAAATTACTTATCTAGAATTTCTGTCTTTCTTGGATGCAATCTAAACACAAAGGAGGTGATAATTCTTAAGAAGTGCCATTTAAGCTTACAAAGCATTTTGCAGCTGCTGTTTGTGTTGTCTTCAGACGAGCTGGGAACAGGATTCGGGGCTCAGTCCTGCTACAGACAGTGAGGCTGTGTAGCAATTATCAGATGATGGTATGAAGTACACTGAAGGACCAGGACACCTACAGCATTTGCAGGTTATCTCCGTCAGAACATGTAAAATCTTCTTGCAAATAGATATAGATAGCTATAGATATAGATTAGATATAGATATAGAGATAGAGATAGATAGATAGATAGATATAGATATAGATATAGATATAGATATAGATATAGATATAGATATAGATATAGATATAGATATAGATAGATAAAGATTAGATATAGGTAGATATAGATATGATATGATATGATATGATATGATATGATATGATATGATATAGTTAAAATGTTAGAGATTAATGTGATGGGAGTAACTCATGAAGGCATTTTTGAATTTTCAAGGTAAGCCTTACAAAATTCCAGCATGATGAGAACGTTTACTACTGATGGCCAGTCCCAACACAGCATTAAGTACCACCACTATGAGCACAAGTCATTGCCATGTCTGTGAGCACACTGGCTGCTGGCTGCAGCCCAGGCCAGCTCACTGAGGGGAGCCACATCCTTCCGTCTCTTCTCCTCTCACTGTCCTCACTCACTCCCAACATTTCCCGGCTGGCACTACCTCCCTTCCTCCCAAGGCTGAATCTCCGTCCTACCCATTCGTCTCTTGGAACATTGAATTTTATGTTTTCTTTAGCACCTCGTAGCCATAAAGCTATTGTCTCTTATGTATAGAGAAAGAGAAATAAATATGCAGCTACAAAATAAAATAAACAGTCCGAGTGTCACAACATCACACAGCATCTCACATTCTGAAACAGCAAGAGCTGTTTTGGCAAAGCCAAAACTCTCTGACTCGTGTTTAATATCAAATTTACTTATTTCAAGACAATTGATGTTTCAGGGTATGTCTGATTTAGCGGAGTGATACAAAATATGAAACTAGAAATGTAAGTTACACTTAGAAAAATGTGTAACGATCTCAAAATACAGCTCAGTCACACTGAGCCATTACCACTCTTTACAAAGCACTGGAGTTTGCCAGAAAGAAATATGTGGGCTGAAACAAGCTCAAGCTTGTTGGTCTCTTCTAAAAAGATATTTGTGTGGAAAATCACGCTATAAAAAGCCAGTGTCCATAAAGGAGACAGAGGATTCCTCCAACTTTATTTGAAGAAAGGGAGAGATTCCACTGGGGCATATGCCTGCGGAACTTTCTCTCTCAGTATTTTGGAGGCCACAACCTCCTTTTCCCTAAACTCCAGCCATATGTTGCCCTCTTCCTTTCCCCATCAGCTGAGGTAATAGGAAGGTACAGCCTTCCTGAACCACCTTCCATATATTCCCCCTTGAACCTGTCATTTTACTCCAAAGTCCAGGAACTCAGGCTTGTGCAGACCCTTGTCTGTTTCGGGAGCCAACTGCCTGGACTCTGTAACAAACCTGCTGCCCAAAGTCAGTAAAGACAGTAAGACCCATTTCAAAGACGTTAACATCCATACCTTCACCCATGGAATTGTTTTTAAAGACATTAGCACACATCTTCCCTATCCCACCAGAATAGGTTTCCCAGTTGGGGATGGCTCATCCCTGAAAGTGTTCAAGGCCACGTGGGGCTCTGAGTAACCTGATCTAGTGGAAGGTGTCCCTGGCCATAGCAGGGGGACTGGAACTTGAAAATTCTTAACAATCCAACAGAAACCATTCTATGATTGTAAGTACTTTTGCTAGTTATGTGTTTATATATTCCATATTAAGTGGAGCCACATATTCCCCCTCTTCCTCTCCCACATTAGCTTAACTCCTCAAAATATTCCCTAATGAACTCAGGGACATTTGCACCTCCTGATAGCCCATGCACTGATGGATTGGTTGCTTAGTGAAAACAAAGGCTACCTTCAGGTGTCCTTTGCACTGAGGTGCAATCACTGCCTGCACTGCTCCTGGAACTCACTGCTCATCTCCCTCACCCTCTGTTGTAGGGCTTGGTTGGGGTGTCACAGTCGTAGATCCTTTTCTTGTTTTAAGTAGAACAAGCTCTATAAAGAAATTGAAGTATTTATTCTGGGTTTACTGTGGTTGTATTGCTTCTAAATTTGACATGCTTTTAAAGGAATAGCAGTATAATTAATCTATCATGGCAAATTTATAAAGTAAGATTTTCCATTGAGCTATAGAAACAGTGAAATTGTAATTGGAACGAAAAATTACGCACAGCAAAGAAAGATAAACTCAGTGCTAATTAATTAGGGCTAAGACCTAAATTTGTGACCTGCGAAGGTAATATGGGCCTTTATTTGTCAAAAACTTTATAAAGTCAAAAAGTATCTCACTATTCCCTTGAGAGTCTGCACATTTTTTAGGTATCAGTTTTCTGTATGCAATGGCAGCAGGTGTTTATTCCACAAACATTCATACAATCTCTTCACTATAGAATGTTGCATTTGTATTTTCTTTCAGCTCACAAGGACTGTTCTTCCTCTGTCTGATGTTTCTATTTCTCTTGCAACAGAGCTTGAATCACAATTACGACCTTTCCATAAGTGACCATTGAATTCTTCATGAACAGTATTCAGAATTTTTTGATGGCTTGAGAGTCCATACAAATATTGACTTAAGAAATATATCCATGAAGGAGTTTTCTGACAAGCTTTCATTTAAAAATATTTTTTCTCTGGAACAGTATGCTTCCAATTTCATCCCATGGACAAATTGGGAAGAAAAATGTAACTATGCCTAAAATGCAGAAAATGTAAAAAATTGCATATGGATATGCTTTGATATTTTGTTGGGTTTTTATTTTGTGTGTTTTTGTTCGTTGCTTGTTTTTTTTGTTTTTTTTTTTGTGTTTTTTTCTTCTTTGAGGGCAAGAGATTCATCACTTATTTTTATTTCTCTTAAGCAGAGAGCTCTGCTGGTTTGGAGAGAAAGCAGATGTGAGATTATTTTCTGTTTTTCAGAAAGAATAGATTCCCTGCTGCCATTTCCAAGCTAAAGACTAATTAGACTTAGAAAGATATTTCCAGGAAGTTGATTATAAAATGTAGGCACCTGATCCTGGGAAACACAAAAAATTTGGAGTGATAGTGAAACCAATATCAATAACAGGTGATTCCCTAAATTTTTTACTCCCTTGAGCTCAATTTCATCTTCCATATAACGAGGCTCATGCTCAGTGACTAGAATAAAAGTTCAAATATAATCTGTTAAATACAGGCAATTTCAAGGCAGCTTACATACTTTGCCTTGCAAGCATATGGACTTTTTTATTCTTGACAAAACAAAATTGTTCCATACAGAGAAAACAGTTATTCTGTGCTCTATGAATTAGGATTGACATATTCCATCTATAAGATAGAAACCATCAGACTGCATTGCATTTCTGGCAGAAAGAATTTTCATCCATTTTTTCCCTTCTGTTCCTAGCAAAAAGCTAGTGTTTGAGATGCTGTTGATATTGCTATAGTCTTAAAGACTTTTCAGAAAATCAAAAAATCAAGCTTTGAATACATCAAGGCATTTCAGAGAAGGATTACATAGATTAATTTTCATAGAAATTTGGAAGGGACTATTAGGTTATCTAAACTAATCTAACCTAATCTAACTTCCCATGGTAACACACCCCTACTTTTCCCATATTTACATATTGTGTCTTTGCTGGTAAACTTCCCCAAAATGCATCTTTCAGAAAGGTCTCTTCCTCAAGTCCTACTGTGGGCTTCCACTAGTTTGTCACAGTGGCTAACAGCTTGTTGACACCTCAACATTATTTCCAGTGTAGTTTCTAAAGAGGGATTTTTTTTGTTATATTTACCCAACTAAGGATAGTTTCAGAATTAGCATTTTCTCTACAAGTGCTTTTTGTCCTCAACCAAACAATCAAGATACTTTTCAACTTCTTTGGAACAGAAGCCTAAACTCTTTTAAATGTCTTACTCGAACATGGCTTTTTGAACATAAACTTTTCAGCTTTTCTATATTTCCTCCTATATTTCAACATCCTGTCAGAAAATGTATGTTTTATTCACATAATTGCAAAATTCATAGTATTCATACAAAATAGGACTGGGAAGATACTAGGCAAATTTGTCTAATTCATCCACTACTTCAGGGCAGGATCAGCTGTACATATCCTTGATCCTGACTTGTTCTTCAAAACTTCCACCACTGGAGAGTCTATAACCTTTCCAGGCAGTCTATTCCAACCCTTTTCTGTATTTACTATTAGAAAGTAAATCTTCTAACTAAAATACTTCAAATAAGACCTTCCTAATGCTAAATAGAATGTAAGAATTTCTTCACAATCTTATTATCTGTTATAGTAACATACTTGATATTTACAACAGCACAGGCCTTCAGTCATTTACAGTAGGTACTGAAGCTCTTTTCTGCAAAATTAATATCCAGCCAGTAGTTTCCCTCCTTGTATTTTTCAGTTGTCTATCCTGATAATATTCTCTATAACCTCGTATAGATGTAAAATTACTCCATTCATATTCACTACTGCCTCTTGTGTATTTCTAGGTCTCATCAGCTCCTTGAGGTCACAGCACTAAAACTGAGTTAGTTTCTTTATGATTCACCAGCTCTCCCCAGTGATTCAGCTTTTCAACAACGTATGTAATCTTTCAATAAGGTATATATTACTCCTGGAGATACAAGTTAGTATTCCACAGCAGGCATCTGTCAAAGCTAGTCAATGGTACTTTTTTTTACATGCTGTCATCATCTAGAATTTAGGTGCATTGTTCAGAATTATTGTGTTCGTGTCTTGCTAAGACTTCTCACATACTGAGATTTCTCACATTTGTGTGCCTTATTGAGATCTCAAAATCTTTCCTGATGAAAGGTATCTACAGCCTTTCTTCAAAAATCAGAGAGAAAGATTGCACTTGGCAAGACATTTACATACATACTGTAGATTTTTTTTTATACCAATTGAGCAATGTAACTGGGAAGACGTTATGACAGCATTTTTGGAATATTAAAAAACACCCCTGAAGTCTGATGGTAGAAAATAAATTGACATGGAGAATTTACTCTGATTGTTTCATAAGGTAATTTGTGATGTCAGGTGTCATGTTAACACGTGGAAGAATCATATCTGGTTTCTGTATAATATAGCAACATTCCTAGAAATGTATCAGCTAAGGCTGTTGTACTTAAAAGAGGGATTCATCATCCAGTGTGCAATAAGCCAGTTTCAGACACAGAGCCCAGGTATTTCATTTTATATTTGTCCAGAGATGGGTACTAGGTGATAAACCCACAAAGCTAGCATGCTGATTCTCAAAACTTTGCACACAATACATTCTAGCAAAAAAGAGAAATCACAGTTCAATGGCTGCAAAGTTATCTAGCTTTCTTATTAATTAGTGTCCTACCTTCTACTGTTTGAATGATCCTCTCACTTCTCATGCTAATTAGTTCCATGCTCAGTCTCTCTCTTCTTTTGAGTGGGAGGGTTTCTTGAGGCGATGGTCCTGATTTTCTGCTGCTGGAATTACCAGAATGACTCAGGGAGGTCGGTCAGCAGCTGCAGCAGGAGTGGAACACCGAGCTCCAGATGCTGGAGCCCCAGCAAGAGGCCTTGGACTGCTGATTCTTTGCATAACTAGCCAGGGGGGTGGCAGGGCAGGGAATCCTCAGGAAGGATTTTGTATCTCTAAGAATGGTCCATAAAAGTGAGAAAATAATAAGGATGGAAATAAACTTGGCTTACAGGTATATTCTGTGTGTTAAAGATTAGGAAGTGTAGAAAAATTAGGTCCTCAAAGAGATTTAACTTAGACTTTACATAGAAAATTGAAAAAAAGCAAAAAGAGGGGTTTTGCCCATAAAGCTAAATATGCTGTTTCAGGCTTGCTGGTATTGCACATTAAAGGCAAATCTTTTGCTTCAATTTACCATAAAGACTGATAGGAAGTTAATGGCAAAATACATAATGGAAATAATAAGAGAAAAGAAAATTGTAAAAAAAACCTTTTTCTGCCTACTGTGAAAAAAATTAGGGATCCTCAAACTTTTCATACTGAAGTAATTAATGTATAGAACATGACCTGAATGGAAAATACCATTAATAAGTATAAACATAATCTTTTGTAAGTGTAGTATTCTACATTTACCTAATGCTTGTTTACAGCCTTAAATTATTGCAATGGAAATGCTTTACTTCTTCAAATTATGTTTAAAATTAATTTAAAAAATTACACAAAAGTGATGTGCTCGTGGGCTCTAATTTGATGAGAACCATCATATGTATCATTGTCTTATTCATCATAACCTAAAGGTTATGCTCTCTACAGGATTATGTGACATCAATGTTGCCCTACATTCTTGCCTCAGAAGACCACATTGCAAGTGCCTGCTGTGGATTCCAAAAGTCACACTGATTAGACACGTCCATAGAGAAGGGAATGATTGAAGCTTTCTGAACCCAAAGTGTGCCCAAACCTCACACGTTTCCTGAAGTTCAAACAACTGGTAACTGGAAGAGAACCTTGAGGATGCTTTGCACATCCTTCATCCTTTCTATATACTCTTCTCTGAGCATCCACTTTTGGTTGTATCAGTGACAGGATGCTTGACTAGACCTATGACTTAACTTAGCATTACGTCCTAGTGCTCATATATGTCATAGGTGCAGTAACAAGCTGTCAAGAGGGACAGATTTTTGTTGGTTTGTATTGCAAGTTTTATCAAGGAGACAATTTTTATATACCTATCTGCATACCCATCTTTCTTGTGTCATCTCTATGCCAGAGGTATTAGGCCTGTATTATCAGGAATGTTTTCCTCCTAGAAATTCTGTAGAACTTCTGTAGAGCTTTTTGGTTTTCTTTGTTTTTCCTTAAAACCAAAATTTCTTCAAAAATGAGCTTGAGCAGTCACTGCTGAAGCTGTCTTTTCTTTTGAGAAACTGCTAGAGATTAAAGAACCTTTTGTTTGAGTATAGCTTGAGTTTCTTTCCCTGTAAGGGGAAACTGTTGAACAGGTAGTGTTTTGCCAGGTTTTGAGTTTGAAAGAATATTTCTGGAAGTGTAGAATTCTTTTCTTTAGCCCATAAAAAGAACCAAAAAAATGATACTTTCATTATTTGAGTTGTAACTTTGGAAACCTTTTCTATGAAAAATCCCCCTCAAAAACTCAGCATTACATATGCATTTTACTGATAATTGTAGTGGATTTAAAAAAAGAAAAAACTCGTTTAATATTTTTGTCTTACTTTTAAATGCTGCTGACATGAGTGTTATTCAAAGCCACGCCTTTTCAATAGAGAGCTGTAAGGCTGGTTCTTCAGTATGTATTGTCAGATCAACATTAACCATTTCTTGTTTCTAGCCCATGTTAAATGATAGTTTATAACCCAGTGATAGCAGTAGCAAACACATTTATGTGAATATTTCAAAAGACTGATGTGCATTATTATTCTGCATTCTAATTTGCAATGCTGCAACTTGTTTTTTATACCAATCAACCAACGTAACTGGGAATGAGTTATGACAGCATTTTTGGAATATAAAAAGAAACCCTGAAGTCTGATAGCAGTAATCCTCCATATTGACATGAACACTCAAATTTATACATCATAAATTATCACTAGACTCCAAAAGACTATTCACAATGAAAAAGCTGAAGGTTCAAATCCTGAAAATTCCTAGTTTCCCACTTGGTTATTAATCCTCCAATGATAATTCCCATGTGACAAAATAAGAGATGAAAACTGAGAATTCATCCCTATAGCCCAATATTTAAAATCTTTCAGACAAATTTTGAGACATTGAAAGAAAAAATGATGGGCTAATAATAAATTATATTAATTAGTAAAAAGTCCATTATATGAGCTCTTCTAATTTTGAGGGAAGCAGGTATCTTGTTAGGTCTAAAAGAATAATTTTACATTGTCTGATTAGTCTAATAGGATAATAGGGATGCCACTAATTGAGGAAAATACTTAAGGTAAGGACCATCAAATCCTACAGGGAAAATATTATTTCTTGTTTGTTTTGTCAAAAAAATGGTTAAAAAGAAAAAAAATATTTTGTGTGTAGGCAGATTTTTAGGCCGGTTCAGTCATATTTTAAAATTTGATGGAATTTTTTCCAGTAAGCTTCATAGTCTATTTAGGCTGTTAAAAGGCAATTTCAGAGAATTCTGCAAGAAAGAGTGAAGAACTACCTAGTAATTTCTATTGGCAGCAGATCAGGAAAGCCTGGAATTGCTTCAGTGAAGTAGTAGGGGAGTGTAAATGCATGTTAGGTAGAGAGAAATACTTCTTCATTCCTTTTACCACTTAAAAACTAAATAAAACAACTTTTGTTTAAATTGCAAAAATTGCATCGGTTTAAGAGAAAGTGCTTTAAGTCACTTAGAATTGAAATATGCTCCTGATTTTCTAACACTTCCTGCTTTTCTGCTGCCAAACAACCTTGTTACTGTGAACTCCAGAGTTGATATTCTAATGATATTGATATTCTATCATATTGCATGATATTGCAAGGGATAGAAATAGAAATGTAGAAACAGTGGTTTGATTTAATACAATAATGAAAGTGGGACATCCAATGATGTAACTTCCCCTGGTCAGTAAGAATTCAATCAAAATACAGTTAAAGACTAATTTAAAAATACATATATGTAGACAATACTTTCATCTGGTGAAGTCAGTGAGGACAATCATGTATTGTTACATTACATAATATTGGCTCTCAAATTCATGTACAGGTGCTATATTGGATATTATGTTATCAGATAATATTATAATGTTATAATATAATGTTATAATAATATTAACTGTTTTTTGTGTCAGGTACTGACTTTGATTATAAAAGTATATAACTCTATATTTTTATATTTTAATTTCTTATGTAAATATGTATTATTAACAAAATCAATTGGAACAGAGGACAAGTGCAATTTATATCCAGCCTCTGAGAAAAAGAATTTTTAAATCAACCATATTTATGATAGAGCAATATAATAATGCTACATCCAATTGGAGTTTCACTAATGATGTCATTAAATTAGTTGCATTCAAATGTCCAATTTACAGCATTCATAATTTCCCATCTCATTCAGCAGATATTTGTGAATTTTGTTGTAGTTAAAAGTTATTTTTGTAAGTGCTAAAAAAAAAATAAATAAAAATCCGCCACTAGTGTTTATTTTAGTCTTGTTCTACTTAAAAATTATTTTCTTGCAGAACCATTAAATTGGATAGTTTCTTTTGCCTTTTCATATATGATTATCACTGATACTAACAACAGCTCAAGTGATGCACTAAATATACAGTGATCAACATTGAAATCTTTAACATTGCCATTTGTTAATTAACATTATTTTGTGGTTGTTCCAACATAGAAGAGGACTTTATTTCTAGATCTTAAAATAAAGAGCATGAAGAGACTTTTAATTATGTTATGGATTTGAAAACCTATGTCAATTTTTTATCAGAAACACACTGAAGAAAATGGCTGGTGAAAACCAGCAGTCTTTCTTACTCAAACATTGCATAGCAAGAGAACCAAGGAGCTGTAGAATCCCAAAATTATTACTTTTCAGTAGTATAAACCTCTATAAGGATATGAAGTCATGCATGAAGGTTATAGAAGTCATCAGGTTTCTCTAACTTGACCACAGCCTAGAGCAAACATCTGTGCCAGTGACTGCACGATACACAGTAAAAAAATTCACTTCCTGGGATTGTGACTCACCAAAAGTTTGTCTCCAATCCTCTGGCTTCCTTTCCTATCTATAGACATTATTACAGTACCATGGTAGGACCTTATGTAGGGATTGGCAGAGTATTACTGATTGTATGTTTTAGTTGTGGCTTTAGTTGCCATAGACATAGTCTTCTATATTCAAGTAAAATACACAAAGTGATATCGAGTTAATTTTCTAGCTAAGTCATGCTTGATGTTAATTTGAAGAAAGGATATTTTATTTTCAGAGATATACCTGTGAAAAGAATTTTGTGAAAGAGCCACTTTTATGTTTTGTTCAATGTTGTTCACTACCTTATAATCAATCAAAAACTCCCAGGTGAGTGGAATATTTTATTTATCCCTGACTGAGTAGATGGCAAATGTGGGAATCTAACTTGTATCTTAGTTCCAGGGAATTATGGAATGGACGAGTCATAAGATCAGGAAGCTGGAGCAAGAAATGTTAAAGGGGAGGGAAAAGCTTTTTACTCATCACTGAAAACATCTGTCATGATACAAGCTGCATAATGCAAACCTCTTGCCAATTTTCTTATTAATAAATATAGTAGACACAATTTTTCTGGCTGCATGTTCAGCCTTTTGGAGTCAGACTTTGTAGACAGCATGTAGACAGCTTTAAAAAGTTTGGAATCTATCACATCCTCTAAGCTTGCCAGTAATGCCAAGCACATATGCTGATGATGGCAGCACAAGGAACCAAACAACTGCTCTGTTACATAACACGTTGTGGAATGATCATGCCTTTACTGTCAAACATATGATATAAATTGTTCTAACTGAATAGTTTGGAAATGTAAGCTGGAACTTGAAATGTTGTGCTAGGTAAATGTGAGCTTTTCTGGTTCTCATTCTGATCTATAAAATTTCTTGTATCACTCAAGTTTGCCATATCAGTTTATCTAATAAATGTCGTGTTTTGTATTGTAATCCAGCAATGAACAACTGAGACCCCCTGATATATAGGATCTACCCTATATATTTACAGTTGTGTATATTTTATTAGGATTTATCCCACTGTCCTTTCTGAAGCAAAGCAATAGTGGTTGGCAATATCATTTGCCCTAGGGTAACAGAATATTTAACATTGTAAATGTAATTACATGACCAAATGTATTACCACACAGTATAAGGATATAGTCAGGGGTCATCAGTGCCAGTTACCATCTTTCAGCATGTGTTCATTTCTATTCTAGTGAACTTTTCTCTCTTGAGCATTTTTGTACAGTAGCTCAATAAAGGCAGACTTTCTAATGGTTCACACTGTGCTAGTCATCCAGCACTCAAGAGAAACCCTTAGTATTCAATCATGTTAATTCCTGCTCCCTCACATTTTTTTTTATGTTAAGCTGATATAAAGTTGATATTCTCCCTCTATGCTAATACAACTCCTTATCCTTGAAATTTCTAAACCTGTTTAATGCCTTTCCCGCTGTTTGAAGATAATTAATTTCTTTCTGAGTTAAAAAATCTAAGAAATGAAACAAGCTTACAGACTTTACCTTTGAATTCTGATTTGTTTCCTCTTTTATCCCGTTTTTTAAATGGCCCTTTCAGCAATATGGTAATATCTGCAGAAGGATATTTTGACCTTATAATCCTTTTCATGGTCACATTCTTTTTGTAACTACTGGACTAGTTCAGGTAACAGATTTTTTATCATTAATAAAAAGTAGAATCAAAGATTAATCTCAAAATCCTTATCAACTACGTTTATCTTCATCAAAATGCATACATCAAACCTGTTCAATGTATCTTTTGAATTACCTCTATTTTTATATTTAACAGTTATTGTCCTTAGAATTTAATTACATCCTCTGCCTGCTTTCATTAGGAAGGTGTTATGGGTTGACCTGGGAATAAGAAACTTAGAGAGAAGTTCTTTCTAAAGGAACTTCCTCTGTGGGGGTTGGGACAGTTTCAACAGCCATTTGGAGAAAGTTAGTTCGCTCTGTGAACACACATTTCAAAGGAAACAATCCGGAACTGAGGCTCTTTGTCTTTCCAGTGGCCGAGCAGAATGATAATCTAGTCCAGCCCAAACATTTTGGGACATGACATCACACTTTTTTCTGGAGGGCGAAATTATGAGTAGTAATCCTTAATTTACAATTCCTCTTGTATATATTCCTGTCTTCCATTCCTCCCACATTTGGAGAATAAATAGGACAAATAAAATGGACTGTAGCAAGTACACCAGAGATCTACTTGTTTTCCTTAATACAAAGGTAAAAGGAAACCCTCTATGACCTTATGGAAATAGGGGTTTTTGATATTTAGAAATGTTGTCTGTAACCATGCTGCTTATAAAATTGAGAAAAAATGAGTGTCTATTAACAGCAGTTACTGCTCAGTTTGTTCTCACAAGTCTCACTAAAGTTATTACAAAATGCCTCAAGTTTCTTTGATCATTCACTGAAAAATAAATACAACGTTTTGGGGTTTTTAAAGTTAAAGCACAGCCTACACTTATTTGGAAGAGAATCAAAGGAGAAACATATCTTTGGGAGTATTTTTAAGAGATACTCCACAAAATGAACTTTAAATCTAATCCATTTAAATATAACCTAAGTATCTCAGTCTGATCGGTTTCTGCACGAAAACATTCTTTTCTGTATCAGAACACATTTTAAAAAATTACTTCAATAGACATTGTCACATAACATTATTCTCCTATTTCATCAATAACCATTATTTTTGACTAAGAAAAAAAAAGATATTTTTTCACAAATAAGCAAAATAGTTGCAAACTTTCTGGGTAATAATTCCCTACAAACACGCAGTTTGATAGTTTAAACCTCACTCTCCACTAGTATTTTACTAATATCCCTGAAACACATAGGCTGGTATAACTTAATAACTGTACTGAATCCTCATTCTTTACCTAGGTTCAGCCAAGTTCACATGAGAGGTTCATTTCAGAAATGGAAACAATATCATGGGACTACTGGGGCAACTCCCAGTATCAGCACAGTCTGGGGGATGAACAGACCCAGAGCAGCCCTGCCAAGAATGACTTGGTGATGCTGCTGGATGAGAGGTTGGACATGACCCAGCCATGGGCACTCACACCCTGAAAGCCAAACGTGTCCTGGGCTGCATCCAGAGCACCGTGGGCAGCAGGGGAGGGAGGGGATTCTGCAGCTCTGCTCTGCTCTGGTGAGACCCCACTGCAGGGCTGCATCCAGCTCTGGGGTCCCAGCACAGGGAGGACATGGAGCTGTGGGAGTGAGTCCAGAGGAGGGACACCAAGTTGATTGGAGGGATGGAGCACAACTCCTTTGAGGAAATTCTGTTCTGCTGGAAAAGAAAAGGCTTTCGAGTAAGTTAATTGCAGATTTCAAGTTCCAAAAGGGACCCCAAAAGAAAGATGGAGACAGACTATTTACAAGACCATGTAGTGACAGAACAAGGAGGAATGGATTCAAACTGAGGGTAGGTTTGGATTATATATTAGGAAGGAATTCTTTACTGTGACAGTGGTAAGGCACTGGAACAGGTGCCCAGAGAAGTTGTGGATACCCCTTCTCTGGAAGTGTTGAAGGCCATATTCGATGGAGCTTTGAGCAATCTGGTGTAGTGAAAGGTGTCCCTGGCCATGGCAGGGGGGTTGATTTGGAGCTAGATGGTTTTTAATGTCCATTGCAACCCAGGCCATTCTATAATAGATTCTGGTCTATGAAGACATGCATACCTTGACTCGTAGTGATTAGATGAGGTAACATATGCTGTTACTCATTTAGATCTTATTCTTCTGTTCTATCTTGCATGTTTCTATTTATATACTCTAAAAGTCACTAGGAAATTTGCCCTGAAAAGTTCTTTTATTTTGCAAGGGCCTCCATAGAAAGTGGTTCCCAAAGATATGATCAGAGCTCTATAAATAGTAAATCTCTTCTGAGTTTGCTAGTCTTTTGTAAAAGTGGGAAAGAGAATGGGTTGTAATCTCTTAGCTTTGCTGAGAGGAAGCAGAATAAGCTCTTACTTTTCAATGCTAGCTAGTGACACCAAGTTGTTTCATGTGGCCTCCGCTTTAGAAGTATAATTCAGCACAGTATAATTATATCTCAACATTCAAATTTAACTTACAGCTAGAGTGCCTAATTTACCCGGAGTTCACACTATAATGTATAGCTCTTTTTCTAGTCTTACTGCTCTTTTCTATAGCATGAATTAATGTCCCATGAGTCAACAGTCATTATAATATTCAAGGGGAAAAAATGTATTTAAATCATTCTGTCTTTCTTTCCAACCCATTTATTACACATCCAACCCTGAAGATGTTTTTAATTAGTTGATAAGAATGGCAAATAATAAACTTCATGAACATTTTATTACAGTGTGTTTGAGTATTAATTGTTGCCAATTCATCAACCCTAAAGCACATTAGTTCTCGAAAGATTTATTTTATCTGTTCTATATTTATGAGTACAATCTCATCTTCAGAATATTAGTAAACAAAAATATCTTTTGAATATAAATTGGTATTGGTATTCTTCTATCTGAAGCTGACTTTAAATGCTATCCTAGGAAATAGGGCTCCATCCACAGGCCAGTTCTTTTCAACATCTTCATTAATGACTTGTAGGCTGGACTTGAATGAATACTAATGCAAATGCACAACAAATTGGGAGGAGCTGCCAACTCCCGTGACAGCAGAAGCCCCACAGAGAGACCCTGACAAATAAGAGATGGTCAATCACCAACTGTAGGAAGTTTAACAAAGGCAAGTGCCAGACTCTGCACCTGGGATGAGGCAACCCTGGACATACAGACTGGGGAATGAGGTGCTGGAGAGCAGGGCCACAGAAAGGGACCTGGGGGTCCTGGTCCATGACAAGTTGAACATGAGCCAGCAGTGCCCTGGCAGCCAACCCTGTCCTGGGGTGCATCAGGCACAACATCACCAGCCAGGCAAGGGAGGGGATTGTCCTGATCTGCTCTGCACTGAGGCAGCCTCACCTTTTGTGTGAATATTGTGTGCAGTTTTGGGCACCACAGCATAAGAAGGATCTAAAACTGTTAGAAAGTGTCCAAAGGAGGGCAACAAAGATGATGAAGGGCCTTGAGGGGAAGCTGTATGAGGAGTGGCTGAGGTCACTTGTTGTGTTCAGCCTGAAGAAGACTGAGGGGAGACCTCATTGCAGTTACAGGTTCCTTGTGAGGAGAAGAGGAAGGGCAGGTACTGATCTCTTCACTCTCATGATCAGTGACAGAACTGACAGGAGTAGAGGAAACTGCACGAAGCTGAGTCAGAGAAGATTTAGGTGGATTATCAGGTTCTTCACCCAGAGGGTATTTGGGCACTGGAACAGCTCCCCAGGGAAGTGGCCACTGCACCAAGCCTGACAGAATTCAAGAAACATTTGGTGATCCTAGGGGATGGTGCTGTGCAGAGGGAAAGAGGGATGGGGAGAAACAAAAATTGATGGTGCCTTTGCTCCATCTTTTGGTCTTGGCAATAACGGCACATTCACATATTAATAAACCAGTATTAAAATAATGGATTTTCTCTCTGAGACAGAACTGTTTTAAACCCCTAACTCAGGAGTTCAAATAGGAAAACTGATGATGCAATACAATATCTAGCAAAACACTCTCAGGCACATGGTGTGACTCTAGGGGTGTCCTGTTCAGGGCCAGGATTTGGACTCAATCTTGATGAGTTCCTTCAAATTCATTATATTCAATGATCTTATGCAGCATTTTGTTAATTTTTAATCAAGTTAAAATTATATCCACATAGTTTAGTTTGTTCTTGGCCTTATTAATTAGCATAGTAGTAATACCTTGAGCTCTGTATTTCACCTGAAATTCCATTAGTTAACATTGTCTTCCTTATCTGGATCATTTACAACTGCTATAGACACACTCTTGTGCTCAGTTTGTGATGAAAATCTAGATATTTGCATCAGCCTGAAAAAGAGACTCAGTGACATATACAGAAGGAATTAGTAATAGCTGTAAATGCATAGCAGAACCTAAATATTGCCTAGAACAACTTATGGAATATCGTAATTCAAGAAAAATAGATAGTTGAAGGAAGCATTTTATTTAACTTGAATTGTTCCATGTACTAGGGAAATTTGTATATAACAGGAAGCTTTTATAAAATACGATCCAGCTCAGTTTTGGTTCCAACCCAGGCTGCAATCAGTGGTATTATATCCTCTTGACAGCAAAGCAGAGGACAAGCTCAACAGAGACAATAATGTTCTTCAGCTCTTGTTCATGTCATGTCAATAGGAAAGAGTTTGTTCAATGCACACAGGATGTAAAAATAGAGTTTTCCAGAAAAGAAATCAGTTGTCTCATTTTCTGGAATTCCTAATTTTTCAATGGCATATCCTCTTGTGCAGCATGTGTGGAGTGCCAAGGTCAGTTATCCTCTCTCACAATAAGTTAAGGCACTATGCTTAGATACTAAAGAAAGAAAACAGTCAGTTTTATGCTAAAAGGAGTTGCAGGTATTATGCAGTTCATAAAAGTGTTGCAAATTAAAACAAAAAGGGGTAAAAGAAAGATCTTTTCAATTAAGAATCCTAAGCTGATCTCTCCCAGATGTACTGATCCTTTAGTTCCATTCACTTACCTCTCTGGTGAACTCAATAGTGACAAAACTGGTCATTATATTGTTTTTGTTATACTGGGAAGCAACATTTCTTAGCCTATTGGCTGTCACAGACTTTTGACAGGACATCTGCTGTCAAATGGGAAAATAATACTTGTCAGCAGTAGATTAGAAAGCATGTGAACTTCCAACCTGGTATGCGAACCAGCATTTAACCCCTTTCTACAAAGCTATGAGTGCTCGTCCTGGGAGTGCAATAAGATTGAAGTAGCAAGGGCAGACAGAGCAACACTCTAAGGCAGACTGAACAAAAGTTGAAGACTATTTCTTAAAAAAGAGAAGAATTTGTCTGCTTTACAGAATGAAGGATGGTATTCCAAAACGCAGAAAAATTTAAGAGAAAATCTAAGTTATTGCAAATAGTGATTCTGAAATGTCAGAGAAGCTGAAAGGGTATGATCTACCACTCTAGCGAGGTTAAACCTGGAACACATCATTTACCCCTAATAGGCTACCTCCTAAAGTAATCTACATGTAATGTGCTGTCCCAAAGGTATCTACATGGGCCGTGTTGTACTTCAGCTGTTTTGTTATCTGGATGGGGACTGACCTTGTGCTTATCTCTATCTGTAAGTCTTGATGCAACCAGAAATATTTTCTTTGACATAGAGCCAAAACTTACAGAACAACGAGATGGCACTTGGCAAAAAGCAGACTGTACAAAGACTGCACATCTAGAGAGAAAAGGAGTGAGAAGATTATCCTATATCTGTGAAATCTATGCCTGGCAATAGTTAAACATGTCAAAAGTCTGGACCATTACAAAACAGGGTGACAATCTCTGTCACACTGTCTAAAATAATTTTTAATTGCAAAAGTGATTGTACTTGGTAGAGAAGTTTGTATTATTTTACCATTGACACTGATATTTCCATGATTTCTAAATCTGCAAAAAATATTACTCTGACCAAAAATATAATGATTTTTATAATATTTTCATTTACTTTTTCTCTCTTTTTTATTTTTCCCCCCTAAAATTTAAAATAAGTTGGTGCTTGCACAATCACCTATTTCAAAATGTGGGCCATGAGGCATTACAGTAAAGAAAGAAGATGTAAACCAACTCTCAACATGATTTTATTTGTGCTCCAGGGGATGTTGAATGACAGTCTTTAAAGAAGACTGATTTTTAAAGACTGTTTTTTTCTGCATGAACATTTACGCACACTTAGAACACTCAGCTCTAAAATATCTTTTTTTTTTCCTTGTAGTGTTTTCAAACCATTCACACTGTGCACAGGGTCCAGAACAGCTGCTTTGTCACCCCAGCCTAGACTATGCCATGCTCTTCCCAGATGGTTTCTCAGTTCAGATTTTATGATGGCAAAGACTTTCTTAAAGCAGCAGGAAAAGTTAGCAGCACAAATATTTCCTGTCCTGTTACATGAAGATCATTACCACATTTTTCCATAGGGCAACAGTACTTTCACAATGTAATTTTCTTGAAGTTTATTCACCAAGGAACTGGGTTACTGCCTAACAAAGCGACTGTTTTGTTGAATAAACATGGTGTTTCCAAAATAACTTTGGGATAGTCATTGAAATAGTTACATTTCAAATATAAGCAATCCCTTCTTGATAGCCTTGCTGTTTTAACTGCTATACCACTGCTATTAATGCTACATCTACCCTTGAAATACCTTTCTAACATAATGCAATTTTTAAATGTTTGCACTCTCGTGATCTTCCTTGAGTGAGTGGTATTTGCAACCCAGCTCTATACCTCAGTCCTCTTTGTCTTTGAAGGTCATGTGCTTTTCAATTACATCAGTGAAAGAGGCTGGGAGCAAAAAGGTCTGATGGCTTCTTGCCCCTCTTTCCTTTAGCAGTGCAAGCAGAAACATTGTAGAAGTTATTCTCCCTCTTGTGCTGTCACACAACGAAAATACAAACAGTAATAAAAAGTTATCAAGTGTCCTTCCTTCTCTAATGTCATTCATATGCCGCTATGAGGGCAGGTCATGGTCTCTTCAGTTCTGGAGAACTCCTGACCATAATTTGTCACATCTGAAAGTTTGTTCCATATGAAGCCCACAGAGGCTGTTCAGAGGCTTCTCTATCCCTACGTGCCAGCCTAAGCACTAGCTTTTGTTTCTGTTAGAAATCTCCCTGGCAAGCTATACTAAAAAAAATTTACTAAGAGAATACTTTCGTCTGAGTAATTCTAACTGATATACAAAATATAAAGTAACAAATGATAAAAACACAAGTATCTTTACATAGTTGTTTGGACTAAGAGATATTTCAAAGTCATCAGAATCAGTGCCCAGTAAATGCTCTTTTATACTTGAATGAAAAATTTATTATAACAATGGGTGGCATTTTAAGACAGCCATAATCCTTCTAACTTGTGCACATGCCATTTAATGACTCCCACCCATCTTTCTTTCTGTTAACATCATATAAGTTCAGTTTTATCAACATATTAATATGTTTTGCACAATATTTTCTAAGCAGTTCTTATAATAACAATCTGTCACAGATTACAAAAGAGCAAACAGGAATGTCTCTGCACTACCTCATCTGCATAACTGTAGATAGATTACATATTAACAAGGTTCTTGAAGGCTGGGATAATGATTTTGCATACTAAACAACAATGCCGTGTGTGCACTGCTATTCTGTTCTTATTAGCTATGTCATAAACTAAGTGTAATCTAAGGTAGGTAAAGTTTCTTTAGCTTAAAGAACTTAATACTGAGAAAATAAAAACAAATAGAATCTCCAGTTTAACTGATTCTTTTTGCATGAAGGTCGTCTTACTGAGTACAGAAGTTTCAGTACTGTGAAAAGTACAAGTGAGGATGAATTCCTCCACCAAAGAGACTAACAACCACTTACCAACCTTGTTGGTAATAAGCAGATTTCTTAGGGAGAAGTAGGATAGTTTATTGGACCAACTGGAATAGCTGGAATAAAGGAAGGCATTCTTAATAGGTGTCTAAAATATACTCAATTCCAAATAAAGTACATTGGAACAAACACCTTCAATTCCATTTCATTAAAAAAACAGATACTTTAAACATTGGAACAAACACTTCAATTCCATTTCATTAAGTACACAGATACTTTCAGAAAATAGGATAGTTAATGGAGGAGAATAGTGGCAAGACATGATAAAATCCTTGACATTGTGAGAAAGAAGTAGAAACAGGCAGTTATTCACTCTGAGACCTAAGTATTTTATGGCCTTTTTCCTCAAAAAATCTATTTCCCCATCATTTTATTAAAGATATTATCTCCCTCTGGAAATTTACCTCACTTATATCCCTAGACTATTACTGGTCCAACAGCACTGCACTTCTGATTGATGGCTTAGTACACAGAAGACATATCTGTCATTTGCTCTTTGACAGATATTAAAAACCAGCAAAACCATAGAAATATCCTCCTGAAGGTGGGCACCAGATAAAACCTAATATAAATCAGAGCTCAGAACCTGAGATATTCCCAGTCATTACAACCTCCTGCTGAAATAATCCTACTCTTCTTCAGCTTCAGGGAAAATAAAACATGCCCAGATATTAAACCAAGAGTTATTATCTCATAAAAAAATACGCTAAGTAGAAGTTTTGGCATACATGGTATGACTATCTGAAATTAGTCCCTAAGGAATTGAATCAGGAAAGAAATTTATTACCTAAATTGGTGCTGAAATACAAAAAAAAAATACACAGATACAAAACTGAGATCAAAAATCCCTTTGCTTATGTTACTTCACTCTGGAAGTCCTTTTATAATTATTTTATCAGTCAGAGTTTCTATAAAGAAGTTAGGGCTTGTATGTTTTGATTTCCCTTCTTCTGGAATCAGAGCTGATTTACCATTTCCAGGTGAGTGTTCCTGTCAGTAAGCCATTGTGTAAAATAGAATACCATTATTGCAGACTTTATATCTCTACCTTCTACCTCTATCTTCATATCTTAACCTTCTAGATGAAGTTTGCTACCTCTAGCCTCTCTGACAAAGCATCTCCCACTAATCCTAGAAGGAGACATCTTGGACACATTCCTATATTTGATGTCTGGTTAATCTTTGATCTAAACAATTGCATTTACTTCATTCTTACAAATTGCCTTTCACTGGTACAATTTTATCTTCATCTGAAGACTTATAGAAGATTATCAGTCTATGAAAAGTAGCATACTTCATTCTTTTAGTACATATTTTAAAACAGAGCTTCTATAATGAAAGTTCAAAGGGTTTTTTAACCCTTTAGAAACATTCATTGCAGACTCGATGCTTTGCTCATTCAAGTCAGCACATTTCTATTGATTTTGTTACAGCCCAATAATAATATGCTAAGTCGCTATCTGCATCTTCAGTATTGGTATAGATTTTAAATATGATATTAGCAGCAGAGGAAAAAGAATGATCTACTAATGCAAGGGATTTATGTTACATTCTTATTAGGTTATTTTCCTATTTGTCCCATTAAAGACCATACCAAAAATTTATTCATGTGTTCAGGGAACTTAAAATATAAATTACGGCCACTCTAATTTATGGCCTTTCGCCACCATGTAAACACAGAAGAATTAGAAGATAGAACTATATATGAAGAATAAAAGGATTTAAGTAAGCACTACAAGTAAGCAAGCAGAAAAACAACAATGCTAAGATATTCCAGGACCATACAGAATATCACATTACCTTGCTAGATATAATACTAGAAGTCACAGAACTCTCTGCAGTTTACCCCTGTACTGTGACAAAAGCACATTTATACAAAAGGTATCCAGCTTTGGGTTCCTGAGACTCTCTCCATCCCTCAATGCTTGGTTATAAAAGCAATTTCATTTCCCAGAAGCAGGCGAGCAAACAAGAACAGGAAAAACAAAACCTCATAAAAGATTCTTAGGTTTATTTCATCTTAACACACATATATGCCTCATTATGAGTATCACCCTCTCTATTTAAACTTTCAAAAGCTTCAGATTCTGCTATGAAGCAGCTGAGCTCTACAGAAACCAGAGGAATACTGGAATTTCTTTCAGCTGGTGTTCATTCTGCAGATTATTCCAGACTAGTGATATCTGATACAGTCAATCAGTCAAGCTGCTGTAACAATCTGCTCCACTCCATCAGTGCCATATTTTGTCTATTCCACTGCCATCAGTGAAGAGATTCGTTGCCTTCTCAGTGTAGCCCAAAATGATAATGGCTATCATATTAATTTTAAAAATACTTACCATATTTTGCACAGTTTGAATGCATATATAGATCCTGAATTTGTAGTAATGTAATAGACACCATCTATATGAAGACTTTATGATAAGCTATAAGGTATTTTTACCTCAGTCATTTTCCATGCAGATTCATATGACAAATTTCAAACTTCACACAAACGTATATGGATATTTCCAAATAGAAAACATTTAGCAAACAGAGCAAAAAAAGTCTGATGAATTCTTTATATTCCTAGACATTTCTGTACTGTGGCCAAATTCATAACTAGAGATGATTTAAGGTATTGTCTATCTTTATCCAATTTCCACTGTTGAGAGGAATATAATCTTTCTCACATCCTGCCCCTATGATGGTACTCAGATTTTTTTTGTTAAGTTAGTGAAGGAATAATAAAGAAATGAAGTTTAGAGATTTGATGAGAAACTTAGTTCAGTAAGCAACTTTTTGCTCTGAAGAAGTAAGAGCAGCTGAAGCAAGATTTTCATGTCAAAACATAATGTCTTCCAAACTGACTTGTTAAAAAGTGACCATCAAATAACCTATTTGGAAAACATAGGAGAGTGGGTGACACTACATAATTATGTTCACAATCTTGTGTTTATGAAATAATTTCATGCATCTTAATGAATAATATCAGTGCCAATACAGACACCTATCTTTACAATTTCAAAAATTAACTTCCATCCATACAACCATCACAGAAAAGCCATGTAATGTGAATAGCAATGCTATAATAAAAATCCAGACACTTTTCCTTTCCAATTGCTAGATATAAGTAACTAAGTTGGTTCATAGGTCATATATTAAAAATTGAAATACTAAAATAGAAATTTTTATGTATTGAAATATAATGTAAAGAATTCACTTACTGAATGTTCTGTCGTTCTAGAATTATTAGATCTTTTTAAATTAAGAAATAATTAGTCAACAGAATAGGATTTAAACCAATGTTTTAAATGAGTTACTGAATAGACTGAATGCTTTTCTAAAGTCTTACAGCTGTTGATAGGAGCAAATTCACCTGTCAATTTCGTTTTTTATAAATCTGACATCAATCCTATATGATATATTCCAGCATTATTAGCTGCAGCTTTGCTGATTAGAAATGACTGTCTACTATTTCCATAAATTACACATCATTAACAGTGACAGGCAGGCACAAGAAGCTGCTCTATTAAAGCACAGGTCTTACATGGGTCTTGTGCTATAAACCAGTGTGGAACTTTCTTTGTAGGAAGCTGTATGGCCTTTGATCCCTCTGACATTAAGAGTTTAAATAAATTATAATTCATAATTACCACATCCAAATTTTCAGGAGAGGTGCTAAGGTGAGAGTAATTTAGAGATGCACTAACTGCTATTAAAAAAAAAGACTTTTGTAATATATGCTTGAAAACATCATTTCACCCATCCAAGAAATCCTATCAATAACCTTGGATCCTATGAGGACAACAGAACCAAGTCCCATATTTTGCATCAAATAAACCATTTTAATGTAATTTTAAATGAAGCAGACAAAGTTAATAAAGGTGATGAGGTTTTATAGCATATATTTATGTGTAGCATTAACCTACTTGTTTGACACAGCTTAACATCTATTACGTATTGTAGACTTATAATCTAAACCATAGAATTGCAGATCAATTTGAGAAAGCGTCTTAAAAAATTGATACATACAAAAAATCTCAAATATAGTCCTTCCCCTAATATATGGGGAACCATGAAATGCAGACAGAACTGGCAACTACAGTCCAAAATATCCTCCAAGTTTTCTCTACTGTCTAAAATTTGTCTCTGAAGGGAGAGGCAGCATCCTCCTACAGGTCTTTTTCTGAAACATGGAGACGTATGTCTTGGTGTTTTCTGTAAAACCTCAAGTTGTCTAAGGTGTGTTCACCCTTACCAATTCAAATATGTTAGAGAATTTATATGAAAAGCAGTTAATTTAATGCAACTTCATTACAAGTTATCAAAGCCAAAGTAGTTAGCCAGCTGAAACAGATCTTTGAGATATGAAGAAAATGGATGTAAAATGAAGTTTTAGTTACTTTGAAGTTCTTAAAAGAATGGAGAAAAGTTATGGCAGCTGCATTCTTGGTTGTTGCTGCTTACATGAAGATTGTTAATTTAAGAATTCAATCTTCTGTTTGGATTTTTTAGCATTTTGTATTTAATTTCTACTCACTGTTGTAAAGGAGAAAATAATAAACACTTCTATTCTCTGTGGACTATTTCATTAGAGTAATTTACTGCTCTTTATATTTCTGCAATGATAAAATTAAGAAATTAAGGTCTTATTTTTTCCTATGGTACTAAATTTTATCACAGTGATTTTAGAATTGTATGTCTGGACTGTAGGTAAACAAATCTGGAACCCTGAAGCATACTTTTGTACTTCTAACATTAGAGTTAGGAGCTTTATCCACGTTTTGTAGAGATAAAAAATCAAGTATGAAGATAACTCTTATTCCTGGTTCTTTCATTTCCTCTCTTTTTATCTCTTACTACTTCCTGTTTGGAATAGGATCAACAGTTTTTCACCATAATTTCCTAAATTTCTCCCTGTAATAAACAGATAAATATATACTTTCTTGCTTTCCAATTTAGAAAAAGAAAATGCAAGAACAATATATGTAAAAAGATGATTAAAAATCATTAAAATTTTAATTCATTGTGGGAGCTGATAATAGTGGTTCATGATACTGAAAAGGAAAAGTATGGATGAGAAATAGCTGAATTGAGCCATACTTAAATGTAAATTTTTGCATTCAATTCAGAAATATTGTAGAAACTTAGGGAGTTTTACTTGGAAATAAAATTATTTTCACCAATAAAACACACTCAGTGACTTCATATCTCAGAGTAAAGTTTAGTTAATATACAAAAATTTGCATTGCCTGAAATATTTTCTCTACAGACTTCAAATTTAAATTAAGTTTTTTTCTGTTTTTCTTTGTGTTGATATGTCTCTAAGATACATAAAAATGTTCTGAAAAATATTTTATGGTGTTTATATGTCACATGGTCTTTCTGACCTTTGTCTAAAGCATAAACAGAACAGTTCAGCATTCTGCCCCTTCAGCCAATTTTCTGAATTACAAGTAGTGTTTTATTGAGTTGTGACTCTTGAGGACTCAAGTACATTGTGATAAATGTTGAAAGTTATTTCTTATCAGGACATTAATGTGTATGGTCATTGGTCTGTTTGGACATTGCATATTAATAAAATGCAATTTACCTAAATTAATTTTCCCTTTATTAATATTGCAAAATTAAAAGTAGGAAAAGGGAAAGCTTTTAATTCTGCTTTGCAGAAAGTAGAATTAAATTTGTTCATTTAGGACCTAGAGTAATTGACTGGCACACATAAAACCTTAACAGACTAACTGTAACACTAAGGAAAGCTGACCAATTACAGTTTTTCACATTTTTCAAAGATGCTAAACTTTAAAGAGAGGAGTATGTGATAATGAATCATTACAATAACATGGCAAATTAGATAGAGATGACACATTATTATGCACTGCTCTAGCAAAGAGATATCAGTCTAACATCCACCACCTCCACACTAGCATTATTTCAGGAAAAAAGCAGTTTTTCTCAAACAGGTGCCAAGATTAATTTAAATATAATTCTTACTTCTCAAAAAATCATGAAATAATTTTGTGTATTTTATCAGTGACTCAGCATCCTTCAAAAGGGTCTGCCTAGATAATAATAATTAAGAGCTTGTCAGAATAGCAGGCTGCTATTTTTCACATAAACAACTTTTATTTTGCTCTCTTTGAAACAAAACACCCAGTTTTACTGTAAAAACAACTCTGTATTTGAAGAATTAAACTGATTACATTTTAGCAATTGAAAGTAAATAACTAAATGTGAAGCAAAATTTTTAATACCAGATGAAACACCTCAATGATTGGGGTTTCTTACTCTCAATTTACTTTTTATAAAGACTTTATATAAGAAATTATTTCCATACCTTGAAAACTTTTAGTCAGAAATAGTGTTTCCACCCTGACTGCCTACTCTTTGCTCTAGGCTATTATTCCACGCCAATGCGACTGACACAAACTGGAATAACACTCATTTATTTTACATCCACTGAAGGAGGATGTATCTTCTAGAAAAGTTCAGTAGCACTCTAAATTAGAAAAAAATTAGTTTCACAGTATTTTGTTCCAATATGGCAAGATGATACAGGATTAGGTTTACTACATATTTCTGTATATATGGTGCCTGTAAACGTTAGGATGAAAATTGATCTTCTCCCTTTATAATTCAAAAGTCTTGTTTCAATCACAAGCTCTGCAGTTGAACATCCAAAAAACAGCAACGTGGGTAAGAAAATGTATCTGATCTTGTATAAATATATAGATCAGAATTCTTCTGATCAGAAATTTTATGTAACACAAAAAAATTCCCATTTTTTAGGAGTTCAGTCTGTAGATATTAAAAAATCAGAAAGTTGTGATAATGATAAAGGTGGACTTCTGTGAAGAAATCACAAATAAATTTCTTCACTGTGGAGGATTTAATGCTTTCCTATGACACAGTCAAACATTGGGACATCATTATCCAGCAAATCTCACACTCAATTTTTCTGACTTGATGTGATATCTTAGAATACAATTTTGCTGCTATAATTTTGCAATACAGGATGCTAAAAGCTACTTTTTTTTGCAAGCCACAATAACAGTTTTTAATGCAATGACACAAAACTGACTTTAATTATACAAACTAACATGAACACAGAAAATGTAGATGTTTACTTGACTCTGGAGAGTGATAAACTAACAATTAAATTTTAATTATCTTGTGTCATTCTGTGTGTGACTCAAAATAATGCATATAGTGCACTAAATACCTTCTGAAATACTCTGTCTAGATCTGACCTTAACTTGTAATGAAACTCTGATCAATATATGGCACTAGAAGTAGACATGTGCAACAGAATAGTCATCCATATTCTACTAAAAGAACACTTGAATTTCTTAACAATTCTTCTCAATGTGGAATCTTTACACCTAATGGATCTATAAATTTACAGACCTGAAATAAATGCTATTAAAATAACAATTTGAACAGCCATAATTAATGTCATGGCCAGCAAATGCAAGTCAGAAGAGAAGTATTAGATAAACAATTAGAGCATTTTTTTTTTTTGTAACAAAGCTAAACTTTAATTGTCAGCAATGTAATTTAATTTGCAATTACCTTGGCTATTTACACCTGTCACTGAAGACCCTTTTAATCTTTTTAGACAGGTGGCAAAGGTAAAAACTAACTTTTATATGCTTACACAATACTTAAAAAATCTTTCAAAATCACCTTTCACCTTTCAAAATCTAGTCATAATTGCACTGTGTTACCCTCAGAGGTGAGGCTTCACCTCATACAAGGTGAGAGGAAGCAAATTCTGTAACGCTGATGCAAAGTTAACTGAAATCAATAAAATCTGTTCTATTAATGGTGATGAGCTTGATCGGCTCCTGTGATACCAGGTACTTTCTGTAGGTCACCATTTGCACTTTTCTAAAGCTTGTACAAATAAGAATGGTAGCTTTTCCTATTTGGTTAGATTGCTTTATGTCAAAGGAAATGCAGATCATTGCTGTTCTAAGGCATCTGATATTATGATGATTAGAGAAGTAACAAAATAATTGTGTTCAATGTTCATCAAATTTCTTCATTTTCATCAAACCCATAATTCTATATATACTTTTAGTAAGAAATAATTAAGATAGAGGAGTTAGGAAGAATAATTAAGGCAGGTAATTTTAGCATGATTACTTCCACATTTCCAGTGATGGACTTGGACTTCCTCTTTTTACTCAGGATATTTCACATTGACAATTTTTATTGAGAAAGGCCAGTATATATAATGCTGAAAACATTTCTGTAACACGTATGTAGTAGCACAAAAATCATAAAAATTGCTGAAAATAAAAATTTGTCTGTGAGGAACATCACAATAAATTCCTATTGTTTCTCACATAAGGTCTCAAAGATATATAGGTGCTTATTCTCAATTTTTTATTTTTCTGAGCACATCTATTTTAATTATTAAATTAAATTCCTTTATTTGATATTAACAAAACTCCTATGCATCTACTCTTGTTTGTGACTGGAGCAATTTAAGAAATTCAGAGCAGTTCAAGATGTTTGCAGCTAGGTTGCTGGTCTCAAACTGGATTTTGCCAACTGTCAGCTGCTTGTAAAAAATGTGTGTCATTCTTCCAATTTCTTTTGATGTGAAAAAGAATTGGTTACTTTAAAGTTGTCATGACTTAAGGAAGGCTACTTTATCCATCATAAAAATTGGAAAAGAACATTATTTTATTAGGAAAATATACCTTAGCATAGAATGCAAAAATCTCCCCCTAAAAGAGGTGGCTCAACCAAATAAAATATAATGGAAAATGCCCATTTGGACACATCCTTCTTTGATTTCCCTTAGTACAACACAGGCATATTCCTGATATATGTAGCTGAATGGAAATAAGCATTCTCCGAGTTACATGGTTCCATTGTGGATTTTGTTTGTTTTCTTCTTCTCTACAGTAAATTACTTTGCTTTACAGGTATCACCTAAGCAAAAGTTAGACCACAAGGATGCCAAATGCCCCATTGTCAAGAAAAACTATATTTCACATGAGCTAAAGATTTATGGCTAAAATTATAATGTGTCATAGTAGTCATAAATAAAGCGAGAATTTTCAGTGTTTTAGTTTTATCACCTTCTTATAGTTCTAAATTTTCTCTTGATTTGAAGCAAAAAGAAAATTAAAGTCATACAGAAATTTTTATTTCTACTTAGCCCTACTAAATTAACATTGTTCCAGGTGACTGGAATTTTTTTCTTGCAGATGTTTCATTCATAAGAACAGACTCCAGTGAACTACCTTAAAAACAACCCTTTTGTTTATTCTAGGTTTTGGAAAAGATTGAACAAATGAGCTTTAAAGTAATGTTTGCCATGCCTTGGGGAATATGTGAGTTTTCTGTTTCAAGTAATGTATCTACTTTACATATATTTCTTTTTTTTTTTTCTTTGTTTTTGTCTGCAAAGCTTCTGGTTTCTGTAATTTCAAAGAATTGTTTGTGAATTCATCCATACGACTACCTCTCAAATCTGGAGAAGATTTATTTAAACCCTAAAAAATACTTTTCCAAATTAAAAGGACGAATTTTGAGAAGGATATCTTTAAAGCACATTTCTAGGCAGAAATGTTTATTACTTTAGCTGATGGCACTGAAACTCAGAATTACAGATGAGATGAAAACCACAGGCTGGTTTTTGAAGACAAAATACAAAAATAAATTATTTTTATTCGGGGAAAATGCAGATCATCTGAAAAGAAGTTGTGCAGTACATAAATACTAGGTGAATATGAAACATATAAACTTCCTATGCTACTCAGTGTTATTGCTGACAATTATTTTGTCTGCTTGAAACACAAGTAATGCTGACTCCTCTAAAACCAATGAAGCCTGCAGTTTTCCCATTTTTATATATCACTCAGTGTAGTAATCACTGTGTTTTGGAGGGGGAATAAGCTAATATGAAATTAGAGAATTCTCTTAGGAAATTCTTCGTTTTGGTATAGTAATAAGATACTTCATGCTTCTTCACTGAATATATATATAATAGAAAGTTAAATATAAAGACCCCTTTTCCCATCTCCTCTCACTATGTTTTTTTTTTCTATGCATTCTGCATTCATGAAATCCAACGACAGGCATTTAAATAGGGAAAGCATTTTTGAAGAGTATTTCTTGTGCAGACTAGAAATATGATAGCATTATTGTCAATTTAATTAAGATTATTAAAGATATAAAGTGTAAGTGTGACCTGGAAAACAAGATGTTTTCCAAAGAAGACTTAGTAATAACAGATACAAAAGGGTCAGCAGGCATCTTGAAGAAAAATGGTGAGCATGATTCCTATTCTTCCTTGGACAAAGATTACAGGGAAAGGTTCTATTTCCAGAAGCTTTTTATGTATTCTACTCTGAAGCAAAGCTGATTAGCCATATGAATTTTCCACTGGTTAGGCTGGACACCCTAGCTCTAACAGCCAGGTTTCTGATTCGATGAAGATGGGGCCTTGCAGGTAAGATGCTTGGTTTAGAAATATCCTGTCTCTCCCTTTAAGGCAAGTGCTCTATGGAGAAGTGGTTTTCTTGGTCCTGTGTGTAGGGTTCAGAAAGAGCAGAATCCAGGGTCAGGCAAAATTGAAGACCCTTTCCACTTGTAACTTTCTCTGGGAGTCTCTGCAATTGGCTTTTTGCTCAGAGCTGTAATCCTGCACTTTCTAAGCATTTAACATTCCCTAAGCACTGCATTGTCAATGATTTCAGAGGTTATAGATTCTGTTTCATTCGGCCTTTATTGATTGGCACTCAAACACTTTACTTTTGATTGCAACATGAATTACAATGCTTAATTTATCCTAAGTATGGTCTTGTGAGCTAAGCAGGGAAATGTTACTTTCTCTTTTACAGATGGGAACTGAATTGGAGTACATATGAAGTCCACCTCTTCAAACATACTTGGGGGAATTTATCCACCATGGATGTACTGAATTTCAGCGGATGCTGTTATATCTTGAACCATAGGCATCTTGGTCTCAAGGGGCCTTGAAAGTTTTGCTAGTTGATCAGAAATCACTAAATTGCAAGCCACATGGAATGGTACTGCAGTCTGCCAAGGTGTCCCCTGCATGGCAATTGACAAAGAAACAGTGCAAGTTTCTTCTCCAAATCATGCAGAGCTTGGCTTGGGAGGTAAATCCCATATATCATAGCCATTATAGCTGTTCAGGGAATAGCACCTGTTCTGCTCTGCTCTGGCTTCACACATGGTAGAGACAAGTGCAGACTCAGAAAATCAGGATGGTGCACAGATGGAGGCTTCTGACTGGCCATGAGCAGATGCTTTCCTCTCTCCAGTCAGTCTCTTAAATCTCCCTGATCTTTTCTCTGTAATGAATACTTAGCTAACTGACAGTTTCCTATCACCATGAAGGCTATGCTTCCCTTTGGTGGAACATTAACTATGCATTATGTGGAACCCAAGCATTCAGCTCAGAAGGGAGAATATCATTTCCCTTTCCCTTTTGCCATGTCTCTTTCTTCAGTACTCAGCAATAAAAACAGTAAAAAATGATTCCTGTATCCTTAACCTTTTCTTCTGCAGATACAAAGATGATCTTTATTTTTTACCCTACAAAATTCAGGGAAAGGAGAAAGGGGAGGCAAAGGGAAGCAATGGCCTTGTGCATCTATATCTTCCTCAAAGTTTTGTAATATCTGAGTTAGCACATGCCCTTTCAGAGATATTGGAATTTCTGTGCATATTTATAAAGATAACTAATAGCCAAAACGAGTATAAAAAGATGCAATAAATAAATGCTTTTTATTCTGATGCAAAAGTCCTGTTCCAATGATGTCATTCTCACTAATTTTAGAATCATGTAGTCTATGTAAAATATATGCTGAGGCACACACAATATGAGTTAGGAGACTATAGAAAGTCTAGTTAGTTCTTCATATTTTTAATGTCACTGTTTCCAGATAAGTCTGAGAGAGGCCATAGATCTCCTGTGACTTTTTGATCTTTTAAATAGGCTAAGTTGTGTGAAGTATACAGTACAGATTAATATTACAAAATTATCAGAACCAAACTATTAGGTTAACCTAATGCAAGTGCTCTAGGATTCACTAAATAATTTCTGAATTTAGCCAAACACTAGTTTCCAAAATCATCTATTTCCTGTGTCTTTCAGTTCCAGATATTGAAACAGTTGGCATAGTGATTGCCTTCGCTGCAATAAGGAGAATGGAATCTTCAGTTTTTAATGTTTTAAACCCCATAGAATTACTAATTAAATTTGATTTGTTAAATTGAATATTATGTCACTAGGTAAATAAATAATTGTAGCAACAAAATAACTTATCTGAAGAACTGCATATTCATAAATAAAATTGATTATTTTGACTGGTATGATTTAAAATTGTAGCAGAGTGTTTGTATGCAAAATAGGGTAAATAGCTCTTACTTGCTTCAAACAACATATTGATATCTTAGAATGTGTAGTTTAGTTGCAAATGTAATATGTTTCTAACACTTTCTCCAACACGATATTATGTCTGCAGTGAAAGGAATTTTCATCATTTATTGTGCCCCTTAGATATCTACCATAAACGTAGTTGATCTAAAAGAAGCTACATTAATTCCTGTCTTGCACTCAGCACGCTGAAGTTCTGACTTTGAATGACATTTTTTTCAGCTCCTTTCAGAGACGACAAACACTGTCACTACTAGATGAAGCCTTAGTCTGTTGCCTAAGAGCAAGTCTCGGGGCCACAGGTCATTCAGCAAATCTGCTGTTGCAAATTATGATATCTCTTGTATTGGACAAATTCCTTGCTTGTCAGAATTTATTCTTGTCACTCGGCTAAGATGCAGCTGGAATGAAAGTGATAGTGTAACATATGGTCTGTGCTCTAGCATGGCAGACACATATTCACTCTCTCAGAGTCTATTAATCAGCCCTTGATGCAGTGCCCTTAACTTGCTAACCTCTCTTCTGCATTTTGCAATAGAAAAATCACTCAACCATGGTCTTTAAAAAAAGTTGTACATTTTATTGTACATTTCATGAAAGCACACTATCCTAGTTTCTAATTTTGCCTTATTTTGAGGGGCTAACCATCATCTGGTGACTAAAATAATATAATACTACAACTAAAGTTATATCAGGGGTGGCTACTTTGGTAATAATAATTGATTTTGAATAATGAACTTTCCTAAAAACAATTTTGCTAAATATATTCTATATAAGAGAAAAGAACCAAGAATATGCAGCAGATATTTTTCTTCAGTCTTGTTATTTATCTTAGTAGTTATGTGATAGTATTATTTATTAAAGATCTTAAAAGGGCATATCAGCAGATAGCATCATTACTTGGACACACAGCCTGTGTCCAAATATATGCCTGTAGGCATACCAAATATATATGTACTGAAAATGTATTAAAATAAATATAAATTATTTTAAGACAATATTTTTACTTCATTCACCTAAAAAATAAATTCTGAGTCTGATTAAATAATCAGGAGAAAAACCGCTTAGACTTATCAATGATATTTACTCTATCTATAAAAAAAGAATAAAAACATGCTGTCTAATTTGTACAAACATAATTTATATCCAACTTTTTTCAGCTACATTAAAAGTTTAATTAAATCAATGTGAATCCTTTGGATGGATACACATTCTGAAAATCACAATATGAGTTAGATTTCTGTAGGTTAATTACTTCACAAAACAACATTAGATAAGTCACCTTACAAAACCAGTCTGCTTTAAGGAAATGTGCAAAATCATATATTCTCAGTCAATGGTTTTTGTTGAGGTTTTATAGTGTATTTAGCCATGGGTTTGATTTGGAGCGTGTAGTAATTCTACAAGTAAATAATAGGAGCAGCAAACCAAGTGCTCATATTTGCCTTAATTTTGAGTAGACAACCTATGTGTATGTTGACACCTAGATAATTGACTGGTGTGTGGAATTTTATTCTTGTTTTCTTCTGGATTAGGTACTTCAATAATAAGGAGGAACAAGCTTTTCTGATGTATTTGTTTGAGGAGCTATTTTGTTTTCATTTTCACAGAAAAGCAAGTAGACTCGTTTTTATGCCTTCTTAGCTGAAGACAACCATGCACATTATTCCTTTTAAAACTGCACCTGTGTAAAAAACTAATTTAGGATAGGATGTGCAAAAACAAAACAGCACTGTACTACATCCACATTTCTTACAGAATCCTCTTACAGTATTTTATGCTATTCTACAGAAGATGCTTGTAGAAAATTTGAGGACTAGCCTGAGTACTACATTACTAATTTCCAAATAATTTTCCAGAATATAAGCTCAACCTGGAAATATACTTTTATTTATGAAAATAATAATAATAATTAATAATAGTAATATTGTTGTTTTGTTGTTGTTGTTGCTGTTGTTATTATGATTTACATGTTGTGGTATAGCCCTACTTCACCCTATTTATTATCATTAATAGTCAGAGAGTATAGTTTGATAAAAAAAGAAAATCTGCCATAGCTGGGGTTGAAGAAAATATTGGAGTTTCAGGTTGTGACCTTGGAAATCCCTGCTAAATTGTCTGTGGTTTAGACAAAGCTGTTGGCACACCATAAGGTTTAGCCACAGCTAGTAAAAGAGGTTGCAGTAAAGACTGCTGTGCCTAATCATGGAATGGCTTTGGACATTAAAGATCATCTTGTTCTATCCCCACTGCCATAGGGAGGGACCCCTTCCACAGACCAGGTCACTCAAAGCCCCATCCAGTCTGGCCTTGAACACTACCAGGGATGGGGCATCCACAACTTCTCTGGGCAGAATGTTTCAGTTTCATTTCAAAGAGATGAACCAGCTTGAGCTGCCTTCAGCCACCGTCACATGGTTCTCAATGCTACCCTCCAACAGCCCACAGAATTTAGCTGTTTCTCGCATAATTCCTTTACAGCTTTTGAGATCCACCCACCTTTCCTCGAGTTATCTGTACTTTCATCAGCAATTTCTCATGTCATATCTAGTAATTTTCCACAGTTAGCTTAACCTCAAGGCAGGGTGCAGTTAATGGCCCACTCATTTGCCTGTGGCTCTAACATTAAGTCCAGAGGTCAGGAAGGTACTTTTTCCTGTGAAGAATAACTATCAAAATCTTTTCTCCGAGGCAGCGCAATAACCAGCCTTTCTCCTTTAAATGGTATAACAGGGAAAGGAGTGGCAGCAGGACCCCGGTAACACCATGATTGTGCTGTAACTTCAATATACAGAAGTTTTGCATGAAGATGCTTAACCATAAAAGATTCATCCTCTCCAGTCACGTTTTCACTACAAAACTATGTGTTATTTTGCTTTCCTCAATTTTTTTGTTGAGTCACTTTTCATACGTGGTACTTAAATTTTCATTGGACCAATTACTGGAGCCCAAGTCTCACTGATGGGTAAATGAGCTAACATTGGAGGCTTTTTTCTTTCTTCAGTGCAAAATATAACTTGTGAATCTCAATGGGCCTGCTGTGAACAAAGCAACTTGTCAGTTTTTTCAGGTAATGTTAACATTTATAAAGTATGAGATGATAGATAGAATATTTTAGCTACAGAAAGACATTTTGCAGCAAGACCAAGCTGTAGTTTTCATTATTGGATGGTTATATAGTTAAAAGCTGTAGCACAGAAAGGGCTAACACTGGAATAAAGATCAAGGGACAAGTGTTGCTGAAAAGATTCAGAATACTTAGAGAAATTCAGACAGTTTCTAATTCAACCTTTTTTCCTTCTTCCTCTTGTATATTTCCCTAGAAGATCTTCATCTGACAGTAATTAGGCTACTCAAGTTAATTAATCTCAGAGAGTTCAGTACTATAATCCAGGTGACCATAGAAGTTGACATAAACTTAATCATCTCCATTGTCAAGTTGCTCTAGCATGACACACAATGAACTGTAAACACTATACACTGAGTTATGATTGTTTCATAATTTATAAGTATGAATATGTAAGTCATGACTATGAATAGCACTTTATCTTTGCAATATTACTCTGTGTAAGGGAAGTTTAGACTGCAGTAATTACTTGCATGCCTTTTGGAAGAAAATCATTACTATTGATTACAGAAAACTTTTAAAAATGTAATCATTACAGAAAACTTTAAAATCAGTCTCTTACATATTTCTTGTGTTTCTTTCCCCTTTTCCTTTATTTCTAAGCCAGTTAATCTTTTATTACTATGCTGTCCATACCTTTCTGAAGTTCCAGTTATTTTACTACTCTTTTCTCCTCACAAGATATCAATTATGATGAAATAAATGAGTTTATCTTTAAGTTTAATATTTACATTAATGAAATAATGCATCACTGAATTTAATCCAGTGTACTAAGGATAAGAGATTAGACAATATTCCTTAAATACCTGTTTCCTACATCACCTCTGTTACTCCATTTTAGGTTTTATTTTGAGGGCATTTTGTATGCAGTTTATTTTACAAAATAAGAACCTCTAAATTTAAAGTAGGTATCACAAGATGAGACTACTCATCTGCAAGATAAAAGGTAAATGTAGTCTAGAGAAGTTAGAGTTGATTGCATTAACTCACCAGCACGGAAAGGAAAAACAATTGCAAGTGCAAAGAATTATTGCAATGCATGCAGATGATCATATTTTTTTTAATGGAAGTCTGATAATTTCTACGGAGCATTATTGCACAAATTCCCTGATACATCATATGAAAAAGTGGCATCCAATTTAAAAAAAAACCAAACTGGGCACATTCTTACAAGGACAACATCAAAATTATAATAGACTATTAGAAAATAAAAATTCAGACCTTAGTAGCAAAGACCATTTTTGCAATTTTACCATAATGCCAATTAATCATTAACAAAAATTATTTTTTCTTATTATTTTTTAATGTATCTTGTCTATATCAAGACTGTATCAAAACTGAGTAAAGTACTCCCTTTGTTTAAAAGAAGACTACTTCACAGTTCATGATCATGTTTAGGCTTCTGAATTGAAGATATCTCCGTCACTTTTAAAATTATAAATTTATTTGAATTAATTTAATACTATTCAATAATCACTTTCATAAATTTCATTGAGTAGAAAAGCTATGAAAGATAGAGGCCAGAACTGGCATAAAGAGTTCAATAAAGACACAAATACTGTTTCATCTTAGTGACCTATTTTGCTCATAGATCTATTTTGCTCTATTTTGCTCACTGAGAAAGAACCTGCAGTTCAACAGAGCTGCTTTTAAGCTTGACCTAAGAACAAACAGCTACTAGACTAATTAGAAAGGGTCAAAAAAGATGTTTCTGTTTTGTTCAAATGAAGAAAGAAAACTTTCACATTCAATCCCACTAAATTCGCACATTTCAGATGATGCAAAAGAGATGCAGAATCAAGACTGAGAGCCTCAGACTGCCACAGATCATGCTCACAAGATGAGAAAGCAAATAATGCACTGCAGCGTTAATACCTTCTGTATGTTTTCTGTATTCCAAACAAAGGCTACTTTGGAAACATTTCTCCCACCAGGTTTATGCTTAGCATCAGTCCTTCAGCATGGAGTATCCCTTTGGCCAGTTTGGTCCCTCTGTCCTGGCTGTGTCCCTGCAGCCTCTTGCCCACCCCCAGGGCTACACACTGAGGAGGCAGTGGGAGAAACAGAAAAGGCTTTGACACTGTGTAAGCTCAATTTGACACTGCTCACCAACAATTAAAACAATGATGAGTTACCAATATGGTTTTGGTCACAAATTTAGACCATAGAACCATATAGACTGCTATGGAGAAAAATAACATTGCAACCATATCTAGTACACCAGGATATGCTCTCATATGGGTATAGAAGAACTTGCTGCTACTTTTGTACGCCAGAGTGACCACTGGTGAGATTAAAAAAACCACATAAATATTCTGTTTCCGACTATTAACTACTGATAATTGCAGTAACTGTGGTAGGCAAATGTCAATATTTTAAAAATAAAAATCTTAAGTTTGTTGTACATTGCAGGAGCACAATTTTATGCCTATATTCTTAAACAATGCAAAACAAGATTTTTTCCCCAGCATATTACATGAAAATTAAATATTTCTGAAAGAAAGCAATTTTACATAGAAACTCTAATGTCTGATGCATGTTTGAGTAGTAAAGAAATTGCAAAGTGATTCGAGTTGAAGTAAAAAATAAATTAATTTTCAATGTTCTAATGTGTTGAAGCTTACATTTCACGTGTTAAAAAGCACAGGTTTTGTGCAGCTACTGTGCTTTCCTTGTGAAATTAATGTACTTCTATCTGACGAACTTGAAGATTGTATGAGAAAGATAACACTTAAAGAAAATCAGTCATTTATATAACTCCTAGAAAAATGATCTCTCAAATACTTGCAATAAAACCTCATTGTGAGACATTGCTTTCATATTACAAACTTTCAGTTCTAGGTAACGATACTAAAGTAAAAAACTACAGTTGAGAAGATCACATTTTTTGATACAGATTGATGTTAAAAACAGTGCAATTAATTCATTTTTAGACACATTAATTTGTTAAATATAGAAGTAAAATGTTTTCCTCTATAATGTTTGAAACTAGGGGGAACGAAACTTTTAAAATTAAAGATGTGATGGTAGTTTAGCCATTTTGAATCTAGATTTAGTAAATTGAAAAGCAACATTCTAGTAAGAAATATTGTCATTCCTGTCAATCCTGTGTCTTGTTTAAATGTATGTAAACACATGGGAAGAACATGCACGGAGTTCAGCCAATAGAAAACAGAAGACAGGAATACAATTGGGTTTGAATGTCTTTCATAGAAGAGAGATGGACATTCTAAACAAACTGCATTACATTTTCTCAATGTATTCTCTTGATCTTGCTGAGGTGCGTAAGAAACAGTATTTCCTTTCTTTGTAAAATCCTGGCAAAACTAGAAAAGATAAGATAAAAAATGAAACTTGGAAAGAGAACAATCATAACAAGAGATGACTTACATGTAATGTATATGTAAGGCCCCAGAAAGCCTTTCTCAACAAGACTTTTAAAAGGGCTTATGGTTGTTCACATACTCTCAGATGCATGAGAGAAATGCTGACAAGATATTCTCAAGCGGTCAAAACAACAAAAACTTTACTTGCAACCTCAGAAAATCAAAGAACTTTGTCAAAAGTTTTAAAGCAGCATTCAATCAACATAAAACACTTCCCAAGGTATTGACTTAGCCCATTCAACTTAGCAAACTCTAAGTCCATTCAATTTTCAGTTACTCAAAAATTCCAAGAGGGAATTGGAAGAAGAAAAAGAAAAGATATAAAAAAAGAACAAGCATAACTACCACTCTTGTTCCAGCAGTGCTCAACTGATGGAAATTCCAAGAGGAGGTAAGTCAAGACGTGCTCACCTTGTTTTCCACTTTAAACACCCCTTGGCCTTCCTGGGCCTGTCCCCCACGTGGGACTTGCCATCATGATCTCCTCTTAGAGCTGGGTTGGGGCTCCAGAGGTGGGGTGTGGAGCATTGCCTCCAGTGTGCTGGTGACAGGTGGCCACTGGGGCCTGGGATACCAGCCCAGAGGAGGGTGTATGGGGCTTTTGCCTCACCAAAAGCAAGGCCTGATCTGCCTCTTCCCCCACACATGCCATGAAGAAATATTTTGAGCCAGCAATCCCTTTAGTCTCTCACAGTATAAGACAGATATGAGCATAGCACTGCTCAAGAGTAATAATCATTTTCTTACTGCCAGCAGTAAAGGGATTTTTTTATATGTGTCTTCAAAAATATCTCCAGGGTGTAGTTATAATCAATATATCAGTATATGCCTATGGCCAAACCACCCTGAGAATGCCTGATTTCATCTGATCTCAGAAATTTAGCTGCGTTGAGACCTGTTAGTATTTGGATGGGAGACTGCCTGGAAATACTGGGTGCTGTAGGTTATTTTCAACCTTACTTATTGTGGGAGACTTAAACCTGCCAGATGTCTGCTGGGAACTTGGCACAGCAGAGAAGTGGCAGTCTATGAAATTCTTAGAGTGTGTGCAGGAGAGCTTCCTGTGACACCTGCAAGTGAGTCTACCAGGGAGGGGCTCTGCTAGACCTCCTGTTTACAAACAGAAAGGAGCTGGTGGGACATGAGGTGGTGAGAGGCTCTCTGGGGTACAGTGACCACGGAATAGAGAATATTCAGTGAAACAAGGAGGGCCATCAACAAAATTTCTGCTTTGGGCTTCAGCCCATCCAGGATGCTGATTGAGAGAGTACCTTGGGAAAGAGCCCTTAAAAACAAAGAGGTCCAGGAGGGATGGACAGCAAAATCATCTGGTGCATCAAACACTTCTTCCAGTTTTGTATCATCACAAACTTGCTGAGGATACACTTTGCCCCCATCATCCAGGTTATAAATAAGGAGGTTAAACTGTACTGGACCCAGTGCAGACTCTTGAGGTATACCACTGGTGACTGGCCTCCAGGTGGCCTTTGTCCTGCTGCTCACACTGTTTCAGTCTCTGACGATTCATTCAGTATTTGACCCATTGAACTGCTCACTAGCCCATTTTTAATCAACTTACCTGTGAGGGTGTGTGAGAGAGAGCATCAAAAGCTATAGGCAGGATAAGCAACATTTATTGCTTTGCCCTCATATGACAAGCCAGTCATCTTGTCAGAGAAGCCTACATCCTCGCATTCCAATATTTTTATTCATTTTATGATGAGCATTCACGGGATAAGAAGAATAACTTTGATAAACGGTAGCAGACTTAAAAATATGGCTACTAATTAATTCATTATATGGGGTTTTTTTATCTCTTCTCTGAATCTCACATTTTGTGTCTTCAGGTTTCAGAAGCAAATCATAACATCTGGTGTCAAAACCAAATAAAATATACCAGAGCTAGCAGGTCATTGGATACAATGACCTTGGATACAAGTATATGACAAGATAAGCTTCTCCTCCAAATGTGTGACTCCTTGTGTATTTCTGAGCACTTAGCAGACCCTAATCCAATCAGCAAACAGAAGTCACAGGTATTCTCTCAAACCCATTCTTACACTGCCAAGTGTTCTAATAAGAGATAGCATTTTACTACGTAAAAATTTAGATTTTTAAAAATTATTTTCAAGTTTGTGATATGAAGATGCTGAGTTTAACACATACTTTGATACTTAATTTCTCCCTGACACATTTGGAAAATATATAAAAATATTTTTTGCTTGTTTTCTCATATTATGGAAAAGTATGGCATGTCAAATTGAAATGGTTTGTTCACAGTTATTTATTTTTAAGAGAGGAGGAATGCTTTTTAAATCACTAAACTCAGAATAGGACTTAAGTGCTAAATACATTAGCGTTTAATGATTAAGTACTTGCTGGGCAGCTGAAACCTCAGATTTTACTAATGTCCCAGAACTGTGGCTGAGCTGGAGACTTTCAGCTTCATAAAGAGTATCCTAATAAGTAGCTGTTACAGCTATTATAAACTAAGATTTTCCTTCCTTGCAAGGCCTACACTGGATTCTCAAATAAAAGCCAAGTGGCTCCTATAAGCTGAAGTTTCTTTTAAAATAAACTGTTCTGTAGTGAACTCGAGAAGTGTGACACCTGTATAACCTGAATAGAAGCATGCTGAAAGTGTGACCCACTGGGGTGAGCAGCACTCCTCAACCCTCCCAGCACATCCGTGTCTACCTACAAACACATACCTATGAGAGTGTGTGTGTATATAAATATAAATATATATATATATATATATATGTCTGTGTGTATACAACGTACATGTACATTCACCTGTAGCTATTTTAAACCCTGAACTGATGTATTCATCCTGCTGTATTTTTTTCCTTTTCTAAAAACATTTTCATCCCTCAATCCCTCTGTCTAGTAAAACACATGAAGAGTCAAGCTTAAACCTGGTATATTTGTGTGTGAGATAATATCTTAAATGAAAAAGACACTTTTCTATTGGAAATATTAGCATGTGGAATTAAACTTAGCAAACATCCAAGATCAATATGATCTTTAATATTGTTTAACATCTTTTTATTATATTTTATCTTTTTTGAAGAGTCACTGTAAAGTCAACAAAGGAAGAATGTAAATTGAATATCTTGCATACTATTATGAAATTGTTCATGTTGATCTATCTGTTGGAACTAGGGCTATCAAAAAAAAAAACCCTAGCAAACTTTAATATTTCAAAATATAATTGTCAGTTTGGAGTAACTGCAGTTTTATAATGTGCTGCTATATAATGAATTTGTTCCCTTTAGGTACAATATCCCCAAGAGTATTTTTCAGTGCAATATCTGAAGAACATCCCTTCTATTTTGGTATAAAGAAAAGTGAGAATATTGAATCACTAGCTAATGAAAAATTACAGAACCATGCCAGCAATATAATGTATCAGTAGCTAGAAAGCTATGCTGCAAATTGTGCCAACAGTAGCTTTATAGAAGAAAATTAAGTTCACAGAATTCATTTGAGGAGTTTTAGAGTTGCAAATATTGATTGTTATGCTTTAGATTGTCTCCAAGCTCCTGATTTTTCCCTCCAGTGTAAACCAGGAGAACATAAATTTAGCTACAGTGAATTAAATCTGAGTACTAGGGCATGATATTCAAGTGCAGAATATCCGAAGTATTGCTGTCAGAGTATTTCCCCTCTACTATGATTAATTTTATTTTTTTCCTTTACCATCTTAATAGGCCTAATTTCAAATAAAAAATCCGACAAACAAAAAAAAGTATTTGTGGTTCTCTCAAGAAAAAAAGCAAACAAAAATGACTGAATGTCTGTGACACAAAAAATGTGTGCAGTGTAGAATGCACTTTTTGCTTCTCTGCACTCTGCAGAGAAGATACTCAAAGTTCAAATTATGTGGTTACAGTAGCAGTGTGAGTGCTGGTGTTAGCTTGTGGAACTCTGCACCTAGAGTACACAGGGACAATTCAGTATCAGGAAAAGCAATCCATAAAAAGGTAGCATTACCCACAATATGTTTTTTGACATGAATGAACTCAACTATAAGGACCAGATATTATGGTATAATCCACTTTCTTCAGCCTTCTGTATTTAGTTTACAGAGCTCATCTGGTAATTCAAAAGAATAAGAATGGATGAAAGGAATCTACCTTTCCTTAATTACATAGCTTTTCTGTTACTTTTCAAAATGTGTGGATAGTATGTGCTTAGGTTTCAAGACTGCATTTCTCAATACTAATTGTTACAGTGTCACACAGTATTATACTCTGGCTGTGAAAATTTATGGTATAAACACACACACACACACATATATATATATATAGATATATATTTTCAAGCAATACAGCATTACAAGACACCAGAAACTTAGTGAAAGGTAAAAGCAAAGATTTTGATGGTACTGAGTATCTGAATGCAAAATTAGGTAAAAGAGCTGCTAAAAAAATCACCTATCATCTCTTGTTCTTAGGGAGTTTAATTCTTCTATGTAGAAAATAAGGATCCTGCAATGTATTTATCTAATGTGTCAACGAGTTTCCTTTGGTGGACTCTCTAATATCTGTGGAGATTTTATGACAGCTGAATGTAATTTACTGGTTTATCTTCATGCTTTGGAATAAAAGTTTTACCTGGGAAAGAATAAATTTTCTTCCTAGTAGCTGGTACAGTGCTGTGTTTTTGGGTTTAGTATGAGAATAATGTTGATAACATACTGATGTTGCTGGCAGCACTTACTGAAGCCAAGGACTTCCCAGTTTCCCATGTTCTGCCAGCAAGGAGGTGCAAGAAGCCAGGAGGGTGCATGGCCAGGACAGCTGACCCAAACTGGCCCAAGGGATGTTCCATACCATGCAACGTCATGGTCACTATAGAAACTGGGGAAGAGTTTGGCCAGGAGCTACCAATCCCAGCTTGGGGACAGACATCAGTCAGCACATGCTGGGCAACTGATTTGTGTATCACTTTTTTCTCTTGTGTTTTATTCCTCTCTCTCCTTTCCATTGTTATTACAATTAGTAGTAGTAGTATATTACTTTTATGGTTTATTTTACTGTAATTATTAAACTGTTCTTAGCTCAACCTACAATGTCTGCCTTATCTTTCTGATTCTCTTCCCCTCGGGAGGAAAGTGAGCAGTGAGGCAGGAGCTACATGGTGCTTAGTGCCCAGCTAGGGTTAAACCACAATACGACTGTATCAGTTTTTGTGCTTCTAAAGAGGCCTTCTTGCCCTCCAGTATTTTGCCACTTGCTGGAAGTTGATACTAGCACTGTCCATTGGTTTCACCCACACTCCTCAGTGAATTAGAAATCATTCACAGCCTACAAAGGTTGTTGCTACCACAAGACCCACAACTGTGATATTTAGGAAAAGCCTACATTGTTGAATAGTTCGTCTCTGTGGTCTTTCTAAAGACATATGTGTTCCCTAAGAGAGGTCTTTCAGAATTCTATTCCTCCAGAAGATAATTTCTTGTATAAATAGTGTTAAAATATGCCAAAGTAGGTGCTATATGTACAATTATTAAATTGCTGAATATTGAGATTTTATGATGCAATCTTTTTCCCCCTACTATTCTGAGTTCTTTTTATGAGGAAGATTTAATAAGCTCCTTTTTTTTTTGTTTTGTCTTTGTTCCGTACCTAGTTCATGGCTCAGAAATTTAGTCTGACATTTAAGCTAACCAGGAAATGGGAACTTCAGCTATTCAACCAAATCACAGGGTAGAAATTCCATGTAAATGCCTTTCTGCATTTCATTCTTTCATCATACTTTTAGTTAGGAAACTAGCTAGAGGCTTTTTAAATAGAATATACAGGTTATTTGAACCAGCAGATACCATTAAAATGTGCTAAGCACAGATGGCTCAGCGATCTTTAGTTACCTATAACCCTGTAAAATATTGGTAAACCCCAACTGGCTACATGAGTCATAAAAACATCTGTTGTTCAAATAGGTGGACCCAGCTGGAAGTCTATGTTTTAAAAAATGTATCTTGCCTTCTACAATGCAGCACAGTCAAAATAAGTCACTTACTGAGGGGCAAGTCAAACTTCTTTCCATCCATTTAGCAGTACAGATCTCTCTGGGTGGTCTAACACCCTGAGCAGCTTCACTCTCATACTTTTATGACCTACCAAGCCAGGCATAGGTTTCCAGAAGCTTACATAGTTACAGGTAACTCATGCTCACTGAACCAGTTTGTTCCATCTGCACTTAAAAGAGTTCAAATTATGAAGAGCAATCCTTGTCAGATTCATTTAACCAACAGGGAATCATGGTGCCATTTACAGAGGTGCCAGGCAGGATTTCTTGCACTTCTAATGGACAATTCTATAGCACTGCAGCAACCAAGCACCATTTGTTATTATTATGTCTAATGGAAATAATAATCTGTTATTAAAGGTCATGATTAAAAAAAAAATAGTTTTATCCTGCCATGCCTGGAAAATGCAAATAGAGTGGACAATGTAAAAATTAGTATCTAAAGAAAATATCCACAACATAGTAAAAGACAAGAAAAAGTTATATTTATGTGTGTACCTTAATTATTTCCTCTGGGAATTTGTATCAAAAGAATCCCTAGGAAGGATTTTCCTACACATAAGTTGAATCATAATAAATTCTCTGCTGCATCCCTCCAGTTGTATGCCACAGTATATATCAGGAGTATACAAGAGAAAATAACCCTGTCCCTTCAGGGTCAGAAAATCATCATCTATACTCAGGGAGGCAAGGAATAATAAGGAATTCAAAGGAAAAAAAATATTTTCTGGTATCTACATTTTCTCTCAAGCTAGGCCCTATCTGACCTTCAGCTGAAATATGATCCCCAAATATATAGAAGCAAAAAGAAATCTTAGAAATGTATGCTTAGAGGAGTTGACATTTCTTGAATCAACTTTCACTGAACTTTTATTTTTGAAATCATAATTCAATTTTTTTAATTTTAAAAATTCTGTTTGTTTTACAAAAAATGTGCTGGTTATCGATCGGTCTTTTTAATTACTTATAAATCTTTCTGAATTTTCCCCTGCTGCAAATGCCCATTCCTGTGGCTTGCTGTTGCATAGTATACCACCATCTATTTCACATAAATGGAATGACAGAATGATGTACTGAATCAGCATGCAAGTATGTTATGAAGCAATTACATTTGATGCTGCAGATGTGTTCGAATTAACTTTCTTCCCTGACTGCAGAAAATCTTCATCAGAGACTTAAGGTAGCATTTCCCATATTATTAAAAATAAATTACTAGCAAAACTGGGCAGAGATTGATCCCACTCTAACAATTTAGAACACTGAAAGGGAAACCAAGGCTACTTTGCACAGTTAACAATTTATTATACCCTGTTTTTGGCCCTACACTGTATTTCATAAGCAAAGTGTTTTAAAGTAATACATGCCAGTCCCTGAAAAGTTCACTATTTCAAAAAAGATTTTTTTTCCTTCTCCTAGATGTCTGTAATGATTACTTTGAAAATCTTGAGGCATGTACAATAAGGCATCATGTGCTGAAGTGGTCATCTTAAACCAGAAAGTTAACTAACAAGTATCAGTAAAAAACTGATGCCATTACGGGGTTTTTTTGGTTTTTTGGGTTTTTTTGTGTGTGTGTTTGTTTTTTTTTATTCAATACTAGCACAAAAGCTTGAACTAAAGAAGAGAAGAAACTTGACTCTTAGAAGACATCAATACACTCTCTTAAAGCCTTCTAACAGGACCAGTAGTCTTGTTAAATTTGCAATAATTTACTCTTCTGTAACATGAATCAGAGTAACTTTAGCTCTTCAGTATATTTTAATTCAAAAAGAAAATGTGTTACAAAGACTTTTTGCATAGTTTGCTCAAGCTGATTCAAATCAATATATGTAAGGTCATAAGCACAGTCACCTCAAGCCAAATAACTTAGTCTTCAAGCATGTATAGAAATAATAACTCTCATTTGAGTTTGGAATTTATTCCCTTTGACATGTACTGATCACAAAGCTTCTCATCTTACTTTCAATGAAATCAATAAGAAATCTCCTTCTGCACTCACTGCAATCAAAAGTGCTACATTTTCTTTGTGTAATTATTTTTTTAAAGTTTAAATTGGCTGTTAGGTCACTTGATTTTAGTGCCTAAAGCAAAAGCATTTATAAGTGACTGGAGATTAATTTTGCAAGCAAGATCCTTAAGGAAGGATAATTCCAATATATTAAATTCACTGCTTACCTGAAAGTAAGTACCCTACATTAGCTTCCTGAAGGATATATACATGCACGCCATCAAAGACAAGCTGTCAAAACAAGATCAAGTGCTGCTTAGGCTCACTTAAAAGTCAACTTTCATTCCAAGGTGATGTACTTCTTGAAGGTGAAGTGTGTGGAATCACATATATCCCTGTTGCTGTTCTGATTTTGCTTGTTAGTAAATGCCATGAATATTTTGAAAATTTGCTAAGGTTAGCTAGACTTCATAAGTTCAAAGGAGATCTTAAAAGAAGCCCTGGGGATTATATAGTCTTCAAGGGTTAATTAGGTATGGTCAAATAAAAAGCAGACAAACAAACAAGTGTGTAGAAAAAAATCATTAATTCTCTTGTGAGAATATTATCAGTGCTCTAGGTCAGAATACATCATTATCCACATATTGTTCTCATCTTTTAAAACACTACATTAAATGCATTTCCTATATGCAAAGAATATCTTGAATGTTCAGACAATTAAAAGTCTTATTAGGAAAAAAGTTAAGAGATATAGATACATAATTAAACATATTTAAAAGATCATTTTCTTTGTCAATCTCACTTTTTTGAAACAGAATATTCTATGGATAATACCAGTGAAATAAGTGGAACTTCAACATTCAATGAAAATAAATTCTTGTTTACCAGAATGTTTCATAATGGAAATATATTTTAAAGTGAGAAATGTGTATTCCTTTATGTACTGACAGACCTTGTTCCAGGGAGCATTTATTTTGAATATAAGCAATTTTCTGGATAATGCACAAGATTTGTCCCCTTGTTCTTTCTTTCCTAATAGATATTTATTGCCTGTGATTAGACCATGATTACTTGTAGCTAAAGTTGTCAGAAAATTATGTACCTCCTTCAATATACAAATGTTGCTTACTTTTCGTAATGTCACTTTCATATAATCATTGGGTAGTATTGGTTCCAATACAGTCAAAATGAGTTTTATTCTTGACATCGTAGGGGCAGGATTTTACCTTCTCTGCTGTTTTTTTTTTTTTTTTCTGCACTATCTTAGCAATACAGAACGACACAGTTTTCTGATGGGATGCATGAGATTTCTTCTTTGAAGACTGTAAAGTCTCAGATACTTATTCTCAAAATTCTGCTCCTAATTTTCAGGTATTCAACTCACATTTTTGTGGACAAATGCATGTTTTCACAGATATCTGTTACTTGCAAGGACTTTTCTGAAGAATGAGCTATTTAATTTTTTATGAATGAAAGTAAATGAAATGATGCATTTGTAACAATTTTGGACAGTGGGTGGCTTTCCAAATAAGTAATCTACACTGATGTCCTCCTTCATGTGCTTAAGCCTGACATCCATTTTACATGCACAGATATAATCAAATTCTTAACCCTTAGTTTAATAAGGATCAGTTTCATGAGTCTATTTCTGCCTTCCCTCTAAAGATTACATCATTTTACAATATTATTATATTCCACTTCTTTCTTGTTGAGGGCATTTTTAGGATTGTCTAGGCTTGGTCGCTAAAGGGTCATTTTACAGCGGGATTTTCCCTTTTTTTCTTTTAAGATATTGAGACCTTAATTTGTTTTTACCGGTGGTACAAGAACTGTATTCTTAAATTCTAAAAACTTTCTCAATATGAGCATCAACCTGCTGAAACTTTACTTTCCCTTTAAAAAAGGATACATGAGGCATCTGCTTAATGTGTGACTTCAAACCCAATGCCATCTATATCAGAGAAAACAATTATGCAATGATCACCTTCCCTTTTCAGCACTTCATGTATAATCATGCTCATAAGTGTGACACCAGTGAGTACATTTTCAAAGTGATAATTGAGGATTTAACCATGTGGATGATATTACTGGAGGTAGAAGAGCCTAATTCTGGGACTTAGTTTTGAAAACCCTCATCCTGCAGCAGGTTGAATAAATTTCACTTGGTTACTTAGTGAAGTAGTCATTAGTCATGATGAATGGGAAGAGAGAAAAACTTCATTTTTAGAAAACAGTAGTGTGACAATAACATCATCTGTGAAAATCCCCATAATGCAATTCATGTTTGTCAGGCACTTTTACTATAGTAGCAGTATCTCAGTCTCATTAACAACTGCAGTTTCATTTATTTTAAACTCTAAATAAAAGGGGTATCTGTGCTCAATCCATATGTTCCTGAAAAAAAATATGTTTACTCTGTATCCTTCATGTAACTTGAAGTCAAGACTGTGAAAAACTGGTCTGTGGTTCCCTTTTTTCAATTGCAGGAGACAAATCATACTGGAAACCTGTGTTTTAGAATTCTCCAGTCTTTTTGTTTTGTTTTAATTTTTACTGTTGGTTCTCTTGCTGGATTATACAGCTAGCGCTAATCTGTGGCTTGCCCCTTCACCATCCTACGAATATTTTCTCTGAAGAAGCAGCAAATTGATTCCCAAAAAAGAACCAAATTTCACAACAGTAAAAATCTTGAGGGAAAAGAAACTGCAATATTTTTTAGCAGAAGAAAGACAATGCAGTGGGGAAATCTTTGTTTAAAAAAAAAAAAAAAAAAAAAAGGTGGATAAAGACAGAAAAGGAAATGAGTCTCATGGAAAAAAACCGATGGTCAGAGGTGATAAAGAGCCAGTCACAACATCTCAGTTCTCAAGCTGATGAGGCAAAGGCAGAGCAATATAAATGCTGCAGTTAAAGTCAAAGGCAGTCGAGAATACGGTGTAATGTACTCACCTCCCATTGCATCCCTCACCATCTGCTATTGCTTGACATAGCAATATATCACAGAATGAAGTGTGAAGTGCAAGGTCAAGAGCCAAGATATTTCTTTCATCGAGGAACTCCAGATAGAAAGTCTTTATTGATCAGTCAGAGCTACTTTACAGCACCTTTACAACTCTAATTGGTGCTGAATGATCTTACGTTTTTATAACATTAAGATTGTGATGCTATCTAGCCTGGCAAGGACATGCAAAAGGTACAGAATCTTACAGGCTGAATTAATATCAGAAGGCAAGGTATAACTTAAGGAAAGGAGTTAGATTATACCTTAGCATGATTTAATCTTCAACCTGGGAGATGAGGTGGCTGAGCAGGTAGAAAATTACATCAGTTATGAAATTGATTATAATGAAGTGAATGTGTTAATAATTTACTTTATAAAACTGGCTTTTCAAATGACAACAATTACAACAAAGGTAGATTGCTTCCTTGGGTGTCATACTTGCAGACAGCATTAATGACTGACTCAATAACTCCTGTAATAACATAATAGGCTAGTTAGGCTAATTCATTAGAAAAGTAGAAGTATCATTGCATATTTTAACACAGCATCATTCCTGGTGAAAGTATTTCATAAGTGAAAGGGAATCAAGTTAAATCCCAGGTAAAAGTTATTGCTCATCTAATCCATTTGTCTAGAGGTAGCCAGTCTCAATCAAAAGGAATATGAACTGTTAATAAATAAATAAGGATCTGCTATCACAACATCATGTGATGTGATCATCACCAGCCCAAAGTTTAATTTTCTTACTTCTCACTGAGCATTTAAAATAATTTCCACCAAGTTTTTTGGAACACAGTTGATCAAAGCTAGGCAAACAAGTATGCATAGAAGTAGAATGCTCCACAAGCTCAAAGTAAATTAATATTCATTTATTCATATTAATTCTTTCAGTCCTCTGAAAATAAGGTCTATTTGAAAAGAAAACTATTTTACCCAACTGCACAAAGTAGTATAAACATAAGATATCAATACATCAGGGAAGATTTCCATGTCAAAATATACTAATTTTTAATCTCCCTGTAGTCACTGGTTCTGAATGGAGTGTATTATTGGTTGCTTATATCACAGATGGTACCTTTAGGCCCCAGTGAGACTAAAATCCTACCTCCACAGATAGTTCTTGCTGCCAAAGGTTTACAATCAAAATAAACAAGATTACTAAAAACATTGCAAAGATGAGTCAAGACTGTTACTCCTGGGCAAATTATATCTCATATGGGAATGGGACCTGAATGTCTTGCTATAGGGATTTTACATATGAGATCGACTATTCATACCTACACTGGAAGGACAGAGCAGGACTGTGTATACCCTGATGCTCTTCTCAAATATCTCCAATTCTTAAAGTTGCTAAATAGTTTCAGGTTAAAATTATAATATTTATGTTCTGTGTCAAATAGCACTGTACAATTTTTCCCCTGTATTTCCATATTTTTTTAACTGCATGAAAATATTGCAAGTCCAGCCAAATAACATCATAATTTTTTCTAACGAATTAGGTATAAGACATTGGATTACTCAGTTATGATGGGCTTAGTGAAGTCTAAATTTACTGCAAGGGGTGCAAAAAGAATTTCCCCCTTACCATGGCAATATGAAAGGCATATAACCTGATCTGAAACAGAAATCTAAAATCTTAACAGATCTGGGTCAATCTTGAGTTACATCCGAAAGGATAATGTTGTGACCAATATAATCTCGATTTCTCAACTAAGCTGGAGCATATACTATGGGATTTCAGGTAAAATGTGTTAAAAATTCTTCCCCAAAGGCAGAAACAAGTGTGGCTATGATAACCAAAACCTTTACTTCCGATGCTTTTCATAATGAATGAGAATTGTGACATTCTAGCAAATTAAGGTGATCTTTTCTCATCCTACAAAAAAAAGCAGATGTGATTTCTTTTTTGCTGAAAATCTAATTACAATTTGCAATTGTCATATTCCTGCATTCTGTGTTTCTCGTGAGAACAAAAACTGACATAATATTAAACTGTGAAACAAACAAAACACAGATCAGTTTCCAATAAAATTGCAATTGTATCACATGCAAAAAATAACACTGTAAGAAATTGTGCCTATAAATATCAAGTAACCTCAAAAATCACTCAGCTGCAGAAGCTTGGAAAGAGGACTGCTGCAGTATGCTATTTTTTCCCTCCCTATTCCTATCTGAGGCAGCTGCTGACCCATGTTACTTTTTGTAGTTTTCCAAATGGCTTTTGCATAGGTCCAAGCTGCTTAGAAAATAAAAATCAGTGGCATTGAACATTATGCTATTTTGTGTGCTTATCACCAGAAAAGCTATGAACCTGTGGTCAATGTAATTTTCCTCTAGTATAGGTATTAGCTGAAATGACACAAGTCCAATATTAATGTTCAGTCTGACCAGCTATGGAAACAGTAATTGTATCACCAGAGAATATACAGGCTAAGAAACAGTTGGAACAATGACATAAAAAAGTCTGAACTAAGCAGAATTTATTTTAATGGGAAAGTAAGGATCACAACCATGATGAAAAGTAACTGTTTTCTGTATCCTTATTACATGCTTCCTGTACTTTCAGTGGTTTCTGTTTCATCCCTGGAAAAAAGGGTTTTTGTAGCCATTCAAGTTGAATTAAATTTTGGGTAGTGAGTGGCAGATGATGTTTCATTTCTGAAATAATTCTTAGTACCATTTCTTTCAAGCCTCTCCATTATCCTGGTTCACATGACAGTATGGAAGGTGCCTTAAATGCATTGTCTAGTCATAAAGAGGATCAGTCTGCTGGAGAAGAGTCTGAATTCCCTTTAGTACAACATATTTCAAAATACAACTTCCTCAGATTAAATGTTTTATTACACATGTATACCGGATACATTAAAAGAAGTTTTTATGTCTCCATAATACGGTCTTTTGAGATATATGTGCTCTTAGGTTTTGCAAACCTAAGGTAGCAGGGAATCAATTTCTCTTCAAAGACTAGGGTTTTTTCCTTGGAGGTTTAGGCAGATTTCTTTCTCTGTATGAACCCATCTCACTGCCTGTTACCACAAAGAGTGGTAGCATCACACACTAAGAATTGTTGATGTATAAGCCTAGGATGAACTTCTGTTCAGACTCAGATTTTTACAGGCAGATTTTTGGAATAAAGTATCTTTTGTCTGTACAATCAAATCTTATTTAACTTTTTTTTTTTGTCATTGCAAAATTCCTACAAAACTAGATAACCAACCTTGCATGACAACAACATTTAAGAACAAGATGCTCAAATGGAAGTCCAAGCCTGTAAGGATCAGCATTAGCCCTTAGTAGAGAGCTACATAAGAAAAAAAATGAAAAAGAAACACAGAACAGTAGAAGTTGGATGGGATCTCTTGAGATAATCAAATCCAATTCCCCTGTTCAACAGAGCCACTGACAGCAGGTTGCCCAAGGCAGTGCACAGATGGCTTTTGAGTATTTTCAAGGGTGGAGACAGCACATCTTTGGGCAGCCATCTGGTGCATCAACCACTTCCCCAGTTTGTATCATCAGCAAACTCCTCCACGGAGGGTAAGTCTTCCTGGCTCCACACTTCACCTCCAGTTTCAGGGGCCTGAAGACCCGACATACCAATAAAGACTGAAGACAAGGTGACATTAGAAACCTTGTCCTTTTCCATCTCCTTTGTCATCAGATCCTCTGTCCCATTGAACAGCAGATTTACATTTTTCATATCTTTTCTTGCTGCTGATGTATCTGAAGAAGCTTTACCTGTTGTCTTTCACATCAGCATCAACTCCAGATGGGCTTTAACTTTCCTCATCCCATGGCTCTTTGTTTTGACAGTATCTTTGGGGGTTTTTCTGTGTCATTTTTCCTGCTTCCAGCCCTTTTATGCTTCCTTTTCGTGTCTGTGTTTAGACAAGAACTCCCTGTTTAACTGAGCTTGCAGGAGGTGACCCTTGAAAATCATCTAACTCTTCTGGCTCTCCCTTTTTTCAAAGAGTGTATTCTGTAGAGTTATTGGAAATCCCACATGACCAAAACTGTATTCCAAATAAATAATCTTGAACAGTAATCTCCCAGATGATTTATCACCCACCCATAGATAGAACTCCAGGCAACCCCATTGGCTTCTGATGTAAAGAGTAGATCCCTCTCCTCACCATCCTGCCCAATCATTCCCAATGAGCTTATATCCATCTCTCACACACCCCAGTCATTTGAGCAATCCCACTGCATCCCCATAACCCCAATGAGATCATGGCCCTGTTTGCTCCCCATGCCCCATGCATTTGTGTATTGGAATTGATTGGTGTATAGTCATTTTCTGCCATATCTGAGGGAACAAATGGTTTGCTATAATACTTAGAAAGAAAACTGTCTGCCTTGAATCCCTCAGGGTGCCATTAAGAAGAGCATGGCTCAGGTTTTTATAAAAATACACATATTTTGGAGGGATAATGTAGTCAGACATATAGAGGAATATTAAATGCTGTTTAATAAAAACTACTTAAACTCTAATTAAATCAAAATTTCATTTCTAGGAAAACCATCTTCTCTTATTTTAAAATCTGAACAACAATTTGTGTCAGTGCCCGTGACAACAAGATGAGGTACCATGTTGTAGAACATGTTAATCAAACTCCATTTCTAATCAAATGAATTAAAAATAGACTATATCTCAATAGCAAAATTGAAATCCTCTTGACTTCATTTTGCATACAGATGCTGAGTGCAGTAAGATTAGATTCATTTATGATTCTATTTTCAGCTTGACTTTTATGGTCAAGGTAGTTCCCTCTTCCCTCACCCCACATTAATTTTTTGCTCTAAACTAGAGCCACTGGTGACAGTATGACATTATCTTCTAATATGACTTGTGAGATTGCATGACTGGAAAGTAGTCCAGTTAATTTTACTGCAGCCTAAATCAATAAATATAAAATCATTTCAGTCTCCTAATTTGCACCGAAACCAGGACTTTAATTAACAGATAGTTTGCTAATGCAACAATTTATATATAATTTATTTTAAGATTCTAACATGTGGCTCAGGTTGATGGACTCAGAATTACATTGTCAAAGTTTTTCTTGGCCAGTCTTATCACCACTCTGTATTAAGATAGCCATTCACAATTAGTATTTCTACAAAAGGAAATATCCAGATGATTTTCCTATAGAACTTTAGGAAGCTAATGGAGATATACATAGGGCAACCTGGCTTAACAGCAAAAATGTAACTACAACTCAAATATTGCTCTAGCTTATAAACCAGGATGAGCTAATATTCAAATAATTATTTTCTTTGTAACTGTTATTGAAATTAATATTAAAACTGTAGACACAACAGTCTTTTCTGCACAGAATCAGAGATATCTGAGAACACTTAAGCTGCTAGCACTCTAAATAGAACTGAAGAGTTTTAAAACCTGTACTGTGATTTCCTTAAAGCATCCAAACAACAAACAATCCATAGACACTAATTCATAACAAAGTTTCCTATACCACTTCCATTAATTCCATGTTTCTTAAGAGACACTAGGAGAGGACTATAACAATGCCTGGGTTGTGTGATGAAAACCATCTAAATAACTTAAAAACAAGAGTCCTTCTACAGAATCATAGAATGATTTGGGTTGGGAGGAATCTTTAGAAAGAGGTACGTTGTCCAACCCCTCTGCTGTGGGAAGGGACATCTTACACTAGACAAGGTTGCTCAAAGCCCCCTGACCTTGGACACAGTTCATGGCTTTTGAACAATGAAACAAATTGAACAACAACAAAAAAAACAACAATGAAACATGAACAATTTATCATATACCAGTTTACAAATGGTAAATTTTAAGGTATGTAGTAACAGCCCAGCACAAAAACACCCCAAAGTAATTGGAAGTACTTCAATCTACTGTGAAAGATTAAAACAAACTTGAATTATTTGCACGTACCATCACATATTAGCAAATCCATATTATCATGGCCCAGCTGCTGTGCAACATCCTTTTATCCACAATAACTTGTTTTTATAATATTTCAAAAACTTAGAAAAATTGGAAAATGTCTGTTTCTCCAGATGACAAACCATGAAAAAACATTTTCATACTTTTAAACTTCTTGTACTGCTTATAAGGTACTGAGTGCATTCTCTCTTATAAGTTTATAATGTTTCAGAAACAACAAAACTATGTCCTCATCTAATGGTCAGAAAGAAAGGATGAGGAAGATTGGCATATTTAAAAGCTTTAATTAAATATATGTTAGTAATACTATACTTCAATGATTTCAGTAATTTCTTTTAAAATATGAATATAGACGTTCACAGTATTGGCACAATTAGTTTTAATGCATTCATTCATACTAAGAAATATTTTAAAAATAGATAATTAGAAAAGTTTTTGAGTTTTTGTAAGATGAAATTCATTTGTAGAATAAAGTATTCATCATCTGGGTTTTTCTGTTTGTAGTTTCTATTTGCCAGTGCATAGAGTATCAACTCCCCACAAGAGTAAGGTACAAAGTTTTAAATCATTCTCAAACAAAGTGACACAATTAATCCTCAACTATGATTTCTATCAAGTTGGTTTATCACCACATAGTCTCTGTATTGCAGATTTATAGTGTTTTGTGAAGGTGCCCTTGGACATCCTGATCCACTAACACCTAAAGACAAACCAGCTGTAAAAGTATGAAGAAACTCCTAAGGAATTTATTAGAAGACAATAAAAAAATGAAAAAACAGTGATGGTTCCACTCATGGAATAATTATTTTTATATCTATATATATATATATTTGGTAATTTTAACCTACTTAAATAATGAAGTGCATATTTGAAAATATTAATTTTTCCGGAATCTGTTGTGAGAGATGGGATAATGATTATATATTTAGAGCCATCTTAGCCGACTAAGAACAGCTAAAGACCTTCTTTTGCTCAATTAGGAATACATGATAAGAGTTTTATTAATGAGATGAGCCTCCAAGCTGGATAAGAAAATACAAATTAAATCCTTTCCTTCATTTCCAAAATAAGTTACATATAGATAAAAAATGTATATGCCATATTCAGACAATTGTGTTACAAATTCAGAAATTAATAACACCATAATAACACTTGGTTCTTTACTCTGAATTCTCTTTCATCCTTCAGCCTATCCCCTCCCTCCTGCTCTCTCTTCTTCCCTTCCCCTTCTTAAGACCTCTATGCAGTATAAATAAAATACATACATATAATACTACAATATATGCATTGCACATATATAGCAAAATAATAAGGTCCAGTGGAAAAAAAGAGTATAATCATTAATCAAACTTTTATAAGAACTTGAAGAAAGCTGTTACTTAAAATGCCCACAATGCCCACAATGAACCATTGACAGTATTTTGTCCAACACAACAACAAAAAACATTAATAATAATAACAATACTAATACTAGTAGTAGTAGTAGTAGTAGTAGTAATAGTAGTAGTAGCAGTAGTAGTAGTAGCAGTAAATAATATATAATGAACCAGAAGGTAAAAATGAACATGAACTTCTTGTAAAGTAGATTTCCTCTTCCATTCCTTACTCCTTAGATCACTTTATTTCCTTGGGGAGTAATGCCTTTCATCACATACACAATAGATTTCTTGCACAGCATAGGTTAATTTCCTCGGTGATTTGTTCCTACTTGTGGGGATAATTAAACACTGAATCAAATGACTTTGGAATATGATGGTTGCCCTTCAGTTTTAGTTTTCAAAACCAAAGTAGTTTTTTTAAAGGACATGACTTAACAAAATGCGTTAAGTAGTGATTGTCAGTGAAATATCATAGCCCACGATATGCAAAAGAAATCAGTCTAGATCAGTAAAACTTATTGAAAAATGGTAGGCATCAAGTTCAGCTTTAAAATTTCTTGAAGAGTAGCATGTACAGAGTAAATACAGACCACTTACTATGACCTTGCGGTCTACTCACTAGCACACAGACCACATTTTCAGAATCAACAATAAAGGTAACTTTAGCCCACTGCATCACAAAATCTGTCTGTGCCAATGGCAACTGAGAGATTGATGCAAATGCCCTTCCTAATTACCAAATTAAATTATATACATCTGTGAAAATAAATTTCAGAGATATTTGCAGTATGTATCAGCACAGTTCCTTTGGACTTTGCTATTTTGTGCTCAACACCTGGTCTTTCTTGTTAATTTATATAGCTTAAGTTTTCCCCTCCTAATTTGCATAAACCCATAAAGATTAAACTCTATATAATTATTGATTTTTCCTCTGGGCATGCATTTTTTCTTAGAAAAATACACATCTGATTGTCTTTTTATCTTTCCTCTTATTTAATCCCCCTGATTTTTCGGTTTATTACTGAGATAGGTTTTTTTTTTATATTAATGAAGATATAATTATCTCTGGATCCTCTACACTGATTTTGCTTCACACATAAACTGAAACAAGACAGGAAAGGAAATAAGATATAGTATAAGTGCAAACACAAAGAAAGGTAGCCCATAATAAAGGTGAAACAATAGCTCCCGTCAAGCTGAAATTTGACAATTTTGACATGAGTTTAGAATATGAATGGCCATTATTTAAATCATATTAATAGACTTAAATGTTACAGAATGCTCTCCCACCATTTTTCCCTCAATCACTTTTGATTCTGACATATAAAGTATAGCAGACCAGTATTGTTTTAGAACTTGCTTGCTGATTTTTTACATTTATGTTTGAAATCATAGTATCTTTTTTTTGCAAATATAAGACTTTGCAGATTAGAAAAAATATAAAGGAGGATTTTTTTGTGGAGCTTATACCATGATCTACTGTAGCAAAGAACCACATTTCTTCCTGACAGTAATGGAAGTTGCAAGTTTTATTAGACACTGAACACTATGGTAAGTTTATCTTGGTTGCTAGATAATTGGGAATATATACATGTTAAAAACAAACAAAAGAAAAGCCCACAGCATTTGATGCCCCACTGGGGTAAATCAGTTCAACTTCACAATTTGAAATTCGAATCTGATACTTTTCCTGTCCTAGAACATTTAATACATGTTCAAAAGAATGCATCTTTGAGACGATTTTTCACGGGGAGCAGTGCTGTTCATGAACAGCTTGCAGTGCTCCATATGGCAGAAGATATTGCCGGCCTTTTATATCACACATGCAGTGGTGGGGTATAGGAACAACACCTACTGCAGGCTATATTTAAGAGCATGAATCTGTGAAAGCAGCAGTCAAAGGAGTATAACAGCTGTAAGAGCATGAGGATACCTTGTGGAACTGTCATATTCAAAAGAGGTGGAGAGTTAATGAAGGAATACCAGTATTTTGTAAACTGCAACTATGTCAGGAGAAAGGAAGTTATAGAAGCAATACAGAGATAAAAAGCTGAGCCACCTACACCAGGTTAGCACATTACTGGTACAAGTGGATGTTTTGTTGAAAAAGAATTGTACACAGAAACAGGAGATTGTTGTCAAATTATTAATTAATTTTAAAGCAGTTTTATGGAATCAAGAAAAGGTATGATTTAACAAAGAGAATTTTTGCCTTTTTTTTTCCAGACAAGGTAGAATTAACCCCCATATATTTTATTAAAATCATGACAGAAGTTTTCCAATCTGCTTTTAACACACGTGGAATACTAGCTTCACATATTTCCAGAACTGATCATTATAATATGAAGAGGCGCACACACACTTTCCACTGAAATTGCTAGTGGAGGCATACTCTACGCATATAGAAGTCACTAACGTAAAAGCAGTAGCATCAAGGAAACTGCATTTCACATTACAAAGTATAGTTCAGTTGGTGCAAGACAAATAGAGCTGAAGGATCTTGTTCCAAAGTCAGGATCTAGTTAACGCCAGGAATTACCACTACCCTGTAGTTTTCACTCCTCCATGACTGGCAACTGTGACATCTCTCCTGAGATGTGAAGATGACTAGTCACCTTTGTCTGGCAGAAATATAGTGAAATCATCATCTGGTGGAATCAAGGTAAAGATGAAGTTTCACAGAGTAAATTTACTGTCTTTGACCAGAGTACTTGGTCAAAGCTCAGGGCACTGTGTATTGATTCTGTGAGAAGGAAGGTGGTGATGGAGTCAGATGTCTTTGATGTAATCTGTTTACTTTCAAAGAACGAGCAAGATTCTGAACCACTGCAGAAAACAAACAGCAGTTTCCTTGATCATTCCACCAAAAATATTTCAAGCTGGCACCCAGGGCAAATTTTCTTTCTTAGATGTAAACATTTGTCAGGTGGAAAAGAATAAATAACATCCTTTCTGGGCCTAATTTCTGTGATTTTACAACTCTCAGTGACATTCTCCTTTACCTTACTGTATATTATGTTTCCTCTCCTAGGCATTTGGTTTTCTCAGGCATGCAAGTCTACATTTAAAACTTCATATAAATGAAGGAATATGCATTCTTTAGCCCATGAATGTTCAACTGAACACAGAAGGTGAAGCATGTATTTTTTCATCTAAGTAGTCAAATAAGCTTGAATAATTTCTCGCAACTACTGTAAGTCAAAAATGGTAGTTACATCTTCTTTCTGAAAGACTACATTGAATTCCTAACACTCATTTCTAGTGCTAGCACACAGGAAATGACTGTTTAAATGCTAAGGGAATATGAGCATTAATCAATCAATTTTCGGTTTTGATGTTAAATCAAAAAAGTCAGAGAGCTGTAATTACTATGGGATCAGAAGCAGCACTCACCTCCATTTGTTACTACCTAGCATCCAGCAAGCATTTGTGTTTTCTGCCCGAGCATGGGTGAATACCAGCAGGTACTCTGACTGACTTTCTGATTTGTGCATGGCAAGATGGTATGGCTATGGCACCAGTGTCATAGATCTCTGCTTTCTTGGCACCACCTCAGTCGGGTATGGAGTTTCAAGGGGATAATCAGACTTCGCGAGGCAGTGAAGCTGCAAAATGAAATCAGACAATCCCCACAAGCAGATGTATACTGACACTGCATTTGGGTAGCTGACGACAAGTAAAGGGAAGGCACGTTGGATTAAATCTTGATTTTTATTTTAATCTGTATTGTTACATATCAGCAATCTCATACATTCTGAGCCTAACTTATTTTACTGATCTGAATAAAGGAATTTGTGCAGAGCTGCTTGAGAACCATGGGTGTTTAATGCCCTTTCCTTGCAACACAGTGTGTTTGAACAAACCATGAAAACCTGAACCATATTAAATTCAGACTGGAATATGCCACACTGTATGCCTGCTCCTTATGTTGCAATTTACATCAGTGAGGCAAACTTGGAAGTAAATGGAGACCCCTGGCATGAAGAAAAAATGGGGATAAAAAAGAATGTTGTCAAAAAATCTGTATCTTTATAATCTCGTATTGTTTTATGGTCACCAGGAAATTTGTGACACTATTTGTGAACTGAATAAATACACTGTTGTTTGAAGAAACAGAATATCTGGAATGGCAATTTATTTTCAGGGGTGCAATTGCAAGTGGTTTGCAAGTGCACTGCCTCTTTGGGAGGCAGTGTACTTGTAAAAAGGTTGGGTTCTTTTGTTGTTGTTGTTTTTTTTTAATAAAGGGTTGTAGTACAGCAGCTTTTTTGTCATTCATACTAATTCAGCTTCTGCACAGGATTTGCTTTTTACATTAACGAAGTCTTAAGATAGAAAGCAACCCAAACGATACACTCACTCAAATGGCACTATAAAAAAAGATATTACTTTGTGCTCTCTTCAGAAAAGGCACTCCATCGCCAAAATGAAATATGACATTATTTCTTTAAAATCAAGATGTAAATAGATCAAGAGACAAAGTCAATTTTTGTCTTTGTCCTGTGGTTCCAGAAAAGCTTGCACCATTTAATGTTGGTAGCTACAGTAAAAGCCTTGAGTTTAATTCCACCTCTTAAATTGCATCAGGCACGAGCGCTGGGAGGACAAGAAAGCTGCAATAAACTCGAGTGCTGATTCTGCGAAGAGAAAGATTTCACAGTCCTTGTTCTTCCCCCACACTCCCATTGATGCCGGTGTGAAGAGCCAGAGGGCTCTGTGTGTGTGTCTGTCTGTCTCTGTGTGTCTGTGTGTCTGTGCCGTCCCGAGCAGCGGGCTCTGCGCAGCGCTGTCCGTGTGTGTCTGTGTGTCCGTGTGTGTCTATGTGTCCGTGTGTCTGTCTGTCCGTCTGTACCGTCCCGAGCAGCGAGCTTTGAGCAGCGATGTCGATGTGTGTCTGTGTGTCTGTCTGTGTGTGTGTCCGTGTGTTTCTGTGTGTCCGTGTGTCCGTCTGTACCGTCCCGAGCAGCGGGCTCTGCGCAGCACTGTCTGTGTCCGTGTGTCCGTGTGTGTCCGTGTGTCTGTGTGTCCGTCTGTGCCGTCCCGAGCAGCGGGCTCTGCGCAGCACTGTCTGTGTGTGTCCGTGTGTCTGTGTCTGTGTGTCCGTGTGTCCGTGTGTCCGTGTGTGTCTGTGTGCCTGTGTGTCCGTGTGTATTTGTGTGTCTGTGTGTCCGTCTGTGCCGTCCCGAGCCGCGGGCTCTCCGCAGCGCTGCGCGGGCTCGGCCGCGCCTCATGCGCGGGGCTGCAGCGCCCCCTGGCGGCCGCGCTGTGCCCGTTAGGGGCTGAGCGGGGTGCGAGGCCTTGCCGAGGGGCCGGCGGCACACTGCTCGCATGGCTCCAGTTGCAGGTTTGTTATTTTAAAAACGGAACTGGGCTCCTTGGACGCGTGCTCTGGAGACATGGACTTGTCTCCCTGACCTCTCTCTCCTTGGATGCTGTGATTGCTGATCAGCTCCTGGGAATGGGCCAATTACAAGCTTTAGAAAGTCACCCAGAGCAGCATGTTAATGCTTTTTGGGGACACTGAAGAAAAGAAAAACTTTCAGTCTTTTAGAAGTTGTGAATGAACTAACTGCTGCCAATTTTTTTTGGTACCCAGTATCCCTGTTTTAGAAACCACCACATCTGTAAATACATTAAATATATATTGGACGGTTATAGGGAGAGTAATATCGTTTGATTGCTATCCCTGGCACAACTCTCAGGAAACATTTACTTGGAAATTTCAAATGTTAGACTGTCAAACTCTGTTTATTAAGTATGTGTAAACCATCCTTTTTCTGGGGAGGAAAAAGAGAAAGGTTATTTTCTCTAGTTCTTTAAGCCTAAAATGACACTGCAGACTCTTCACTTTAAGATATGACTTCTGAAAATTCAAAGGCATGTTTTGTCTGTCTTAAAAAGAACTCTCCTTAAACTTAAAATTTTCTATTTTTAATTATTTTTCAATTTTTTTTTCTTCAGCAGAAAAACAAAGGTTGTTTTTTTTTCCATCCGTCTGTGATTTTCCGTCTGTGTACTTCTTTGGGTTTTCTTTGATCTTTCTGTCCATTCTCTGTCCCTGTGTTAGACTAATAGGCTCAAAGCAACATTGGTGAGTTCTGTTTGAAATGAAACATTTCTCTGATGCTTACATCCACTTTATTGATTTATATGAGCCATATAATTATGAATTTGTCCTGTTATCAATATATTATGAACCATATTGTTTCCAGCTCTACCATTACTGCTGCATTAAATGAGAAGTGATCAAAGCAGTGTCCAGGTTGGATGGCACCCCAGGAAGTCTCCAGGTCAATCTCCTGCTCACAGCATGTCCAGCTCTGAGGTCAGACCAGATTGCTCAGGGCAGTCTCAAAAACTGCCAACCTCTCTGGGCAGTCTGTTATGCAGCTTGGCTGTCCTCAGGAAAACCATGTTTTCCTTCCATCTGACCTGAGTATATCTCTTTACAATTTTTACCTGTGACTTTCAGCCTTCCCCTATTCCTTGCTGTATTTGTCACCAGAAGACTTCTCCAGCTTTCATCACCTAAGAAAAGGAAACTTCTGCAAGCAGTACTGTGTTGGCTTTGTCTGGAGTAGAGTTAACTTTCTTCATAGTGTCTCTTTCTGTTTTCTTCATCGCCACATGTAGATGCTGAAGGGCTGCTTTTAGGTCCCCCTGAAACTCTCTTCCAGGCTGGACAAGCCCAGCTGCTTCAGCCACTGCGGGTAGGACAACTTCTCCAGCCCCTGGCTAGCTTGGGGTCTTCTACTGATTCACTGCAGCGAGCACTAACCCTGCATTGGAAGCACCAGGATGGGATGCAGTATTTCCAGAATCCCTAAGAGTTCAGCTGTCCCCTCCTTTCGTGAGCAATATCTCCACTTCTATTTTTATTTTATGTGTTCTTTCTTTAAAGGAGTCTCTCGGGTCTTTCCTGTCCCAGAATTTTTCATCAAGAATTCCTGACATATAATAAAATATCATGACATAAACTCAGACAGTATTCAGTGTCTCCAGAAAATACTCCCAAGAAGATTTTACTTGCCTTGCTGAAGAATTATTACAGGTCTATTGCACAGATCAGCATATTTTCTTTAACCTTCATTATTCGGAAACTTTCTTGGACTTCTGCATTTTGTATAAATTTGTATTTTGTACACCTCATTCAAAACTAACTCCATCTCTAAAAAAGATGCTCTCTCACTAAATCCAAGGAATTCCCTAAGCTACTACTGTGTTTAATTCCAAATACTTATAAGTAAAAGATGGGAGTATAATAGATATTTTATTTAGTCTTTTCTAATACTTAAATAACCTCTAGTTAACTTGCACTGAAATTACATCAACACCATAACACAGCAGAGCGCAGACTACTTTTTTTGTAACGTTAAAATCTTGCCAAGGTGCGGCAGGCATGGGGCTGTTCCATGAGGGAATACAAGCCTGGAGGTGAAGTCAGGGCAGCAGAGGCAGTGCCCTGCGGGCCAGCATAGAGCTCCTCAGTGTGGGGGTGAGCAGAGTGGGCAGAGCACAGTGCCATCAGCAATGTCTGCTGGCAGGCTCAGACTCTCCCAGGCAAGATAGAATTGGGCTCTGGATCCTTCTGGGGACTCCAGTCCAGTACCAGCAGGACTACACCAGAGGTCTGAGGACAGGACAGGGGCAGAAAAAGACTGGAGACTGGGTAAAGGATGAGAATGCCTGTGCCAGAGCTCAGGAGGGGACTGGGTGTCCAGGGGTGCAGATGGGGACCCCAGGTGGGGCTGATCAGCTGAAAATCCCTTAGTGAAATTGAGGCCCCAACAGCATTTTTCATAACTATGCAAGGTAATTGTTTTATTACTAAGCTGAGAAAAATTAGATAGAAAAGTGATCCATGGGAATATGATACTGTTGAAGTAGGAAAGGTATCATATATGCTGGCTTGCATATTTTTCTCAAGTAGAGTAATTAAAAAAATTTAGTTTTTCATTTATGTGAAGGAATATGAGTGAAATAAAACATTTGAAATATATTGAAAGTTAAAAATATTTTTAGTAGGGTAACTTTGATATGCTATGTCAGGAACCTGAAAAAATTAAACAAAAACTTCACTTTCTCTAAGCTGCTGGAATAATTCCCACTCTTCACCAAAGATTGGTATTTCAAATAAGTTATTAAATTACCTCCAGAATCATACGCAGGGATGTATCAAAGACCACATACCTGCTAAGTCACTGAGATACTGAGAATGATGCAAGCTCTGGGACTCCTTTACATACCTGTGGCCATTGTCATCATCACTGACCAACCCGACAGCTATCAGTTTCGACCACAAAAAAATATGATTCACAAGTATAATTCCTCTTCACTGCCCATTTTTCATTGCTGCATCTTTCTGTTGAGTTAACCATTTTCATATAGAGTGCTCTACCCTCCCAAAGGATATGTACTTCTTCCTAATAGTACAAAAGAAAGGCAGGGTTTTGACAGGATTGTAAATATCTTAGTCATAAAGTCAAATCCTATTCTTCCAGCTAATGCATTCTGAGATACAGGGATGACTACAGTAAGTGCACTGAATCACAGCAAGCAGTGTCTGTGGAGGGGGGGCATTGGTGCTGCTGGGCCCATCTCTGTGCACCCAGCTGCCAAGGGTTACTGCCAGTTCATACAGTGCTGGTGCCTTCCCTTTGTTTACTTGCTGGATACTGCCAAAACACAGGTTTCTCCTGACAGTACCCAGGCAGGCTCTGAGCTAACACACACTGCCGTGTATCAGAGACCTCACAGCCTTGTGAATGGTATTATAATTGAAACCACGTTTTAAAAGAGACATGTTTCCTTTTTCACTCTCCACCTTTTTATTCCTTAGTTAGCCATTTGATTATTTTTAAGTATTTAGCTGTTTGCCAGTTATCTGGTCATATGTTTGGAAATGTGCAAATGTTTGCCTTATTGCAGTAACATATGCCCCCTTTGTGGTCACATTTCAGTTCTCATTCGGGAATGCACACATTCCTGACAATAATCTCTCTGCTGTGTCCAGAGGTATTCTTCTTCTGTCTACTCTCTTTTCACCTCATGCAATTCTGTTTAGCACAGGTTTTCTGTCAAGTAAGAAGGAGGAGGTAGGAATATGTATTTTTCCCAGCTCTGCTCTTTGCAACCCTTTTGTCCTAGCAAATCCCTCATTTGATACCTGTATATGGTCCAAGTGTGGGAATTGAAGCTACCAGTAAAGAACTGGGAGATAAGCAGTTCTGCCTATGTACTCTTCACAAAGAGTGTGCTCTTCTGCACATACTAGGAGATGTGCATCTTCATGTCCAGACATTCACATTTCAAACAACTGACTTCAAATGCCGTGGTATCAGTGAATGGAATCTAGTCAAATTTCTCTATCAACTTGTAACCTTCTACATCTGTGGCTAATGATATGAAAAGGAGGTAGCTTCTTCTGAGAGAACAACCTAGCAATTAAACTTTGCCTTTTGGGGAATATTTCTTGTGAATTTATTATGATTCCTCACCTTTTCCACCAGCTGATCTGCTATTGTGGCATTACTCTATCCACAGAAGGTCTGTAGTCAAACCTGGAAAAGTCTACTACCAAACCTGAAAAATGACATATAGTTTAATGAGATTTTTCCACAGCCATTCTCCCTAAAATGTCAGAATTTATGCTTAGTTAAGTCATTCTGATTTGACATTTCATCCATGCAGAATAAAGAATAAATGAAACATTTCAGATTCAATTATGAGCTGACTGTCAAAATATACTGAATTTTAAGAGTTGACCAGTGTGCCCAGTTATTCATCTTTCCAAAACTGAGTTAATGTTAGTGTTACCAGAAGAATGATTGCATTTGTTGAATTTTATGGCCTAAGGCTGAAAATCTCTACCAACTACTATTATAGTTTATACTAAATGTAGCCAATATGTGTTATAACTTTGCACAGAATTTTTTGCATAATGACCTCATTTGCTTGTAGAAATAGACTTGCAATGAGATGCAGCATCAGAGTTAAGAATTTTCTAGGTAAGCTATATTGAATAAGTATGCAAATATTTCTGTCTTCTCCAGTGGAAAATTATATTTAAAAATAAAAAAAGGTGTTGTGTTGAAAGATTCTGTTTTCTAAAAAAATAAACAAACCAAAAAACCTCAACTGAAGCAAAAAGTTTGCATTTTGTTATGCAAACAAAAAAAATAAAGATGAGTTGTACAATTTTCGTGTTAATTAAGTACATTTCCATACTATCGATGTGATATATTTTCCTTTGGAAATTCACATATGCAGGCTTGAGGGGTAAAACGATCCAGCGAAATCTTTGCAAAGATTCTTGCATATTGAAACTGAGCACTGAAAAGGCAAATTTTGGTGTGTTCTCTGGGTGCAAAGGAATTATAAAAAAATAATCTTTCAAATCAAATGATTGATTCCTCCACTTTTGAGGAATCATGGTAGGCAATGGGAGGCCTGGCTGCAGGGCTCCCATGCCTTCTGTGACTGCATTTATTTTTCTGAGATCATGAAGCAAACGCCACATACCACTTCTTTTCTGAATGACAAATACAGGAGAGTTCCACGAGCTTGTGGAGGGGACAATACATCTCGCTTGCCATTGTTCATTAACCAGGTTTTATAAGGCGTGCAGTTTTTCAGCTTGCAGGGGCCAGTGCTCTACCCCTACAGGTTCCTTAGTTTTCCAGGTCAGTTTCAGGGTAGTGCACAAATCAGTGACCCATATGGAATATCAGACCCAGTCTGTGAGAGCATGTCCTGGCCCCATAATACCATGGAAATTTGCAAAACAAAAGGCTTAGTACTAGTAGTATGTCCTTCAGGACCTACAATTTGGATAAAATACTTGCTTTGAAAGCTAGTACTTCCCCCAATACCAGTGAGTGCTTGGAGAATTGCAGTAAGTGGCCATCTGGGGGGGGCACGTACCTTGTGAGATTGACATCCCATACCTTCCTTCACTGTAAAAACTACCAACTCACTCATTGTATCACATAGATTTTAGGACTATTGATCTATATACTGATGTTCCTACTAACAACTTTAGATTTTTTCTATAACCTGAAGGTAGAACCTAGCATTTCAGACCATCCTAAGTTCTTGCTAACTTATAAACCGTTGTATAACTTGTGGTGAATATATATGCCAAGACCATGGCCAGCTAGTTTTATGCCAATAGAATTCAAAAACTTTTTTTGACATATCATTGTGCGTTATGGAAATATTGTATGACTATATGCAATTCAGATAATGAAAATACATATTTAAATAACTGTTCTGTCAAAATTACAGCTGTCTTTAACTTAAGTATATTTATTTTGTAGCATTGTGCTAGTATAACTGACTATAATAAGTGTGTGCAACAGAGAAATGTCCTATTGCCCATTTAACCCACAGAGAACTGATTCAGTTGTGGGAGCATCTAATGTGACTTCATCAGTTTTAATTAGCATACCAATTTAAGTAAGTCTTCCATATAATATGCCTTGGATTGGAAAATTACCAGCACATTCTTCCCATACACTTCCCTCTGTTCTCCCCATGCAAATAAAGGCATTATCTACTGGGACAACAACGAAATCTGTGACATCAGTGAAACAAACTGTCTTTTCGGAGGAAAATTGGGCGCATAGACAACAGAGGCATTTTTATTTTTTTATAATCTAGAAGTAACAAAATAAAGTTCTTTGTACAGAGGCAAAAATCTTTCCCAGGGTGGCTGATGTGATGCATCATTGCCATGACATATTGGAAAGAAGCACTTTTAGCAGCTTGTCCTGATTTTACCAGCTTGTGTGTGGGGGCAGATTTCCCACTGAAGCAACTGTATCATCTAATGAAGTTCCTTATGCTATAAGCTGTACATATGGAATCTCTATGCTACCTGTCATAACCTAAGAGGAGATTTGTGGTTTTAATTCCTAACCATTTTCAAATTCAAGAGGAGGGTTTTATTTCTTTTTTGAGTTATTACTTTTTTCCTAATGAATTGTATTGCCCTGAGCATGAATGTGAGCTAGGAAAAATACATTCAAAACGAAATTAATAAAGCTAATCAATTTATCTTTACTTTTTTATTTTTTATTAATAAATTCATTTATGGCCTCTTCTCCAAGCTACAATTTTTAATAAAAATGCCATTACATCTGCTTTTTACTATTACCCAGCTTTATATTTTGTAATTTGTACCATATTTTGGGGAAACAACCAAAATAAAACAAGAGAGAAAAAAAAAAAAGCCAAACCCAAACAAAAGCAGCAAAATCAAAAAAGAAACTGACAATATTTTAAATAAAAAGACCATGAAAATGTGAAAAATGCATAGTTCAGAAAAATGTAAGTTGCAAAGGCATATGCAGGGAAACTTTGTAACTAGGAAACCATTTTAATTGCACTCCTGTGACACTGATAGGTGGCATGAGCCACACCTCTTTCTTCTGGATAAGGGCAGAGTTAAGCACATCTAACCTCTTTCAGTACTGCTTCACCTCCTCTCCTGCACAAAACCTTTTCCTTTTTTTTCTCCCAGTGTAGACCATGAAGATTTTATTTACTATTGTAACCATTGCCCACTTAAGGGTCTGCCTTTCAAGTACTGAAGTAGTTAAAGAAATTTATTCCAAGATAACATATAAGGAATTAATCTTGACTTGTAACCCCATTCTGATCCATCAGACTGATTACCTAATTTTTTTTTTTTTTTTGTAATGTTTAAGTAGCACATCATGAGACTGAAATAACAGCATGAAGTAAAGATATTTTCAGCTGCTGGTTAGGATTTTTTTCGTATACTATGAAGGACAACTCCCTGGAGTGGTTCTCAGAAGAGATACTGCTTTTAAAACAACCTGCAAGACACAAGATAATGGCAAAGTGCAAAAAAAAATAAGATGAAGCTGAGAATGGAAACAAACACTATTTTGCTAATTTGGCTTTTGAGGATTTTTTACTTTCAGTTTATCCAATGCTTGAGTTGAAGGATAAAAACTTCTATTGCATTGAATATATTTGCTTTGAAAAAAAAGGGAAATATTTCATATGCTGGCAGAGGATCCTAAACGTAGGAGAAATAGATAAAAAATTGGTGACAGCAGGTTACAAATTGGTGACAGCAGGTATGCTATCCTAACAGTGCAGATTTAACAAATCACATTTTATGTTCACTTTTCTGAAGTAAGTGCTACCACTGTAAAAGAAATAAGTGAACCTTGCTCTTGTCCCATAGATTTTAAATTGTGTTGTGTACCTTGGAAATAATCCATTCCCAGTACGTATTTTTTTCTGGTCAGCGGGGCTCAAATCATGTTTCATCTTGTCTGGCATGAATACTGGAGTGTGAGTTTACAAACTATTTGCCTTATAAAAATTACCAGCATGAACACATGATGACATCATTACTAGGAAGTAAATTTTAAACTATGTTTGCTTTGAAAAATATTTTAAATTAAGTACATAAATATTACTTGATGTATATTTTAATTCATAATTATTATGAGTTGTTTTAGTGCTTGTGAAGATAAATAGGCTAAAAGCAATTGAAAATTAAATCTTATCTACAGACTATATATAGCTCGAATTCCCTTAAAATTATTCTTCAGACGATAACCTAGAAACAAAATTAGTAAGGTGACATGTGATTTTGTCTTGTTTATGTTTAAAGATTTTTTCTATATACATTATCATCTGAAAAAATTAAGGAATGATACTGTACATTCTACTACGTGCTTAATCTTTATACACTTAATGAGCTATGCTCCTGATTGTAGGATGACTAGTATAATCTTATTGAGGAACCATTCCCTATTTTTACCTCCCTATCTATTACACAAATAAAACTTTCAATATTTTTTTTAGTGGGTGGTATTGTAGATACCATTGTCTGTTGTCTCTGGAAATAGAAAAATATATTCATAACAAATATAAACAAATCAATGCAGAATCCATCTTTGTATGAAAAAAATCCATTTGATGAGCTACTTAAAAAAACCCAAAAAATTCTATAACAAAGTTTTGGGTCCTAGAATAATAGACTAGTTTGAGTTGAAAGGGCCTTTTAAAGGTTATCTAGCCCAAACTCTCTGTGATGAGCAGGGATACCTTCAAATAGATCAGGTTTGTTAGACCTTCATTCAACCATACCTTGAATGCTTCCAGTGGGTGTGGACAGGGCATCCACAACATCTCTGGACTACCTGTTCGTCTCTCTTACCACATTAATTGTAAAACAAACAAAAACCCCCCAAAACACCAAAACCAAAAAAAAAACCCAAATCGTACTACCTAAATTGACCTTCTCTTAGATTAAAACCATTACCCCTTGTCTTATCACAACAGGCCCTGCAAAAAACCTGTTCCCATCTCTCTAAAAGTGCTGAAAGGCCACAGTAGAGTCACCCCAGAGTCTTCTCTCCTCCAGGCTACAACTCCAAGTCTTTCATGCTTTCTCATACAAGAGGTACTCCATCCTAGGATCAACACGGGTTGTTACTGCTGTTCAAGAATACAGGGCAGCTTTTGTTTGGGGAGTGTTTTCTCTCATCTTTTTCATAAAGTAAAATGCAGAAGAGTCCACAGGTGGATTCTCAGTGAGGGTTATTCCAGCAGGCACAACATGAAGCCAGTACACCAATGGAACTTCTGGTTCAGTAGAGCATCTTGCTGTTAGAACGACTGAAACTGGTGTTTGTTTGCAAACCTATCTGTAAAATGTCAGTTATCTGGGGACAGGGCCATTTCTTACATCACCTCTTGTGTATTTACACTGAGAACAGCAAGGTCTTGGTCATTTGGAGCTACAATGAAGTAGAACTGATAAATATTTGCAGTTGAGCTGATGCATTTACCTAAGTTTCAAATCTGTTTCAGATTTGTCTTCACATCACTCACAAAGAAGATAAGGGGAAGTTGTATGTACCCTTCCCCTCTATTGCATCATCACTGCCAGACCCATTCAGTTTCTGGAGATTACAGGATTTAAAAAAGGATCTTCCAGTGCAGGTAGAAATTATGCAATCAACTGTGCTTTTTAGGAGTTCCTGAGATTCTTTATGCACTTTTTCTGACAATTATCAGCCGGTTTAACTGTAGCTTCTTATTGCAGGGCATTTAATCAGTTAATCACTATTAGCCTTGAAAACATAGGATGGTTGTTTAACTAATAGTCTTAGAAGCAAGTAAAATGGAGAACTGCATGATTATTCTATAACTGGTTTGTTCTCAGCTTCCATAAAAATTTAAAACTTTCAAGCTGCCTTCAAATAGTACACATTAGTACTTAAATTATGGTCTAAGGGGATTTTTTGTTTGCTAGTTTCCAAGATATTTGGAAAATGGATTCCAAAGGGAAAGGTACTCATTTTTGTACATATTATACACCTACTATTTGCTATATTTGGCACCTATCTACTTGTCAGACCAAATAAATCTAATTCCCTAACGCACATGTAAAAAACTATGTAAGTGCTTTGTAATATTTTTAAAAGCATCATTAGCCTGTGCCTGTGCTCCTTCTGCCATGTGAATCATGCTAAAAATGGTCTTCCTGTTTTGAAATTTCACACTAATGTGTGCTAATATCTATTGAAGACTAGTTTTGTAAGTTGCCAAAACTTATTGTAGAAACACTTCCATGTAACACTGAATTTAGCCTCCCCTTTGACATTCCTTGCACTTGTTCTCTCTCATTCCTTTCTCTTGTTCTCTCTCTTCCCTATTCTGTACTCTTACTGTGTATTAGCATCTTGAATGTTAATGCTAAAGAATAAACCTTCAAAATATTTCTAAGAATTTGTGCTGAAAATAACTGTCTCAATATCTTTCTTTTAGCAAGGGGCCAAAACTGAACACTGGATTTGAGTTGTGGCCTCACCAGTGCCAAGTGCAGGGGAATCCCTGCCCTGGTCCTGCTGGCCACACTTTTGCAGACACAGGCCAGGATGCCATTGGCCTCCTTGGCCACCTGGGCACACACTGGCTCATGTTGAGCAGCTGTTGACCAGCATTCCCAGGTCCTTTACCACTGGGCAGCTTTCCAACCGCTCTGCCCCAGCCTGTGGCACTGCCTGGGGTTGCTGTGACCCAAGTGCAGGACCTGGCAGGGGCCTTGCTGAGCCTCAGTGTTGGCCTTGGCCCACCAGTCTGTCCTGTCCAGGTGCTTCTGCAGAGCCTTCTGCCCTCCAGCAGACAACACTCCCAACCAACTCTGTGTCATCTGTGAGTTTACTGAAGGTGCAACAAATCCCCTTGTCCAGACCATTGATAAAGATATTAAACAGGACCCACTATGGAGCCTTCAGATATTAGTGAGTTTATGGGTCCAATAACTGCATTACTGAATGCTTCCTATACATAAACTGTATAATTTGATTGAGTAAATTTTTTTAAGGCAATTACAACATTTTTTATAATTCTTGTCAATTAAACAAGAAAGATTAGATTCCTTAAAATTATCTTAAATTCAAAACGGAGCCACTTATCCTTGTTGACCAATTGGGTTAACAAAAAATTGGCAAAATTGTAAAGTAATATATAATAATTTTTAGTCTTCACAATGAGAAATTCCAACCAGTGATTATAAGAATAGCTAACTGAAGAGTGAGGTGACAGATTTAATTTAATGTAGACAACAGCACTGCAAAACACACTTGGAAGATTTTGCACTTCAAAACATGTCTTTCTGAAGTTATGCCATTCAGGACAAAAGGTCACTACTGTTGAAAAAAACTTTAAAAATACACTTAAAATACATTAGCTTTCTAAATAAAGATAAATTATTGAAATTTAGATACTGAAAATATTAAGCCAAACGTGAAAAATATTATGTTCTCAGTTTTTTTGTTTATCTTTGTTAAATTCACATATATCTGTGTACTAACAGCCACCAAATGAAAAAAAATAAATCACAGAAATATGTAATTTGGGGGGACAGGCAAGAAAATTCTTACAAGCATGGAATACCAGAAGCTCTAAAACACAGAGCAGAAACAAAAAAAGCAGTTGTTAAATTTGTATTATTAGAAATTAATAAGTTTTTTTCTTTTTTTCCTCTAATGAATATAGGCAGCAAATTTTACAAGATACCAATTATAAGTGATGAAAAGAAGTAATCTTTTACACAAAGCCATGTTGTGAACACTGTTGCCACAAGGGATCAGGAAGATGAGCTGCTCAGTATGATGGTCAGTCCTTCTGCACAGCTAATAGAGAGGACTGTCACTTTTTACGTGGGCATGTAATGACAGGACAAGGGGGAATGTTTTTAATCAGAAAGAGGAGGTTTAGATTAGATATTAGGAAAAAAAGTCTTTTCTTTTAAGGTGAAGAGGCACTGGCACAGGTTGTCCAAAGTGTTGCATATGCCCCATCCCTCAAAGTGTACAGGCCAGGTTGGATGGAGCTATGAGCAACCTGGTTCAGTTAAATGTGCCCCTGCCAAGGGGAGGACATTGGAACTTGCTGATCTTTAATGTCCCTTCCAACCCGGATCATTCTGTGATTCTTTGACTGTGTCAAGGCTGCATGAGTTCACAGTGAGAGTTGAGAAAGTGAGAAGTTAAAATAGTGAAAGCATTAGGACACAATTATAATAATACAGTAAATCAATGGTTCCATCTCTGTAATCACCAACAGTATGAAGCTCAACAAGAGAAAGTGCTGTATTCTGCACCTGGGAGAGAGCAACCCTGGGTATAGTACAGACTGGGGAATGAGGTGCTAGATAAGCAGCACCATGCAAAGGGACCTGGGGGTCCTGGTCCATGACAAGTTGAACATGAGCCAGCAGTGCCCTGGCAGCCAACCCTGTCCTGGGGTGCATCAGGCACAGCATCACCAGCCAGGCAAGGGAGGGGATTGTCCTGATCTGCTCTGAGCTGGGGCAGCCTCACCTTGAATATTGTGTGCAGTTTTGTGCACCACAGTGTAAGAAGGATCTAAAGCTGTTAGAAAGTGTCCAAAGGAGGGCAACAAAGATGGTGAAGGGCCTTGAGGGGAAGCTGTATGAGGAGTGGCTGAGGTCACTTGGTGTGTTCAGCCTGAAGGAGACTGAGGGGAGACCTCATTGCAGTTACAGCTTCCTCATGAGGAGGACACACTGACACTGACACTGACACTGACACTGACACTGACACTGACACTGACCTCTTCTCTGTGGTCACCAGTGACAGAGGCCAAGAGAATGGCCTGAAGTTGTGCTGGGGAGAATTGGGTTGAATGTTAGAAAAAGATTTATCCATCTGGGGGTGGGTGAGTATGGTGAATAAAACAGAAACTACAATGGAACTGATAAAGGGGCCTGATATCGTAGGCCTAATTGGACAGAAACTGTGGGAGAGACAGACACAGATAAAAGCTCCCTGGGCAAGAAGTGACCAAGAAACATGTTATGAAACTTTGTGATAAGATAATGTTAGCTGGTGATGTGATGTCATGAAGAATGTGTAACCAATAGGAAATTGTTACCAAAAAATAGAACCCTATATAAGTGCCATACAAGTAAAACCCTATAAAATGCCTTGTATACTCAATAAAATTGGCTTCTGATCACAACTTGGAATGTTCCCCATCCTTCCATTGCCGATATGTGGGCACTAGAACAGGCTCCCCAGAGAAGTGGTCACAGCACCAAGACCGACAGAGTTCAAGAAGTGTTTGGGGAATGCTGTCACACCCATGATGATCCTTGGGTTGTGGTACTGTGCAGAGGGAAAGGGGTGGGGAGAAACAGAAGTGATGGTGCCTTTGCTATTCGGCCTTGGCAATAATGGCACATTCACATATTAATAAACCAGTATTAAACTAATGGATTTTCTCTCTGAGACAGAACTGTTTTAAACCCCTAACGCAGGAGTTCAAATAGAAAAGTGATGAAGTAATATAAATATAATATATACAATATATACACAAATTCTGAGAAAAATGAGCTGCACTTGGCAATCATTTTTTCTTGCCTATCTGCTGAAAGTGGACAAAAATCCCAAACCAAACAAAAACACCTCTTACTTTCCAGCAGCCTGTGAAATATGACCACCAAGTCATCTTTCATTTCTTTTTGACTGTTTCAGAATATTTCTTTCCTCACCACTCCTCTCTGTCACCTGTTTTCCCTAAAGAAAGATTAGGGGTTCTTCACTCTGTAGTAAAATAACTGATATAACAACTCAGTTAGGGGTACCTCCCATGATGCACCCAGAGAAAAAAACAGGAGCTATCTCACCTCTACAAAGATCCACCTAAGCCTGGTCTAATGGCTTGTTGAAAAATAATGTCTCTTTCAAAATATTCCAGTGCACAAACAAAATTCTGACAAAGAAGAGATTATTACATTTTGGATCAAAAACATACAAAGGTTTTTTTAATAATACCCAAAAAATAAACACAGATTTTTAAGTGAAATCAGGATTTCCAATAGATCCCTTCTGGATTCTGTAGGATTTATTGCAATATTCTGCCTGTCCAGAGATTTTTTTGTGCTTTACTCAACAATATTCCATTAAACAAGAGGTGATTTCATCTGGTTATTGTTTGTAGAGCTCTGAAAGCTTTGACACATTATCCCAAGTTTTGTGAACTCAGTTTAAGGTAGTAAGATACACTTAAACACCGGTGATAACATCCATATTTTTAACCAACCTCTGCCAAAACAGTAGAAAATATATATTAAAAAATATATCTGGCCAAAATATTCAAGTGCTGTGAAACTGTTGCATTTTATATAATTCAACCTTTTTCTACTGTAATCCAGGTAAATCTTTCTTCCCTTCCTTCTGTTCCAGTAATAACATTGTGATATTTCATAATCCATTGGTCATACTTTCAAAATTAGAAATGCAGTTTTAATCTTTTTTAAATGAATTATTTTGCTATTCCAATTAGACAGTTAATTTCTCCTGCTCAAACATTATCTCTATATAGATCTAGTTTAGTCAAGTTTTTTCTTTCCTCTTATCAAGCTCTACTTTCATTTAAATCCTTATTTATTATCCAGCAGACAAAACCACTTTCATAATTGATTCATGTGACAAAACCCAGGGTTTCTTCATGTCCTACCACCTCTTACGTATCCTGCCTTCCTAATAACTGGGAACAGGGCTGTCATCATACTTATACACACTGTAAACAAACAATAAATTGTTTCCATACATGTGGCAAAAATAAAATTAAACATTTGGAAACTGACTCTAACTGCATTTTAAGATGACCATAGAAAGTCTATTAAATTGTGGGAAGTACAGGACTTACAACAGAATTTCACCAGGTTTGTGCATGTGTTTCAGAACTGGTAAAAAAACCCCAAACCAACAACATTGCAGAGCTTCAAATTTGTTCAATATTTACATGAGGGGAAAAAAATTCAAAATCTTCCATCTAATTTTTTATTTCCTCTAACCTCCAAAAAATAAGAGTATGTTTTGTTACTTTAAGAGTATGTTTTTTTACTTTATGTAATTTAATAATTATTTGCTGATGCTTCCATTTATTTAATTTCAACTCTAATTTTGCAATGAAGAACAAAAACATCACCTAGTTAAAAGAACATGAAAATATCCTTATGGTACACTAGAGAGATACTGAAGACAGACTCATTAAATGATGGGTCTTTATTTTTCCCCTTCAGCTGGTGAGCTAGTAGCTCAATGTCTGTCAGCTTCTGTTGTGAGGAAGAACAAAGCATACAGTAAATCTTCAGAGGGAATATTATGATAGCCAGCTTATGCTATTTTGCCTTTGCTGCTTCTTTCATTGCTCCATCTAGGTGTCTAAACACTCTGCACGCCTTCTGCGTCATACTTTTGTCAAAGGCAAGGATCAAGTGTTATTTAATACAATTTTCTGCTATGACAGCAACCCCCAGTAACTAGACAATGACTGTTGGCATCCAATCAGCTTTGCATTCTCTTAACAGTTACCATGTTTCCCTGGATTGCTAATGAGGCTAGCACTGTGATTGTGACAAAGCCTTAGTTAAGTCATGATATATGCCATCTCGTTCTTCCCCTCTATCGTAAAAGATTTAATAACCCATTGTACAGATGCAAAGTCAGCATCTGATGTATGCTTTGCACGGTTCTACTGACACAAAGGTAGGACCCAGTGAGAGTTTAGATGTGTTAAATTAATTCAGTGGAAATATGTACGTGCTTAGATAGCTGCTGCGCCAATTTTGCAAACATCAGTACTGTACATACCTGTATCTCACTGCTCTCTATCTGAATCTTCTACATTCTCCTGATAGGCACCATTTTAGAGCTCTTTTGATCTCTCAAGGGAACCTCTCTCTGATTCACACTCTTGGCAAATTACCTTTTCTTTCACCACTCACACATGCTTTACACTGAGTATCAACATTTTGCCTTTTGTATCAGCATCCTGGTTAGCATCCCCAGAAGGTCTGTTAGAGACAGGTATTGTTTACCATATTTTCCTTATACATTTTCACCCCTTTGGAATAAGACTCCTAGAGAGCAACCCCTACAAAGCTGGACAGATAATCTCACCAACACACGGCTCCAGGCTCCACCTCTTGGTGAATCCATTTGTGTGACTGGTAACGTGTCAGATGTGGTCATTGTCCTCAATTGAATTAAAGAGAAGGTGCAGGCAAAATCAAGGGCAAATGGCTTAGAAGGAAGACCTGTAAGTGTTATTAACTGTGAGCAGGAAGGGCTGCTTCAGAAGGAGGAATTATAACGAAAGGGTACTTTTGTGGTTGCATACAAAGAACTCAGAAAATAGACCCAAAAAAAATATTATTATGGAAAAAAGAAGAATCAGAGAAAAGAAGAGAAGGGGAAGGCGCAAGAAAAAGATAAAGACATGAAAGGGAAGAAGTATGGTTTACCACAAAATTGGCATGGAGTAATTTCAGTGGTGGAAGATTTTATAGTATTTTTGTCCATTTGTCTTTACAGTCACAGAAATTAGCTCAGTAGTTTACTGTTAATTTCTTTAGCTTGCAGCTTTTTTTAATAGTATCTGCAATTTACTGGTTCACAGAAATATTACAATTTAGTTTTTCAATAATCCTACCAAAGAAAATGCTCCAGTCTCCCGTTTCAGTATCTCTGTACCTGTACAATAGGATTTTCCCTTTTTTAATTAGTATTTTTTCCTATACATGTTTTTTTTATCCAGTTATATAAACTGCCACCCACTAAAAAAAAACCAAACCCTTTATAAAGTCGGTAAGTGGTTACTCTAAAAAAAAAAAAAATCACATTTTCCTAACCATTTTTTCACTGGCCCCTCCACAAATCTCTGATGGTGTTAATTTCACATAGCTTGATTTATCAATTATTATATGGGGTTTTTTTGGAGTATAAGTAAAATTATATCATTCATAAAAGCTTAAGCTCTGTAGTAATTGATAAGTCATTGACCATTTCCACGTTTTGAGTTTCCATTCCTGTCCAATTCTCTGATTAAAACAAAAGTGTCAAAGTTGTCCTAGTAAAAAATCTGGCGTTCACTTGTTTATCAAGTGATAGCATAAAGATTTGCACTATATTTTAAAGAATAAGCTTTTGTGAGTGCTTTATCAGTGCAGCAAGACAGCATCATCTCTGTATTACTGGAGTTAGCAGCTGTTTGCAACTGTAAATTTGTCTTTGAAAAATTTAATCATGGTTGATCAGTAAAATGCAAGAAAGACATGCAGGAGAGAAAATTTAATTCAGAAGTGAAAAATATGAAATTCAGTAGAGGAAAACTTGTCAGCATGATCTCTCCAGTCCTTTAGGATAATTACTATAAATTGTTCTTATTAGAAATATTTATTTCTATTGATACTATTTCTTCCTTAGGAAATCTCTTTTGATGTTAGATACTATCTGAACAAATAAAATTATGAAGAAATGCTTATTTTATTTTTCTTTCACTCACTTTTGTTGCTTCTTGTCCTCAGCTGAAGTTGAGAGCATCTCTATGTATCACTTTTTCCAATCCTATGCAGTAATTTAAAAAAAAATTTAAAAATGCAGAAACAGAAGTAGCCTTTTCATTAAGAATGGACTGTGTTTTTGTAATAGGCAAACACATGGTTAGGATGTTTGACATCCTAACCATTCTTGTTTCTTCATCCCTCCTCTTTCCATGCAATGACAGCTATCTGTGATCAGGTAGATTGTAAAGAGGTTATGAATAGCCTTTCCCTAACAGAGAACAATAATGGAGAAGAAAAATAGGCTGAAAAAAATCCTGGATTATGAATTCTAACTGACACAGGGTATCAAAATGACCAAAGATCTCAACAGAAATATGGAAAAAAAAAAGTGAGGATCAGAAAGCTAATGAGTCATTTTTCCTCTAATAATAATGAGCACAGAAATGTTTTGTTCTGGGTTTTCCCTTCTGTTTATTTCTGTGTTGCCCCTAAGCATCTATCAGGACACCAAGTTATTTCACCATTCCTAAGGGAAAAATGATTCAGGAGGTGATTGATGGAGTTAATGGAATCTCACTTCTCAGATGCCTGAAAACAAGTTATCCTCAAAATTGATTTGCTGTTTCTTGTAGCCATAGATCAAACACTGAAAGTACCACTGAAACAGAGTATTACATTAATTCTTAAACTAGTCAAAATATGAAATGGTAAATCCACCCAGATACATGCAAAGGTTGTCGTCACAGTTTAAACTCACTCTAATCTTGTAAGTGAAAAGAAAGGTATTTAAGTATGTCTGAAATCAACTAAGAAAGGTGAGTTATGTCTTATGGTGAGCTGAAAAATGGCTGCGTACCATTTACTTAGATCTTGGCTAGCTCAGTTATGTCTGCAGCATACATTATTACAGACAAGAGGTACATCCAGTGTGAGCAGCAGCTGCAGGAGAAATCAAATCTTGCTTGTTAGGGACAAAATTCTCAGAATGTCTGTAGTGTAAGGAAGGAAGGAGGAGAGGCTGGGCTGAGAAACTGCTTGCAGAAGAAGAGCTGTAAATATTTTTGGAATATCTGATCCAGGGTTTTATTGAGCTCATAAAACATCTTTAGATCCTTCATTATCAGGCAAAAACATTCAATTAATATTTCCTGTTAAACTACTCTTCTGTGTTCCTTTTGTTTGTTATATTTTTGAAGCTTGTTCTATAGCTATTGCCTGGTGCCTTTCAGCTGCTTTATGATTTCTGCCTCTAAACTGCCCTGCATTCTGTTGCTCCTCTTCCTCCAAGAGAAGATGACCAAAAAGAGAAAGAAATAACACATGGCCATGTGTTTGCCTTGCTGGCCTTGAAAATTTGAGTTAGAATTTTTCACATTATAATATCTATTTATAAATAAATGAATTTATTAGAGCTGTTACCTGCATTCTATCTGACAGTAAGATCCTGCAATTAAATATTACACTTCAAAGATTTGCTGAAGAAAAATTATGAATTTACACTATGTCCCTCTTCCCTTAGTTTGTGTCATTTCTCTTTGTGAAGAGATATTCATGAAGCCTTTTAGCTTGTATCTAGTCCACCCAGTTCACAAAAGAGGGATGGAAATTTGAGTAATCTGCAAATTTGAATAAAGAGATAATCTGAGACTGACTCAGAATCAAGGAGTTCTTATTCAGCAGGTTTCTATCACTTCCTGCTGAATAGATAAGGATATCACACACAACTGTTACTTACCACACACTCTTATATTTGGTTCGTGGAGTAATTAGAACAAATAATAGTTTTCTGACACATAAGGAAAAAAAAAGAGAAATGGCATTACATAAGCAGAATAAACTGTCTCATTAACTAACTAATGAGGAATGAATTTTGCATACTCCATGACAACTGTTCCTTTCTGCTTTCCTTTTCCTGCACTCTCTACTAGCCATTTTCATGAAGACCTCTTTATGACTTAGAGTCTTCTTCCCAACAAGGGAGCTACCCCCAAGATTTCTGCCTCTAAAACAAAGTATTTTCTATGGTTGTGTGCACACTTTGCTTAGCAACTTTTTAAACTGCATCCTATGCCTACTCTTTCTCTAATAAATACAAAGTTATTTTGCTTTGCACCAGTATCAAAGTATTGCCTAGTAGCAACACTGTTCGGCATCAAACTATTTGTCAGAAAATATTCAAACAAATGGAAGAACAGAAAACTAAGTTGTGTAGGAAAAAAATGCTAAACAAGAGGAAACTAAGATTTATAGACTGATGAATCCAAGGGGAGAAGAAAGAAAAAGAAATATAGTAGTTTGGGCATTGCCAAGTTTCTTTGACATGTTTATGTCTAGGAAGGAGATGGGGAAAATTAGTAAGAAATGTGATAATGAGGTTTTTTTGTTTGTTGGTTTGGGGTTTTTTTAATGTGATATGTATCTGTATGAATTCAGTTATTTACCACGTGTCACAACAAGAATGTTGTTCAAACAAAATACTTCAACTAACTTTGATAAACATGTGAATTCTAAGGGACTGACTTCAAAGTATTCATAAAGCAGAATTGCCAAAGCCGAGATAGTTAGTCACTCACTGGGGAAAAAATAAAAAAAGCTTGGATAAGACCCAGTTGGGACATAAATATCGAAGCTACTGAATCCTCAGTGGAAAACTGTGTGTGTGAAATTGTTATGAATGCTATATCATGGCAGCAGGCATTTATCAACGATACTGCTTTTCATTTGGGAGTATGAAACTAGATGCTAGTTTACCTCTAAATCCAGACAGGGAAAATTTCTCCTTAATTAGCACAACCTACCAACTGAAAGAAGTCCTGCATAAAATTCTGAGAATGCTTTTCATACCCTCCCCTATGACTTTATTGTGGATTTTTTATTTTCTTTTTTTTTGTTTTGTTTCCCCAGCAGCTCCCCTTTCAGCTACCAGCAGCTGCGGTAGCAGCACAGCTTGAGATGAAATCAACAGCCAGAGGACCTCAGGATCAGAAGAACAGATATCACTGACATGTCAATTCTTCCATGTATAAACAAACAGTCCCTACTCCCACTTACATTTACAGGCTAAAAGTGTTCACATTTTGTTTCATTTGCAACGAGGGGTTACTCAAGCAAGTAGAGCAATACAGGGGCTGAACCTTTCCCCAGTTTTCTTATTCTTCTTGTGCAAAAAGTGGTGTCATTCTTAGTAAAATGTTCTTGAAGTTTAATTCTTTCTATTCATTAGACTGAAGTACTGTCTCCTGTACCCTACAGGGAAACCAATTCATTAGTAGAAACACAAGTTTGCCCTCTTTAACTGCACCTGCAGGCACCTTGCAAATAATTTATGAGGTTGTGGGAAGTTTGACAATCAAAAGAGAATGGAAATTCACAAGGCAGACTCCTAGGAAAAGAAATCTTAGTAAATGTACTTCCATTCTATTAGGGCTTAAAAATAATGTCCAAATTCCTCACTCAACAATGAAGCAGCATGTTTTCAGTGATATTTGATAGTTTTTTGTAGTATGAAAATTTTTGGCTTCACTAAGCCAAATTAATCTTTGTCTTACCATCTTACCACTTGATATCAGAGCTAGACAAGTATGAAGGTCCAAGGTCCACAGATAACTTGGAAATATTAATTTTTTTTTCTTTCTTTTTTTTTTTTTTTTTTTTTTTTTTTTTTTTTTTTTTTTTTTTTGTATTCTGCATTAGAAATCCAGAAGCATTTCTTAATACTTTGGTGAACAGAAACTTTAAATCCTTACTTGAGAGAACCACAGTACTCAATTTGCAAAATTCTGAATTATCAAAAAGCCTAAGTGGAATACAAAACTCCTTAAAAATTAAAATAAGATGTCCAGCATACAGACCAGAAGTCTTTCTCTTTGTGCTGTAACTGTTTAGAAATCACTTTCGGTAGTCACTTGGAAAGTTACAAGTTACTTGTAGTAACTTGACTCATACATGTATGAGTCAGTTGTTCAGGAAATACCTTTCCATCAATTCAGATAGAAAAGACAGTTCTTCAGAAAAACTCAATTCCAACTCAATAGCTGAAGATTTTTTTTCCTGTGGATCTTTCTCTACATAACATCTCCAGAAAGACCATCTCTTTCTCAATTATTTCTCAAGTTCATCTCAGGCACAATTATAATAGCATTCCCCTGTGGGAAAAGACACCTATATGTTGCCCTTGAGGGCAACACCAAAATTGTCAAAGTGTGGCTCCAAGTGAGATAATGACAATGGAAGGAAGGGAAATAATTCTTGTTGTTCAGACTTTTCTGCATGTTCTCACAAATTATTAGGAAATTAAACTTTGGAACAAACCTAAACATAGGTTATCAAGAAGAAAATATTATCTCTCATGAATTTAATAAAGCATCTAAAGAAGATAAGAGAACCTTTACCTTCCTATAATTCTTATCAATCTTCAAAGAATATTAAATTCTTTTATGAGGTGCTGTATGTATGTCATTGCACAAACCAAAACTTATTGTTTGCAATCAGGAAGCTTTTCTGATTGGGCATCAACCACCTTACATTGCCAGTTAAAAATCCCTAGCCTCTTATTTAAAAAATACAGCTGCATGTAGCAATCAAATCAAAGAACTCACAGATGTTATACATGGATATAAGAATGACAGAATTTTCATTCTGGTGAGTCAGTCTCTCTTTGCTGGGAGAGAAAAATCTCACAAAAAATTCTTCAGGGAACAAGAACTATAGTCTGCTACATCCCTGTCACATTTCAACTTTAAACCAGAAAGAAGTTCTGACATGATGACTTAGTGGTTCCCTAAGTCCAGTTGACCATCAGGATGTGCAGAGATAATTGTCACTTACAGTAAATTTTTTCTGCTTGTTGAAGGAAATGTAGCCGAATCAATTTTCAGCTACACTGAAAGTTAACTTTCATTCTTTCTTCTGTTCTTTATCTTCTTTTACAATGTTTTCTTTGATTTGATAAAATAAAAAAGTTAACACACCAATTATAATAATTTTCCTATTTCAAGTCAGGAGGACAGGAATATATTTCACTGGCCATTGAGTACATCCATAAATGAAATATCAAAGTGTAGTAATCTCTGCAGGTCCACTTGCTAGATTGAATGGATCAGGGTGTTTCTTACCATACTTAATTTGGATATTTCTGATTAGGAACAAGAACACCTACATTGTAATATTCAGTGAGATTAATATATTTTTATTTGGTAATTACTCATAAATATAAGTATGCTTTAATTAATGGTAAAATATGTAAGTGTATATCTAGAGAATCTTATATCTCTCTGCTTTGTTCTCTTTCTTTTTCTGATTAGTTTTTCATATTCTGTTATACTAAATATGCATCAGCTTTTAAAAGTAATTGAGTATTTAGAAGCTGTGAGGCTTAGATCAGCCCTGGGATTCCTGCAGATATCAGGAGATTGGAAGCAGCACATATTTTTTCAACTTTATATTACCCACTTTAAAAAAAAACATTTTTCTTGAGCATAATGGATAGACTGCAATGATTTACAAGGAAATAATTTCACTGAGGGACTTTGGGTTGGTAGTATCATATAACACAAGAACAAAAGTCTGATTGGTTTATGATTTCACTGGGAAACTGAAAGGAAATTAATTCTATTTAACTCGCTACTTGTCAGCTCCTTTGTTGTTGTTGTTGTTTGTAATATATATACCTAACACTGTGTTTTATGTCTGGAGATATTTCAAGCTGCTAAAACATTTATTAGTTTAATAATAATGTTAGAAATGATTGAAATGCTATAAATGTTTAAAATGGAATATAGAAACTTTTGGGTTTGGTGTTCAAACTAAAGCCATTTTGACAATAGCTTCTAAAAAGAGCCAGGTAACCTGAAGCATGTTAACGAAGATAACCTGCTATGCTAAGGTTTTGTTGATAGGTCTGGACTTTCTGAAATCAGAAAGATAGGTTAAAATACAGGTTAAATATATAATAGGTTAAAATAATGGGCTAAAATACAGGTTAAATATATAATAGGTTAAAATAATCGGTTAAATATAATAGGTTAAAAATATAGGTTAATATAATATATATTATGGATATATAATAAATAAATATAATAGGTTAAAATATAGGTTAAATATATAAAAGGTTAAAATAAAATACTTCTGCACATTTGCACAAAACAGAAATCTGATTACAAAGGGGAAATGGCTTTGGGGAGCTTAGGACAAGAAAACAGTGAAAGCTCTGTGGCTCACCAAGGTAATTGCCTACTGTATCTATACATCACATAATCATGGTGGGTCAAGTATTTCTGATTACTTTCTTAACCTAATGCCCTCTAGACTTGAGAGGGAATAGGATTTAATGACTTACACAAACATGCCTTGTTCCCTGATCAGCATCACCATTCCCAGGTGAGTAGCTACTGTTTCTCTAGCCTGCTCTTACACTAAAAGCTGACCTCCTCTCCAGGTGGCTCAGTTTAGCTACTACTTGTACTTCCCAGGAAGACACTTTAAGTTTCCTTAGATCAAAACATTAGTTTATAACTAATATAGATTATAGATTATATTATATAGATTTTAAGGCCTTTGTTGTCACCAGAAAGAAGTAGACTGCTGTGGCCCTAGTTGAAATGCATCCTTTGGATAAGGATGTTCATCCCAACAGCTTAACTGGAAGCTTTGAGAAAACATTAACCATAGTACATGCAAATATCTAGTGTCTGATAAACCTGCAAGTTATAGTTAATCTGTGAATGACCACAGCACTCGTGTCACAGCATCACTTTTTGTTTTCTCAAAAACTCTGCTTCCAACAAATGCCAGCATCTTCTACTGCTTTCTCACAAGTCTTTTTATTTGGCTGATGGTCTTGTATTTCTGACTTGTCTCTGACACACCAGCGAATTCTCTCCTGACTGTAAGAATATTAATACAGTGGACACTGTGACAGAAACTATTTTAACCTTTGTCAGAAGAGATCACTGTCTTGTGATAAATATGAGTGGGACTTATTGCTGCCACTGATTGAAAATAGCAGTAACATTTTAGTCACTCTTTTGGCTCCCAAGCAGGTCTGCTTAACCACTTATACTTCTTGACTAAGTCTGGAACAATTTACTTCTCCAGTATTTGATTCCTCTCTGGTGCCTGCACAGGGAAGGGGGAGGCAGGCTGGCAATTACCATGCCCAGCCAGTAACCTCCCTAACTGCACTGTCTCCTCCTCCAGCTCAGACATTCAACAAACTTATGGTGAAGAACATGGGGGAGGCAGCAGATGGGCAAAGGGAAAGAACCTCCCACTGTTTGGATTAGTAATTGCATTTTCAGTGTCACTGCCTGATTCTGGTGTACGAGAGAAGGGAAAAGACTTAGGTATAAGCTGATGTACATTGAAAAGAGGCATCTCTTCCTGCTATTTGAGCTAGGTGAAAAAAAGAGGCAAAACCAAAAAGACTATCTTAAATACTTTAAATTTAATCCTCTCCAGTTCATCCTTCTCACATTTCTTATTGTTTTTTCATATTAAAACAAATATGTCACAAAACGGAGGAAAAGGATAAATAAAAGATACTTTTGCCTCTATCAGATAAAAATATTTTAAAAATTCTGAAGATTATTAAAATCTTCTTTCATTCAATGTTTCTCACCTCATGATGCATTTTTAAAACTTCTACTGAGCTGAAAGTAAAGGATATTTTTATATAATTTGAAAATTTCGTGGTGATATTTCAATAATGCCTGGTAGCAAGTACAATTAACTTCACATGCAGCAAAGTTACACAAATATTTTATGTCTCACTCTTCTTCTAGTAACTGCAGAAATTACTACCCATCATTCTGAGACTGGTTTTTAAATGTTTTACAGGAAAAAAATTCCTGCATTTTTTTTCCCTTTGTGAGAATGATCACCTTTTCGCCCCAGTAAAAGCCTGTTTTATCCAACATATGTTTAAATCTTATCCCTCTAAGTATTTAAAACACCATTTCTGCATAGCCATCTAGTGGGAGCTCTGCAAGCTTTATTGTCAAAAAATTGTTACTCCAAACTAGTGAATTGAAATAGTAATGTAGTCCAGATTGTGTATTCCTTGAAAGATCTAAATGTTTCTTCAGTTATTCAACAGAAAATGAGATTAAAAAATATTTTCAGTGCTGAGTTTATATTTTGAAGTATTCATTTGTACTATTTCAGTTTGAGCCAGATAGAGATTCTGCCAGCTCTTCATCCAGGAATAGTTATCAATAAACTAGGCAGAGATGGAAGAGAACATTGCTCTGAACTAGGAAATACTGCCATCCAGAGTGATTTATCATATGTATAAAAGTCATAAAAAGACAGAATGATCTTTCTAAATGGCATAATACATTATACCACTATTGAATAACAGAGAAACTGAGATAAGAACCTTGTGATACACCAAAAAGTAATGGAAGAGACTTAGATACAAAGTATGCTCACTGCAAAATCCCACAAATTTCTATAGTGAAGTAAAAAAAAATAAAACTATAAATTAACTTAAAAGACATAAGAATTGCCTTAGAAGCAGGAAAAAGAAAAAATTTATGAAGTGGAAAGTCATTCTTTGGTTAAACATGTCTGATTGTCAGTTCTGAGTGATGCAGCTATGCTCATGTATTTCTGGGGTGAGAATGATGGGCAACAAAAATTTTCTATTGTCACTGAATTCTGGCACTGGTATATGACTGGTTTTGTACCTGGGATATATTTTTCTTCTTAGAGACATTTCTGTCTTTATTTTAAGATTGTTTTTTAAATATTATTGATGGGAAATTAGTGAAAAAATACTTCTGGAGTAATATCTTTTTGCCTTAAAATACAACATAGAGAGAAACATTTTCATAGACTATATAGCTGAAATGTATCATTCACTAGGACGGGCAGTATTGGAAGAAATGTTTATTTCTGTACCAATTATATTCCTGTTCCCTCTTCTTTCATTGCCAGCATTTTTTTCTGACCATTATGACTGTCCCCAAGCAAATGATCATGAATGGAATTGCAGACTGGGTTAGTAAGTGACTTTAAGAGGGGCATTCATGAGGTTCAACATACCAGATGTTACATTGAAGATTTCCAGTCAAAGTACTCTCAGTTTCTAGATGAAGGTGGATAGAAGGAAGAGAATGTTGTGAAAGTGACTCAATGATTAGCTGAATGATTAAGTTACTGCTATGTAGTCCAGTCTATTAAAAAAATGCATGATGTGTACCTATATTTAACAACTCCAATGAAACTGCCTTGCAAATGACAAGAATTATATATAATTCAAAGGATAACATTCTGGATTGCAGTTGAAATATTTCCCCAAAACATTGTTTGAAAGACATAGAGAAAAGCACAGTTTCAAATACATTCTAGACAGGATTGCTTCCTCAGATCTTGGGACCTACCTTTCCAGAGACATTGCTGAGCACTGCTTTTTTACCCTTCACAAGCAATCAAATTTCAGCAATTCAAGTTATCTTACCTGGGAAAACTAATTTCAGCAGCAGCATCATGTTAAAGTAAGCTGCCACTCAAAAGTACTTAAATATTTTTGAGATGTTGCAAAAAACTGTAACTGGACCTTTGACATGGCAGCAGAAACTTTAATCTGGGTTTAAATATGCAGATATAATATGTCTGGGATAACTTTATACTTTCATTGTCTCTCTGGTATCCTCTCCCTGAAGATTCCTATTTTATAAGTGATTTAGATTCTACAATATTGGAAATTTTTTTTCTTAGAGTCTTTGCTTTGCAGAACTAACACTTTTCAAAATCAAACACAAACCCCCTTTGCAAATATTTGCAATTTGAATCCAACTCTAGCCAAGAATATCTAGATAGGCTTAGGCCAATTGATATTTGTATTCATTTGTATTTCTTTTTCATTGAAATTTTGTGAAATAATAATATCAAAATATTTCTTTATAAAATCTGTTTTGTTCTGACAGTGCAAGTATGTTCAAACTAAATGTAACTGAAGGGGGCTGAAGGACAGCCACTCTCATGAAAGCCACAGAGCTGTCCCCACAAACCCTTATGGAATGAGCTGTTCAGATTTTTCAGTGCTTTATGTTGTAACAGCAAAATGAAATGCCCAGAAATGAGCAGTGCAGGATAAGAACTGAGTAAAGTTGATATGGAAAAATGCTTGCTTAAAGATAAATAGCAGAAGGAAAGCTATTTTTTTCACTGGCTGGGCAAAACCTTAGGGAAGTCAACTGGTTGCATAGAATGAAAAAAAAGCAGAGAGAGCAAAGCAGAGCTGATAAACTGCTGCTTTCAACAGAAGATAAATGACCACGATGGCTTGGCTTCCACATTTATGAGAGGAGAGTCTTTTTTATCTTAACAAGGAATGCAGACTTTACATTTCTGTTTTCAGCTTTATTTTTATGGAATCTGACTTTCTGACTTTCCCTTTGAACAATTTAGATTTAGATAAAAATATTCTTTTCCAGAAGTCTCTTCTCTTTTTTTTTTTTTTTACAGTGATCCATAGCACATCATATTGACTAATATTTAATTAGACCATTTATATTCAGTGTAATGTTTCAAATTCCACAGAGTAAAAGATTTAAATTTATTTTTTTACTCGGAGCCACTTATAATCTTGATTTGCAGGACCACTTTTAGAAAAGATGGTTGAAAAAAGTACCAAACATATGCAATGGACCCAAATTATACAATGTTTCCCAGCAAGGAATAAATAAGAAAGAAGTTTAGAATGAAGGAGAAGAGTTAAATACTGGTTCAGGTCTCGAGGCTGACATTGCATAACAGCCACTTCCGTTTCTGTAGTAGCTTCCATTTCAACACATTATCAAGAGAGTTTCTGTTACCCCAGGCTCCATTTCACACTCATTAACACCACCCTCCAGCCATCATTAGGATTCATTACAGAAGAGTTGAAACCTATTCAGAAATTTTCTGTGTTGAAATGATCCAATGCAACCTTGTGGCTTCATTCCAGAAGACACTCACAATCTGTCTGGACAGCCCCAGCATAAACCCAGAACATATTAAAAGAAAGTGAAAGAATTTATCTGAATTTGCTCTTCATTGTCTTCTTTGACCATGGGCAGACTCCCTTCCCTTTTTCAAACCAGATCTCTTTTACCCTTAACCCCCTTCTCAGCTGCTGTCAAATGCATTTTGGTTTTGTTTTCTTGGGTTTTGCTCAAGGAAGTCCAGTTCCTCAGTCAGATAAACACTGTGAGATGTGCACTTGTGTTCTGTCTCCTCACTGTGATAGATGTTTTTCTGGCCACAGATCCTGTCTCCCAGAAGTGCTGTGTCTGAATTACAAGCTTTCCCCAGTGTATCCTTTTCTTTTCTTATTTTTTCTGAATTTTTTCCCCGGTGCCATGAACTCACACATGTTGCAGTCCTTTTTTTCTAATCTGATTTATCAAAAGGTCTATGAACCTGAAATAGATTAAACCTCAATGCAAGTTTGTCTCAACAGACACCAAGACCAAGTTCTGGATGGTTGGGTTCCTAGTTTGAAAAATGCATAAAAGGTGATTGCTCTTGTTTAGTTTCCAAGAGAAATCCAGTCCCCTACATTACCTTCATATGCTTACCGTTTCTGTAATTCTTAAACCGGTTAAATATACAAGGTTAAATATTTACTGAGTTAACAGAAGGTTAATACAGAATTTTCAATTTTGTAAATAAATTAAGAAGGCCATTTGTATTGTTATTATTCCTAGGTAACTGAATATACAGGGTTTTAGGGAAATAATGGTTCATAGTAACATATAGTTAGAACCATTTCTTTGTAATGTCAACAAGGTCTTCTCAGGACAGAGCAGCCCTTGCATCTTAAAATTCTCTGTTGTCAAAACACTTCAAAATTAAAAAGACTATCTTATGTATGAATTGTGATTATTTTGCTCTACCTCCCTACCTTTCAGAGAAAATGTTTGAATATCCGTAGCTGTCAAAAGAGGGAAAAAAATAATGGGAGAAATTAAGTCAATAAATACTTGAATGCCCACTCCACTGGACTAATAGCTGAATCCTGAGTAGTAATAGAAACAATTATCTTTACAAAGTCCAGGGTTGCATTGTTGCCAGTGTTGTACTATACCGACAGTTCATGGAATTAGTGTACTGTAGTAAAAATTTGAGAGGATCATAGCAGATAACTACAACATTTGAAAACACCATGGCTACAAGATATTATAATACTTTCATAATTTCATACTCTGCACATGCATTGGTTTAGATAATAGATACTGGCAGAAAAATAGTGAAGAGAAACACTGCACATGAGGAACACACATATCTGCATAGAAAATTTTTGCTAAGATGGAAGCAGGAGAGAGGACTTTTTGTCAGCGTAATACTTCTAGATTTCCTTCCTCCTTAAAAAAAAAAAAAAAAAAAAAACAAAACAACAAAAGAATAGATAACAAAAGTTAGTTTGTTTCTCCCAGGAGGAAAAATAAACTTTTGATTAGAAAGATTATGTTTGTGTGTATAAGCAAGGCTGTTAGCAAATTAAACATTTTCTTCAGGCTGAATTCTGGGCTTTCATGTTTCTCTCTTTGGCTGGTATGGAGTAAGAGCATCCAATACTACTTGTGGCATCTCTAAGCTCAAAAAGCTTCATATTCTTCTCTAGGATGGAATAGTTAATCTTCTCACTTTTAGGTTTCTGTAATTGAATGCAGATCTCACCCAATTCACTTCTATCTAGTTGGACTACATAGTGAATTGCTCTCTAGTCTATTCCTCTTCCATAAAAATGGCTTGAAATAAGGTTGTGATTTATCTACAGTAGATACCTGTAGGCATCTTCCAAGTACTTGCCTTCACATGGAAGATGTCTTTATATCAATCATGGTGACATTACCATTATGAAGTAACCCCCTTCAGTTAGCTCACTGAAGTGGCTACCTGCATGACCTGACATTTGCTGATGTACTGCCTTCAGGGTAAGGATGCCTGTCAAGATAGTAAGCAATACATATACTGTCTCAAAAGCAGAATGAATAGGGAAGAAGTACTTGACTTACCCACAGGCTTCTGTACATTACCTTGTTTGGGAAATCTTTCTTTGTCAGCAGCGTAGTGTCCCTAAGCAACTTGTCACAGGGAAAAAAAAAAAAAGGAAACGGATAGGTATGATCCATCTAACACAGAATGCTTAATGAAAGTATTGTGCCTCTAAATGGGTGCTATCCATTATCTACTCTTTAAAAAGGATGAAAAATCATGTTGCTCTCACCCAATATGTGCCAAACAAAGGGACAATAAAAATGGCATTGAAATATATGAGCTCTTTGACAATAATATTAGTCACGTCTTATAACCTGACCTTTCTGCTGCAAGGGACATTCACTAGGGTCTTCTAAGAGGGCAAGCATTTTCATTAATATGAAAATTCATTATAACAGTCATGCAATAAAGAAACATCATTCTTTCGTGACTGACAATTTTTCTTCTTCACACATTATCTTCACTGTTCATGTCTGCTCCCAAATGTTAAAAAATATCCCATAAAGTTTCTACAGTACTGAAGGAATTGCTGGGATAAACACATACAGGTAAGTAATCCACCATGGGTACTGCTGGTTTACGACTATGGGTCAGTACTTACAGAGAGTGCTTATAAGTACCCCTAATCAAGATGAAATTTAAAAGCTCTATCACTCATGGTCATCGTTTTAAGGGACAGTGAATTTAAGAAATACACTTCAGGAAAAGCACTGCTAACTGCTATGGAAATAGACATGGGGATCTTGGTCAATAGAAAGTTGAATATAAGTCAGCAGTGTGCCTCACAAGCCAAGGGAGGGGATTATCCCTCTTCACTCTGTACTGGGGTGACCTCACCTTGAATATTGTGTGCAGCTTTGAGTACCGCTATAAATCTGTTAGAGAGCATCCAATGGAGGGCAATGAAGATTGTGAAGTGCCTTGAGGGGAAGCCATATGAGGAGCAGCTGAGATCTCTTGGTCTCTTCAGCCTGTGGGAGACAGAAGGGAGACATCATTGCAGTCCATTCATCATGAGGGGAAGAGGAAGGGCAGACGCTGACTTCTTCTCTGTGATTATCAGTGACAGGACCTGAGGGAATGAGCTGAAGTTGTGTCTGGGGAGGTTTAGGTTGGACATTAGAATAAGACTCTTCATCTGAGATGGTTGGATGCTGGAACTGGCTCCCCAGAGAAGTGGTCACAGCACGAAGTCTGAAAGAGTTCTGGAAGTGTTTGGACAACACCCTCAGGCACATGGTGTGATTCTTGGGGATGGTGCTGTGCAGGCTCAGGAGTTGGATTCCTTGTGGGTCCCTTGCAACTTAGTTTATTCTGTGATTTTGTGATTCTGTGAATATAAAATAGTGTGATACAAATTCAAATCTGAATAGGGAAGTGATTGCTCCCCAGGACTCAGCACTGGCAAGGCCTTACTTCAAGAACTGTGTCCAGATCTGGGTCCATCAGCTCAGAAAAGACATTGAGGTGATGGAATGAGTCCAGAGAAGGACAACAGAGCTGGTGAAGGGTCTAGAAAATCATATGAGTGGCTGTGGGAGCTAGGGTTGTTTAGCCTAGAATAAGGGAGGCTGAGGGGGAATCCTATCACTGTCTAGGACTTCCTGAAAGGAGACTGTAGCCAGATGGGGATTGGCCTTTTCTCTTAGGCAGCCAACTACAGGACAAGAAGAAATGGCCTCAAGCTGTACTAGGGGAGGTTCAGGTTGGATATCAGGAAGAGTTTCTTCACTGAAAGGATTGTTAAATTTTGGAGAGAGCTGCCCAGGACAGCAGTGGAGCAGTGGAGTCACCATCTCTGGAAGATTTCAAGGAACAACTGGAACTCACAATTATTGCTATGTTTTTGTTGTCATGCTGATGATCAAAGGTTGGACTTGAAGACCTTGAAGATCTTTTCCAATTTTAATGATTTTGTGATTTTAAACCTCTTGCTGAGGTAACTGCAATTTGTTATTTACCTGTATTACTTCTAGATAACATTTCCAAAATTAACTTAATTTGTTGCTTAAAAAAATCCAGCCAATCTGGCCAAGCCAGATTCCATAAAAGAAGAAAAAGAGGCATTGTCCACCTCTGCTTGCTTCTTTAATAGGACATTAATATCTTCTGCAACATAGGACATTAATATCATTAATATCTTCTTCAAACTCTCAGTCCAGGTGCTGGAAGTCTACATTGCATTTACATATGTATACATGTGCATTTGTAAACAGAAAGGGAAAACTGAAGCATGGGAGGCATATTCTGCTGTATGAAATATAGAAAAGCTATCCTCAGTGGTCAGGGTTAGTGATTGTAGGCAATGTTCCAGACTGTGTTATCTGTCATTTAATCACTATGGTCAAGACAACGTTTTTCCACAATGTGCGAAAAACAGAATGGCCCAGAGATTAGATTCTTTTCACCTGATTCTCCAAATGTATCTTCAAATGTCCTTGACCTTATGACTCCAGTTTATTTGATAAGAGACTTTAATCAGTTAATCACATTTTCCTATTTAGCTTTGTTTTGGCCTATTAATCATGTAACATAGTGGTCACTCTTTAAGAAGTAAAGTAGAAGAGGGATTAGATTAGCTTTTGCCCAAGAATAAGAAATCCTCTCCTGGTTTCATTAAGTATGAATAAAGGGAAGATGGTCCCACTCAGTGCTGTTATTTCAAAGAGACGATTTTTGGAGAATAAAGAAAATCACTAATGAATTTGTTAGAAAGTAAATATGAATGTGAATAGATGTGGGAGTTCTAATGCTTTTATTACAAAGAAAGAAGAAAACTGTAAGTAAAAGCTCAGTCTGAGGAAGAAATGAAATGACAGCAACAATAACTATTTTTAACAGACACGAAAGGAAGTGAGTAATGCCAAACGAAAAATGGAAGTTCCTAAGTTATGAAATTTCTGGTGAAGGAAAAGATAATTTTGGAAAAAAAAAAGACTGGCAGCATTAGAACTCTGCAAATGAGTTTATGCACATGAAAAATAATTCTAAAAAAAGCTCTTAAAAACAGATACTAAAATTATTCATACTAATATTAAAAAAAGGTTTAGAGGACATGTTTTTATTTATGTCACATTTCTGTTGCCTTTTCTAAACCATACAGATGAGACATTAAGCACTGTAAAGGGCATTCTGTTTCCTATAGCAGACTTTCACAGCTTAAACCTGTGTTAGCGCATGCTAATTTATTTGAATGCTAAACTCACAGGAGTCAATTTTTAGTACAATAAAGATGGCAATAAAATTATGGAATAATTGAAAGATACAGAATTGCAGGCAATGTATGCAAAGAAAAAGGAGAAGGCAAAGCATTAGAAGATAAGGGTATAGACAAGTATATATTTTCAGTTCTGTTTCTGACCTTAGCAACACCTGCAAAGGCTGATGCTTCGTGTCAACCAAGTCAACCCAGCCACATCATAGCAATAGTAAGGGCTGAGTTGTTATTCAATATTGTATCAGGATTCAGAAAGAATACAAATTAAGAGAAACTATATTATCCTGACATTAGTTCTAAGTAAAATATTGCTACCAATTCAAAGTACTGTTTCTCCATTACCTGACAATCAACTACTAAAAGGAAAATAAGTCTTGTCAAAAAAAGACTAATTTTCTTTTTAGAAGATATTAAGAGCCTTTACTTGTGCAGTGGATAATTTCAATATTAGTCATAGTATTCTGTGACAGTGTATTTTTTAGGTAGAAAATCTCTGTGTAAACTTGAACACTGTTAGCTTTAATTGCCAGCTGGATGTGCAGGTGAGCATAACACTATGTAAATAGAATACAAATATAAAATTTAAAGACCTACATTAACACCCAGTTAAGGAAAATCAGAATGTCAGAGATCTACCATGACACAAAATCACCAGTCACCTCAAGCCAAGCAATGTTTAGCAGAGGTTCTCCCAGGGGTTCATTGCTAACACTACTTGCATAAGTGGATAAATAATTAATTTAATACATTTAAAACAACACATTAAAATAAACTTTCAGTAAACTACAAAGGAGGTTGATAAAAGTGTGCAGTGTTAGACTCAAAGAATTAATAACATCTCTGTTGAACAGAAGATGGCCTATTAAGGTAGGTGGGCAACAAATTGGTTGTCAGTATGAAGATATTTCCCCTGCATACTAAAAATCCATTCAGAGAGTATATTTATTTTCATAGTAGCTCCACTGTAACCTTCCATATGAGATCTAGGGCTAGTCATAGTTTCAAGTAGCAATACCAGGAAAGAAGTGCTCTTCAAATCTTCTTCTTCCATGAAAGATCCAAGTGAACCAGTTAAGCTTGAGTAAGTCTCCAGTGTAGCGCAAGCTTCGCAGATTTTTTTAGAGCAAATTTTTTGCTTTTTCTAGCAGTTTATTGTAACAATTCTATGGGAAATATGGTTGTATGCTATTACAAATTGTAACACAATCAAGTTCAGTTATTCTTATGATTTTTTTCCCTCTACATTTGTCTAATTATTTAATTCAGATTTAATTGGCATCAGTGCATATATACACATCATGTATACTGCTAGATACACATATTAAAATTATCTCAAATATTAGTCTAAAATACAGAATCCACTGAGAAATACTGAGTCTTTTGAGAAAGACTGAAAAATGACTAAATAAAGTGACTTGAATGCAAGCCCTGTACAACTTCTTCAAACGTAAGTTAAAAATAACATCAAACACTCTTTTATGCTATTTTAAGTCCCTATCATTTTGTCTTTTACCTATCTAACCATCCAATGACAGAAAACACTGACATATTATGTGACATTTTTAAACTAAAGATAAGTCTCCTAGTCACCATAAAATATGAGCTTAAAATCACCATACCTGTAGCCTAGAGTCTAAGCAATTGATCTAAAAACTATTATCTTCCAGCAGCAGTGGAATTACAGCTGCTCTGAGGTAAGGATAGCATCTAATTCTCCAGTATTAATCCACACATCCTTTACACTGCACAGATAATGCAGGGCTGTCAGAACTGGAGCGAAACTACAGCAGGTCAGATTTATGCCATGCTAAGTTATAAACAGAGTGTTTGAACTTTCATATATCTCTTTGAATGCCCACCTGTGCACTGTTTTTGCCTGCATATAAGTCCCTTTGTATAGGAAATAAATGTTCCAGGTGGTGTATCCATGACTTAAATCAACAGTCCTACAATGTAAGTTGGAAAAGTTACATTTACTTTTATCAGATTGTTCAGAAATTCATCATCCTAAACTGAAAAGGCTGTAACTGCTGAACATAGCATGTGTCACATCTCGAAGACCAGCAAAGGATCAGAAATTCCAGCCGCCAGCAGGTCCCAAAAAAGTGATTTTGCTTCCACAGTGTATTCTCTCCTTCCTGTTTCAGAATCTGATGGATGTCTCTTCACGTTTTGGAGCAGTTGGAATATTACCTGATTATAAACTGATCAGTGTGATAATAATAATGCTTACAGGTATATGCAGGTATACGCATGTATGAAAATAAGCTATATACAAATTTGCCATCAAAATAAAAGAGGAAGAAAATAGCTTTCTTACAAATTTGCTGTGAGCTCTGGTATTTATGATGAGAGGTAATGAATAACCTTTCTAACCTGCCTTCAAATACTTTGTTACTATTAGAGTCGTAACATGAAAAGGAATAACACAGAAGACACTAAACCCAAAAATATGTAATGCATGCTGCTAGTACTATTGTTTACCAGTCGGCTTCTAGATTCCTTTCATGACATAATTCCATACAGTCCACTTTAGCTACTATGAGAAAAAGAGATATATGAATACAGGAATGTTTTTTTTTCCTTCACACAGAACATTCTTCTCATAATTATTAAGAACTAAAACAACTTGGTACAGTGACATTGATTCAAGTAAAAATCCCTGGAACACAGTTTGTAGAATATTTCTAGAAATGGGAATAAATTTCTTAAGACGCTCAAATGCATGCTGATGAGGAGAGACAGCATTCAAGATTTTATTTCCATGTGCAATCACACGTGAAAATCACAGAATTATAAAGAGTGCACTTGTCCAAGCCATGTGCTGCCAGCTTTTCCAGGGGAATGCCATGGGAGATGGTGTAAAACGCTGTGCTGAAATCCAAGTACAGTCATCCACTGGGTGGGTCACCTGGTCATGGAAAGAATTCAGGTTGTACAGGTAGGACCTGCCTTTCCTAAACCCACTGTCTGGGCATAACCCCTGGTTTTCCTGTATGTGCTGTGTGAATGCACTCAGGCTGATCTTCTCCACAACCTTCTCGTGGGGCCACGGTCAGGCTGACAGCCCTGCAGCTCCCCAGACCCTCCTTCCATCCCTTCTTGTGGATGGGCATCTCAGTAGTCAGCCTCAAGTCTTCTGGAACCTCCCTGATTAGCCAGGACTCATAATAAATGATGAAGAACTACTAAGGAAGCTCTCCTGCCAGCCCCCATAGTACCTTTGGGGGAATCCCATCTGGCCCCATATGGCACACGACATCCTTTTCAGAAACCAGAGGCAGTATGAAAAAAAAAAAAGCAAACAACTCAGAGAAGGGAAAGGCATTGGTCAAAGTTATTTCAGTGAACATGAGAAAAATGTATTGCAAAATATATTTCTCAGTGGTAGTTTTATTATTGCCTAACTCCATATGAAGCAAGAGGTGTGTTCTTGAGGTCATATAAATGTGCTAGAAATTATAATGTCCTAGAGTAAAAAACCAGGGGCCTTCATTTATTAATACTTTTTTTGGAAAATAGATTGTGTAATGGAATTTCCATGATTTTCTCCTTCAGCAGCCATCCCAACACTCATTATCTTAATCAAGATCTGCAGTTCTTAAATTCCTGTCTTCATGTATCAGCTGCATCCACAAGAACCTAAGAGATAAAAGGAAATATTCTAAGCCGGAGAATGTTGTAACATGTGGAACAGATTTCCTCAGGTATAACTGCAGAGTTGTTGATTTGAACTTCTTGTAATTTTGAAGTAATGTAATGAACATCCAAACTCTATGATGCTTATAGCATGGTACAAACTCTGAGATCCTGCAGTCAGCATCAAAGTTCACATATGAGTAGAATTTTCCAAGGTTCAATGTCATAGGAAGAAGAAAGGCAGAAAACTTCAATTTATTTATTTATAATGAAAAAGAGTTCAAGATAGATCAACTATTTGAGAATTTGAAAAAGCCCCATCTTCTTTAAAAAAAGAAAATTGAATTTCCCTGTAAGGTAATATTATTACAATTTACAACACAAAAAAAAGAGTAAGCCATAAAAGCCAGCTGATGTTTTAAAAGTACAGTGACAAACAGCAGGCATACCTAGTCATATTCATGATGGGCAGCTGAAACAGCATGACCTTAAATCCTTTGAAAGCAGAAGTGGAAAAGAGGGAAATGACAATTTGTTACAAATTTGTCTGAAAGTGAATAAAATGAAACTTGAGAGTAAGAGTATAGCAATATTTTTCCATTAAAGGAAAACCCTTCAGGACTCTCATTTTCAGATAATTTGCCAAGACCACTATGCAACTGTAACACTATTAGTGCTTGAGACTGATCTCAGTGTGTGTCACAGAGAGACTCTCACAGTCTCTGTCACCGTACAATGACAGAAGAGATAAACACTTCCTCAAATGCTTCATGTGTGTTCCATCTTCACTCTTCTGTTGGGAAAACATTTTGACCTTTCCTTTGCACAATTCGTTCCAGAGTTTATAGCAGGTACAGTCTGTACTTTTGCAGCATTGCTCAGTTTTATTCTGCCATCACATATACAATGTTTGCCTCTCACATTTTCTCAAATGACCAATTGTTGTAAAATCTCTCTCTTGCATTTAAACAATCTTGTGATTGCTTTTTCTTAACATTGTCTGAAGGATAAAAGCCATAGCATCAGAAACAGCAAAGGTCAGATCCAGATAGCCAGAAGGGACTCCTGAATCTACATCAGTGATTTTATTCTCCCAGTCAGAATTTCAGGCTCACCAAAGGCTATGTCCAAACAATTTCACTGTCCAAGATTCCTGGACCTGTATAATTTAATTTGGACAAGTTCATTAGATAAACTTATGGGTTGCTTATTGATTTCCACTAATGCTAAGGATTGAACTCCATACCAACAAATGGTTCTGAATATGCTTGGAGAAGAGGAAGGGGCAGGACTTATTGTCCCTTTTTGCAAACAAATCTTTGTAGCAACTAGTGACACCACTCCACCAATTCTACCCATGTCACAGGTAGATATTTTCAGAGTTTGATGAACAATAGATATTCTCTATAAAATGCAGCAACTGCTATAATTTTTTTATTCAATCCAGCAAAAAATAAGTGATGGCAAGACAGAAGCCAGACACATTTCAGACCAGATAATATCAAGCTAGTGGTGTTGGAATTATCTAAATTTAAGATGAGTCTAGTACAAAATCTAATATATGGTTTTGCAAGTTTCAGTATTAATATAACAATGCATTTTTTCCCAGAATAAACTTTTTCTCCCTTCACAATTTTAAGATAGACTGAAACAGTTAAATAAACTGAACCAAGCCCAAAGCCTTAGCCCAGTATGCTAGACTTCTGTATACACAGAGGGAAAGACTGTGCATTTCAAAATGTTTCCTAACTTTAAAGCAAAACTACGGCCAAATATAGTTGACACTGACTCTTCCTAAAGGATAAGCAGGAAATTGAAAAAAATTCTTCAGATCTTTAAGTCCTGCAGGAAGAAATAAAGTGTCTGAGAGGTTGTGTTATTTGGATTGCACAGCTGCAAGTTATGGACATGTAGTTTCACAATTTGATTGACAGATCTTTTGAATTAGGAATTATTTAATTCACTCCAACCTGATATATAAACTTTATACTTACGATCTATAGACATGTCAGAAAACCCCTGAAGTCTGTTGTAACAAACTGAGGATATGTTACCACATTATACACAAAATTTTATTTGCAAAGCTTGCAAAAAGATTTAGTAGCCTTCAAAATAAATTTATTGTTAGAGTGGCAATGCTAAGAGGAAATTAATATTCAGAAATACAGCATAATATAATTGAATTACTTTGTCTGGATATATTTTAAGGAGTTATATCTGACCAAGTTAAATAATCAAAGAGTTGCTTATACTAAACTAGAGAACTACACTGTCATAGTTCTTAATATGAGAATTTGTATTTCTTTGGCTCATATAGGGCTACAACAGAAAGTTGTCTTTAATCTAGACATCTTCCATGTTTAGCTATAAATCAATCTTAACTACCCTCTTGAAGAAATAATGTAGGCAACTCTAGCATTGCTTTCAGTTAAACATGAGAATGCTAAAAACAATGAAGTTTTTGTCAGTCTTCTTTAGTGTAGGAGCCTTGAGAAAACTTACTTGTGAAAGCTTTTTTTTCTCAGCTTGGTAATAGAACATCTGTCAGTCTAGACAAAGGGAATAGAATTTCATGTCAAACAATAGAAGTAGCTCTGAGATAGTTTTTAAAAGTCATGCAGAAGGTCTTTGTTTGAGGTCTGTTCAGATTCTGCCTTTGATAACACAGTTCTCACCATCTGGATATCTGGGTCAGAAAATTGGCTACTGCAGGCCAGAGTTCTGCAAAACCTTTTACAATTAAGGTAGTAACTATGTATTAGAAAATATAAATTAATTTGCATTTTACTAGCTTAGGTGTGTGCCATTGTCAAACTATGCAGAGCATTCAGTGGGTCAAAAAGGTATCAACATAAAAACTCATACTTAACACCCTGTCTGTGTGTTCTCTTTGGGTGTTTGACACCAAATTCAAGTTTCTGTCATACCAAATAGGGATAGGAAATTTGAAATTCTAGGATATTGTTCACATGCTGGAAGAATATCCCAGACCAGAATATTTGGTCTAATAAAATTTCTCTCCTTTTTTGAAAATGCCTACGGTTTACCTTAATTCAGAATAAGAACAATTTTGTTGTCTCTGAATGTTTCTCACTACTTAGGAAACCCCTTCTGATGCCCTTCTGTTTCTGAGAAAGCTTCTATATGAGCAATAAAACAGCTACTTGTAGCTATTTCTTGCTACTCCTAGCAATCAGCTTGCAATATATTGATTGGGATATTTATTTATATCATTTTTTGGTTTTGTTGTTTTTTTTTTCCCCTGAGGGGATTTACCCCTGGAATTCTTCCTACCTACAATTTTCTGTTACTGAAAACAAAATAACAACTGTATTTTTAATCTGTACTCTCTCATTCTAAGACATATTGGAATGCTGAGGTGCTGAGCAAGAAGATTATTTTGCATTTATTCCTATCTACAGATATAGATCTTCATGTTATATTTTTTATTTATTGTAAACCTTTCCAGTAGTCCACTTGAGAGATACTGTTTTCTTCAATTTGAATGTGTTTGCAGTTAGAATATTTTTTTTAGTAGAGTAACTCTTGATTTACACAAGTGTAAGATAAACAACTCTATAAAAGAAGCATTACCAACAAAAAAGAAATTATCACATTATAATGTTAAAATAGAAGCATCTTGCAGCACTCTGAAGTATGATCATTTCATGCTGTTATAATTGAGTATTGCTGTAAGTTGTACCTTGAGTTCCATGAATTTATTGATTATCGAATACCAGAGAATTATTTTCTTTACAATCACCTATTCACTTTTAGTTATTTTAAATCGATGTTTGTTTCACAACAGAAGGATGTCTAAGATTATAAGTACTTTTAAAATAGTCTAAATAAAAACAAGTATTCCCATTTAAAAACTACTAAGATGTCATTTCTATATGTCATATATCCTGCCATGTGTTTAATGCATATTATATTCTTATAATTATCATCCACAATATTATCTGATTTCTGCAAGTTCCAGACTGTTTCGTTGGGTGCCAACACCAGACCTTGAATTAAATTTCTCTGCAAGACAGTTTTTTCAACAAGTCACTATCAGCTTTCACTTCATATTCATGACATAATTCAGAAGAGTCTGCTTCACATGCAGCTAAATCTTTCTGAATCTACATATAGACAATATTATTTAAGCTCTCTTAATATCATTTTGTTTTAGTGCAAGAATGGCTACATGTGAGGCATATTGGGTTTTAATGTAATGTACAGTGCTCTGGTCTAGACAGCTAATGATAAATTCAGGTTAATTTGTGTCAAAAATTCATGAATTCTTTGGGGTTTAGTAACAACTGCTTATGGAGATGCAGAAATTATGTAAATATGGGAACATAAACAGATCAAATCACGGAAAGGATCAGGGCAATTGTTCATGTTCTTTTCTTCAGCAACCTGTAGATGGTTCTAGTTATTTTATGACTTTATATTTGATCTTCAATAATTTTGTATAATTAGGAGGTTTAAACATGACTATTGAGTGTATATTCCTGTTAATTAACATAATTATATCTAGACAGTTTTGTTTGGTTGGGTTTTTTCTGTTTGGTTTGGTTGTTTTTATTTTTTAGACTCAAAGGGGGAAAATAGAAACAAAAGACACTGAAGCGCTATGCACATATTATGTATTGGTTCCAAATATTGTTTTTGTTTTCAACTTAGTAAACATATAAATATTTACTTAAATGCTTACTTAAAAATTTAAATATTTACATAATGGTTTTATCAGTATTAGTTGCTGTGTTCTAATGCAGAATAATCTTGAAAGCAGAATCAAGCACTTTAAAATAACATAGTCAGAGAACAAAAATGAAGGAATCTTCAAATTTCTCCCCAACTTCATTGACTCATCAGCTTCATCCAGGATCAATGCGACCTACCTGCAATGCACAGTGGAACATTAAGCAGAAAGCAAAAAACTAGTGAGGACCACCAGAATTAAAAAGCTCCCATTGATACACTACTGTGCTCAAACAAGGACAAAGGGCAGCAGCCTGGCTGCAGACTTGGACATGCTGCTTTCAGGACAGCAGTTAATATTGCTGCAGAGTGCTGCATTTGCAAAACCACCGTCTTTGCTCAGCATTGATTCTGATAACGTCGCTCCTGTATGCAGTAACTTCCCAGGAAGCTGTGGATGGAATATTCATGGCTGAGTCCTTTATCAACAGTAGCATTATGAGTTCCTCTGCAGAATTCCCCCAGACATGTTTAATAAGGCAGATCTTTCATCGTGGATACCTGTCACTCTTCAAGCGATAAGTGTTCCCTACACGGTAATTAAGGAAAAAGACCCACCACTTCTAATATATGCTAAGAAGTATTAGCAAGGTAGGTCCTACCTTCTATGTACCATTTTGACATAAAATGAATAATTTTATTTTGTGCAAAGCTTCTTCATCTAGGTTCAAGTCTGTTCTCTCCTTTAAATTTTTTCCAAGTCCACTGTGGTAGGCAACAAATTTTATTCTTCTCAATGCCTTCTACTTGCCTTGTTTTTCCAGTTTGCCTCACTATGTATTTCAACACTCTCCTAAGAAAAACTGCACACTCTTCTTCTGCATTCTCTCCTTCAGTCATTGTAGTCCTTTAGAGCATCAGACTTTACATCAGACTCTGCCACAGCTATTTCTCTTTAGGCTGTTGAAGTTCTGAGGCCATATACAACTTATTGAATATGTTACTCTTCATAACATATGAAATCATATGATTTCAACTGGTGAAGTCATTGTAAATATTTCTATTGAAAGCCATGAACAAATGCTTGTATTTCTGAATTTAACAGTCTCTGAAATGTGATTTTATGTCACACAGGCAGTTTTCTTTCATTAAAAGGAATGTAATGAATTATTTATTACTCTATGTCACTTTTGAGTAGTGATAATGAACTTCAGAGATCCCAATTTTTCTTTCTGTATCTGGTCAGCTATGAATGGAACCTGGTTCAAATCAAAATTTCAGATTGCACAAGCCGGAAACAAATAGAGGAGAAAAGAAAAACAGAATCTTTATTCTTCATTTAATCTAGATGTACATTTAAAAAAGCCAAAAATCCAATCAATAAAAAGGATCAGTGAAATCCTCATCAATAATATTTTTAAAATGCTAATTAATTTCTAATATTTAAATGGAGTAATGTCAAATAAAGTAGTTTAAAATATTTGCAATCTCTCCAACATCACTTTTTTTCTAGTTTTAGTTCCCTTTATTTATTGTTATAACTATATTTACATAAAAATATCATACATTTACGAAAGCCAGTGATGGGTTTCCAGAATTGTAAGGGTAGAAATTACTCTCCCATTTGACTTTTTTGACTGTCACAACACCAAAAAGGACCTTATAATATCCAGCTATCAAATGGGTCGTCAAGGTAATAGTGCAGCATGGCAGGAACTGATTGGTTATTGTGTTGTGGGGCCAGTGTCTGAAGCAATCTTTGGACAATTTCTGTCGAGGACAAGGTTTCAGATTTTGAACTCTGCTGGTTAAACAGAGTTACTGCTGTGAGTCTTTATTAAGGTTGAACAAGCAGAATCTGCTGATCTGCCAGTTGTTCCAAAAGATTGTGCTCCCGTTGTGAGAATACTTCACCTCTTTATGCATGACTGACCTTCTAGTGGGATCCTGCTGCGAGATGTGAATGTGGCCATTGCAAATAGACTGCCAGCAGAACTCTAAGCAATGGATATCCTAGCCAAGCTTTTGCAATTATGGGCAGCAATACTGAATTATATAGTCTGTCTTAAAATTACCACGCCATTTCAAAAAACCTACAAGTGATTACTTGGTTTCCTAGCAAATTTCTATTCTTGTAGACATCAAATAATTTTAATTGGCCAAATCTATTTGTGGGAAGGTTTTTATGCATTTCAGACAAAAATCCGTATATAGTCATTGCACTAATTATTTCTTTCTAATTATTTTTCTGTGAAACATATAGCTGACAATGAGAATGCTGTATTACAAACTCATTTGCTTGGAGTCCGTCATAGGAAATTTTTACACCTGGCCAGTCCTTTCTCTATGAGATTGGAGATAAAACTTCTTTTTTGTCAATTTTATTAACCCTCCAAAAATAACCACCAATTTGAATAAGAACTAACACTCCTGTATTCATTTCTCCAGTGATGCCTTCTTTGCTAAAATCCCTAGAGACCATCGTTCTGTACCTGGAAGACCTAAATGTTGATGGTTGTACAGAATGGAGGAATACATCCCAATTTCTTCCTTGGCAAAGTGTATGATGGTGACAGTTTATACTTGCAGAGTGTTCCTGCATTGAAAATTATATTCTCAGTTATGTACATCTGAACTCTTCATTATTGCTGCAAAATGCTAGTAACTTGAGAAGAATTACTGCATTTGGTAAATTATAAACACTTTGCAAACCTATAACATTCAGTTATATATGTGACAAAACCAAGAACTTTTATTTGGATTTTTTTCATTCACATATGTTTTTCTTTTTTTTACAGTGGAAAAATATATCTTAGAGATATATAATTCCTTCGTTTAAATGAGGAATAGAACAATTCTGTAGAAATAAGACAGATGACTGAAAAACAAGCTTGTAAAGGATAAGAAATACCAGCATAATTTTTTGGGGTAATAAATACGTCTCTGCTTGTTTGACTGTGCCCCTCATGAATGCAGAGTGTTAACTGTTTTTCAGGGAAGGAGGGTGCATAATCAACAACTTAATTTCTTAAGGGGTATTTACGCAGAGTTAAGTCTGCTTTTAAAACTTCTTAGTAAGACACTCTCATTCTACCTATGTTTTTTAAATAGTACAGGATGGTGTCGCAGTCTGGGTCAATATGTGTGTTTCTGGTCTTTGACATATTCTCTCATTTTTAAATTATATTTCACAGCAGCGCTCTGTTGCCATTATTCAGCACCAGGATTTGGTGAGAAAGATCTTCACTGATTAATCTGGTTTTAAACTAAGTTCCTGTAACATATATCTGAAACATCATTTGTGGGAAGTAATTTTGATATACAGAATGGGGATTTAAATGTAAATCATGGCATGAATATTTAGCTGACTTGTCTCTTTTAATTTAATTATGGATCTTTATTTCACGACCTTTCCAGTTTTAAACCATGTGTGTGTTTACTTTTTTATCTTCATCTTGTTTTTAAAATATGTCAAATTTCAAGTAAGTCCTTATCTGAATTATCCTATATTCTATCATTGTCACCAATAAAATTCAATACAGTTATCCATTTCTCTCTGTTTCGTACTTTCTTTTACAAAAACAATTTATTTATTTTCTCATGCATATGAAATTTGCATCCCTGAGTAGAATTAAGGGGCCTGCTTGCCTCTCAGTTTGGCTGTGAGCTGTAGAATGGAATTGAAATGGCTCTCAAGTGTTGGAAGTTTTACTGTAATTGCATGGAGCCTTAGGTCAGAATTAGAAAGGAAATATAGACGAGCTGGAGGAAATATCTAACCTTCCCTATAGTTTGGTCAGGTATAATGCAATTGTGTTCATTTAATCAATTTTAACTATCTCACAAATTTCTGCGGTAATCACCCCCTGTACTCAGTTGCTAAGATCAGTACACATTCTGTTTACCAGAGCTGCACTTTGTAGGAGCACTGTGGAAGTTTGGACATTTGATTTCTGAAATAAGCTTTCCTTGATTTAAATAAAATGTACCACAAGAAGTATGTATTTTTTTTCCAATTTTATTTATATTAACAGATTTATGGGTATGCACCACAAGAAGTATATTTTTTTTTTCAATTTTATTTATATTAATAGATTTATGGGTGTTTATAATGGCTTAATTTTTGTGTTATTCTTTCTGATTCAGAGTTGCATTTCACACTCTTACCAAGTTTCAGGATTCATTATTCACTGGTTGGTGATAGAGAATTCTATAAATGCAACATAGTTTGATTGTTATTGAAGAGAATTCTATATATGTAACATAATATGATTGTTAACTAAGTTACTTGCAGGATTACTGATAAAAATGTGTTTATGTTTCCCTCTCTTGTGGCCTACTACAATTAGGAGAATAACTATCATCTTTAGAAAGGAGTATCTAAAGTGTGTTTGTTATGTATTGGTAGTTTATTGATACAACATTCCCCAATGTTGTATATTTTGTTTATTGTAGCCTTGTGAATCCTAATTTTTTTCTTTAATTTTCCTGAATCAAGAAGATTATCAGGGTGGTACTGACACCTTTGATTTTCAGTGCCCATTTATTCCTGCTAAATTAATAGAACAGGTATAATCCTTCCAGCTCCCATGGTAGAGTTTTGAGCTTGGATAATGAGAACCTGTATAATGACATTCTTTAAAGAGCAAAATTACAGCTAAGTAATTTTCTCTTTCAGGTATAATATTGCAATCTCTTGAGTCTGGGCAGCACTGTCATTAAATATGCAGATACATTACTATGGAGCCACCTTTTCCTTCAAATTGAGGTTCAAAGATAACTGAAAAACTTTTAAAGCTTCAATACTGTCTAATTCAATTTCAGAAGCGAAAATTGCAAGGGAGTTTTAAAATTACTATCAAAATCTTCTGAACCTAAACAGAAGAGTTTTGTCAAGGTACATATAAGTCAAGATTTTTTTTTTACGTTAGCTCTATTTTCTTCCTTTAATTCATAGTTTATCACTGTTATTCCCTACATATGTATCGCTGTGCTGGGAGCATCTTCCTTTAATTAATTCAAAGCATCTATCATTATTTCTCTTACGAAGTCAAGGAACGTGTTAATGAGTCTTCTAGAGCAATGTGTCAGTTTTTAAAGTCCATTAACTTTCTATGACTTTTTGCATACTAACACTCATTATGAAATTATTTTCCCTGATCTTGAAATTCGATTTAAATTCCAACCATGAATTTTCAGTGAGGGAACATGGTTTTTAATTGCTCAATCTTTCTAGGCTCAGTACAGAACTCAGATAAGAAGTTTCATGTTATATTTTCAAGGTCTTTTTCACACATTTTCAATGACAAATGATCAACATGAGAAAAAAATCATCCTTATAAGATTCAAAGCTTTCAGAAAATAAAAGTTCCTCTAGAATTTGTTATTATTTCAGATGCATTGTTACTGACATTTTCTTGCAATTATTTCATTAAAACGTTCTTAGTTCCAAAGGCTATGAGTACAAAGCCCAGCAGATCTTCCAAAATTATTCCCTTATGTCATATTTTGTCTTTGGTCCACAGAGAGGAAATATCATCTCCTTTTGCTAGCTCTCTTGAAGAATGCCACTTTTATTTTTGTCATGTCAGAACTGCATATGCACATCATGAGATTTATCATGCAAATAACAGGAAGAAAATCTAAATTAGCTTTAAATCCTTATTTCCAGGTCTAGCTGATAGTTTTAATAAGCTTCAGTCTCTCTGTAAAGAGCCCTGATCTGCTCACAGAACCACTCTTTTTTTAGGTTTTTGACCAGAAAGAAAACCAAAAAATGTGATCCAGATAAGAACAGAAGTGTGACAGTGTGTCCTCCAGTCTACTTTAAGTGATAAACAGAATTATAGGATGCACACAACATACTGGCAGGTGAGTTTAAATGCATAACTGGCACATAAATTCCACAGAAGTTCTAGTATTCAATACAACCTTAAACATTCCATTGGACATTTGAATAAAGCACTCAACAAAACCCACATACCTGCAGGAAATAACCAGGCCATGTGGTAGTCAGTCCCAGGGTTTTTAATCATAGCAGAACCAAGTGAGTTATTCCCAGAGTTTTGAGCAATTTGCTATTTATCTTCATTTCTTGATGAAAAGTCACTGCAACCTAGTAAGATTTCAAAATTTCGCAGCAGATGCTTTACTTTAAACTGAGTGATTGTGGAACTGAAACAATTTTCATACTGAAACCACACTCTACTATGAAGATGTAGTTTGTCAAAATCAGCATTTTTGTTTGTTTGTTTTTAGTAAAAATAAATTTTCAGTTACTTTGGGGAAAAAAAACATTAGTTGAGATGGATGTAAATCTAGTCGTAAGGACATACCACTGGTAGGTGGGTTTCGCTGCGTTCAGGAGCTTTATTTTAATTTTTTAAAGAATGAACTTTAGACAACAGTGGATCCAACTTTCACACTAATGGAAGAACCAAAGATCTCCCTTGAGTTATGCTGCAGTAGGCTTTCCCTTTGGGTCACACAGTGGTGGCCATTTATTCCTTTCTGCTCTGCTTTAAACCATGTGGTTGTCACTATGAACCAATGTCATGTGCCTTGTAGTAGCAGTAAGAAGTGCTCCGTTTTCCCTGTCATGGAGGGAATTAGGTATAATCTTCATCATAGCAGCGCATCAAGAAACATGGTAGTGTCATAGAGAGTTAAAAGCATAAGATAATAGAAATGGGTAAGTTTCCACTTCCCTAGTAAAATAGTTTTTGCTACATTCACTTTCAAACCATCTCTAAATCAAGTGCTGAGCTGCTGCTCAGGTTGTCTTCAGTTTCATTAAGCTCTAGTTTTATTATATTGATGTGCCAGGAGCAATAGTATCTGCCAAAATAGTGCTGATAGTTAAATTTATGCTTGAACTACAGTTGCCCTGAAATTAAAACTGGAAAACAATAACAACCCTGTAATTAATATGTCAGATCTTATTAGATCCTGAAAACTGGCTATACTTCATTTCGAGGTTGGCAAAAATGATGAGCATTATCTATATGCAGTTAAACACCCATGACACTTTTGTTCCTTATATGGTTTCCATATAATGATACATTTCATTTTTTTGCCAGGGATATAAACATGGCAACTAATCAGATTTGGCATAATATTTAACTGGTCTCGTACACACTTTTTGTTTTAGTAAAATTCTCCATTCCATTTAAATCATTGCCTTCAATCACAGCTAATATTATTTGTCTCTATTTAGGAGGTAAAAATTTGGATTTCCCTTTGGTTGTGCAACAGCTTCTATAGTAAAAGTGAGAGCAGCAGTGCAGACTGCTTAATTCTAGTAGTTGTACCCTTGACTGACTACTATTTGAATGATGAAAAATTAGCAGCTGCCTTTATTTACTCTCAAACAGACAATTGGATTTTCTTCTGAATATCAGTTTAGTGTATTGATACTACTTCCTCAAAATCATGCCATCACTTTTCAAAGTTGCAGTAGGTTGAACTCTCATGGCTCATTGGTTATAAAAACATCCCCTTCAGAGTCTGAAGAGACCCTCTGCACTCATGGCTGCTCCATGTCGGATATCTGAGAGACACAGCCAGAGCAGCTCAGGGCATCCTGTCAACATCTCTAAAGAAAACTCTGCATCTGGTCTTCACATCAAGGATCCCTTGGTTACAATCAGTTTCTGGTTTTCTTTTTTTTTAAATCATTCTATACTAATTCAAGTAAAGTTCAATTTAATGGACTTGTGAGGAAATTCTGAAAACCATGGAGTCAATACAGAAGAAATATATCTTCCAGTTCCTCTTAGAAGGGGAGAAGTTGTTCCCTTACCAAGGAAAAAAAAACCCTTTTTTTAATATATGATAACAATTCTACTAAAATTTACATAGAACTCCATTCACATGCAAGAAATCCTTTACAAGGAGGAATAGCATACATGATAATAGGGCTTTTATATACCATACATCAAAACAGACAATGATAACTTGTATAAAATAAATTGCTACCTTCATATATTTTAACTTTTTATAGGAGTTGAGCTAGTGTTTAAGCATTTTCTGAAAATGAACCAATACATCATATTAATAAGATTATTTGTTTCATGTTCACTTCTCAAAGTTTATCTGACTTCACAAATTAGTAAACAATTTGTCTATAACGATTGCTAGAGTTACTCTGATTTATTATTTAGAGTTACTTGTTTAGCAAGACTTAATGGGTTCATGTAATCCAGTTTTAGAGCTTTCTTCTATATGAACTCAAGAAAATATTTTACTTAAAATATCTACAGTTACTAAGTCTGATGACGAATAGGTAAGGTTATGCAAAAATGCATATGAAGTTATATTGATGTAAAGATGTATTGCAGGGCTTCTGCTTAAATTTAAGACTAAAATATGTTCTTAATAAGATTGCTGTCAACCTCCATCACCCATAACTCTAGGTGTCAAAAACTGAGGACTTTGAAATATGTTGAGAAAATAATTTAAAAAACAAAAAACAATAAACCCAAAAAAATTTAAAATGGACCAGAGAAACTCACAAAAAAAGAAGCAACATTTTATAAACTGAATGAATATTTTCTGATTTTACATTTAATTAGACCATATCTGATGTTCTAAGTTATGCTTCTGAAACACATACTACTGTCATTTAACTAATAAAGAAGAGTTGAATGTGAGCCAGCAGTGCCCTGGCAGCCAGGAGGGCCAACCCTGTCCTGGGGTGCATCAGGGACAGCATCACCAGCCAGGCAAGGGAGGGGATTGTCCTGCTCTGCTCTGCGCTGGGGCAGCCTCACCTTGAATATTGTGTGCAGTTTTGGGCACCACAGTGTAAGAAAGTTTAAACTATTAGAGAGTGTCCAAAGGAGGTCTACCAAGATGGTGAAGGGCCTTGAAGGGAAGCTGTATGAGGAGAGGCTAAAGTCGCTTGGCATGTTCATCCTGGAAGAGACTGAGGAGAGACCTCATTGCAGTTTATAAATTCCTCACGAGGGGAGGAGGAGGGGCAGACTCTGATCCCTTCTCTATGATGATGAGTGACAGGACCCAAGGCAATGGCCTGAAGCTGCATCAGGGAAGGTTTGGGTTGGATATTAGAAAAAGGTTCTTTATCCAGAGAGTGGCGGGGTACTAGAACCGAACAAGGTTGTTTTCATGGCTCCCTAGTTTGGTCTAGCTAGTCCTTAGCTAGCCAGTGAACTAGATAATTCAAGTGGAAGATCTAGATGATGTTTGAAATTCACTAGCTAGCATCTTCCAAAAGCTTACAAATAACCAGATTTTTTCTGAGAATGAAAATTTATTTTCTGGAATGAGTCATAAACAACAAACAGGTGATTTCTTTTTACTTTGGTATACTCATGGTAAGCTCTGGATGCTCAGACAAAAACCTAGCCTGACTTTTCCGGTAATAATAAACTCATCTATCTTAGCTACACGAAATCACCCTTCTGAAGGGAAGCTATTGTAACTTGTATAATATCAGAACAACTGGACCATTATAAAAGTACTTTCATCTTGAACAATTTCTATTAAGAAGTTCTATATCTTGTTAAGTTATTGGGTCTCATAAATCAAATGCTAGATTTTCTGTCAAGTCACACTTTCCCTTAACAGGAGGTTAGTTTCCAAAAACAGCTGTGTTACTTGAGACGTGTAACTTGCAGATCAGTGAAGTGAAAGGCTCACCTCAGCTGGAAATGATATTTTACTCCCAAACAGTCATTATGGGATACGATGTGACAAGGCATGCCCTTCACTTCACTGACGTGCATACCATATGGCACAAAATGCCACAACCTGTTCAGGTTTAGGATGTGCAACTCATGCAGCTGCATAACTGTATTTTTTTTCCTTTTCACGTAAGCATCAGTGTGAAACTGTGAAGCAGGAAGAAACTAATAGGACAGTGTTTCAGTCAAGTGATTCCTACCCATAAACGTAATTCAAAGACCCAAACCAAACTACTTATATGTCTCCATATAAGAGACAAGAGCCTGCAATGGTGTGAATGGAAAGATTCACTGCACTAAAGTGGAAAATATCTCTGTTATGTACCTTTTCTGGGGTAGAAATGAATTTGAATTAGCTAAAAACTATTTCAGACATTTTTCTGTTATCTGCAAGTCAGAAGAGGAGCACATCATTATGTACTCCACCTTCTCCTGGGTCAGTTTCTACTAGGTGTCTGTGCTTCACACAGCCTTTTGAGCAGTAGGATATGGTAGTTGGGAGTGATATGGAGAATGTATTGATTGAATTTAAATATGGCTCTGTGGAGCTGCATTTACTAAACCAACCTAATTTTTTTTTTTTTTCAATTAAGGTGTACTAGACATAGTAAAGGATTTTTATTTAGATTAATGCAGTGACTGAATATATTTCAAACTGATATAGAATATAATTTTTCAATGTTTTAAATTTTTGTCATTTAAACATAGTAAAAAAATTGACAGTATTTGTTAATTCCAATTTATGATTCAGCGTGATTCTGAAGGATTTTATTGAGTTATTTCCAGAATTTGTATAAGTATCCACTTACAAGTTCCAAGGTTTTTTGTATATATACTAATGTAGCAGGAAAAAAACAAACAACACCCCCAATGAGTGAGTTAGAACTTGTGCTTGACTTGCATGACTTCCATGGTTGAATTTTGAGAGAACAAATGTGACACATATAAATTAATTGAATGATGAAGACCAAGTTTACTAATTCAGTCTTTAAGTAAGGTATCTATTCCTACTCTTCTGGCCTCTACAAGTTACCAAGAATTTCAGAAAAAAACCCTTTTCTTACAGGAGCGGTCATTATTCCCACTTTCTTCATGCCAAAAGTATGATGACAGTTGTTCCGAAAATCCTTCTCTTGGTTTCAATTAACACCATGCAGTTATGAGTATTAAACATAAGGATTTTTTTTTTTGCTTTAAGGGTGATTCAACAAAAGTGGAACAGGTTGTTTAGAGCATTGCAGAGTTTCCATCTGTGGAGATTTTTCAAAAGATAGATGGACATGATCTTGTGCAGGGGTCCTGGCCTGAACAGTCTCCAGAGGTCCCTGCCAGCCTCAGCAGCCCTGTGGGTCAGTGAGGCTATGCCATGGGACTCACATCCCAGAAGGGCCTTTGGTGGTAGAGGAAATGCCAACTGCTGTAAAGAAAGAAAAAAACCAAAACTGATTCATTGATGTTTTAAAACATCCTACATTCAATTCATGAGAACAAAATGTGTAAGGCTAATTTTCTGCTTGTTTATAACCAAACTTTTACTCTCTCCCTATATGCCTAATAACAAATGTTTTAGGTATTTCTTGTGTGTGTGCCATCAGAATTTTCCTCTATTTATAATTTTTTTTTTTACATTTGTAAGAGCAGAATTATTTTCTCTGAGCATAGGCAAGAACATTCACCTATAATCCTGTGAAACTAGACAATAGCTCTACTATAATATTCTGCTAGGAAGTTCTGCTACGGTCAAGCAAAGTTGAAATTTCTCTGGATTTTTCAGAGACCATAAGTCTGAGATCTCCCCCATCCCCAGTATCAGAATGGTATGCCTTAGAATAAACATAAAAAGCACTAATTGCACTTCCATTTTTCACTTGGACATCAAATTTCTTGTACCAAATCTTCCCAGAAGAAAGGGATTATGTTTTAAACAACTTCACATTTCTTTAAAGCAGTCTCATTAAAAAAGAAGAGAGGTGGTTTCAGTTATGGTACTTAAATCTGGGGTAAAACTATCAATTATTGAAATTCATTAATTAAGCAAAATATTTGCTGAAAGTTGCTGCACACCTCTCTCAGTTTGAAGATTTTTCTATCAAAACACAGTCTCATTAAAATTTTACATGCTAATCAGTATGCTTACAATTTCATTTTATGAGTCTACAATTTTGCACTGAGGTTTTGAATTCTTTTCATTATAATTTTATGCCAATTAACTCAGAGGGGAAAAATGTAATTTACAGGTTTGCATAATTGCCCAGATGTTAAGATGTAGCACAAGTTGAAAACAGAAACAAAGGCTTTTTAAGCTTACAATTTTAAAAAAGAAAATAGCTTACTTTAGTTTGTTTTTGGCTGCTAGTTTTGCAAATCTGTTTTTGGAGTTAACATACAGTTTTTTGACTTTGATTAAAATCCAGAAGTTGCTTTAGTATTCTAGTTTTCAGTACAGAAGCTTTGAAAGGAAGACTTGATGGAAGCATGGAAATCTGGGATTTTAAAAAACACAAATCATGTACTTTCTACCAAAGATAACAGGATGGTTAAAAATCTCACACTTCAGGTTTCAAAAACTTTTTTTTCAGGGATCTATGAGGAACTATGAACTTTTCTAGAGCATGTTTTGGAGAAGAGGCATCAGATCACTTAAAAGTTTCTATGTTTTTATTAAACACCAAGTGTTCACCATTCTTGAAGACAATATTTTGGAATACATTGATCATCATCATGGAGACTCTCTGATAAGTGTCAGAAGACTGAGAAAAATTGCTTTAGATAAGAGTGGAGGAAAGAGAACGACAAAAGTGTTTTCCAAAAAGAAGCCAACAGCATCTTACATGCAACTTATATAAAAAGGAAGCTGTGATTTATACCAGAAGAATCTTAGTTTTAGGGGAAAAAAGTACTTTAAAATCAATTCCCAAATAAGTGGATATCTTCTGAAAAGCACATTTTTCTCTTACCTGGCTTCATATAGGATACAAAAACTTATGTAAGAGAAGGTAGATAATGTTTCATTTAAATTTCCTCTGCTACACTCATACACACACAAAAAAAAAGAAAGAAAAAAAATCCCCATAATGGGTTTATCTATTTTCCCTTACTTCAGCTTTTATATAAAAGCTAAAATACATGTCTGAATTGTTGCGATTTTTCCTCTGAATTATCAGATCTGCTATTACCTCCTGCTGATGCACTCCCAACTTCAGAAATGGACAGCCTACAATCATAATTGAAAGCATCACTACTATTTCTGTACCACTAAAGCATTATTCAAAGTAGTTTTAAGGATCCTTATGCATTCAATGAACATTTTATTTATATAATTAAGAGGTTAAGCTGTTTTCTTGATGAAGCTCCTAAAATACAGTAGAAACATGAAAACAAACTAAATTTGACAATGTGTTTGAATAGTTTAAGGGGAAAAAATAATGAAGATATGGAGATGTGCATTTTAATTGTCATGAAGTACTATCCTCTATTGTATTAATAGGAATTATGTGGGTTCTAACTCTTAATTATTGATGTATGTGTGTGAAAGAGTGTTCTAATATTAAAATATATATTTGCAGGACACCTTTGATCAAATCCTTTTGAGTGTAAACGAAAGCTGCAATGTCATAATCCTTGAAAAATTTTACCAGTTTCTCTAGTATATTCTATCATGTTATGCTAGTAAAGCCATTATATATGGACTTCTCTTAAAGAAAAAGATGAGCACAGACACTAGAGGTTAGTGAATACTGCTAAAAGTCTCAAAGTACTTCAGAGAGACAAGCAGAAGGGTTTAGTTTCTATTTTTTTTTTGTCTTCAAGTTTCAGAATTAACAAAAATATGGGCTTTTTAAGAACCAATTGTTCATATAAAGTTAAATATGTGGCAAAATTAAGGGCATATATTTCAATAATAATGCTCAATTTAAATTATAATAGTAATAAAAGCATTAATGAGAAGCATGGACTCCTAGTCTTCAATGTGCAATTCATTTTGTTATAAAAACAGGTCTACCCATGGTTGGAGTTGTACAGTTGACACCAAACAACTAATATCATCTGCTTGCAAATGACATTTGCTTCCATCTTTTTACCTAACATTCTCAGATAGAAAAACACAGATTACTATAAATAAGGAAAAAAATTTCAATGTTTTTCAACTTTCTTTAGTCATTCATCTAGCAGCACCCTGCTGGAGTTTGTTTCTCTGGTTTCTGTCATGCAATCAAATTTCGTCTCACCCACTGTTTATGTAATTCTTTCACAGACAAAAAGGAAAAATTGAAGGAATGTTTTAAGCTAAATAAGTACTACCCACTTTTCATAATTTCTGAGGAAACCATTCCATTTCATTGATTCAGTAGGATAAGTATGATTATATATGTACTAATAGAGTACTATTATCCTTGTATGCAGTAAAAGACAGCTGAGGGAGTACATTTGCAGCAGTAGGGTGAAGTGAAATGATGTCTCAGAGTCCCTGGACAAGTTAGATTTGAACAGAAGTAATGAAATAATGCAAAGGTCCAGCAAGAATAGGAAGATATCACCAGGAAAACAATGATGTAGTAGTGAGGCAAAAAGAGTGGAAGCAATGACCAAGGACAAGAGAACAATGATCCACTGGGTAAATAATAAAATGAGCCAGACATGGCAGGAAAAGGAACTCAGCTGAACTTAGATGAGTTGAAATTGTAGATTCAGCCAGCAAGGCAGCAAAAAAAAAGAAGGGTTTGTGACAAATGATGGCGAATGCAAAGTATTCATCCGTACCATAAATGTTGGAACTAAATATACCTAGTAGAATAGTGAAGGGCAGTGTCTCAAACAATTACATGATGTGAAAAAGAAATAGCTCTGCACATACTGACATCTACATTCACGGAAGCCCTTAAAGTATTTCTCTGAAGGGAGCTCAGGAGTTCTGTAGACACTGGTTATATAGACATTCCAAACAGGTAGTGTCCAAACTAATTCCTCACAAGTAAATGAGTTGACATTATTTTTCAAAGAAGAAAGGGAGAAATCCCTCCTTTATGAGAGATAAATAAGGTGGGGAGCATTTTGTGAAGCAAGTTGAGAGGGGGGGAAATAGCAAGTGAATAAGACTGGCACCATTCTTGCAAATAAAATAAGTTTTAAAAATTAACCTCAAATATCTTTATCCTGGGGTGTTCCAGCCCTGACCTTTTCTGCCGATTCTCATCACTACATGGGTGTTTGTTCCACGGTGACAATGTCTAGAATCTGCAATGCAAGAAGATTCTTTACAAAATGGTAGATTATGAAAACTTTTTCTTTCCCTGGAGGAGTTTTTAAGGTGATTGTCACTGTTTTTAATTCTCAGTAGTCCATTAGCCAAAACAACTATACCTAGGAGTGGATATATCATAAACATATGAGTGATTTTCTTGTTTCTCATTCTTACTGTTATTTCACAGATAAAGCTCACTGAGGAATTCTTGGGATTTGTGATATTGATATGAAAGAAGAAAATGAGGTGGAAAGCAATAAAACTCTAGAAGTCTGATCTAATGATGAACTGTGAATACTGACAGCTCCCAATCTGGAATCTATATGACTGTTTTGATATGATGAAACATGGTAAAGAGGAAAAGAAGCTAAGTGAGGTAATTTAATCTAAAAATATGACTTGAAATTGATTCTCCAGATCTGTCATCCAAATAGAAACAATGTAGGTCTTTTTATTGTCCTACAGAGTATTATCATTATAATGCAGGTATTATAATTTACCTCAGCGAGTTTCCCTATCTTTCAGAAAATATGTCTTTCCCATCTTTAAGTGCCTTTAACGGTCTTTTTCCTCCGCCCAGGTTAGTATTTTTTAATGAACATCTTAGTGAAAAGATACATTTTGGACCTGATCACAGACACTGAGAAAATTTGGATTATTTTGGATCAAAACCTTATTTTGATAAAAGTAATCTGCCACAGAGGTGGATTTAGGGTGGGTACTGGGAAGTTCAAAATATACTCTCCAGACTCATAATTTTGTTTATTCTACCTGATCCATATCTTATTCTCATCCTACTGTAGCATAGGAGCACATTCTGAGAGTCTTCTTGCAGAAATATATGTGATTAAGATTGTGCTTAATTCAAAAAGTAAATTAAAAACTTTTTCTTACTTTTTTTTCAATATTTTAAAAAAAGAAGATTAAAACCCTATTCTGAAAGGTTCTTTGGTTCCCAAAATAATTGCAGTTTATTGAAAACACTCTTTAAATATTTTGTTTCTTAATATTGGTTGAATTTCTATAAGTCATTCCCTAAAACCATATCCAAACAGGATTTGAAATACACCTTTAAAACTTTAAAACAATATCTGCAATTAGCTGATTTCTGCCTCCCTAAGAGAAAATATGGGAATATATCATATACAAATAAGGCCACTTATGGAAATGACAGTTTAGGACATCACTTTTGTAGTTAGTTTCTTATACTTAGATATTGTTTAGATTTCATTCCCTTGACTTCAGTGACCAATGCTTTTCTACAGATATAATTAACATCTTCATAAAATAATTTTTTTCAGAAAGTAACCAAGTGGAGTGAAAAAAAACAAAATCAGAATCAAAATTGACATCAGCTCCAAGGTATAAAAAATTTATTGAATCTCTGATATTTTAGATTCCAAGTTCTGTTGAAAAATGTTAAATAAAACTATTTTTGAGATAAATCTGTTTGCCCCCCACCTTAAAGCACGATCATTGAATAGTTCTGCTGTGAAAGAAAATTGTGGAGTTCTATTAACAAGATCTGTACTTGAAGACCACTTTTAAATCATGTTTATTCCAAATAAACGAGACAAAAATCCTTTATGTGCAACACTCTAATCTGTCGAAAGTTTTTTTCTTCTTTCTTTTTCTGTTTTTTTTTCGTTACAGGACATAAACTGAAAATCACCATGTGTGATTACATAAATTATTTTAAGTGCACCAAAATATGTAGGGAATATTTATTCTTCTATTGCTGCATGAAGTTTCAAATTTATTAGCAATTGCATATTTATTATCATCACAGAACTAAACCCATAAAGAGACATCCATCTGATTTGTTTTTACAACAAACTTTTCCCTAACGAAGATTTCAATAAACCTTTTTACAAAATTATTGAACTGTTATGACCAATTCTTAATCTGTGAGTTGTGTAATTGCAGTATAACTAAAACAACAGAAGTTCTTTTTTTCTGAAGTATAAATATTTTGTTAGATCTATCAAAATATTTGAAAATGTTCACTTTAACAAAATACCAGATGTGTCTGGTGACAGATGGATGAGACAAACTTATTTAAATTACAGTCTGGATCCATTTTAACAGTCAGAATCCAACAACTGGAGGATATTGTTTGGTGTCTTGTTTGAAAAAGTTGATTTTAGCCAACTTTTAACAAATTATAGACTACTTCAAATGATTACCAACAGGAGCTCTCAGTTAAATCCATGAGGCAACAGGACTAGAAACAGGTGTCTGTTTCAGCCCTGGAAATGATCTTGCAAATAGACATGGAGTGGTTGTACTCTTTAGCCTAATTTTCCATCAAGAATGCATTTTATCCTAAGTTTTATTGACTGTTAGACACCCTATATCATTAACTATTTTTTTCAAATTTGTCTTTCTGAATAGTTTCACTCCCTTTTAATCTTGGTTTATCTCTGTGCTTTCTTCTCTCTTCCAGTTAACAAAGGAAACAATTTCTTGGTCTGAAATAGAGAACTAAGACAACTTTACAGGTTCCTTTATCTAGAAAACATGCCCTAGTTTATCCCAACTCTATATCAAACTAAGAACAGGGCAAAGGACACACACCAAGTTCTATCCTCTTTGGAAAGAAAACGTGAGTGCACAACCTAGACAGAAATAAGGTCATGCCCTGTAAAAGACCTTAATTTATTGATTGCAAATACATGATATATTTTTAGAGGTTTGGACCGGCTATTTACACAGGACTCAACTGTAATTATCTAACTGTGAAGAAATGTAATTAGAATATTTATCTTGATAATAATTTTCTATTTATAACATTTTTAAATGATAAAAATAGTGTGCTATGTGCTGGACTAGATATTTTTCCTTAAATAAACTATTTAATACAGTATTTTTCCCATAAAGGAAGTAACTTTAAATACAGACATATTTGCTGTATTTCAATTAGTTATTGAGAATACCATGATCTCTCAATAACGAAGTTGATTGATATATTCAATGGTGAGGATGGTTTAATTTCAGATCCTTATCAATTTGCCCACTTTTCTCATCTGCTTGAATGTGCACTTATAATAAAATTCTTGACATCTCACAAGTAACAAAATTTTGCCTTTGGCAAATAATAACTGAATCTTGCATATATATTTTCCAGTCTTGTAGGTTTTATTTCAAAGAAACTGAAAAGTAATACCATATTAAAATGCTTTAAAGTTTGTAAATATATGAGTTTATTTTAGATCATTCTAGTAACAGAAGTAAGACAATATAATAAATATATCAAATCAATGAAAGACTTCAATAAACTGTGATATTCTACTGAAAAGCAATTTGAAAAATAACATCATTAAAAATGCTTGCAAGCCCCCAAAGCCTTGTATTAAGGCCAAGATCCCTGGAATTACAGCCTTAACCACCTTCATTAAGTTTTACCTGAAAAATAGAAAAAACCAAACTTATAAGCACATGTATGATAAAAAGCTGGGCAGTTATCAGGACATTGGAAGCATAGAAGTGTCAAACTAGCCTCATCTATAACAACAGATTTAGGATTGGAAGAAGCACCCAAAAGGTAGATCTCGACTAAGAGACAATAAAATGAGCTTCTTATGAGTTTACAATGTGATGCACAAAAATATGATCATGATATTGCAAGATAATATAAGACTAATTGGTCAGTCACATGCAAAGAACCATTATCATTTAATACATTTCCATTTGCACCAAATGATGTTTGGAATATTCTAATTAATATATTCATCAATTAAATACTTAATGAAGAATTAAAAGAAAATTAATTATCTCTATGTCCAAACAGATTGAACCAATAGAGAAGGGCACACTTTGACTAAATAACAGGAAAACAGAATTGCGACTCTTAAGATGTTTAATTATGAGACTAAATTGGAAGAGAATGTAGCACATGCAGCATCAAAGAATCAATTGCCAGTACAGGTGAAGGTATGTTTCCTTGTATTAGTCAGAGAAAATAGACTGGATGACCTGCTGAGGATCCTTTTAGTCTATCATTCTATTAGAGAATTTCAGACCAAATCTGGGACAATAATTACAAATGTTTGTATTTTTTTATGTGCAGTGCTAGTGTTACTAGTTCTACTTCCTTTCTTGTTCTTTTGTGCCACCAGTTCTTAATATCCTTGCTTTTGCAGAACTAAAATTAGTGCTCATGAGGGTATATCCCCAGCCATCCTTTTAGTTCCTATCTCTGAACCCTTTGTCCTAGAATGAGCTTGCTAGGATTTTCTCTTTCCACAGCCTGCTGTGGCAGCACATTTCAGAAGATTGGTACCTGCTGAGCCATCATTGAGGCAGTTTTGAACTATTCTCTTGTAAGCTTCATTGCATGCCCCTGGTTTGATATGGTAGTATTTAGTGAACCTCTAGGGAAGGATCTGTCTTCAGGTAATCCTCTGACTGCGTGGTTTTGCAAACACAGGCACATCCTGTCAGCCTTTTTCTTACTAAACGGACACATCGAGTCAGTGATTTCAGAGAGATGGGAATTAAGGTTTCAAGATCTGCTTCATATCTGCCAGTTCCAAGTTCAGCATGGGTGAGGTCAAGTTTTTTCCTTAACAATTCCTCATATTCACTTTTATGAAGGTGATCTGCCACCTTTCTACCTTCTGTCTCAGTTTTGTGAGGGTCATCTGCAGTTCTTTGATAATTTTTATAACCTAAAAAAGCCTAAGGGAGCATCTGTGACTGTTCTCCAGGTTACTGGTGAAGTCATTGAATAAAGCTCATACTGATAGTTCTCCTGAAGGAACTACCCTAGAGAGAAATAATTATGTCCAAACCCTTTGCATCCCATCCTTTAATCAACTTGAACCCACTGAATGATCTTTCTCCAATTCACTGACATATTTTTCCCTTTTGTAACTTTTGATATGGGATCTTCTGAAATGCTTCTAAAAATAATTTATGCCCACTGAATCCTCTTCATAAACTTTGGCTCCACAACTCTATAGAAGCCATACTGATTCTAAGCTTTAGTTTATTACAGATGCTTTTGTCAAACCAGTGACAAAAGTCAGTGGCTGATCTCTATTTTACAGAATCTCATCCTTGGCAGATTTTGTGCAGTTAATGATGTCAGTGTTAAAGTCCTCTGCTGATGGTTGTTTGCAATGCTAGGTCATACACTTTGTCTAGCCAACTAGCTGCTTCATCTTTGAGATATTTCAGAGTTCTTGACTGAATGTCATCTGTTTTTGTTGATTTCTTGATATCTCACTCATCTAGATGACATACTCGTTCCTGTGTATTTACTTCAATCTGATCCATCTTCTCTGACCTCTCTGCTTCAGAGAAAGTAAGGGTCAGTTGTTGGTCCTGATCCACACCTTCAGCCAAGATTAAGTCTGAAAAAAAGAATTTATTGATAGTTTTAGTTATGGCCTTGTCAACTGGTATATACTCTACACCAAGCATCCTCACTAATTCCCTAAGTGGTTTCCTGCTTCTGATGTGTTTAAAGTAATGTTTTGCTGTCATTTGATGATGCTTTGCAAAGTTTTAGTTCTGGCTTTTCTGGTCTAGGTCTCTAAATTTTCTCTTTACATTTGACCTGCTGTTTTTGCAAATGTTTCTCTTTTCCCTCTTTGACCAAGCTCTTCAACTCTTTTAGAGGTCGAATTATTAGCTGCAACAGCCTCCTTAACTTCCCCAGGAAGATATGTGAGGAAGTTTTGGACCACTTTGGTTTCTTTTTGAATTATGGCACACAGTCTAACTGGTCTTCTAACAGAGTATTTATAGCAGTCTTCATGTTGCATGTAGACTTTTTAAGCAACTTCATTCTGTCTTTGGAAATTTCTCATTCTTTACAGTTCCGTTTCTTGAAACCATGTGTCAATTTGTGTGATTTATCTCTCTCCCACTGCACTCATAAAAATAATTATGCTGTGGTTTTATTAGAGACTAGCTCTCCCACTGATTCTTCTTGGCTCAGGTTCTTTGCATCTCTCAGGTAAACAAATCCCAAATAGTCTCTTTTTCTGTGAGCTCTAAGACTAATTGTTGCAGTAATCATTTATTGAGTCTGACTTCTGCATCACACCCTTATAATGCATTGATTGAGTCTACTGGAATGGCTGCAACCATCAGGACAAGACACATCCCTTACAACCTCCACTAGTGGTTATTACTTGAGCAGGGTTATGGAAAATAAAGCTCCAGTTGTAGAGAAGGGCAGACTGTGTCAACCACTAGCATTTGTAAACAAATCAAAACCAAACGTAAGTATAAAGAATTTTGTAAATGCTGTAAAGTAAAAGATAACCGTATACATTATGTGGATGAAAGGAACATGCAGGAATTTGTGAACAACACTGCACATTCCAAAACTCTGCTGGAGGAATAAACCCTCAAATCAGAAAGTCACTTTGCTAAATTTTCTCAGGAAACATCAGTAATTTCTTTAAAGTATTATCTTTAACACTAACCTGATATTACAATGAAGTGAAATACTTTCAAAAGTGCTAAAAGATTTACCAGTAGCTATAAATTAGGTAAATTCTTCTGTGTAATGAGGTGTAATTTCAATAAAATGCACACTCAGACCAATCCAGAACTGGATTGTATCCATATTTTTAAGATAATGTGTTATGCTTTAAAAACAGGGCAAGAAGAGTGTTCACAGTTATATGCAACTTGACCATTTTTTGAGTTTTTCTCTTCTGAGAGGTGAAGACATGCATAATTATTGACAGTAATGATTTTTAAGAAAATAAAAACTAAGAAGATCATTTTTCAAGATGTCTGGAAAAGTTTTGTCTTTTTTAAAGTCTGGATCAATACTGCCCTTCTCTTGATGCCAACTTTATTACTCTTTTTCACTTTATAACTTCTATTTATACTGAGTCCTTTGGGTCCTAAACTTCTTTTTCTGCATGTCTAGCTGCTTGTTATAAAACCTTTCTCTTTCAGTACTTTGACAGCACATCAACCAACAAATCTCACTTGTGACAAACTCTAATGATTGAAGCACATATCTTGATTCCTCTCAGTACCTCAACACATTTCTGATTCAATACAGACTTTACTGTTATTAGCTCATCTTGCCTTTTACTGTCTCTTTTCATCCATCAAGCATAAAATACGTGTCACTTCTACAATCATCAGATTGGAAAAGCTGGAGGGGAGGGTGTGTGAGGCAAGAAGAGCAATGTTCTCTTTAGTTTCTATCCTACTTTTTCAATATGCCAGATTAGAAAAAAAAAATTTCTTAATTGGTAATCTTTAACCAGAAAATCTTTATGTTAACTTTATCATTACTTGTGAAAACTATGAAATTAAAATTCTCTTATAAAATGACTTACCATTAGACCTGTGTCTTATCCAAATATTGGAACAGCTAACATAGCAATTCTGTACTTATGAATGTCCTTATACACCTTTTCTGGTAGATGTTACAGCTCATCAGGGTCAACATTTCTTTCACTTTCTTACAGTTGCATCAAACATGACAGTTACAACAACCCTAACTTTAAAGAAGGTCATAAGCAGAATGATTTCAGTGCAAGTAATTACATTGGGTATTTAGACATTTTATTATTGGTTGGGGTTTTTTTATTATCTGTTTTGATATTATATTGACACTGAACTATAGATAACCATGTCAGTTCTGTTCTGTACTTGCATATAAGCACTGAACTAATTTGAATTTGAAGGGGCAGACTATTTCCACAAGAATGTTTCAAGGAATGAAGAGATGCTGAAGGATGTTGGAGAGTTTGAGCTTTTAATAGCTATTCTCAATGTCTATTTCATAGGAAGAGTTGAGCTGGACAAAAGTCAGTGAGTCTACCAGGACAAATCCAGCAAACCATAAATATGTTTGTTAGAAACTGAACCTAAGAGAAAGCACAAAAGGCAAGGGACACATCATTCAGAGTTTTTGGCTTAAAGTGAGGACTGGACCAAGTGAGGACTGGACAGACGGTTGGAAACCCTTATTCACATCAGCCATTATACATTAAAAAGTTAATGAAGTTTTTTACACTCATTCTGTGTAGATCAATTGCTCACAGAAAATCCAAACTGAAAATTATGGATGTAATATTTAGGGACAAATAATTTCATTAAACTAGTTAAATATTCAATTTGTCTTCTATTTTTATTTTTTTCAAACAGTTAAAAAAAATAGTCTTCATTCACAGTTACAGCTTTCGTTTAATACAGTGACTTTTTTTAACAATATGACCTCGTGGCAAAGCAGACGAACATCTTCTCAGACTACATTAGGAAAAGCTAGCAGTGCTAGCAGAGGTGTTCCTTGCCTCTACTCAGCATTGGTGAGACATACAAGAATAAGCTGAGAGAGCTGGAATTGTTTCATCTAGACAAGGGAACGCTCAGGAGGATCTCCTCCTTGTGTATAAATAACTGAGCAAGCTGCCCTACCTGATGTGACTTCAAAGAGTGAAGTTGGACTAAGTGATATTCAGGGATCACCCCCCAAACTCAACCAGTGCATAGATGCCATCTTCCAAATACAGTTGTGAGTTAAAAATGTATTTGCAATTGTTTTGTAATGTGGACTCAAAGAAAGCTTTTCTATATACAGTGAGATGATAGTAGACATCACAGAATTCTTTGACTATAATTATTTCCCAAAAGACACAAAATATATTAATTGTATGTATGTACATATACATATACACACATATATATAGTGTGTGTGTGTATGTATTATAGGTATGCAATTGGATGAGTAGGAAACAAAAACTTAGAAGTGCTATTTGTTACCAGACCTCCTGTGTACAAAACAAATGGGCAGTCAGATAATGTTAGTACCATTAAACTTCACATTCAAAAGAAAAGCAAAATAAATAGCATATTTTTAAGGCAGAGCAGGTCACTAAGACATCACAGAAGAATTTTTCTTTTCTTGCAAATTCAAGATCAACATCATAATTTATTTGACACCCCAATAGAGTTTTTGTTGGGCGAATTCTTCAAGATAATGCATTACATGCACTCTAAAACAAAGTCTGCAAAAGAGTTTTCTGAGGTAGACCTTTGTATTCTGCAAAATAGTAGCAATCCATTAGCATCAGTGGTATGCTGCATACATGCAGAGTTCTACACTGAAGAATGAAATACTGGACTAGTTCCATGAGCTTTCTTATTTTACAATTTTTAGAGAAGACCCTGTGTATTTAAAATGTGGCCTCTATTTAATCTACTCTTCTGGAAATAAAAAAACAACATTTAGGATTTTTGGAGAAAAAAAATATCCAAATCTTCCTCTAAAACAGAAAGGTGTAGTGGAAATTCCTTTAAAGAAATACTACTCAGCTTCTCTGATTGCAGAAAAATATAAACAACCCCAAATGAAGAAGTTCAGACTTCCTAAACATGGGAACTCTCGTTAAAAATGGACTAAGCTCCTTTATTTAGGGTCTCTTTCTCTCCATGTATAAGCTAGTAGCAGATTAATTCTGTCTTTTGCACATGCATGCTTTCTTTTATTTTACTGTCTTTTATCATTGTGCCCTACACTGGAATGTTGAAACCTGAAATCTGGGACTGGACCAGGGTGGTGGTATGAAATAATTTACAGATTTTTCTTGAGGATTGGATACCTACTCAGAAAACCAAGTAGTTTATATTATAAAACATTTGGTGTATTAAAAAATATATATAATTTACTTATCATCAGTGTAAGATTTTTATACACCATCATAGCCACTAATAAATTGCTAATAAATTAATGAAACTTAGATTTATGTTGTCAAAAAAAAAGGAATACTCAGGAAAAATACTGAATTAATTTAAAAACCAATATTCACACAATTTCTATTTGGTAAAAACCCATCAGTCAAATTTCTAATACAGCTGATACTTGCTAGAATTTTATCTTATTGCCTCTACTTTATGTGTTTACATGGATGTCTAGCTGCAAAAAGCTGCATTTCAAACTGGCTTTCACATTGATATAGATTATTTTGAAAAATATTTTTGGTCCCTTCAGGGTGAAAGCTGCACTTTAATAAGGTTTTGGGGTTTTATTAACGTGTACGACAACAGGCCTTTGGGATTTGTAATTTAATATTCATTTAACAAAGTGTGTTGATACATGTTTCGCAAAGAGATTTGAATAACATTTTAAAAGTTGTTCCAACATCTCAGGTATATTGCATACCTCTTAAAGCATTCCACTGAAGATTTACAAATTGCCTGTGAAAGAAGATTTGGAAGAATTGTATTTAAGTAACAAAAATTCTATCTCATACTGGAAAAATTAAAGATTGAACTATTCTGCATGTATAACTTATGTTGTAGAATAAATATTTTGTAATTTTTTTAATGATTCAAACCATGGATTAAGTATAGGCTTATATTTTAAATGGTTTTTACTGATTCATACCCCAAAACCTTAAGGCTGTTAATGCATTTATAATACATGCGCAGAAGATTGGAAAGAGTTTAGAGTTTAGGTCCATGGGCTTTGTTGTATTAAAGAAGAGGAACATTTTATATGTAGAAATATAGCAGTGTACATCAGTATTAAATATTCCATTCTGCTTCAGTGAACAAAAAGGATCTACCTGCAAACAAACCACTGCTTCTCCTGCAGTTCACCTCTGACAGAACTGTCCAGCATTCAAATAGTTTTGTTTGTTTGTTTGTTTTTTAATAATCCATTTATCAAGAATCAGTCTGAAAACACATATAAAAAAGCATGCACACTTTGTTGTGTATCTATATATATACACCACCGAATGAATACTTTAGGATTAATGTTTCCTTAACTTGGGAGCTCGACTGGTGAGAGCAAGTTTACAGCATAGCACATGGTGGAAGAGCATTGAAATATGTCCGCAGTAAAGTTGTTAAAAATCTCCATCAAAATCAGAAAAGTTTAAGGTTTGTGATATGAAATCAGTGTTTCCCAAGACAAAGTAATGGACAAATGCAAAAAGCAGATTAAGTTTACTCAGGAAGAAACACATTGAGAAAGCCATTTCCACCGAGTCACTGTGCATCCAAAAGCCACGTGCCAGAACACAGAGCCAAACATCAGCTATGCAGAAAAGGGCCAGGAAAAATAATCTATAATTAGTTCCCAAACACAGTGCAGATCACAGTTAACGACTCCTGAAATCAACTGACTGTTCCACGCTATCACAAAAAGGATTTTTGATGAAGATCTGAAACAAAAAAGACAGATAGATAGATAGATAGATAGATAGGTATAAAGAAAGATTCTGATCTGCATTAGCAGCTTGTATCATGAAGGTTATCTCAAACTGCAACAGAAAGTGAGACTTTGTCCTTTTGATTTCTTGCCCTGGATGCATTCGTCCCTGAGGGAAACAGGAAGACATTCATGCCAAATCTGGAAGCAAAGCATGCTTGTGCATTAAATATGAGCCAAACAATTCAACAAGAGGACAACCTTTTTGCCAGCTTTTTCAAGTCATGTTGGCAGGGTCAAGAGCTGCAGAATGTAAGTTATTGCTTTTATTTTACTTTGAGTTATTAATCTGCGAGTAGATTTAAAACATATTGAATATTTTCCCATATGTTTCATGACAACAATTTAAAATTTAAAAAATGCGAGAGAGACTATTTTATTTGTGGTATCAACATTGTCATCTTTATCTTATTTTCTTCCCAATATAAGTATAAGCTATAAAAAGAAGTAGTTTTATTTTTTACATATCTACTGCTTCTGTTCTAATGCACCTATCGAAATCTTTTGTGCAAAGCTCTGAAATCACCACAGAACACAGATAAATATATCATTTAAAGAAATTTGCTCAAGAAGTAATTTTGGTGATATGTTGGTGAGCAATAGAGAACATTAATAAATTATTTTTTATGCTATGAGATAATTTATTTTTCTCATAGGGAGAATGGTTTTCTTCTGTTTCCTCTAAATACTAACATTTTAAACAACATCTATACAGCTAAAACTACCTTTCATTATAAATAGAAAATAATGTGTTTATGTGTGTATTTATATACAGAGACATGGGAGAAAGATATACTTCTACCAAACTATATGGAAATCAGTATGATCACCATGTCTCTTATTCACACAGGAAGCTTAATGATCTTGAAATGTGCACCTTTACCAGATAAGAGGAGAAAGAATGATCATATTGCTGCTGTTGTGTATGTGGCTGTTTCAATGCATGGCCTAGAGCTCATTTGTTAATGACCATGCAAATATGCAGCACATTTGTAAAGAATTAAATTATTTTTCCTCATGCATATTTATGTATGCATGTGTATTTTGGAACTCATTAAAGCAGTTTACAAAAGATTCTGTAACAAGCATCCCACTTTCAGCATTGTCCTGGAAATATATTTGGTAAGGGCAAAATTCAGGAATATACTTATAAATCCCTGACTTTAAACATCTAACAATCACTTTTATTTCCCATCACACACCTGGAATAACATCTTCAAAATCAGTTAGGTGCATTTCTGAATTCTTGCACAGAGAGAGCCAAGTTCTATCACTTCATAAAACTGAAGCTTCATATTACAAAAATGTAGATAAAGCATTGTGAGTTATCTCTTAGTTAAGCACCCACACTGCTGTTAATTCAACCACTGCAACCCCAGTTGGATGTGGGGCAAAGCAAGAAGAACAATCACGAGAAAAGTTGAATTGAGACAAAAACAGATTAATAAGTGAAGGAAAGAGAAACAAAAGGCAATCACTCAGCACCTCATGTGGACTGATTCCCCACCAATCTCTGAACAAAGACCACCTTGGAAGCCAAAACTCCTCTCTCCTTATTCCTCTGTCCATTCTTATTGCTGAGCATGACATTGTAGATTGTGGTGTATTCCTTCATCCAGTCGGGGTCAGCTGTCCCAGCTGTGTGTGCTCCCAGCTTCTTGCCCATCCCCAGCCTACTCACAGGGAGGAAAATAGGGTGCAGAGTGGGGAAATGACACACATTAGTGTGGTCAACACAAACCCAAAGCACAGCACCATATGGGGCTGCTGTGAAGACTATTCACTCCACTCCAGTCACAGCTAGTACATAGAGTAACTGCATTTTGCTTTAAAAAATGTTTGACTGTAACAAACAGTATCTGCATGTATTGCTGTATAAGAATTACTCATAAATACAATGACAAACAGCTTCTGTGGTAAAGTGTTTTTACTTTCTCTGGTAAACTACTTCCTCTGAAAACAAGATTTTCTGAGCCTTCTAAAGCTTTTTACAGTAAAATCACCATTTTCTTGACTAATTTTGCTCAGAAAGAGGATAGAGTGGGTGGAACTTTTTTTCTATCAAACTTACTCTGTAGTGAGTGTAAGCAGTGGCTGATAAAACTGCTGTCAAACAGAAAACAAGAATGTAGGAGAAATGATATTAAGAAATAATCACGACATATAAACTAAGTATGTAGGCCTTCCTTTTCAGTTGTTTGAAGAGATTAATATATTAACATATATCTATATATTATACATATATATGATGTATATATATGGTATATATATGATGTATATGTATATATATAGTACATATATAATATATATTAAGACATCACTGTCACTTTCAGTGGCATCACAGCCCATGCTTCTGCAGAGTCTTCAGGTTAAGCTGGTTCTCTCAGACACCAGAGAGCTTTGCAGTTCATGTGTGCATCTCCACTTGGCAACCTCGTGTTAAGGTGAAGTATAAAACGTGGTTTCCACAAACAGCCAAGGAACAAAAACTCCGTTGCTTCCCCCAGCATGTTCCACCAGATAAGTATAAACCTTTGCAAAAAGGAATTTCTTAATTATTCAGTTTTTAAAAAAATAAAGATTTAAAGTGAGCACAGAAGGAACTGAACCTATCCTATACTGCAGGAATGAATAAGCCATTAAGACATAATTTTCTGTTTCTTTTCACAGAAATTTTATGAAGCCAAGCATCTCATACAAAAGTGACAAAGAATTCAACAAGGGCAGGACGGTAACAAAGTGTGAAAGAGAAAGATGTTGGTGACACAACAAAAAGTGGATGAAAGGTGGAGAAGAAAGTTCCAAAGATACCATCTGTTACTTTTTTAGCATAAGAAGCACTTCAGGGTATTCTCAATAGTTATAGCTCCTGCTCTGGGAACATAGAAAAAGGTTGGTTTGTGTTTGGTTTCGTTTTGGTTTTGTTTTGGGTTGGGTTTTTTTATTGTTTTTGTTGTTGTTGTTGTTGTTTCAGGGGGGTTGTTGGGGTTTTTTTTTTTTTGTTGTTTGTTTGGGGGTTTTTTTTGGTTTTTTGGGTTTTTAAAATTTTTTTCATCCCACTATTCTTCTTTTAAAACTTTTCTAAAAATAAGTGAAAAAATTAATCTGAGATGAGTATTCTGAATCTACATCTGCTTCCCATAACTACATTTTTTTTAAAGTTCCATGTTACCTTTTAAAATCAATCTGGATAAAGATTATTTTCCATTATTCCAGTTCTTCAAATATATATTTAAGGCCCATTTCTGGGATATATAGAATTTCTGAATAGCATTCTGTGTCTTTATAACAATACAATATAAAATGAGGGAGCAACTGTAACATATCTTCAGATTTAGAAAAGAAATATTAAAATTAATAAAGAAATAATAAAATTAATTCTGCTTTTATTCATATTTGAAATTTAATCTTTCATAGTTATTAAATGTAGCATTAGTCAGGGTAGATAGAACACATAAAGGAAATTGTCAAAGACAAGAAATATTGCAGATGAAAAGTATTTTGATATTTAGGTCACAGATTCATGTATGTGAATACAGAAGAATATTGTGGTCATAGACGAAAATACCTATTTGGGTATCATAAAGGAAAGAAAAAGAGAGAAAAAATGAGAGAGTCTTCAGAAAAGCTGAAGAGAAAAGAAAGGGAATAGAAATTATATAAAGTAATAGCTGAGAGGACTAAGATATGTATGAAAATTCACTCCTTAAGAAACAAGCAGCTTAAAAGAAGAGGATGCTAATACAAACTGAGGAATGAAATGAGATACTAAATTTACATTGGATAATGTCTCAAACACTGAATAGTCCTATTGAAGACCAGATGACTAGCTCAAAAATAAAGTGCTATGCAGCATGATCCACAGGGTAGTGATAAATTGCACATAAAAGACAGCACAGAAAAATTTAGTGCATTTCAAAGGTCAGCTTTCAGCACTATTCTATACAAAGCCCTTGCTAAAATACAGAAACATTTGCAGAGCGAGCTGTGTGATTTCCAGCAGCCCTAGGAAGAATTCACACCAACCTTACATTTTATTCACAAAATATTTAGGAAATGAGGAATATCTACTAAAGCTGGTTATCTGGCATAGTGTCTCATAATCCACAGTAATAAAATACTGCAGTTGAATCTCAAATCCTTTTCCAAAATGCTTTGTGAAAATTATAAACTCTTAAGATAAATTATCTTTTCAGTACTCAAATATGCAGTCCTTCATAATAATTTTTGCAAAGATATTAATGGAAATTGTCTTTCACAACTTATGAATTAGAATGCCATTAGTGATGAGTTATAATGGTGTCAGTCACACGCTGATTGAAATATTTTCTTCTATTCTTTCAAAATTATCACCTGATTTAGAGCAGACATTTATATTATTTTTGTTATAATGTAATACTTTATTTCTTATACTAACAATATTTGCTTTCACATATTTCTATATAATATTCTTGCATATTCGTAGGATGCTGCCACACATTTTTTGAATTAGATGCAAACAGATTCATCAGATGGAATCAACAGATTCATCAACACATTCCTACTTTTAATGTTAATGTCACAATAATAGAAAGATTAATTCTCCACAGACAGAAAAAATTTATGGTGAATATTACAACATACTTATTACTCTTATTACCCTTTGTTTCTCATTTGCAATTCACTTTGGATTTTTTTGCTCAAAACCATACAAAATCTTCTAAAAAAATCATAATTCACTAAAGTTCATGTAGTTATGCCATGATTAGTTAAATGATGCTTTGTTGCTATCAGTTTAAATAACGTTTTAAAAAGTATTTCTGTTACATTGCTTTGGGGACTGTTATGTCACACTTTCAAACTAATTTTGAAGGCTAAAGTAATATTTTGCATCATTATAAAAATTGGATGCGTGGTTAAATGCTTCACATTAGTCTTTAAATATTCTAAAAGATTATTTTCTAATGAAGTAAAATTAAAACATAAAAATAAATAAAAATGTTAATGGAAATAGCTAAGCTCTCTTAAGTTACTGATAAAGTCAAAAGGAACAAAAATATTTCTAATTAATATTCAACTACTATTTTAGAAAAAAGATAAATTATGGTACAACTAGTCTCTAAGGAGCAGCCCAGTTTACTTGCATTATTGCAGCTCTTTCACAAAAAGAAATGAAGCGAAATCAGCCATTTTTGTTAACTTAGACAACATCTTCCCTCAACCTATTTAAATAAAAGTAATATGCACAAAGAGAAAGATAATTAAAATAAACCACCCTAAAGTTAACAACACCATCCAGGTATTTAAAACTTCCGACTACCTTTGAAACAAACAATTTAATTGACCAGTTCCTTTGGAACATCGCTAATTAAAAGTCTCTCGTCAATTCTTGCATTAATACTCTCAGTAGCAAAGGGACCTGATAAATATCACAGAATCACAGAATGGGTCAGGGTGTTAGGGACCCACAGTTGGTCATCTTGTCTGGGCTCCCCGCTCAAGCAGGGTCACAGGATTGTGCACAGGGCACAGGATTGTGCCCACATGGTTCTTGAATGTCTCCAGTGAGGGAGGCTCCACAGCCTCTCTGGGCAACCTGTTCCAGTGCTTGGCCACCTGCACATTTAGGTAGCACTTCCTCTGCATCAGTTTCTGCTCCTTGCATCTTGACCTACTGCTTTGGCACCACTGAGCAGAGCTCATGCTTCATGCTCTTGACATCTTCCCTTCAGATACTGACAGATATTGATGAAGTTCCCTCTGTCATACCTTCCTGAGACTGAGCAGGCCCAATTTTAATCCTCAAGGTTATATTTTTCTTTTGAAATGCCTTGCTGTATTTTTTTCCTTTTCAACTCAGTTGGAAACATGGTTCAAAAACTACTGCAAAATTGAAGTACTGAATTTCTCTTTATAACAACAGATATGGTAAAAGTGCCAGAATCAGAAATACACATTTTTCAGTAGTCTAACATTCAGTGACAGTATGATTGTGTTGTCTGACAGAAAGAAAGGCAGCTCAGATCTTATATAAGTTTCATGCTCCCAAAAATCCCATGCTGAGCATCACTTCATTCAGTGCAAGCCCTGTTTCCTTAGATCAGTATCGCTCCCCTTGTTGACTTCTTGTTTCAGTTTATGCATGTTGTTTCACCTTGACAACATTCACCACTGTGAAGTGCCTTACCTGAACTTGCTGTAGTCCATAAGAATTTGTCATCTGTCAGAGGACCTAAAATAGATCCATGTCACTAGATGAAGTTTTAGTGAAGGCAAGGAACATTAATTTCTCTGGACCTCCTACACATGCTCTTGTTATTGCCTATCAGAAGGTTCTTGGCCTGCTTTGCTGCCGAGTCAAGATGCTGTCTCATGCCCAACTTGCCATCTACCAGCAACCCTAAGTTCTTCTCAGCAGAGATGCTCCCTTGATAGTCAGGGCCAGTCTGTGTCATTATTAGAGATATTTCAGTGTTGTGACCTCTAGTTCTTCCTGTTTGTTTCCCACATGTGAGTGACTGAAGAAAATTATTAATGGCTCAAAGCAATAGAAGTGAGAGTGAGGGGTAGTGAGAGAAGGTCATGCAAGTTCTGTGGAAAGTGAGATGTGCCCTACACCCCATCCCCTGGAGGCTCCAGTGCAGCCCAGAATGGCTGTGAGTCACTGGTACACCTGAAACCCCACCTGGAGGAGGAGTTTCACATGGGACACCAAAGCAGATAAAAGAAGTTGCACAAAGACACACGTGGTCTTGGCCCATTATTTTGGATTTTATAGTTGCTGAAAACATGCTGAATTTCAAACAGCAAATAATAATTTTTGTCTGTACCTGCTGTGGTTGGTGCCAGGAGCCCTGCCCTGTGCCATGTCAGTGTCATGGCTGAGCACTTGCACAGTGCCTTCATCAGGGCTTCCAGCCCTCTCCAGCACCTCTTCTCCAGGTCTGCACCCATCTAACATGCTCCCCACCACCATCAGCCATCAGCTGAAAGAAAACATTTGAAGCACTCTTTTTTTTCAGGAGTAGCTGAAAGTTGTAGTTCAAAACTAGAATTTTTGAGAAGTAAAGCCTGTGATATCTTCCCTTCTGCAGCAGCAGCAGTCAGCCCCCCTTTCCCCCAAGTTTCCTAGAAGAGTCATTCCCTATCTGCCTTGCCCTTGTACAAGTTATCCTGCTATGTGATTTTTTAGGTGAAATTTTTCTTTTGCACAGATTTTAGGGTCTAAATACAGATTCTCTGATCTTTGCTTCTCTTTACTTGAAAGGAAACCTACTGGGTGACAAAAACATTCACTGTAAAACAGAGTACAGTCCATTTGTGGTTAACATAGCCCCAGCAGGATTTTCACTACCAGAAATCTCACTGCACATTGTTTTGATGTGACTTTCACTGAAAACTGATATTTCCTATGAAAATAAATACCTTTTTCTAATTGAATTAAGAAGCATATATTTTAAAAATACAATTAGTCCAATTCTGTAGAAAATCAACAATTAATAGACAGCAAAATATGAAACTTAAGTTACATAGCAGTCTTACCAAAGGAAAAACAATGTGACAGAGGTTCTTACCCAAATATAGCAACAGCACAATTCTTGGAAACTTTCACCAAAGAATCCCTAAATCTGCCCGGTTCTGTCTGTTTCATCATTTTGTAACAAAATCTGAAAAAGACTGAGGGGGTGGGGGGAATTAGGAAGGAGACCTCAGTGAAGCATAAATTACAAATTCCTTTCTAAGTAGGAAGATCTAACTCCATTAAGTAATGGCACGGTTTTATGTACCATCAGTGATCTAAAATGTGAGGAATTCATCTTGGGGAATGCACTTTATAGAAATGTGTGAAATTACTGACAACCAAAATATCATCAACAACCATAAAACTGGGTAAAACAAAGGGTCACAATGGAAAAACTGAGCACTCCACCAGAATGCACTTGAAACAGTAAGAAACCACTGAAGAACACATACATCTAATCAGTCTGAAAATAAATGTAAGTTAATTAAGATACAAATTTTCACTATCTCACTAGGAAAAAAATTAAAATGAATTAGCCATTTTAATAAGAAGTAATGCTTGAAATATTATAGCAAGGACAAAAAATATTAATTAATGTAATTCCAGAGAAAGGTTACTGTAGAGAGATTTAAACTAAAATTAATACCCAAGGCTAAGAATTGGTCAGCCAATGAACCTTCAGAGGTACTCAGAAATACTTCAATAAAATCATGCATATTCTTTAAGATGGATGAATTTGAGACTTTGGTCTGGAAACTATTTTAGTCACACTAGGAGACTTTGATTTCTGAGGAATTTAACATAGATACTGAGAAAACAAGATACTAAATAAATAATTTATATTGTTGGGATGAGACTGTGATATGAAAGTGGTAAACAGATCTGAGAAAATTTAAAAAAAATAAGGAAAAAAAAGTGTGTTCACATTTCTTTTCAGTAATGATCTGTAGGCCTGATTTGAAAATAAATTAATTCAATATATCAGGTAATATAACTCATATCTGAAGATAGCTGTGAGCTTTGGATCCTAAAAAAATTATTAGGATGAAAGTTAAATTAAAGTCAAGGAAGATTCTTTTCAACTAGTTTAAGGTCGTACCCTGAAGTGATCTGCAGGGAACAAAAATATGTAAAATTTCATTAAATAGTATTCAGATCCTCATTAATAAAGTAGTATAACCTAGTATAGCCATCAAAAATACATATTTTAGCCCAAAAATGGAATGTAAAAGTAAAATAATATGTTGCAGTAAGCTCTTCTGTTTCAGACTATTCCTCAGGAAATAGTTTTAGAGTATAATGTTGCTACACCACTTTTCAAAACAAATATTTATTTAATATTAGTGGAAAAAAAATACCCTTTATACGGTCAGAAATATTGAAGTTGTTGAGTGCATGTATGAAAAATTTGAGAAATAATAATCTTGATAAACACTTTTCTGACAAAATCTCAGTGGAACTAATTTTCAATAGTAAATTAACTTTTTTGTAAGTATTAAACCAAACATTTTCACCCATTCTATGATATTTTAGTGATAAAGTCAAACGTTCTTAGTCATAAGTATCCAGAATGAATTTTATACCTCATTCTCTTTTTAATTTATGGTCTTTTAATAATGACTCATGTAGAAAAGCACATGGTGCATTTATTGTATTAATTATTTCATTGAAAAGCAAAAAACAATGTCATAAAAGGAAATTAAAAAATATAATAAGTGGAGCAAGTCAGAGAGGCTGGAATTGTAGTTTTCAGTGTTCTTGATATAAGTAGACAGGTTTTCAAAGTACTTTATTTCCAATGTCTTGAAGCAAGATTTTATGAGAAACCAAGCTTTCTAAACAACACATAACAGTGAGAATACATTTATTTCAGAAGGCTATGGAATCATAATACTAATTACCTTTTAGAAGACTTTCATTTAATGTTCTTGATTCAAATCACTATAAAGTAATAAAAATATTTTCAACATTGTACTGAAATGTGTGTGCAGCTCAGTTGAACTCAAAAAGCTTCACAGAGCTTTATAAGTTTGTAAATCAAAATGTTGAGAAACTGATCTTTAAATTGATTTGATTTTAATTCAGACTCATAGAAAAACTTTCAGTTCAGGTCAGCACAAAATCAAAGAAGCCATAAAGTGTAAGGTCTGAGATAATTTGTACTCATTATATTTCATATCATTAAATCAGTGAAACAAAATAATAGTACGTGTATCTCCAAAAACAACGGGATTTTTCCTTGTGAGAGTCTCTTACAAGATAATGGCTCAGCCAATTTTTCATGAAGTTACACCTACCCATTAAAACATGAATGGATTCTAGGACTAATAAGATTGAAACTAGATTAAAGTTATTTCTCCCTTCTTTCTCAAAATAATATTTTCTAATATCTATTAACAAGAAGAAAAAAAGATCAGATCACAGAAATGAGGGAAAATGTTCATATATTTAATAATCTAAATTCCGTGTTTATCTAAATTTGGTCTCTTTCCCTGTGCTTTGTTAACATACTCTTGGGATAGCAAAGAAAAAATGACAATATCTCTTTAGCTTTAAATCTGTTTTCTCCATGGTTGGACTATTAGATACCTAATGCAGCTATTTTTAATAGGTTTTAATCTTACTATAGGAGAAAATGTGTCTCTAAGAAGAGATACTAGCAAACTGCATTCCTGTAACAACTCATTCTGCTACAAGTCAGAGAATTAAAGTATGCACATTATAAAGTAATCAAAATTGTTTTTCAAGTAGAAATCAGGTTATCAATCTAGAAGAAATATAGCAAAAACTAAAACTGAAAATTACAGACAAAAATAAGACAAGGAAGACAAAATTTGTCATCACTGTACTTTTACCAGTGTGTCGGAACTGAGTACTAAAATTAGCATTTAAAAAACAAAAGGCAAAAAGGCATGGTTTATATTATTGCTCCATGGTGATTAAAGATTTTTTTTTTTTTAACTTCAGGTTAGTAAAAATTGGGAAAGTGCCTTTGGATTGCTTCATATGTAAGTATGTAGTAGATGGAATTGTGCCATTTCCCTACCCCAAGTGTTCCTGAATTCATATCTTATGCTGGAAAATGTTGACTCAAGCATGATTTATCACTCTCTTTATAATATTTATAGATTAAGGCATATAGAACCTACTCTGTGTTGCTATTCTGCTTCTCTTATTGATACCTAATGGAAATTGAGGCACAATCCGATATCAGCTGCAGGATTTGCTCTAAAGCATAAAATGGCAGTTGATATCTAGAAAAAAACATGCATAAGGCTGCACAGGATATTCCTTAATAACTGGGTAGGAACACTCTGGACTCTTTCAATCCTATCTGGATTAGCAATGTTTCTCAGTACTTCATAGTCATGGGGTTTTTTTGAATAAAGATACCAAAGTGGTTCAGTGCTAAGACATGTGGAATATCTGACCTTTAGAACCTGGCCTGTTTTTAAATACATGAGACATCTATAAATAAAGAAAATATATTATAAATTATATAATGTGCATAACCCCCTAATGTTTTCATTATATACTCAACATTTTCCAATAGGGCCAAACATTTAGTTTTATGTGAAAGCATATTCATTCCTCTTGCAGATATTGGCACATAATAGCTTTACTCAGCATATCTGGGAACTACTGAAAGAATTTCATCCTACCAAACACGTATTCACATCCTTAATATTCTCGTGATGTTTAAGCACCTATTTAATTCAGAGATTAATTGTAAATATAGCTAAGTGCTGGAATTAAAATATGTCATCATAAAAAATTTTATAAAAGCAATAAATATGTGATTCTTATTTTTCATATCTTTCATCTTTTGTGTTTCTAGAAAACAGGAAGTTATTTTATACTCTGATGTGTATAACTGAATGATTGCTTTCCCTGTTTGACTGTGCATATATCCAGCTGTTTGTGTCCATTCATTCGGTGAGTGCTGCACTAGAGGCTCCTGACCAAGTAATAAACTTTTGTTGTTAACGTGACAGACAAGGAACCACCATCTACACATTATGCACTGCCAGATATCCAGCATATATATATTTACAGCACAATAGTTATATATAGTGTATACATACTAATAATCAGAAAAATAGTTCACATAATTGCGATGTGCAATTTTTGTGCATTTGTGCAATGTGCAATAATTACATGATGCAATCTCCATCATAACTCTCTTGTTCCCTTCCTTTTTAAAAATCTGGTGTTATAACTCATTAAACTGAAAAATTCTTAGTGTCTCAAGCTATATTTAGATATTTTAAAATGTCAACAGGTATTTTTTTTTATCCATTCTAATACCTGCATACAATTAAAAATAGGGATTTTCATCCTAATTCCACCCTCGAAGTGATAACTGCCATTTGAGTTCAAATGTATATTTCACAAAAACATAAAAAGGGACTTCTTGCATTCTCATTCTCAAAAGTAAGGGAAGCTTTGGAAGGTGCCTCTAAGGAAAAAAATATTCTTTCTTCTTTTTGTACAGTTTAACCCTATTAAATAAATCCTCTGATGGTGACTTACTTTTATTCATGTTAGAATAAGTCTAGTGTCACTTCAATTATGTTGAACTGAATTAAACTAAATTTTTTAAGGGATGAAAAGTAGGTTTTCACTTCTAGCATTTCTAAAATAACAGTAGGTCTTTGTCTCCTATCTATTGAAGGTTTTCAATGAAATTATGTTTAAAACCGGTCGTCTCCATCAGCTTTAGTGTAGTTGTTAACCTAACTGAATTCAGTGTGGGATAAAACATCAAGTGAAAATGTGAATACATGCTTTGTAGGATAGACAAATGGGGAATGATGAAGTTCCCATGTGATTAAGCACTTTTTTCTTAAAAACAAGTAGGAAGTGTCAATAAGCCCATCCATGCAGAATTATCTGGCCAAACCTGAAATTTTCGATTCTGACCTTACAGTAAGGTCACTTCATTGGAAAAAATTACAGATTTCTGAGGACCAACGCCTTTTTTTTTCATGTTTAACATACATGAACTTTTCACAAAACTCTACAGATGCATCACTATAATTCCCTAAAAGATTTTATGACTCCTCAGGGCACAAGGGTAACTGGTAGATCATAAAAAAAGAAATATTACAATTTAAAATATATTTAAAACACCCTAATAATTAAAAAGACAAATTTATTTTTGTGGAAGAAATAGATTATTTGAGTTATGTCATCATTTTTCGCGCAGCAGATACCTAAGAAAAAAATTGCAGTGATAGACAGTAGATACATTGTATATTGCTCCTTCTTTGCAGTAAGACAAAAGAACCTCAGAAATAAAATTCCTGAAATATAGCACAGAACTTTGTCGTTGTATCCATCAGAGGAAAATTAATTCTCTAGAGGAGTCTGCCAAGCTTCCTAACAAAAATATCCATACAATTTATGCTTCAATCATGGCCAAATTCTTTCAATTACATGAAGACTAACTGGAACATCAGCAGCCTCTCCAGTGGGCTATTCCAATTTCATTACTTTTATGCCAGTAGATGACAGGTTGTTGTTGAAATTGATCTCTTTTATAAGGTTCATAACATACTCTTCAAATTACTGTGCATCTTCAGATTTTCTTCTTTTCTCAAAGGTCTTAAGAGAGGTTAATAACATCAACAATATAGTCTTGGTTAAAGTAGCACTATTTAAAAGAATAGCTTTCACTAAATTATGATTTTGGTCTTATACTATCAACTGGCAAGGTCAGATTCTCTCATCCTTACTTTTCTGCCTATTTATGAGCAGTGATTCCAATTATTTTTTAGAAACAACTCAAAAAGCATGATATTCCTTAGCTGTAAATAAGCCTGGGAAAACTCTGAACAGATTCATATCTAAATGGTCAGACCTTCTCAAGATCTATCTGGTGTTATCTTGGACTGTTGCTGGTCCCTCAACTAAGGATTAGTCCTTCAGATAATAGACTTTAAAACTAATAGGGATTTTTCTATACTGTATCTGCAGTCACTACAGATGTACTTCAGGGGTTTTAAAGTTCTTTTAAAATACACATACATATACTTTCAAATGAAACCTCTTGATTTATAAATCTTGTTTCATATCTTCATAGGTAGAGTGAATGGAATTTTTTAAACAGCAATAAAGTTTCTGAAAAGCAGAGTTCCCATCAATACTATCCGGAAGAAAGCTAGTAGTCAAATCTAGAAATATTTTAAAGCTGCTTCAAACATTGCCAACTTTTAACATTTGTGCTGGATTTTTTCATAACTGATGTTGGCCTAGGGTGTGTGTTTTGGGAAAACTTCAATAGAAATTGACATGTGAGTTGAAGAAAAAGGCATAATTTGGTCAATGTAATAAAGTTGGCAACCTTTTCCTTGTAAAACTTCAATGCTTCCAATCTTTGGAGCAGAAGTTGACATTTGGAATGGGAGCTTATGTATTATCTATCTTTCTTCTTTTGTCTTCACGAACTTGACCAAACTGTGGCCAAATTATAAGAAGCTAAACCACTAAACACTGCACAGTCGTGAATTATTTAATTGAATTTTTCTACAGTTGTGCCTACAGTCATTTAACATGTCCAACCTTCTTACAGGTCACAGCACTTACTAAAATGTCATTTACTGAACTGTGCCTTTACTTTCTTCAAAAAACCATTGGACATACTCCAGCCCTAAACTGAAAGTACTAAAAATCCAAATTTGTTTAAGACAACTTTAAATGCTCTGGCTTGGAAAACAGCACTAGGTCTGAGTCTGACACTTAATTAGCTTCTCTTCTTAATGATGCAAAAGAAATTTCATAGTGATACAGAGGAGTCAGACAGACATGAAGACAAAATTTTGGAGGGCATCAGCTAAGAGAGAATGTGAGAATGAGAAACAAGATCTGTTAAAGCAAGAAGATAGGATTAGGAAAAAAAAGAGGGACATGTTAGACAGGAAAAAAGAATTATGAGCTGCTGGGACAAAGAACACAAGCTAAGAAAAGCACTAAGTCCAGACACACATCAGCACAAGACATGTTCTCAGAATGGCTGGAAAAAGGCAGATGAACTATGAATACACTAAAAACACATTTATGATAACATCCAGATTTTCAACTAAGATCCAGATTTTCAACTAGAAAGCAATCTTGTGTTAGTACATATAATATATAGGAATCTGGACACTTGTTTTTAAAGCCACAAATTTATATTCATCTTTCTAATCTATGATTTTTTTAAATTTTATTTTTTATTTTTTAAATGAAAGTGGCACTTTACCAACAGGTCACCAGATATATAAGTGATTTCCAAGATTTCCAGTCACACCAGCTTGGAAGAAATTAATGCAGACTTGCTGCCTTCATGGTTGCATCCTCTACTTTTGAGAGCATGAAGTTATCCTTTGGCTAATTGCAAAATATCTTTGATGTTTTGCAGTTCCCTGTATTTGCTACCCAACAGATGTCCAGCTCATTGTAGTCACCCTTGAGCAAATTATTTTGTTGTCCTGAGTTTTAACACTTGCCCAGTAGTGGTTTTGTTTGTTTTCCTGTTGCTCTCTTCAGTCCTTAGGGTCTGCAGCAGATGCTTATTATAGTTTTTCTTTTGTCTTCACTATTATTCTGTCTCTATGTGAAATATTTTGCTGACGTTTCACACTTTTGAAACTTTTGAAGAATTGTAGATGAAAAACATTAGGAAAAGAGATCTGGGAACAAATGGTCATTAACATCTGCACAGTTAGTGGAGATTAGAAAAGACACACAAACTGCCCTGAAGAGAAAGAATGTACTATTTCCTTCAGCTCAGAAGACATCACTGCCACATTTTCCTCACCAGCCTCTTTCTCTTTATTGTGGAAAAATAGCCTATTCTTTGAAGTTTATTTTATACCTGATTCTTTTCTGTTTATTCTTATCGACTACTAAACAACAGTAGCATGCCCATAGTGACTATTAATCTATGGGAATAGTATCTGTGAAACTGCACACCTGCTGCTCAGTAAATGAAAAGGTCTCACTAATAATACTCTTGAATATACCAAAACTCACCTGCAGTTTGAATAACTACAATGATAGGACAAGAATTTCCCTCCTGGGTCATCTTCAGTCCTTGGAAATGAGTTTTCCCAAATCTAGTTCCTGAAAAAATACAATTGTATTTATAACAATTTTATTGACAAACTTAACCACGTAATCAGATGCTTCATTCTCCTAATGCTTAGTGTAACACATATCCTAGGAGACACCTCAGTCTACCATGAAACTTGAAACAAAAAAAAGGAACTAAGCACAGCAGTATCCTCTCCTCCTCTCTGTTTTTTATGGGCATCCACGATCCAAAACTAATACAGACCTACTGCAGTCTCCTAGGTTTTATCTGAAGAAGCACAGATCGACCTTTAGGTACCAAGAATAGAGGGTATGAATACAATATTCTTGTGCAGTCTTCTGGCACTCTTAAACCCAAATCTCAGCAGGGATTTGCTAAAGAATGTGATGATGCTGAGCACACATTGGACTAAATACTTTTGTTTGTTTATCACACCTTATATCCCTTCGTCAAATATATGAAGACAATATTCTAAATCTTACAATTAAGTGAGAATACAGGTTGACAACTTTTAAATTTCTTCCTAAATCAAGTAACCTTAGTCATCACACAAAGATTTTCTTGTACTACAAATGCAAAATGTGCTTTCAGTCAGTCAGTGAAGATATGTAGTATAAAATGGTACAAATTCAAAGTGCAATCCTCATTTTAGAATTATACATCTAGACTCCAGAATACCTTAGACATTTCATAATGGGCAATATATCCTTTACACATCTAGGTAGCTATGCTGGTCAGAAAACATGTAGTCATCATCTTAATTATCTTTGATTTTTCTTAACCTCTCAAAACTGCTTCTCTTCAAAGAAGAAAAAGAGGCATGACTGATAAATTAATTTAGTATTCTGCCTTATGTTTAGAGGGGACATAGGTAAAGTAGTGAAAACAATCCTTAGTCCTTCATGTTGGTGTACTATTAAGAAACTAAAAGCTATTTATACCACCAGCCTCTCCTCAGTATTTTTTCTTATTTTTAAATTTTTTTAAGTGGAAAGTTTAAGTGCATCTTCAGGAATAATGCAAGTATTTTGGTCAAAGCAAATTTGACTCAGCACAACAACAGAACAAGGTCCAGAAGTTGCCAAAAAAGCATCAAATTGAAGCGGCAAGATCAGCCAGCAATGTGTGATCGTATTATCTTGACTGTATAGCCAAGTTTATTCAACATTAGCATTTCATACACAGAAATTCTGGTTCTTCCTGCACCCACAGCTTACATATGTTTATACAAACTACAGAACATTCAGTAACATCTAGGCTTTTCAGTACAGAGCTCAACTATAAGAACATGAATCACTAATGGGGGATTTATATCATGTAACTTCAGCTATTTAAAAGTAAGACCTCTCACTTAGAGATGCACAACGTCAGCAGCAGGGAGATAGGCATGTCATAATGTATATTAATTACATTTATCAATATTTTCAAAATTGGGTGATCACATAGCTGCCTGTTTCTCTCGACTTGTCAGTAGATGACAATTTATTGTAGTCATCTACCTTTTAAATGGCTGGTTAGAATAAATGCATCATCCCACCATCATAAGATTTCATAAACCCTATTTAAAACCTAAAATGTAACATACAGACTGTACATACTGCAAAATAGTTAGACAGGGTGGTATCTATACTTATTTTTTTTCTTAAACTAGGCTTTTTAAATGGTATTTCTTTTTACTCTCCTAGGAAAAACTATGCAAAGAAACCATGGTAAATACTGGTTTTGATGAACAAGCTTTTCCACTACAAAGACAAAAAAAAAGTAGGACCATATTTCACTCCTTGAAAAGGTTAGAAAACTATTTCGTAAAGTGGTTTCCTTGGGGCTCTCCAAAACAACTGGGCCAGTTCTATGCAGAAACAATGCACAGAAGATATAAGGAGACTGGAATCTTTTGAACCAGCAGCTGTGCTACCTGCGGCTCTCCATAACAAGCAGACCAATTCCATGTGGAAACAGAATGAGCACAAGATATAAAAAGATCAAAATTGTTTGAACCGGCAGCTGTGCTACCTGCAGCAGTTAATCTTTTCTGGCAATCTGTTAGAGACACACATTCCTCAGGCTAAGAGGACTAAGAGGCTTTTGCTGACTGCTGTTCCTCTGAGAGAAGCTAAGTCCAATTCCCCCTTCATATTACTGGAACAGTTAAATAGTGGACTCATATATGTATTAGGGGAAAAAAAGTCACTTTCATTTCCTTTCTTAGAAAGGACATTTTTGATCAGTTGCTTTGAATAAGCAACTTTGAACTGGAGCTCATTTCTTAAAGCAATTTTACTTAAACTAAATGGTAAAATAGTAAAATCTTTTACAATGAAGAAGCTAAAATAGTATAAGTTGAAATGTATTTAATAATAGTCAGGCATGGGCAAAAGAGTATGCTCTCCTATGGACAAAATATCTGCAGTGAAGACAAAATACATTTTTGTACTATTACATATAAATTAAAGTTTATCTTACATTTATTTGCCCTTTAAAATACTGTGATGTCCTTGGGTTTTTTGATTTTTTTTTTCTTTTGTTCTATTACTGTTAAGTGGTGGCTCTCTTTTACTCTCACTTGATAAATAATTTAAAAGAACAGCTATATGGCCCTACAATACTTGCCCTCTTTTGTTCTAAGACTCTTATTTCTCCATTTATTCTCTTTCACAGTTTAAGAATCTTTTGCATTATGAATCATGATCTAATGCTTCCATTTCTAGCATTTCTCTTTTTACAGTTACACAATTTTATCAAATGTTTTGTTGGTTAGAAGAGGAATATTTTGTATTTGATTTCCATTCTAGACATCATTTTTTCAGTCACAGAACAGAGTAGCTGTCTGGCCCCATTTCTTTTAATAACTTTTGAGAAATAGAATAAGGGAAAAGAAAACATCTCCCCTTAATTTTGGTTTGGGGTTTTTTTTTGGTTTTTTTTTCTTTGCTTTTTTGGTTTTTTGTTTGTTTGTTTGTTTGTTTGGGGTTTTTTTAAAGGAGGGGGAATTTTTTTTTGCATTTGTAATTATCCAAATACAGGCAAAAAAACTCCAGCCCTTGGGCTTTTGGAGCAAGCATAGAGTTAATTAACCTCATGATACATTTCTAGACTTTCAATCTTCAGTCAGCCCTCAATGGCACTGGGAAACTCTGCTGCTGCTTTCCCTTTATGTTCCTCCCAAAAGAAGAGGAGTAAAGGAATAACAAAACAGCATAACAGCAAGAAATGCACTTGTGTGTGTGCCAATTAAACATCCTGCCCATGTTTTGTAGTTACCTTTATGCCTGCTTCTGAACAACAGCAAGAAAGTAGAGATGTCTTCAGGCATCAGGGAGCCCATGTATCCTGTAAGGTGTATCTTCAACTGCCTCATCAGGTTTCCTGTACTATGGGCGGGCAGTTAGGCAAAAACAAAGATGATTTTTTTTGGTTTTCATATTTGATATTTCAAAATATGAGAAAGCTGTTCTGCAAAGGTAGTGCTCAGGAAGAATGAAAAGGAGCAGCATATCCTATTTTAATCATTCTATGATTATGGCATATTGATTTACTTTCAAGTTCAAAACCTGCTTTTTAGGAAAAACCACATAGTTCTTATAAAGAAGCAACCATGAGTTTGTTACATGAGTGCCATCAACTAGTCTTTGATGGCATAAAAAACTCTTTACTTCTGATTACCTCTTGTCAGAGGTTTCCTCCTAAATTTGCCCTAAACCAGGACACCTCTCTATCCCATATTTCACTTTCTTCATGGACCAGTGTTAAAGGCTTTACCAATGCTACAAAACCAAATTACTTTATTGACTTAACACCAAAAAAACCCCATACCTTGTCCTCGGTTCTCTTTATATAACTTTGTAAATGCACATCGTTTGTCATGTTTCAGTTTTCAAAGAGTACAGTTGTAGTAGATACTATATGTGAGCTGGTAGAAATAATTTGAGATCTAGATATATAATGGTCCTTATTTTAGACATATATATATATGTCATTTTCTAAAGACTAGTGAAGAAAACATTGAAATTATAAGATGAAAGCCTGTCTAAGCTTTGTTCAAGGAAGGTACATCATTAATGAAGACAAAGATTTCAACCCTTTCAATCCGATAAATCTGTGTTCATTTTGGTCTTCACAGTGTTCTAAAGTTTTCTAGCCTAAATTAAACTATTACACAGCCTGCTTTTCCTGGAGCATGAAGTTCAGACACGCTCTATATACTGAAAAAAGCCAGAAGAAATACTAGGGGTTTGTGCCATATGGAAGTATACCAAAGGCTGTTTCAGGTAATTTTTCTCTCTTGTGTTGAAAATGGAGATCTATATTTGGTATTTAGAATTAAATTCTAGATGGATAATAACTTTCTCATTGAAGGACTTTTGGGATATTTTCACTGAGGTGGATTAAGGATAAAAGTGAAAGAAAGTTATTGACAGGATTTGAAGAAACAACATACATTTTCAAATACCATCCAGTTCTCAAGAATTCAGATGAATCCTCCCATCTGTGAGCACTCTTATGAAACACAGTACAAATATCTCAGAATCTGTATCTTTCTTCCAGAAGATCATGTCCCCCATTTCTCAATGTACTTTAACATTCTCTGAAAAGACATTAAATCCTCAGTAATTACCACATAGGAAAACCCAATCCTCTTGTTTCAAATCAGTTTCAAAAAGATATGGTAATAAACATAGTTACTCTTCAATGAGAAGAAACTAACATTTTTATGTCCAAGAACTTGGTTTAAAACTCAAAAATAGCACTGTCTCTTGAAGAAATAAGCCATGGAAGAAGAATTCCTAAATGCATTATTTATGTATTCTGGATATGAATAATGCTCTGAGCAGACTGATCAAATTGAAGATGCCCCTTCAGGAAAGGGAGTTTGGAATAGGTGATCTTTAAAAAGTTCTTTCTAACTCATACTATTATACTTCCTTATATTGCATACTATGTTTTATGTTCCATACAGGGAAAGGCTGAGTTATAATGTAGGATGCTTAAGTCTAAAGAGAAGACTGGGGCTTTAAGAGACAGTGAGAAACTGCTAAAACCTGACTCATTTGGTGTCTCATAAGTTTAAAAGCTATCTTGAATGAAATATGGCAGATTCAAAACAAAAACAACCAAAAAGAAAAGTGACTCATACAGCTTCTAGCTATGCTTATACTATCCGGTCATAGCATATTGTGGATGATAAAACTTCAAATGTGTTCAAAGGAAGGCTAGTGGATGGGAAATTCATTGAAAGTTACTAAACCTACAGGAAAACTAGAACACCAAATCTTCTTGCTAACCAATGGTTACACTCTTGAAAAATGTATTTCTCAAACATCTCCATCTCCAATGATAATAGCATCCTCATATTAATAAATTGTTAGTTTAACATAGAAGTGACTTTTTGAAAAGTCCTAGCTGTAACATTCATTCTCTAGGGGAAAGATCAGAATTCTTGTAAAAATATCAAAACACAGAGTTGTAGAAGACTTCAGATGTGACAAAAATATTCAGTACCACTGCTGTTCAGTAGGTGTTCCCAACATAATTAGAACAAAAAAGCCCTGGCTATTCCAGTGGACCACAGGCTGAGCATAAGCCAGCTGTGGGGTGTGGCAGAAGAGAAAAACATTTTGGATGCATTAGGTAGAGCCTTGTCAGCAGTTTAAGGAAGGTGACCCTTCACCTCTCCTGAGCCCCAGTGAGACAGGTTTGGAGTCTTGGGACCAGATGTGGGCTCCCCAAGAAACTGAGACTTGGATTTACTAGAGTAAGTTCAGCAAAGGGTTATAGTTAAGGAACTACCGAATCTGTCATATGAGGAGAGGCTGTGAGTGCTGGGAATGTTTAGTCTGGAGAAGAGAAAACACGGGAAGATCTTACTAATGTAAGGAGGCAATGAAGATAGACCCAGAGTTTTCTCAGTGGGTCCACTACAGAATAAGAGGAAATGGTCAAATTTTGAAACAAAGCAAATAGCTTCTGAACATAGGTGGGTATTGTTTTTATTGTGAGGATGGTCAAATTTTGGAAGAGGTTGTTCGAACAGGTTGTAAAATCTTGATCCCTATACATATCCAAAACCCAAACAGACATAGACCTGAGCAGACCTTGATTTGAGCCATGGGTCTGGACTAAAAAATCTCCAGAAATCTCTTCCAAACTCAACCATTCTGTGAATCTAGGACTACAATCTATTAGTAGAAGCAAATCTGTGCTTAAGAAATTTCATTAAAACACACATACACAAAATCCAAGTACCTAGAATGAAAATATTAACAAACTCTTAATTAGTGTTTTTCTTTCTAATGATGTTACTGGTGGGTTATGTACCACAATTTAGACACTATTTTGGTTCCCACAGAACAGAAATAACAAATTAGGCTATCTGACACGAGATAATAAAACTGGAAAGAAAGTCAACAACGTGTGGGATGAACTGTGACGATAATGCTGAGCTATTTTTTTTTCCTTAGGGGAAAAAAGGTTACACAAGATTTATCTATGCAAACGAAATGACAGTGAGAGAAATGACAAAAATATACAGATTTATTTTTCAGACAAAAATTTATATACATCTTATGAGTGTGTAAGACTGCTATATCTTGTGTTTAATAAAACTGTGCAGTATTAGGATGTAAAATATCCAAATATTTGCAATTATCCAGGTAAGTCTGATTTAAATGATAATTAAAACTCATCAATCTAATCAAGTTCTTCATTTCAGATGAAATATCAAACCTTAATTCTGTCCACAGACAGCAAAAGGATGGTACTCATTCTTATAGTTTTTTCCAGTCATGCATTTTTTCTGTTTCCCAAATGCCAAGAATGCTCAATATGCTCAAAACATCATATTTTGCAAATTTACAAGGCTCTGATCTTTGAGTTTTGGATCAGACATTAAACCAGCATTTAGATGGAACATTAGCCATTTTCCTAAGAAATCATAAGCATTTATTATGTGTACTCACTGTCCTGGGAATGGAGACTGGTCTGTTTTGGAGTAAATTTATGTTTCATATACATGTAGCTTTGCAAGCTTAGCATGCTAAAAGAGCACGCTATTATTTCTTTACAACAAAGTAAGCACAAATACTCCAGAGGAAGCCCAAACTGAGAATGTTTACTGAACTCAATGTTCTGTTTTATTTAATTATAGAGTAACACAATCACAGAATTGCTAAGGTAGGCACCTATGTAGGTCACCTTGCCAAACTGGCCTGCACAAGCAGGACCATATAGAGCTGCTCACTCAACACCAAATCCAGATGGCTTTTGAACACCTTCAAAGATAGAGACTCCATAACCTTTCTGAACTGTCTGTTTCAGTTCTTTACTGCCCTAGCAGTAATTTTTTTTCTTAGTTTTTTATTGGAATTTTATGCAATTTACTGGAATTTCTTTACCATCACCTATCAGGTATTTAAATACATTGAAAAGGTTCCCCTCAAGCCTCTCTTTTCCAATACAAACAAGTCCAGCTCTCTCAGCCGATTTCTTTCTATATGCTTCAAATCCTTAATCATCATATCTGAAGTATGAGAGATTTGCTCTGCATTTATACCTACTAAGCTGAAGATGAAAAAATTTTGCTCATGTTTCCACATATTAAAATAATTAATGTAGGAATCAGAGGTTGCAGGCTCTCACTACTAACACTGTCACTGAACACATTACAAAGGCTGAGAGAACTGTCTCTGTCTAAAATAAGAGATAGACCCATCTACTCTGAGAAGCTAATTTCAGGACATTTATCTCAGGATGGCCAGATAATTACATCTAGATGAGAATTATGTAACTAAATGTAAAGGGGCTTGAAATTTCAAGCAGACTGGTTTTCTAGGGTTTTTTAGGATTCCTGGTGTTTAGTTCTTCATAGTGTTCCACTCTGCTCACTAGAAGAGCTAAATACTCGCTCTACTCACACATTACAAGGAATACAATTTCTGCCATAAGAATCTGAATTCAGATTTAGGGTTGAGATGTTGAAAAGTTAAATGCTGCATTAACCAGTTAACAAATAATTAAGTCCTTTTGGCTGAGACTTCTAGCACCCTTAGAGTCTAAAATATCTGAAGAAAAAGGTGAATTGACCATTTACTGAAAAGATAATGCACCAATAGGTGAATTTCCAGAAAATGAACAAGTATATTTGCCATATTGCATGTGTAAAAGAAGCCAGCATAACTCCTCACACCATGGAAGAGTTAAATGACATGTTAGTACCTATAAATATTGACTGAGACTGTCAATTTCATTTTTATTTGGGGTAAATAAGATTCAATTTTTCTTTACAGCCCATATTCAATATCTTCACTGAAAAAAATGCATTTTTATACAAGCTCTTTATCAATCTATATTCTTATTTACTAGGGAAGTATTTTATTAATCTGTTTGGAAAAGTCAGGAATTTCAATAGGAAGACTATATTAAGTTTGAAAGAATAAGCTTTCTTTAGTATGAGAACAAAGCCTTCATCCTCACAGACTTAGAGATACTCACTAGAGATACATGTATTTGCTTCAGCATTTTGTTTGACAAAAGCATGCTTCATTATCTGCATTAGATTCACTTAAAACTTTCAACATACTTCTCCTTTATCTTTCAGCTACTTTTATGTTTCCATTAGCTTTATACATTCTTATTTGGGATGGAGAATGGGAAGCAAAACACTTATGGGATGACACCCAACAGTCAGCTAAGCTGGGTCTTACATTTTTCAGATAATCTCTTTATCTCTCGCATACAGCAGCTACACTAGACTCTGATGCAGCTTTTACCTTGTGCTGAACCAGATGCTTAAAGTTTTGAGACTCAATGAAACTTGCTGTGAAGAGGAGAACCAGATTTTTATAGAAAATGTTCAAAGTATGAAATGGAAAATTACTTTGAAGAAAAACAGAACCACCAACACTTAGTAAAAGCTTTTAAAAAAAAATTAAAAATAAAGAAAACAACTTTATTTTCCCTTATTTCTCATTTGTACCTGTGATTAAAAGTGAAAAAAGCAGAATTACATACAGCAGCCAATATGATTTTGACAATTTGTATAAAATAACAGTGTACTAAAATTACTATTGTTAGATTTAATTTAACTTGGTAAATATTTGTGGTGGTTTAGAACCAACTATTAATTAAACTCTGAAAACTAAGCTCTGTCCCTTCCTGCAACCAGGACGTTAGTCACCCCTTATATTTTACTCTTTTTGTCATGCCCAGATCATATACCTTCCAACCACTTACATAGCCATAGCCATAGACAGACACAGACATGAGCAGACAAAGGCATAGCCATTTCCATAACCATAGCCATAGCCACACAACCATAGCCATAGCCACATAGCCATAGCCATAGCCATAGCCATAGCCATAGCCATAGACATAGACATAGACATAGACATAGACATATATGTGAGGCACAGGGTAGAAGTGCAATCATCCAGGGGTTGTTTCCCCCATTATAAACAAATAGCACTTGCCTTTGCAGGTTTGCAGCAGTGCAATGTCAGCAATCTGCCAGGCCTCCCCATATTTGTATTTTGACCATTGCTCCTCATAACACAGGGACTTTACCCATTTGTACCTGCTTGTCATGGCACGTGTTTCACAACTGTGGATAAACATATATTCCTCTAGATAGTCCAAATCCACCAAAGCAAGTCATATTGTATGATTCTATATGAATGATTGAACATCTTCAGTACCTTGGTTTATTGATATCTTACTCTCTCTTTCCTGATGGTGGATAGTCTATTATACATGAGGCAGTATTATATTAGAAAAATGTTGAAAATTTAGTAGAAGAGAGGAATCAAACTGAAATTTAGTGAAACTTGTGGAGTTTTTTTTCTTCATAGAATAAGAAAAAGTCAGAGTGCAATGGGTTGTAAATGCTTGAGTTATTACTTTGAACAATTTAGTTTCTGAAAGGCACTGCAGTGTTTTAAGAATCACTTAAAATAATTTTTAAAATTATTTAAGAATTCCTCTATAATTTACTTCGACTAACACTCATTGCTTCTTTAGATGTTATCATTGAATTGCTACCATTATTATTGAACTAAAACATGGATTAGAATATTTCACTTTATTATAGTAAAATTGTAACATAACAATTTAAAGAATGAAGCATTTTAATTTAGTCTCTTTAAAAATGCTCATGTGGTTATGCTCATGCAAATTAAAAAAAAAATACTGTATCTAATTTATACACAATTTCTTACACACAAAAACACCCCAGAAAACACAGTTACTTCTATTTTACTATAAATCTTTTCTAGTCCACAATTTTACAAAATGAAGCTGGAAAATATGCTAGGTGCTTTCAAATTTTTAGAGATATAGATATCTTATTCAAATCAGTAAAATTGGACATTTAAGTCACTTTCAGTTTTGGAATTCATAATGCCACATAGCCCATTTCTCAGTGGTTTACATAATTTTATCATAAGCAAATCTTCCAGAGAAATGGGTAGTTTTCATTATGGAAGTTCTCAAGCAAGGTCTAGAAAATCTCACTAGAAATACACTAGAAATCCACTAACTGTGTGTATGGGCTACAGTTTGTTGAGTTTCAGCTCCAAGCAGAGGTATTCACTGGGGGAAGGAGCTATTTTACATCATAATTTAGAGTCACTTGATTAAATAATGCCCTACCATTATCTCATCAGTAAAACCATGTCAACCTTCCAGATATTCTCATATTATAATTTACTTTTAACTTTGCAGAGTTTTGAAATCATGTCTGTGCCTGATGTTATGTGTTATGAAACATAAACAAAAATACAAAAGATATTTTCATAACAATAATTTAAGTGTTAAATAAATTTTCAGTGTTCTCTCTATATTAATTGACTTCCAAATTAGCCATTATTTGCTTGGCAATAACCAGATTTTGACTCAAACACTAAAAGTCTAATGCAGTAGAAATTCTAGCCAGTAGTTTAAAATACATGTGTACAAAATCAGGAAAGTAATAAATGTGTAAATTAAACATAACTTGTTTCCTGTAGATCTTAGACATAACACATTACTCCTCAGCTTTGAGATATAATTTTCTATACATAGATTTGTAGAAAGAACTTTGGTCCATAACTTCAGTAGCGTCTCTTCTAGCTGTAAAATGTGCATTCTTTCATTATCTCCTGTTTAGCCTTCATTTGGCTAACAGCATGCATCAATAGAACACATCTGCAGTGATAAAAGTCCATTAGTCACAAGAAGAGATGGAATAGATACAATTATTACTAATTATGTAAATGCCACCTAGAATTTCTAAGCAATGTACACTTTCTAAATGAGTAGTTTGAATTAATCTCTAGTTTATAAAAAATATTGAATTTTACTCTGAGTTGTGAATTCATCCCTGATTCTTCAATTAATCATGTTAATATTTGGTCTCTAAATTTCTATAAAAAAAGGGAGGGTGGTGGCGAAGGAGATCTGAGGCTCCCAAAACCAGTTCAAAGTTGTGTGGCTAATGCTAATATTAAGATTTTCTTTTTGCTTTTGGATTATTTTGTCTGTGCCATTGAATGTCAAACAGAGGCTTCTTAAGGTAGAATAAATTTATGCTCATGCGAACAAATACACAAGTACTGTACTAAGACACCTGTGTATTGTCATTTCTTTTTTACATGGTGAGACACAAAATAGTTGAGAGCATTAACCTCAGCAATGAGGCAAAGAAGAATAAACTAAAGGACAATTGAGGGAAAAAATGTCTAAGGAAACAACAAAGTAAATTAAGGCATCTGTGCAGAGAAAAGAACACATACACTATGAATGAAAAGTGCATTTTGAAGGTAATTATCTAACATAAGACATGTGGCAGGAGTCTAAAGTTGAGGAAGAGCATAAAGTATGTGTTGTGAGATTGTCACTACCCATTATGTATAACGACACAACACATATAATATTCAATCTAAAAGAAATGTTTGCATGGTAAAACCATTTAATTGTGAGCTGTTGCTTTTCTAACCACATAAAAGGATAGGTTTTTTTTTTTGTCCTTTTGATTACCAGTAATTTTCCTTATGATTGAGGAAAATGTGTTTCATATGTTGTTTATTACAATTATTAGCCCAGAATAATCCAAACATAAGGAAAATAATGGCCTTGATGTCACTGCGACTGACATAGTAACTGTTTAAAATTGAACTGCAGTAGAAGCAGAGAACAATGGCCAAAGTTCAGAAAAACGGATTCTTACAAAACAGACTTTTAAGAATTTTGCCATGCTCATAAGAATTTTCAGAGATGCAGCAACAGGAATCTGTCTTATGGCCAAATAATGTGCTGTTCATAGCATCCCTGGAACAGTAACATTGGTGATTCCTTTTCTCTTTTCAAAAATTCACACAGTTGTCTGAATCACTAGCAATCAATTTGCTGCAAGAACATTACTAACAAAACTAGCATCTCATCTCTTTCTTAGCCCAATGATTTAGGTATGTTAATTTTCTTTATTTTGCAAGTCATTATTTTCACAAATCACTTATCACAGCTGGAAATGGCTGATTTGTAAGGTATATATAAACTGGAATAATATACTTTTGCCATATTCTGAAATATTTATGAATAAATTTATAAAACATGTAGTAGCTCATCTTCAGTATCTTTCTGTTTTTTCTTTGCTGTATAAACTTAGAGGGGAGGATTTAATAGCAGGATCTGTTCATAAATTGTCCTAATCCTAAATGAACATATCCTCTCCAAATATCTACAAAACCTAGATAGGTTCTTTAGGTCTGATCCAACTTTTACAGAATAGCTTCGTAAAAATTCTATGTGTAGACAGAAATTCTACCTCTTTTTATACAACTAGCACTATGTACAAAAGTGTCTGCAGAAGGTGACTGCAGTGGTGAGCAGATGATTTCAGCTGATCTATCCTTATGAGAAAAACAAGTTAAAATGGATGATAGCTATCTTACAGTTAAGCTCATTTTTCAGGCTGGCAGTCATCCTGTCCTGTTAAGAAAGATAAATTTTATTGCCTTTTTTCAAGATTATACCTAACAAATATGATGACTATTCTTGTTTTGTTGAATTGTTTTAGGTTCTGAAATCTCATTTAGGTTATTTTATGCCACATACCTTGGTATTTGGCATACCTACCCTTTTTTATTGCTGGAATACTTAAATAATTATAATATTGTAAAGCCCATTATTGCAGGTACGGCACAAAGATAGTAAAAAGTCGCCTTCCAAATTTCTGACACAGTAAAAAAACATTAGAGGTCCTGAACATGCTGGTTAGGAGAAAGTAAAAACAGATGTGACAACAGACATAATGAGGTAAACCAGAGGCAGAAATGAGTGGATGTTATCACATATTTTTTACATCAAAACTTGCTGATTCATTAAACCTGGAATTGCTATCAGAACAGATGGATTTAGACCAACACATAAACTCAATATTTTTTATTTAGAAAGAATTGAATTAAAATTATAGCAATTAAACGTTTGCATGATATTTTGATGTACAAGACATTAAAAAAATTACAATATTTTTCCACCTAGCATTGCTCAGTACCAATGACAACAGTTCATTTTGTGCATGTAAGTTATTTGGCTGAATATTCTGCTTTCGTAATTGAAAAGGTACCTGAAACAGAAGAAGATTGTCACAAGGATAAGATATTAAAGGTAAAGAAACCCAGGATAAGATTAAGGTCAGCTTCATTTGCCAGAGTGGTTCACAGAAATGTCCTTTCTGTATGATCAGAGGAAAAGGGTACAGGTCAAATGTGTATGCCTCTGAAAGTAAAAAGAAATAGTCATGGAATGGATGTACTTAGTGTCAATTGTCTATTTCTCACAGTGTAAATAGGCAGGCAGCACTGTTCAATGTGGAAGGTGATTCTGGTACTTCTTTTTTTAACACAACACTTTTATACAACGTAGACAGTTTTCAACAAAAGAAAAAGGCATACCGTCTGTAACTACTGCCACTGTATTTCAAAGTCATTAGAGACCAGCTCAGTCAATATTTACTTCCATAATTTTATACTTTTAAAAATTTCATTGAGATCACATGTCTGAAAGTTATGTGATACTTTGAAAGCCTTCTTGGGTTTTTATAACTTTCATAGTCATGTAACTTAAATAAACGGATATAACCAGTTCTGTCTTGAAGGATCATACAAATTTCCAAACAAAAATATCTAACAAGAAAAGGAGATAAGAGACAAGGGTAAATTTTTAGCATATGAGGAGCAGCTGAGGGGATTTGGGATTGTTTAGCCTCGGGAGAAAGAGGCTCAGGGAAGAGCTGGTCACTCCCTACAACTACATGAAAGGAGGCTGCAGCCAGGTAGGAGTCGTCCTCTTCTCCCAGGCAACAAGTGAGAGGGCGAGAAGACAGCCTCAGCCTGCACCCAGGGAGGTTCGGGTTAAACATCAGGAGGAATTTCCTCATGGAAAGTTCTGTTAAAAACTGGAATGGACTGCCCAGGGAGGTGATGGAGTTGCCATCCATAGAGGTGCTTAAGAAACAACTGGATGTGGCACTTAGTACCGAGATCTAGTTGCCAAGGTCTTGATCAGTCAAAAGTTGGACTTGATGTCAGAGATCTTCTAAAAACTAAATTATTCTGTGATTCTTCTTGGCAGCTACAGACAGAAAAACCTTCAAAGAGAGACTATCAGGAATAATAAGAAAAAGGTACTGAAAAAATAAAATCAAGACAATAAAAAAAATTACTAAAGACAAATTGCTTCTTATTTAAAAATAGATTGAATATCACTATCTGACTCTCTATTGGCTGCAATATACAAATAGGACCTATGAAGTCATAAAACTATGCCATCTCAAAAAGCAGAGAACAAGAGAGAAATTGTCTTCATTTATTTCCATTTGCAATGGGCAAACTGCTAGATCTTCCAACTGATAGATTCTCTGAACTAGGAAAATAGTATCAGTTGAAATGATTGAACAGTGAAAGTTCCAGAGGATCAGGAAAGACATCGTGGTGCATACTTAGGAAAGAGAAAGCCCTCTCAATGTATACCTACTTTCCTACATTATAAATTAAATCAAGGTTCATGTTAAAGCTTATCAAAGCTTATCATACCAAGGAAGATAACAATTTCAAACATTTCGAGAAAATGGTTGAAATTAAGTAAGTGGAGTTGGAATGCTTATAATATCCAGCTGGCAAAGAAAAATCTGACAGAGAGCTGTCACACCATCTGTTGTCCTGTACAATGTCTTTCAACAATTCAACACAGAATCTGTCTTATTCTTGTCTCCAACGCTATTATCCAAAGAAATTGAGTGTCATGAAAAATTCTAGTACAATGTCAGTGTCCCAAAAAAAGAATCCATTAATAGCTCTTTCAAAGAATTTCCAAAAATCATTCTAGTCCAAAAACAATAAGATATTTCAGAATACTATACAGAGGATGTAACTATTCTTAGATCTCCATAAGATGAAGACAACAGTCCACTTGGACACCTGAAAATTTCCTTCTAAATCAGTGGTGATGATGTTTTAAAAACCCATCCCAAACCCTCGCCTTGCTATACAGCCATAGAAATCTGTATGAACTTTTAAGTCTTCAACATTTAAGACTGAAAGAACATGGAGACAAGCAACACAACATCTTGCTAGCAAAAATAATAACATAATAGGTTTTTTTCATATTAAAACAATTAAGAATCTTTCTACAGTATCATTGTGGCAGTATCTGACTTCTCTGATTAAAGATAAAATACTTTATCTGAATTATACAAAAAATTGTTTTAAGACTCAATTTTAGTATTCAAACCACCTCATATCCCTTCCTTCATGCATCAGCATTGCCCTTTGAGTCATTCATATTGATGAAAACTGAAATTAAATTGATACATGAATATTCTCTTTTTATTACTTCTAGGCATTTTGTAGTGGGTTTGATCTGTGCTTATTCTGAATGCTAAAAAACCACCCAAAACCTTGAATCCTATGATCTGTGATACTACCAAACTAAACTTCTGGTACTAAAACATTTTATTTTCCTGACTGTATGATCAAAAAACCTTGAGGTGTGCCTCGCATGCCATCTTCCTTTCAAAGACTTTCTTATTAAATGAAGCATAGTTCTTAGTTTCCCTTGTGATGTACTTTTCTTCTTAAATCATGTAACATAAATTTATACTGGGTTTCTTTTCTCAATCAGTCAATCAATGTCATCAATTATGAGGAAAGCTGTAGAGAATTCTATTTAGGAATGTCTGTTTGAAGTTCAGATAAATTTTCTTATTGTATAAAGGTTAATAATTGGTGAGATAAAGGAAAGAAATCAATATAAGGTTTCTTTTTTTTTCTCAATTCCTTTTTAGTAGATAATACCAAATACTGGTATTTATCCATCTGTGTTTTCATATGAAGACAAATGACTTCTGAGGGAAATATAACATGTGAGAAAGATGAATGAAACATTTTAAAGCCCTCTCTCCTCACTCCAATAATTTAAAATATTGGCAAGTTTGAACACAAAGACTAAAAAAATAGATGAGCAACATTTTTAACTTCAGAATATAAAACATAATGCAACATCTAGTTTGAACCATTAAGATAGAACTTCTCTAATACAGAAGAGTACTTGGAAACACACGAAATGGAATACTTACAAATACTTTTAAAGTAGAAATACATGTGTCGGAAATTCAAAGTTCACCTAAAAGTGCATTAAAGAAAATCCTCCATTAGCATCAGCATCTTTGCCTTAGCCCAATAAATTCCTCGAACAGGTGACAATTACTTAAATTACTGACTTATGACATGAATTGCAGGGTTCTTAAGGAAGAAAGAAATAATTCTGAAATCATCCTTGCTTCAGGGTTGTTTCTTTTATGTAAACTATATTCCTTAAGAAACTCATTAATATAATTTAACTTAAAACATAAATTTCAATACCTACCTGCAACAATAATTTGCATAGTACCATTTATATTATGAAATGTATATATATAAAATGAAATACCATTCATTACCAAGTGAAAAAGTAAGGAAATTATTATCAGTTCATATTGTCCAATGTTTAATTTGCAAATCTCACCATTACTAATTGAATTGCTAGTGCTGTTTATAGCATCAAATTCAAAATTAACATAGTATTTACACATCTTATCAAAATACTTTAAAATCAAGTTTATAGTAATTATGCCAAGAAAAAATTATTTTGAGGTTGTTCTCACTTTCATGATTATTCTGATAAAAATACAGATAATAGAAATTGTATATCCTTTTGATTGTATTCTATAGCACCACTCTATTAGGAGTTAAATTCAATACAATAGTTTCTTACAACATTTCTCAGGGTAAACTTCTCTATCTGTCTGTATATTTCACTTTTTTATCCCTATGCACTTGCTGTTTTATTTCACATCACTTCTTTTGACATTTAAAGATTAAATGATGAAAGTTAAAGAACATGAGAACTAGAGAAACAGGTTTGAAACCTAAAAAATTGCTTCATGCTTTCAAAGATCCCCATAACTACAACTCTAGAAACCCAATGGAAAAAACCACCCATACCTAAAACATTTCTACCAACAGAAATTATCTGAAATATTATTGTCTTATTAGGGTTGCAAAATCAAACAACTTCGAAGGAAATAAAAAGAGAGAGAAAATCTACACAGGGCATTGCTACAGGAAAATAAATTAGAAATGAATAGTTGCCACTTATCTATTGAGGCATTGTAAAAGAAAGATATTTTTACAGATATGAGTGTTGAGAATTATGTCTTTGTATATGTTTTCTGTCTTTTGATAAAAACTAATTTTTAAAAAGCCATGAAAATAAAATTCCTATTCAAACATTTAGGGAAAATGTCCTAACTAATCCTAACTAATCCTATCCTAACTAATAAGTTTTTCCTTTTCTTAAGTGCAAGTAGATGAAAATTGAGCTGAAATATTGAGTGAGTCTGTGATGGATGGAGAGCTGATGTGTAATTTTGTCTGTGAGATGTTTGTTGTGCAAATTATTGAGCTAGTCTGAATAAAAACTCCAAGGCAAAATACACGTGGAAAAAAAGAGCCATGTGAGAGCACTACTTCTCAGAAAATTTTTAATGTCTGTTAAATGACAAATAGTCTTCTTGTAGCAAAGTGAAGGGTCTGGAGCACAGGTTTTATGAGGAGTGGCTGAGGAAGCTAAGGTTGTTTAATCTGGAATAAAGGAGACTGGGGTGAGAACCTCATCCCTCTCTACATCCACCTGAAAGCAGGTTGTAGATGGGTCAATCTCTTCTCCTGAGTAACAAGAAACACAGGGTGAGGGAACAACCTCAAGTTGGACCAGGAGATGCTGAGATTGGATATTAGGAAAAAATTCTTCACTGAAAGGACAAGTATTGGACCAGGCTGCCCAGGGAAAGTGGGCAGCTTAAAAAGGTTAGAAGATGTGCAGATGTGGTGCTTAGGGAAATGTTTTAGTGGTGGACTTGGCAGTGCCAGGTGAACAGAGAGACTTGATGATCTTAAAGGTCTTTTCCAGCCTAAATGACTCCATGATTCTATGAACTTAAAACCACTATGTGAACTAGACACACCATAGAGAAGGCACGTGCAAAACTAAAACTCAGTCTTGGTGACATTATGAACAAGTTGCAAGCAAAATGTAACCATGATGTGTAACAGAGAAACAAATTATTACATTGGTCAGAACAGCAAAACTACAATACTATGTCAGTCTGCAATTTTAATTCAGGATAAAGGACTGGATTAGATGGCAACTCAAATTCCTTTAATTGCTGTTTAAAATGCTCATTAAAGCCAGGAGATGCCTTCCTGATACTCAATAGTTAGAGGTCCAACAAGGCCCTTAACAGCATATACATAGGAGAAGAGGGTGGATATTTTGGATGTAGCACTATATGGGAAGTGATGGGGTGGCAAAACTTTATGTGATTATTGCAAAAGTAAAATACATGTTTATCCTAAGATATCTGGGTTTTACTCTATACTATCAGCTAAGGAATCGTGGTAAGAGAAACCCTACATATTTGAACTCAGATACAATGAGCAATGGTGGGAGAGCTACAATTAAGCAAATGCCAAAAGTCTAACAGCTAGGTGAGAAAAGAGATTATGAAAAATACAGTAGTACTGCGATGCAACTGAAAAAATGAAGATTAGATTTCATCATATAGCTGGAATTCTGTTCCAAATGTTATAAAAGGAGTTCCATGGCTGACACAGGAGAATGACAGCTATACAAGGCAAGTCAGTGGTGGGAAGATCTGGAAATATAAAGGACAACATAGGAAAAAGAAAAGAATGAAAGAGCTTGGATTTGATTATTAAGAAAAGCAATGATTCATAAGATTGAAAAATAAATGAGAAAATGGAAAAAATACTAATGGTACCTATGATAATTTCAGAGGTTAGCTTTTATACTGGTTGGAGGACAGATTAGGAATGCTACCAGACAGCTGTGAAGGAGAGCTGTGTTATACTTAAAGAAGCACAGAAACAGGGCAGGTTCACCAAGGCAGAAAAAAACATCTGAAATTCTTTAAAGGAATAATCAGCACGGTTTTCCAGCAGTGAAGATGTACAACAAATACAGACTCAGAGATAAAGAGAACTTCGAAAAAGAAGAAGAGTATAAGACAGCACCTACACACAATAACTGGGATTGTAATAAGAAAAAAATTGCATCCAGCCTTATCTTTGAATTATAACATCACAATTATTTGCTTTCTTGAGTTCAGTGATTCTAGTGGCACATTTTTTACCTACCTGAACAAGAGTTGAAATTCCCAAGGTGATTTCAAATACCTCTTATTACAATGGTGACATAGAATCAAAACTTGTACCTCAGAAAACCACAAGTACCAGGGTATGGTTTTAAGTCATATTTTTCCTCTACAGGAAAACAGTGAGATCCATGTGTTGATTAAATTAAGAATTTATCACCTGATTTTCTCAAACTGTCCACAGAGGGAGTCTGTACATATTTTCAATGATATTGAATTATTATGCCAAACAAAGATCACTTTTTCACTGTTTGGACCCTTCATATTGAAGGCAGGAGCACTATAGGGTCATCAAAATGTTGTATGCCACAGTATCCATGCAAAAACCTGTGATTTTGTTTATGCCTTTTATCTCACACACTTTAGAGCTGGCCTTGTGAACCAAAGGTTTATTATTGCACATGTAGAAGAATAAAGAGGTTGTGGAGGTACCAGAAACACAGAGCTTCTGCAAAGGTTTTTGATCTAAAATATTTTTACCTGATATTCTCAAACTGTCCAACAGTGAAATTGCTAAACAAAACAGTTTTTCCTAATTCAGTTCCGAAATGCTGCTTTTCATTTGGCAATGACTTTATCTTATTTACAAGTCTCACCCCTACAGGGTTTTTTAAAGACAATATACCAAATTCCTCTGTTTTAAACTTTGTCCTATATATAGAACTGGGTATGCTCAGTCATTAAGCAACTGTGAAGACATAGGGACAAAAATTAGTTATGCCAGATTGCATTTAGGATTCTGCACTTTTTACAGCAAGGGTAAGTACAAACTCGTGAGTTACAGGTTTTTTGCATGAAATAGATAAACCACGTTGACTGAAACTCTGTGAAAAACATTTCTCCCTAACAAGTTCCAGGTTTCAAGCTGAAGCAGTTTTACAGAGTGGTTATGAATTTCTATAAAGGAGGTTTTTAACATGGACATCCTGGCATACTTAAGGCTAGTAGAGTTGGTTGAACCTGCTATATCTGGTTTTAAATTAAAATTATATTACTTCATCTTACTAGAGATGAGTCAACTAGACATATACAGTAACGGGCACATTTGGGGTATTAGTCAGAAATACAGAAGTTGTAAACTGATTGTATTTATTGAGAATTACGAAAAATGGGAATACTGCTGTGTCTTTATATACCTATTGCAACTTATATTAAAATTATTAAGCAATTACTGTCAATATAAAGTGCTACTTCAGGGATACAGCACAATCACTTTGTTTTCATTAATATTTTTCGTCATGTACTTTAAAAGTAACTCCTGTGAGAAATTCTGGCTGCTAAATTAAGTAAATCAATTAAGACATTATTTAATATGACCTCTTAAAACTTTTGGAAAATAATTATTCAATTAGAAACCACTAATATATGAAACAAATTTAGTTCTTTATGATTTGTTTTAATATTTTGACTTACAATAGATTAGTCATTAGCAATTAGCTAGAATGGCTTTCTTCATTTCATCCTCAAATTGATACAGTGAGGTGGATTTTAAGGGATTCACAGATACAATTTGTAATCCTATGAAAACATGCTTCAGCTTTGCCACAGTTACACAGTTTACTCTTCATTTACAAATCTTAGACCTTCTTAAGTCCCCAAACCAATTTCACAAGCCAGGCCTAAGGATACACTTCTCTATACATTCATTATGGTGATCCAGTAAAACTGACTGCCTTTGGAGATATTTGGCCAGTCTGTGACCAGATGAAACAATCATCTTAAAGTGATTTTAACAGTAAGAACAGCATACTTGCTACAGGTTTTAAACCTTTCAGGCATTCCATATATATCTATCTTACCTCAAGGCTTAATCTCTGCTGATGCTGATGTTGAAACAGCAGGAACCTCAGTCTGTTTCTCTTCAGCAATACACTCCTTTCACTTTTGATACTATTATTCTGAGTGGTTCTTTGACCTCCTATATTAAAGAACTTTCTCCTATCCTTATTTACTCTTAAACCACAAATGCTTTCTGAAGGGTTATTTATCAGTTTAAAACTTTTTTTTCTGACAGCTTCCTACTAAATTTGCGCAATTTATTTACATGGTAAAACATCTCAGTCATCAGATAAATTAGCATTGCAAATCTGCTACAAACTACTGGATAAGCCAGTGTTTAAACATTGCAATTACACTAAATAAAAAGGGCAATTTGTCAATGCTGCATTAGTATTGAGCTAGTTTTGCGCAGTAAATCCTACCACTCAAACAAAAAATGTTCGGTTTTGAAATAAGAAAGACCAAGGACACAGAAAATCACTTAAACAGAAACATTCTGGGTTTCTGGATGTGTAGTCTTCTTTTTCCTGGTGTCTTCTTATTTGGAAACAATCCTACCTAAACTGCTACTTTTGTGGCTAAAAATAGCATTTTCCCTTGACAAATTTTTTAACTAATCACATTAGCTCTTTTTCCTTGGCAATGTTTCTGGAATTATATTGCATAAGGGGAAAAGCTTCAATAGATGACACTGAATATAATCCCCCAAACCACTAGTCCTTACTAAATCACAGTTTAACATTGAGAACATTTTTCTGTCTTCCCTATTCATGGTTACAGGTTTGAATTCATGTTGGGAGAGCAGGGAACTAAAATTCAGTATAGGATAAGGCTATCACAGCAGAAATGTTGAAAGACAATTGGAATTTCTTTAGGAAAAAATAGCCTTTACCGAATTTTTATTAAATAGAAATCGGGTACTTGTTGACCAAGATGGTTTCCAAATTACAGAAAGAAAGAAATAGTGGCCATAGTTCAGAGTGCTGACTAAAGCACCTAGGTAGCTAAGAAATAAAATTTTAAAAAGATACCAATCATTCTCAGTTTAGTTATTGGTTTAACAAGATGAATACTGCTGGCATTTGCACATGATCAGCATCAAAATCAGTAGTAGTTTCACCTTTATGCCAAAATTCACTATTTTCTTAGCTACTGGCACAATTAATGTTACTGAAACTGATAGAAATATTTTTATCAAATTGCTATGCTAACCTATGTCTGGAAAATAGCTGATCAACATCTTTCTTGCACCCAAAATTTGTTACAGACCTCCAGAAGCGATCTGACAGGTACAGTGCAGAGGAGGATAGCTGCTTTCCTGGATCTCCTAGTGCTGACCTGGACGTTCCTGTTCTTTGATGCCAGGGCACAGTGCAGGCTGGTGCCCAGCCTTCCATCCACCTGCATCTCCCCAAGTTCTTCTCAGCAGTGCTGCTCAAAAGCCCCAGCCTCCAGCATTGTAAAAGTCCCTTCCTTCACAAGTGCAAGATTTGGTATTTATCCTTGCTAAATTTCAGGAGGCTCTTGTTGGCCCATTTGCCCAGCCTCCTACACCCTTCTGAACAGCTGCTATCAAGTGATTTTTCCACTTTAGTGTCACCTGCAAACTTGATGAGGGTACACTCCATAAGCTGCTCCAGCTCAGCTTCCTGCAGTTTGAGTTGAAGTGCCTTATTCCCTTTCCTGACCAAGCCATAAACACTTAGATGATAAAGTTAAATATTTACAGAGAATAAACATTTGTTTATTTGCTGTTTACAGCACCTTTTGGGAGATGTTCCTTTGTTTTATATCTTCTTTAAAAACATTTAAAAAAACAAATAAAAAGTAAAATCTGAGAGTGACATTTCAATTAAGTACAAAAGCTCAGTTTCTTTTTTTTTTTCAGTTTCTACTTGTAGCAGCAATACTCTTATTGTCATTTTTAAAACCAAAGAAGCCATCTGCTTGCCAAATACACACAAAGTAAAGCCCAAGTTTTTTAAAAGTATAAATGAAACAAGAGATAATAATTGTTGTGTAGGTTTATAATGGTAATGAGCATAATCCATCAGATTTAGAACATCTCTTTTACAAAGCAGAAAAAATAATATTATGGAGGGACTGTCCTTGTATTACATTCCAAGGAGACTGTATTCATTCATTAAATTCATTTTTTTCCAAGTTTCAAATAATCCTGAAAACTCTTTCCACTCTGTTTCTATTTAATCAAGCCAGGCACTTTTAAAATATACCAATGTACTGATATTTTAAATAATGCTTTAAGGGGGGGGGGGGGGGGGGAATAATTTGAGGGTCATTTTAATAAAGCATTTGGCAGGTTTTTGTCATGGCTCTGATTATGGCTAACTGATCTACTGAGGGCATGATAAACTTATATATCCATGCACAATTTAATATTATTCAAGCTACAATAATTCCAAATCAGTTCAAATGGCAGTAGCTACTTTTTGCATGACACATAACCAATCACATGACCTTTAAGCATTAATCCATATTTGACCAACCATCTTAAGTCTCCTTAATTGTAATGACACTGCTCTGCCAACCATACACCATAATTTACATAAACTAAGCGTTGTTGCATGAAGCATAAGCAACGTCTTTCATTGATTCTTCTGTTCCCGAAAGCCATGGCAAAACAATTGGCTCAAATGAGAGTGTAGGAGGTCTCAGTCCTTGATTATGAGTCTGAATATGATTCCAGTTTAATACATCTGTTAATCTACCCTGGTTACTTTACTGCCTCACACTAGCTATGAAAATAAAAAAACAGAAAACATATATCCAGAAGTACAAGCAGACAGAGTGTATCCCTGCATCACTATTATAAAACATTGTTATGGTCAGTGTTGAAATGTTTGTCACCTAAAATGAAGGGTGATAAGTCACAGTCTGCCTAATAAGTTCTGACTCAGCAGTCTTGGCTTGTGATTCTTAGAATTCCTGAACTAATCCTATCAGAATTTTTAAAAAACAGCAAACCAAACATGAAAAAATCCCCAACCAACCAACCAACCAATCAACCAACTAACTAACCAACCAACCAACCAACCAACCAATGAAAACTTTTTGAAAAATTAGCAGATATTTGCAAGACATTTATCTTCACAGAGGACATAATATCCAATAGGAAAAACGCATTCAGTGGAATTTTTATAATTTTCCAAAGAGGTTTTAGAATCCCTAGCCTCTAGTCTTTTCTGAACTCAGCTGTGTCCTTGATCTACTTTTAATGTGGTTATGATTTTTCTGGAGCAGAGCTTGCTATGTCAATTTACTGGAACAAATGGTCCTTTTGTTTTCCTGTGAGATTTCTATACCTCAAAGCAATTTGTCTCCCAACTTATTTTGAACTCTCTCATTTTTCTACTACATTGTCATTGATTTGAGTTTCACGTTTCATGAAGAACCATTTGCTTTTTCATGTAGGAACTTACTTCTTTAGAGTTCTTATGTAGCTTTACTCTCCTGCTGCATAGTTTAAAGTGTTTTCTTCTTCTCAAAGAAAAAGTAGAAAAAATTTAGGTCTTCAGCTGATAAGCTTTGGACTATCATCACACAACTGGTTTTTTACCTTCTCTACTGATGGCATTCTGCTAAATCAGTATTTTACCTTATGTCTTACATTATCCTGAAATGCATTTGTTTCAGAATTGGAAACCATACTGTCTCTTTTATTTCACTCAAAGTGATAATTAGATTGTAATTAGAACACATTTAAAAAAATTATTTTAATTTTTATATACTGGAAATTGAGATGATGAGTACCTTAACCAATGGTGCACGAAGAAGAATGACCATGTCCCTAACAAACTCAAATATATTTCATATTCATAGTCTTAATTTTGCAAAAGCAAGGATTGTGATTTTCAGTCATGGATAGCAATAAAAAATATATAATTTTCTTTGCTTAGCTAAGTATCTAATAAAGGTATTTCAAATCAGCTGAAGAATGGGAAAAATTTTTAGCTGTTCCCACTAGATCAGTTGTATATTTTTCCTAATTTTTAATTTCCTTTACTAAAAATGTAAGTTTCATGCCACTTGTGAACCACTCATGAGTGTATCTTGTTTTTCACTAGTGACCTTTGAGCTTTCTTTAGCTAAGATGAGGAAGCAATTGCAGTTATGGTTTATGACATTGAAGGCCAGTTGTTATTAATGAATAGGCAACCAATAGGCCTTTGGATCCTAGTCGGAATGTTAGAAACTGAGGGAAGCAGACAAGCAGCTGTGAGAATGGGAACAGAGAAGGAGAAGATCCTGGGCTGCCTCACTCACCAATCAACAGAAAATTGAGGTTAGATCCTCACTCCAGGTGTAGCTTTCCCAGCTTGAAAACAGCATCCACTGCCCTTTCCAGAAAATTTCAGATTCTGTAAACATAGTTTAAACAGAAGAAGATTGAAGGTGGACAGTGCTCTGATCCCATCATTATGATAGGTTAAATTTTATAGAAAGAAGGAGTTTTGAAAACCAAAGCCCAGAGTCACAAAGAAGCCAATAATATTTCAGGCTTGGAGGAGAACAGTGAATGGCTTTCTAAAATTTACATTTTGCAGATGTAGTGTAGCATTTGAGCAAAGTCAGTGGCAATTCCATCACAGCAAAGAGGTATTTTTAATGAAAAGTCATTGCAAAATTATTAAAGACCTGCTAGCCTAAATGCAAATTGCACACAGCTTAATTTTCAGTGATGGCTGCACACAAACTGAAGTAATGCTGTTGTAGCAATATCACTACTGAATAGTACAAAATATTAAAAGGCCGGGGTTTGGAAGGTAAACAATTAAAACACAGATCTGACTACCGTCAGTGTTCAAAGAGAGAGCATGTCTGGATACATCTAAGCTAGTGTTAGACACTCTGCTGTGGAACTTAAGTTAGGTGTACAGCTGTCCAAGTATTCTCTGTGGCTGCTGAAGAGATGTAAATGTCTTTAGAGGGCACTTGGAAACTCCTGAGATTTACCTATCCTTTCAGAGCACCCATTTCTTTGCAATAGAAATAGAAACAGTCTTGGGCAAATGAGCTCCTCATTTCATCATCATTATTGTCTGCCTAAAATAGGGAGATCCATAATCAGCCAAGGATTGTATTTGTTTAAAAATTGTTGATGTAACTTGGGGAAAAAAACAAAAAGAAGTTTATGCTACACTGTGTTATGCACAGTTTTCTATTCCTGAGTGGTCTCTTGAGGAGAAAATAATCAAAATATTTGAGGAAGGAAACAAAAAATGCTTTCTATATGAAGGAATAATTCTTATCAGTATGGTAGGAATGTCTTCTGTGGTGAAAGTGTAAGCTAAATAAACTTATATCAAGTTGAGGAAAAAACAGGATGCCTACAGTAGCTGGAAGTAAAGAGAAAAGAAAAAAAAGGAAAGGGAAAGGGAAAGGCAAAGGGAAAGGGAAGGGAAGGGAAGGGAAGGGAAGGGAAGGGAAGGGAAGGGAAGGGAAGGGAAGGGAAGGGAAGGGAAGGGAAGGGAAGGGAAGGGAAGGGAAGGGAAGGGAAGGGAAGGGAAGGGAAGGAAGGGAAGGAAAAAGGGAAGGAAAAAGGGAAGGAAAAAGGAAAGGAGAAAGGAAAGGAAAGGAAAGGAAAGGAAAGGAAAGGAAAGGAAAGGAAAGGAAAGGAAAGGAAAGGAAAGGAAAGGAAAGGAAAGGAAAGGAAAGGAAAGGAAAGGAAAGGAAAGGAAAGGAAAGGAAAGGAAAGGAAAGGAAAGGAAAGGAAAGGAAAGGAAAGGAAAGGAAAGGAAAGGAAAGGAAAGGAAAGGAAAGGAAAGGAAAGGAAAGGAAAGGAAAGGAAAGGAAAGGAAAGGAAAGGACTGATTTTCAACTTCTATGAAAAGTATTCAAATTACGTCAATTAAAACAACTTTTTCTAACTCTTAAAAAGGGAATGTCTTTAGGTTATTGAAAGAAAAAAATCCTGCGTTCAGTGTATTTGTAAATATCAAAATTATTAGAAAAACGGAGCAGATTTTTTTCCCATTTGTAAGATCACTGTGTTTATTGTGCTCTGCTCAGTAATTCCAATAAAAATGGAAGAATACAAATTTGTTTTGATCTTGTGGAGAAAAAATGTCAAAACTTCTTGAAGGGTATGTAGCCGGTCCTTATATTTGTTTGGCCATTAGACTTATGGAATTGAGTGGGTGGTAAAAAATTTTCATCCCTGTAATTGTTCTCCTCAAAAGACTTTGCAAAAAATTGACAAAGACAATGCTAAGATCTATAGAGAAGTGATTTTGCTCTACTGAGAAACACTGAGAATTTAACAGAACTTCACAGAACAACTGGAGGTGGAAGGCATCCCTGGAGGTCATCAGGTCCAACCCCACCCTACTCATGCAGGGCCACACAGATTCAGTTGCCCAGGATCATAGATTATGACCAGACAGTTTTTGAGTAACTCTAAGGATGAGACCAAATATTCCTTGGACAACTTTGTCAGTACTTGCTCACCATCACAGTTAAAACTTTTTACCTGATAGTCAGACAGAACGTCCATGGGTTAGTTTGTACCTATTGCCTCTTGTAACAGATACGAACTCTCAAACGTTAAACAAAAATCAGCAGGATAAAGTTCAGAAAATTAGTTATAAGATATATATATATTATATATATATATATATATATATATATATATATATATAAAAGAAGATAGGCACACACATACATATATATTAAAAATACTATTTCTAAAAGTCTAGCTAGAGAAGAAATACAGGCTATTACTAGCAGAAATATTTTCAGATAAATGTAAATTGTATTTATTATTGTATTAGTATTAGTAAGATAGTGAAAAGTAAAACTAGACAAGGCTGTTAGTGCGTTAGTAGAACTATTCCCATGCAGTATTTCTAACTTAGTACACATGTCATCAAACCAAGTTTTGTTTAAATCAATGATAGAGACTTACAGAGTAATATTTAATTTATGGAATAAAAATAAAAAGAACAATCCAGAGATTTTAAATCCTTACCCAAAGTGGACAGTATCACTTTGAAAACTGCAACACAGTTTATCACACATGTCAAAAATGCAGACCAAATGAAGCACGAAAAACACACACGGAAGAGGGAACATTGTACCTTAGAGAATAGACCTCAGAGACAGAAAATTGTTCCTCTTGGCTGGGAAAAAACAATTGATAAAGCCTAGAATAGAATTTCCACTTCCTTAAACTAGCCTTTCTTTAAAATAGAAAGATTTCTGGGTAATCTGTGCTGTCAAATCCATTTTCACCAGATATGGCATAACCATCAAGATAACACCTGACAGTGGAATATAATTTCCTGCACATTAATTGTAAGAGTTGTGTTTTAAACACAACACAGATAGTGACAGAACACCAATCTCCTTAACCAGTGTGTGGATAAAAACATCAAAGAGAAGGGCAGATTTGAAAAGGAGCAAAACATAAATCTGATGCATGTTTAAGATTACATCACCATGAAAGAGCTCTGATAAAAATGAGTTTCCACCTTCTGAAAATGTGTTTGCTGTAAATTAAAGAATACTATCCTTTTAGAAATGATGGATAGAAATTTAGAATCCTGCTTCACTGATTAGGAATGTGGATATTACCATGAACTACTGAAATTATATAAATGTTTGCAATGGAAAGCTACAGATTCAAATAGGTTATTAAAATCATAGAATGGTGGGGGTTGGAAGAGATTTGTTCCAATCCCTCTGCCATGGACACAGACATCTTTCACAAGACAAGGTTGCTCAAACCTCTGTCCATCTTGACCTTGAACACTTCCAAAAATGTGGCATCCATGAATTCTCTGGACAACTTGTTCCAGTGTCTCACCACACTCATTATAGCAAATATGTTCCTATATCCAACATAAATCTACTCTCTTTTAGTTTAAAACCATTACCTCCTGTCCTCTTACTACAGGCCATGGAAAACATCTTCCTCTTTCCTTTAAGTTCCCTTTATTTATTGAAAGATTGTTATAAGATCTGCTGTCCAAAATCACTTCCCTGTTTTTCATGTGTTTCAACATGTCTTTCACAGGATCTGTTCCATGCTCTTACCATGCAGAGAGGTGAGACTGACTTGGAGTTGCAAATATTATGCCGTTTATAGAAGATCATTTTGTTCTCACGTATGGCAGCAGCTAATGTAAATAATTGAAAAAGAACATGCAAGCTACTTACTCTGAAAAAACACAAACCCAGAAACCTCTGTAAAATGTGGTGGGATTCTACCGACAGATTTATGCTTCATCTGTTTCTTTGTAATATTAATTTGTAGTTTTACCTGAATGCTATATTCTGTGACAGCATAATCATTCTCTATCTGTTGAAGATTAAAATCTTGTACTATCTAGATCCAGAAATTGAACAAAAAGTTGCTACAGTAAAGTATAATTGTGGAATGGATGATCTATTTTGGTAGCTTCAGAAATGCTTTAAAAGTTTATTTATTCCATATTAGGAGTCTTGAGTGATGGCTTCTGTTTTGTGCTTCATCAATGCTTGGCTGAACTTAAAACTTTCAGAATGTTCAGTGCAACATTCAAAAGTAGCTTTGATGCACTTTTGGATCAGAAGCATTGATGCTTGACTGTCAGCAGAAGATTCCCTCAAAGTTAAGTCATTATCATAAAAGTTCACTAGAAAATATTTAACAAAAAAAAATCTTAAAAGTATATATATATATATATATATATATATATATATATACTTTACTATATTTTACAGTATATGTATGTGTACATTCTAGTGAATGAATTGTGTTTCTTGATACCAAGAAATTATATATAACAATATAGATATGAAGAGGAACATACAGATACACACACACACACACACACACACATACACATGTGTACACATATATATATGCATGTGTGAATCAGAATTTGGGTCTATATAGATAATCTTTACACAGTGACTGCTACACTGCTACATAATATGAAAATATACATCAATGTACAACATTGATCTGAAAATTTTCCATAAACTAAAAATGTTTGATGTCAATCTTACTTTTCACTGAGAGAAAATAATACATTCAACATTCATTGGGCATAGTAGAGGTTTCTAAGTAACATAATGTTAACAATACCAATTATATTCATCATTTGGTTTTAACATTTTTTGGATTATTTTATTCATGAAAATATAATATCAGTGCCCGTGTCATTAGATTATCCTGGAATTCTCTTCAATATACTGATGCTTGAATGATAGGACCAAGTAGCATTCCTGCCAAAATAAATAGCCAATTTGGAGAACATAAAAAGAGTTGAAAATTGTAGTCATACCCTAAAGTATAAATGAAGAAACTGAGGCTGGATTTCCAGAGTGAACTGTTACAGTTAATGGCCAGTATTGTACCTAAGTACCTTTCATTTCATAGCCAAAATCCTCTTAGCAATCCATCAAATTCAATTATAGCTTATTGAGCTCTAGTTAGTTTATATCTAGACATTTTTAAAGTGGATCTGAAGTGGGCAGGTGAAAGTACACAGGCAGTATATGGTTTGGGGCAGAATCCTTTAAAATATATACGTTTCAGACAGCTCTAACCACTGCAACATCATGGAGCATAAAATAAAAAATAGTATTGCAAAGGGAAATTATTCCTGGCCAAAAACAAGGCATCAACTCTTATTTAATTGTGGTCAAGGTCTTACAAAAAAATTTGCTCTGATTAAAGGAACAACAGAAAAACAAGCAATGAAAAAATAATATTTTTGAATTAATATGATATTTAGGTTGCAATTATCAGATATAATAACCGCATTTTCTAGTCTATCTACTAAAAGCACAAATGAACATTTAGTAAAAATAGTGACTGCAAATGCAATAAAAGTAATCAAATCATAACTATTGCAATTATTTAAAAAAAAATAAACTAACCAAAAAAAAACCAACAACAACAAAAAAAACCACACAAAAAAACACACCAAAATTTAATATAAAAGGTTGTTATTTGAAGACTCACTAATGTCTGTAAATGCACATTCCAATACCCCTTGTACCATCAAGTACAATTCTATATCCAATCATCATGCTCTTTTTACCAAGTGCTTCTAAAAAACTTAATCCATAAATCTAATTTGTTTTGTGAAACAATTTCTGCTCATTATTAAATATTTGTTTTCTGAGAGTAGTAAAATAATCATGCCATTCTACTTTGTGAGGGAGGATTGTTGAAATGTTCTTTCTGATCAGCTAACATTTTTCAGTGAATTTGTCAGTCATTGTTCACAAATTGGACTGTAAACTCTTTGTAAAATGAATCTTTGTTACACTACCTTCAGGTCTCTCAGGATGCTCAGGTAAATCTGCTCCTGACAGTGTCCTTGAATAGTTCTGCCTTTAATCCTGTGTCTTCATGAATGTTATGTTTGTTGTCCACCAAGTGACTAAGCCTGTACCCACATCTGTTGTCTCACTTACCCGAAAACTCTCACTGCTGATGTTTTTGTGAAATGTTGATTGTGTCTCTCTCCATTCCCAAAGAGTGTCTCCATAATAACTCTGCACTCCATGTGACCTCTCCATACCTAGGTTGTTCAGGCTAATGACAACTTCTTTGGTCACTTGCAAACATCTCTGTATTCACAGTGCTTACCAACACTTAGTGATATCTTATTACATGTCTTCTCATCAAAAGTTGCAAAGTCAGTATTAAAACAAGAATAGATATTGCAATGCATTTGTAACTGCATCCTATTGATAAGAACAAAAGCTTGTGCTAAAGTCTGAATTTTCAAAGTATTCCTTTACATAAGCCTTCTATTATGAGAGACTTTCTCTGCAAATTACTGGTTAATAATTATTTTCTTATCTGAGATAAGATGTAAGATTTTCTAATCCAACAAACTAAGGTGTAACTTCTGCTGAGTTAGACATCAATCTCTTGCTGTTGCTGAAATATACACTGGTTTTATGCTGTGCCAGAAAGTCAGTGGGAATTATTTTTCTGAAGATTTCTAAGAGAAACTTGTCTGGTGATGCTTTGCTTGAGCCAGAAAAACACAAGCAAGTTTTAAAAATCCTCAATATATCTATTTCTTTCAGGTAGTTATATAGCTGGATTTGATTTTTACCTTCCAATGAGTGTTTCAGCAAAAGAACAAATTATAATCTGGTTTGAGAAAAATATGGTTCAGAAACACACTGCTACAATTTATCCTTGAGGGATATCACTTTATATCTTCATCTTATATCTTCAAACACTTCAAATACTTTGGTGTATGTGATGCTTGTATGCATTTCAGATATTCATTCTGTGTCATTATCTGACCTAGGAGATGAATCCTAGAGTATCTTGGATTAAAGACTAGAGTTTTTCAGAGATCAAGCCTTTTATGTGGGTCTAGGACACACATAGTTAAGCCTACTATTATTTTGATAAGTCTTCAGATATAAGAATGTCCAAGTTATTCAGATGTGCTATCTAATGCAAAACGTTTAACATTTGGCCTTTTAATAATATATTTATTGATATTTGTAGATTATTTCTAGACAACATGAGCATGTTCATTAAATTTTTAAAGGCAGCTCTAACAATGTTACTATGTGTACCATCAAGTATTAATTTAAAAAGTTTTCCTGGAAAATTGGTATACCCTTTTTGCCTGAACCTTATCTCCCTAAAATAATACACTAATTTATAAATGAGCATTAACAGTAGTTTAATCTTCAAATACTGTACTAAAATTGAATTATCCATAGGGGACATTTTTTTAATAATTTGCTGAACAGGAACGGTAAGATTTATTCAAAGCATATAAGAGTTTCAGTAAATAGCTACCAAGTAAAAATTTTTATATTCATCAAAATGCAATAGTTTTTACTGCAGTCTGTAGAGAAGATTTTTTCTACCAAAATTTAAGTTTTAAGGAATTATGAGTATGAGAGTCTGCCAAATATGAATCAATTTTAGTTCCCCCAGCTTTTAATAGAAGAAATAAACTGATAATTCCAACTCAAAGCGATTGGGAGATACTAGAAATAGGACCATGAGAATGGAAGAATTTAACATGACTCTTGTCCTTACCTTGGTCTATTCCTTGATAATGACAAAGAAGTATAATTACAGGTCAATTCCCAGCAACTTTTAACAAGCTTAAGGCACAGTATGTAATAATACCTCTGAAGGAGATTGGGTAAGGTCACAGATATCTGTTCTTTTAAAATCTTTTCTGGAACATTCAGAGGAAAATCCAAATGCAGTGTTTCAGGGCAAAGCAAACAAAACTTCGCTAAAGAAGTAAAACGTATTTGTCACCCACAAGCAATACCAGAATGCCTATTCTGATAATTACACAAGGTTTCTTTCTAATACATGTTATGAATTTAATTTAGCATTATAAAGAAATAAGAGCTCTAGAAGATTCAGTAATAAAAACACCAGAAAAAAGCTCTATTAGCTGAACAGAAAGAATCAAAAGGTTTTGTTATTAATCTAGAACCAATATTACTTCACAGGAAAACAGAAATGAATTTTTTTCAAGAAAATGGAAGTGTTGATGTGAAGTTGAATACAACTTCTGTCTCCAGAGGGATTGGTTTCTTACTAGGTAGGGTGGAAGTATAAAATTTTTTTGTTATTCCTGAGAACACCATTGTCTGCTTTGGTCAGATGTATTTTCCTTATCCAAAGTCATAAGGACATATAAAGCATATATAAAATATGAGTCTCTCATATTAGAGGAACGAATTTGAATACAGAAAAAGTTGATGGTGCCCTCTGTTGACACACAGGCTTAAAAGATTCACAGAAAGTTCCATTTACTGAGAATATTGTTAGTCTTTTTTTGTTGTTCTTGTTGGTTTGGTTTGATTTGGTTGGTTTTTTTTGTTTGTGGATGGCCCTGGCTGGTTTGGGACTGTTAAGAGGTCTGAAATAACAAAGCACGCAAACAAGTATCAAGTAGATAGAGTAGAAAGGAGCTGATAATATAAAAAGAAACAAGAATAAATTGCCTTGAATGCACTGAACTGAAAAGAACTGTTGAGACCCAATGTCATGGGAGTATACAAAAACAAACTCATATTCAGATAACAAAAACAAACAAAAAGTATTTTGCTATGAAGACTGGTGGTTAAAAATAGCAGAGGGGGGTAAGCAGAGCGATGCTCCAATGAGAGTTTACCCCCATCAGGTGCATTGTCACTGCATGGCCAAGGACAGTGACCCAAAGCATGCACACACTCCACACACTCAGCAGGCCTCTCATTCAAGGGTACAAAGGAGAGTTTCAGTCCATGCAAAGGGCTCCAAATCAGTAAGAGGTGTCCAGGAGAAAACAGTTGCTCAGCCAGGGACAGAGAGAGGCACTCAGCCTTGTGAAGTCTCTGTGGGTGCCATCCCAGACCCAAGGAGAGGCTTCCTGTCACAGACCCACTGCTTCCTAGACCACACAAAGGAGAGAGGGGACAGGGTTGTGTGCTCCTGCCACACCTAATGCCATGTCTACTCTGAAACACTTCACTATATCTTCAACTTACATCCTTAAACATATCCAAGACCCATTATGTACAATTGGAATTATTTTGGAGTTAAGGATATGATCAAGTGTTTTGCTGAATTGAGGTCTAAAGAAGCAGAAGACTTTATTTTCCATGTAAATCCATAAAACTAAAGGGAGACAACACCTGCTGGGTGGAATTAATAACAATAAAAATCCCATTTTTCCTTTGATGCCACTGTGTCCACAGTTTATTGTTCTGGACAAAAGCAAGAAGTCCTTTCAGAAAGATCATTACATATTTTAACAAACTTCTCTTGCAGTATTATATTCCCATCTGTTCCACTTTCTGTCCCCAATCACTCCTTCCAGACACTCAGTCTTTCATGTTTCCAATAGTTCTGATTTTCTCAAGTCTACTACTGTCCCAGTAAATCAACGCCTTAGCCAATTATTCAGGATTATATGGCAACGAGAAGTAGTTTCTAATTTTCATTTAATACCTATTCTTCCTTGAGTCATCCTTCGAAACTTCCACTGAATGGAGAGACTCTGGAGCCAGTTTGTTCCAAGACTTAGCAAGGCTGTGTCAAAAAGCATGACGATGGAACCACAGGATAGATCTTACTTCAACAGTCATATTAGAGAGAGTATAATGAAAGCAACATCCTGGAATCGATGAAGAAGAACAGTAGTTACAGAGATGTATGATGGGAAGAGCTGTTGGGTGAGTCAAGAAGCAGGCTGGGATTAGTAGAAAAAAGAAATCACCAAGGAGAATGTTAAAAGGACTTTTCCACCCACCTGAGGTTGAAAGACAGAGCAAATGGAAAAAGCAGTCATGGTTAAAAGAGAGAGTTTGAGAAGAAAAGCGAGTGAAGACAAGAAGGAAAATGCATTTCCAAAAGGTGTTAGGATTGGGTTTGTGAATTTGGCTTTTTTGTTGTGCTTTTTTGTTGTTTAGCTTTGAAGGATCATTGAAATAATTTGCATGCATATAGGTGAAGTAGATCTTTGCTTTGATACTTCTCTGAATCATAAAAAAAAATATATATAACCAAAAATCCACCAGGCTTTGTAACAATAAGTAGTGGAAAAGGTAACCTCCTTTGAATAGATAGAGGCATAAAAGCTTTGTTATAGCATTTGAAATCATACCTCAACCAGAACCTCAGGGAGCCTCTTCTCATAAGTGAGAAGGTTCTCTATTCTTTAGGGAAATTTACATTCTCTCCTAGAAAATAATGCTGTTTCCCAGGTCCAGTCAGTTCCTAGTGTGCAGAATGTTTTAGCTTCTGTGATGAGTGCAGCTGTTGATCTGAAACATCTTTTCAAAGTATAGGAGGGGCATGCTGAATTGAGGAGGTTATTTTCTTGTAGAAGACAGATGGAATGCGACATAGATTCCTAATATGAGCCTATAAAGCCTAATTCCTTCTTTTTGTCACTTGTCCATGTAAATAATTTGGGAATAAATTTTGATAAAAATTCAAGTTAATTGTGAGACTGTATTGTCAGCATGCATCATTACTATTTGTTGTTTATCGTGCAACTAAAATGTAACAGAATACATATTTTTGAAGTTTCTGCAAATCATGATCATACATTGGCTTATTCTTTTAAATGAAAAAATCATGTGGTTTGCAAGGTTTCAAAGATGGCTCAGCCATGAAAGTTACATGATTCACTTTAAAGCCAATATTTTAAACTTTTAAAAACCAAGCTCTTAAGCAGAACTTGGGCCAAATAATAAAATCCAAATAGTCAGATTTAGTGTGGATTATAATTCAGAGTGGTTATGCAGCATGTGATATAGTAAATAACTTCTCTGCCCTATACACCACTTAGAGACTTAATTTATTATGTTCCAAAGTAAAACAAACAAACCAACCAAAAAAACCCCAACAAAACTAAAACCAAAATAAAACAAAAATACAAACAAACCAAACAAAAACATAAACAAACAAACAAACAAAAAAAAACCCTGGAGAGAAACATATCCAAACCTTGAATAACTTACACAGCATTTGACTGAAATATTGTACACATGACCTCTGGTTTTATCCTTTCATTTAACCCCATTAACTGCATGCAATTTTGACTATAAATTCCTGTAATAATGCTGCAGAAGAAGCACAAATGTTTAACCAAAAGCTCAGATTCTTTTTTGGAGGAGCCCAGCTACTAGAAAAGATCCCAACTTCTTAGCTTCAGATGTGTGTTGACCCTGTCATGTGAGCATCAGAGAGGAAAAAAGAATTGCCAAGGAATTGTAAATATTGTTTTTTAGTACCTCAGTTGCTAACCGGGCTGAACTTACTCTGAAACACAGAGTATTGAAGATCTATAATTACTAATAATAGTGTCATGTCTCCTATGAGAGGAAGTCATGGAAGATTCTCAAGGTTTTATGGTTCAATTGTTGTATACTGAACATGGAATTATATGGGTCTTTATTTACTGCATTCCTTGTTGAAAGCCCTAATAATGGGATCCAAAATAGTTGAAAAACTTATCCATGTTCTCTTAATTGGATAAAATTTAAAGTGTTTTTTTAAATTATGAAATGTCTTCTTGCATTTTTTTCTGCTACCATCTCATAAGAATACTGTAAACATTACCAATATTCCATTTTTTAGATTAGCTTAATTCACCTGAAAGTAAACAATTACACTCAGTTAAAATTCACATTCTTTTAAGAATTCAGACTATATTAACATGGAATAAAGCATTTCAGACTAAATGACAATTTTAATCAATCTTGATGGCAGATTACTCTTGGTAGCTTCCTGCTTGGAATCTGATCTATTGCTTTTTAATTCACAGGCTTCTGCAAAGAATGCAGCATATTTGCATAGAAAATCCATTGCAGTCTTGGACCTGCCAATATTTCAGGTATCAAAGATTAATTAAGATATGGTAGTGATTAGAAGTCTACATTAGAGATAAACACACTTTGCTAGAGATACAATTATAAAAGAGGGAGCTCACACTCCCCTTCAGATTTCTAATCTGTTATAAGAGATCCACATCAACATGTAGAATAAATAAAGTGGCTTAATATGGGAAACAGCAGCAGTGTATAACTTAGTGAAAATACCTCCAAATGGAAAATCTGGTAGGTTTGTTTGTTCACTCCCCACTCCAACCCTCCATCCACTTACTTTTTTTTTCTTTTTGAAGGGATTTGGCACACTTCTCAGACTGTTTAAATTACAGAAAGAGAGGAAATGTTAGTACTTGCTACATAGAAAAATAATTGACTTTTAGAGTTTACGTTAATGACGGATTTTCAAGACTCAAAACAGACATAGAAAAGGGAGATGTTTTAGCTTCAGAAAGGAAAGCCACATTTTTAGCCACTTTTAGCCAATACGTTACAAGCCAATGCTAAAAATCCAGTCCCGCTTCTTGCAAAGTTAGCCAGGTATTAACAGTAAACTCAAAAGATTTTCTGACTGGGTTATTTCTGGAATTTTGTTTGTTTGCTTGGTGAGGAAAAGCCATGCAGTCAATCCTGACTCTGCAAAATGTCTGAACATTAGAGAAGGCAGACTCAGCTGTTGTCTCAGTATTTTCTATTGACCACCATTAGACAATCTACTTAGCATTTTTCTTCTACCTTATGAAGACTCTCTGGTTTGATCCCAATCTTATCCATTTACCTTTCTATTCACACGTTCTGTAGGAGACGTAAAGCATTTTATTTTTGACATTTCGTATGAACTAGTATCATTGCAATTTGATCGTTTTATAAATACAAAAATTCTACCAGTCTTACTTTGTCTTCCTCTTCTTGTTTTAAACAAATTTCAAAACAATGACATAAAGGTAATTCAGATACACAGTGAGATACAACTAGGCTAAATAGAAAGGTAGCGTAAAGAGACTTTATTATGATTTAATTTATTATATTTGGGCTTGTGTATACACTTGCAGCCTATACGTGAAAAAACACACAAATAACCCATTTATTCTGTCCTTCCCAAGCAGATTTAGCAGCGTTTTACTCTGCTCAGTAGCCTGTGTAGCCCTGCAGCATTCAGACTGACCCAGTTCAGACTATACCTAGTTATAGTGAGAAGTAATTCCTCTGCTGTGCTTCATCTGCAGCCAGCAACCAAACAGTAAAAATATCTGGGAAAAACAGTTCCATTTTTTGTACTAATGCCTTGAATGTGTCACAGCTGACAGAACAGGAACACAATCAAATGGTGGCCAAATTCCTTCTCTGCTGCAAGGAGAAAATAATAATGAAAGGTCACTTAGTAATCTCATAATCAGCAGTTTTACAACATGATCATGTCAACAGAGGAATGACAAAAGTCATTATATCCCCCTTTCCTTTCTACTCTTTTAATATATCCTGCAGAGATAAAAGGTACTTAACAGAATTCTTCTATAGTGTCAAAGAGAGTACTGATACCTCTGCAGAGCAAGAACAATATTCTTAGTACACTTTTTTAAATCCAGTATAACAGTGATTTTAAAAACAAGCGATGCTTAATAAGCCTGTACTCTGCCTAAGTTAAGCTTATATCTGGTGTTATGTTGTTTCTATTTATAGCTAAACTTAAAATTCATGCAACGATCAAAGAATTCTTGCCCCGTGTTTTGACACTGGGGATATGGTCCTCTTGACTGTAAGTTGTTTAGTTTCTCAATAGATATTCTCGAGATGTATCATCCAGCTATCACAGGTGTTCGCAGGCAGCCTGAAAGTGTCTGTCAAACTATCCCCCTGCCCTTCATGCACTTCTAATACTCAGTAAATGTCTTCCCTTATCACAGAAAAGAAATTCAATGCCATTGCATGACCTTGCCACAGACAGAATATCCTTGACTGCTTTCATGTTAAAAACAGCCTTGTAAGACTAGGTACCCACATACTCACAGAATCCCTTTTCTTAGCCACTTGGACACCTGGTTGTACACAGGCTGAATTACTCCCAAGATCACTGCTAGGAAAAGTGAATTGTAAAGATGTGATTCAAATCAAGCATCTTCTTTTGGTCATGTCACAAATTATTTGGAAGGAGATAGGAAAAGATTTTGAGGGTACACATTTCCTATAGCAAGCTAGCAAATTTTAAAAGAAAATCAGAAAAAAAGCAAAGCATGCAAATGTCATGCATTTCTTTCTAGCTATAAAATCAAGTTTGTTAGTTTACCATCAAAATTCTTTCAATATGGCAAAGCCATAGTTCATCTTAACTGTTCATATGGGACAAAAACAGCCAAATTGCCTTTGCACAATTTTTTATTCTTCAATCTCTATCCCAGCTAAGCAGTCTTTCTTATATTACTATCACCAATAATGGCAGCAATAGTTCCTAGACAATATTTTTAATAGAGTTGGAATTGCCAGGAGTTTTAGTCACAAATTCCTCAAGTGTCAAAAAAATCCCAGTTAGATTATATAATTTCATGGGATTATGTAGTGAAATGCTCACTCTGAGACTGCTTTCACCAGTGATGTTTCATCACAAAGCCAAATTCAGCAACCTCATTGCAGTCTACTACCATAACTACACCCCACTACCCAAGCAGGCATCCAGAACTCCGATTGTGGCCTTTCCTGGCAGATAATCAAGTTCACTGTAATGAACAATGAGCTTCACTGACAAATATGAGCTAATAGAACTGCATGTAGCCAACCATCTAGGTCGGTGTGCTGTGCTCTGTTACTGTCCAAGACCAGTAAAACAAATATAAATGAACTTACTAGTGACTCAAGTGGAACCTCACTGTTATTTCTTGGGGGAAAAAAGTATGTTTTATGCATTGAAACTGCCACCTCCTTCTCTACATGGGATTTTAGTTTAATGTTGTGTTAAACAAATTATGCAATTTTGTGGTTTTGGTGTTGCTGCTGTGAAGAGTTTTTTGATTGCTTCCAAATGAACCAGTCTCTTTAAACTTTACCTCTACCCTCATATTCCCCACTTCTCTATATATTATTCACATATTGGATTAAATTTTGCACACCCTATGCGTAGTTTTTTACCATATATGCAAGTGCATCAACTATTCTCTGGTTTTTTAAAGTAACAAGATCTTACATTCTGTCTCTCTCTATATAAACTCTCACTTTTTACTGGTTACTGTTTTCATTTAGATGGAATGGCAAATATCTTTTGGCATCAAATTTAAATGGTAAAGTCATAGTACTGAAGAGGTGAAAAATATAGTAAATGTTGCAATAACCCTCCTAGCTAGATCTTCATGTAAATGAGGCATTTGCAGAATTGAAGTCAATTTCAAGGGAGTGCCATTTGTTCTAACTTCCATGTTTAGGAACTGGCAAAGAATATATGAGGTTGCTGCTTTTAAGCCAGACCATTAAAGACAGCCTAAGAGCTTCTTTCATCATTTCTGCATTTGACCTCTGTCTGGTGTTTCATAAGATCACTGCCAAAATTCGAGCAATATGAGAAGAAATATTTGTTCACAGCAGGAAAATGAGTTTAGGCTTCTCTAGTTAAACAAAATATTATGAAAGAGCAAGCATTGAAAACTCATTGCTTTGGAGTCATTCACTATCCACCAGTGATATTTGTTTACAAATATTTATATTTGAGAGAAAAATATAAATATAAAAAAACCTTGAAATAAACAAATTATTGACAAAAAAAATGAAATAGTACTGCCTCTGGGGATATAATGAGAGGTGATAAGGACAATAGTCGTTTTTATTCTGAGTTTCCTGAACATAGTTCTATTTATTCTTTTACTATTCTGAAAGGCTTTGAAGTACATAACAGTGAGTTCCAATGAGTTGGAACCTACTGTTTCACCATTTTGTACTTCTTTTTTTCTTGTCTTCTACCACAGGGCAAGTATTTTCTGGCTTTGAGAAAATATACAGTGTTCAATCATTTTCTATGACAAAGGCAACATTTCCATTACTTTGCTAATGCCAAAAAGCCACTGGTGAAAAAGAAAATAGTGTATGCACAGGTGCAGAATTAGAGAAAAAAAAACCAAAACAACAACTCAAGCAGTGTGCAGATGTGTTCTGAATGTTAATAAATGTATTTGCTTGTGTATGTCAAGACATCCATACAACCACTGCTGTTATGCAAATTGACAACTACAGAATATAGAAAAGACACTCCTGGTTTTGGTTGTCCACATCTTCATGGGGGTACACATGGAAGAAATACGTTGTTTTGCTTCAACATAAGAATGTTAAAAGTCCAACAGAAGTTTCCATGTAAAAAAAAAGTTAAAACACATATATTCCAGATATGTTCTATGCAGTTCTCAAGAGCCTGTAGCTTTCCTCTGCAAGTTATAATTGGAGACAGAGCAGAATACAAGACACGTGATATAAGTATGGTGGCATTTACTTCTACTTTGAGGTTTAAGCAAGATGAATTTGGACTTGATAACTCACTCCATGACAGAGCTCATATTATTTTCCTACTTTATCTCTTTTTTCCATCTGTATGGTAGGAAATGATGTGTTACCCCTTTCTACAAATATGCTTTGGTATGAGAAGGAACACATTCCTTATGAAACATGACTGACATGGGATTGCAGAAAAGAAATTCTAGACACACCATGCACCACTACAATGGAGCAGCCTCAGGACCTACTGAGAGTTTCAATTTCTAGAAACTATCATCATCTAAAAACACTATTTATTAACATGATGTTGGAGGATTTAATCTTTAAGTGTAAAAACAGTAGCATTGAAAGATTTTAAAATTTTTCCTAAGCCAAGCCTAATTTCATATCAAAATGATGGAATTTATCTCATCTATTGTTAGGTGTCTGTATTCTAAGCTTGTTATATTAGTGTCCTTTAGGCAACATTTAGGGCATAAAGTCTCTAGCCTATATTAGTCAAATGTTGTGCCTTGAAGTGTCTGCAGGATAAATAAATGCAGACAATATCCATTTCATCAGACAAAAACATCAAATGAGATTAAGCTAAATATAGAACTAGAAGAAGCAGATGCTAAAAAAATCCACTGGAATGGATCTATGCAGCCTCAGATTCCATAGTTTTCTAGGCTGTGGTGTTAGTATTCCAGCCTTACCTGTTCTGAATCACACAGTGTGTCATCCCAGCTACCTCCACTCATGGCATAGAATCAGTTCTATGGCAAGGAGAAGCAGAAGTTGAGTTCCATGAGTAACCTGAAAGTTGGTCTCCTCAATTTCAGGGTCAGTTCTGCTACTTGTTTCTTCATTCACCTCAGAATATTTAAGTCCACGATTTCATGATTACTATAGCCAATGTTTCTATTATTTATTATCTCTCTTATCCTTTCTTCCCTGACTGTGAATAGCAGATCAATCTGTGCATTGCCCCTTAGACTACGCAGTACCTGTGTTGAGAACCTGACATTCACCAGAAATCTTCTGGGTTCCTTGTGTCTTGCTCTGCTGCCCTTCCATAAGACATCAGAATGAGCAGGTGTCCCTCGTGTCCCTGATTCCTCCACCTCCCATTCCCCAAGAGCAAACGATTTCTGAGCTGTTTAAAGACTTCATCTGATTTTTCATCTTGATCAAGTGACCTGAAACAAACTTTCAGCACAATGTCAACATTCATATCTTGACCCAAAAGAGAAGTATGGTTTTTTTAGGGAAAAGATACAGCAATAATAATTCCAAACTAATGAGCTCAGCTTTGTGAAAATGTTTACTGTGATTTATTAGATGATATACAAGGCTGCACAGTAAAAAATCTGGAATCTGTGCCCCATTAGTAATTCACTTGTTGTTTGACCTTGAAAAGTTATTTCTCATACCTGTCTTTAAGTTCATGATAAGAAGAACATTTGCTCTTTGCTTTCGATTTAAAACAGCACTCAGAAAATCTGACTTACTATATTTTAATATTGAATATTATAAAGAAGCAGCAGTCTTTCTGAAAATTTGAAGGAGCTGTGTTCAGTGAACATTTTAAAAGCTATATTTTTTAGAGTATATTTTGTTCATTTTAAGCTTAAGTAATTACAAAATGTTTGCAAATTTGTGTTCCTGGAATCTCTTTAGTAAATATGCTTACATCTTTTCAGACCGTAAAACTCCTTCTGGCTGCTAAATTAGCAGAATCCTAGAAGAGCATAAAAAGATATTTTCTTTCAAAGACTAACCTGGAGTTAATCAAATATACATTTTAGTCCTCTGTGAGTGGCAAATTTAACAAATGCCAGTTTATTAGCAGGTGGAATATGTATGGGAAATATATGTTTCTTTGTGCTGTTTTCTCATTAAATTCTGCATTAGGAAACAAATACAGGTATTTTCTATATATCATCTCGTATATACATATAAACATTTGGATCTTCATCATGAATCGAGGTAAACAACAAAGGCTATGCAATGCATTAACAAAAGAAGCTGAAATCTCAGTTCAACAATGCAGGAGCAAGCAACAGCAAAATTCTACTTAGTACATGAAAAAAGGTGAAGAATAAAGATTATTTATGTCAGACACAAGAAATTACAATGATTAAATACAAATGATAAAACTTTGCAATATACTATAAAATAATAAGCTATTCTACATGGTATATTATTGAAAAACAATATTTGAAATAATTACCTCTTGATAAAGAGATACAAGTATATCAAGAAATTGTCACTTCATTTCCCTTTATTGTTCCTGTGCCCTTTGCACTTTTACATATTCTCCAGGTTTTTGTTGTGGATATTGGAGTCAGGGAAAACAGCAATGTGAGTTTTCCCAGAAAAACTTTCCTTTTCCTTTTTCTCAAAGGAAAATAGAAGGGAAAGAATTAATAATAAAGTTGCACCTGGTGTTGTAAACACGGGCAGTGCGTGTAAGATGTGATGTTTTAGTAAAAACATGTTTACAAGAAGTGTTGCCTTCCTTGAACCAATAAGCTAATCCTATTCTTGGTTCAGTGAACTAGTCTATAAAATGTGTATACTTCTACAATAAATCACTCTTATTTTCTAAAGGAAGCCGTGTTACTGTCTTCCTTCACCTCTCTCTAGCAGACATTTTGTGGTTTCCAATGGGTTTAAAGTAAATATCTGATCAGAAAGCAAATATTATAATCTCTGACTACCTTTCTTCCTCCATTCAAAATTTTGCCTGGATGGCTGAGCTTAGTTCATTAACTCTAGAACCTGACATCACATTTACTTCATGTTTAGAACATATGGGAGAAACCTTTAAAAGTTAGATTTTTAAGTAACACATTTGCAGAAAATTGTGAACATATTTTGAAGGATTCCTCTTTCACTTATCCAATACTCACAATCACTTTCATAGAGACATTTATTAGCTTAAAGTTTTTCCTGGAATGCTGTCATTTTTATAAAGTCTTTTATTTCTCCAGAAAGTATGTTGGGACAAAACTAAGTTTAAATACATAAATATATGCACCGGATCTGATACTGAGGGTGCTGGCTGATTATATTGCATAGTCAACCTTGATTGTTTCTGAACAGTGATGAATGGGGAGGATCTCAAAGAGAGCAAACACCATTCCTATCTTCGAGAATGGCAAAGAGGAAGAACTGGATAATTACATACTGGTCAGCCTCACCTCTCTAGCTGAGAAGATGATGGCCATAATCCTTCTGATCAGCATTTCCAAACACATGCAGGACAAAGTGATGGGGAGTAGTCTTCATAGAATTATGAAGACAAATCATGCTTGACCAAGACATTAGCCTTCTATGATGAGGTGACTAACTTTGTGAATGAGAGGAGAGTAGTGGATGTCATTTACTTTGACTTTACTAGGGCTTTTAACACTGTCTCACATAACATTCTCTTGGACGAGGTGATGAAACTGAGGTTATTTGAGTGCACAGTGGAGTGATTGACATTTGGGCTGAATGGCTAAGTCCACTGGATTTTAACCAGTGGCACAAAATCCAGCTGGAAGGAAACCAGTAGCAGTGTACTCCATGGGCTTGATACTGGGGCCAATAACATACAGCTTCTTCATTAATGACCTGGATGATGGGACACTGTATACCTTCAACAAGTTTGCAGGTGGTCCTCCCCCTTCACTGTCCACATCCCCCAACTCCAGCAGCACAGAGAAAGAAAACAAAAAGTAAGGAACAAGCGAGCTCATTATTCAAGACAAAAACAGTGATTATTTCTTACCTGGAATATTGCATCCAAGTCTGGGGCCCTCAGCACAAGAAGGACACACCTATTGTAGCAAGTCCAGAGGAGGGTCACAAAGATGGTCAGAGGGATGGAGAACCTCTCCAATGAAAATAGCCTGAGAAATCTGAGGTGGTTCAACCTGGAGAAGAGAAGGTTCCAGAGAAATCACATTGTGGCCTTTCAGTACTTAAAGGGGATTTATAAAAAGGAGGGAGGGATTTTTTTTACCTAGACATGATGATAGAAAAGAGGGAATGGTTTAAAACTAAAACTAAAAAAAAATAGATTGCATGTCAGGAGGAAGAGGGTGGTGAGAAACTGGAACAGATTGCCCCATCCCTGGAAGTGTTCAAGACCAAGTTTTATGGGGCTCTGAGCAACTTGGTCTAGGAGGTAGTGTCCCTGTCCATGGCCAGGGTGGGTTGCAACAAGATGCTATTTAAGGTGCCTTTCAACTCAAGCCTTTCTATGATTCTATAATGTGTAGTGTGAAGAAGTCAAGTATGTGCATCAGACCTTTCTGTGGTACCACCCAAGGGTGCTTTTGTGCTCTTTTGTGTACCTCCCATAAACTCTTCTAAATTGTACTTCAATACTAAAACTCGTGTTAAGTGAGTCAAAATAACTGCTATTTACTGATGTGTATTTTGAAGATGAAGATGCCAGAATAAGGATCCATGAGGACAAACTCATTCTGGAGCTTATCTTCACCAAAAAGAAAAAAAAAAAAATTGGAAAAAAAAAAGCAGTTTTAAGAGGCCAGTTTGTTCTGTTTGGTATAAATAAGACCACTATGTATACCCTTCTTCTATACTATTCACATGTTGTTAGTCCTGAGCATAATAAGGCTGTCATCCCCTAAAACATAAAATTGTGACAGAACTAATATTCTCCTCCTTTTACAGATATGCTGGTATGCTGTACACCTATTGAGCTACACTTATAAAAGTAGTGTTTCAAAGGTAGCATGTTTAGCCTTCATGTCATTGATATAATGGCCACTATCAAGCAATTTTCAAACTAGCTACCTCATTGGTCTTTTCTGCTCAGTCTGCTTTTATGGTCATTTATATCAAAAAAAGAAAAATTGTAATAATATTGCAGCACTGGTAAACTCTTCCCTAGGTCCATACTAATTCATTTCTAGAGAGAATGTTGTATTCATCTGGATATATTACATTAAAATGCAATTTTAGCTTCCTAGAATATTGAAAAATTATATTTTCAGATTCCTTAACAGTATTGTATTCTAGTTCCTTGATGACCTAAATTTCATTAATCATTTTCTTAAACTCTGTATATAATGTTGGCTCTTGGTTTCTACTCAGTCATATCCCTTAGTTAATTTTGTTTGTTCATGTTACAAGGACTTTGCAGAGTTCTGAAGCAGTAATAGGTAAAATCAAGAGACTCATTCAGCTGGTAAGCTGTCAGTCTGTCATAACTTGAATATTGATTTTGGGGGGTTGGTGACATTCTGTAGATGTATGTGTCAAGTTTGTTGACAGAGAGCTCTATACTTAATTGAATGTGATGTCTGTATGTGAAGTGATGAAGTATGTCAGTGATGTATATTCTCTTCCTCCCCTCTCCTTCAGCCCCTTACATTGCACTCGGTGGAGTATTATGAAATTCCACACTGCTCTTACAAAGCTTTATTTAACTTCATAAATTGAAAAGCTGGGTCTGCTCTAACATGACTTCCTCATAGGTATGTCTTCATTGGCTTATGAGACAACAAACAAGTCCTGCCCTTTTAAAGTCTCATTCAGTTCTCCTGAATGTTTATGTGAAAGGTAAAAGTGACTCTCAAGTGGCATAAAACCTATAAGAAATATATATTTTCCTCGGTGTTCCTAAATTACAGATAATCATCTTACAAACTATTCCATACCTTACCTATTTAAAGTATGAGAAAGGAGTGAGAAGCCAGGGGACTTTCTCTCTTCAGATTATCATCATATTTGATCTTGCAGAGCAATTTAGATGTCTTTCAACAGTACTTTTTTTCAGACGATTATTTTGACTCTTACTCATCTAAGTGGACTGTCGTTCTCAACCATGAAAAGCAGAAAGAGAACAGTATCTCATAAAGGTGGTGGAATATTCCTGGCTTGTGTCTAGTCTTCCTTGCCTCCAATAATGAATAAATGCATATGTTTTTAAAACTAGGTTGTCAGGTTTCACTTCATCTTCCTGTTTATCAGAGTTGCCTCTCACACATTTCAGAGATTAGATTTTTGCAAAACAAACACTTTGTTATATTTAATAAAACATAAATGTCATTTGCAGGTGTATGCAAAGGAAAATTGTGATGCTGCAATAGCCCATTAAATAAGAGAATATATGTATCAGAATAATATATCTCTATCTGGAAATGCAGAGTAGGCTCAGCAGTCAGGTGTAACTCATTGCTTTGGACAGCAATTAATATCCTTTTGTGACCCAAGAAAATGTGATCGTGTTCCAACACAGAGGTGGTAGAAACAAGGACCAAGGGAACCAACTGACTAACAGAGAGCAAGGAAGGTAAGGAAAAGAATTATGTTCCCATCATGCAAAAGAAGGAAGTGGTTGAACCCTGCTCCAACAGAACTGGTACAAGTCAAAACCAGTCACCAACATCTCAGTGAGAGGGGTTAGGAAATGGAAGAGAATATGAGAACGCCTCTAAATTAATAATGAAATTGTACAAGGTAGTGGAACCACCTGTCCAGCAACATGAATTTCCATTTTCAAAGTTCATATAGCTGTAATAGCCCATCAATATAACCATCAGAGAATTTTTTATTTCATTGATACACTGAAATGGGAAAGGAATCTTCCTGAAAACAGGAAGAAGTCATAGTGTTGCTGGACTTAGCCAAAATATAGTACAAAAAGAAAAACGATAGCTCTTTAATTCTTTAATACTAATCTGGTGTCTGAAATGATGTGTTTAATCCTCTTCAAATCCAAATATAATTTTCTTCCTCAAAATCTGCATTCAAATCTAGGTTTTTTCAGCAAAGGAATTTTGAGTCAGAGCCATTTTATATTAATGGGTTTTCCTTTCTCTGTCTCTACACTAAATTATTGGTACTTACACTCACAAGAGAATTTTTAATTGAGAGCTTAATAAACATGCGAATTAGACTTTATGTGGAAAAAACACCAAATATTTAACATAATGAGAAAAATAATAAGAAAAGAATAAAATTCTGGAATTCTTTATCTGATGTGAGTTTGAAAAGACAAAACTTACCTTATTATACCCTTGCTGGCTGAAATTCTGAGGGATTACAACTGACAGGCAATAACACTGGCTGAAATTTCTGTGCTGGAGGCTGCACCAACTCTCTGAAGAAAATATACTGTTAAAAAAAAAAAAGATAGCGATTGTACTAGGAATCCAAATAAGCTTTCTAAAATCTCTCTGCTTTAAAGAGAGTTTGACATTTAAAAATTGAACTCCTTTACAAAGTCACATATTTTCTGATGTGTTTAAGTACTTTATGTGTTCAGTAAATGTCATAATGCCATTAATTCTCTTTGCAGAGACATGCAATATTTTTTCTGTTATCAAGAGGGTCCACACTGTTGTGCAACCAGTGCTGTGTTTTGCTGAGCACTGGAAATCTGGAGTAGATTGGCCTGTAAAAATTCAAAACTAATTGCTTAGAATTTAGGATTAAATGAACGTTTACACTTCAAGTAACAGAGTAAAAGCAAATTTTCAGGTTATACTTTTTTTTTCTTTTTACCTAGTTAGTAATTTTGAAAAGCATAAAAAAATAATTTTAATGTGGAATTTTTTGGCATCTTGGTATTTTTATCACATGACTAAACCAAGAAGGTTGCTAAGCAACCTTCTGCAGCCAGGGGAAAGCACAGGCAATCTGAACAGAAGATTTATGTTGGTGACTATAATACTAAAAAAAAAAAATAACAAAATATCTGAAACCTTCCATTTTTTTAACCCTTTGAGCTAAATATAAGTAATTTATACTTCCCAAATCAAGAGTTATTTGAGGAACTGTTTCAGCCACACAACTTTTGACATAAATTTTCAGGGAAAATAAATGGGTAAATAATTTTTTGTACCGCGCTATTGCAGCCTTGAAGTATTTCTGCTCAGTGTTGCTATGGTATTTACAGAAGCTTTTGAATATGAGGATCTTCCTCAGTTAAATAAGGGAGTAGGTAGATACCTACTTGCTTTTTCTTGCAGTGGTGCCTGGCGAAAATGAGGATGTGCCAGGATGTACCAGGGCTGACTGGAGAGAGCTGGCAGCAGGCACACAGCCCTGCCTGTGCCCTCGTGTCCTCAGGCTGCCAGGGCAAGGAGGGCTGGCTGCAGCCACCACAGCTCTGACCAGCTCCCAGAGAACAAGGTCACCTGGAACAAGTCCCCTGCTGCTGGCAAACAGCCCCCCTGCACAAACAACGTCTTTGCTGCAGCACAGGCATCCAAGCAATGGGATTTGTGATAGGACAAGGTTAGTTTAAATCTCCATTTAAACAGCTGTCCAGATCCATTTTCGAGTCCAAATTTACCCATCATAAACAATGCTAATACACCGCCACATATTCAGATGTGTGTCACTCATTGGTTGAGCATGCTGGAGTGGGATCCCTGGCTCATGGAGGCTGAATACATTAAACAAATACAAATGCCAATATACCATCCACCCCCTGACCTGGAGGCAGGCTTTATCTGGGAACTGCCCTGTGCTTTGAATTAGAGCAGCCTACAAGAATTACACATGGAAAACAAAGCTCATGGGGTCCAGATCCTTTCATATTGCATCATCCACTAGCATACCACAGGGCAAAGAACAAGTGTTAATAATAAGACCCTAAGTGGGTAATTAACTGAAATTAATTTTTACAATAGTGCAAAAAACAGCAGAAGACAAAAAAATTGTCAGTGAGTATCAGAGACAGATAAACAGAAGCTTGTGAAACAGTGGCCTGAACAGATTAAAGCCATTTGAAATTTTAAATAAAATAAATTTCTGCTGCTGATTTTTGATTCTTGCTGTCTATAAAAAATGAAAAATACATGCATTTTCATTGTACATGTACAGGTTTGCAACATGATTTTAGTCTCTTATACGAAATAACTAACATACTACAAATTTTGGTTGTGACTCAAAAATACAGATGTGATTACATCTTGTTAATATTAGCTCTGTAGTGAATCTATGAGATCCACTTATATGTTCCCATTATGTCCTTGAATTTGCATTGTATCTATATGTTGATAATTCAGTTGGGTGAAATATCCTCTAGTTTCAATCCCCCTGCCTTGGCATGGACACCTTTCACTAAACAGCATTGCTCACACACCCATCCAGCCTGGCCTTGAACACTGCCAGGGATGGCACATCCATATCCTTATCTGGGAAACCTGTTCCAGTGCCTCACCATATTCACAGCAAACAATTTTTTTCCTAGCATCTAATCTAAATCTATACTCTCAGTTTGAAGCCATTGCTTCCTGCCCTGTCACTACTTATCCTTGTAAAAAGACCTTCTCCAAGTTTCTAATTTGCTTTCCTTTGGAAATATGCATTTATTTTCCATAAATATTTTCCATAATTTCCATTTTTAAACACCTAAATTTCTGTAGATCTCTGATGTAAATCAGATGTTTATGCAATTCATGATTACTTTAAAAACAAAGCCCTGATACTCAGAAAGAGAGGTTAACTTCATATTTACTGGGGAAGTTCATTTCAACCTATAACTTCTGAATGAAGTTTAGAATACTTTGGATAAATCTGTAAAAGAGTGCTGATAACAAGAGAACCCTTGCCCTGCTTCTCACTTGTACTGCACCTTACTTCACAGGCCAGATTCTCCCATGAAGTACCTCTGCTTTGTTAAAGACAAAACTACTTTCAATTTCAAGTAGATGAATGCCTAACAAATGTTAATTAATTTGACCTCAGAAAACCATTGTTTGAGAGAGGAATGCTCCTGGAAACTACCACACAAAGAGAATGTGCTGCTTTCTCAAGGTTGATTGCAGAGTTGGTGACAAGGACAAGAACCTCTACCTCTACATTCCTTTTACTGCTGTCTCTAAGATCTGTCACTTCTCCCGTACACCTCAGTGTTTTGGGCAGAACATGTTCTGTCACAGGTCTCCCTGAGGTAACCTAAGAACTAGCAGTTATTTATATAAAGAAATATTATTCCCCTTCTACATGTTGGAGAAATTATTGAGGTGAATTAATTTGCCCAAGTTCACAAAGGACCTCAATGACTGAAGAGAAAAAACAAATTTGCTCTCCCTTTATGTGTCTAAATCCAATACTCCACTCTCAGCCACAAAGCATAACTTTTTAAAATGGTATCAGATCTGTTCAAGGAAAAATCACCTGGAGGCATACACAGAGGCTTGTTTATAATCATCAGGGACTAGGAGGCAGATCACTAACCCAGCTCTGTACACAGAAACCTGAAAGATAAGAGAGAGCACAGACATCATATCTGTTCTCAAGGCCACTTGGCTCTTTTGAGACCTCATTTTGCAGACTGCCAAGAGGACGTCTTGCAAGCTGGGGTCACTTCAACTTAGCTCCCAGCAGTGTGGTAAATCAGATCCTGTCTATGTACCACAATACAACCTCTCATTTGGAAGAAAAATCTGCGCTTAATAATCTATCAAGATGAAGAAAACATTGCAAAGGGAACTGCAGACCGCCGTGCCTGTGAGAGCTGACAGTTCAGCTGGCAGCAGGAGTAGATCTAGGAGTGAAGTACACAAGTCCTGCATTCATCTCCCTGAGTGATAATTCTAAAACCTATTTTGCCACCAGTGAGTGTTATTTCTCTGCTGACTGGAGAATCAAAGAAAAAAGGATGATAACACTATAATAATCAGCAACTTTTTTTCCCATAAGAGACTGAGAGTGAACTTCAAGCAGAGTTTTTAAAAGTGCTTCCATTCCACTGAGTGAAATCCTGACTTCTCTTGCAACCACGAGTGTTCTTGCTGCTGAATTCAGTGGAGCTAAGATTTCATCCATGATTGTTTAATTGTGACAACAAGCACTAGTATGTGTATTTACAACAGCTTAGTTCTCACTGCTGGTTTTTCATAAAATATGGCACTTTGCTGCAATGCTTCAGGATAAATCAGCCCTTTAGAAAATATAGCTAAAATGGACTACAAAGTTCAAATTGATAAAAGCCTTCTGGCATTTGGATTTGCAATATGTTAGATTAGATTGCAAACTACAGGGATCAGGAGCTAAAAATGTCAGAGTAAATTCAGTGACAGCTATCTTGTACCCAAAGTCTTAACATCTAATTTCTGTAAATGGTAATAAAGCATTAGAGTTTCTTACTTAACAGAGTTGTACATCTCCAGGCCAGGGTCAGGATGTTCAGTTCCCTGCAGATCTGAAGGGAAGCTTGCTGATCATCAAGTGAAGGGAATAAGCATCAGGATTTCTGGCATGCAAAGTAGGGGTTACAATTTTAAAAAGCAGCAGAATCAAGAAATAATCATAAGTAATGTTCATAAACCTTTTAGGAAAGTTCTGCTATGCAAAGAATAACTGGTATTAGAAACAGACCCCTTATCTCTGGAAAACACATTTGTTAGGCTTATAAACAAGATATAAATTATGTATACCCTTGCTGCTGTGACAAAATACAACAAATACATTAAAAAAACATTTCATTAAATTTTAAATAAATTGCAATTCTAACTCATGAGGAGATTGTTTCTTTCAAGAGGTTTTTTTTAATATAACTTTGTTTTATCCTTATATGGCAAAAGTTGCTGCCAACTCCTTCAGAAAAAAAACTATTGCCATTAATGCTGTAAAAAAGAAAAAAATAATGACTCATATAGCCACCAGGAAAAATATTTTTTTTCCAGTGAACAAGATTAATGGCCCTCTACCCTGGCCATTATGTGGTGTTAGAACAGTAAATTACAATAGCAGTCACCAAAATTTTTGCCTGCACATTTGAGAAATAAAAAAGTACTTCTCAATAGCAAATACATTTCAGTCTTCATGATTTTACCAAGAGGTTAGAAGGTTTTTTTCCCTCCAAAACACTTGAGTTTTCCTAATTGCTTCTGTAGCTCTGCTAGCATAAACCACTTTCTTTCTGTATAATTTAAATCTTATATGACAACGATATTCAGGTAATATAAATCTTTATCATTATTTCTTTCTTTTGGCTGATCTTTCTGTGCTTCCCTTCTTCTCCTCGTGTTTATCACTTCTTTTCATCCTCCATATTCTATACCACTCCCTCCAAATCAAACCAAATTCTCTTCTCTGCCTCTCTTTTTAGGTAAACAAAGACTTAGAGGAACATTACAAAAAGTAGTGGTGGGAGAACTTGCTCTCTAGTGACAGTATTTGCAAAGAAACCCCAGGTAGTATAGTATACAATATTGCTATTAATATCTCCTACAAAACTTGTTTAATTTAGGAGGAAAGAAGGCATTAAGTGCATTTTGCAGATTTTGCATGTCACATCACTTAACATATCCTTTTCCTGACCAATTAGGGGCATTTGTGAAAGGTCAGAGGTTCTGGATTGCAGAAACTGAGGCTATTTGGAACTTCTGTTCTGAGAGATTCTATAGGAGCTGAAGCAAAGCAGGGTAGCTAGTTTTGTTATAAAAAGTACAGCTGATCCAAACCATGCTTTCAAATACACTGCAGCTTTATCCATTTAATCTTATTCACTCCGAAGTAAAATCTTTTAAAGTAAGAAAAAAAATTGTAGGGCCATTCAATTGAGTCAAATGCTTCCTCCACATCAAAGTAGAAAAAATGTTTCATGCTTCTTGTTGTTTCAGTGGTCATATGTACAAATGAGAAAGGCTAAATACAGTGTTCGAAGCTCGTCCTTTGTCATAAAGCTGGATGTATCAGGTGGAATGAAATTCCCTTCAAAAGAGATTTTCAAAGCCACTAAGAATTGGCCTAACACTTTTTTGACTGCAGCTAATAGACGCTGCAGGCAGAGCTAAGGTGTATGGTCTCACTGACAGTTTAGGCAGAGAAGCCATGAAGAGAAGCCATGGGAGAAATAAGCACTCAGATTGAAGAAAAGTAGTCTCAAGAGATATAGCAAAATAAAATCCCAGTGATTAAATTAGAAATGCTTATTTGACAGAAATATGTCTAAGCACTGTTGATATAGTTCAGAAAGGAAATATTTTGACCAGGACAAGTGAGTGTTCCTGTATGTTCCTATGTGAATAACAAGAGTTATGGCTAAAATAAGGTCTTCCCTCAGTAGCTGCAGAAATCCCTGGTGAGTACTACAGGGTAGGGAGACTGAGACCCATTTTCTAAGATTGAGAGCATTGCCTTGTTTCAGAAATCAGCAAAAAGATGGTTCATTTTTATTTCTCCAAATAAACTTTAATATTGAGCAGAGGTAATTTGATATTTTATGCAGTTGCTTGGGTTTATTAAGAAAGACAGACTATGATATGTAAATTGTTGAGATTTAGGCAGTTCAGTTCAATGCTGTTTTACTCTAATATTCAGAATAGCTACTCTGCAAGTTTTACTGCTTAAGGTAAGTGAAGGTTTTCTGACAATTTTCTTGAAAGTACAATTAGATTTTAGACAAAAGGAAACTATTGATTTGAAAAATTTGAAGGAGGAAACATTTTAGTGTTTAGGAGGAAACAACCTATAGTGTGGAATAATAATTCCAATTCTTTCCAGCTAAGAACCCTCATGTTTTGGGCCTTCATTTGTTTCCCCTACAGTTAAAGAAAAATATTTTTCTAAGAATGGGCTGGACTTTGCACCAATTCTCAGTCCCCAATAAACTAAAATCCCATGGAACACTGAATGTTCCTTTTAATTTGAAACCCACATAAAAATGTCATTTTTCTCCTGGCCTGAAAAAAGAAAAATTATAGAGCAGTTGTAATTTTACAGAGTACTTGAAATTTCTACCTGCGACAGTATTCAGAATGACCTCCCATCCCTCCGACAACCTTCAGGCATTAACAACTCTAACTAGAAAATCTGGTTTGAAATAACATTGTGCAGTTCTATGCTGAAATGCAATGCACTGGTTTCACTGAAGCATTCTTGACTTAGAGTCATAACATGGAACAATGAATATTGCTTAAATTATTTATTTAGGATAAAAACATAAGGAGAAAACATACTTTATACCAACAGCACAGAAAGAAGCAGTCAACCAAGTACACAACCAAAACGACAAAACAAGCCTAAAATTTCTAAAGTGGATGGATGGATCTCCTGAAAAGTTTCACACAGTTTTCCCACAGTTTTCCTTAATTTAGAAAATTATAAACTTATTTTGGAATAAATGAGAGAGACACAGAGAGAGAGAGAGACAGAGAGAGAGTGCTCTCTGGAACTTCCTTTTTGCACATCCATCATCCTCAAGTGTTGAATACTTTTAAAACTTTTCTTGACATGTGAATATTTTAGTAAAGATTTTAGTATCATTGGAGACAAAAAAAAACATCATTGGCACGGTCCACTGCAAGCCAATAGGTTCTTACCTTCAACCACCATTAATCTCTGTACCATGGATATTTAGTAGCAGAGGTTTTTAACCATCTCAATTTATAAAGTTGGCTCAATATATTTGTAAGGAATTCATTGTATTTTAAAAATGTGAAATTTGCTGAATTTTAAGGTGACAACACAGTTAAATGTCAATTTTATATAATTCAAAAGGGCAAATAAAAGCTACCTACAAAATTTCAGTCGTTATATATAAGTTCTATTACTCATACTGTTTTAAGCAGGCTTGCAGAAAAATAATGGAGTTGCCTGATTACTAAAAGCAGAGCAGACCAGATCAGAATGTTTATTTTTATTTAGAATGGATTTGAAAGTGAATATCAAAGGACCAATGGTGCACAGATTATTATTCAATTGTCCACTTATTTGTTCCATGTGCATCTCTTCTTTCCACATCTGTGTATAATAAAGAGTAAAAACCACAGAGAATAGCAGTCTTTTCTAAGTTTTTTCTAAAAAGAGAGACTATTTGAAATTTTCTAACCTAGTTAGTAGCTTGACAATTGTTACAGTTTTAACTTGCAGAAACACTGTAATTTTTCTTCTATTAATAGTGAGAAAAAAATATTTCCAGTGTGTGTTTCTATGTATTATTTTTTCACATTCTATAAAACCTCCTTTCCTTCACATCTGTTAAGGTATAGACCTTATTTTTCATTAACAGATAACTTCTGGGAATGTTCAGATTGAAACTGCAGCATTTACTTATCCAGAGCTTTCCTCTCCCCCAGTATAAATCTAGTTACAGTGGTAAAATGCTAAAAGCTCACATAATTTTAAATTTAATGTCTTTCACCTTCCAAGTAATCTGTTGGTATTCAGATAGAGCATATTTCCAGTTATCAATTTCAAGTGTTCTAAAGTTCCTTTTTTAAAATTTTTGTTTGCTTCATATATTTTCCTAGATTCTAGATCTTACCCTACAATGCAAGCACAGAAACACAAATAGAAGAGTTTTATTTGTTTATTAGACAAATAGAAGAGTATTATTTATCATTTGAAAAGAAAATAACCCAATAATATATTTGAACAGGATAGTCTGCTTGTAATTTTGGTAATTTTTTAGTACTAAGATTTGATTTTTCCTATTTCTAAAACCCTAGTGAATTTAATGTCTCCCCTAAGATCTTGTGCATGTGCATGAGGCATAGACTAAGAAGCCGTGAACTAATTAGAATCTTACAATCTGATTGCCAAATTCCAATTCACAGTCCAAACCCTGGTAAATTAGGCTCATATGAAATAGGAATCATATTTCTAGTTATCTGCTGTTATCTCTCTGATATATGAATTTTCCAAGGAGAATAAAACAACTTTTTCCCCATTTTACAGGTTGTTTAATTTCTTAGACATAAGATAAAGAAAATAGAGCATCATAGAACAGTTTGGTTTGGAAGGGAACTTTAAAGATCATCTCATTTCAACCCACGAGCGAGCCATGGGCAGGGACACCTTCCACCATACAAGTTTGCTCAAATCCCCATCCTACCTGAACTTAAACACATTCAAGGGGTGGGGAATCCACTACTTTGGGCAACCTGTCTCAGTGCTTGAACACAATCAATGTAAAGACTTTCTTCCTAATATCTAATCTAAACCTACCCTCTTTCAGTTTAAAAGCATTACTCTTAACAATACTTGAAAAAAAGTCCCTCTGCATCCTTCCAGTCGGGGCCCTTTAGGTACTGGAAGGCTAGACCGTGTCTCCAGAGCCTTCTCTTCTTCAGCCCCAGCTCTCTCAGCCAGTCCTCAAAGAAAAGGTGCTCCATCCCTCTGATCATCTTCATAATGCTCTTCTGGACTTGCTTGAACAGATCCATGTCCTTCTCGGGTGGAATCCTCAGAACTGGATGAAGTATTCCATGGGGATCACACAAGAGTTGGGGAGAGGGGAAGAATCACCTCTCAAACTGCTCGCCACACTTCTGATGCAGTCCAGACTAGGTCTGGCTTTCTGGGCTGCAAGTGCATATAGTGCACGTTCCCAGCTCATTTTTAGGTTTTTACCTATCAACACCCCCAAGTCCTTTCTGCAGGGTTGCTTTCAATCCACTCACTGCCCAAACTCTATCCATGTTTGAGCTTGCCCTGGCCCAGGTGCAGGACCTTGCCTGAGTTGAACTCCATGAGGGGCTCACCTCTCTTACCTGTCAATGTTCCTGTGGATGGCATCCCATCTCTACAAAACAGCTGGAAGTGCACTCAATCCCACTGTCTATATCCCTGACAGAGATGTTAGATAACTGGTCCCAACACCAGCCTGTGAGGGAAATGCTTATCACTGCTCTCTGCCTGAACATTGAGCCACTGACCATGACACTGTGAGTGTGACCATTCAGCCAATTCTATCAAGTGGTTCATCCATCAAATCCACATCTCTCCAGTTTTGAGACAAGGATATCATACAGGACCGTGTCAAGTGCTGGGAGAATATCAAATGCTGTGCACAAGTCTATTATCCACCAATGCTGTAACCCTACTGTAAAAGTCTGCCAAGATTGCCAGGCATCATCTTCCCTTAGTGATTGGCTGCCAACAATTGACTCTCACTTTTCCATGTGCCTTAGCATATTTTCCAGGAGGATCTTCACCATGATCTTGCAAGGAACAAAGGTGGGACTGACTAGCCTGTATTTCCCTGGATGCTCCTTTTGTTCCCTTTTTAAAACTGGGGGTTATGTCTTCTTTTCCGGTCACTGAGAATTTCACCAATCTGTCATGACTTTTCAAACATGATGGATAGTAGCTTAGCAACTTCATTTATCATAAAAATAATGACAGGTTGTCGTTTGGAGTTCACGACCTGGATGAATCAAGCCACTCCTTTGGTTTCTCTTATGTCCTGTGTCTAAAGAAGAATTGCCATTGTAGCCCTTATTAACTTGTTCTGGCAGATGTCAAGACCAATTATTTAGAAGAGAATATAAAACTATGGCACATAATCTAATATACAATCATATAATTCAAGGAGGTTTTTCTCTGATCACATATTTCAAGGTAGAAGAATATAATTTTACACTTACTGTTAAATCTCTTGTATCTTCTATACTTTTAATAGCCAGTGACAACGTTTCAGTTTTCCTCACACTTATAAATGTAATATTAATTACTTCAAGCTAAGAGCAAACCATTAATACTCAGCCATTTGTTCACTAAAAGAACTTATTTAATTTCAGATTTTTTAAAATTACTTTAAAAAAGTAAGTTCACCTTTCTCTGGTAATTTTTCTCAATCCGTATTGGTTTAAATATATGCTTTGTCTTCAGCCAAACAATACTGCATGACTCAGTACAGATTATGAATTATTGTATCCTGCAGGAAAATAATTTAATTTGTAATATATTCTACTTTGTTGATATCGAAAATTGATAACATATAACTAAAAGATAAAAGGATATCTTAATTGCTCTCTGTTATTCATTATCCCACAACGCTTCTTCTTATCTGGAAAGACACACCTGTGTGTATATTGCCCTCATCACCAAGGCACCTTGTTAATTTTGCAGTGAGAGACACTGAAATATACCAAAGATGAGAACTGCTCCAGTTCTCTCACAGTGTTGGGTATAAAACTTGGAATTCCCAAAATAATAAGATTACTCTATAATAAACTTTTCTCTTTCTAGATATTCTTTCATAAGTCTGTTTGGTCTCCCTCTTCCAAGAGAAAACTACATAACATATTTAGAAACTCAGGTAGCAATGAGAAAAATTGAGATACCATATGGTTTTCTAAGATCTGTAATTTCAGAAACATCTATCTCATATTGACTCAGGTCTCACCAGTGGCACTACACTTCTATTAAATCACAACTAACTGTGAAATCATAATCCATTTCTTGGAAGTGTGAGCTCCTCTTTTTGAGCACTACATGATCATAAATATGATGTCTGTTTAACTTATCAGCAACAAAATTATGTAGCTTCAAAATTTTTTTTAATATTTCCCAAAAATCTGCTTAGTCACAGGCAACATATATAAAGGACAGCTTCAGTAAAAGTTATCAGTTCATTTTATCTTTCTTTTAGCACATTGTACTGATTTCTAATCACTGTATTATTTCAGGCTTTTTCTGTGGCAAAAATTCATTCACACCTTCCAAGTCTAATTTTAGGATATTTTTTCTTTTTAATGTTTGTACCTCTTTGAATTTTCTCACCAGTAAATTAGTCTTCTTTTGAAACACTGTTACACAAATATGCTGCTTGATTTTTTTTTTTTATTTACCACTTTTGCTGTTTACTGTTGACCCTGATATGATACAGTGCATTTTCAAAGAGAGGATATATTATTCATCCAAACAGAAGAAGCTATGCTGTGTACATAAAAATAAGTACATATCTTTTTGACACTTCATGAATACCTCTCATATTACGAGATATTCAAAAGACACCAAAAAAAGATCAATGAAAAGGAAAGAAAATACTGAAGTCAAGTTTTGAATTGAAAGAACATTTTGGCTACATCCCCGTTATAGCTTAGAAATCCCTCTTGGCAATACTCTACACACTAACACTACTGAACAGACAAACCTTCAGTGAAAGCGCTGGGGAAAGGTGGCGTTTGCATGGGTATTGTTGGACTATTTCTCTGAAAATTAGCTCACAAAAGGGAAGACCACATAGAAGTGATCTGCCTTACCTATGCGAGAGCTCAGTCTCTTGTAAATGTCCATCTATTGTTATTCATTTGAAGTGGATTTGTATTTGATTAAAGAGTGCTCCAAATATTATTGGAAGGAAGGAAGGAAGGAAGGAAGGAAGGAAGGAAGGAAGGAAGGAAGGAAGGAAGGAAGGAAGGAAGGAAGGAAGGCAGGCAGGCAGGCTTTGGGGTTTAAAATCATATTCTGAATTGAATTGTATAGGCTTCCATGTCTTTTAAAAATGACACAATGTAAAGTAGCATGGCATGCAGATTGAGAATAGGAAAAGGGAAAAGAAATAGAGTTCTGTTAAATTGGGAAAATGTGAGTTTTATTATTATTTCTTCTTAGCATTAAGAATGCTGTAAAAGAAACATAAGAAAGAAGAAATATAAATGCCTTGTCCAGTTTAGTGCATTTTATAGTGCTGAAAGGAACAGAAAATATATAAACCAATTGTTTCTTCAGGGTTAATGTATATAGGTTTCTGAGACATTTTCTTTACCATTTTTAAAGTATATTTTAACAGTTATTTCATAAAAATTCATTCCCTCTTTCCATATGCTTATAGTGTCTTTTTTTTTTTAATATGTCTGAGTAAACAGATAACTTAGTGAAAGAAAGGTAATAATATAATTTGCTTGAATGGTTCCTAAACGTCAAATTTATTGTATAGTTATAGCATGGGATTATTGACTTTCTAAACATTTGGCTTTCTTCTACTTGCCATGAATTCTGGGCTTATGTGGAAAAGACTGCATTGTGCCTTGATGAGGATTTGAAATGGAAAGCCCCAAATAGATTGAATGCCACCGAATATTCACTTGTTTGCTGTGTGTCCTTTTATGAATTTATGACACTTGAATTCTATAACAGAATCCTAAAAAACCAACCTTCTAGTTCACAGGAATATAAAAAATCATTAATGTTTTGAATTATCCTGAGGACACAAACAGAATAACCTGACTAGAAGAAAACTATAATACCCAAACAATAAAAATGTCCCGGAAGCCTGACTACATAAAAAACGTCAAACTCATTGACTAAATTCAAAATAGGAAGCACTTTGACATCTTCCACTGAAGTAACTTCACAGCACTCATTTTGCTATTTCTTCTGTTTTCAGTCTTACTGGGGAATAACTAAGTAATTACTCATTCTCTTAAAAAATCCAGGCAAAAAGGAAGACTAGGTTTCTCTATTTTTATACAGACTTTACAAAAGCAATATTGTTTCATATATGGGCAAGTTCCTTCTTCTCATTTTCCTGCGATGCTTCTGTATACCATAATCCAAACAGCAGCAGCAAAAAAATAAAAGCCAGGTAAAATAGGGGCATGTGTTTGCAATAACACAAAACGTAGCAAACACTCTTATCATAGAAGTCTCTTTCCTTCTTAGCTTTGACTCTAGTAAATTTGAAATTCAGCAGATCACAATCCATGCAACCTTTACACAAAGCACCAAGTAACCCCAGTTTTAAACTTAGTTCCAGTTTTACATTATTGTACACGTCTTTAGTGAGGCTAACTAATAACAGAGGTGGTGGATAGAGAGAATCTTTGTCAGAAAAATAAGAGGGGGGAAAAAAAAGAGAAAGAAGAAAGTCTTTTTCCTTAATCAGGCCCTCTTCTTCTCTGTAGGGATGTTCAAACAGTTAAGAGAGCACCTGCTGTTCATGGGGGGAGAAACATTTGTTCTGCCAAAGGAAGTATTTTGCATAAAGCCTCGTGGATCAAGAGTGGCACCCAGTGGCTGATGCTTTGCCACAGCAATGCAGTTCCACAAGCTGCTCTTCCCTGACCTTCTGCCTAATGTGCCTTCTACATGGAAAGAATAACTCTTAAGCCAGCCTGGATTAAGCCAAATATTGTTTGGTAGGTTTTTTCTTTTAAGCAAATCTTTTGATATTCTAAACAGCATGCAATGCATGATGTTTTCAAATATCAGTTTTATATAGGTTTTAGGCAGATTTTTGCTAGTTAGTGCTAAAAATAACATGCAGCCAACATAAAAGAAGAATGATTAAGTCAATGTGAAGGAAAAATTAGACAATTAATAAAACCAAAAAGGTCTCTTGGGATAATACTGTGAAAGTGTGTAAGTTTAAGCAGTGCTTACATGTAACACAGTGTTACACTAATCTTAATTAGTAATATATTATTATCATAATATTAATAATGCACTAATATTCCATTATATAAAAGTAAGCACACACATTATTTCTCTAAGAAATTACCTATATGGTTGCCTTACATTGCTTCATTGCTTCTTCTTAAGCCCTGATTGTGCCAGTGAGTAAACACAAAAGACTGCAAATTCTTCCAGACAAAACCTGTGTTTTAAGAATTGCAGGCAGGATTAACTTAAATAGAAGGAAAAGAAAAAGGATCTGTATTTAAATTTTGTGCTTTTCTTTCAAAGTGCTAAGGTACAGTTAACTAAAGGGTGTTCCCTTATTGTTTGTGAGGGAACAAATAATATCTAAATTATTTGTCCTTCAGGGTAATCATTACGAGGATTTTTCCCTGCCTGATGTTGTAGATAGGAGTCTTGCTTGCTATGTGACAACACAGCCTATTTATTTCATTGCAGATTGTTAATCACTTCTTCACCACAGAACTAGTGAGTTTTTTATAGATATGTATATATATACACGCACACACGCACACAAATCACTATATAAGTACACAGATAAACGTCTTACTCTCCCTGGGTCATTTATTATCCAAACAAGATAAACACTATCCTGCTCAGACTGCTAAACAGCATTTGTTGAATTACTGCCCTCATATGCAATTAGGTAGTGTTACACTGATGGGAAAGAATAAAAATTGTACCTGAAAATCTGCAGTGGAAAAAGACACAAACATAGAACTTAAGGTGAAAAAACAGGTAAGAGTGCTCCTGAAAGATACAAACTGCAGAGCAGGTGGCCTAATCCTCAGATAAATTTAAAAATGCAGGTGCATTTGAAAACTGAAAAAAAAAAAAAAAAAAAAAAAAAAAAAAAAAAAAAAAAAAAAAACCACCAAACAAAAAACCCCTGACCAATAAACAATCCTACTTTTTTTTTTTCTTCTAGCAATACCTTTGTAATTAAGCTGATGCTAAGGAAAGCTTTTCCAAAGGTTTTCTAACATTTTCCTACAAAAATTCTCTTCCAGTTGTATTTTCAAATTCAGCCACACAGTTGGGTTTTTTTGTTTGTTTTTATTTGTTTGTTTGGTTGTGGTTTTTTTAGAAAACAGTATCGTACCCTCCTCTAAATGAAGTGTTAACTAGTTAAGACAACATTTTTTTGACACACCAGAAAAATGCTGCCTGCCTCTTGCAGTCTACCTCTTGCCTCTCTCCAAAAGTGTTTTGGAGGTACCACTGCTTTCTATGAAGCAGATTCCAGTGTTCTGGCTGAGAATCCTGAAAAGTAGAGTTGCCTGTGTATTTTTTATTCCTTCTTTTCAGAAGTAGGAACACAAATACAGCTAGGCAGCCTAACAAAATCTTCAGATTTTTCAACCAAAAATTACCTGCAAGAGCTCAAAATCCATTACTATTTGACAGATAATAAGGACAGAATCCTATGGCATGGATATAAGACTAAATTCCAAATTCTACATGATTTTTGCTGATAAAAACTTCTAAAAGTCTGCACATATATATAATATATATGTGTGTGCTTTTTATATATATATAATATATATATATATTAAAAACGCTTTCTAAAGAAAGGCTTGTTGCTTTCATACTTAAAACTTTTAGAAACAAAAGGGTTTATGGTGTTACCATTCCAAGGAGACATTCTCCTCCGAGCATTCTCTGCACTGCCCTTCTACCTGCCAAAGATACTCTGATTAACACTTCCCTCTGGGAATCATTTCTGCTAGACCAACATTCTGCTTTATCAGCTCCTTTGTAGCTTAGTGAAACAGCATCCATGACCTTTTGAAACCTCCTTGACCTTATATTAGAGTTTTCCATGGCTGAGAAATGTGATCACTTCTTCCAAAAGAATATTTGACAGCTATATTCAGTCACCCCAGAAACACTATTGTCCCAGTTATCACCAGCAAATAAAAATCTAGCAGCTAGGTGGTATTTGATATAAACAAAGCACTTGCCCATGGCAAATTTCCTCTGCAGACTAAAAAGGACAGGTTTACATTTCAGCTCATAAGCACTCACATCAGAAAAATTACACTTTATACAAATATAAATGGCAAACAATGAATGAAGCTCATTATTAGCTTTTAGAAGAAGGAAAGATGTAAAAGTAATAAACAACCAGAACAGGATAGTTCAGGATGACTGGACCTTATATTATGCTTGCCGTGTTTCAGCAAATGAAGGCCATCAGAGAATGTTTGAGGATCAGGAGAAATTATTTTACTCCCTTTGGAAAACATGTTTCTTTATAACAAGGACATAGGCATTTTCATATACACTGTTATTTGTGTTATGTCTATTACAGGCAAGTTTTTAATGAACTGACATAGTTACTGCAATTAATAATGTTCCACACCAGCTACATGGGAGAAACTCACTGCTGGAACAAGGAATTGCATTTCACAGTCTGATTTTACAATATCTATCAGTTCATGCAGTTTTTAGGGAGACATTATTATATACTGAGATATCTTGGATTTCCCATCCCCCTCTTGACTAATCTTATTACTCACAATCCAGACATTTTACCACTACTATTAAGTATTACTTAACTATTCCATTTTGATATAGGTGAGCAAATTATACACCAGAATGAACCTCAGAATGGCATGAATTAAGTAAAAACATGCAGTTTTTAATTGAAAAGTCACATGGATCTTAACCTCATACCCTCTTTCAGTTTTCACCTTAAATACACAGGTTCTTTGTCCACTATCTTCGCACATGGTAAAAGCAATTTATAGTCCTCACCAAGTCTCAGATCCTGTTGTTTTTTTCCCAGATGACTGAGTCCTTCATGAAACATTATTTGATGTCTCTTCCTTTCAGGTGGCATGCCTTGGAGCAGACACATTGCTGTTATCCAGTGGCAGGTCCCTTTCACTGTGACCATTTCTCCCTTTGCCTGCCAGCCATGTACCAGACCCCACCATCTGGTACTTGCATCACTACAACACAGTGTTTTACACTAAACCCTCCTTCTGCAACAAGGGAAGCAAGCATCAAGAAATTGGCTACAGAGAGCACTTCAGAACTCCAGGAATAAGTATATATACTTTAGAGGTAGCAAATCCTCTCCTGGCCTCTTGGTGAGTCATAATTTTTTTCCAGACCTCCAGCCAAGTTAATCCATGTCCTGTAGATCTATTTGAGAAAATAAATAAAAATAAAAATAAAAAAAAAAAAAAAAAAAAAAAAAAAAAAAAAAAAAAAGTGACTTTATGGCTGGAAATGAAGGCTTAAATATTATTATGACATGCATGATTTTAAGGAAATACTACATGCTTGGAAGGTGTTCTAATCATCATTAAATTATAGGTGAGGTAGGTAGAAAAAGCAACACACACAGATTAATGAATTGCTGTTCAAATATAGTAGTCCTCATGCCCTGATGACGCAAAAACAAACTCAGGAGACTGACTGACCACCTGGCAAATCAATGATAGCTCACAATTGCATTCTTTTACTCTTATCCCAGAAAACCAGTAGGCTCAATATTTTTCAGCTTTCATTACATTTCAAACAAATTGGAGAAGAGAAATTTGATATTCTACCTGGAACAATAACTTATTCAAGCATTCCAACATTTTGTTTCAACATAGAGCAAACTTTCCACAATAGCTTCTGCTCTGAATTTTTAATTTATATTTTTAATTTAGTTTTCTGTAGCTCCTTTGCATTACCACATTGTGATTCAGCTGAGCTCAAGTTCACAGTGTTGAATAAGCCTCCCAAGCAAGCTAAAGAATTTTTATGTCTTAGATCCAGTTGAATAGGTTGCTGCATTAAAACCATTGACGTGTGTGAACTAAACCTTACTCACTGTTAGTGTTGGGATAAAATATTCAAGACCATAAAATCTGTCCTCAGAAACTCTGGAACCTGTTTTAGCATTAAAGGTAGTATCAACACATACCATAAGACAAATGATGCTTGTCTATTACTACAATATATAAGTATACCTATATATTTCATATAAATTCCTTACCAAAACAAAAAATTACTGTGACAGCCTATATCAGGAACATGAAGGTAAAATATTTGTTTTAACATCACACCAAATTAATATTTTAACTGGCACACTGATATAAAAAGGGTGCTTTTAGAAAAATTAGAATATATATTAAATACCTAGAGCACATCACAGCTGCTGCACAGTCATACTTTACTTTGCTTCTTTACATTTCAGTAGAAACAATAACATATAGGAGGTACCTGTCTTTACCAGTGTAAAGTTTTTGCTTCAACTAAAGGCCTGTATTCAGAAGGAAGACAAAAACCAGAAACATTTGAGTTCCCATAACGACACCTTCAGAAAAGTTATTTTGTATGCTCTGTATTTTCACTTACTCATTCCAATTTCATTTATTTTTTGAAAGACATAGTCCCATCCAAACTAATGCTAAACAAGGTAAATTCCCTGGAATCCAAAATCAAAGCAGAAAGGAATTTTGGACGTAGCCCTCTTCCTTTTTAGAGTCTAGTGAAGGCAAAGAAAGCATCTTCTGTTTTCATTGACAAGGATGAAATCTGACATAAGACTAGTTTCAGAAATAGCAGTTGATTTCAGCAAGGACAGAATTTTATCCGTCCCTTAGTATTTCAAGTTGCAAGGAGTTTTTGTCTGCATATTTGCACAACATATCAATAATCACTGGACTTTTGAAGCAACCTACAACTTACAGAGAACATCCAAACTTCAGAAGATACAACTGAGAAGCCTGAGAGAGATCAATATTTTTAGTAACAGCACAGTTCTTGTTGGGCTGTTACCACAAAGTTTGGAAAACATTGAGCTAAGGAGGTTCAACATGTTACTGATAGCTTTCCACAGCTTTCCACATAAATATGCAGTTTAATCAGTCCAAGTTCACATTTAAATCTTCTCTTACATCATGTTGGTTCATTCTAGTGGTTTAATTTGTAGAAGTTTAAATAATACCACACTTTTTTTAAAAAAAGAAAAAAAGAGATAGAATTATTTGCATGATTATTTTGCTTGCTATAAGCTTTAGACTTCTGTCCTCTGAAATCTTAAGGGAAGTGCTAGATTCCTCTTCTGACATGATGAATTTAAGATGCAAAATGGATTTTAATTTTCATTCTCAAGTGTTCTGAAATCTATTCAGCACTGGTCCCAGAGGAGTGAAGAGATGTGTGTTTGAAATGTATGCTTCCCAATTCTCATCTGAGCTTTTTTGGCTTCTTCCTACTTCTACTACATATTAGACATCTTCTTCTGTATTTTGATGTTAATCAAGAGAGTCATGACTCCAAGGACCATTTTAGAAGACAGCTAAAACAGCCAGGCTGGCACTGGGTGCTCCAGTTTATTCTCTTTCCCTTCAGATAGCAAGGAGAAAACTTGAGACAGCTGACTTTTCCTTTTCAAGTATTTCCTTTAAAAGTTTCCGATTGCTGGGCCCGCTGATGCTGCAGATTTTTTTTACAGCATGACAGCCATTGAAAGGAAGAGAAAACTGTCAATACTGTTTTTTCCACTAAGGTGCAAAGAGCTGAGCCAAACTGAAATTCTATTATTTGCAGATAAAGTGAAAATTGTGAGACAATCAGGATGTACCTGCACTATGCTTAGGGGGTTTTGTTTCCCAATATACTTAAATATTAATTTTCAGGAAAAGGTAACCTGCACCATAAAATACAGCTTAAAAAGGAAAAAACAAACAGAAAAAAAAAATAAGAACAAGCTGTTATCAACTGTGACTGAGTGAAACTAAAGATCATGCCAGAGAGCTTAATAGCAATGCAGTGGTCACAGAAGCCTGGTGTTTAAAAATTAATTTCTAGTTTGAAGCTGTTAGTGCCAGTGCCAAGAGCATACAAAGTACATTTGTTCATCACCAGAGCTAGTTTCAGAGTAGAAAATTCAGGAGAAAGACAATGAGGCCTCTCCAGTTTCTAAAATAGATCTGGGAAATGTTTAAAATCTCCAGGCAATGAAAAATAGATTTCCACAAAAGAATAGCTAAAGGGCAAATTAGAGAAATATCTTGTCACATTTTATATGCCTATAAACTTGTCTACTCCACAAATGATGGCCTCCTATTAATTTGATAAAATGCTAATCAGATGTAATTTAGTTTTCTCTGAAATAGATATTTAGAGAGCATGTTCTGCTCTCTCCATTCCTACTTGAAAGAAAATAGATGTTTATTAGACCATTGACTTCTTAAAACAGAAACAAATATTATACCACTTTTCATGCTGTAAGTGAAAAGAGAAACAGATTTGCAAATTCAGTCACTGAGCTGTAAATACATTCATGCAGCTACTCACAAGCATAGCAGAAAGATTTCATTGTACCCATCCAAGATGTCACCACATGCATTGAGATCACACAGTTTGTACTTTCATCTGTGAACACTGCGAACCTAAAATTCCTGAACAGCCCTGAGCACTCCTGACCAGCAGTGCTAATACTTTAACAGAGATATTGAGAATGTGTTTTATCTATCCAGGCACTATCACCTGCTCCACTTCCATCACTTCAGTGAATGAAAGTGGTCACCTAATGAGATAACATTTCACACTGCAGGAGCACCAAAAAAGAGCAAGCAAGCACATTTTGGAATTATGAAAGCCAAGACTGTTCAAAAGATCAGCTTTTGATGGTTGATAGCATTCTTTCTGTATGAGAAGTGGATGAAAATAATTTTTGCTTTCTGAACAACAGGAAATTATTCATAGTAAACAAAATCAGTGCTGAGTTTGCTTCAGTAAACAAAGATTTATTTATATGAAAATGCTTATTATTTTGACCTACTAGACAGGTAGACAAAAAAGTCCTGAAACATTTTGTGGATTCAGTTGTTTGCTACTCTCTATTCAGGGCATATAAGTGGTCATCTAATACTTACAGTTTGTTTCTCTTTATTGATTGGTTGGTTAAGTGTTTTTAAATGGAAAAATATATTAATATTTTTACTGCAGAAATACTTATTTGCATGCAGATACATGTCTCTATAAGCAGAGTAGCTATTCTCCAAAAATCCATTGGAACAATAAGGAATTCACATGAATATTTGTAAATAGTAAATAAAAAAGGGGAAGGAATATGGTGAAACATGACAGCCGTTCAGAATTTAAATTTATGCTGTCCAGCATCTTGACAAAAAAAATTCAGTTCATGTGATTATCCACTGCATGTACTTTGCTGAGCCATTTACATTTGTGTGAAGCAGGAGCAATGTAGGAATTACTCACTGGCACACCGGACTCTCGCATTCTCATTCCAGTTGCTCTTTTTGTACATCCAGTTTTCCAAGCAAAAGGTGGGGAAGAGCCATGCCCCAAATAACTGGCTGCAGCGAGTAATGTTTCACATGACTTTACAGCATAGTTAGAAATACCAGTTAAGAGTTTAATCTTAAGGTAGCAACAAAATATGAATTAAATTAATAATGGTATTGATAATGAGCTTTCAGCCTAGCAGCCAGCAACATAACAAGGTCTATGGCTGACAGCTGAAGTCAGACAAACACAACCTTTTAATCAGGTACACATTTTTAACTGTGAGGGGAAGTAATTAGAACAGGTTGCACAGGTTCCTCTTGGCAACTTAAAAATCAAGACAGTATTTTCTTTCATTGCAGGTGAAAATCTGAGGATGTCCTATTACCTGTACTCTGAAACTAAATCATCACACTGAATGTATCTGATCACTTATTCAGAAAGTCCTTCAAACTGATACTGGTTTTGCCACCTGCTAACTACCACAGCTATTGAAGTTGTAATGCTACTGGAATTGTCACAGCTTAAAACCCAAGAGAAATAAAGACTTAAAAGGAGATGAGATTTTTCTGAAAAGGTTAAGTGAAAAGGGGAGACAGGACTAAGGAGACAAGATTAGGGTAACATAAATGATTCGACAGGCTGAAACAGATACGGTACGTTCTGAGATTGAAGTTAGGAATAGTCATTCTGAGTTTAATTTATTATTCATTTTTATTAACATATTTATTATGTTTGAAAGGAAAAAGGAGGTCAGTATCTTGACTGTACCTTGTCTGTAAAACAGACAAGATTTTGCCAAGCATGAGAAAAACAGAAAAGAAAATTATGCCAAAGGTAATATTTCCCCTACTGTGAACAATGAGCACTCTTCAAAACCCAAAATCTATTCCTGATGTGTCCTGTGTTAAGTGTGAAATAATGTCATAAATAAAGAAAATAAGCATCTTTTCTATTCATTAGTTAGAAAACAGTATCTTTATTTCAGTTTTAGCTGTACAACTTTAATAGAAAGGACAAAGCAGGACAAAGAAGTGCCAATTCTTTTCTAAACTCACTGCATCAAGGTTTAGTACACAGGCTGAGGAGAGCACAGATACTTATTAAAGATGCTGACAGCAGCATAAAAACTAATTACAGTATTGTGCCTCCCTTTATAAGAAACAATTCTACTTCCCTATCTCAGTTTGAGGTGACTAAAAGTCTTCAATTAGAATTCTCAGGGTTTCCCACATAGGCAAACACTGCAGGATTTGAACAAGTGGATATGCTCACTGCTCATATCACTTACTGCTAACTGCAATTATAGTATTTATGAATTTAAACCTTAATGACAACAAATTCAGTAGCTACCCTGCTTTTGTACTTGAAATGTCACTTATAGTTTTTCCTCAAACACTGTATTAAAATTTTGGGAACATTCAGAGGGTAAAAGAGAGAATTTTTTTTCCCTTCCCTCCCTTCTTTTTTCTCTATTCAGATCAGGTACTGGGGTTCATGGAGAGACTTCCATGCAACACATGGAAGCATTGATGCAAATCCTTAAATATTTGTTAAATCTTTCCTGGAAATAAATTAAAAAATGAAAAGGAGTTGCTTGCAGCAATTGTGGAAACAGGTGACTGACTACCATCTCTGCTAAGAGAAAAGAATCTATAACCAAGAAGGGCCAGGATTTTGTGAAGAACAAGACTGTCTCACTGATCTCCTAGCATTTTGTGAGCTTGTAATTAAATGCATGGATAAAGAGGCTTCAGTGGACATTAAGTATTTGGATCTTTCAGAAATGCTTGAGAAGATTCAACACTAGAAGCTTACACAGGAGCAAATCTGCTGCAGTCTTGGAAGGTGGGAAACATTTTATGAGATGACAGATGATGTAAAGATAGAAAAGAAAGGGTTAAGACTTTAAGGGTTTCTTTCTACGATAGAGAAGAACCACAAGTGATGTCCCGTGGGGATGACTTTGGGTACTGTCTTGTTTGTCTAAAGAGATGAAAGATGCAGGCTGGAGGGGTCAGTGGTCTGCTTTAGTAGGCTGGTGTCCCACACAGCTATCCTCTTACAGCTTATTGTCTTTTTCCAGTACTTTGGGTGTATGCATTTACTGAGGAACAGAAAATACATGATGTAAAGATTAGAAAGAAATGGCATGAAGTGTTTCAACAAATTAAAGTCCAGATCTGAATCAGCAGCAGATCCCTATCTAAGCATGGGCATATGCAAGTTATGTGGCCTTTGAGAGGGCATCCCACGGTAGAGATAGCTCAGCCCACTTTAATTGGAATGTCTCTGAGCAGTTTACAACATTATTCATAACCTCTGTTATTTTAAGTTGTCTAGGATTTCACTTTATTCCTAATATTGCATCTGTGAGAGAGGAATATCCATTTTTTGTTGGCTTTATATTTTGTTCTGTTGGCTTTGTTTTAAGCATCATGCTTTATCCACCAGCAGCAGTTTAGAAAAGCCTATTACATTTTGACAGTTTGAAACACAGAGTTGTGAAAATAAGGTGCTACTGTAGTGAAAATAGCCATTTCTACCAAAAGAACAGCAATGTATTTGATAGTGAAAGGGGAGATGCAGTACAATACATTTTTACCCCTCTTTTGTTTCTGTGAATGTTATCTCCTTTCTAATTAATTCCTTCTTACTCGTTTCATAATTTCACGGTTCTGCAGGTCCCATTGAGCAAGGTAACTCAAGCATGTGCATTAACCCTGAGAACAGCCCCACACTGCAGCAACATCAGTGAGGGATGACTGGGTGTGATGTGGCACTACCTGAGGTAGTTCTCATAGTGGCAGCCTCAGTACTGGGAGCTGCAGACTCTGTATGTTTTAGGGAATACCTTAATGAAAGGGTCACTTGAACAGACACATTTCCAGTTTGTCTGAGATTATTACTCCAAGGACTATACAAGTTCATATGTTTAAAGTATTCATAAGTCTCTGATCTCTGTATCTCATAAACTTCCTTTATCTCTTATTCTGCAACATTATTTAGTTAGTTTTTTGGGGAGACAGAACTTGTTATATTCCTGATTTGTTTTTTTTTTTAATTTTCCAAATAAGTACATAATGGTATATGAAGCAGAATTTTAAGAAGTTCTGTGAACATTTTAATTGCTCCTTCTGCAGAATTTGTTAACCATTTGTTCCCCACCTTTCCTTGCTCCATGTTTGTCCAGGTATCATGGACAACTGTGGTCAGACACCTTCAGCAGAGGGGACATGCAATGAGACCTTTTCCCTGCACCACTGTGAAATTATGTCCTGTCAGAAGACTTCTGCTGTCAAGATCAGTGAATCCAGAGCTGCAGCCACAGCCTGAATGGATCTGAAGCAGCTCTTTACTGCACAGGTTGTCTGCTCAGTGATGTTATCACCCTCACATAAATGTATTACCAGAAGCTTGGTAGTATTTTTATGGTTCTCACAGGAATAAATAATATGGTACAGTCTCCATTTGGAATGAGCCTTTTCAGTAAAATGGAAATTTAAATTCCTGGAGATCTGAGATTGACATCCTATAACACTAAAAAGGAGCATCTTTTGTTCCTAAAAGTTCTGGGAAACAGAAAAGTTATACACAGGGCATGAAAAATAAATAGAAACCCAGAATATTTATTAATATTTTAGATATATGATTTATATATACAATAGTGTTTGAAAACAAAAAATATCAAGTATACAATTTATAAAGATAATTTTCCTGCAATTCTTTAGGAATTTTATAATACTTTGTTTTGTGCTTCAATAGATTACTTTGCTTTGTCATGACTATCAATGGATCAAAACTTTTGCTGAAGTATTTTAATTTAAATGGGTGTATTTACAGTTATTATATCATATTAATATTCCAGTAGGCATAAAATTTTCACTAAATAATATTGAATAATTAAGGAGAAATACATTATTAATCAGATAGGAACAGTTTCATATAATATAAAATGCTATTGTGCTATGTCTGTTTTTTTAATACCTGTTATTGAAACCTCAAGTTGATATTGGTAAATTACATTCTACCATATAGACTAAGGAAATTTTAATTGCAAATCAACTCCTATTGTAGAGATACAGAGGACATTATCTAGTTTTGTTAATATGAAAATGAACATCAGTCTTGTTTATTCCCTACTCAAAAAAAAAAAAAAAAAAAAAAAAGGGGGGGATTTAAAAGTACCTGAAGATAGTAAAAAGCTAACTTTTCTACTTACTGTACTCAGATTACTAAGTTGTCTATTTACTGTAGCATCTCACAATTCCCTTTGGGTCACTGCCAAAAGGGATACCTTATAAAGTAATCAATTATGTATAAATGCTCTTCTTTGTTATGTGCCTTGTGATATTCCTCAGAAAACGTCTGAAATAAATATTATGGGAGACCCTGACAGTGATTATGAAAAGGAGATCATATTCTGAAATAAGAGTAACTGAGACTTTTCTTCCAAAAACAGTCTGTTGATGTAGAATTTCACAGTTTGAATTTTCTGTGGAGTCTCCTGGTTTCTCTTCATAAATGTTTAAGGAATAATCTTTGAAAATGCTCTCACACAGAAATTTTTCAGCCCTATTTTTCTTTTTGACCCTTTTCTTGAAAATAAATCTCACGAACGGCAACCAAATCTAACACAAAGGTGATGTTCCATCTCTGCATTAACCTTGTGTCTTTAGGAAATTAACTTCCTGAGATATCATTGTTTCTTTCCATCACATCTGCACACATTTTTGATCTGGTTTTCCACATCTGACTCAGCTGACAGGGGAGTCCCAAAGTCTCAAAAGCTTTATCCAAAAGACTTTATCCAAACTTGAGGACCTACATACCTGAGCACAGCCCAGCTGGCCACTCAGTGGCCACATGGGATCCAGCTGCACATCATCCTCTTCCCCAGGGGTGGAGGAAAATTCCTGTGTCCTGCACTGCAAAGACCAGCAAGTGACTGGTGATTCAGTGGGATGGGCCAAAGAACAGGAGCAGGATCTGGAGATAACAGCAGAGGGAATCAGTAGGGAAGTTAAATATTTTGTGGATCTAGAAACAGCTATATCATGAGGGGAGATGGAACACCTGCCACAAATGCACAACTAGCACACACAAAATGGATATTCTTACAAATTCTAGTTATTCTCAAAATTTCAGTTAACATTCCTTACTGTCATAATCTTTGATACACTCAAATGGCAGAGAATAAGATGCCTGAAATAACATAAATGCCAGAAAACTAGTCAGTGCAGGGTGCTGCCAGCAGTCCACCTCTAGGAGAATTCTAGGATCAAAACCCTGAGATGGATAGTAGAAGTGGAGAAGTGGGATGCATAAATGAGGTCTCTTGGCAAAGAAATATAATGGGGCTATGAGACTGCTGCAGCTGGGCTTAGGAGATAGGCAATGATTCTTTCTATAGCAATATTCTGCAAACCCTTGGATACCGCAATTGGAATCCGAAGTGACCTATACACTGATAAAAAGTACTTCTTACTGGCCAAATTTAAAATGTTAGAAACAGCTGTTCATCAGAAATCCTGATGCTGTGTGTAGCTCCAGCACCACAGGAAAGCAGCACAAAGATATCTCAGCTGAGGTCTGGAAGAGTGGTGATACAAATAATTTTATTTACCATTCATTTTTGCCTGAAAAGAGGATAATCCAAATTACGCTTCCCCCTAGAGGGAGTCAAACCTTCTACCTAAAGGTAAACAACATTGACAGCAATAACAAAAGTGAAGAGGTAATTATAACTCAGTACAGAAAAGCATTTGAGTAAAGATATTAAAAGGAAAGTGGACTTTGTGTGTTCTGAATTACACAAGTACTGACATAATTACTCTCTTTCACTAAAAAATCCCTAAAATTTTCATTAAGATGGCAGATATTTTAGGGCTCCTTGATTTTTCTGCTTTGTAAATGATGGAATTCTATTTAAAATTCAAACTCTTTCAGTAAAGTATTTGATCAAGCAGATACAGAAAAAAATGTACCTAAACAGCACAGAATAAAACATTTTTGGTCTTTCTGTCTTTTTTTTTTTCAAGTTAGTTTAACCAGTCATAAAATTCTGTTTTGAGACTTGTATTTTTACAACATTCTGTTTTGAGACTGCTGTTTACAACATGAAACTTCTTTAGCAGGAATTACATATCTACACTAGGATTTATATTACAGTGTTTTAGCACTTAGATTGTTGGATTGTGTCTGTAGGGAAAGGGAATGAAATTCATGAATATGGTTTTTTTGTTTGGGTTGTGTATCTTTTATTAATTTCTCTTTGTTGTTTTACTTGGTAGAAACCAGGAGATGTTGTTTGTCTTGCATTTAAGGAAACAAGTCAAATTTCTCAAGGTGGAATAAACATATGAAAAGTATATAAAGAATCATGCAAATGCTTGGACTATGATGGAAATAAAACTGATATAAACAATAATAAATAATTAGAATGTAGTTAAAGTATCAATTAAATCTAAAGATACGTCACCTATTTTCCTATTCATCTTAATTTTTATATTGCCACTGAACTATTAAATAAAACACAGATAACCTTTTCAAAAACACAACAGCAGGTGCAAATACAGCAACAATCAAAATAAATATGCTCATTGCCATTGAAAAAAATGGTTCTGTTTGTTAAATACACTTGGGAATATTCTTTTCTGTCATAGCAAAAATATAATTTTGCTTTAATCCCTATAGATACTTTAAAATTTACAGAAGTTCCAGTGCAATATTGCCATACGAATGGGAATATTCTTGATAGATTGGGTTACGAAGTGTAAAATTGACTGCAGAGAAAATCCCGAAGATTTTTGCAGCAAGTGAGTCCTGGTGCAGGGGTGCGGGAGAATCATGAAAGTGTTTCTAATATGGCATTTGCAGGTGCTGAAATGTTATTACTAAGCTACCAACTGCTTTGAGGAGTCAGATGTTAAAAATTCATTTCTGGTATCAGAGGATCCACCACTGAAACAAGGTAAGACAGAATTTGTATGCAAGTGGCTTCAGTTTCTGCAGAAATCTTTTGCACATCATGAAACCTGAAAGGCTCCTTATTAGGATTCATTTGTAGATAAATGAACATGCTTTGCATGAAACCCAAACAGAAACTCAAGTGAAAAAGCTGCTTTTTAAAAGCCTGGAAGCAATTTCACAGACCTTGCAATGCAGCAGTTTCCAAATAATTTATTTAAATCTCTGACTGTAAGTCCCTTTTTTTTTTTTCTAATTATGAATTGGAAGCACTGTTTTTCAGCATGTCCTGATGCTGCTGTGCTGAACCTGTAAACCGTTCAGTATGAAATTATCATGAAACAATAGAATACTGAGCAAAATCCCAAATCAGTGGGAACAGAATAACCTCAGGTGTTGGAAAAGGACTCCACAACCTCTCCTTTCTCAGAGGCCACCTGCACTCGGCCAGGTTTGTAACTTGGTGTTTTAGCATCTAGCTAAGGTTTGACCAGGGAACAAGCTATGAGTGCAGGAGGAACCACTCTGGTGAGGGCCATGGCAGCTCTCCCACTGCTCCTGGCATTATATGGTACTGAGCAACAGAAGAAAAAGTGAAGGTCCCCACTCTGGCATAATAAATATATTTTAACATTAAATATCCAAGCAGCCCCTATGAAAACAAGAAATTACACAAGAATAAACTACATTAATAAGCTTATCCGTATGTTTACCTGTTCAACATAGGGACATCAAAGAACAGGGATTTGTCATCTTAGCATGTAAGATCAGTGGGATGCAATCTCATTCCTTCCAAGGAAGGACATTCTTGCTGGTGGTGACACCTCAGCCTAGACCACAGGTGTCCATCAGCCTGGGGATGGATATTCAGCCATTGTGCCCAGTGCTGGTGTCCAGGCACTGGCAGGAGGAGCTGTGGGATGGCTGGAAACTCCAGCCAGTTCCAATGGACACCCTCAGCCGAGATGGCAGCACCTCTGGGAAAACATATTTGAGAAAGGGCAAAAATGCTGCCTGGAAGCTGGGAGAGAGAGGAGAGAGAGAAATCAGGAGCAGCCCTGTAGACACCTAGGTGCAGTCCATGGAGAAGGAGGGCAAGAGACTCTCGAGGCACTGGAGCAGGGATTCCTCTCAGCCCATGAAGAACCACAGTGGAGTAGATATTGTCCTCCAGCCCCTGCAGGATCCACCACTGGAGCACATGGATTGCATCTCATGGAAGTGGCCAAGCTGTGAAGAACTGCAGCCCATGGGAAGGACACTGCAGCCTGTGGGATGGACCTCACGCTGGAGCAGGGGAACAGCAGGAGGCAGAATGAAGAGCTGGGAAAGTTTATTTTAGTTTCTCAGTATAAACCTAATCTAACCTTGACATTTTCTTCTCTGTTTTTTCCACTCTGCAGGAATATATGACACATGAAAATAAACATCTCCTTGCTCATAATAATAAAATTTCTAAAAGAAGATTAGCCCATTTTGAAATCCTGAATTACCCTTATTTCAAATTATAATGTTTTCTAGCAGCTTTGAGGTAATATATTAGAAGATCATGACCAAAAATTATCAAAAAAGCAACAAAATTACTTTCTTTTAACTGGAAGCCAATTTCAATTGTTTCAAGTGCAGCAAGTTTTAGTGAAAAAAGAAATCATGTACTTTTTAAAGCATCTAAATACATATGAAAAAAATTTGCATGTACTTTTATTGAATTAAATACAAAATTTCTTTATATTGGTAGTCTTGGCCGATATAATCCAGTTCACAGCAGTATTATTTAAGGATAGGTAATTTTACATATAAATTAAAAAATAATCGACAAAAACTTTGCCATGAACATTATGTTGAAAATTTCCTTAATCATACCATGGATGGCATGAAAATAATGTTGATTCTTAAAGTTAAGAAATATAATTCAAATTCTAGATAAAAGAAAGTATATGACCTCCATGCCTCAGGAAAGCAAACTAGAAGCTCTGGAATTTTGAACACTAGAAAAATGCTCACAAATTTTATCTCATTAATTATGTGCAAAATTTATTAAAGGACTAATTTTAATCCAGAAAAAGTAATAATTTTTATCAAATTAAAAAAATATTGGTTTTATAAATTTATTTGTTATGCATCTGGTTTTGCTTGCATTCTATACTTAAAGCCAATAATTTACTTTGGCAATTCTCTTTCTTTACCTCATTCTTTTACAGTGTTAAAAATAGTATGGAAAGGAGCCAAAAGTCCAAGTAAATATGCACTTGTTTATTTGCTGCATAGATTTGAGCACTACTGAAGTCCTCTGTTCATCCTTAGACTATGGCATATTAACATTTTCTCCATGCATGGCACCAGAATGGAGCTGGAAAGAACCTGGTGCCTCCCCAATGCAGGATCACTCTCAGCTATTTCATTCCTGACCAACCATGCTAGTCATGTGCTCAGAGACTCCAATACCTCCCTAATATGCAATGCCTCATGGACATCTGCTAAATTTCCCAACATCTGAACTGAGTAATAAGCACTTCAATTCAGCCCAACTTTTCTTGTTCAGTCATAAATGAAAGTAAAAGAGGTATTTTATTACTTTTCAGTAGCTGTGTTGGCATTTTGAGACAGTTAATGGGAAATGACTAGCCAAAAAACATGCCATAGAAAAGGATGGGGGAATTATATTGGATCATAAGCTTCATATAAGTCGGTGTTGCATTGTGTCAGTGTAGTGGCCTGTAAAAGGAGAATCACCATACTGAGATGTACAGCTCTTCCTTCTACTCTTCACATCAGTCACTTGAAAGAATAACAGTAATATTCTTTCCATTTGCTTTCTTGGTCAATACAACCTGCATTTTCATATCTTAAGGCAGGTGTATATGCTCAAAACAATTGTCTTGCTTTCAAAACATGAGGATTAAAAAAGCCTTATATTTCCCTCAGATTAAGACTATCCTGCTTTAACAGGTATTTAAGAATGACAAAATAAGCAATTTAATTTTAAATTCTTTCATGAGGGGTTTTGCCATGCCAACACAACCATGTGCTTTGCTTTACAGAGGTGGCATTGGCATCCTAAGGGCTTGTGCTTTCTTCTTGGTTTTGATTTGTTTGTTTGGATTGATGGTCGATTGCCTTTCTTTTAGCAGTGTGTGTATACATATGCATGCATATGTACATAAATGTGTATATATGTATGCATATGTATATATATTACATAGAGTTAAGAATTGCAAATGTATAATTGTGCTAATAAACTTTGAGTTCAATTCAATTTTATCATTATCAATGTTCAATACTGCTGGCCAACTCTTTTCCCACACTCTTGATGTGGATATTGAACAGGCTTCAGCAATGCTCCACAAAGACACTTTCTTTGTTCTTAGGTATTTCCTTCTGATACAGCTGAAGTAGCAACTGAAAAAGGGCTCTTTGTGGCATTTGCTCATACCATACATTCATGTAAATTATATCTTCATATTGTGCCATGACACATCCTGCGTTCATTCTTATACTGTTAATTAGTCCTTTCACACTTTCTTTCTACTCATAGTTTATTCTAACTGTAGAAAATACAGCACACTTCCTGATGGCACAGATTAAACTGAAACAATTTGTTTTCACTCTCACCCTACTCCTCCTGGACACATACAAAGTAGAAGTCAAAATCAGGTCCCTGGTTAGGCCAATGTGTACACTTCAGTCACATTTGGGGAAACCAGGGTATCATCTCAAAGGACCACACTCAGACTTCAGTTGCCTTTCATCTCTGAAAACTAGCAGATACCAAAAAAGTAAATAGTTCTTTTTACTTAACTGTTTCTTGAGAGGATTGCAGACAGTGGCTGTGTTTTCTCAGTGTGGTGTTCTGCCTGTATGGTTGGTACAACAATGGTTACTACAAATATACAGGTTACACCTTGCAGGAAAACAAATATTCCTAGTTTTCATCAAATCACTGATTCTCAACCTTTCCTCCTTCCCACAAATACCAGTGCACTTACATGCCAGCATAGGTATCAATTTCTTTGAAGCTGTAATTTGAAGGACCAGTTCACACTGCCCACTGACAATAGGGAGACTCAGTGCTAGCAAAGAGCAAGACAGGGTTTGAAAGCTATGATTTTGGAAACCTAAAAAAGTAGTTCCAATAAGGATCATAATTTAACTCATCAGACATTATAAAGAAACTAAAATTGCAGGCAAAGAACAAGACATACAAAGGATAGGGTTATGTGTAAAATACTGCCTTCCTTGATGCAGATGATTTAGAGCTCAAGGGAAACTTTGAATTCACAGTTTAAAACTCTGTCATGGAGCAAGACATCCCCACTGATCTTCACACAGGAGCAAAAAGGTCTCAGATTCTGCTTTTAAGAAAATGACAGGAGAGACTGAAGGTTAGATGTATATTCAAAAGGATTCAGAAAGGAAGCAACAAAAGAGGATGAAATTTTAATGAAAAGTACACGAATAGGCAGGAAAATATTTAATGAGAGATAAAAATGGTGGCAATCAAGAACAAAAAAATAAAGGAAGGGAAAGACAAAGCTCAGAAGAAACATATTGTTAGTGAAAAATAACCTTTTAAGGAAAAGTAATAGGATGATAGTTCTCTAAATAGCTCAGGAATCCTCTGGGGGCATTTCCTGCCTGCATTGCTTGTGCAGGCAGCACCACAAAATGCACACAACCAAGGTCTTTATGCTTGCATATTCTACCAAGCATGACAATTCGGACAGACAGATGTGCAAATATTGCTTATTGTTGAAAGACCAACTGCATTGCAGTAAGAGAGAAAAATTCTGCTGTTTGATAAAAATATGCACATGTCAGAGAACTGGAAATAGGAATTCCTTGTATTTCTATTGCTGAGGCTGGTTGACCTTAGTAGGCTTGGGTTTTTGTTTGGTTGGGTTTTTAAACAATTAAACATATAATTTCTTGAATTTCTGATTTTATTTTTTCTTAGATAGCATTTAGACTATCTTAATGTCTGATAAGTGTGTGGATTCCTGCAGACAGAATTTGACAGTGAGTAAAGCCAGAAGATGAAAATTCCTGGTTCTTGTTTGTTGTTCTGTCTCATCTGAGCATCTTTGGAGTACTCAAGGAGCTATTTCACACTTTTCAGTATAGTAGAAAACTGCCAGGTTTATTTCCACAGACCTTTGCTGCAATTTTGTTTCAGAGGTGACTTTATGCTTCTGAAATACATTTTTCCTCCTTTGTCTTCAGATCCTGTATGCTATAATTCACTTTTTGGTCACATTAATTTTTTTAGTGATATCTGAGTACTTAGGAAATGATCCATCAGGTTACCACTGAGCTTGAACACCAGTTAATTTTGCATAAGTATGATGCTATATTTAATCCAGACTATAAAGTAGTCGATGTGTGATACATGAAAAGAAAATATTAAGAAAAGAAATGAATCACTATGACACTGTTTACTGTATCTTGTAAAAAAAATCCAAATTAAAGCCTCCTATATAATTCTAAAGACCTGAAATCTGGAAGAATTTTACACTGATCACAACATCCACCCTTCCAGTGCTAAATGTGCCATAGAGTATCAGGAAAAAAAGAAAAAAATGAAGGTATTGCACTCAACAGCATGGTAGAGCTCCTGTGCTCCAGCTACATCTTACAAACCCTCCTGTCTCCTGTGGCTTTAGTTAATAATAGAAGGATGTTTCTTTGGGTTTACCTGCCAGATATATGATACATACTTCAATGAGAGGAATTTTTTTACTTTATTCTACAATGGTGGCTTCAGAAGGAATTATTATTTCCAATTCATCTGCCTTGTAGAGACAAGGCAGAAGTGGTAAAATGTAAAGCTCTTTTTTCAGCTGAACACATGCACTAAACACTTGTCACTTGCATATGTTAAAAGCGCAACAATTATAAAGACATAATTTCTCCTAATACATGTCAAAGCAGGAGAATTCTTTCTTTGTTCAGTAATTTCTTTTTGTGGTTCAATTGCTTTACATCAGTTATGAACCTCTATCGCCACTCATATGAGGAAGAAGAATGACTAATGTATTGCTACACCTTTTTGGAGTGCAGGAACCCATAGCTCCTGTTACACCTTTATTCTGTCCTTCTTTCAAAATGCAGAGAGTTTATGACCTCCAAATGGAAAAATACTTCGTAAAATATTCCTAATAAAGTGCAAATGATAAGGTTCCACAAAACCTTAAGTTAGAACTTAATTCCCTTTAATTTTTCTGGAATAGACATATTTTGCAACAAGAGAGCAATTTCTTGGTAGACCATGCTTCTTTCATTTTCCTAACATTTTAACAGTGTTTAGAGGTTTCATTGTCATTGCTGTTGCATTTTTAAGAAAATTGACATGGAAAACATTCTTCAAAAATAAAAATAATATTTTCCATTGGATTATCAGAAAAATACGGAATAATAGATTGTCACTGTCATCACAAAGAAATTAAACATATTTTCATCCTGTGGAAAAATAACATAAGTGAAGAAAATAATGTGTCAGTATAAAAACTATAAAGATATTCAAGAGCTATCCTTGAATTCCCATAAATAAAAGATTCTTTTATTCTGTTCTTTTACCTTAAATCACCTGCAGGCTATTCTAATTCTGGGAGATGCACCATACAATGCTGAATCCTGACTTGGCTTTGTTCCTATTGAAATACAGTAAGAATGAAAATGACATCATCCAAACTAAGATGCCAAAAATATGTGAAGATATTTAAATCCTGAAAATAATAACAGTAGTTGTGCTTGAGAAAAGAAACAATATTGTACATTTTGCAAGCACTCTCCAAAATACTGGTAGAAAGAAAGGGAGCTTATCAGCCAAGCTGTTATAAACAAACTGCAGCTGAGGTTAAGATATCCTTCAATAAGGAGTGCCTAACAAGCCATTTTCTAGTGAAGCATTCAGTATGTCCAAAAAATGGGCATTAAAATAACTGATATTTTAAACATTCCCTCTGAGAGTCAAAAGTCAATCTTATATCTTGCTATTTTGAAGAAAAAATCAAGCACTGGTAACATATTTCCACTGTTCTGGAATCTTGCACAGGCTGTCTTCCTTACCTGCTGCAGGGTGATAATCCCTACATTCTTGTGGAAAAGTAAGAAATAAAGGTGCTTGTGTATTCATCAAAATCTGTCTAAAAGAACAAAGCAAATATTTACAATTCTGATGAATAATTAGCATTTGGGGCCCCAAATGAAACTGCAGCCTCTTCATTCCCAACCTGGGTAAGCAGACCTTCTATCTTCTAATAACTATAAAAAAATCAAAATAATAATAATAATTCTTAAAACAGATCGAGGAAAAGATGCCAATTCTACTTGCCACCTACAAAAAAAAAAATGAAAAGACATTGAACAGGAAATCACTTCAAATCTCTGCACAAATACTGTTATGTATTATTTTCTTCTATTCCACAAATAAATGCAGTTCCTATAATTTGTAAAATTATTTCTGTCAGACCCATGAAAACAAAACCAAAGCTGTGCAAGCCGTACTTGCAGTGTGACCACAAACCTGTTTCCACACTAATCTGCACACAGACGTAAATCCCTGTACAAGCATATTTGAAATAATGGAGGAAGGCTGAAATCACCCGAGGAAAATTGTGCTGTCTCATTTGTATTTTGCAGCACGAGGATTAACCTCTTTGCTGTGTAATGCCAGAAGCTAGCTGATTGCATTGCAGGAGGATTCCCCTCCTCTTCTAGCTCTCCTTCAAGAAAATACTTCTTATGAAACATTGGAAATTGTCTATATCTAAAGGCAGGTCACAATGCATGGTTATGCTGGGGGCTTTAGTCTGGATTTTTTTTCCTCTCTCTCAGAAAAAAAGGGACTTTAAAATCTATCTTGGCCAATCATGGCTCACTATACCTCCCACAGTCATCTCAGCATGTGATCCACTGTTAAGCCATTTAATTTTCTTTCTCTTCCCTGTACCCATTATAGTGCTACTTTAGGTTAAACAGCACTAGTCCTTGCTTTACCATTTAGTGTAGCCAGTGTGGGACCTCTAATGTGAGTGACAGGGAAGACAAAGATATTCTGTTTTGAATTTGGGGTTTTGTTTGTTTTGCAGTTTTTTTCACGAGTAATTTTAGGGGGCTGGACACAGTGTTCCAGTAGGCCCCTTCCAGCTCTACAACCCTGTGCTGTGGTATTTAAAAATCCCTGATTAAACTGTTTTAGGAACAGTAAAATGATTGCATTTGGCTTGAATAGCTCTCCTCCTCCTGGAGAGCGACTTTAGCATTACTATAATGCTGAATTCACCTTTCAATATACATAATTACTGATTCTTCTGCCACTACCATCACCCCCACCTCCATGCCATGCATTTCTACATATTATAGAACGCTAAGACTGAAATTAAAGCCACAATGCAATAAATTCTAAAAAAAAAAATCCACTTCTAAATATAAAAGCTACCCATAGATAAAGTCACAAACTTAAACACTGAGTGTAAAAAACAAATAACTGTATAGTCCCAATTTTATAAGGTGAAAGGACTCACAGAGCATAGTTGTGTGTCTCAAAACACTGTCAAAGCCATAGAAGTAACTTGCCATAATTAAGCCTCCACAGACAATACCTGAAATAAGCACAAGAGGAAGGTGGTAATTCCTGGCCTAGAAGAGGTCAGGTCTGGTTAAAACATCCTGGTTAATGCATCTGGACAAAAATCCCCACTGTGGAGAACTGTGTAAAGGAAGTAACTGCTTATACACATGCTACCCCAAATTATAGGAACATCTGCAACCACCCTGTGGATACTTGGAACCTGGATTGTATAAAGGTGATGACTCAAAAGAACTTTAAATAAAATCCATTTTATTGACTTTGGCATATGGTTTCATTTGCACGTTAATTCAAACAGAGACAGCCCTCACTAATCAGATTATAACATATGGTCAATTTGAGTAGATGGGAAAAGATAACCAAATTCTAATTCTAATCATATAACATTACTTTGAAACATCTAATGCTTAGATGCTCTTTTTACAACCTAAACAAAGCAAAAGCATACTTGGATACAGTTTTAAATTTATTTTCCTTGTGCTTAAGAGTGGGAAAGGGGACAAAATTAAATACAAGTACACAATCCATAAAATACACTAAGCTCATCAATTCTTCACAAAAAATACTGGGAAACATCCAAGTTATTTAACTTTGCAGAACAGCTGCTTAGCATTCAAAATTCTTAGTAACATTGCTATTATGAATTTCTCACAAAAGCTCAAGATACTTCTATTTGTGCTAAAAGAAAGTAATTTGCAAAGTCAGATCAGAAAAGAAAGCTGTTCAAAACATCCTTGAGAAGCTTTAACCCAGCTCTGATGGATGTACCTTGATTTCAGTTTTAATCGAAACCTAAATAAATTTGTTTGCCAGCTAATTTTCAGTTCAACTTCATGAATTTAGTGTATTGCTTGAGGTATACTCCACTGTTAATATCACCATGTCTGCTATCCCAGATCCATGAAAACAACTTCATCCACAAAGGGAAAACTACAATCCCAATATCAGTATTCTACCACTTTTGTGTGTGTCTATGTTTTACTTTTTTTGTTCTCCTTCAGTCTGTTGTTATGAGGTTTAGAAAAAGGCTCAGCAGCATAACAAAGCCTTGAGCTTTCAGCAGAGCTATAGGATGAAATTCTTACCAGCTCAACCAGTGCAGGGAGTAGGGAACTGTTTGGTGAAAGATGCTAATAACCGAATTCTTGTATGTAGCAAAGGAGAGCCCTTGGTTCCAGGCTGATTCTGGGAAGGACAAATGGAGTTATTCTGCTTGCAATTCTGCCCCTTTGATCAAGACTAGCAGAAGAGGTCGGCATGTTAAAGTAAAATTAACCATTTACATGTGCAGGAACAGAGGGAAAATATTGGAGCAGATGATCTTGATTCTTCTTGAGCAAAGTCAGAATGTAGAGTGCAGCATAAGATGATGGCAAGAAAGGAATTTAGCTGAAAATCTGAGCCTGGGAAACTCACCTGATCTCATGCCTATGACTGAAAATTTGCAACTTTTCTTAATCTTGATGCTAGAAACTACATTTTCCAGTAAAAACACAAAAGAGTATCTATATTTTTCTCCAAAACAACTAAATTCTCTTTTGGAAAAATTATGTTTGCATAGTTCATAAAATCATCTGTTTCTTCTAATATCTTCATCTGAGTCCATTCCTTTTGACAGAGTTATCGCATCGTGCTCTTTTGAGAACTTTCTTTTCCTTTTACAATTTCAAAGTTTACTGTGTTGTATTTCTATTGAGAGATCTACTTTTCATTCTGTGAAGTTTGCCTTCTGTGCTGACAGACCTCCAAAGCCAGAGCCAAGGCAATAAAGTATCACTTTATCACTTCTATAGGAAGCTTTCTCTCACCTGAAGCTGTCAGTCCGCTGTGAAAACATGACTGATTTCTCATCACTAAAACTATGAAATATAAATCTTCACATATCAAGTTTACCAAAATTTTTTATTGTTCCTTTACAAATTCTTTCACTTCCTCTTCAACCTAATAACCCAAGACTTCTCATTTTTTTGTCTCATGCTTTTAAAATTCCTGTTAGGTCTGTTAATGATGCTTTATTTTTCCTCACTACTAGATAAGTAAGCACAAGTTCATGGAAAAGGTCACAACTACATTTTGTGGCTACTACCTTTTTCATTTTATGTTATTAGCAAGTGATATATGCTAATATTTTTGTCTTTTTGAGCAAGGATGTATATAAAATAGAAGTTTATTATTCTTACTACAACACCAAAGATGTTTTGCTGGAATACATATGAATCATTCAATTTCCATATGAGTCATATTTTTTCCAAAACTGTGCACCTGAACTTACATTCATGTTCTGTCATCTGCAGAATTCCTTCCCTTTACCCATTGCCTCTGCCACTAAATTCAGAAATAAACATACATATCAGCATGATCAGTGAAGAAAAAGAGTCAGGAAAATTTTCAAAGACTTCTTTTCCATGACTGCTGGTCCTAAAGAGTTTTAGAGCGATAATATTTTATAAACAAAGTCGAAGAAATATATATATATGGATTATTTTCTTAACTCCACTGTGTTAGGAAGGAAAAACACGGGCTGCATTCATACGGACAGTACACTACGTGGAAAAACTAGAATTCAATCTAAAATAAGATAATTTCTCTAAATATCATTAAGTAGCTGGAAACTGCTGCAGGCAAACGGCTGTCTGCATCCAGGAAATATATCTGATTTTCTGCTCATTAAACCTTTTCTAAAAAATGTTTTTAATTTTTAGCAAACTTAAAAAAAAAATAAAATATAGAAAACTACATAGTATTGCAGGCTGTCTTGAAAAACAAATAAGTGAACATGATGTTGGATTATTTTGCTAGTCTCAAGGAAGAGCATTCTGCAGAGTCAGTCAATACGACGAAAATGTGCATTTATAAAAACTACAAAAAGACTTCCATGCCCATGACAGGAGGTGATTCAACTAGCTGTCTGGCAGTAAAGGTTGTTTACCAGGTTTTGGATTCCTAATTGGGTGCCTAGCTTGCTAAGTAGCAGCTGGTCTTTAATTAGTTGAAAAATTATTATCACTAAAAGTTGCCATAAAAAGAAAGAGAACAATATAATTAAAGTGTTAGAATCCATATGGTGGGATATGTATCTTCACTTGTCAATAGCTGTTCTTCCTCTCTTTTCCACTCAGCATTAATAAGGAAAAACTGTTCATTTGCCAAAAAGTTCTCCTTTTCTAATTTGAATTGAAAGTAACATTAAATTGGAAGTGTGCTGAAATACTGTACATAGTGTAATGTTTCTCTTTGACTGTGAAGTTATCCAAGAAGCTATTTTCCACAGGGCTGAGTTAGGATTGATGAGTCACCCTTGCCAGCACACCTAATCATGGTAGGACATCATTATCTCACCTTCATTCATTATTTATAAAGTAAAACTAGATGAAAACCTCTTTGCATGTAAGACTTAGCAAAACACAAATTTTATGCCTGTGATGTATTAAATATGACCATAGCCTGAATGCACATTACAATCTGCAGCTTGAAATTTGCACTATAATTGCCTCAAAATATTTTATACACCACTTTCTCTGGTGGTTTACAGACCTTCTCTGCACTTCAGGATTATTTGCCTAATGTAGGTGGAATGATGAGACTACATGTGAAGCAATAGGGTGTTAATATAAATAATGTCTAGGTATATTTTTTCTAAAATATTTTAAACACCTGTACTATTAATTTTAATATTACAGACAATTACACTGTTTTTATTCTTACTGTACTTACTGATTTTGTCAAAAGGGAATGGAATAGGATAATATTACGTAGTTTTGTAATAGCTGAATCCAGCTCAAAACCTGGCAGAATCATCTTGTCAATTAACCATCCATTTTGTGGTGGAGAAATTCAGTAGCTAGGAAAGATATTTCCTTGTAACAGTGGTGCAGTATTAAAGGAAAAAAGAGAAAAAGAAAATACTAACTCTGTTTTGTGTCCAGATTAGCTATGGAAAATGGATAAATTCTACATTGCTCATATTAGCAGTGGATGACCTCCACTTATCTGCATCTGTTATTGTTTTAATAAGAGCAGAGAAATCTAGGAAATAAAATTATCTTCTGCTCTGCAGGAGCAGATTGCCAGTATTCCAAGTCTAGATAAACTTTCTTAGCTGAAGGTAAGATCAGGGCATTCAGCATAAAAGAAAGGAACTGCTTGAAAGCCTAAATTTCCAAGTGACTCAATTATCCTGAACTATCTGTTGAGAAAGTATGTTTTAAAATAGCCCTTCACCATAAAATAAATTGATTCTTGGCAGTAACTACATACAGTGGAAACAGCCTTTCATAACTTTACATAAGCCTTTCTTTAAGGTTATGAATTTGCAGACAAAGTAGAAAATATTGATCAGATAAGCAGCAAAGAGCAACAAGCATCAGCTTCAGTCCTTTGCTGTACTGCCTTCCAAAAGCTAAGTCATTATTTTTTCCCTGCTGAAGTGGTGTTTTCTATCTAGATTGTTCCACATTCAGACCTCACTCGTATTAGGTCACTGCAAGGCACCACAAGAGATGAATGTGCTGTAAGGCAAATATAATAAAGGAAAAAATTGTATCAACATTCCATCTTCAAATACTTATCACCAGGTCTCCAAATTACATTGCAGGGATTAAGAAAAAAGGTTTATCTAGGAATTCCATTCCATTTTTCTCTTGACCTGATTTTAAACGGATGTTAGTAGTTTTCTGTAAGTCAAGATACAAATGGGGTTTTTGTTGAACTTGAATTTAGCACTTATATGTATATAAAAAATGTGATTTCACTTTGGTACATGGGGCTGATATTGGACTTTCATTTAGATTTAAGGTTTGACCTGTGCCAATTTAACTTTTTGAAGAAAACAGCTTGAAAATACAAATCTTTTAGCAAATTACTTAAATATTTTTTTCATTAAACTTTAAATATTAATTTATAATTCAAAGTCTACTGAAATAATTGTGTTCAACTAGTGACTGGGTAATGGTTCTTCTATAATACTTTAAGACAAGACTTAACACTCATGGAGAACTGAGACAAATTTTTTTTAAAATGTTTCAGAAACAACCACAGCTGTTTACAGGCAGGGGAACTTGTGTGGGCTGGTGGTGTTTGAGTTAATATATTTAGTTCTTCTCCATTACTGCATTAATGATGGATAGCATTTTTTTTATCTCTCTGTCATCCACAAATCAAAAAAAATCTCTATAGCATGAAAAACATGGGTTGCATTCTTAACTCATTTTATGGGGAAGAACTTCAAGAAACTATAAAAAGAAAGTGAAGGCACTTGTCTCTCATCTCTGCATTGCTGTTTTTAAAATATCACTACTACTGTTTGACACCCATAATGCTCCCACCAACGTTTTGGTAACTGAGGTGTGTGAACACTTCCCAGTCTGTGTAGAACAGAGAGGTCTTAATTTAATCTGACACTAGATATGCATCAGTGGGACTGAAGGAACCTCTCTCCCTGTAATTCTAGGAAGCATGAGAAGGGGGAGCCTGAAGAGAGGGAAAAATGGAGCCAGTAGTAAAGGTCAGGTTGGCATTCCTGGCCAATGCAATCCATCTGGCTTCAACAGCACACCTGCTATCAGCTTAACCACAAGGCAACAACAGCAGCTTCAAAATATATGGAATATACACATGCACAGCAACTCACAGCAGCAGAAGGGGCATTGGCATTAGAGAAATAATTGATGAACTGCAAAGAGAAGCACCATGACTAAATATTTTCATTCAAACTGTACACGTGCTAGCACAAAAGTGTATGTGTCACCAGTCTGCTAGACAATCATTTTCTTCAAGTTTATAACAGACATGCAATAGTGGACTGCCATTTATTTACACTTATAGACAGCTTTGTTGTAGTCAGGACCCCATAAGTTTTCCTCCAATTAAGGTGAATCCATATTTATTTAAGTTTCTCTCTGCTTTAAATCTCATTTTTATTTGAATCTGTATGGGAAAATGTATCAAAATAAGGCATCCTAGCTGCCAGATTGCTGCATGGACCTAGATTCAACCTTCATGTAATTTCCAGTGGCAGGTGATAAATGAAGAGTTGTAAAAAGAGAACTGGTACAGAATTGTGATGAACAAGCCCTTTCTAATTTCAATCAGAAAAAATGAAAACTCTATTTGATTCCTATGAAACAGACTGTATATTATAAGCAGCAGCTGGAAAAGAGCTTATTAAAACCTTACTGTTAAAAGATGACACTCTTATGGTATTTATTTTCTGTGAGGGTTGAGACTCCTTGACATGTCTCACTGAAAGTTCTTTAAACTCAGTAAAGCTTACAAGGGAAGAAGGATTAAATACAAAATAATAGCAGCAAAATAATAAAGTGAGAAAATCTCTATTTCTTTAATCACGGTTATCAAATACAATAATACTAAGCCAGCATTCTGCACTAGAGTAGAAAATCGTACAAAAGATTATAAAAAATAAAAAGAAATTTTTGATTCTCTAATCTAAAACAAATTCCTGGCTAATGAACCTAATTTTCTGGAAAAATCAACCCATACTTAAAATTGGAAAAAAAAAATACACTTGGTAGAGTCCCTCAGTATAATTTGGACAAGATATAAAACTTAGTATTTGTACTTCATAATTTCATTATATATTACAAGTGTGAACAACCTTTGTCTTGGTAAGTAGTCAAAGACCATCTGCAAGACATTTAGATATTAAGAACATAATTAAAGATGTATATTTTTAAAATAGTCTAATACATATCACTTGAAAATTTTGCAATATATTATTCACTAGACTTGTTTGGTATGGAAAAAAAAACAAAAAAAGAACCTACTCGATCTCTTTGCTCTGTAGAATTTTTTCATTATTTCTGTTTATGCTTCAATGAGGTAGATTTTTCTGGTAGCCTGGTAGATTTTTCCCTCACAGCTCCAAGTTAATGCAAAGTTGTGAGATCCAGAGACCACAAGGGGCAAAAATAAGCAACCTATAATAGCTTGCTTACATTATTCAGCATGTGGTATATAAGCACACATTATTTACAAGATTCATTTTACATGCACATTAATTATGGAAAATTAGAGACACCAAGAGAGAGCCATTAAGCGTCGATTAGACACTAAGAACAGGAATGCTGGCAGTGCTAGTAATGAGAATCCTAGATTACTTCCACAGGGAAGGCAGTTCATTAATATTTTGCTTCTCAACAGTTCAATTATAACATGCCTAATGTGCTGGACATTAGCCTTTGGGGGCCGGAATCAAATTGCAGATCAGAGTGAGATGATTTTACTTGTTTCTTGAAGATGCAGATGCAGCTTCCTGGGAAACTTTTATTGCTGTCAAACCAGTTAATCACCTTATTCTGAAATGTTTTTAAAGCAACATACCTCCTTCACCTGTAAATGTTTAGGGCAACATTAAATAAATTGAGAATTTTTTCTCTTCCACTGGAAGCTGGAGCTCCACAACTTAAAGTGTAAACAAATATCAGTGAACACAAAACCAATCATTTGGTCTTAAAAAGGAGCAAGAAAGGTGGCAAGATGTCTCTTTCTTCAATTGCATAAAATGTATGGCATGCTGAATGGGGTAGGTGTCAGCTTTCATGAGAAAGCTTTCTCAGGGTTCAATTAATTGTCAATTAAGTTGAGTTAACTGATTGTTAGATTGTTGAAAGAAATTTTAAAATACTTTAAAAATATAAATCCAGTTTGTTTCTAGAAATCCATGGCAAAAAGTTCTGATTCAGAGAAAGAAAACAGGTTTTGATGTACATATTAGTTCAAAAGTTGTTATTGAAAGCAGATGGTGATGTGAACTCTAGCTTCTTCATAAACTACAGTTATTGTCTGAAAATAGAATATATAAATAGCAATGTTCATGAGGCATTTTTTTACTCAAAATAAAGCCTATATAATTTTGCTTGCATTCAGAGTTTTTACTCCTGTTGGCATACTAGACATTTTATCTTGATCATAAAAATATAGTGGGAGAAAGTAAGTAATTTTTTTCAATCCAAGTAGCATATAAACTGGCCTTCTGTTTAAGACCTAATCATAAATACAGCTACATTCTTTCACTGTGCAATTTCTTTTCACAGTTCATTAATTGCAAAGAGATAACTTGAATGGTGAGTTTGCAATTTTATGATAGGGTCCTGTAAGGCCATGAGGGAAGGATCCACTTTTATGTGTTCATCTCACTAATGATACGTTAGGGAACAGAAAGGTGAATATCAAAAGCTAAGAAGCTGAAAACATTTATAAAAAGGGGCAGTATACACCATACTGTACTTTCAGAAGCAACAGACCTGTCTTTAATTTTTACTACTTATTTTTCATCTCTGAACAGCTGACAACAGGCAAGGATAAAGATTCTCTTCATAATAACAAGGAGCATGAGTGCACCAGAAAACAATTTGACCACTCTTTATTCAATACATTTAAAAAATATATTTAAAAGTGTTGAAAAAGGAGGTGTTAGGGTGAAATAAGGTATATACAACAATATTTATCTACTCATTGTTTTTGCTTAGTGCAAGTGGGGGAAAAAAAATGAGTGCTGTGCCTGTCTATTGAAATGTCTGCTTAAACAGCCCAAACAAAAATTTGCAAGTAAAACTCAAATTCATAATGTTAGTTGATCTTTTTAATTGTAATCAAAGTTTTACTATGTAAACCAAAGTGATAGAAGAGCATCATCAAAAAAGGTTACCAACAGGCAATAATGAGAAGATTTAACATTTTTTTTGTTACACACCTTCAAACATACAAGGTTATGTCTACCAGAGATCCAATATTTGGCTGTATGACATGCCTGATTAGCCAAAAAATACCAAACCTCCAGTAACTATCTGTGAGGATGGAGGTTCTATTTAAGGTAAACATTCAAAAGGAGAATTCAACACTGTTAATGAAAATCTGGACGAAAATCGGGACAAAAAACTTTGTCCATTTAAAACATGGCTGCTCATTTCAGAATATACCAAGAACTTAAGTTAGTTCCACAAAAAAATTATTATTCGGCTATAGATTTCATTAATCTCTCTCAAAGAGTCCAAAGTGACAATAAACCCAAAAACTGTAAAAAAAAAAACCTACTTACTAATAAGATATGCTTTTGATATGGCTCAGGAGTGCAAGTCTCAAGTACAGGTCAGAGCACATGCTCAGAAGTGGAAAATCACTGTGTTCTTTACAGAACTACAGTGCCTACAAGCTGGAAGAGAATTATAGAAAAGTCCTAAATTCTACAATCTTGAACTGCCTCAGGATATCTACAAAAACTGAAATAAAATCTTGATGAAACCATATAGACATTTACCTTTGAAGTCCTCAGCAAGACACAGGTGCAACCTCTTGCCATTGAATTCTGACCTCAAGTCAAGTACTTTGAAACATTTGCTTGATCACCATAACCCAACTTGATGGAAAAGGAATTATTCTGAGGCAAATAATATCCATCTACTACAAAACTGATTTGAATTTCAGCATGGGTGTCCTCTATTTTGTTAAACGGCTCTCAAAAATAATTCAATAAAGGAAGCTTTTGCAAACACATAAAAGAGCAAGGTTATTTGTTGTGGGTTGTTTTGGTGGTTTTTGGGGATTTTTTTGGTTTGTTGGGTTTTTTGTTTTTGGGTAAGAGAATTTTCAAGATGAATTTCTGGCTGTACATTTTGAATTCTAAACTAATATCTTTTCTTGAAACCCAAGTAATCTGGAGAAAGAAGAGATGGCTGCAAGAGACTCAACTGGAGATAAATTAACTGCTAACTGCAGAAATATCAGATTTTCTGTAACTAATTTTTCATCACTGTCTACAATGAATGAAGGTTGCATTATTTAAGTAAACAACAGATTCAGGGCTGTTGAATCTCAATAGCAATTTTTTATATAATATTGTCAGGTTATTTTTACAAACCCCAAGAGTAAATGGTGAAATACGTAAAACTTGCATTTTTTTATTAATTGAGTCATAGGTGGAAAACTTTTGAACTGTTTTCAGAACTGACATTAAAAAAGATCAGTAATCATCACAAGATATGCATTTATCCCAGAAATACTATTCAAAGAGAACTAAACAAGTTAATGTTGCTATGATGTAGCTAGTATATAGGAAAGCAAACCTTTTTAAAAAAATTACCTCTAGTACCTTTTTTATCTGAACATTTATTTTTTGAAAAATAACCTTTCTAAATTAAACTTGGTTACTAATACTAAAAATCCACAGAGAGCTCAAGCTAGTGAGAACTTTTCTCTAAAATTTGTAAAGAAAAAAATGCATTTGCTATTGAATGAGTAAACTCAGAAACTTTCTTAAACTAATTATTAGATGTATTGCTATTTTAGAGATGCTTCATATTTAGTTTTCTGTGTTCTAGTTCTCAGAACAGATCCTATGCAAACATTTTCAAACCTCATTTACCTGGCCAAACTGTGCTATATAAGATCAAGAAGTGACAGAAAGGGAACCAATCCCACCATCTCCAGGTTATGAAGACCTGTTACTCTATTGCTGTTCTACTCAGTGATTTAACCAACACTCAAAGACACATTCTCCTACATGAAGATTCCATAATCTCTCACAAAACCTGATTTCCCCTGGAAGGAAAGCTTGTATGGATTCTCATGTGAAAAATGTTCTACCTGTAACAGCCTGGGAAGACCTCAGAATCATTATATGCCTTTGAAACTATTTATCATCTAATGAGCTTTAACAGTCTCAATATGTAGGATGAATGGGTAAACAACGGGAAAAAAGAGACACTGAAAATAAACGCAAGTGCTGGATACCCATCACAAGTGTAATCTACTGAGACACAATAAACTAAAGGCTAATGGCTACATCTATTTGGAGAAATGGTATTTCAATCATGCTGTAATTTAAATAGATATACAAAGCAAAAATAGTCAAATACAAATAAATTATCTGCCTTTAAATGAAACATATTGTAAATGTGGATGGGGAAGAAACAATGTAATAAGACTCATACATAAAGCAAACCTCAGCCTATTAGTTCTTAAACTGTCTGCAGTACTGGACAAACCAATGTTAATTAAATTTTGAAAGAAAATACTTATGTAGCCAAAGGTACAATTTGCAAGCAACTGAGTTATTACAAGGCACAAGCAATTATTATAGGATCATTAAGGAATTGAACTAAAATAATTTTAATAGGTAGAAAGTACATTTGCTTTAGTTTGCCTTCTGATTTGCTCAGGACCTAAAATATAAGAATGTAGAAGATCTTCAGAGGCATTTATAGGAATGGGTTACAAAACTTTGGAATACCTATTGACCAACATCTAAATCTCTCTCTCTCTCTCTCTCAGTTACTTCAGCAAAATCTAGCATTCTCTAGCACTGAAAAGATCTCTATCAGGGCTGAAGAAAAAGGTTAAGGCAACCTTGACCTAATGGTCTTGACCATAACGCACATACTATCTGCAATAGAGGCAAAAATATATTCAGAGATGTCATGGGATCTAACCAGAAATCTGGTTTTGAATCTGGCTAAAGTTTGAACCATAAATTAGATCAGAGTGGGAGTGTGTATAGAAGACACTTTAAAGATTAGGACATTCCAGAGTCTAAGACACAGAGCAGGGTCTAGAGCAAAAAGAGGCAATGCTCAAGTAAGGTCAGATAGACTAAGCAAATTCTGAACTGCACCGAAAGTACAAGTAAAGCAGGAAGATACAGTTGTGTATTTGGTATTAACATCCACACCTTTCTTCCTCATCAGTACCACAGATCATCATAAATTTCTAGTGAAAGATGAGTGGCAAAGCATAAAAGGAATATTCTCAAAGAAATTTCAGCAAAGACAACTAAACCAGTAAGCTACAGCAGTGGTAAGAACTAAAATAGCAGGATTGTTTTTACCCTTAACTGAGCTGCAGATGGATCCCATTTTCAGTGGAGCCACAAGAAAAGCAGTGAAATCTCCAAACTGACTGTGAACCATTGGAAAAACTTCGTGAGGCTTTCTGCCTTTTTATGTAGAACAGTCTAGCCTCAAGAAACAGTCAGTTTGACAAATACTTCATTTTTTGACAGCACAGAGAATCTCTCCAGCAGTTCAGAAGCAGGAATACTGTAGTGAAGAATCCCGAATCTTCCCAGGCAATCTTGCCAGAATAGGTTCAGTTTTGCAACTAGTACATATTTTTGCACATAATTCAATTTAGAATACATTCAATCTATCAAGATAGTCTATTTCTACCCCACCCATATATACAGTTCAGCTTTCCCAATGTAACTTACTGAATCCACAAATTTCTCTTAAGTAGCCCAAATCAAAATATTTTTTCAGAGCATTCAATGCTCCAAACAGGAACTTGAGTCAGTATTTTTTATTTCTATTTTTTTTCCAACTTTCCATTTGGACTCAAGCAGAACTGAACCTATTCTAGCTCAAATTTAAGCAAAGTCATAGCTGACTCTCCCACTGAAATAGACTGCACGGGAAAACAGGATATAACAATCAGAGAGGTGATATAACAGGGTAGGCCTATAACGAAGTATCCTAGCCAGTGAGTGATGCACCCCTTACTTCCCTACTCCTGCAGGCACCAACCCTGCCCCCAGAGGAGCGTGTAAATTTTTTCTTAAATTTCTTAATCTGAAATTTGAGCTATGAAGATGGTGGTAACCTGGCAGCACTCATAGGAACACAAACTGTGCCAGCACTGTATCAGGGGAGAGAAAAATCATAGCAGTGAGATAAAATTCCTGTAACTTTTACTCTCAGATAAACCTGTATCTCCAGAGCAGTCTACCCCAAGACATGACAGCAAAAGGCACCCCCGGGGTGCCTCTAGCAGACAGAGCTGGAGGCATCCTAACAACTTGCCTCAGGCAGAACAGCCCAGAGCTCTTCCCAAGGAAGAAACAAAAATCAATGATATGGCCAACCCTTCCCCATTAACTGAAGAAATCTTTGGGGATATCCTTTCCCCACTGGACAGATTCTCGAATAACATTTGCAAAACCTTTTTATGCAAAAGTTCCATCTCAGCCTGAGTCACACAGCAAAGGTAAAGTCTGCATGAACACACTCTGTAGATCCCAGCTGGTGAATCAACCACACACTAAAGCAATCACTGCTGAGGCACAAAACCTGCTAGTCAAACTGCTATTCTGAACTGGCATCCCAAAATAGTACCTCAGAAAGAGATATGTTTTGAACAAAAATTCTAAAATAGCAGACAATATCCAGCTCAAGTAAAGAAAAAGAAAACAAAGAATCTAGCTCATATTTCTTCTTAGGTTTCCACCTGCTTCCCTCACACATCCTAATAAATGTGAAAAAAACCACGCACAAACAGAACACAGGCATTATGTTAAACAACAAAAACAATGGTTACATGTCAACTTTACACTTACCTATCATGATTGAGAAGTTTAACAAGGTAATGATGAACCTGAGATTTACTCAAATTTGTTAAGATATTAATCTTCAGTCTTCTCACTGTTATAGGCCCATACATAAAATATCAGTCTCCCATTTAACTTCATTTTGCAGATGAGAAAGTAAGCTCTTACCAGGTTATTCAAAAGCTTTCATATGGCCAGACACAATTTTTTTTTAAGATTCTTACTGATTTTTTTCTGAAAAAGTCCATCACCTAGTTTTGACAAATAGCATTTATTCAATTACAATTCTCTAAAAATTACATTTCACCAGTCCTCAACATGGCACAGGAACAACAAAAGATCAGCAGCCATTAAGATATTGCAACAAACCACATTTATTCTGCAGGTCTTAGATCAGTCTGAAAAGTGTAGTGCAATAATAATGAGTCAGATGTTTAGTTCAAAACGTTGATATCTATTAAAATAATTAATTTCAAATTTAATTTCTACCTCCCCAAATAATTTTTACTTGTGTTAACACTGTCACAATTCTGTATGCCTCCGTGAATGTGCACATAAATTTGTGCACATATGTTTGTGTATGTATACATACAAGGCCAAATTTAAACACATTTTATTAAATAAATATCTTGATTTTTATGGCTTGTTAGCAGCAGTTATACAGATACTTTACGTGCGACATGGTTTTGAAACAGAACAAGTGTTTCAGTGTTCTTTAGAACCAATAAAATTACACAAACTATTTTCTTCATGGATATATTCACTTCAATGCACAAAACCCTTCCACTGCTCCATTTATTCCATTAGTGTAGTGGCTTAAATGATGCATGAGGCTTTCAGCAGTGAAGTGAATGTCATTCTTAAGGTCCCAATAAAAAGATTAACAATATAAGAACCATAACTCAATACTGAGAAATATCTGCAAATAAAAGTACAACTGTAAATAGTACATTCAAGTCCAGCCTGACAGAAAATAAAGCAATTTCTCCTGCTGGCATTAGGGCCCAATTCAAATCAGCATTTAAGAATATGTTTATTAACATTAAGCACCAGCTTTAATCAATACAATTTTAGTTCAGGCTGATATGCTTTCTTGAGACAGGGACCTTAACGATTAGAAGAGGCTCGATTACAAAGTGAGGGTAGCAAAACAGTCAATAGTGCACAGGGAAAATTAAAATCTACAATCTTGTTTCAGTTTTAACAACTGGTCAAATAACTGGTTAAATGTGCAAAATCTGAAAGGCTAGACTTGCTTTGTCAGTGCTATATTCCAGAATAATAAATACTACTATAAAATATTTGAGTTTGATCTCATTTTCTCTGTGCTTCCTAGCAGAGCTGCCAGATACATTATTTGAGTCACTTGTCTAATTTCTTCAATCAAACAAATTATTTTTCCAATTAAGCTGCTCTATGTAATCAAGAATAGAAGTAAATGATGTGAGAAATGTTACAGCACCTGCGACTACCAAAAATAGAAGAGGGAATAAGTGAGCATACTGCTTCTGTGCTTCCTCTCTCCTACTCTAAGAGATCTGGCCAATTCCAATCAAACACTAAAGGCATCAGTAAGTTCTTAAAAATGGTGAAAATCTGTGTCAGTGTGACCAGCCAGACCACAAAAGGGACAGCAGTAAAACCAAGCAGATGCTCTTATTAATGCCTCCCTTGAAGCAAAGGTGCCGTGTGAGCTCATTAGTGCTTTGGTCTGTCGGTCCTGCTGCTTACCCAGACAGCATCTACAACACCTGGAAACAGCCTCAGCACAGCAGTGCCTTTTGCCCATCCAGGTGTTATGGAACAAAGTAAAAGCAGCAATCCCAAGGGATAATTGAAGATAAAATCTACAAAACAACCGAAAATAATTACATTCCTTGAATAGGTTTTGTTTTGAAAAGCAATGCTGAGTTTTAAATTTAAGGAACTCTGGGCCTAAAAATCAAAGTAGCTGTACTGTGCTACATCACTATCTTCAGGAACTTCCACCTACATACTCAGAAGGCAGTAAGTGAGGCTATTCTCTCAACCCTGGGACCAGCCTTCACACTCAGAAGAGCAGTAGTAAAGTGGTAGGACAAGCATTTCCTAGTTCCTGCAAACAGAATACTATTTACCTTTGTCTTCATGGTAAAGAGAGGGGTAAATTTCTTCCCCCATTTAGGATTTGGCACTTCTTAATAGAGTGTGTTGGTACCATTCTGATTTGTTTGCATGGGGACCATTTTTTCTTAAAGGAATTAATTTCTCATTTAAATACTATATATTCATGGGAGGTCAGCAACTGTGTTAGCACCAAACAAGCTCTATCCAAAAAGCAATGGAAAAGCCTGCCTTTGTCACCCTGATCTGAGCAAGGATGGCTAGAAAAGTACTTCAGCCCACTAAGAGGGTGCTATTCTTCCAATTCAGACACCCATTAGATGTTGATTTGAAGACCTTTTTTGTCTTCCTCAACAGTCTCATTATTTAGATCCCGTAATCAGATGTACACCCTAGAGACAGTTTCAAGAGACTAGAATTAATACATTGTCTCATCTACTACATTTCTCTCCCTTTTGATTCTTTCACATGATGCCTTGTCAAAGGACAATTCTATGGAAGTAAATACTAACCTCCTTAAATAAAAGCAAACAAACAAAGACAACAAAAAATCAATTTCAAATCAGATGTTACTAGTTTTTATAGTGTTAGACAATTAAAAATATTGCAGGCCAATAGTATGAATTTCAGAGTATATCTTGTCTTTTAAAAATATCTCTCCAGTATTTACAGGGTGGTACAGAGTATAAACAAAGCAAAAAATCTTAGAATCCTTGTATCAAATAAAATCTGAAACAAACAGCAACAAAATAGAAAAAACCCTGGTGTCCTTGCAAGGCACAGAAAAACTTCCAATCTTCAGAAATTTTATATAATCAGTTCTCCCAGCTCAGTCTTAAATTATAACATGGGGCATACACATATACAAAAGCAATAGCTGCATATAAACAAACTATAGTTCCTTATTTCCTCTGCACTGTACAAACTACACACATTAAAACAGATTACTTTTGAATAGAAAATACACATACATACACACAAATACACATATATATATATAACACAAGAATATATATATAAGTATTACACTTCAGGCTCAGGAAATCAGCTGGAGGTTTCATGAAGTGCTCTGTTCTTCTGCAGTACTGTATTTAGTTCCTGAATCACATTTGATGGCAATTTACTATCTAGTTCCAAAGTAGGGTTTTTTGGTTTTGTTTTATTTTTCTTCAGTGTCTTATGTGGTCTTTGGTGTAATTCAGTTATCCCTGAGCCTGCATCATCCTCAGAAATCAAGTTTCGATGTATTTTTGTATGATTTCGCACTTTCTCCTCCTTTCTTTCCAAACATTGTGCCACAATAGATGCTTTTTCTTTCAAGTTTTTTCTTTCTTCCAGAAGTTCATAATCACGATGTTCACCAAATCTTGATTTTCCAGTTTGTAGTACTATATTCTTATCAAACAAGCAAAGAGAAGTAAGTTAATGCACACCGTATTTTCAAATGTTCAGACTGCAATTTTTGCTTATTAGTTTCACATACATTTTAAAGAAAAAAAAATTTTACTCAAGAGCTGAGACAGTTTTAAATTAGCACAATTGTCCTATTATCATTTAGTAAGCATTTTTAGTGAGCAAATTCTCAATTAGTGATATTTCTGAAATTTACATAAATCATGCACCATGCCAATGAAGACATTTATTTTCATATAATCACAATTTGATTTTTCATTCTACCACAGTAGGCTAAATTTACTGTTTTACAGCAGATCCATATACTCTTAAAGACTTAGAATTGTTTGGTGGGATGAATACAACTGTATGTTTTGCAGTTTTGATAATACAATGACTGAGCAACATGAATATATGAGAGATAATTTTAAACAATCACATAAACATTTTCAGCAGCTGTTAAATATTAAATGATATATTATAAAGACTAGCTTCTTTTTCAATTTGCATATTGGTGGGCTGTTTTCAAGTTCTTAATCCATAGAAAATTAAAGGTAAACCAGATGCTACATCTAAATTTGCACTATTGTATTCTGGCTACTCATTTGATGTGGCAGTAGGTACAACATTCCTTTTGTGCAAAAGCCTGGTAGTGCTAAAGGAAAATTAGGTCCTGGAATACTTCTTTAATGTGTGGCATCTTTCTTGACATCCAGAAGGTGGAGAAAGCTGAGGGAGACTTTGGGTTTTTTTGTATTTCCTGTGTGGAACTTGTTCAGTTTGACTGCATTTTTTATGGAGTTATTTATTCACAGCATATAAGCAATTTGTTCCTTGGAGTCTTAATAACTCCTATATGTTAAAACAAACTTTAAAAACGAGTCAAACATAGGAAGGAGCTAGTTTAGATACACAGAATTATAGAATGATTTGAGCCTTCTTGTAAGCCATTCTTGTATGACCTATTGTAAGCCAGTGTGCTACTTGATCGTGCATGAAATAAAAGCGTTTTCCTCATTCCTCAGTCTTCTTGTATTTTGAAATAAAATCAAATACTGCAGACACACAGCAATATATTTCTATTGCAATTCAATAATTCTATTTGACAAATATGAATATTTTAAATGCATTATCCTTGTGCAACGAGTGGCGTAGAAATAATCAGAATGTTTTGGTTCTATTTGCTATTAGGATTCTTAGTTATTGGGTGTTTCAAATCTTTGGTATTACACATATATCTTGCTAACACACAATAAAACTGCTTCCAACAATGGGGGAAAATCAGACATTCAATATAGACATTTTAGTAAAAAGTATTAATATTAAACTCAGTTTATGGCTATCTCTGAATTTATAGTGGTTTGGGGTTTTGCCCCCAGTCATCCTTGTCTCACAAAGATAGAACTTTTTTCACTGTTTGGAAAATTTTCAGTCTCTTTTCCTGCCAGTATAAACTGATGACATTTCTACTACAAGTTTACACATTGATCTGTAAATAGACTTCCATTTTCCACAAACCAGCATCTTTCAGAAAATGCTCGTTTCTGGCATTACTTTCTAATTCCTTAAAACGGAGATATTCTTGCATGTTGGAGGAGTACTCAAAGTCATGGAAAGACGGAAGGCATGGCCTCCCAATGGTACATCTTTTTTGTTAACTGACTCCACTGCTGTATAATATTTCTTCTTAATAAACCGTATCATATATATACTTTCTACCACTACTTTACTGTTCATTCCAGTTTTAGCTTTTCATGTAAAAAAATCATTAGTTTTTATTTTTCATTATGTATTTCTGTGTTAACCTTCCTAAAGTATGCAAATACCTTTTGCATAAAAATTATCTGTATCTAGTCATGGCCGAAATAATGAAGACTGTAGATTTCTGATTTTAACTGCAGTGTACAAAACATTAGAGTTCTCCCTAATAAAGCAAATTATCCACAAAAAAATATATACAGTACTAAAAGGCATTAAGGATTTTTAATCACGAAGCTCAAAATCCGATAAAACTTTTATCCTAGAATATCTAAATTTGTAGCCATCTCAAAGAATGTACTAGAGATTTCAAGTGCATTTGCTTAAAGAACAGGTAAGAGACCCACCTAAGGATTATCAAGTTTTTTGACTGGCAAGACCTATGATTTAGTTTCATCAAAGAAGTTTGAAAATATAAGCATCATAAATATAAGAACTTATTAAAGAATTGTAAAAATACTTTCTGAGAGAAGATTAAAAAGGACAGATTAACCAAAATACAGAAGTTTGTAAACAAATTATAAAACACTTATATTTACATGGTTTTATACTCTTGTAGTTAGGCAGAGCAGAAATTCTTTCTGGAAGAAAGTGTAACACAAGATGGAGTTGTCTTTTACATAAAGTATTATATCTGCCCTTTGCTTCTGGTTTACTATGGAAAAAGTCAGCTTTACCACTCTGTACCTGAACTACCATCTCTGTTAGTGGTGATAACAAATCCCATATTAACTCCTTCTTTCAAAATGTTCTAAAATGCACAAGAAATTATACTGCTGCAAAGGACCAAGCTGTTGTTTCAACAGTTACTCACTGCTGCAGTCAGGTTAATAACCACTACTATTCCCAAGCAGAAAAGTGCCTCCACTGCTTCATCTCAGCTGGAAGCAAGGCAAGGAAGTTCTCCTCACAGGCATCAATATCTCTACGTGGATACCAGAAGATAATCCCTAACTAATATGATAAGGTTCAGATATATCACTAGCACACGAAATCTAGTAACAAAGCTCAGTCTATTCAAAGAGTTGTAACTAAAGCCTCTTATTCTTCTTTGAGACTAATAATAAGCCAACTCATATGTATCAAAGTTAGGTCCATCTGAGCTTTTCCATTATATTCACAGAGTAGATAACTAAACAGTGCAGTTTTTTAGTAAGATATGCATGCAGGACAGTTTTCAAGGCTCTTACTAAAAATAAAACCCATACTGCAATAATGTGCATAGTATTTCCAGCTAAAAGTCTTATTTACTCCTAATGAACAATCTCTACTCAAAAAAAAAAAAAAAAAAAAACAAGAAAAAAAAAAAAAACCACCACCAAAAAACCCTAAAAACAAATAAAAGTCCATTATGATTTACTGAAGAGGCAGAGAGGTTATGCAAGTTGAGACTACAATATCTTTAAATATCATTAAATCGTCCTAAATGTTCTTTTAATGACAAAATACTGGAAGAGGCATTGATAATAAAAGCATCTTCATTTTATATTTATCCAGCTCTAGGGAGTTTATTATTACTGGACCACTTATTACAGTATTGTCATTAGAAGTTCTACAGCAAGTTTAAACCCCACTTACTTCTGTATTCCCTCTGATTTTACAAGTGTTCTTCTCCTGATGAATGGGAATTAATGATAAGCCTCTGATCTTTGGTCTTTTAGTTATGGACTGTTTTCTTGCTTTTCCAGCAGGTGGCCATATATCTGCATGCTGAAGAACAAAATGATTCCTTATTTTCCATGTGGAATTTCATAAATGCACAAAATTCTTTAGTATGTAAAATTCCCTTGGAAAAAGCCATATACTGCACAATACCATGCCCTCATCTTGTGAGAGAAAGGGAAAAACACTATGATGCTTAAAATTATGTTAATATTTCTTAAGTTTCTTAAGATTTCTTAATATTTCTTAAGTCTGCATAATGTTGAGTGAAAATAACCAAAATACATAATTGTCATGTATCAAACATCTTCTTTCCTTAATATTCTTCTCATTATCCTCAAAAAATAGAAAATATCACAAAATATGGCATACATATATATCGACTTGTTTCACAATTTCAAAATTCCGCAGAAGCATGCTTTCAGGAGTCCCAACAAAATCTCTGAAATAAGATAAAATTACCTCAGTGTGCAAGCATTTCAAAATGTGTTCCTTGCTGAAGTTCAAGACCGAAGTGCAGGGTACAACACTTGGGTCACAACAACCCCATGCAGTGCTACAGGCTGGGGCAGAGAGGCCAGAATGTGGCCCAGTGGAAAAGGACCTGGGAGTACTGTTTGGGAGCTACTGAACATGAGCCAGGGTGTGCCCAGGTGGCCAGGAAGGCCACTGACACCTGGCCTGTGTCAGAAATAGCGTGACCAGCAGGACCAGGGCAGGGATTGTCCCCCTGTACCTGGCACTGGTGAGGCGACACCTCAAATCCTGTGTTCAGTTCTGGGCCCCTCACAACCAGAAAGATGTTGAGATGCTGGAACATGTCCAGAGAAGAGCAACAGAGCTGGCTGATTGTTTTTTTCCCAAAAAGGCTGATTAGATATTGGAATATCACTAGTCATCACCCTTGGAGGTGTTTAAGAAAAGACTACATGTGTTACTCAGTGCAATAGTCTAGTTGACAAAGGGGTATTAGGTCATAGCTTTGACTCAATGATCTCAAGGCCCTTTCCAAACTAATTGATTCTGAGATTCTGTGAAAATTTGTATTATTAATTTAGAGAAAATAATTACTTAACCTAACCTATGGTAACAATACGTTTCATCCAAAACACAATGTACAAATATGCAGATCCAACTGATTTCAACAGTAGTCTTTGCTTTAGCTTGACTGAAAAGTTTTAAGTTTCACTCTGAGTGAAAAAAAAAACTGGGAAGAGAAGGGAAGTAAAAAAAAAACATAAATTACTTACTGGGCATTTCAAATTTGAGCACATGAGCTCACATTCCGCAGGTAATGTTAATGAAAACCAGAAAGACAGATTTGAGGACAAAGTATTTCCAGACTGTTTTACTGAAAAATCATCAACATGAGATTCTGTGAATGAAAGGGAATGTCCAAGGCCCACAGCTAAATCAGCACAACTTTGAAGGAAACTGGCAAGCCAGGACTGCAAATCCATGAAGCGCCTCTGTATTTAAAAAAATAGATGCGGGGCTATGATCATACTTGCAGTTGGTCTGCAAGTAAAAACAGCATTATCATTAAAAAGCCATCAGAATCAGTTCATTCACACATGATGGCTGACTAGAAATTGGAAGCCTTGGTTCCAAATTTAGAAAAAGTATTTTGTAGACTTGTATCTTGATGGAGTAAAAAATTCTCACGCATGGCGTGACCAGGGTGACGCAAAAGTCTGTGATAAGATTTCTCTCCAGTGACCATTAAAAATATTTTCTTCCAATGAAATGAGAAAGTATTATGTGAAAGAGCAGCTCTTGTCAACCAAAATCAGCTTATTGTAGATCAAGATACAACAAACAAACGCAATCCAGAAAGTGATGGAGAAACTTTAATCAGCTTCTGAAGAAAACTGTCTGCCTTAATTCCCAGCAAGCCTAAGGAAACCATCCCTGTCAGTTAAGCAGCCTGATTTCCCTCTTGTGCCTGTAACATTTCTTAAAATAGAACTCTGAGAAAGTATATAAAAAATACTAGCAACGTATTAGGCCACATAAAAAATGTATTTATTCATAGTTTTGACCCCTCTGTTCAACTGCACCTCATGGTAGTATAATGTGCCTCCAGCTGATCAAAGGCAAGGAAACTGGAAGAATACTATTGTGTCCATCTTCATACCAATTAATTACTTCCAAATGTATGCTATGCATGTCTTAAGAGATTTTGTACAGAACTATTATAGAATTCAAGAATCATGTTTTTCAGGATGGTTTTGCATAGAACTAAAAGAAACATTGGTCCTACTTCAAACACTTAGTACGTACCAGCTTGATATGGAAGATTAAGAACCTCTGGCTTAGCTTGATCCCCTGTATCAAAGTACTCTTGCCACTAGATTTCAGCAGTATTTACACTTTGTTATTTATTGTTATTACTCTGCACTATTTATACTACAGGAATAAATAGTATCAGACAAGAGGAAAAAAATAGCTGTAGTACTAGTATCTAACTGATATTAATTACTAATAAAGCTTTACTCTGCTCAAGCACTGAGGAGAACAGTAATATTGGCTTATGTCCCTCTTAATTGCACAAGATCATTAAATGTCAATGTCTTAATACTTCAAAACCAAGTATTTTTCAATTTCCAATCTATGTTATTCCACTGGCAAAGAAGATGTGCTGCCTGCAGTCTCCCTAATGTATGCTCAAATACAGTGACAACATATACAGTAAAAAGCCAAGCTGACTTCCCTAAAGATGGTCTCAACTTGAAAATTCTAACTAGAAATAACCTCAGTTGACATTTTACAGTTTTCTGGTTTAGAAACAGGATAATGTGTGTCTGCTGTTGTATGATACAAGACTTTTTAGCGCTCTTATAGCAAGCTTTACCTATACGAGGCATTGCATTCTTAAGGAGATTTTCTCTGTAACGAAGTAGTAGATTGCAATAGGGACAATGCACTAAATCTGCATCATTAGCACATAATTTCTCATGTAGTTTATAGACTGAGAACTTTACTGATGTCCAAAAGACTGGCAAAAAAAAAATCTACAATTTCCACAAAAAATCAAGCTATACCAAAAAATCCTTTCAATGTTGTACTGCTAATTAATTGTACTGTTCATTCACTGGAAAAAAAATTATAAATAACAATATGAATTCGTAGCAATTTTTTTAATGTACATGAAATGATTTAATTTATTTTCTTCTGTTAGGAAAAATTATCCTGGACATTGAGCAATGGCTCCCAATATTGTCAAAGGATCATTCTGCATCTGCCTGAGCAGAATCCTAACAGACTGTCCTTCATTGTGATTTTATGTCAAAAGGACTTCAACAGTTACCAAGCTTGCATGAGTTACTTCTAAGTTTCCTATATCAATAACCTCTGAGCCTATTTGCTGTGACACTGCTCATGTTATGCCCATGAGATGTATGCCAGCCGTTTCCATAGAAACCACAATAGTCACTTCAGTTAAGGGAGCCGAATAAGACAAGAATTTGGAAGTCTTACTTTCAAGGCATGCATTATACTTCTAGCACCACTTTCTTTTAGAAAGCTGCTAAAGTCTGTATTTCAACAGCCTTGTGCTCAGCCTACTTTATGCAACACAAAGCTCCCAGGTAATCATAAATCTAGCAATGTTTATTCACAGTGATATCTTGCAAAGCTCTTTGAACATCATGGGAAAAAGAAAAATATGACACAGATACAAAAATCCTGTTAAAACCTTAAACTATGTTCCAGTCTCCTGTCAAGCTGAATTCTTCCCATCTCACTTACTTCCACTTCTCCAATGTAAATATTAAACTCAATTTCCATATGACACTCAAACATATACCCTCCTTAAAATCTCATAGCAAGCAGAGTACTTAATTTTGGATAAAGCCTACCCAACGCAATGAATCGGCAGTGCTAACTAAGTCAACCTGGATACCAGAGAAATAAAGCAATATTGGCACAGCTCTTCAACAGGTCTAGTTCACATCACTACACTTTTAAACATGACACCCTTCTTTCATGACTACTTTAGCAGCATCCAAACTAGTGAGCAGAGAAATAGCACTCAGGTATTGTGGCAGACAGACACACCTCTGAGGTCAATGGCCACAAGAGCTTTCTGCAAAAAACCAAAAAAAAACAATTGTCCTTCTTTACCAAGCTTCTCCACAACACAGCGGGATGGGGAGGGCAGATGATGCCAGAATCTAATGTTCTTACTCAATCTCAAAGCACGCATAGTCTTCATGGGCTAAGACACATATTTTGGCATTTTTAATGCATGAAGTATTCCAGAAACTTTTATATATAACACATGCACATTTAATGGAATGTTCATAACAGCAGAAAAAGTTACATTTTTTGATCAGATCATTACCTGTGCCATAAAAATGCTGATCATCCACTCCATCTGCACATCTTGCCCATCACAACATATATACCTAGAACACAATACATATTAATATGGAAAACAATGGAGACTCCTGTTACAGTTAAACATATTAAAGAATAGGCTTTAAACTACTTCAAATGGTGCTTATATTCATTCATTCCGTCTATATTTATTATTAACACTAAAAGAAAAAATAGGGATATATAAATACTTCAAATTATCACTTTGAAGACAATGACTGTGCTTCATTTTAAGCATGTGCACAGGATTAAAATCTATCATTCTAACTTTATGACTATAGTTTGCTCTTTGTTCACAGAAGGAAGCCAGACACCGAAACCCAAAAGATGAACCAAATGTATCAATTATGTTCCTTTATTTAAAAACCCAAAAATAAAATTCAACATGAAAGAAAACTAACGCCCATTAGTTTTCAAACACTTATTTTGCAATTGAATATTTCAACAAATATTAGACAGTGAAGTTAAACCAAGCAGGTGTTTCATGTTTACCTACCACTGGTGTTTTTCAGAAAATACTGCAAGTCCCCAGCTGAAAGACAGAAGTTTTCAAAAATCAGTTCCATGAACAGGGACATATTCCTCAAACTGCAGAGATTAATTACCTTTATATAGTCCTTTTGATTTGAAAAAATTCAATTAAGTTGCAAAGTCTAAACATGTACTGCAAATCCAGAATAAAGTTGTGGGTTTGAGGATGGATTTTGTTCATTTCCTCACAATTGATTCACAGTTAATGAACTTTCTGTACTAGACAAAGGGTTACAGCAAAGCACTGCAGATGACAGTTGACTACTTGCCTCATTTTTGCTGTGGCTGTGTTTCAAAAAGGTGCTGGAAACAAAACTGCCTGGTAAAGAGTCCACTACAGTGTGCAAGTCACAGAGAGAAAAGAGCTATGCTTGTATTATAAACAAAACATGATTTGATAGGGATTTAATAATTGCTAGGGAAATGAAAAGACAATGGGTGCACAATGAAACCTCTGAGGTGAAACAGACACTTCTGGAGATCCAGAAGAGACTTGGTAAGCTCTGCTTTTGAAAGTAGACTAAAAATAAACCTCATGGTAAAAAAGAAAACCACACACAAAATAAAAAAACAAAACAAAAAGCCCTGCAAAGATTCATTTACATAATCTTTTTACTCTTATTTTGGACTAATCTCCTACTCATTCTGCACTTGAATTAAAAAAAAAAAAAACATGCAAAAAAGCCACCAATGCTTTCTTTAAAGTGGCTAAGCTTTGAAATTCACAGACCTTTTCGGGGTGTTTTGATTTGCTAACTGTAAAGGAAAAGTTCAAGCAGATCTGTTTAAAGGCTACAGCCAACCTAGACTCCCTCTGGGATAAGATCCTATGTGCATTGTCTCAGTATCTCAAAGCTTTGACCGAACAAGAACTGGAAACATCTGAGAAAAACAGGTGTCATTTTTCACTGCTCTTTTCCTGAGAGATAGTCACTGATGTTTGTAAAGGGCACTGTAGTCTTCAGCTAGCAGAAACATCAAAATAACAAGGATTCTGAAAAAGGAAAATCCTTTGCTGAACAACAGGAACTGCCAGTAAGGGCCATGACTAGCTGTTTTTTTCTTCTCTCGAATCGAAAGTGTATCCACCAATGACATGCAGGGCATATACCACAAAACTAAGTGAGCTAGGAATGACCATATCCACAAGAGATAATAAATGCACTTTAGATTACAAAAAGCCAATCAATAAAGTAATTTCCTAGCACAGATTAGTTAACATGGAACATGAAAACAGATATAGGAACAGGACAAATAATATTACAGGGGATAATTTAATTCAGCATAGTGCTATAGGCTTCTTGACTTTTGCTTGTTCCACAATGTTCTATGCTACCCTTTATTGATGATACTACAATACTTTTTACACAGTGATTCTTTTCTATTCTTACTTTGTTGGTGGCTTCATTTTCTTCTTCACTCCAAGATAAAGCTTCAGTGAATTGACAGGCAACACTTTTTCAGGTTTGCTAGCCTGCAAATAAAGTAAGATTCTAATTATTGTATCAGGAATGTGCCAAAGAGAAAATGCCTCATGACTGATTTCACAGATCAGTTTCTTTCATGGAGTGCACCTCTCTTTTCCAGCAGATCATTAAAATACTTTGTCTCTTTCTTTGCCATTAACAAAGTGTACCAATTACTATTACAAGAAGTAGACTGATGAAGAACTTAAGGTTTACATGAAATCACAAAACTGATGAAATGATGAAACCAAATGAAGATTTGGTGCTATATATGAACAAATACTCTTCAAGAAAGACAGGAAGATGGGAAATGCCATTGCCCTCTGTTAAATAACTTCTTATATGGAATCGTGAGAATTTTCTTCAGATCAGAGAATGGTTCGGGTTGGAAGGAACTTTAATGATTATCTAGCTCCAACCCCCCTGCCATGAACTGCAACATCTTTAACTAGGCCAGGTTGCTCAGAGTCCCAGCCAGCCTGGCCTTAAACACATCCAGTGACAGGGCAACCACAGATTTTCTGGGCAACCTGTTCAGTGCCTCACTACCCTCACAGAAAAGAATTTTTCCTAATACCCAATCTAAACCTACTCTCAGTTTGAAGGTGTTCCCTGTTGTCCTGTTGCATTGCACTCTTCTATATTCTATATTCTTCCATATTTCTTTTCTAGGCTCCCTTCAGGTACTAGAAGGCCACAAGTAGGTCTCTTTTCCAGGCTGAACAATCCCAATTCTCTCAGCCTTCCTTCATAGATAAGGTGCTCCATCCCTCTAATTGACCAGGTAGATCCCTTTGGACTCACTCCCACAGCTCCATGTCCTTCCTGTGCTGGGATCCCAGAGCTGGATGCAGCCCTGCAGTGGGGTCTCACCAGAGCAGAGCAGAGGGGCAGAATCCCCTCCCTCCCCTGCTGCCCACGGTGCTCTGGATGCAGCCCAGGACACGTTTGGGGCTTTCAGGGTGTGAGTGCCCATGGCTGGGTCATGTCCAGCCTCTCATCTCTAAGTCCTTCTCAGCAGGGCTCCTCTTGACCTGTTTATCCCCCAGTCTGTGCTGATAGGAGTTGACCCGAACAAGGTGCAACACCTTGCACTTGATCTTGTTAAACTTTCTGAGATTCCCATGGGCTTACTTTTCATGCTTGTCCAGGCCCTTCTGGATGGCATCCTGTCCCCCAGGTGTATCAACCACACCCCCACCTTGGTCTTATTTGCAAATCTGCTGAAGATGCACTCAATACCTCTGTGTCATTAATGAACATATTAAGTAGCACTAGTCCCAGTAAGGACCTCTGAGGGACACCACATGTCACTGATGTCCATCAGGGCTCTGAGCCATTATCATTACTCTCTGGATGTGACAATCCAACCACTTTCTTATCCAACAGTCCACTCATCAATTACATCCCTCTCCATTTTAGAGAAAAGAATATTGTGAGGGACCATGTCAAAGGCTCTACAGAATTTCAGATAAACAGCGCCTGCAACTCTTCCCTTGTCCACTGGCATAGTCAATTCATCATAGAAGGCCACTAGGTTGGTCAGGCAGGACTTGCCCTGTGCTGACTGACTCAAACCCACAATCCCTGGTTTAGCCAGTGCTTCGTCCATCAGGCCACTGGTGCCGCTAAATCAGGATGAAAAAAAACCAAATGACATCTTCAAACAACCCACAGAAGTCTCTGAATAACATTTCCTGACTTTTATGGGACAGGGGATGGGAAGGGCCGGGCTTTGTTCTTCCTGGTATCTTCAGAAAGGGCAGCCCAGTGAGACAGAAGGAATCAACCTGGTTTCTGGAGAACACCAGTAATGGGACTTTAAGAGAAACCTACATAGGACAAAGAAATGGGACAACAGGAATCTCATTAAATTTAACAATTATATATATAAATTCCTGCATAGGTGAAGGAAAAAATCCCTTCAATGAGAGAGAGTGGGAGGCAGTTCTGCTGATAGGGACCTGAGCATGCTGGTGGGTGTCAAGCTGGGCATAAACCAGCAGAGTATCCTAACAGCAAAGCTGGTGTCATTTTCCTGAGTTAGCAGAAGCAAGTGAGTAGGTGGAAGAGAGTGATTCTCCTCCTTTCCTTTACTTGTGTGACTGCATCTTTTGGGTCCTTGAGAGAGAAAAGAGAATCAGCAATCTGGAGAGGGTTCAGTAGGGGCCCAGCAAGACATGTGGGGGCTGTAGCACTTGCCCCGGAGCAGAGGCTGACCTAACTGCAGCCCCCAGCACCTACAGGGAAGTTACGAAGCAGATCAAGTGAGGCTTTTCATATTGTGAGAAGACTACATCTAAGGACAGACAAACTTTCCCCCATGAGGACAGTCAGGTACTGCAACAGGCTGCCCAGAAGGGTTGTGCAATCTGTCCTTGGGGGTTTTGAAGACTTTAACTGATTAAAGCCATGCACAACATGTCCTGACCTCGGATGCTATCCCTGTTGTGTACAGAAGTTGGACAGGATCCTGAGGTTCCTTGCTTGCTCCTTCTTGAACAAACTACCTTTAGTCAATCTGCAGCAGATATACACCCACCCTAGGTATGAGAACTGAATGTGACTGGAAGATGAAATGCTGAAAGGAAACAACAAATGCACACTATTACAGAGAAAAACTAATATTTAACACAACACAAAAGCATTCATTTAGTACTCTTAGGTCAAGTGTTTTAGCTTTCAATTTAGAAAATAATACACCAAACAACTTAACAAATCTTATCATCCCAGTACACAAAGCTACTCCCTAGTGTTTACTGTCCCTGGATTCTCAATTTCCCATTCTGCAGCTCTCAATTTCTAACACTCCACTGTGGGAAAAAAGACACTTAAGGGAACTTAAGAAAACAACAAAACACAGAACACTTTTATGGTTAGTATTCTTGTGTAACTTCCTGCTCAAAAGAAGGGTACTACCAGGATGAAAAAATACCCCTGCAGAATATACTATTAAGTTAAACAACTGCATACTTCTCAAAATAATGCACCTTAAGGGAGCCATTTCTTTGTCTGTGAGCTTATCTCTTAGCAACAGAGCATTAAAGGGGTAAATTATTTCAGTCAATTAGCACAATATAGTAATTTAGCATACACTATTCATGGAAACTTTCAATGTTTTTGATAATTGCTCTTGAAAAAGAGAAACACTGAACAGAATGTATCTCCACCTGCTTATACAAAGTTAATTTGCTATTAAGGAGAATTTATAAATTAATTAGTACATGTGGTCTTATTAACTACAGTTTTCCATCTGCAATGTCAAGCATTCCCACTATTCATTTCTAAATATGACTAAAATAAAACCAAGATTATTAATGATAGATTAACATGTCTCAAAAGAAAGTAAAACAAACTCATATACTATTTGATCAGAAAGGTATTGCCATTTGCATTAAAAAAAAAAGTAAAGCCATTTAAAAATAAGTGTTCAAAGCACCTCCTGAGTTGAAGAATTCAATTTTTTATAAATTAGAATGGCTGAAAAAAGGAGATTATAAAGTGGTGCAACAATTCTGTCATAAATTCTTTCCAAGATACTAATTAAGGTTTTATAGGCATATTAATTTATTCTCACATATGTGCCAATCTGAGTTTTAGCATTAATTTATAAGAAACTATTTTTGACATTCTGGGGTCATTCTAATTAAGATTGTATCCACAGCTTCACACAGTGCATTAGCTTACCTTAAATACAAACTGCATACACTGAAACACACTGTTTTAAGAAAACTGCCATGAAATATTTAAAACGGAACCCCTCCTGCTATTAATCATGACTAAATTCACTTCTATGGAATTCTGAGGTATACCTAACTTAATTATCAACACTAGTTTTTAGAGGATTGAGAATACATCTGCAGTTGTTGGGAAGTGGGGAAACATTGTTTCTTATAATCTGTTCTATCATGAGACGTGCATGTACAAAAGGCCTGTTGCTTGAATTTTTAAGGCGTTTGTGTGAAATAACAAGAAAAAAATGGCATGCACTCACTTAAGTTCCACACCACTTCTGCTGCAGCTCTCTACAGCAGGTTTTCAAATAATTTAGTGTCAGCACAAAGCACCCAAACATTGCTCTATTTTTAATTTTTAAAGCTTATAGTAATGCTTAACTGCAATAGCTAAATGACAAGCACACACAAACTCCTCCTACTAACACACCTGTGAAACAGCAAGACAAAAATCTTATACATCAACCTCAGATTCTACAAGTTGCCATTTAATATGAGAAATGTTGATCTGCTTGCCTTCCTTCTCTCTTTCAACAAAGAAAGCTTAGTGCAAAGTTTGTTGGAGAGTTTGTCTGCTGTACCTTCATATCCTTATACAGAAGCAAGTTTCCTTCCCGTAACACAAAATAACGGTCTTGAAATTTGTTTCCAGACAATAGTTTTGATGGTTCTTCCTTGTACTTCAGATTGCCTGCTTTCACGCTACCTTTGTCACTTTTCTCTACCAAGAAAAAAAAAGCATATTGTTAGAAAACTATACAACAGTGGAAGTTCCTAGTTTTTAAGTATTATTGCATATCAAAGAATTATATTGCTAAAATTGATTTGGTATTATGTTATATATATAAAAATAATTATATTTATTATATTAATACACACACATATATATATATACACTATATATTACATTTCAATACATATTGTATATTAATTTATTCTATGTTCATAAGGAAGACATTCTTAAATATACATGCCATTATTATTTTAATTACTGGTGAGAAAAAAGTCTTTTCTGTTTCGCTTCTATGATAACATGTGAAGAACCTACCAACAAACTTTAATTCAAATGTTTTCAGCATATATTGTGTAGTTTTCAGCATATAATGTGTAGAGTATGACATGGATACTTTTAATCTCTGTGCTTAAGAGAGGCAAAAAATTTAAATAAGGATCTGATTTTGTCATGAGTCTGCCCAGATTTTTTTGTTTGATTTAAAATACACACAAACTCGCACATATTTGGTAAAATTAATAAAAAACTCAAACAAAATACCACCTCCCACACAAACCCAAACTAACTTTGCAGTCAGTTTCATAAGCGTTTAACTTTGTACTGAGAAAATTTTTATCTAAAAAAGAAAAATACCAGAGCTATCAAAGGCTTTTAGTGTTAAAGACCAGAGTTCTCAGTGCATTCCCAGCAATTTAAAATCTGAAATAAAATAATGCAAAGAAGTATTACTAGTACATATGAACTACTGCACCACCACTTCTAGCTATTTTTAGGTTTCCTATTCTGCTCAATATATGTATATTTTTTCACTACTTTATCTGCTTTTCCCAGTAAGTACCCTTACCTAGGCACTAATTAGAGTCATTGCCATGCTGCTATGACTCATGAATACAAATTGAAACTCAAATGGCACTTTAATAGTTAAAGTGAGGAAGATCAAAAGAAAAGACAATAATTCCTATTGTCTTTATGGAAGAACACAGTATTCAGCTGAATTGTGAAGTATTCTTTTCTCCCTGAGGTAAATAGTGCTGGAATCAGACTGCGGACATGAGAAGAGAGCAGGTAGGCAGATGCAGCCTTCTCCTCCATTCCACTCAATACCATTTCACCTTGAAGAGGGAGCCAGATAATTCCTTTATCCCCAAACACTACTATTATGCCTCTTATGCCTACTATTATGCCATATGTTGGCTTTCACCACCTATTATTTTTAGCTAAGTGTAGGTACTTCCTATAAGTCATTCACTTATTTAAGAAATACTGAACCAACTTGTTTAGGAGTCAAAAGCCAATTACTCAATTGACTTTTTTATACTTTAAGCATCTGATATCAATACTGTATTATTAAGAAGCAGCACATGATAAAATATCTAAGAATAAGAATCTAAATCCAGAATCAATACCTTTCAACTATTAAAAGCAGAAATTACTTAGAAGTCCTCAGTTACAAGTGCAAATATACATGCAGTTAAAAAAAAACAGTGATGTGTTCTCTCTATGCCAATAAGAATATTTATTTAATGTTCAGAATAGAATAAGAATCCTTATCCACAAAAACACTTTTTTCCTTTTTTTTTTTCTTTTTTTTTTTTTTTTTAAACTATACAAAATGAGAGTAGCAGGATACTTTATGAGAGTAGCAGGATACTTCCACATCTGTACCAAGCTGGAAGATTTTAAATTTCTGCACACAACTTGCAACAGGACAAAAACTCATTCTAAACTTCACAGCACTCCTATGGCGGCAAATCTGTCAAACACTTGATACTTACAAAGTTATTAGAATCTCCTGAAGGAGGAAAAAAAATTCTCTAAACTGATGATATTCCATACACTTTAGAAGCTAGCATTTCATTAAGTAAACCGAGAACAATAGGGATATGTCCTAATCAGTGTATATTTTTCCAGACACAAACTTTACAAAACATGCTAAACTTGCTAGAACTTTGAAACTAGGAAGTAGGTACACTTAATCCATGTAGGATTGATCCAGCTATGGTTTAGAAGTTTGCATTTCAAAGAATATCTCTGAATAATAGCCCCTGTTCACAGAAACCAATACTTACCACTCAAATTATACAACACTGTACTAGAAAAATTTCAAGGACCTATATACACAGACTTTATAGTAAAAATAATATTTGGTTTTCTAACAATGAAACTTTAATATGAGAAATTTTAGTTACGGAGAAGAAAAAGGGTCTTGAAATAGAATTAAGCTGTCCTGAGTATCTCTTATATCAAAATACAGTGCACACCTTGCCCTAGTGACAGCACTTGAAAGAGTGCGCCTACAACAAGCACAAAAAACTATGGAATAAATTGTCAGGAACAAGTAACTAAAGAGCTGGGATAAAGTGGAAAACTCACCACAAATGTACTGAAACATATCAATACAAATAAACTCTTTTTTCCTTGAAAAGGAAAGTTGGTTTCAATACAAGAGAAAACATACCTTTATACTTCAGTCCAAGGTTTGGATCATAGAATCACAGAATAGTCTGAGTTGGAAGGGACCCACCAGGATCATAGATTCCAAATCTGGGTGAATGCCCCATACAGGGATTGAGCCCACAACCTTGGTGTTATTAGCACCCTGCCCTGAATGACTGAGCTCATCTCAGTTGCAGAACATGAGAAAATAATTTAAAATGGACAGGATGAGAGTAAGTATCAAAATTAAGAATGTACTATGTATAAGGAGCATGGGAAAAAAGTTACACTGACAGAGAAGACTATGATAAGTTGTCAAAATTTCTTAGGCTCGCTATTGAACCAACATTATTTCAAACAACATTACAGACTCAGAAAGAAAAAGGAGAAAAGTGCTGAAAACAAAAATCTCTCAGGTAATATTAACAGAAAAAAAAGTCAGGAATATATTAATTAATCTTTAAGATTATTACATAAATCAGGGAAGCACGGAATATTCATGGAATTAAATTACAAACATTATATGATCACAGTCCTATTAATTTTACTGCAAATTAGGAGGACATCCATCCACCCAGTTGCCCATTTGTATGGGCTGCATCCACTCTTAAAAAACATACAAATCATAGTGGTTGGACATCTGGCCTCAGGACAGGGACTTATCTGCATATAGAGTGTAACAGACAGAAAAGATTGAGGTCTCCCCTTCTTCCTTCAAGCCAGCAGTTATTTCTTGTGCACTTTGAGATGGAGAGCCCAACCATAAATGCCTTGTACCTTAAACACTGGGAACATCCCTTCCCCAATGACTGCAGTCTGTATATTTTCTCATTCTGACACTATGTAGTGATGGATTCACAAGATTACTCTGTCACGTGGAGTTTGCAGACATCAACACAGTAATTCTACAATATGGCAGAAATTTTCCTTTTCAAATCACTGAGAAAACCAATATAATTTATTTGATAAGGTTTTAATTATTTTAAAACAAAGATTAAAAACATCAATGAATGTAATCAGTAAAAAGACAGTGTGTACATTAAGATCAAACTGAATGGAACTGATGCACACTACTGCTGTGATAGGCTGTGAGAACAAATGGATGTAAAATCTAGGAGCCAGGAAGGAGTGCAAACAGCAGCAGATCTCCTTTAGTAGCTTTACTAAAATGTAGCTTTACTACATTTTGTAAATTGACAGTAATCTAATCCTTATGTGCTCCTTAGAGCAGTGATTCACACAATCCTTATGACCCATTCCCTTTTCTGATTATATCTCAACACACACCTAGTGAGGTGACAGGAGTTCCTATATCAAGCTTTTATTGAAGTAGGCCATTTCTCTCCATTCATGATCTGCTATCACACATTTATTGACAGTGAAACCCAACCATAAAAGTCATGAACAGCACACTTGTTCAGGTTTGTTCACATTTGTGAAATATGCTTTTACAGGAATAAAGCATGGCGGGAGAAGGCCATTGCTTTCAGAAGAATAAGCACAATACCATAAATTTATACTGAATGGAAAGATTAACATTTCCATGTATGAGAAAGAGAGGAAATGATAGATATATTTGAATGAGTCATTAGATAAAATAAGATGAACGTTAAACCAGGCATCATGTGTTATCATCGCACATTATACAGTGATAGCACACAGGATTTCAACTGCTTGAAAACAGGACATAACTTTTGAACTCCTAAACTTCCACTTCTTGCAAATTACATAGGAGACTTAAAGCCAGGTATTATAAAAAAAAATAAAACTAGGGCAATGTTTAAACCATATATTTTCCTTATACACTTACTTGATCTATATTTAAAGTGTCAGCTCCCTTTTAAAGGCCATATACTCTCCAAATTATTCAGTTGCTTGAGTACGTCACTCAAATGAGTGTGTCACTTGGGATGGGGCAACCCTGGATGTACAGACAGACTGGGGAATGAGATGCTGGAGAGCAGGGCCACAGAAATGGAGCTGGAGGTCCTGGTCCATGACAAATTGAACATGAGCCAGCAGTGCCCTGGCAGCCAACCCTGTCCCGGGGTGCATCAGGGACAGCATCACCAGCCAGGCAAGGGAGAATCGGGATTGTCCTGCTCTGCTCTGAGCTGGGGCAGCCTCACCTTGAATATTGTGTGCAGTTTTGTGCACCACTGTATAAGAAAGATCTAAAGCTGTTAGAAAGTGTCCAAAGAAGGGCAACAAAGATGGTGAAGGGCCTTGAGGGGAAGCTGTATGAAGAGTGGCTGAGGTCGTTTGGTGTGTTCAGCCTGAAGGAGACTGAGGGGAGACCTTATCACAGTCTACAACTTCCCCATGAGGGGAAGAGGAGGGGCAAACATCGATCTTTTCTATGAGGTGACCAGTGTCAGCATAACAGAATGGTCTGAAGTTGTACAAGGGAAGTTTAGGTTGGATATCAGGCAAGCTTCCCCCAGAGGGTGGTTGGGCATTGGAAAAGGCTCTCCAGGGAAGTGGTCACAGCACCAGCCTGAGAGTTCAAGAAGCATTTGGACTACACTCTCAGGCATATGGTGTTATTTCTGGGGCTGTCCTGTGTAAGGTGAACAGTTGAACTTTGATGATCCTTCTGCAACCCTTCCAACTCGGAATATTACGTGATTCTGTGAAATTAGCTTTGAAGTTTGGAGGTATCAAACTAGATAGTAGAAATTTCTATTAGCATACCATAGTTATATAAATATATTCAAACAATATGTCTTGGATAAGAGCAGTATCACGCGTCACAGCTCAAGTTCAGAGAGTGTGAACTGACTGCAGAATTTCTGTACACTTTTATATTTCAATGGAAGAGCTTATAGTTTGTAGAAAAAAAATCCATAATCTCTGTGTTTTCATAGGGAGTCACCACAACCTTCTGTTAATCTGTAATTTTTATGAAGTAGCAGTAATTTAGTTGTTCTAGGACACTTTGCTTCACTGAAAACAACTGCCATCCTCGTATTTCCATATAAAATAACTAAGTAAAAAAAAAAAAAATTACGTACCATTGTAGAGATTCACCATGTCTGCTGTTAGAAATCTCTTTATTATTAGATATGCAGTACCAGGCTCTGGTAGTGAACTCCAGTGAAGAACTTGTTCTAGTACATTCTCTGTATAATGCAGAGGACGTTCTGAAAAAAATCCAAAGAAACAAACCACAAAAAACTAGAATTAAAATAAAAGAGAAAACCCAATAATATTGGAAGCCCTCGCAAGTTACATTTGCCTGTACACAACGAAGTCTCATTGACTTTGAGCTGTAGAAGAAAAATACTGCTTTCAAAATAAAACAATTAGTCACTTCATTGACAATACCTCTGCTGGCAGTGTTTGCACAGGTAATGAATATAAAATTAAACAAGCAGTAGCCAAATGTTCAGTGACTCTTTTGTATTGTTCCATTTTTAATGTAAAGACACTAAAGCACTGCTTTCAAACTAAATACAAAAGTTAGGATCTATTACAGGGCATACCTAAATATGATCAAACAGAACTGAGGCCTTCAGCTATACTGTGCCTTTTTGGCCTCTGCTCAATACAAAAATGAAACATCACAGCTTACCAATTCTCTGCAATCAAAGAACCAAAGAATTTGGAGTGATCACAGTGAAAAAAAATGCCTCCAACTGGTATGGATTATACTGTCTGTTATTGATCAAAGCAGACTTAAACAGACTCCTGGTTTCATTAGATTCCTTGTAATAGAGGAGAAAAGAATGCAGTCTTACTAGGTCTTCTCCCTGGTGCTGTGGTTAGGGAATATCCAAACTTGCACCTGTGTATTTCAATCTTGTACAAAAAGTGCAACAAGATTAAACTACCACTGAAGGCATGAATAGACTGTATGTGTGCCCTCCAAAACTTCAGATGCTCAAACACACGTTTTTGATAGGCAGCATCCTAGCAGACAAACTCTGAGACCTAGCACAGAACTGAAAAACTGCAGTGATTAGAAAACCCAGCAGTACTCCATACATACCGCAGTCCACCTACCAAATGAATGCAGAAAAGATCTTCCAAATAGCCCCTAAATCTGCATTACCAGATCCAGCAGAAATCTGAGTGTCACATGAACAGCACAGCCTAACACAACACTGACATGAGTGGGAGAAGACACACTCACATCCCTGAAGGCTTCTACCTGCTCAGCAGCAAGCACCTGCTATCATTCATGAATTCACAAAAACCTTAACAATGGCTTTGTGGGTTCAAATGTCATTTTATCTATAAAGAGAGATTTTTCCAAAACGTCTGTGTTCCCATTTGCATGCCAATTTATGTGGGTCAGGCCTTGGGAAGAGCTGGGTATGGCTCCTAGAAAGTCACACCTCTGTGACACTGTCATGTTGGGTCACACAGTCTAGCCATGTCCCTTGGGTACTGAAGGGCAAAGTATTCAGCCATAATCTCATTTTTCATTCCTGCTATGGTAGATGAATATGAAATGTCAACAGCTGCTTTGGGACTCTCCAGCACTAGAGTCTAGCAGAATGTATTTTCTAGAACACCTGAACACTAGAGCCTCAGAAAGCAGCAGTCACAAATAACACACTTAAGTGACAGAAAAAAACACCACTATTTTGGGATGCAAAAATACCTATGCTACCTGTAGAGCTGTGATACCACCTATATAAAGATTTCATAATTCAGACATGACACTAAAGCAGCCTAACAAGAATACCATTCTGTAGATAACAGCATAACCCCTACTTTATTAATACCACTTCTTTTGGCCCTTTCGTTTTAAATGGCCAAACTTCTAAATTTTTGGGAAACTGTGGACTCTGATGTGATAAAGCTTAAACACTTGATGCCTTTGTACAAGAGAGAAAATCCACTTTAAGGAGAAGAAATTTACTAATCAAAGGCAGGGGACTGGCAAATCACCACATCTTCCTAAAACACCAGCAGTCCCACAGTAAACACCTACTGTTTTATTTATAATTACATTGAAGACCATCTGTCATCATGGATTACATGTTACATAAATCATCATGCTGAAAACCATTAGCTATTTTACTGGTAACACACCTCATTTACAAACTGCCCATCAATCGCATGTTATTAAAAAAATTATATACCCCCTATTTTGTAAAAGCATATGGTACTAAATATTCTGCATTAGGTTTGAAAAAAATCAGTTACGGCAACTTTTCTATATGCAAATAATTTCCCTGAATTTTTAGTATTGCAATTCTAGTATTTTGAACAGGAAGCAGTCAACACATACATTCAATTACCCCTTCTTTCACTTAGGTCATCATATGCTAGTAAATATCCTAAACCAGTCATTTTCGCCTTAAACAATATCAGCTATTAGCAGAAAATGACTTTCTAGAAAATATGATTCTAATTTTCTTGCCTTCTCAGGGGTTGTTTTCCTGACAGTATATATTTAAAAGTAAAATAAAAACTTGAAAAGTTAAACAATCAGGATTGAATGTAACAAGCACAATACCACCACTGGACAGTTAGCAGACCACAACAGGTATAAAAGCGTAAAATTATTTTTTATCAGAAAGACACTGTGATTACTGATGTACATTTGAAACAAATATACAAACTTTTTCTGTCATTAAGTTTCAGAATCTCGACTAATTTGTAAATGCCTCGGTGTTTGTCAAATGACACTAGAAGAATCAACTTGCAGTAGTGAAGACTCAAGTAGTCTTTTGATTCTTCAGTGTCACACTTGGACCAAAGACTTTATAGAATTAATTTTCTCTGTGTTCCCACCCTCTGCAAACCTGCTAGGTTCAGCCATAGGATTTACCTGATTGGATCTACTGGAGTCTACCTGAGTATCTCTTCACTACAACATTATATTTATTTTGAAACAGTAATGCACTTGTTCTGATGCACTGATTCTTCCAGAAAAGGATCCATGAAGAAGACATTTCATCAACACAGTCTCTACTGACAGGAGTCGGGTGATGAGCTAGGCTTTATTTAGTTGACTTTTGGTCCGTTGTTTTGGATTTAAAACACTGGTGTGCCATTTCCACTTTGTGTTGGAAACTCTTCTTTCAGTAGGATACACTCTAATGTCTTGCCAATATCAATTGTGTTATGTAGGGCCTCTAGAGTCTCACTCCTAGCTTAATTTTTGTTTGTCTTCCATAGTCATTAGTTCAGACAACATTTTGATACCCCACTAAAATAATAGTTGTTGCACCTAAATACCTCAAGAAGCTGTTGTAGGGTCTATCTTTTTATTTACTTTTATGTTCTCTTGGTCATATCTGGTTTAGTTTTCATGTTCCTATAAGCATCATATATCAAGTTTAAGAAAATATAATTAAAATTTTTTTTTACATTATTCAGTCTAAAGAAATATAATTTGTACTGTACTTGTAGGAATTATCAGGACTCTTCTAAAGATAACAGATGCTAGCATTCTTTGTCAGTTGTCACTCACATCTATGAATTTGGAAATGAACTCTGTATTACAACTCTATACAGCATCACCAACAGCCTGTATGATGTGAATAAGGCTCAGAATATTTTTTTTTAAGTTGAAAGGGAGAATACATTCCATTCTAGTTTTTAATACTGCCAGGCTCAAGACTGAGTACAAAAGTAATATTAGTAAAACTGAAGGAATTATTGTAAGCACACCTGAAAATCAGATACAATGAAACTAATTAAAAAAATACAACAGTATTTAGTAATCTTATTTAGTCCACTTTCTTTTTTTGTCCCTTGACTTTAAAATAAATATCTTCACTATAGAAATAAACAAGTCCGCAGTCCTCCTCTGTATCATGAGAATAGTTACGAGCAGCAACTTACTAGGAAATGCAAAAAAATGTTGCATATCTCTGTCCCCATATATTCTTCAAAAATTCCCTAGGATTACCTTAGGGAATATTCATCAAAATATGTTTTAATTTTAAAAATCCCTATGACTTTACGTTATTTTAGGTATCTCTCACAATAAAATTCTCCAGCATTTTAAACATGCTCCAACATGTATAAAGTATTCCCAATGTTAAAACCGCTTTACCGTTCAGGAATATTGTGGCCATGTGACATTTGCTTTTGTTGGCAGCAGAAATATATTTCATACAAATTTTTCAAGATTCTGCTACATACACCATAGTGTCACTTTCCAAAAACACACTTTAAAGTGTGTAAATTATAGTCTTTATACATCATTTTTTCACCTACATACATGAAATATTTGAATAAATAAGAATAGAAAAGATCTTTTCTCCTAAGTATGACATGTATTTTCTCATTTAATTTTTTGAAAAGCATTATTGCTTATAAAATCAAGTGCTGAGATTGTTATGAAAATAGGGTTTTCCTCTAAGACTTATTGGTAAGACCTACTTTTCTATAGCAGATGATTAATGAACTGCAGAGCACTGTAATATAAAGAACATCTTCTCAGTCCCTAATTTATAAGCAGTTTATAACAATTCATCCCATCATTGCTGGCAAAGTGAAGAAAGAAATCATGCAGATGCCACAACAACCAAATGTAAAACATTGGTATGAAGGCTATGTTTTTTGTTTCTATAAAGTCTTTAACTAAGCTTTTGATGCCATTAAGTATTGAAAAATTAAAATAATAAAAGCTGATTGACATGCATAAATTTAAGTGTCACTAACCTAATTCTCCATTTTCAAGTACTTCAAAAGCAGTCCAGACATCATCTTTGCTGGGAATAATGTTTTTGATTCCTAAAACATCATTAGTTAATTCCTCTGCTTCCATCAAAGGTGATACCTGTAATACAAATTGAGTCAGTTTATAATACATTTCAATGACTGATTTCTGATATATTTTTTTCAAAGACTTCCTCCCTGCAATTGCACTAAGGGAAAAAAATTTAAAAAAAAGGCAGCAGTAAATATATGAGATGGAAACCCACAAAGTATCTATCAGAATCCAGCAGGCTTTCTTTATTTTTGTTCCATGAGATTGAAGTTATATTTTTAAGATGACTGTTAACTTGGTAGCTTTAAATTCCTTCTCTCTTCCTCAACAAAAATTTCGGGAAAAAATGCTTTGATATATTTTCTTGGGTGTGGGAAGATAAACATTAGAGAAACTCCATTTTTTCTAATCTTAGCGATGCATATTCCAATTTTTATTCCTATTTAGAAACCATGTCTTATGTGTATGTGTCTATCTCTGTATACCACGTACCAGTCATATGCTGAACAGAACAAAAAGGAAACAAAACCATAGAGGTGTAATAAAAAATAACAGAGCACTACTACTAACAAGATTTGGTTTCATAACACTCAAAGAGAGAAGAAAGCCAAAGACAAAAAGAAAGGAGGAATGACATTTGAATGGTCTGAACTATCAAATAAAACCAACATTCATTGTGTACTTGTTAACACTCTTGTGTGTTGCACATGTACAGTTGGGAGAATTTATACTGTTGTATACTACAGTAACACTAAAGCAGGACATCTCTGCTTTAAAATTGTATAATTTTTCTTAATTTTTTTCGTAAAAATGCTTAATAATCAATCTTTACATTATTTAGGCAACACAGTAAATTCTACAAAAAATATTTAAAAGAATTTTGATAAACAACTTCATATTTTCATTGTATACTTATACAAAAACATGTATTAAAACAAATCTGATCTACTTCAAGAAAAAGTGCTTCATAAAATACTGTATCATTTTTATACACTAACCCTGATTATAATACTACAGTCTGGCTCCTTTCTTTCCACATAAACTTCAATAAGCAAATCTCCAGCTTGGGAAACCTAAAAAGAGAAATTTTAAAAATATTAATTGTTAAAAATTAACATTTTAAATAACGGAAGTACAATTATTTAAGTAGTGTAAGGAAAGAAGTACTGATTCACAGATTCAGGAGAAAAATATAAATCCTGAATAAATCCAACAGAATCATATCAAACAAAATTAACATTTATTTACAAATATACATTCAAGAACAGGAAAACAAAGGATGGCATGGCATAAGTGGAAATTTTAAATTTACATTTAAGGCTACAAAGTCAAAGACATGAATGTATCTCAGTATGTTAAACTGTGAGAACCCTTACTCTGGTTTGGAGATTAGTCTCACTTCAGAATCAAAACAGATTAATAGAATTTAAAATAATGAAAAAGGACTGTAACCCCAAAATGACTTAGTAAAAAGTGAGATGAAAACTTATAAATAACAGACTATTTCAGCCACACAGCTATATGCACATATCAAGAAAATAAAAATTAATTACTACAAATACTGCATTTATGATTCTTAATCACAATGAAAACTTGTCATTACCTAATAAAAGAAAGAATTAAAACAAATGCTCTTGATATCAACCTCTGTTAAATATAGCTCTTCAAATTTGTTGGAGAGAAGGCTAGACCTTACACAAAATACTAATGTGGAATAATCAGATTAAGCATATTTATGATATATAATAGTTTCATATACTCAATACTAACAATTGTTATTTAAGAATGTCTAACAACATAAAACTCAGAAAAAAATTAGAAAGGCAGTAAATCCAACATTGTATGATCATGAGGAAAAGTAAGATTTATGAGAAGGGATGGAATATTTTCCATTGTAACTAAGTTTGCTCATCTATGGCAATAAAATTATCTTCATGGATGAGAAATTACTTTATTTTTCTTTAGTTAAAAATGTCTCACATTTTGCCTGCTCCAATTCCCTTTTAGTATAGTCATAAGCATCTTCAAAAGATTGCAACTCATCTCAGTCCAGTACCAAAAAATATTTCCTAAAAAATAAGTGATGATGAGAGCATAGGAAGAAAAATTAAGGCAGAAGCAGGGACCTATCAGAAGGTGTACCATTTCATTAATAAGCAAATATAAAGAAATAATAATTTAATTAACACGGAGATAGCAATTTATGTCCTCTTTTCTGAGAATGGTATTCATAATGATACTACTTATATATTACTACAAACAGAGGAAAAGGTTAAGAAAAGTATATAGAAACATATACATAGATACAAACACATATAAGCAGTTGAGTTTTGGGATACATTTTGAGCAATTTACAGAAGCTAATATAACATTTCTATAGAAAAATAACTGGCAGTGCTGAATTTTAAAGAACATTAACATTCTGAAAAGCAGCAACTTTTAAGTTAGTTTAGCCTTTGAGAATAAAAAACTAATGGAAACATTTGTGAGGAAAAACATTACAAAGCTACTTTGAAGAAAGCTGCTTAATTATAGTGGCACAGACTCAAAAAAGCTCGTTTGTTATAAAATTTGCTTTTCAGATGATATTACAGAAAAAGGTTGGAAATAAGAACGAAGCTGACACATGATTTCCACTGGGCTCATATAAACAACCGTATGGAGAGAAAATGTGATGTAAATTACTGCAACAGCTGGCATAAGTATATGGTGGACAGAAAATGAAAACCGATTAATGAAGTGCCACCTGGAACAAAACTTCAGTGACATTTCAGACATGTAAACTTCAAGTAATTCAGCAGAAATTCAGTTCAGTTGTTCTCTGAAAATTGTGCATCACCAGAGATAATGGTACTGTGGCAACCTATATATTCCAAAGTATTAAGAATCTACATCACTCATTTTCCCACGTATATGCAGGCATTTTGATGCAATGATGTCAGACTATCAGTTGTAAAATGTAAAGAATTCTCACAATTCTTAACTGTAGCTGCTTGAGACCTAAGTTGCCAATTACCCATGATGCTTACATAACAGCACTACTCTGTTGCACCACATCATTAGGTTTAATCCTAACTGGAAGCATGGGGAAAACTGCTGTAGAGAACTGATGAGGGTGGTTGAGCAAGAGCATGAGCTGAGCTACTTTATCTGACACCTGGATCAAGCACGACTTAGCAACTGTGCAGTGACTGGGGTGATGCTGTCTCAGTAATGAACAGAAGAGCACCCACACCTATGTACAGAGATGTTAAGGCCTCCCCCCCTTTTATCTATGCCTAACTGGACACTTACCTGAGTGTCTTTCCACCTTGTAATAAAACTGTTCTCTATGTCCATTTGTTTGACTTGGTCTTCATTTATCTGTATAAATAAATAATTTTGGAGTGATAAATAGTAATTATTGTAACAATTGTCAATACCGTCAATCATGTTCTCATAGAAGCAGGTATGTAAATATTATATCAGCAAGAAACAGCACTTCATTGATGGGATTCAGCATTATAAAGTTCATAGAATACATATTGAAACAGAGAGGAATCAATGAAAATCTGCAAAGCAATGTTATAGTGGCACAGTCAACTCCAATTCAAAATGGCTAAAATGAATTGCTGCTAGTAGTAGCTTTTCTATCCAATTGAATTTAACATTATTTCTGGGTCTAAGGAAAAAAATAAATTGTAAGCACAGCTCAGAGACTAAGAACACAAAATCCTTCCATGCTTCAGTTCTGAGCAGGCCCATAAAATTTGATTAGAAGCATTATTTTTAATAGTCATAACATTTTCTTAAATTTAGTAAGCTTTTGATGGCAAGGAGAATGAACATCATTTTGGAAAACAGTAGCTCACAGCATCACATAAACAGTCATTCCTACACAGGTTAAACTAACTGGGAAATAAAATTTAAATCAGGCCAAGAAAAATATTAACTGAATTCGAGTTCAAAAACCCTGTAAATTCTCAGATCGAACTAGTAGAACGACCATTTTAAAGCAGATTTTATATTTTTGAATCATTAACATCTGAGCAGCTAGGATATAAAGATACCTACATGAAAAAGTTGCACATAATTTTTAATTAGATCTTCAATTACATTGATTTCTTCACTAGTTTGGCCTTGAGTTTGAAATAAGCATGAGGAAAACACCACAGCTAAATTGTGAGGGTTCATTTGGTTAATTTCAGAACACTTTTGCACCCTGTTGAAGGAAAAATAAACATATTTAGACAGTTTCATTGTTCCTTTGATTGTCTGGGGCTCTTTTACAGAACATGGAGAGCACTTCAAAAAGGTCACTACATTAAATGCAATAAAAACATGTACAATTATTTATTTTTCTTCTCACTCTTTATTTCTCATTACAGAAATGAAAAATTTCTACCTGCATTTCAAGTGATATCAAAACTATTTAGAATAGAAACAATAAAACCAGAATAGAATACCTGAGTTAGAAGGGACCTACATCAAGTCTGACTGCTGGATTGCTTAGGGGCTGACCAAAAGCTGAAGCATGCTGCTAAGGGCCCTGTCCAACAGCACTGACAAGCTTGGGTCATCCACCCCAGCCTCTACAAAGCCTGGTTTGACCACCCTTTTAGTAAGGAAATGCTTCCTAATGAAAAGCTGGTACTTCTCTGGATGCAGTTTTTAACCACTTCCATGCACCCTACCACTGGATACCAGGGAGAAGCAATCAGCACCTCCCTCTGCCCTTCCCCTTCTCAGGAAGCTGTGCAGAGCAGTGAGGTCACCCCTCAGCCTTCTTCTCTCTGAGGTAGAAAAACCCAGAGTCCTCAGCCAGTCCCCACAGGAGATTCCTTCCAGCCCTATCACAAGCATGGCTGCCTTCCTCTGGGTGCATCCAAACACCTTAACACCCTTTAATTGTAGACCCCAAAACTGCACACAGTGCTCCACGTGAGGCCACACCAATGCTAAATAGTTTCATTATATTACGTAGAAACTTGAGATCAAAGATCAAATAAAATGTGGAAAGAAATTAGGTCCTTCTTAGTTCTTATTCCTATGGTAAAGTTTTCATATCTGTTGTTCTGTTGTTGACATAACATGTCCTCTTTTAGAGGCAAACACTTTAAACTGACACAGAATCTTGGCTGTTAAATGCATGCATTTATATTACTTTTAGAACAGATGCAACATCGTATTAAATATTTCTAACTGGATATGCATAGAAACTCCCTAAACACAATATGTAGTACTATCTTTATGCAAATAATGGCACCAATCAATTTCATAATCACATAAATATTTTTAAATGACATCTGCTATGTACCTGGCAATATAACATAATTTCTGAACATAGCATCCTGTACAGAGGAGTTTCTACACATTCTATACTCACTGCAATTCACCAAAAATATAATTTGACTTGTTGGATAGATGATATAATATAGACCAGTACTGTTTAACTACGACACCTCTGAATCATCCTGTCACATATTTTTTTACACATTTTCTGCCCTTTATTTGATCTAGGAATAAGTCATGACCTTTGGTGCTTAAACAATTTGTATTTTGGATATTCTCTACTGCCACCTCAGTTGTAAAATGAAGCAATGATGAAAAACAGAAAGGGTAGGTAATTCTCAAAGTTATTATGTGCAAAACAGATTGTGGAGAAGGACATTTTCTCTGAAAAAATTATTTTAATTTCAAGAACCATTTGCAACAATCCTCTGGAAGACTAGCAGACTGGAGTAAAATGAAATTGCATAAAGAAGCCACATCAAAAATTACCCTACTTGGAGACATACACTGGCAGCCTTCTCTCCCTGTAAGGCTGTTCCAATCCATTGATTTTTATAGATACCTACTGCTAAAAATACAACCAAAGAAAAAAAGCATCACCTATTAAAAGAATTCAAATGTAATTAATTGCTGCAACTAGATAAGCTTCTGTGATTACTAGTTAATGAAACAAGCCACATATATTGTAGAGTTAGACTGAGAACACATTATAAGAATTTCTCTGCTACAATGCATTATTTGCAATGACCTGTAAAGATGTTCAATTAAAGCAGCCAAAGTTGCTCTATTGACCGGTGGAAGACTCCGAATAAAAGCTCTGTACTTCCTCACGCGTTCCTTTTCATTCTGTGTGTCTGCCAGAAAATAAGAATCATTGAGCATTAATAACAATGCACACTAAAAACCAACAGCAGTTCTCATTAACTATATCAGCATCATCTAGTCTTTTTAAATTACTATTTACCAAATCAACCTCTTCTTCATAAAGGCAATGCTGACAATATACTATTAAAAAAGTCTGTTATTGTACACCAGTTCAAGGAAACACCAATAAAGAGGGACAGTTCTATATTCAAGCACCATTTGCCACCATTTTAGACTAAAGCCCAGAACAGCAATTGCATTTTCTCTCAGAGTAAATTTAGTCTGTAGTTTGTGCATGTACATGTGTGAGTGCAACTGTGTATGCACAAGTGCACATGTACTTCTAAAAGTTCCCAGCAATGAGAAAGGAAAAGATCTTTTCATATTTTAAATATTTACTGGAAAAGTGTCTGAAGGCACAAAGTGGTTTAAAGATCTAAGTATATATAAGACTGATTAGAGGAGACCAATGGGAAAGGGCTGGTAAGTAAATTGTACCAAGTTACAAATAGCTGAACAATGCAAGACTAATGGCAGGAATTCTAGTTTTGGGAATGACAGTATGTGAAACACAACCACAGCCATAAAACTACTTTATGTCTGCCTCCCTGTGCTGCTCATGCCCCCTTATGTTCAGGGCATAAACAAAGTTCATGCAGCTTTTCCCTCTCAGTCCCTTGCTTCTCTCAAGTTTCTGAAAAGAAAGCACAGAACTCTTCTGGCTGATTGATAGTGCTCTCCACTAACTAATGACTACGTTTTGGTTTCTTTGGTATTTGGAAGAAAAAATAAATAATAAAACAACAGTTTAAAGGTCTTCTACTCTATTTTCTTAAATGTTTTAGTCTTCCTAGAAGTACCTTCTGTATTACTTAACAGGACAGGATTCTCTGTTGTAAAGCTGAAGTAGAATTTCAGCCACATGTACATATAAGGAAGGGGAATCACTGTAACACTGTTAAAAATAGATGACTTAAATCTAAACTGCCTCAGAACTTTTTCTGGTTTCTGGTGAAATTATTCATGCGGTAAGTGAATAAATTCATAGTATTTTTTCCTCTAGTTTTAGAAATTTAGTTTAAAGGTAAAATATGTGTAATATTGATAATATTTTAATCTCCTGCAAGTCTAGTGGTTCATATCAAAGCAACATCCATATATTTAAACTTAAATAAAATCAGAGAGGAATATGCTTTAAATATCTTAAAAAAAAAAAAAAAAAAAAAGAATGTGCCACACAGTAAATATGCCTGTGACACTCCTATGCATTAAGATAGAAATTAATGTTCTGTCAGCATTTCCCATGCATCTCTTACTGCTGTGCCTGCAATTTTATAGCACAGTTTGGCAGGGAAACCATTTGTTTCTTGCAGTTTGCAAATATTGCAATACAGAATCTAATATTTTCAAAGAACATTAGAAAAATCATCTCTGATTAACGTGCGTCCATTGCAGCCATGTCCCAAATATTTTTTCCTCACTACATTGTTTTGCCAGTTATAAAATAACATAGGTTGATACAGGGTGAGTAAATTAACAAACTCCTCAAATTTGATACTGAAAATGTGCATAATCTTTATTGTATTGAATGTTATTGAATACATTACCTAATGCAGAGATCCAGAATGGATAAAGTTCTTTAGTGAGAAGTGCATCATCTATTTGAGAAAGAAAACTTTTCAGTACATCAGTCACATCTTCAAGTTGATGTTTTCTTGCTCTTAGTTTAACACTTCTTGCATCTTTTTTGAAGCTTTCCAACAGTTCAGCCACATTGGAAGAATCACCATTCTTAAGATAAATTTGCTTGCTACCTAATCCTAGGGCACAAAAATACAGGAGAGAAAAATAAATGAATGTAAAATTAGGTATTCTTTTAAAAATTCCATACATCATTATATGAAAATTTTATGTGGCTGTCAAACACGTTGCATTTCCTAAAAAAAAATCTTTGTAATCTTTTACATGTGCTTGCTTTCTTAGTAACAACACTGCCAAGTCTTCTTACACCCACCTAAACCTCTTTGCAAAAATCATCATCATCATAGTAAGCAAGCCTGAAATCACTATTTCAAGAGTATTTTACAGGCATTTCAAATCCCCAAATCTCTTCAGGACTTCCTAAAACAGTACTTTCAAAAGGCACAGTAAAGAGAAGTAGTTTTGATGACAGGTATTATATTACACATAAAACACAGCTGCTTTCATGAGAAAACCCATTTTATTTTATTACTCTACGGATGAACACACTTTAAGACTCAAAGTATTACTGCGTTCATCCAATCTGAAATAGCTTATGCTTAAAAGCCTCAAGATTAGTAGAAAATATCCTTTTTTCTGATTTTTCTCCTGTTCTGGAAGACATCAGTCAGCTACTATTCTTATATGTAAGAACAAAAACCACTAAAGTCAACTTAAAAAGAAAATGCATACTTTAAAACAGTCATGACTTCCTTCAATCACTGTGTTATTATAGTCAGAACTTTTGTTTTTTGAAACTTGAGTAAGTTTGGCATAGATGCACAGTGCTATTTATCTTTGTAGAGATATGTGCATTCACATATCTAGAAAGAGGACAGCACTTTATGCAAAACCCTGCTTTTCTTTTGACCTGTCAAATACTCCCTCAAAACCTGTGAAATCATGTCTCGTGTTTTTACAGTTCCCCTTTCCTGTAATACCCACAAGAACCTCTATTTGGTATGGTCTTTGTGGTGTTACTGTCAGGAACAGCCCTGGACCACAATAGCACCTGTCTTCTGTAGGCTACAGCTAAAGACAGAATCTTACAAAGATGATACAAAAGATGTATGCATGCAAGTAATGCATACAAATAATTCCTTCAGCTTTCAATTGAGCATTTTAACAGCTACTAATGTTGATCCTGAAAAGCATACTTTGATACAGATTTAATAGATTTAAATGACATTAGGAAACTGAATTTTAATTGAGACTACACAATTTGTTTTAAGTGGCAGACATAATTACCCTGCTTTAACAATTCAGTGGATGAAACAGTGTAAACTATACTTGGAATAATTTCTATTGTTAATGATTAAAAATAATTTAGCAAAAGGGTTTTTTCTTACTTTTAGGTACTAGATGTAACCCCATACAGCTATTTACAATAATGCAGTGTTGCCATATCCAAAGGTTATTTAGTTAAACTTCAATGACTCAAATAGAAATTAGGTGCTCTCATACTGACAGAGGTTACAGACACATTTATACCAAAGACAGATTTGTACAGGGTTGATATGCATGTAGCAATCTCACAAGAAAACTCATGAATTTGCAGTAGAGTAGTAAAAAGGACACAAACATCATCTGCATATAACCTAATGCTGTGCAAAATTTACTTAAATAAATGATAACCAACTATATATCCTTAGGTTATTTCACTGAAAAACAGTAGCCTAAGATTGAACTCAACTCCAGTTAACGCCAGCTTCCAAAATGTGTTCAGACTACAGCTTTTCCAAGTTTGCAGAGTTTATTTTCTGGGCTGAGTTGTCTGCACTGAGGCAGTGGACTCCAAGGCTCAGTTTCATAAGGCAAACAACACAATATTTAAAATAGAAAAGCATCTATAAAGGGAATTTACCAACCTGTATTTCTCCAAACTCACCTTTCTCAGATGTGTGGTAGTGTATTGCACCAATTATTAAAGAATGGCACGGCTAACGAGGGACATGGTTTTACTTTAAGTAATATATAAACTCATTCAATAGGATCTGGTACTGGGGGAGCTTAGGTATTATACAAATGATCTTAGCTTGAATAAAATCCACTCTACTTACCATACTGTGTAACAAACGCTATGCAGCTGTTCACTATAATAGGAACATCATTTTTGCTGAGCTGCTGATCTTGTAATGCATTACCATCTGTACCTGCTGCTTTTTCAATTGCAGTATACCAGACCATGAAATCCAGCTTTGTATGGCCACGGATGTATAGCGTTCTGAAAAGTATAAAAATATTTTGAGTTCAGGAAAGAAATAAAAAACTGATGTTATTGTACCACAGCAACAGAGCAGATGTTCAGAATAGGAAAAAAAAAACCAAACCAAAACCCCATACTTGGAGTAAGACATCAAAGCACCTTTCACTTAAAGCTGCAATGGTGGTCTATTGTTACAGCATCTTTTCTTTTTCCAAATTCATTTGTATTACCAGTGCCATAAAAAATGAAAGCAGATCCACAAACACTGTCAAAAGCCTTTGAAAGAACCTGCCAGCATTTTAATTGCTCTTCTTCAGTCTTGCTCCTATATTATGCATTCATATGTCCATGCCATGGCTAAGCAGGAAACAAATTTAGAGACAACATTGAACACCGTAAAAAGCTTTCCTTCTTTTGTATTCACAGTCCTAGACACCCCACACACCCACCAACCTCTTCTATAGAGTAGCTGAGATACACTGAAGTTCCCTCTTACACAAGTACCAAAATGATCACCCACTATGACAAAGCTAAGGAACATATATGAAAAAGCTACAAGTTGAGGCAGAATAAGTTAATGCAACACTTTGCCTGTATCTCAAAGCACAGCCTTGTTTTGACTCTTATTTAAGCATGCTATAGTAATCTCCTGCCACCCTGACAAGCCAGCTTCTAAGAGAGAACCAAAATGGAAAAGTTTATGTCCAATCATGTGCATGTGTGCAACAAACAGTTGTTCAAAGTGTTAAAATAGTAAGCAAACTTTTTAATATACATTCTCTTATCTCCCACTAAAGACATGTAAAGGATCGATTTTCTCTAATGACCATTTATTTGCTAATCAGGAAAAGTCAAAATGCTCTACTGAACTTCTATTAAAACAGTTTCATCAAAATAGAAAATAAATTAATTTTTATCATTTCCTTTTGGGAGGGGGGAAGAAGCATTTTATATGTCGAGGGAGTACTTAATCTCATTTGTATTTGTTAGTTTCTTTCAATTTTGCTTTTATAAATGTTTCCATTCTAGCATTCCTATCTTGGTAGGAAGTAGAGATGCAGTCAATGTATTACATACACACAGCCAGGATCTGAACTCTTCTCAAGATCCACCATACAGACTGAGCCATTCAACAGCAGAGTAGATGACAGTAAAATATTTCATCCCACTGAATCACGTTTTTAGGAAGTCTTTACTTCATGACTTCAAAAGTCATATTAACTACCACACATGCCTGTATAGTAGAAACACAATATCTCGCTTTCACTTAGAAAAAGAAATAATTTGCATAAAGCTCTCCTATTTTTGCAGCAAAATGAGTGAGCCTAATTCAATTTATCAAAAGTTTCCTTAAGACTTGTCAAAACAGGTAGTTCTCAATCAATGCCTTCCAAAGAATACGTCACCAAGTTTTCTGGTATTGCTATTGCCATTCATATATAAGGAAAGTAAAAAGTTTGAGGTAAGTAGAAAAAAGTTTAACAGTGCATGATACTCTACTCGTTTCCTACTATTATTCACAGATCAGAAGAGGTTAGGACAATGATTTATAAAAGATTTATGGTGCTTTCCAACACAAGAAATGTACATATATATGCATATTACTGTGTGTTTATTTCCCCTGCAGAACAGCAGGATTCACATTACAGTATTATGCAAAAGGATAAATGGAAATCGCAACAGATTATTTTTTATCCAAAGAATTACGATATATACAGGAAGCAGCACACTGTAAAGTGAAAATATTATTACTTCCAAACAAGAAAAGGGCAACTCTGCTGCATATCAATGAATTGATACCAGAGGAGGAAAGAAAAAATACCATACTGAACTTCAAAGGTCATATAAACTTATCAGCATTTTTCACAGAGATACAAAAGTCCAAATCATGTGTCTGTCAATCAATTTTTGTGATATATGAAATACCTAAACTATGTGGAAAAGATCATCTTGTATTTTCTGTATCTTTCCATCTTCCCATCAATGCATCACATTAGAAAAAAAAATATCAGAAGCACAAAGTGATGATGTTCTCATTGTTTTATAAAATTTGAGAAGCTGTTGAACTTAATTCAGTTACAGAGGAAGAGGCTACTTAATATTTTTTTAAGGTGTAATCCCAAAGAACCAACACAGTCATGAAAGAGAAGTCGCTGGTAAGAAATAGAAATGTGAAAATCTGGCTGCTATCATGGAACCTGGATTGTTCATAGAAGGCAACTATTTTTGAAAAAATTACACTTGCCCAGTCAAAAATCTCCAGAGTGGCGGCATCAAAAAGTAAAATAAATCAGAGATGCATTTTCACTACAATATCACAAAAGTGAAGAAGGGAGAAAAGGAAATTAAACCAGTGCCAGACAAATTTCAGAACTCAGTCAATTTCCCATGGAAGTGGCTTAAAAAACTCATCTCAAACCTCAATAATATTTGGCTGAGAGAGAACACACCTGGAGTAAATTTAAATTGGAAGAACATAAAACAATTTAAAAATGTTTAAAGCAGTCCTTCTCAGTTTAGTCCTTTCAGACAAACTTAACATTTTTTCTTTTCTTTTTTTTCCCTGATTGGAAATGACTATTTAATATCCTTGAACCTGGAAGTAATGAAAAGGAAAGGGGAAATAATTTCCAACAGAAGAGGACAACTTCCATCAAGCACAGTATAAGTCTTCTACAGAACTTCATGAAGCAATGGAGATAACTTTGCAGACTTAACCTCCGTGTTCAATCTTTCACACAGTTTTCAGACAGAATTAATAACCAATACATACATTTCTCACTGAACTAATTGCCACTATCAAAATATAAAGCTATATTAAATCCAAGGTTTAAGACTAAGCATAAACACCGGCTGAAACATAGTGATGTCCTATGTAACACAAAACCAGGGAATTAAAAGACCTTATAGAAATAATCACGTTTGAAATAATTTGTACTTAATGTTTATGAAGATCTACCATGCAGATTACCAGCCATTTTCCATGGACTCAAGCAAAATGCCTTCCTTCAATACAAATGCACCGCCTTCTATAGTATGTTTATGTATGTACTATTTTTTAGTTCTAAAAATTTCATAAAGATCTCACATTTCATAACAAATAATTAGCACTAGTGACTACATGGTGAAAAATGGCAGAATGTTTGCTATGCTATGTGAAACACATACAGTCCATAACCAAGAAATTAATACTTTAAGTACTCAAACAAACAAGGTAGCCTGCCAACGTAAATTTCTGCCTTAGTGAACTGAGAGAATTGAATTGGCACAAGTGACTGCAGCAGATCAATGACTCTCAACATTAAGGAAGGTGCTGTTACCTTTACAGCTTTATTGTTGACTACCAGCACATCCTTCTGCCCCAGCAGTCAGACAGACAACATACATGATCACACTTCATCAACAAGAGTGCAAAAGCTTCTCTTTAACCCATCCTGCAAAGTCCACTAGCTCTAGCTATGTCTATCAGATTTGTTTCACAGCTGTGTAATGGGAAAGCAGTGGTAATAGGTGATTTTGGGTAAGGTGGGCAGGGAGAGTGAGAAACAGATATCAGCACAACTCAGTGCCCTCTAGTAATTCACACATGATTCTAATAATTTACCTGTCTGAAAACAGAGGTACTAAGAATGGAAATATCGGTATGAAATTATTTTGGAAAATCAAATTGCAATCGAAGCATGGATGTTCCATTTAAAATTACTGTTAAATATGACCAAGCAATATTTCTTCAAGGGACCCTTCAAAAGGTCTTACATCCAGCATATCATATTGGAAGTACAAGTCCTTTCATCTAACTCTTACGTTTCCATTAATTCTGGATTTTAGAATTTTGTGCCCATAACTGCATTTTATGAGAAAACTTACTGCTATCATCAAAGGGTTAAGAAGAAAGAATTGAATTAACCAGCAGCCTAAAGAAATGGTGCCAGTATGTAGGGAAGGTTTATTGTCCATAATAAGAAAGAGCTAACTACATCAGAAGCATAACAGGGAAAAAAGCACCATCTGGATTACATTATGGTCTGAAAGCATTCACTGACACCTAAGAGAGAGCTTAAATTATTTCAGAAAAATATAAGAAATGTTTGAAACTGAATTATCTGCACAACTGTTTCTTTAAAGCATAGCATTAGAGATTTTGCATTAAATTCTACATATAGAAGATATATTTAAAAACTACTGTATACAGATGTTTTCAGACAACTTTCTGCTTTTCATCATGCAGATCCTTCTGTTGGTCTCTGTTGTCTCTACACAGGAGAAGCTGTTTCACCAATATGCTACACAACTTCTGTTTGGATAGCAACAGGAGGTCAAGTATCACCAGTCACTTCAAGCATTCTAAAAATACAGAGATCAAGGGAAAAAATCCAAACTGAATATGGATCACATCAGAGGACACCTCTGTGTAACAAAGCGAAGCCTCAAACACGGAAAACTTTTAAATGGTTTGCCATTTCTAGCAAGAAGTCAAGAGGTATTTCAACTATGAAACTAGAATATTTCAACTATCAAAGTGGAAAGGAAGAAGAGGCAAATGGCCATCTGATTAGGGTGCAAAACTATACACCACAGTGTTGTGACAAGTCAAGATTTCCACCTGAGTTAGATACAGTTCTAGCAGTCCAGACAATATGCTCCAATAGAAACCAGAATGCAACAAAATTCTAGTAGGTGTTAAAAAAAAGAGTGTGTTCTGTGATTTACTTTAGCAAAGATAGACAAACACAAGCATTAACATGTCTGAGATCTGAAAAAATAATAATGTAGAACTGGAAGTCATTTAGAACTATCATGGAAATTTACATTGAGCTTCAAAACATTGAGTACACTGAGCTTCAAAACAGACAACAACCTTCAAAAGAAAAGCAATCTTGTGGTTTCAGAAATCTTTTAGTGTGGTTCAGCCTCTGATGATATGCTATTACTTCGTATGATTGTCACCTCTTATTTCTGAGCTGATAGATGTCATCAGCTGAACATGCCATATAGATAAAAAATGAACAGCAGGGTGCCAAGCAGAAAGCAGGGTAAAGGAAGAGGGGGCAAAAAAAGAAGTGGTAGGAGAGGATTCTATTAATATCTAAGACATTTTGGGAAAAACTCACATGCTCTTTTTGGTAGTATTGTCTCTAAATTATATTTTATACAAGCTAGAAAGGATTATGTACATTACAGCCCAAAGTCTCTTGCAAACTCTTCTTCTGAGTAGATACGCATCAGATGAATACTAAATTATTGTATCCCAAGTTTATTATGTTTTTAAGAATCAAGAATTCAAGATTTATTACATTGTAATAATTTCAGCAGTAAGACTTGAAGTTTTTATCGTTTCTGAAAATGTTTACTTGAATATGCAATCATTGTTAAGTGAGAAATCCACTCGTAACAATTGAATTAATTATTTTACCTACAGTAATTAAAAGAAAAGGTGTGAAAGAGAAAGATATATGAAACATGTAAATGCGTGACTTTTCCTAATTTATCAGCCCAAGGACTGAGACTTGAAAAAGAGGCATAAGTATTTGCAATAAACAGAAAGTCAGTAGAAAAATACCTCAAGGAATTTTCATAATATTTTCTAATAAACTTTAACTAGACACTTTAAGACATGGACCACAATTATTTTTTATGCAAAGGAAGGTGGCTTTTTTTGGTTTGGTTTATGGTCATTGGGTTGTTTTATTCTCCTAAAATTTTTTTGGTTTGGTTTATGGTCATTGGGTTGTTTTATTCTCCTAAAATTTTCCTAATTCTGGAAAAATCTTACTTGTTTATTTAAGTCTTTCAATACTACTTTTTATTTCTTTTGTAATTTATCCTGCATTTAAGTGATAATAAATTAACAAGAAAGTCATCAGCTACATAGAGTCTCTTCCAACTGATCAATCTGTGCCAAAGTTGACATTAGACAAGCACACATATAAAATAACAGGCAGAATAGGAAAACCTAGAAACTTTGACATTTCATTTACTTGATGCTGATGATATCTCAAGGATATTAATTTACCTAGAGCTTGGACGAGCACAAAGTAAATGAGTGGCTTTACTTCCATTTACAGTAATTGAGTCTAAAGACAAAGGTGATTTTATATTTAATCATTTTACACAAACACATTAAATTGCTTATCACTTTAAGATGCAATCTCATACAACTGCACTGCACACTTGGATAGTTTTGAAGTAACATCCTAAACAACAATCACCATACCAAAGCCTATACACCCATACTGCTTTCAATGTTTAATATAATGTGAAGACTATGCATTTAAATTCTTCACAGTAGATTCAATTTAAATATATTCATGTCCACCCATGTCCACCTTAAATGACAGTGTCCCTGTTGGAATTATTTTCAAATAGTTCAGATTTTCCCTTAAACTATTAGAGTGGTTCAGGGAAAACCCACTTTCACTTGATAGAAATACTATAATGAGATAAACAATAAACCCTGACTTGGAGCTAAAAGTTTTGCTCAGCATTAATACCTATAAAATTACATGCATGGTTTATATCCATCTTTTGGAGTGCTCCTTGAGTAGGATACCTCAGGTTGCCTGTTTGCTTACTTAACACTGCATATTTTAATATGCTCTTTTGAAAAAATCCAAACAAATACAAACCAAAACAAATCAAACAAACAAAAACTCAAAACAAAACAGAATCCCTCCCCAAAAAGACAAGAAACAGTGTTTCTTTCCAACCTGTGTAGCCTTACTCAGTTCTGAAATATACAATATCCTAGAAAGAGTTAAAATTCAGAAATATACAAGTTACAATGCATTTCTGACAAGTTATTTCAACTCTGAATAGATGTCAAAGGTATCTATGGGGATTTTTTTCTTTGTCAAAGAGAAACACACTCTTCATTTATTAACCTGTTATTGGCTGTTCAAAAGACTGTATAAATACTGCACCACTTAAGAAAGTATTCTTTCTTTTCCCCTTATCACTACAAATGACACAGTCATCTCCACCAAATATTACCTTCTTGGAAGTAGGTATGGATGATGCTTGTTTCGTAAGTATGCTTTTTCCTAGATAGGATATTGTTAACTGAGATCAGGTTATTAAAATAGGATTAACCAGAGAACTCATTCATATCCTCTCAAACCTGACCTAGGCAGATTGAGACACAGAATTCTGAGACATAAGAATGATTAAAAAATCAAGAAGTTTGTAGTAAATGCTCCAAAGAGGTATTCTTTTTTTACAGGGTAAAAGGAGTTAGCTCCCTTTGAAGAAATCATTATCGGCAGGCTAATCTGGGAATAATTTTCTCAGTGGGAAAACTGTTTTTAATTAAGTAATGCTTGTTAACATTTCGTGACACTGACATAAAATGTAATTAATGCACAAAGATATTCCCTTATTTAAAAAGTCTGCAAATTTACTCTCTCGCTAGCAGCCCCAAGTGAAAAAATTGCTGAACTTATCAATGACAATTTTAAGACAGCAATATAAAAACAGATCAATTTTTTCAGATAGGAACCTTACCTTCCTTTTTCAACGAGCAGCAGGACATCTATTCTCTCTCCATTTTGCATCACACTACTGGTTGCTGAAAACAAAACACATACACATTCATATGACCTTCACAGACACATACTTATAGACAAACACACACATGCATGCACATATCGAACATGTTTTTTTCAAAATTATGTCCAGTTGCAAAAGGAGCATGGAATTCTTAAACTTTGCAAATAAAGAATACTGCTGATAACAGAAAGAAAACTCCACAAAATACCACACCACATTTATATTTAAAAGAAAAACTAACACAGAACATTATCAAGAAAGTTAAACATGTACTTTTTAATGTGGGAATAGGCTACAGTGTTTTATTATACTCAACTCGTAAATATAAGTTGTAGAAGATTTAATGATTCAGAAGTAAGCTGGATTTTGGAATCCATTAACGTTTTGCACCTTAGTGGCTGCACATATTTACAGTAAGATAATGCAAGTTATCTGTTTAGCATAAAGATCAGTGCCACCCTTCTTTATGTTGCCTTATGTTCTCCCTGCTAAAAAAAGCACCCTGTAAAACACCTACATTACATGTAACACAGCAAATAATCTGGACTGTTTCCAGTTGCACTGCTTAAAATACCATACTGTGCACTGTACTAAAACCAGTATATTAAATGTAACCTGTTTACTAATTTGAAATTCTGAAAATTTAATTTCTCAAAGTGAGCGCCATAGATAATCCACACCGTCTTTCAACTAATTCCCAGCAAGAGTAAAGTCCTAAATACCAGTGAAATGCAATAAACACATTGCATGTTATATGTTGCTTTTGTATCACACATACTCCTAGCCTCACCATCATTAGTGAGTCAAATATCAAGAAGGTAAGTTACTATATTTCCACAAGTGCTTCATTATTATTCAGTTTTCATTTATACAAATCAGTATTAATAGTAGAGAAGATATATTCTGGAGAAAGCAGAAATCAAAGAAAAGAGTATGGATATATAATATTTCCAAGAAATACAACTAATATTAAAAAACCTAAGCAAAACAAATTCTCAACTGAAAGTCGAAAGTGTTTCATTTTTATGCATGAGATATAATATACACAACTTTTACACGCTGTCATGATTCTGGCAGAGGCAATTACAGTTGCATCATCAAGACAAATATCAGGAACAGTTCTCCTACTGTCTAATCTTTTAATTCTGAATTAGAATCAAAAGTATTCACAAGTTGAAAGACACCTAGAGGCATAAAAACATTCCTGATTAAAAAACACCTTCATGGTGTTATTCACACCAAATACAAGGTAGCAGTAAATAAACAGTAGAAAGCCCAATGGCATTTAGGCAAACTCCTGCAAAACTGTCCACAATTGGTCAACATTTATAAAGAGGATCATCAATAAAGAGCTAAATTTTCTTCTCTATGTTACTATATTATAAACCTCAAATTATGTGTATTTTTCAATGTAACGTGCTGCCTTGTTCAATATAAAAACAAGCAGGGCAGATATACTTGAAAGGATTCAGAGCATAATTACAAACAATGACTGGTCATAGAAGACCATTTATACAAATATTCTTATCTCTCCACATCATGATATTGCAATAATAATTTTTTTCTTGTTTGGGAAAAAAGTCTATTAGTCTGTGAAATAGTTTTCCAGGAGAATTATAATTTTCCGGTATGTTAGAGTATTTTAAAACTAGACCTGTCAATCACCTGAAGAATTTGTTCTGCAGTGAGTATTTCTGGTCTGTCAAAAATATGAGACAATAATCCCAAAAGGTTATATATTATTATTCAATTCTGTACTCTTTTAAGAAAGATGCTGCAGCAACTGGAACAAAAACTGTCATCATTCATTTTAAAGCTGTGAAAAATTTCTCTGGCATGTGCCAAAAAATAGGAAAAAAAACCCCAAGACAGAAATTAACCAACTCCATATTTAGATAAGAGTTGGAAGAACATCTGATATATGTGAAGGGGTAGTTACTGAGCTTCCCAATATGTATTATTTTGAAATGTAATAGAAATGTCCTTTACAGTGAATTAATCCCATAGGACATTTTCTGAATACTAGATGTTCTTACTTAGTTCTTGCAGTCTCCTTAGATATATGGAATCTTCTTCAGCATCCTCCATTTCAAGACAAAAGTAAAGGCTAGACTTCTCTATAGCAAACCAGCCTTTTCTCCACTGATCCAGGTTATGGCAATCTTTGTAGTACAGCTGCCCAATAAGGTCACAGTCTCGCTCTAACAGTGATTCAGCCACCGGGGGAACAAAATGCTACCAAAGAAAATGGGGTGAGTCAGATGAAGAAAAAAACCCTCTGCCCCTAAAAAACAAAATCAAAATATTGCAAATCCATAGGATTCTAGGATAAAGGTCACAGTAAAAAAAAAAGAACAAAAACCTTTGAGATATAAAACCCACACTCATAAACCCATAGATGTACTAAATTTAAAATGTAAAATCAAGTGTAACATTTTTCCATTCATGCCCTACAATTCAAATATTTTTGCTTTTAAACTACCATTGATTTAATTAGTAACGTGATTATTAACATTTGGAACAGTATAAAATATGGTATCACTTTATGAATTCCATTTCAGCAAATAAATTCAACAGAATTGTAACCACAAAAAACTTAGCTGAAATATATTCATACAGTATATGTCTTTATACTAGAGCACATTTAATATATTCTTAAGGTTGGCATTAAAATGCTGCTTCAATTCCCTTCACATTTGATTTTATTATCTTGTTTCAAACATTAAATCACAAAAGTTATTTCTTCCTGCTGCACAAGAAACCTTTACACGCAGGAGAGATCAGTATTCATCAATAATGGCTTCTCAAAGGTTTTAAACTAACAATGGCACTTTATTATTTGTGCAAAGGCTCCTGGCCTAACTGAAAAAGATAATTATCAGTATTACCTTAGCTATTGCTGAAGTCCATTTTCTTTGTGAATATGCAGTTTCAGCTCCAAATAGAAAAACACGTTCTGACATTAAGTATATTTCAAATGTAAAGATGTCCCTAAAGCAAGCAAGAGAAGAAACACAGCTGTATTTCGTCTTCAAAAGGGTAGACACACAGGAGTTTTATTTCACTATTTTTTCATTCTTTCATACGTATAGAATGGAATCCATCTGCATCTCCCCTCCAATATTACAAGTACAGCCCAGATAATAATAAAGCACTGTATTGAATATACAACAGGATGAAAGAACTTTGCAGGTCAATAATACATGTTTAGAGGCTATGGTACAATAGTTTTTTGAATAATTCCAAAATGTTTACATATAGTCATTAAAAATGCATAGGGAATTTTTTGCTTTTACAAGCTCATGTTATTTGATCAAGTATAGTTTTGTGATGCATTCAAAATCTATTTCTGTATGTTTAATATAAGCAGAACAACTAGCTGAATGGGAAGTTGTAAGCAAGTTGAAATGTTGGTTCATAGGGACTTTTAGATATCATTTGGTCTAATCTCCTGCTCAAAGAGGGATTATCACAATGAGAAGCCTTGAAAACAGTCAAGGATGGAGAGTACTATTCTTGTCACCAACCTGTTCCTGCCCTCCACCTGCCCTCTAATTGAAGAGGCTTTTTTCCTGTCAGACAGCCTGAACCTGCTGGGGTGAAATATGTGATCACTGTGTATCACCTGCCATCACCAAGATCAGTAGGCAGACTATAAAGCTGCTGTGGCTCAAGAAGTTCTTAAGAGTTTTCTTAAGGGAGGTTCTTGGATTATTCTCCTTTTAAAAATTATACGACTCTATAAGCAGATGAACCCTGTTTATTCAATTTTTAATGGACAAATAAGGACAGTAAAAGAAGAAAAAAGCAAACTAGTTAAAATTGGTGTGGAATTTGGAAAGTAAATATCGTGCTGAAGCTAGGGTCAGTCAGTCTTTAACTTACAAATTATGGTTCACCAATTTATACTATGATTTTGTCTGTGACCTCTTGTTAGATGCCAAATAGATGGAGTATGCTTTTTCAATGCTGACGACTGAGATTTGTCTAAATGTAGAGAACTGAGCATGAGTCACTTCTATCATTTCAATAACCGCTTTGAAAATTATATAAACACTTCTGACTAACAGAATAGGCATTTTTAAGGACCAGCGGTTTCACTACATGAAACATCAAATCTAAATAAAATTTCTCATAAAACTCCTCAATCACAGGTAAAGCACAGCAGGAGGTTAGTTATTTCCAAAGAGTGAAGCATTCAGGCAATACGTTTTTTTTTAATTTAGGTATTACCCTAAAATGGAATCATTTGGAAATACAGCAAGGAATAGGTTAGATTTGAAGACAGAAGAAAAAAGTGATTTTTTTCCTTTTTCTGGGCATCCCAGAACTACTACAGAATAGTGAAGGTCATTTCTCTATATTTGATAGCATATTGAGACATCACCCTGTTTCAGGATTTCTCTTCCCTGTAGCAGTCTAAGTCTTTTATTTCCATTATCTTTTTCAGAAGCTTACTGAATAGACTATGCTTTCTTTGCACACAATTTTGTTTTGTAACTAAAACCATTACAGTATTATACTACAGAAAGTAATTTTTATTTTAGGGGCCTATGTACATGTCAAAAAATATAAAGCAAGTGTTATGGAGTCTGTTACACAAATAAAAAGCATATTTTAAACAAAAATGTTGCACTAAAGAAATTGAGTATCACTGGAATCAGATGTAGGTCACTCTCTATGTGATGTTTTTCATGTACAAGTGGGATGTGAGAGAGAGTTATAAAAGAAAAAAACAAGATCCCACAAAAAGAAGAAAAGCTGGTTTCTTCCAACTAAAAATGTTCATGAGTTACACTGCTGTCCTCACCTACAGAACAAAGAATGGATTTCAAATACCAATACCTCTGTGACCAAATCCAGAAGCACTGGGGAGAGCTGTATTAAAAGGAAGAAGCAAAGCAAGAATTTTGGCTTGAGGCAGAGGTCAATCCCAGAAAGAAAAATGAGTATTAATTGTTCAATTTATCATCATGTAACCTTTCAGGCACTGAGAATATGCATTACAGATTTAAAAAGAAACAGATGTATCTAATTTAAGCTGCCCTTTAAAATTACCCTAATATTTTCATTCTATCACTATAAAAAAAAAACCCTAAATATCACATAGCACTAATTTCTTGATGTGAAATAAAATCAGCTTTTTTTCTAAATTGCCTATTCAAAATTTAAGAAAAAATGAACAGTTTGTTTACTGAAATACAAATTCAGGAGCTTACCCTCTATTTAAAAAGAAGTCTGACTTGTGTACTACAAGACAGATAACTTCACTGATGTCAATCATACCATTAGGAGTGGTAGTTTTATCATTTTCATAGTAGCTCAGAAAGCCACTTTCCAAAGTGCACCATCTTTTGTTGCAATCTGTGATTAAAGAAATATAGAAAGGTCAGATTTTCTTAAGTTTGGGGGTTTTTTTTATATAAGCAAATACAAGACGGAGGAAAAAGTCTGCAGAGTAACTTCAATAAATTATCTCGTATATTTAATTTCAACTAAATGTTTACTCCCTTTAAGACCTAAAATATAAACATAACATATGACATAGCATATTAAAGTCTATTTGCTACTGAAAATAGTCATAAATTCGTTCTAGCTTGTCTACGTCTTAGAACAAAATCTGAGGTGTATCTGTTTCCACTACTGCAGAAACGAAGATCCTAAAAGAAAATACTTTTTTTATTTTCCACAGTCTTAAAATTCCTATACAGCTGGCAAAGTACTTCTGAGAATTTGGTAAAATAGATCTGGGAAAAATAATCCACAAAAATCAAACAAATAAACAATTGCAATTTGCAAATACCAACTGTGTTACCTGACATTTCATCCAATTACTTTTTCTGTCGTTTTCTACATGGTTTATATAAGTTTTATAAATATTTTGGTACTATTTATCATGCTATTTGCAATCTAGTAATATCTAGATTCTGTCTAAATACACATGTTAAGTACTAAACTAAACATATCATAAATGGCTTGATAACTAATAGGTTTGCAGAAGCTGAGCACCAAATTTTAAGGCTTTGAATGTTCAGGCTTTTTTGCCTCCCAACTTTCCCCCTCCCATCTTCCAAAACCTATTCTACAAAACAGCTCACTACTTCAATATTCATTAAACCATTAAACTCTCAAGGACAATTTTGGAATATCAAGGCTTTTTAAAGGGCTCCATGAAAGCTTTTACACTAGAAACAAAAGCAAAAATCAAACTTGAGCCCCTAATCCTCTAAGCTTTACTTTTTGATCCACTGCATCAGAATAGCACCAACATTTGAGCTCTCTTCCCACTGATATCAACAGCTGTTAATTAACATCAACTCTCCTCTGAATTTACACACCCCTGCTGAAAACACTGATGTCATTATCATGAGAAGTACACACAGAGTTGGCTCTCTCCTGTACTGAGACACTCAATGAAAAACGAGGTTGTATTTCCAGGTGTTCCACCTGGCTGGTATAAAACTTTGCTTAATTCACAGCACAAATTCTTCAGTGTCCTTTTCCCCTTAGGGCCAAGTCTACAAAGGGGGAACAGTTTTCTGTGAAAACAAGCAAGCACTTTCAGCCCCTGGAGATGAAGGCAAGGGAGTCAACTGCCTCAGAGATTCCTAACACTGAAGAAGAACTTAATTCTAATGGTTAACCAGCTTCACAGGATTCTGAGTTGGAGCCCTATCCACACACAGGAAAAAAAAAAACAAACCACCAAAATTTGTCTAAATGCTTCCCTCTCTGACCTGCAGAGGCCTCAGTTAGTACACAGCAATTCAGAACTGCTTCAACAGGAGTTCTCTTTTCTACAACTGGGTAGTTAGGTCAGATTTTTCAGGTAACACGACCTTATTTGAATATCTACAGGCAGAGGAGGGAACTGAAATTTCCTCCCACATATTAGTACTCTAACCCTCAAATTACTTCCTAAAGAGAGTAAGAAGGAAAAATAATATTTATTTTTTTTATTTATTCACAATAATTTGCAATATGAGTATTGCTTCATGTTAGTGAGATTTAGAAACATGTATGTAGTGAAAGAAGAGAAAAAAAGAGATTATATATTTTATATAATCTCTCTTTCTGTCATACTGCTTCTTAAACATAGCAGAGATCAATTAGGGCCTGAAGGCAAGTTTCTCATTCAAAGTTGCTGATTTTTTTGTTATTTTGGAAAGGATGTCATTAAATCCCCCTCCCTTGTTCCATTGGTCTCCTTGGATGGCAAATGGTGAGGGAAACCTATCTTCCTATGTATCTATAAAGAGCCCATCCCAGAAATATCAGTTCTGACAAACCCATGGGTAATTCAACATCAATACAAAAACAAAGTAAACAAACTCCCAACCCCAAAAAAGCAAACAACAGAACATCTACCATCTTCAAGACACAATCGTAGCTTCAGAGAACAAAACCTGAGCTAAGAGAAATCTGATTCTTTTCTATTTACTGTATGTTCCCTCAAGTATCAAGTGCAGTGCTAAGCAACAGACTACAAACTTTCAAAGCAGCTTCATTTCTGTCTACTGAAGACTTGAAATGGAAGACAGTCAAAATTTCTTGCCTGGGAGCTTTTCTCATAAATTTTAAGACATCCTAGTAACAATGCTCAGTCACAGTGCATCTCCTCCAAAGAGGACTATAGAAGCCATTCTGGGAGCACTTTCAGCCAAATCTTCAATCTATACAGGTATTTACAAATATACTGCACTTCTAACATGCCATTGTGCCAGAAGAGATTGTCTTGTATCTGCTCTGCACTTGGCAAAGCAATGACTTCTGGGTTTTTTTAACATTTCTTTATGAATATATAAAGAAACCCACAGCATGGAAGATCAGGCCTGAACTTGGAGCAAGTACTAATGAGGTTTGCAGTTATTACATTGTTTCCCTGACAAACTCAGTGAGTGCAATTTCAGAGCAATCCCACATAATGTCCTATCCAGCAGCAGTCCTCTGTCAGAACAGGCATATTTGTTAAGACTGCAAAGCTGCTGGGAAATGCCTGTGTTCAGGCATTCTCTCAGTTATCACCCAGAACTTTCAAGAATTTGGAGCCACACTAACATATCGATTCTTCAAGGGCATATTTAACCAGGAGTTCTATGCTTTAGCATGCTTTTAATGTCCACGAAGGATCTTAAAGGCATATGCAATGAGAATATGGACATAATCACACAAAAATATTTATACACTGGTGCAGGATGCCGTGTAAGGATTTTAGGAGCAATAAATTCAATAATAAATCACCATAGATTTTAAAAATACATGTTATTTCTATAGATGGAAGAAAAATATAGGAAGACAAATAGGAAGAAAAAGGAGAAAAATTATCTGATGATACCTCTCTCCGAAAAAAAAAAGAAAAACAGAAGACTGATATGCACTGGAGACCATGTATATCTACTGTGATATATATGCATTATCACGCCACAAAGCTCAAGTTGTCATAGAGTTGCTGTAGATGCTCATTTCTACTTGGAAGATTCTGTAAATTTGTGAGCTTGAGAAATACTCTACTAAAAAGTCAGTGCTACTTGTAAATTATTTCTGTAACAGAATCATTTTAGATGAAAATTAATTTTTTGCATTAATCTAAATATAATTAAAGCAAGTACTGTTTCTATTTGTTCTTTACTTATCAATTACTGTGTTAACTAAACAATTTTTCAGAAGTTCAGTCTTCTTCCTCTGTCAACTACGGAATGAAGAAATCAAGATAAACAGTATTTTCTTCATCTGAAGGAGGTCTACTGAATTCAAAGATGACATGTCATATCAAAGGCATTTTATCTCAAAAAAGTAATGCAAGAAATTAAAAAGAATAAAATTCATCCAAATCATACATATTCATGTGTTATTCAAATGCATAAATTAAAAGTTAAATACCTTCTTTTAATTTTTTCTCTGTAGGAAGCTTAGCTGCATTAGACGAAACTTTGTACAAGAATTCACAAAGAAAGGTGGAATGTGAAGAATCTTCAGAGAAGCCACTTTCAAAACAAGGATCATAGTTTGGGAAATCTATTCAAATACAAAGAAGTAAATAACATACAGATCTTTAGTTATATCTTCAGTTAGAACCATTTTTTCCACTTGTCTTTCTAAAAGCATGTCTGTAAATATGTAGCTGCTCTGTATCTTTACTATAACACCGATAAAACTTACTGGTTTTATTTTTATAATTAGAAAATATATTCATTTAAAAAAATTGGTTCACATTTGTTACCATGTTGTCTTTGTCTACCACTGCTTGCCAAGGTAATATAAAATACTGTTTTCTGATGTACCAAACTTCAATTTTCATCCCTTGTGTAACATACTTCAACAGAAGGAAACTGCTTCTCTTGAGGGCGTATGTACAGTTTACCAGCAACTCTGGCAACAGACAGACAGAGATTCTGGGAATCATCAGCAGCATGCACTGATCTCCCTTTCCCTAAAGATAAGAACATGACGGTGCTGCCTTGGCTGGAGGGCCAAAAGAAGAAAAGACAGGGCCAAGACAAGCAAACTTCTCTCTCTATAACCTTAGAACCACTTGAGACCATGGGTAGCAAAAAAAACACGATAGATACATGTCTGCACCTGACTGAGCTCAACATCCTATGATCCAGTGCATGGCATTGCCCTGAGCAATACTCAGGCAGAAGTTTACACACTGTGTTTGCCCTTGGAAGCCTTAATTCATTCCTGTGTTTCCCACCAAACTTTTTTTTGTTCAGCCAATACAGTGTAACTTGGCAGAGCGACACAAGCCAATGGAAAGTTGGTCCAGGACTACATCCACATAGCTGGTTTGCTTGGTTTTTATTCAGTGTAGATCTGCATGCAAACTTTCAGCCCTAATGGTTTCAGATACTGTCCAGAACTTTTAAAAGAAAAGCTCAGTAGCACCCTGTTAAGAGCAGCTTTCTGCTTTCCAGAGCCTCATAGCAGTCACACACTGCAAACAGAACTGTTGACTTCCAAGCCTAAGTTTATCATTTACACCAAGCTGCAACAGAACCTGTGATGGGAAAAAGGGATTTCTGGGATAGATCATATGCAGGTTCAAGAGGTGAGTTTTATTTTGGGAGGAGAGTTTGTGAAAAAATAGCTAGGTCTGTGTGCAATAGGAGTAGATATCAATTTAAATAATCTTAAAGAAAAAAATTGATGAATTCTTTAGACATATGTTAAATTAAGGTACCCATTTTTTATGGTAAAAGACTGATAATATTGGCAGAGAAGATAATGATTTTTTTTTTTCTGTGCTATAACTACAGGTATGAGATCTATGAAGTCATAGACTTCACAGACACAACAACACTGTTGTCTGGGGGTTTTATAAGTCCTAAACATGATGTTTGAGCAAAATAGCAAATCTGCACACAATTGAAAGTGTGCACTAATAAAATACAGTTAATGCCATCATAGCTGCCCCTTTGCTATACCACTATTTTTAAAAGTAAAGCCAATTTTGCTTCTGAATTATTTCCTTCCATTTTCCACAATATAAAATTAGATCAAAAGAAATAAATGCATCATACCTGAGAACTTGTTATGGTGCAGGAATTCCATTTGCAGTCTTTGCCCAGCCTTCTTGGCTAGTAAGTATGGGGTGCTGTAAACAGGGTCTCCAGTGGCACACATAGCATCAGCCCCGCTGAAGAGCAGCATCAGAGTTTCCAGCACATCTTGCTTGACTACAGCAGCACACAGGGCCTTATCATAGGGAGGGGAAATAGGAAGTCTGTTTAAATTAGAAAGTTACTGGCAACAAATATATGCAATGTAGATGAAAATCCTTTCAGCTCTGATACAGTTAGACCATAAACATTGTTAACTATCAGAAATCATGAAGTATGGTCTGAATCTAGAAAAATTCAGCAGCAACAACAAAAATATCCCAAAATACCAATCCAAACCCAACAAAATGTTGCTTTCACCAATTTTACTTGGGAAGGATAACATGAGTAAATACAGCTGAAGGGGAAGGTTGCTGTTTATTTACATCAAACTACTAAAGAAAATCTCTTCATATTTCAGACCTCAGAAGTTCAACCAAAGAGATGAGATTAGATTCTTAAACTCAGTTCCTAGGATACACATGGAAATTCCTAGGTAGTTTTTAAAAAAAACACAGTCAGTCAATAAGGCTCTAATAAATAAATAAATAATAAAACTACTCTTTTTAGTAAGATGTATTATTAAGATATATTAAGATTATTAATACATATTAATATTTTTTAATTCTTTTTATTAAAATGTTTATTAAGATTTCTATTAAGATCTTGATACTTGTTCATCTTCATTGAAATTTAAACATCTCACTTCATCCTAAAACATGAGTCTCCTTTTATTTTTGTATACAAAAACACAAATATAATAAACTTCCTTTTTTCTTTTCCAAGATTGGTCCAAAACCTTAAAACCAAAAATAGCTACACAATTACAGCAACCTTCTCCGTAAAAATTTCTATGATTTAATATTTATTTAGTTAATGATTGAGTTTTTCTTAAATGATTAAAGAAAAAGTCGCTAAAAATAGAAGATTACTCCTATAAAATTTAGCTGTTCTAATAAACACGTAAGCATCCAGGAGGCACAAGTTAACAGAGAAAACAGTTCAGTAAAAGTTCTAGAATTACTTGGCAATGAATACCTTATTATATGGTAATTCCATGTCTCTATAGAGAATTTGATAACTTTTCCCAGTATTTAAATCATTATTTGACATATATCCTTTCCCACAAAAAACAAACCCCACAATCTCTGAAAATCCTTTGAGACAATTTGACTCCTGTAATCGAATATATTCAAATTGCACAATGCATTAAAACTCTTCTGTATTCATTAACCGTAAAAAATCATGACTCAAAACATCAGATCTTAGAATTCAGTCAAGTAGACATCAAAATTTACCGAGATATGAATAACTAAAATTCTCCATTTTACAACTCTAAAGAATTTGTTATTTTTATAAAAGTAGAGAATACACATTTTCCATCATTAATTTTAGCTTTTTCATTTCTAATAAGCTACTAGCTATTATGTAAGTGTGTATGAGCTACTTACACAGTTGATAATAATGAATCATCTACTGTATTTAAATGTTAGATGTCAGACATGTGGGATATAAGAAAGAAAAACATGCAAAGAAGTAATCTAAAGAAGGGAAGTGGAAATTTGCATCCCTAGACTACAGTTGAATTTAGATAAAGATCCATATTTTGATGGCTAAGGAAGGCATAGGAAGAACTACAATAACCTTCTTCAAACAAACTAACAGGAAAAAGAATAAACTAAGTAGTCATGTAATGACATCTGCAAAGGCTCCGAAATAACCCTTATTCAACTGTGTCAGAATGTCACTCAGGATGCTGAATCAATTTCTCACCAGTTTAACAAGATGATCAAATTGCACACAGATACAATACAATCCAAAACATAGTATGGGCTTAACCATGCTATATTACCTTATTTAATTGTTCCTTGGTTTTGTAGTGAAAAGGTGTTTTCCTGAATTTTCCCTCTTTGTATTTTTGTGTAATGAATGTTATCCTTTTTTCTGCAGGATCATCAAAATGCAATTCTTCATCTGGAGGAAGATTTCCAGCCCAAAAACTGTTTGCCCTCTTATTTCCAATGACAATAAAGAGCTAGTTGAGATGCAGGGAATAAATTAGCAAAATAGTATGAAGGACATGAAGCTAGCCTCTAAACAGATTTCAGCTGAGAAAAGTTGAAAAAGAAAGTTTTTAAGGAAAAGAAAATTTCCTGCAGGAGACAGAAGCCTCTCTCAGAAACTGCCTATGGTCATCTATAAATGAACAATAAAGCGTGCAGTCATCATTTACCATCAATAGCAGCTAAGTTTTACAAGACTAATCACTTATAACACTTCATTACATATTTATTAGTTAAAATTTAGAGAAGAGTAGCATGTGTTTTAAAGAAATCACTGATGGCTTCAACCCTCTCTATCAGGACCACTTTTTAGCACCACCACTTTTTAACACTCTAAGCAGCTAAGCTGCTAGTGACAAGTTTCCTCTCTTTTCCCCTTTCTTCATCATGAGCACTTTCCAAAAGCGTTTTATTTCTTTTTCCCCAAAAATATTAGATACCTGGAGAAATACTAAGAGAAATTTTCCATTTTGTTAGCAAAACAAATGAATATTTGGAATTACACAGAGGTACATCACACACAGAACCATCAAGCTTACTGTAACATCACCATATTGTTTAGCAGTTATATGTTGTTTTCTCCTGAGTAAAGCAGTAAATAACTCCTTTCCATGCAGTAGGTTTCATGATGGAAAAAAGAGTTAGAGTATCACAACATACCTCAATAAGTTCATTGCTCCAAATGCTGGCATCCATTTTTAGACTCCGGACCTTTGAATCTCTTGGTCCTAAAGATCTATGTTGTCCTGAAAATCCAAGAGCATTACTTAACTAAGGCACTTAAACAGGGTTTCTCTTCTGCTGACTAACAAAAAAATGTGATGAAGCCAGATTTATTTTACTTCCTATTTTTAAAAAAAGTTAGGTTTGACATTTGAATATGAAATTAAAATATACCTCTTTAAAAAAAACGAAGTTAATTTCATTTGATAGTAATGAATAAACAAAGCAGGCTGTCTCATGTAGACTAGAAAGAGTTTGATTTGAAAGAAAGTCTAGAATTATAAATTATTTCCTTGAATCTACCACTTAGGCACATATTTCAATATAAAACATGACAGGACTGTATTTTGAATAGTATCTGAAAAAGCTATCCCTTTTGGCAGTAAAATATGTGCAGATGTAACAAAATTTATGCACTAAAAATTGTTATTCTTTGGCATCTAGCCTTGCAAAAGCCATTCCTTTACTAAGAAGTATTATTGTGTCTTAATTTCCACTAATTGTGAAGGATGATTCATCTGAGAACTCAATCACCACAGACATATCACTTATGTGTGGAAGTGCTTTAGAATAAGGATGCCCTTGGTATTAAAAACAAGTTATGCTCACATTTTGGCTTTCAAAACTTCCACAAGGATAACACTTCAAAAATTAAAAAACAACAAAAAAGTGCCAATTCAAGGACATACATAGATATGCAAATATGACATTTTGTAGAACCCACATGGCTTGCCATTAATTACTCTACCTGCACACTTCTTACAAATGACAACACAGAGATTGATGGATGCCCAGTCAGGTCCGGGAGCTTTACAGTCAGCGCAGCTCCTGTTGGACTCATTGAACCAAATCTTCTCAGCTACTTCATAATCAGATAGAGTTTCTGCTATTGATTGCTGGAGTGCTTCAATCCAGTCTTGTTTCTCTCTTTCTGACTCTGCTGTAAAGCTGAAACAATTGACTTTTCTGTGTTATTGATCTTTATTTTAAAGCCCAATTAAACATGGTCTGTAGTCTCCTTATTTACTACATTTACACCCAAAATCACAGTCCAAAATCTTCCTCCATACAGACATAAATCCTAAGATGGAATATATTATTTTTTATTTTTAGTCAATGAAACTCCCTCTTTTAGTGTTGTTTTCAACAAAACCACTACTGGTATAAGCTACATAGATTTTGTAACATTCATCTAATATCCCTGAGTTAATTTCAAACTTTTATGTTACCAATTAGCAAGATTAAAGACTGAAGACTAACAAAAGCATAGAATAACATAAGGAAACACGGAGAATTAAATGAGAATTGTAAAAAGACTGAGAATTAAAAAAATACTTATATACATTTCAATTTATCTTTTAAAAAATTACATACTAAACAAACATCAGCATGGTTATGTCTTAAGAAAAAAACAGAGAACTATCTACCAACTAGCAACAGGTTCAAATTGCTGATCAAGACTAATTTACTTGCTAGTTTACTGAGCATGAAAGTATTTGCTAACATTTAACAAGTCCAGGAGAAGAAAGAAATTTCTTTTTCTCCTTCATTACGACATTTCATTTAAGAAACACTACAACACTTAACAAAAGGCTTTTATTAGCAGGTACTTGCATTTTCTTAAAAACCATTACAAGTCTCAGCAATCAGCCAAAGTGAAACTTTCCACTGCTTTCAACCAAGGATTCCTACAAGGGATAGCACATTAAAGCTTCTTTTCAAATAAAATGCATAATACTAAATGGATGCAGCATTATTTCACTATTGCAGTTTATTATTCTTTAGGATGAAGTCAATTTGTGAAAGTAGAGGAATTCATTTCTCTTTTTTTTCCTTTTGCCCTTGCACAGAACAAAGAGAGAAAGAAGGTTACATAAAAGCACAAACCTGTGGGAATAATATGCCGAGTCAGGAGCTAACAGATGAAGTGCACAACTAAACAAATCAAAGAAAATCCTACCATTTTCTAAAAATTGTTGAACATCCTAAATAAAAACATTACCTTTTCATCCAAACTAGCTACGGCACTGCAGTATGAAACCAGTATTTCTTTAGTGCCTTAGTTAATTGCATATTTTGTAAAGTAAATATTAAAGTTCTTACCTAAAGCTTTTATAAGGAGTAATTATTTCAAAAGATTGCTTTGCAGCCCGATCCACTTGTTTTACATTTGCCACATTCATAGGGATTAAAGTGATACCAAATCCTGTCTTAAAGTCCTAGGAAAATGATAATAAAAGTTTAGGAGGTTATCATTCAAGAATAAAACATGTAAAGAAGAATTATTTCATCATGGTCCAAAAAAAAACCAAGACTAGTAATATTTGCCATATTTGACATATTTGCCGTAACATATAAGCCACTTCCAATTTATTAGTGGATAAACAAACCTCCACTAAATTTTGTTCAACCACTTAGGTTTCCAACTGCTAGAATGACCCTACTTAATTATTGGTAGGAGAAAAAAATGCATGTTTGAACAATTAATAAGGGAAAGAATAAAAAAAAGTTTAAACAACAGATTACATTAAAATGTGAATACAAAATTATGGAAGGATCTAGCTTAAATCATGCTTTAGTGCCTAAATAAACTTCATACATCGAAATCCTTCTCAGTGACAACATTTTTTCTTGCTTTAAAACTGAGTGTTTAACAAACTAAGTATGTATAAAATTCTTTCTTAAACCTTTGGTTCCTCATGCTTCTGATGTAGTATATGAACTAAACATGTCTTTGAAAAAAAGTCCTACACAGCAGCTAAAATAAACCAAGAGTAAGTTATGACTCTGTAAGAAAGTATTTTTGCCTAAAACCAAGTGAAATTGGGTATTTTTTCTGCTGCATGGAAAAATGTACTAAAAATAAAAATAAATTGACAGAATTGGGAAATAAAATGTGAGCTCACACTGAGCTCCTGTGAGGGCCTCTCAAATGTATGGATTTTGGAAAAACAAATGAATACATACGTTATTTCTTATCTATTTGGAATACCATCAGCATTTCCTTCTTCAAATTTATTTACACATTCATCTCAAGACAGATAATTCCACAAGTTTAATATCTGGAAATACTAGCATACTTCTTGAAAACAGTAAATAGAAACAAAACAAAACTATATCACCCAAGCAAAAAGCCAAATTCACGTATCTTATCACTTGCATGTTCAGTGTTACCTCTCACATAACAAGTAGTTGGGTACAGACTGATAAAAATAAAAGCACTGAAGGGTAAAAACTTCAGAGTTGCCTGCCTCTGAAGAGAGGACTGTTTTTCTAGTTAATACATATTTAAATCTCCATTACTGACAAGTTTCTCTTTATGAGATTTACAAATTTTTGTGTACTAAAGCTTGCATGGAGAAAATACCTCACAAAACTCTTTTAGTTTTATTTCCCTATTTCAGCTATGAGCAAATAAAAATCCTGGTTTTAGCCAGGATTGATAAGGCTAAATCTGACAAAAGACACACATACGTCTGTGTCTATGCACAGACAGAAGTATCAACTGTATCACACGAGGCATTGAATAGAATAATGCCTCAAAAAGCACAACGTACATTATAAGACGAGATTCTTAGAATGACAGAATTCCCACTATTTAAATATGCTGTTAGATAAGTTAGCTAATGTTTCCTTCACAGACTTTTTATTAAGAATTTTGGGGTTTTTTTTTTACATTCCATTACATTTGACAGTGACAGTGGGGAGCTAGGTGTGGATTTCAACACAAACCTTTATGAAAAGTAAAAGCTTGCAATAACTAACCTGGCTTAGCCACTTCTCATATAATTTATTTTAGAAAATAGAAAAAAATAGAATTATTTTAAAATATTTATACTTTTCTTATACCCTCTTATCATGTAAACCTAGATTTTTTTTTTCTCTCCTCTCATCTTCAGCCCCCACTCCATTTTCCTATAAATCAAGGGGTTTCATACTGGCATACTTGCCTCAGAAGAGAGCAGAGACTTCTGTTAAGCCTCCACAGTCCCTAATTCACCCTCTATGGGAAAAGAGTGGGCAGAATAACCTCTTTTTAAATGTAAATTTGACAGTATCCTCTGCAGCAGTGAAGCATTCTTAACTTCACACTACCAGGGAGAAAAAGAGGAGCATGAAATAGTTAAAAAAAAAGACCAAGGATAGAAAAATACAGAACTTTTATTCCTAACAATGAAATGAAAAAATATTAAACCTAACCAAAACAACCCAAAACCATTAACTTTCTAGAATTAAATGGTTTACACTTCTGACATGTAAACTGGATGAAATTTTCATTTTTTGATTCAAGTATTTCAAATTATTTAAAATAATTGGCCTTAAGAAATCCCAATTTTCGATGGAGAGGTAACAAGCCCATCCTTGAACCTGCATAGTCCATTCTTTTTTTATTAAATAACAGCCGAAAAACCCCCAGAAGCCATGGTTAGAAGGTGTTCAATGTACTTCTAGGTCGAGGTTAAACTTTACTGAAGGTAAATGATTAGCAAAGATGACCAAAATAATAACTACCTTATTGAGCCAGATCAAAAGTTCTCCTGCAGAGTAGCTTCCCTTTAGGTACTTGCTACTTGTCAAGGTCATAAAAATAATGCAAATAAGAAAAGGTACATGCTCATCTTCCCAAATAAGCTTCCAGCAATCTAAGCACTTAAAAGTCCCTGAACAAATAGTTGCAGCAAAGAAAATTATACTTACTAGCCATTGACAGACATCCTCAAAGAATTAAAAAGCCCAACAACAACATGCTTTGAGGTCTCTGCAGGATCTTACTTCATAAATTTCCCAAATACTGGTTGTGAAAAAAGAGGTCCTTTTGCATATGTATATTGCCACCTGACAACTGAGAATTTCATTACATAACAGAAGAGGAAAGAAATGCTAACTAAACTTCATTCATCTACTTATTCCATAAGGCTCCTTCTTGAAAATATTTTTTCTATATTCCTTTCAGTCTCTTTCTTATGCTTTCAAACAGCTTGTTGCACCTCCTTTCCTTGGAGCAAAATTGAGCATGCTGCATGGAAGCAACCTGTCACACACACACAATAATGTCTGTTTTCACAGACATCAAACTTTGTTGTACTACATTTAACAATATAGAACCAAGAAAGCAATCTAGAAACAAAGTGCATTAATTTGAAAGTCTTTACCTCTAGGTGCAGCACCAGCCCTCCAAAATTTGCACACGTGCCCAGTGTCTGAACAATCCCATTAAAGAAAGAATAACTCATTGTGCTTTACATTCAGCAAGGGCATGAGAACTTAAAATACTGAACTACAGTGTGAGGAATGTCAGAAACGTTAAGAAATTAGAATCTACTTTTCAGAACAGAACATGGTGACAAATTAAGCAATTTCATTGGTATATTAGAGTGAAGTTATTTCCATAATGGTCCAAACAAACTCCTTAAGATAACTGCACAACACTTGGCATAAACCTGGCTTTGTGAGTGACAGGTGTGCTAGAATCTAATTTTCAGTGCTCAGAATTATATGCTTTCAGGAGTGCAGTCTTCTTCTCTACTTCAGAAACAGAAGTGGGAATTGGTACAGGGAAGAAAGAAGTGCTCCACTTTGAAAGATGAATTCATTCACTTTGAGTGCACAGAAGGACAATAGGGCTATTCAAGAACTATACAAAAAATATCGACAGCAAAAGCAAGCAGTATCTTTTCAGAATAAGAATTGTCTTGCTTCTACCCACTGAAAGCTCATTGTTTCAGATACACCGAACTGTGCTAGGCTTTCTGACAAAGGAAGATAAGTTTAAGATTCAAAAATGCACAGAAAAGATGAGGGTTGGGATTTGTTGGGGTTTTTTATTATTTAAATATAGGTATGACTTAAATAGTTATACTATAACTATTATATACTATCTTCATGAATTCTAAAAAAGGTTGGAAAATGAGTTGACAATAAGAGCTTTAAAAAAAAAACAAAAAAATCTTTATAGACATAATAATAGATCAAAAGTATTCACTAAACAGCACAGATAACTGAAAGCTAACAATACTAAGATGAGTACTGACTTTCTGATTAGCTGTTGTTCCTTTCTGAAGAGTGAATAATCATAATGTGTGAGTGTTGCTGTCATGATCACCCATCTGAAAAAGACATAACCTATGAAAACCTGTCATCTGTCATACCAGCTATGAAATTATTTAAATTGTGTTTTTAAACATACCTTTAATGTGTATCTGTAAAGTGCCTCTCAGTGTACAAAACTACCTTCTCTATTATGCATTATCTTTTCATAGGCAAAAGCTGCCCTGTGACAGGCTTTACTAACATCTATTGTATTTTGGATGAAATTCAAGTAGATTCAAAACTAGTCTCATACCTTTTCTAATATACCACCAAGGTTTTACAGACACAGAAATAAACATCAATTTTAAGGAACACTAAAGTATAGATGTATAAAATCATGCAACTATATCTGAACAAGTGAAATTTTCAGAGCTGCTGGATACTGAAATTTTGGCATGTTGTCTTAAAAACACAGACTTGGGCACCTTTCTGCATACAAGTCATAAATAAATTTGTAATCAGAGGCTGAACCTTGTGACTCTCAATTAGTGAACACACTTTCTTCACAAAATGGCACTTCTAAAAAAACTTTTCTCCTACCTAATTATTTTTTTATTTTATTTTTCCCTTCCACTTGGTTTTATTCCAGTAACACCAGGGCTGGCATTCTTATTGGCTTAGTCAAACCAAAATTCATCTGAACACAGGAGTTCTAGAGATGCTGGTTTTGTTCCTAAATATTTACTGTTTCAGCAGTTATTATCATGTCTTTGGATGCACAGTCTTTCATTGATCTAACATTAGCTTCCCAATGTATAAAGTTGATTTTAAAAAATCCTTCCATGAGGAAAACACCTCAGAGAAATTAAACCAAAAAAATCCAGCCACAATTATAACTTTACACATACTCCTCACATAAAAATAATTGAAAATAAAAGGTTAAGTAACTACTATTTTCATATTACAAATATCAATCCATATTTTTATCTCTTTTGGTGGAGGACCAAGAGGACAACAGCAATAGCAGAGAAAAAGGAAAACTGCTGACATGAGTTCAAGAGACTATGTTTCTACATACTCACACATGTATATACACACATAAGTATACATCTTAATACATAAATATATGTTCATAACTTATTTTGAAGTAAAAAAATACAGAAGTACAGAAATAACACTAATATATGCAGGGAACACTGCACTTTTGGAAATTTTACATCAACTGAGTATTCTCACTGCACATCAGTTTCCTTCCTGTGTATTATGAGATCGTGGTGCATTTGCTTTTTCTGTCTTTGGCTGTTAGATCTTGAGGATATGCAATATTTAAGCGTGTGCATGCACACGCACAGATATACAGATATATATAGATATATATACAGCTAGATAAAAAATAAAGCTCTAACAGTGGTAAGAGGTAACAGATCAAGAATATTATACTACATATAAAGATATATTTACACACACAAATCAATATGTATGTGTTTATAAATGCACACTTTTTTGTTTTCTTTTTAACAGCTATCTTTCATACCACCCTAACACTATTTTATAAAGACTATTCATATTTCTGAAACTACACTTGTCCTCCTGCCCATACACAGAAACTTCTTGACGTTTAATCACAATATCTCTGATCAGTTCCAAAACAGGACCTTACATGGTTCCTTGAATTTACCATTTAATTTAAAACAGCTCTTTAGATTTACCTTGGGGAAGTTAAAACAAATTTTGTGACAATACACTATTCCTGCAAGATCTGAAAATTCCCTTAACAATTTAGCATGATTTAGTCTTTTCCTTCATTCTTACCCCATGGCATTTGATTCCTTCCAACCAACCAAATTATTCCAGAGAGATTAAAAGCAGTAACTAGAATCATTCAGATGAAGCATTCATAGTTTCTTTACTCATTATTTGGAGGCATTATACTTCAGCCTTTCCAGCTATTAAAGAGGACTAATTTCTGCAACCGAAATATGGGGGAAAAAACTGGCTTCCATATTAATGAAAAATTAAGACCTTTTTATGTATTAAAGAGTTTGAGAAAGAGTGACTAGTAATGCAGCAATTGCTTTGATGATATTTACACAAGTTGATATTGATTTCCTCTCCTTCTATATGTACTGAGCTTAGCACCCGCAGTTATTTTTCATCAGGCTTCCCTACATCTCTCATCACAGATCAAAACTTTTTAATATAGATTTCCAGTGATAGTTACATGTTGTGGATTGTAATACAAACCACCACATATGTACTCTGCCTTATAGTCTTCTAATGAGATAAATAAAAAACCACAGTGAAGTATACAGCATATAATTACATACTCAAAAAATATTGCTTAAATAACATGACGGTTGCTAACACAAGCCCTGATGAGCAAGGAGATGCTATTATTCCAGTTGTCTGTGCATGTTAACTCTGTAGCTGGGTGCTCATCTTTTATGATATGTGAGTAGTCACATCATCAGTTTTAAGTTCTTCACTTAACTAAGCAAAATTCTTTCCTCCATTAGAAAACCACTTGAAAATAATTCACGCTAATTTTGAAAACATTGTAATGACAACCTGGCATCCAACATTTTGGAGGTTACAAGGAAGGAAGACAGCAAAAGATAAGAAGGGCCACTTAGACTAGCTCGTCAGTACCATGTGGTAAGCTTTTCTGCAGTGGAGTTGTTTGGATGTACTGCTGCAGTACATTCCTTTCTGTATCATTCCACATCATTACTTTATAAAAAAATGTAATACCTGTACTTTGAGATGGCTCTATGATGAAAGCAAATACATAAGAAGTGAGAATAACTAAGAGATTACTTTAAAAAATGCATTCCTGATGAACACTCTAAGGTAGTTACAACCTTAGATGTAACTTCTCATTTAAGTTACAGATCTCTCTATTCACTTACTACAGGAGCAATTCAGAATCCTCACTTCAGCAGCTATGTGTATGTATTTTGCAATATCAAGACAATTTTGTATCACTTGATTATGCACCATCAGGCCCATGCCTTGCTTTTTGTGTGGGATGGATCTAGGACACATGAAGATGAAAGCTCCCTTCCTTTATGGGCTGCAAAATACAAAAAAAAAAAAAAAAAAAAAAAAAAAGATGAGGACGATCACATAATTAAAGTGACTGAATACTATACTGGAGAGTTAGCTCTTATCTTTGCCTTTTCCAGTTTCTACTCAGTGTAAATCAAAGCCTTAGCATACAGTCATTTCACTGCACATTTTTCATTTCCTAGCATCTGACTTTATGCTCTAGGGTTTGATTTGCAGAATTGCCGTGCAATTGGACCTTCAGCCAAGACCTATGAAAGCAGTATTTTGAGCAGGTATAGTTCGACAGAGAACTATTCCCTCCCAACCACCGATAAAAGACGGAAAAAACAGAGAATGCAAAATATATGGATATTTGAATCCTTCATTCTATTTCTCAGAACTGTGTGGTCATATGGAGCAGACAATCATGTTCCTTTACCTTACAGGAACCGATGAAAAGTAAATTCTTCATTGCTCCACAAAGAAAATTCCTTTTTCAGTGAAGGAATCATTTGAATGTAAGGCACTTTTGAACAGTGTGCTATAAAAAAGGCATGGGCTACATCAAGAAAGGAAATTAAAATTTCCAAACAATTACTAAATAGACAATTCACTGAAAGAGGTAGTAATCCTGTGAAAGGAAATATCATATTAAAGTATCTACTGCACAATATTATAATTGGTGAAATTAAGAAATATGACTTGGAAACAAAGTCAGTTTTCCCATGATTAGAGGGATGCAAAACTCTGTAACTGAAGTAATGTTATCAAAGCTTTTTAGCTGAGTTCTTAAAAAAAAATTAGATTTACATAACACAGGAGCATCTGACTCCCCATGTAACCTCAAGGAAGCTCTTACTCTAGACAGATCCTTGGCTTCAATCAATTTCAACATAATAGCAGCCAATGAATCTTCAGGTCTTAGTAAGATTTAAGGAAAGTAGATCAGAACAGAGAACACAGGGTCTACGTTTCCCCCTTCTTTACTGCCCAGTCCCATGAGAAAGGCTTTAGTGTATGGCCACAGCGAATTTAGATAAGATGATCCAATGCAGAAAGGGATGTTCAAAGTCAACAGCCACAAACATATAAACATATGAATTCAAAGCTTCCATTTCTTAATCCTTAAAAACAAAGGCAGAAGACAACAGTGAGTAGAGAAAATATCAAAATTCCAAGTATTTATAAGTTACTCATTTGTGCTGAAACATGCTAAAAGGGAAGGGGAAAGAAATACTCCATGCCATGCCATTACAAATAATTTGTATGTATGGAAATTACATACTTCAGAAACAACATGTGCAAATTGTTGCATCAATATAAGAACCTGAATTATACATAAAGATGGACATTTTAACACAAAGCAGTTTAAAGTTATAAGTGGAAAGATTAGTGGAAAGTAGTTTAAATTTATTAGTGGAAAGATTTCTTGACTTAAAGGTACCATAGTAATTTGCATTCTTGTTTTAAAAATATCCCAGAGGACCTGAATTCTTCAACCATTCTACAGTTCAGAGCTCAGCTTTCTGAATCACAGAAAGTGTGATTCAAACCATATTCCATTCTTCAGACACATGCTTTCTTTTTCTTGTCACTCAACATACTAGGAAAGCAAGAGTCTCACATCTGAGGCACATAAGACAGAACCAAGCATCAAAAGCAAGCTGGTAATACTACATACAAAACCTTCCTTGCTATCTTCCCAAATACCGTGACAGGTACCAAGCAAGAGAGACAAATCTGCTTTCTGTGTTGTGTCCCCCGCTCCCCCACCACACAGACAAAAGACAAATGTAGGAAAAGTTCCATTTTGAACAATAACAGTAACTCCCTTCCACCAGGGCTTCTCTGCAGCATGGAGCTCATTCAGAAAAACAGCATCTTGTTAGCTTGTTACCTACAGAGGCTGAAGCCACTGCAGCTGCCTGGGCTATCATCCTTACTTTTGCTGCTTTATGAAAAATCATGACATGACATGAACATGGTACAGCTTAATAAACATGTAAATAAAAGTCAAAGCCTGTCAGGAACAAGCAAGCCTATATTCAAGGCTTTCACCTTTACTTTTATTCCAATATCTATTCATAACATTGTCTCATATTTAAAGAGGCAGTCATGTTCCTTAAGAAGCACAACTTCTGACACATAGAAATTCATTCCATTTTAGAGCCCATTTCTTGCTACTCAGTTTACATCTTTTCCATCCCAAAGGGATACCAGTTTAATATATGCAAATTCTAAAATTACATGGAAATGCCTCAATTTTCATCACTTTTAGTGTTTGAGCCCTTCCACTTTTTTTTTTAAATTTATCTGAAACAGCTATCCCTATAGTCATCATCTCGAATTCACACACCATTTTAAACACTTCCCAGCAATAAGCACCCAGAGCAACTCCTGTTCATTCAAGGACACTTTTAAACATAGATATTACTATTACAGTTTTAAGTAGCCATCTGGACTCTTCTTTGGAAGTGCTTCACAAATGGAAACTGTCTTAGATTGAGCAAGACTGTTCTCTGGAGACCAGAAGGATCAGTGAATTTTAAGATATCACATACAGCTATAATATTCTGAATTCGTATCTTTATAATCTTCTTGCCAAAGCTTACGTACACACCAAAGATTTTGTTATGTATTCATAATCCAGAAAAACTGGTAAAAAAGTGTTTGAACTCTTTCAGGAAGGACAGACTGTGAACATTTTTGCAATAGCTTTAAATCTACAACACTTGTCATGCAAAAATTATAAACCATTTCATAGGCATTTTAGTACAGTTGTCACTAGGTAAGAGAGAAAACTGTTACGACATCCCCATTGCCAAAATTTCCCTAATGAACCAAGAAACCTATGGAGACCTTGAAAGGCACTCCCAGTTAGAAAGATAGGAGAAGCCTCTCAGTTATCTCCTTTTGATAACAAATCCTGTTCTATCAGGTCAAGACAACCCTTGTTCTGTTCCTTAGGACAGCCCCCTGCCCTCTCTCTGTCTGTCAGCCTTTTGGTCACTCCCACCCTGGTTCCCTGTTGGCCCTTATGCCCTAACCCCACCCTTGTAAAACCCCCATGTACCTAACCCAAAGTCCCAGACCAACGCCTTTGCCTCTGAGCTCCGGGACTGTGCTCACGCGTGGCTGAAATAAACATCCCTGTGAAACCCCTGCAAAGGCCCTTCCTGCTTCTTCACCTGCTTCACCTCAACAGGAACCCCGACTGCAACAGAAACCCTCCAAAAATGGAGTGTTTGCATTCCTCCAAAATTTGCCCATGGAGATAAACAAATATGATATTGACAATAAAGTATCATTGACCAAGCACAGTGCTTTTACTTACTGACTACAAACAATAAGGTGTTAAGACAAATGGTCCTCACAGTAAATATGAAGACTTCTTATTTTATTTACTACCTACTTCTTTAATAAATTGAAATTTAATTCTATGATGTGATATTTCATAAGTAGAAACAATTAATAACTCACATATTTAATAATATTTCAATATGGAGAAAGTTTTCCAAAGCTTTTTTTTTTTTTTTTTACTCACAAACTTAATTTCCAAGTAATCTGCATGACTCAAAATATTTACAAAGGGAAATTAATTTTAAGATAAAGTTTTGACTGTTTTTAAAGTACCATACAACTAGGACTACAAATAGACATTTTGACATCTTATAAGAAAATGGATTTATGGCTATCTGAACATATTACAAACATATCCCATTTTATCATAGCTGGATCCTTATGGGATTTTCCAGCTCATGCTGACAAAATGAACAGTTTAGATTTTATGATCCTATTAAACTGAATTACTCTTCTGAGATGGTGTATATTGCAACAAAACACACACACATCCTCATACACCTTATAAGAATAAATGAATTAATTACATGAAATATAGATAGCTCTGGACTAACTACTAATAGCTTCTTTTTTTTAAGTAGTAGTGCTAACTACTTTTTCCAGCTTGGGAGATTTTAGACACCTTATGCTTAGAGAGCCATAAAGAAAAATGTTCCACTTTAACAGCTGACATTTTGATCTTACATTTAAAAGGAAAAAAATAAGCTAAGGAGAGTACAGACCCTCACAAAAGTTTTTGGCCAGTCAGTATAAACTCTCATCTAGTTAATAAATGTTCACCTTTGCAGGAAAGAAACATCAAAAGCCATAAAATTTCAGATTTGTGTAAAATGTGAAATTCAGAAATTTTTGGACTAACTTGTGCCAAAAAGATTATATTTTTTCTTGTGAAATACATAAATATAGTAGAAGATCTAAATTTTCAGAGTGTGCACACATATTCTTTAACTTTGAAAAATGTGTCAGACTTCAAGGAGATTCAGGCCTTTTCTAGAAGCCAACATAAAGTATAAACTTCCCACTAATGCCTAGAAACAGAAACCCAAGGAGACCAAATTATGATTTGTGAATTCTTCCCACTTCTGTAATACTTACTCTAAAACAGTGAACAGACAGCAGCATCACCAGTTTTGCCATACATTCTTCTGTGCCTGGACCAAGAGAGGGCTGATGCCATGACAACAGCAATGCTGCACCACAGGTTTTTTATAAGGCAAATCTTTCCTAACTCAGCCATTTCAGCCTTATCTACCCTGGGAAGACATCCTCCTTACATTTAGTTCAGCCAAAAATAGAGTGGGGTGGGTTTGGGGTTTTGTTTGTTTTAAGGGATTGGTTTCTTTGTTTTTGTTTATAAAGAAAATATTTTCTTCTGCTGGCTTTCAATTCACTCATACTAATTTGTCTCTATGTGACAAAGATGAAAATAGCAGATAAATGCAGACAAACTGTTTTGAATTTTTGTAAAGCAAAATCACTTATGGACACACATACAGCTACTGCTTAGCAGTTATTCACTTTCATACTTGTATAGGCTTTATGCCATGAAGGTAGTGATTTCACATAAAAAAAACCAGTTAGTATAAAAGTAAATACATAAAAGAGAGTTTCAAGAATCAATACAGTTTACAAATAAGCAATCTACTTCTCCCTACTTAAATACTGAAGTGGTTACAGTATTAAATACTTACAGAGATTATTGGATTCCTAGTAAATCCATTGTAAATAAGTTTTATTATGAGTCCATGTAAAAGCCATCACCATTTGATTTTAGTGATTAATTTTTTTAAAATTTTTATTTTTCAATAATCAAAGCTAAGATGCTCAACTATCACAGCTAAAGAAGGATCCAGCTCTAAAATATCTGCACTACACTCATGTTCCAGGACTGTCTATATAATTAATATATGCTTACAAACAAACAAAATGCCTTCATCATAATGAATGCAATTTAATTTTTTAATGATTATTGCCTCCCATCACAAATTATGAGCTAGAAGCACCATATGTAAAAACAAAGTAAATTCAAGCTTTCAATGAAATTATTTTCTGCTAATGAGGAGTAAAGGCTAATATCTAACAGAAAAGGACAAATTATCTGTAAAAATATGGAGCAACCATTCCCTTAAAAATGTACTTCAACAGATTAGAGGTTAAAAGCCAACCAAAATCCTTTAAAAAAGCCCTTCACATACATCTTTCAAATAACCTTTATACTCTGTGTTACTATCTAGACAGCTAGTTAATAGAAAGAACACTAAAAATTAAATCTTTAACAAATTATCTCCATTTACACATTTATCTTCTGCTTGTTTCATTAAGCTTCTTGTTGTCATCCATTGAACTATATAGGAAGATCTTTCAGGACCCAAAATAAGCTACAGATACATGGCTCCTTTGTAGCATACTGATTCCACCTGTCTACTACATTCTTTTCACTTCTCAAGTCTCTCATGCCCAAATCCTCGCAAGCAAGAAATGAATCTCACTCACCTGAATTTAATGAGAAACTGAAAAAACAAAACTTGTCAACAGCAATGTTAACTCATGCCTCAGAGCACATTCTTGGGTAGGGGCAGCAGGCCTGGATTACAACTTATTTCTTTGCAGAATGTTGTGTAGAATAGCCTTCAAAACCACACAGTAATAAAAAAATAGTAATTTCTGAAACACATACTGCTATGTTCGCATTAGTCAAGATGCCTTACAAATCAGTGATTAGTGAAGAGCAGCACCTGTAGTAGCAATTTGTTCATGGAAAGTGACCAAAGCAAAGACGGCAGCACTGATTTACAGGCTGATCATACAGCAACATCCTGACCCAGACAGCAGCAAACTGAACCCACTTCATGTCATGGGGAAGCACAGTGATAAGAACGCTGTTCTGGCTCATAACTGAAACTATGCAGATGCACCTCACCACACACAAGTTGCATCAAAATTGCAATGACTGGATCAAGATAACACATAAAAGAGGTTCTCACAAACAGTAAAAATAGAACTAGAATTACAAAATCACTCCAATTTAGAGTATTCAGAAACCTAGCAGCAGCATTTTGTACCATTTGTGGGTGGGGAGGGTTATAACATGCTGCAATGATCTTTGAGAACAGGAAATCTACCAAAAAAACCTTCTATATTAGTAGAAATGGGCAGCTGCAATCTGGAAACACACTGAAGTTACAAGAAGGTATATTTTCTCAGCATGAACATGTCATTTAAGAAACTAGGATGAAGAAGAATTCAAGAATGAAACAAAATACTGCACTAAAATGAAAAACTGGCAATTGACATGAATGGCAAAGCTCCAAGTGACATTCAAAGAGATGGAAATTCACCCCAGGTATCTGTGTATAGATCCTACAAGAAACAGCTTTTCTTATACGGCCCCATAAATACTGAAAATGCAATGCAACTTTAACTTTTCTATTTAGAAAGACAAGCAGCTACAACAAAATCCACGCATGCTTCTTCAGGTTCATTTTTAAATAGATTTACATGCAGTATAGGAGAATGAAATGTAGGTGTGAGGATAAAAGACCTGCATGTTTAGAAGACCTGAACAGCATCACAGAATCACACAGAACTGTGATAACACCCTTTGGTTTTGTATCTACAGTGCACTCTATTAACCTTTACTTTTTCTTCTTCCTGTAAAATTCCCCTACATCTCCACTTGCACATATTAAGAAATATGTTTCTGATATTCCATACCACATCAGTGAGAGATGGATGAGGAAACTGTCTGAAATACTGTTTATGTGGGTGTAACCCTTTCATTCCCACGTGTAACACTGTCATTTCTACATTAGCATTTATTGCTGAGAACACCAATAAAGATACACAAGTTTTGCACTGCTGATTGTATATATTTACCATAAGCAAGTACTAAAGGATCATCCAACTGCACATTACTGTTTAATAAAACTAAACAAGTTGTAGATCATCCCTTTCTTAGCTGCAGCACACACAAAAAATAACAGCTGATGTACTTATTCAGGCTGAAATAAACCCTTTCTATGTAAGCCCCATAAAGAGGTTCCTGCCTTCTGTTGTGTGGTTGGCTTGTTTTTTACAAAATAAGGTGAAAGATCATAGAATCCCCCTGGCTTCTCTTTGTGAAGAAAAAAGAAATGCAGGGTGAAACAAACCAACCTGGAAGTCAGAAACTATTCCCCATATGGGCATCAGTGATGACCAGTCACAACACCGTCTCCTTCTCTTCTCTTACAGCTACTCAGGACTAATGAATTTTGCCTTGATCAGTTTCTCAACTTTTGTTATGACCCCCCATCTCCTGTCTCATCAGTTTTCTTGCAGCCCAGTAAACTGGCAGCTGCTCAGTTCCTTCAGGGGAAAGAAACGAGAGCCAATTGTAATAATGGGCTGCAATTACTCCTGTGTTGCAGGAACTGAGCTGCTGTTGCTGACTGCTGTCATTTTATCTGCCTTTGAACTTCTTTATTACCCCATGGCAAGGAATAACAGCCCTTGGCTGGAAAAAGCATCATACATGCAACATCCTGCAGAGCCTCTCAAATAAGTGCCAGACAGGCTAATTGTGAACCAGGAACCAGGACACAAAGCCATATTTATTATACCAATGCAGTCACTCTGCTTCAAATCTTTTTTAAACCTCACTGATGTATCTCTAACACAGGTCTGCATACTGGTCTTAAACCACAGACCAGGGTAAATGTGGGCAAATGCAGTACAGTGGATATAGACTCCTCTCTGCCTGCCTCCATCTACAATTTAGAAACATTGGCTGGTACAAGACAAACAATTTTTTTGATAACTGACACAGAGTCATATCCACAGACTATCTTTTTTAATAGCCCAACTGACCTTAAACAAGAAATGGACATATAATTTATTTAATACCTATTTAATGTAATAATTAAATATTATATACCAGAATCCCCAAAAGGATAAGCAAAGTCAACAAAACACACTCTTCAGCCATTGCATTATTTAGGTCATCTTTTTTTGTGGGTTTTTTTTGTTTGTTTTTTTGTTTTGGTTTTTTTTTGTTTGTTTGGGGTGGTTTTTTTTGTGTTTTTAAGTAATTTTATTGAAAATGCCACAGAGGTACAATAAAAAGGTCTACCAGGAGGAAAAAATGAACCAAGACAAACAAGGCAAACTAAATAAAATAAAAGTTGTTTGAAATGCTCAAAACATGCTAATGTACAACACTAAGCATGACTCACAATACAAGCAAGATTATTTCCACATTTACTTCCTGAATCATACTTTGCATATATTTTCCTAAGTATATTTTTCTTTTAACCATTGTCCAGGCATGTTCAAATGGTTCTCTGGATGCTCAAAGACAAATGTTTTGACAACCTTCCATCCTAAGTGAAGTTAACATAACTTGATTTTTTTTCTGTTCTACAGTGCATGTAATATTTTATACGTTTATTTTAAAACGTGAGCTATCAATCAATCAGTCAATCAGTCAATAATTCTGATGGATCTCTCCTGACCCGTATGCTGAGATGGAAGTAACTTTTGAGTGAAATTTTCTGGACATATCCTTAAGATACTGATTTTTAAAGGATTAAATTTAAACATACCATCCTCAAAAAAATATGTTACTTTGCATGCAAAATATTTAAGAACAAGAATTTAATGTAATAACCATGATGCTGAAGTGTTTCATGTAGTAAGAATTCGATTTAAATTCAAATTTGTTGGTCTAGCAATTTATTAACCAGGAACAGAAATTATTGCTGGGAAAGCACACTGGGGTATTCCCCACATTCATACTAAGCTGTAAATCATAAATTCTCTTCCTTTTGCCATAAGGATGGTTAATTTATTAAGAATAAAATTTGTAGATATGATATAATGGAGCAGAGAAAATAATGTTTATTACCTGAACAATACCCTACTTCTCCAAACATAAAGAAACCAGAACAAATGAAGAAAAATAAAATATTTATGGTCCAAAAATATTAAAATGTCACTTGAGGTACAATGATATTAAAGATCTTAGTATTTTAAGGATAATCTCTATAATTCTTATTTTAAACCATTCATTTTGCACAACTAATGAAAACTCCAATGGTTCATAATTTTAGTAGTCCAGCAGCAACTCCAACCTGCTCTCTCTGCACTGCCATCAAAGCTTCTGTTCCCATTTGCAGCCTAATCTGTGCAGAAAAGAACAGTTTTGGAGCAAGTGTCTATTCTTGAATTAAGCATTTGTAAAGGGGTGGAAGCTGAAAAAGTATGAAGAGGAAGAAAGGTCGGGGATACTACAAATTCTGGGTATTTTCAAAAAGTTGCAATGGTCCTTACTCTGATGAACTCCAAGTGATTGAAGTAAGACCACCCAATCTTGAAAATCACCACTAACGACAGAAATCCATGAATGCCAAAACTGTTTTATTTATGAACACTGTGCATTTCCTGCATGATCAGTATTGCAAGCTAAATGCATTATGACCAATCACTTGCTTTTATGTGCTTGGAGTTCTAAATATTAGTGTCAGCTACAAGGCACATTAATGAACTACAGACATATTCTTTGGTCTGCTTGTGCACACTAATCCATTTTATTTAGTTTTGCAACCAAGGAGAAAATTTTAATCATCATAGAGTGACTGCCAGTGCTCATCTGATGATACTTGTCATAGATTAGGCAAATACTAGTCTTCAGCAATATTGCTTTTCTCCTTCAGACTGGACAAAAGAATAGTCCCACCTGTTACCTTGCACAGAAGAATATCCATACAACTTAGTTCTTTATCATATAGGCAATGCATCGAAAGAGAAAAATATCCTTTTGTGACATTACTTGTCTGAGCTCTGCCACAGGAAGTATAGACTGAATTCTGAAACCACATCTACAATGGAGTCGTAATGGATTTCAAATCTGGCAAACTGGTAACAGAAGTTATATACGAAACAAAAATTTGCAGTAGCATATTAGGGTATATCTAACTAATTATGACATGGAATTCATACACTATCATGGAAGTCTGGTGACAACAGATAAGGGGAAGATTGAGATTTGAAACAGCCAGCTTGCCTTCATCAAGAGAAAATCTTGTCTAAATAACCTAGTGGCCTTCTATGATGGAACGACTACATAAGTGGAAAAGGGAAGAGGTCACAGATGTCATTTTTCTGAGTTTCTGTAAATCATTTGACACAGTCCCCCACAACATCGCTTCTCTAAACTGCATATACCCTGATTTGATGAGTGGACTGTTCAATGGATAAGGAATTGGTTAGAAAGTCACATCAAGACAGTAGTGATCAATAGATCAAACTGGACATCAGTGACAAGTGGTGTCCCTCAGGGGTCTGTATTGGGACTACTGCTACTTAATATCATCATTAGGACATGGACGAAGGGATCAAATACACCCTCAGCAAATTTGAGGATGACACCAAGCTGAGTGGTGCAGTTGAAAGTCCCAAGAGACAGGATGGCATCCAGAGGGGCCTGGACAAACTTGAGTAGTGGGCACATGGGAATCTTATGAGGTTTAATGAGACCAAGTGCAGGGTGCTACATCCGGGTCAGGACAAACCCCAGAATCAGCACAGTCTGGGGGATGAACAGATACAGAACAGCCCTGCCAAGAATGACTTGGTGATGCTGCTGGATGAGAGGCTGGACATGACCCAGCCATGGGCACTCACACCCTGAAAGCCAAACGTGTCCTGGGCTGCATCCAGAGCACTGTGGGCAGCAGGGGAGGGAGGGGATTCTGCACCTCTGCTCTGCTCTGCTCTGGTGAGACCCCACTGCAGGGCTGCATCCAGCTCTGGGGTCCCAGCACAGGAAGGACTTGGACCTGTGGGAGTGAGTCCAGAGGAGGGACACCAAGTTGATTAGAGGCATGGAACCTCTCCTATGAAGAAAGGCTGAGAGAACTGAGTTTGTTCAGCTTGGAGAAGGCTCTAGCGTGACCCTTATTGCAGCCTTTCAGTACCTAAAGGGAGCCCATAAGAAGGATAGAGAGGGACTTTTTACAATAGCTTAGTAGCGACAAAACAAGGGGGAATAGATCCAAACTGAAAGAGAGTAGGTTTACATTAGATATTAGAAAGAAATTCTTTATTGTGAAAGTGGTGAAGCACTGGAATGGGTTGCTCAGAGAAGCTGTGGGTGTCCCATTCCTGGAAGCATTCAAGGCTGGATTGGTTGGGTCTTTGAGCAATCTGGTCTAGAGGAAGGCATCCCTGTACGTGGCAGGGAGGCTGGAACTACATGACCTTTGAGGTCCCTTCCAACCAAGCCATTCTATGATGATTCTATGATGATCCTAACATATGTGTGTACCTATCCAAGTTTGTGGAACAAATATTTCTATGAAGATATATTGTCTACACTGCTTCAGAAATGCTCTGGTCTTTACTGTTGTAATACAACATGTAACTTTATATATAACTTATTTATATTTTAGCTATGCTAATTAGTTTAATGGCTGAAATAAAGTATAGGGAAAAAAGACTGAAGAAAAAAGGCAATCAGTAAAGGAAACTAAATGTGGAAATGCATAGAAATAACAGAGGAATGGGGAAAATGTGTTTTACATTGCCTTCAATTTAAAATTAAAACAATTCAAAGAGAAAAAACAAACCAAAACTACTGATGTTTTTCAGCATGCTTCCTATGAGAGCTGACTAATGTGTTTACAATTAAACAGAAATCAAATAGTGTTCTAGCTGCATTTAATTCCACAGTATATTGAGCTATGAAAAGACAAGGGATCCAAGTGTTCTTGAAAAATACTTTCTTTTTCAGTTTTGCTGCCTCAAACCTTCTTGTTGCATACACATACAAAAAAAGAAGATTTTGTTATTTAAGTGTGTATATATACACATATATGCTGATTATACAACTTTTTTGATTAACTGAATGCAGAAATAACTATTTCATGTGATTTAAAATAAAAAGATAAATGCAAACCCAAACTACAATTATAAAAGGAAGTTCCTATAACAATGCTCTAGTTCGTATATTTATGGCTTTTGATGCAATACATTATTTTACCACGGCATTTGAAGCCAAGCTATTAGCTCTTAAAAACGAGCAACGTATGTAGTGATGGACAATGGTCCTGGGAAATTCCAGTACTCCTAGAAGCAAATGGATTTCGCCAACATTGCATTAATAGTGTTATAGCCTTATGGCAAGTAGACCTGGAACCTTCTTCAGCTGCTTATGAGTGTGTTCTGCCACTAGGTAAAACCTTCATGATATTCAAAAAAATCCCACTTCTCTTCACCGTTAATTTTTAATTGATTAAGGTAGCTGGCTATATATGTATTAGTCATCCATAAAACTTGACAGAGCATTACTGAAAAACTGACAACTTTACTCCAGATTAATCAGGAAGCTTTTTATCATTGTGGAAGCATTAGGCTTTTTACCATGTTTCATGACTGCTTTAGGTGTACTTAAATCTCAACAAGATCTTGGCATAAAAACAAATGAACAGGAGAAAATCCTCAAAATTTAGCTGCATGTAGAAGAACTCAACACTAACTCTTATATCTTTTTTGGGGTTTTTTGATAGAAGTCTTGTTTATGCCCTTCACTGTACTCTTTAGTATTTCCACAACCTAGAAACAACATCACACAGAATTATTTTTGAATGTAAAATGCAGATCTTCCCTTTAAAGGTGGTCATTGATACATTTTTCTTCTCTGATTGAGACACTTGCGTAGCATATTATTTTAAATCTATTTTTAAATCTTTTCTGAAGTAGGAGTGCAATTAGTTTAAAACTGAAGAAGTAATTGTCATAAAAACAACAAACCTTTTCCCCACTCAAAATGATTTCTTGCAATCATTAACTTTGCATTAAAACAAGCAAAACCAAAGGATTTAAAGCTTTCTTACACAATTTGAGTTATTTCCTGTTCAGTTGTTTCTTATGCCATGAACAGCAATTGATTGTTGCTATGTTTTTGAGTGTGTAAAATTGGAATTAATTTCTTGAAAGGAACTGCTAGAAAATTAAGGATATGACCTTAATCTATCATCCCAACTACAGCTTGATGCAAAGAACTATATTTAAAAGAGGCTGGATCATTCAATTTCACTACAAGTCACCAATGTATAAGTATGTTTTGCCTTAAAACACTTTCTATTAATCTTTTCCCCTCCAATGTATTTGGTATATTTTTGGGTTCCGTTTTTGCTTTTTAACATTTGCTACAGATTTGTATTGTTATGAAGGAAGAGCAAAGCCAGAATGAATCAAACAACAAAGAGCAAATGATATTCTGGTTTTCTGTTACTTCCACCTATTTAAGGCATTCCAGGAGAAGCTCAGTTGTATGTTTGTAACTATGTTTGATCACGGTCTGTACTAGCAATCAAGTACAGCACAGTTTCTTTAGTTTCCCAGCTATTACAAACAACAGTTTTTTATGATAAAAATCTCTAAAAGCACACATGTTCTTGGGGCAAGGGAGATGAGGATGTGAGATGGGGAACAGGGGAAGCACAATTACAAGGACTGCACTTCTTGTTTTCTCATTCTCAATAATTCCTCCTTCCACTGCTACACTCTATACATACCAGGCAGTTCTCTCTCCTCCTCTATCAGTCGTCTAAATGGTCTTGTTCCTCCTCCAGCTTCCTTTTGTTGCCTTTACTCCCCTATCTTTTTTGCTAGCTTCCTTTTCAGAACTCAGTTGCTTTTCTCAGGGTTCTTCATTAAATCTCAAAAATTTTAAGTGTTTTCCTTTCTGCTCAATTTGCACTCAACTCCACTCCCCAATTTTCTTTTGTATTACTGTTTCCATCACCTTGTACTCATTATATTCACAAATATAATCATGATGATACACCAAAGAATCTACATACATTAAAAAGAATTTCTCATGATGCTTTAGCATGACAACTAATCATTACTACTCATCTTTAGGACTTCATTTAACTGTTCTTCTTTGGTAACCTTCCATTGTTAAACACTTTTGCCTGTTCTTAATAGCTACTTTTTTTTAAAAAAAGGATTTCTCTCTCATTCATCATGTTCTTGATTATTAATCAGGATTCCATTTTCTCCAGGTAAAACCAGAACATTTCCTAATGAACAATCTTGCAGCGTATCATTATAAATTCCCATTGCTGTATACCAAAAGACTTCCAAGTCTGCTCCTGCATCTCAATCACAATGTCTATGGCACTGTATTTCATAGTACCATAGAGTGGTTTGGTTTAGAGGGGACCTTTAAAGATCATCTAATCCAATCCCCCTGAAAAACATACCCAACAGGGGCATCTTTCACTAGATCAGGTTGCTCAAAAATGCTCCCCTTTAAGCCTGTGTTTCTTACCAGAGATAAGAACATATCTCTGTACTTATGCAGAGACTCATGTACACATCCCTTCTGTTTTCTTCCACTGACATTCACACCACTTCCTCTCTTTCAAGATGCCAACCTCAAGCATCAGCTTTGGCTTGTCCTTTCAGTTATCCTTCTATCAGTTCTCTACATTATCCCACCCTTTGCCATTTTCTGCCTATTTAATATCCTTTCTCGTAATACATCCTTTGGTGTTGTCCAGTTTTGGTTTAAATGCACCATTAGCATTACAGAGGAAATTAAAATTACTAGGCACCCTTACTGGTTCATCCAACATGAATAAACATTTCCATCTGCCACAGAGCAAATCATTTCAATCTTTGACAAAACAAAATACCCTCTGAAATCAATAGGAAACACTGAGCCAAAATTAAACAAGAGGTTTTTAATAAGTAATGTATATTGTTGCTTATACATAAAAGACTCATCACCATTCTAGTTTTAACTTGGAGTCAGGCCGGAAGAAAACATGTCATAAATTATTACAGCACACAGTCATACCACTCTACCATCTTTATATTTTGCTGTTTCCTCAAAAATCACAGGTAAATACATCTAGCCACCCAAAGCAGTAACAAGAAGATCCTGATTTCTCTTTTCAAAGCCAAATTCTAGCACAAACACTGACACCTAGGCCCTCCCTGACGTTACGTACCAGTAAATCTTAAATATACCGTAACAAAGGATCCCCTTTATATTCAAGCAGACCAGAAAAGCATTTGTCAGAGCCCTTCTGATGGTAACCGAGGAAAGGCTGGCACTGCCACTGCCACTGCAGACTGGCATTTCAAGCCAATGTTTGAACTGCCATGAATGACCGGATTACATGTTTTTATTTAAGCACGAATGACTTTGAAACAGAAAGGGAATTTCAGCAAGCTGCAGGTTGAACAAATTGATTCAGTATGATTTACTTTTCACTTTTGCTCAAGAGAGGAAGTTTAAGAAATTTACACTACACGAGTCAAAGAAATTGATGGTTTCCTACTAGCACTATATCACTGCCACAAGTTCAAGCTAAACCAATCACTTTTTAACTAGAAAGAGGCCTGAAACATGATGTTCTGATCTCAATCTGAACTTCACAAAGTTCATGGTGGTTATGTTACGATTTGGCATTTGGCTCAGGATCTTCTCCACTTTTAACACTGAAGAAATTTTTTTTTAAAGTAACAGCAGACTCTCCTCTATCAAGTTTATTAGAAATCAATGAATAAGCTCGATCCAATCTCATTTCAACATTGTAAGAAGTCTAAATAGGTGTCTTTTAGCACTGCAGTTATAATAAACCCCTCTAAGGCTCTCCGGGAGCCTAGTATGGATGTGAATTCCAATATGAATAGGATTTGAGGACATCCCTGGACAGATTTGCCTGATAATTACTAGCTCAACTGCAAACTTGAGATAGGGAAGGATTTTTAGATCAACAGCGCCTTCTAATGGATTAGTGCTGTGTTGTGATTGTTTTCTTCAGCACTGCAGTAAAAATCATTCTGTTTTCCACTTGAAATTAAAACACAAGAGGTAGCCAAAGAATTGCAGACTTTGAAAGCCTAAAGACAGAAGCTATTTCTTCTGATTCACAAACATCCAGAAATTGCATAAAGAAAGGATATTGTTCAAATGCAGAATCTGAAATGAAACGTCTTAGGACCATTTGAATTTTCTGGGGGTGAGAAAAGTAAGCTTTGGGAAGAAGAATGTTTTGCACCATCCTTTGCAATATTCATACACACAAGAGGAGTTAACAGGTTGACAGCACATGGAAACATTCTGTTTCAGGGCTTGATTTTGGTTTTCCTTCTGCTGCACTGCAGTCACTGATCTTTGCAGAGCATCCATGTGATGATGTGAAAGGATATCCTTTGTCAGGGTATATTTAAGATTTACTGGAATCTAACATCAGGGAGGGCCTAGGTGTCATAGTGTTTGTGCTAGAATTTGGTTTTGAAAAAAGAAGGGAATAAATATCTAGTAAAAAGGCTGCATAAAGATGTGCTTTCATGATCAGCTAAAGCAGTTCTGAAATGTATGATGTTGAAGGGCAGAGCAGATATAAACTGGCACACAACAGCACAAGCAATAGAACCAAGACACGTGCACATACAAAAAAAAAAATTTAAAAAAATCTGTAAAAACCGAAAGTGATGGGGGAGGGGAGTAGTCTTAGAATATCTGAATCATATAATCTGCACTCCGAAAATGCAGAAAAGAGCAATCAAGAAGCCTTCAAGAGTAAATGGCTCTGCTTTGTATCAATATACACTCAGAAAAACTGACTCAGCACAGTGGGCAAAGCTGGGAGTGCCCCATATCAACAAGGGAAGTTCAAACTCAAGGCAAGAAAGATGCTCTCAACAGTTATTTTCAAGTGGAGTAAGAATGAAAGAAAAAAGCAAAAATGTGATGCCTGGCACTGCAACTCTCAAGAGGGACATAGCTAATTTCAAATGACCTATCACTCTGGAGGAGAAATTCCTCCACTAGTGTGGATATCTTTGCTCCTCAATCAAAAAGTTCAGAAGATCCACAAGCACCACTCAAAAAATATTCAGGGACATAAGATTTAAATAGCATAAGGTCTAAAAGGAAAAGTGGCTTGTTAAAAATGAACATCCACAAAAAGAAGATTTGCATGAATGAGAATGCTTTCCATGGACCCTATCTGATAAAATACCTGGAAATGCCATAACATAAGAGTAACATTGAGCACGCTCATAGTGTGACAACTATAAAGTCAGTCAACTTCATTCTTTCTAAATGCAAGAGCACCTCAGTGAAATACAAGGTCTCAGAAAGGAGGGGTGGTGTTTGCATCTTGGTTTTGTTCCTCCTTAAAGATGAGCTGTGAACTTAAATAAACATGCTAACTGACAGGTCACCTGTTCATTAAAATAATCAGGCCTGAAGATTTCAGTATATAGAAAGAGTACTGTGCTCAGCTATGAAGACTAATTTTTCTCCTTGATGCTAATTCAGCAAAACATATTCTGTGGGCTTAAATTCAAATGACACTTTTGGTATCATATTACACTTTTGGTATCATATTACATATCTAAATAATTAATGGAGTTTTGTTATAATTACAGAACATCATAAATCCATAAACTGTATCATGTTTGTGGTGGGTTGATCCTGGATGGATGTTAGATGCCCACCAAAGCTGATCTATTACTTCCCCCCTCCCTCAGCTGGACAGGGGAGAGAAAAATATAACAGAAGTATTGAGGGACGAGGTAAGGACAGGGTGAGATCACTCGCCAGTTACTGTCACGGGAAAAGCAGACTCAACTTGGGCAAATCAGTTTAATCTTTATTTTATATTACCGATCCAACCAGAATGGGATAATGAGAAATAAACTGAAATTTTAAAATAGCTTTTCCTCATCTCTCCCTTTTTCCTGGTCTTAACTTGGCCTCTGATTTTCTCTACCTCCTCCTCACTCAGCACCTTAGGGGGATGGGGAATGCGGGGTTGTAGTCAGTTCATCACACTTTGTCTCTGCCGGTCCTCCCTCTTCAGGTCTGCCACGCAAACCCATTTACAACATTCTTGATTAGTTGGCTGTTGACTGACCTCAAAGAATGTACCTAACAAGTAAAACTTCCTTGAAGTACAGTAAATAGAATGAAAAACAGGTCTTTCTCAGTCTCTAATTTCCTGCCATACCTGGGAAAGAATTGTAAGATTTAATATCAAGCGTTAGGTGGACCCTCAATAATTTCACAGAGGATAACAGGAGAGGAAGTGAGATCAGCTCCAAGAGAGACCATTCACATTTGAGACAGGGATTTGCTTGTACACAACCTTGAAAGAAACAGAACAAGGCAAGTATGTGAAAAAACCTCCCCCAGTGCCATCCCAGGTTCCAGCTAGTTGTGGGTAATCAATGGCCTCAAAAAGAAATAGCACCTGCTATTTATTGTCCTGCAATAGATTTCTCTTCCACTAATTCACACAATTATTCACTGAACCCAACTATCCCCATTTATTCCCTGCCTACAGCACCCTAAAGAGTTCCACTTTATATTATCATATAGTCATGCCCAAAACGAAACTAAAAGCCCTACATTTTGGAAATTGAAAAGATAGGCTTGCTTCACATTTTTTAATACCAGATTTGTTTAAAATATTACAGTGCACAACAGAATCTGGCCAGTCTCTATTCTTGGAAACAAAAAGATCATTTCTGAACATTTCTCTGAAGTATCAGTTAAATACCACAATGTGTTTCTGTACAGCACACTTTCCAGGGCACTGTATTATAAAACACTGAAACCAGTGCACAAAACAAGCCTTCTGATTAAGCTGAGTGCTTATGGCCCACATTTTAAGAGTGAATTAATCCCAGCCCTGACACTAACATGTTTTGACACTCAGAGCTTTTCACTTCACCTCACTATATATTCACTTTTTTCTATTGTACAACAGACATAATGATTCTTTGCCTGCTTTGTGAAGCCTTCTGAGAATTGCAGCAATAAAGTACTACATATAAAGAGATATGCATTTATATTGAAATGCACCTATTCACAGAGCCATCAATTTCCAACTCACTAGTTAAACTATTTTTATAAGCTTTCATTCACAAAAAAGCACATGAAAAATTTACCTGCTCATTTTTGCAGATCCATACAGTACTCCCCTGAAGTAGAATAAAGATTTTGGTTTTGTATCCTTTCAGCTCAAGATATCCGCTTTTCTCAGGGGTGGCAGAAGTTCGAGACTGAGCGTTATTATCAGACTGCAATTTCAAGGCATTGAGCATTGTATTAACCCAGTCATTTCTTTCTTCTAAACAAGAAAATAAAATTGTTCAAAGACAGTTAGTTAAGCAGCAGCTTAATTCTTCTACACATTGGTTTTCCCAATATTGTTGCTACACTGGTTGATGGTACAGCTATGCCAAATAAGAGAGAACATCCAGGCTGAGGAGAAGTGTAAACAAAAATAATGAGAATCTGTATTAGTGGAGGTCTTAGAAGGACAGCTATCCAATTAACTCCCAACAATCAACACACCAATCCAAACAAAGTGATGGATCAAAATTCTTAAAATCATGACTGCTAGTTCTGAGAGACTTTGTTCCAGACAGCTTAAAGACTGAGGTGGCATGTTCACCTTCTGGAAGCCAGATCAATGGGAAAGAATCATAGCAGTTTTGTAAGCAGAAACCAAGGAGCCTAAATATCATCTGTCACTGAAAAGGCAAACCATCACCAGCGGTATTCCATACTTTGCCATGCTTTTAAGAAAAAAAAATTGGTAGCTTACAATCTATTTCGTTAAGGTGTGGTGGCTAAGCTTGATATTGTCAAGGGTACTGAGTAATTAAGAAAATGCGTGTTTGAGCATCTTTGCATGCATTATTAATGTAACATCTTACAAATACATGAACACAAGGAGGTGAAGTAATGAATTTTTGCTCAGTCTCATTCACTATGTTCAGACATTTCACCGGACTAAGATCAATATACTTTAATGCTGAGTAGTCCGAATGAATTAGGTTTGCCTTTTGCAATTGGAATATCATGAATATTTCAACCATTTGCTCTGAAAGTGCCAGATCACAAAATATATTGGGGGGAGGAGGCAGGAGTGGGGGAGGGAGGGATTGGAAGTTCTAGACACAATGTTCATAAAGCTGGCAAAATTAGCGTGGAAGACTCCAGGGAGCACCACTGAAATAATAATATGCTTATTTCATAAATGGCATGTGTGCAACATGAAGGAACAAATACACAAATTTAGGTATCATAAAATATTTTGCAGAAAAGGAAGACAGCAGCCTGACAGATTAGCACAGGGAAAGTGATCCAACTGATCCTGTAAAAAATTTTGCTTTAAAATACATATATGCTGTCTTGAAATACTCCAGTAATCTTTTGAAAGTACTTTAGTATAGCTGAGGGCATCAAATTACTCTAGAAGTGGCTTTTTTCAATGATATTTCACTCTGGTGAAACAAAATCTCACTGCATCTGAGCAAGTTATGCTCTAATCCACTGCTACCCCTTGTTTGGTTATTTATTTTGCCCCCAAAAGCCCTTAAACTTTCCAAACCATTATATACAGTGCTTTTGCCTCTAGATATTTAAACCCATCCAAAAGTAATGCATTTCTGATATCTCAAAATACATATAAAAGTCTCCATTTCAAAATCTTTCAAAGAAGTTAAGTACCCTTTGAATAGTCTCAGAACAATTCCCAACCACAAATCCACAGAAATAATAGTATCAAGTAACAGTTTTGTTTTTTGCACATAACAGAAATCAAGCAGGGTTATTTACATACTTTGCTGGGAATACATCATCCAGTTCTGGATACAGTAATGGCCAAATTCCTTATACAATGAGCATTTCTAACCTTAAGTGAACAGCTTTACAGACAGGTTACTATGTCCAAAGATGGTTATATACTATATGAAAATGGAATTTCATGTATAACAAGTGGTTGCTCTGAATATATTTTATAAGTCAGTATAAGTTTTTAACATTTTTATAGTATCCAAGGCAAAGGTCCACAAAACAAATTGCAGCCCTCCAAAACGTATTGCACTAAGATGGTCATGTTCCAGTTTATGAAAAAAAATTAAAATAAATTTGGAAAAGAAATGCAAAAGTAATAAAGAAATACATACTTTTAAACTCAGCTAAGAGCATAAAAATGACTGAAATTATTTGAGCCAAACCTGATAAGAAGGATTTGTTCACTGATGCTGCAGTCCTGTTACAGCCTGCAGCAAATGTTTACAACCAACTATAACCCATAAAAATGGGATTTGGTAATGGAAATGCTGAGAGACCCTTAGCTATAATGGCTCTGGCATGTATTGCTGTAAATACATATTGCACAACTCTTTTTTCCTAGGCATTCTTTTATGCTTGATTATTTCCATAAATAAATCAAACATGTATTGATATTGATTTCTACATATTACATACTGATTCTACATATTACAGCTGTAGGTTGATAAAGTGTTCAATTAGAAGGCATACTAACTTCCTTGCTACAATTTACACTTGTAATCTCTATCAATACCTGGCTGAAAATACCGTATAGGACAGAAAACCTCGGATTTCCTTTGATCACAGCATCACATCCCAGGCATCGCTCATTGTCTCTTTGTCAATTTTTTATCAAGTGGTGACTCAGATGTCTGACAGAACACAGGCTGTAAGAGCTGCTAGTGAGATTTGAAAAATGTTCAGACAAATTAATTTCGGGAAGGATAAGGGAGGAGGCAGAAGAGTTGGGAAAACAGACTTCTCATTTTGATATTTGAAAAAGCCATTGCCCAACAATTTCCATTGTTCTTATAAAGTTTAGGAGCTTAAACCAACTGGATTCCAGAAATATTTCTCATAATATAACACGCTATATTTCACAAACAGAATTTATCAACAGTGATTATATAGCTTTTTGGCAATTTTCAGAAACACACATCTTCTACTTACCTTCCTTATCCACACGGAAAACAAAAGTCCTATGGGATGTGACAACTTCAAACTTATTCTCCCCGTGAACTCTTACTGTTGCTATTGCAGAGAGCAGTATTATTCCTTTTGAGAACACTTCCTGTATAAAAAAGGCAGTAAAAATATTTAATTCTCATGGAATTTTAAATTCCTCTGATGTAATACTACTTGTATTTACGCATGTTCAGAAAGTTCACCATGCTTAACATAACTGAATAAGTGAGCTCCTTCACTACTTACCTACCACCAACTTCACTGTTGTGGATATATGCACATCTACTACCTTCTAAAATAGAATAAAATCCCATGATGAGAGAGATTGTGCATATATGAGATGCAACTTCATAAATTATCTCATTGCATGAATACTGCAAAACATCACATTTTAATTTACAGTTTTATGGCAAAGTAAATTACAGTTCTGCTGTTCCTCCACACTGTGTCACTTCAGTGAGTACCTAATAAGAAAAGTAAACTCACTGATTTTATCCCTAAGTTTGAACAAAAGAAGGGCATCACACTGGAAAAGTACACTGTCTTGTCAGTGCTAACAAGAATGCTCTAACTGGGATCAGGTATGTGCTTTTCTGCTATATATGTGTGCTGGTTTTGGCTGGGATACAGTTAATACCCTTCCTAGTAGTTAGTATGGGGCTATGTTTGGTGATAGAAATAGGGCTCACAACACAGGGATGCTTCAGCCATTGCTGAGCAGAGCTGACAGAGTCAAAACCTTTTCTGCTCCTCACACCACCCCATCCCCGAGGAGGCTGAGGGTGCACAAAAGATGGGAGATGATACAGCCTGGAGAGCTGATGCCAGCAGACCTGAGGCATGCCACAGGGCATCATTCTCAGTATATAAAGCTGGAGAATGTTCACAGTAATGGAGTTTGTGTTCTCAAGTAACCATTAAGCAGAATAGTCCTGCTCTCCTGGGGATGGCCAAACTCTGCCTACCCATGAGAAGTGGTGGATGAATTCCTTGGTATGGTTGCTCACAGCTTGTGCTTTACTTCCTAAAGGGTCTCCATCTCAACCCACAAGTTCTCACGTTTATTCTGATTCTCTCTCCATCCTGACTGGGGGAAGAGTGAGTGGGTATGGGGCGTGGTTGCTGGCTGAGGTTAAATCACAATAATTGTGCTGCTGGGGTCAGCACAAATCTTCCCAATACTTTTAGATTTCCAACTAGGTATTAGGACAGCTGAATGGAATACAAATGCAATATAGGAAAAAGGAACTGTTACAAGTACTTCCTTCAAGTAGTTTAATTTTAATCTAATTAATCAAATGAACAAAAGGTTTGGGGGTGAGGGTTGGCAGGAAGGAAAGCTGAAGCAGATGTGCACTTCAGAAATACATCTGCATTATTTCTGAATTCCAGGGTTAACGCTGCTCTTGTCTCCACTATGCTGTCATCAATTCATCTTCTGACCAAGACAACTCAGATACACTCGTAAAATTTATGCTTCAGATGCAGTAATAGTCCAAGAGTCAGCTCCCTATATAGAAACTATGCTGTAATAACTTCCCTCCCAAAGTATAAATTATTATAACAGACTTCATACAAGCACTCAAAGAACATTGTGAATGTGAAGCAGGAAGGATACACTGGATCATTTTTTGTTTACCAAGTTTAATATGCTAATGTTGTTTCACTTTGAGGTACATGTCTGTGAAGGTAGTTTAGCAGATAAATAAATAAAAATATTGAAATAGAGCAGATGCAAGCATATTATTGTAGTTACACACAAGGAATAGTCAGAATGACCATAGAATTGCATAGCTGTTTCCATTATGGCTATATTTGTTAAAAGAGTGATTTTAACATATTTTTAATGAGGTTGGATACTAAGTTAACTACTGATCCTTCTATGGTAAAACAAAATTTTTACATATACTGTTTCTGTAGGTGTTCAGTTATAAATATGTTATGGTGTTTGCAGGCATCTACTGGCTGAATTTGGTACTACCATGAGAGAATAAAAGACTGCTGGAACTTACAACTATTTTATTTCATTTGCTAAAAAAAAGTCAATTTCCTTTTAAGCTGAGCATAGTTTTGCTTTGCTATTTAAACAATCATCCATCATCCTTTTTAAAGCTTTGTTCTCCAAGGCATACATATTTTCAAATACAGTTTAAACCATAATAATCAATCTATCTTTCTTGTGCAGCAGCTTTTCTTTCATGCACAAAAATGCCTGTTAAAAAGCTCTTGTAGATCAAGATACAATATCTCTCTTTGAAATACTCCAGATTAGAAATAAATGAATTATTTAAGAACATAGAAAACAAACACAGCCAAGAACTTCACAGCTATTTATTCTGTTGCTGAGTGGTGTAAACTAGTTTGAGAGCTGCTAAGAATTCTCTGACAAAAAAGTTCTAGCAGGGAAAGCAAAATGTTTGGGTGGGTTCTTTCATATCAGCTGGTTCGACATAAACTTTTATTTTCAAATAGAGCCCCATGTCACACGGTTGTGATTCAGAGATGAGCCAAAGGACCCTGGAAAATACTATTTTGGAATACTTTAGTTTTACTTCCACAACAGATTAGGTATGACCTATTTCAAGAATGACAGTGATTCACCTGTTTTGGACTGAATTTTGGTCTTTGTAATGTTCACTTGTACAGTGGCACAACAATATTGAAGTTCTCCACCTGAAGAGTAAAATCTTTTTCCTAAATCACTGATATATGCTGTTTTAAATAAAAACTTTCAACACAACCAGCAGTTTCCGCTTTACTATGAAGTGCATGGTAAAATACCAGAGTTCTGCCAAAAGTAGTATGAAATTTGAAAACAAAAGTTGTGCATATAGCTGGGTAGCTGAAAAAAATTCTGCAATTCTATCTTCCCCTCTTCAGTTAACCATCCTCTCTGTTGAGACAAAGCCACGTGGGATGTTGCTCTGATTACATCAGCTTTCTCAGGACCAGGAACACAGAAGAAATGAGAGCAACACAGATTCAACCCAAAACCTTCCCTAGGTCAGATGCTGTTTGTTAAAACCTGAATCTTTTCTTCACGTATGCAGACACAAAGTACAGAGATCTCCATTATGTAGAAGTTGATACACAACTAGAACAAGGTTAGAGAAATAGTTATAAAACTGGTGTTTAACTCATTCAAAGAAGCATTCATATTTGCATTTTCAGGAATAACGTCCTCTGTATCTTCCCTCTATAGTCTCCGGTTATTTCACTCTTCATTAGCCATGTAGTACACTTCCCCTTCTTGAGAACCTCACTCCTCTCTAGTTCCTAATCTGAATGACAAATAGAGCTATTTAATATTGGTAGTGTTTCTGAGTAAAATAAACAGTTCCATTCCACTGAGTCTAACCTTCTCTGCTTCTAATAAGAAGAAAAATATCAAGTATGGATTAGTTTCCTCCTGAGAACTACTTTTAATTGATACACGAAACCAAAAGTATAATTTCTTTATTACATGCTTGTCCGTGTAGGAATGTCCGAAGACAAACACAGATTAAAATAGACAAAACCTGCCATTAAGTTCTAAAATTAAAACAGCAACTTCCCCACTTAAATATATAAATGGCCAGCTATGTAGCTAGGAAGGGGAACATGCAAGGCCTTGCAAGGAGCTCAAGCTGCACACAGGTCTTGATGGGTCTGCAAATATTTATTTATAATGTCAAGATGACAACACACAAGCAACAGCAGGAAATTGTGGATATCCATCTCGCATGAAATATGAACACCATAGGTGAAGAGACAGTGATCCAGCAGAGACCACTGCACCAAACCCACAGGGCTCTAAGAAACTGTTTTCTGCCTATCTGCAAGCTAATTTGAGTTTCACCAAATTCTCAGTCCCCAGAATTTGGTTCAGGCCTTGCAGTTCTCAGATATAACATTTATTCATGTATGTGACTCACTCACCAAGTTAACGAGTCAGACGCCCAGATTTGGTTAAACTGTACAAGAAGCATCTCCTTCAATACCCAGGGAGGCTTGGACTCAGATTCCAGGATAAGTGAGACAGAGGCTTCTACACAAGTGTTTGCCAAGCTGCTCACAAGCTAATCTATCACAGACCTTTTCAGTAGAGGATGAAGAGTTGGTAGCTTCCTATGCATCATGTGACACACTAAAAATTCATTTCAGCAGAAGGGAAGACTTGAATCTCTTATGACAAACAGATGCATAGCATGCTATTTTAGCACAATTGACCTCCAAGTAACATTTTCAGTGACTTTCAAAAAGAAGGGGGGGGGGAAGAAATTCCCATTGCAAATACAAGACTTTAAATTCTTTTTTAGCATTTCTGTCCCTAATTATGCTACAGAGAGTGTTAAGCAAATCTCATTCCTGTATTTTTTCAAGTCTTAATGATTAACCCTGCTTTTTTGCTCCTCTGAAGTCATGGGATCAATACTGCAAAAGGGTATCATTTTTTGTCACTGCAATCCAAACATTACTCTCCTTATTCTATTGTTCCCTACACCTACAAAATCATGTCTTCTACTGTAAGTGAAGGAAAGTAAACAAGTAAAAACTGATTGTTTCAAGTTTGTAATCAACAGGCACAAATATCAATGTACATAATTTTTGAGCTTCTTCTTAGCTCCCCAGCCCCTCAGAAAATAGTCTCATCCTATTTCAGATTTTAAATCCCCACCCCATCACAAGGCATCTATAGGTCTCTTGCCACCAATCAGCACACTGTTTCAGAACTTTTACCTGACAGTGTATTTCCTTCCTAATGTAATATGCATCTTCAACAGGAAATGGTTTTCTGCATTTAAAACAACACATATGCATGTAGAAGGGAACCTCAACTTCCCTTAACATGCATACTGTACTATCATTTATCGCTTTTAAGTCTAAGAAGGTCTTCACTACTTCCAAGAGGAAAAATTAATTAGTAAACCACAGAGCAATAGAAAAAGAATTTTGTAATGCTCTGAAGGGTAATTATATGGAATTACAAGAGAATTACAAGGCATATACACGTTGTTGAAAACCATGATTTACAAATGCATTTTTGTATCACATATACGAAGCGAACTACTTTAATCAAAGCAGCTCATGAGTCTGGAAATGTTTCAGCAAGATTCAATCCTCAGGTACAGGAACAAAAACAGCCATATACATTGTTGTACTGTGATGTTTTTGGACATTTCCATTCAAACCTAACCTAGTTCCATGACATGCAATTATTCACAGAAGACAAACAGGAAAAATACATTTTTTCATCAGTCAACAAGCATATAGGTTTGGGTTGTTTTCTTTTTTTTTTTTCAAATAGTCTTCCAAGCTACTTTTAATTTCTCTCTCACAATCTCCAGCATGCTAAGTTCCCATGACAAGACACTTTGCAAACACCATCAAAATAACACCTCTCAAAAGTGTTTATCATGATCCTGTTCTGAAGACAGCAGCAGTGTCAGGCTCTAAGTAAAGTAAAAAAAATATCTGATGATATCTACCTGGAAATGTGAGCAATACAAGCCCTTCTAGGAAACAAAAGGATGAACAATCCATGAAGACAAGGACACCTTAAAATACTTAATTACATCTCACCCTAGTAATTTAGAATTGAAAATTAAGTAAAAATGAACATTCATTTATAATTATTCAATAATTTCCTTATAGTACCTTGTGTAGTACACAAACGAATTTTGTTCCAAACATGACAAAACATGCCCCTTACCTTTTCATTGTTGTAATAAGAAATGCTGTCTCCATCAAATTTAACCCAGCGCTTCTGAAACATGCATTTGCTGTGAATCAAAAATTAACACAATTAATACACAGCTAACTTTGGTTTTAAGAATGTCTCAATCACAAATTACAGAAAGGTCAAATCTTGTTAAACTTTCTGTTCAAATGAATATTCTGAACATAGAGCATAACTTTAAGTGCTACAAGCTCTATTAAGATACTTTCCAAAAAGGAAAGCTGAGAACCTCAAACGACCTTCTCACTGTCATGCTTATGACAAGGCTATCTCTGTTTACAGGCTGTGGTACCTGCAGTCATTCAGCACCAACACATCTCCACAAGTTTCTGTTTTCTGGCCAATGAATTGAAAGCACCACACCACATCTCCCAACAAGTACAACATGAAATATAATTTTCAATGTGTGTTATCAGCTGGACATCATTAATGAGAAACTTTCAGTGTGCCATTAACTCACACTCTATAAAGATCTAAAAATATATTTCTACATGAACCTGAAGTAGTCCATTACACTCATTAAAAATGTTGACAGCTTGTTAGTTATCATCTATAAATGTCTCAGTTCTAAAATCTATTAAACAAGTTAATTAAGCAAGAACAAGATCCCACTAATATCTTTTCCCAATATTATTTCCTTTCCTTTTAAATGAGTGCTCTGCTTTAGGATTAGTAGACTGTGATAGCTTATCAAAACTTAAATCAAATAGCAGCTCCGGCTTAATTAACTTGTATTATATGGCTACAATAAATCATCATTCTTCATAACCTGGAATAGCCAATGTACCATCTATTTTGCATTAAAATGTAAAAATAAACTTCAAAATTATACAGGGACAAGTGAACCTAAGTACCACATACAATGTGAGCAAACTGAATGGCTGTACAATTTATAGCGAATTAACTAAAAAAAAAGAGAAGCCCTACTTTATTGCATGATTTGTAGCAACTTAAGAAAACAGTATATATTCTTTTCCCCAAGGACTCACAAACAGCCCAGTGTAAATTGGAGATTTATAAAAAGAATGGGAGGTGTAGAACAGAATGAAATATTCTGTTGATGAGAGGTGAAATAAAGTACGACAGCACTTCAATAGTTTGAAAAAAAAATTCTTTTTCTAACTTGGTTGGTTTTTTTTTCATTTTTCAGATGTTTGAGAAAGGGTATTGTAAAAAAAAGAAACAAAAATGTATCATTCACTGAACTGCCCTTGAGAAGAAGTCCTTGAAATGTAGCAGTAGAGTGTCACTGGGTCAAGGCTAATGACTATGCAACTATTCTACTCAGTACTAACCACTACTAATTTTGTGGTTAACTCATTATCTTTTCCAAATAATATATTCTTACATGGCACTTTCTTTAAGTTTTCATAGCTTGTTCTCAACTCTATCCCTTCAAACAGAGCAAGACAAGCCAGCTGGAATCAAGAACTATACTTTTCATCACTGTGCTAGCTAACTGCCAAAAGTGTTGCTTAAAAAAAAAATCATGTAAGTAAAATAAAACAAAAATTACAATTAACTGCAGCTCTCCAAGAAGTCAGTACCCTAATAATTCTGGGAAAAAAAAAAAAAAAAAAAAAAAGGAAGAAAAAAAAAGAAAAAAATGTGGAAATACTCTGTCTATAATTACTGTTTGAATCTTTCGAAAAGAGGAACAATGGCAGTTCACAAATGTGGATGAAACTTCCAAAACAATTTAAAATAGAAAGAAAAGAGTTTTGAGCACATTGAAATTCTACAACAGTAAAAGAGTTTTATTAAGCCTATTATTCCATCTTGTTAATTACTTCCAACAATGTATCACTGTATCAACACAAAACCAAAACAAAAAAAAAGATGTAATGTCAAATCAGATTCCCTAGAAAGGAACAAGAAAAAAAAAATGGAAATTGCTCTACAACAGAGCTGCTTCCATTGAGTTCAAATCAGATTATATTCTACAACAATTTAATTACATAAATTTCTCACAAAAAAACCACAAATTATATACTGAATTATGTTGCTGATGATTATTATGGCAACAAATAATCAAAGGAAAGGTCAAATGCTTTAATACCTTTCAGCACAGCTGGATATACAGTCCTAAGAACAAAGAACACAGATCTACTAAGGTCTGAATAGAAGTGCAGTAGATGTATTATAGCACTACCAGGTACAACAGCTTTAATTTCTAGATGTCAAGGCCCAGTGAAAATCAGAATCATTTAAAAAGTAAAATTGTGTCACTTTCAATACAAAACTGAATTCATAGAATTCGTAAGAACATAAGTCATAAGAAAAAAGAGAAACTGAAAACTACAATTTAAAAGACGGAAGTTAGAAGAATTTCATCAGAGTTTGCAAGTATTTATAATGGAAGATCTGTTAATGAAGCATTCTTTAGCGAAAAGCAATTTAATGACAGCTGGAGTTTAAAATCAGTTAAAATAAACCAAAAAATTTATAACAAATGAAATATAAGATCTTTATTGTTATAGCTGTTGCCATTTAACTTCCAAACGTGACAGAGAGAATTCATTTTCTATTGTGGTCCCTTCTCTTCATTATTTGGAATCTTAAGACTTGAGCTCAGATTTCTCCCATCAAATTTTAGGCACAAAAATAAATTAAACTAGGAGGACTTCACCCCAGGTGAATTCTAAACTCAAAGCTTAAGTAACACAAACATAAAGCAACAGGGCTTCCAGTCACACTAATTATTAAATTATAATCCATGGCCAAATTAGTAGTTTTCAGAATCACAGTTTGTTTTCACTTACTTTGTGGTCCACAAGAAACCAGAAAAAATGTAGCAACTGGAAATACTGGTGCAAATTCATGCTGTATTTTTCCACTATAGCTCATGAGTTGTGATCAACAATTTTAAGAAAAATATTTTTCCTGATTGCATCTCCTAAAGAAACTTTAGGATAGGCAACATCACTAAAACCTTTTAATTTCACAAAAGCTTGGTGGTCTTTCAATGAAAACAATTCCCTCACCACTTCCACAACAAATATTAACCAGTGACTAAATACAAACTTAATATCTCTCATGCAAACATACACTGCCACAATTACACAATAAGACTTGCAAATACCATACCCTTGAGGGGACAATTTATCCAGCCATCCTGCTTTAACCTTCTTTACTGATGGTCCATAAAAGCAAGCATATGGTGCTATTGATTCATTTCCAATCAAAGTTTGATCTCCACCAAGCTGACAAGAATTCATTTGTTCACTGGCCAAACGATCAGAATCTCCACTTTGTATCACACTGCAAGATGCCGAGTTTGTTTTGGTTTTATTTTTCATTTTCTTTAAAGACAAAGAATGTTGTTCCACAACAGAATATACAGATTCACTTTCAGATTCTTCTGGTGTTAATGATGGGTCTTCCTGAGACAAGGATTCATTTTTTGCAAATTCTTTTGTCTTCTCTTTCTGATTATTAAAGTAACTGGAAAGAAAAATGAATTTTACTCTTAAAATGTATTACTGCAATGCACAAATACATAAAATTAGTAAATCGAACAAATGCAGGTAAGGTATATTATAAGTATGTTTATAACTTGTATAATCACAATGATAACCACAACCTATCTTATAACTATGGCCATCCTGAATCCTACCTTCTCCATTCAACAGGAATAGTACCAAGATAACACTCCTTTGGAAGCCTGAACAGAAATTTAAAATTAAATTCTCCTTCCTCAGAAAACTAGCTTTGCTCTTTTGAATACTTTTGATGACTTGCACTTTCACCTCGCTCTTCTCTCTCCCACCTCAACAGGAGCCTGGTGCAGACTGGAAAACTAAGCACATTAGCTCTCACTTCATCAAGCCACTGGCCACTGCCTCATGACAGGAGTGGTGAATGTGTTTTAGTTTCGTGCTTGTTTGGATGGGGTTTTTTTCACTAATGACGAAGTAAATTATGAGAGCACCAGACACAGTTAGCTGTGAGACACATAAAAATGAAACTTGGTCTTCCTTATTCTGACTGGAGAAAACAAGGACACTCTCCAAATCCACAAGAGATTCTGAAACCTGGTTTAAACAGTCTCAGAACAGCCACAGTGCCCAGATTTGCCTCATATAGGATGGGGTAAAACCTCAAAAAGAAGAAAAAAATATAGTCATGGTTGTGCCCTCAGAGCTAGAGATCCACTTGTGACATCAGTAAATAACATTTTCTTCTTTACACTTTGTGTTTCTCAGTAATTCTTATTTAATACCTTAGATTCTTAGAAGAATATTCTTCATTTGTTCCTAAATCCAATTTATTTTCACAAGCCAGGAATTCATTTCCATGAAGTTCCTAGAAAAGAAATATATTGTAACTAATACTTGTACTGAAGGAGTAAGTGATCATTTAAATTACTGTAGATATAAATCAGACACAAACAGCCTAACTAGCAAAGTTGTGCTTTCCCACATTTTCAAACATGCACTTGAAAGCTGATTTTTGTATTCTAAGAAATGTTACTTTGAACATGTAAGCATGGTCCAAAACTCCTCATACAAACAAATCAGATAAAGAAATTTGGTGCATAGAAATACCACTGCTCTGATTTTTCTCGAGGCACCACTGACATCCTGGTTTTGGCAGGGACAGAGTTAATTTTCTTCCCATTAGCTGGTACAGGGCTATGCTTTGCATTTGAGAATGAAAATAATGTTGATAACACACTGATGTTGCTGGGTACAGCTTACTCTAAGTCAAGGACTTTTTAGTTTCCCATGCTCTGCCAGCAAGCACATGCACAGGAAGCCAGGAGGGAGCATGGCCAGGACAGCTGACTCAAACTGGCCAAAGGGATGCTCCATACCACAGAGCATCATGCTTTCTCCTTCCCACTAGGATTACTATCAGCATTAGTATTATTATAATATGTTGCTCTGTTGTAATTATTGAACTATTCTTGTTCCACCATCTAAGAGGTTATTTATTTACCAGTTCTCACTGCAGTAAGAGCGAGCAAGCAGCTGTGTTCTAGTTACCAGCTGGGGTTAAACCACTACAACTGAGTATGTTTTTAAGTTCAAGAGCCACATGTTATATGCAGTTTAAGTATAATTTATAATTTGCCACTGCTAACCTATGTTTCATAACAGTATTTCTTCTTTGAATAAATGTACAGCCTTCATAAAACACTGAAGACAAATAATGGCAAATTCAAAATCCCAAAGCAACACTGAACTCAGCCATACTGAATATAGCTCGTTGGGTTTGGGGGTTTCTTTGCCAAGATCTTCTTAAAAGGCTCATCTATTAACTTTTGCTTAGAAATCTTTACCACAAACTGCTTGAAGTGTACTAAATCTCAAGGTTAACACTGCTTGTGAACATTATATTTCACACTTCCTAAACTTAATCTGACAATCGTATTGCACTACTAAGCTTTTCAATATGTCTTTCTTCCTTTAAAAAAACTAAAATTAACATCTTCGTGCTTTCTGACAGATGTGTTTTAATTAACTCATTTAAGCTTTTATGTGTACATAACGAAGCTGAACAATGGCAGAAACAAAGTGGATAAGCTTTCACAACATTGCCACTTGTTTTCTGAGTAGCGGCATCTAATCTTTTACTTGAGGACTGTACCTTGGCAACGTGGAAAGGAAAGACTGAAAAAAAGGACTTAGTTCAAAGCAGAGGAAGTGTGCAGCAAAAATACAGAAATCACAGTCTGAGGCGAGGATATATCTAGGTGAACTGTCTTCCTCTGCCAACCAGACCCATTATAAAAATTAAAAACCCACCAAAACCTAACCACCCACACATCACAGTACGATGCTGTAGCACCAAGGGCTGAAAAAAAATTTAAAAAAAACAAACAAAAAAAAAATTTTTTTTTTAAAAATCAATAAATAAAAAACCACTCCCCTACACATCAATACAACTAACAACCAAACCCAATAAAAAACTAAGCAAAAAATAACAATATACCTTGTAAACAAATTACATAGAAAACTCAAAAGCAATCTATCCACTGCTTATCAAATACTTGCACTGCCTGCAGTCTCCCAAAAGAAGGGCAAAGACCATACCTCTGCACAATAGTCTAGAGGCAAATATCACAGTGCATGAAACATCCTCAGAGTAAAAATAGTCAGTACCCTTTATCTTCATTTGTTTATCAGGATACACTTGCAAACCATACTCGCTGAAGCTACATGGTAGTACCTCTTCCTGCCTGTCACAAACTACTACAATAACAGTTTGATGTCCTGCTCGTGCTCACTCTATAATCTTCAGTACTTGAGCAAGTGAACTCAGAGAGACAGATAACTTCCAAGCAATAACTAAGAAATGCATTTCTATTGTCAGTAGAATTTAAAATGTAAAAGTCCACAAAGGAAGACAGGTTGTGGGTAAAGAAAGTTAGATTTGTTCACAAAAATCTACTTCAAACAAATTAAAACCCATACATTTGCATTGTCCCGTTTACAGAAATACCCTGAAAGATGCTCAGGCTCAATACAAGACAAAATTCACATCTCTGGCAATACCTCCTGAGGTATTATGCAAAGATAGCAGCATTTTCTCATGCAGACAACTTTACAGAGAGAAGCATTTCTTCTATATAGTTACTGTTCTTATGCACAGGAAGCACGTATTGTTAAGGAAGAAATATGGTTTCTAGATGCTGGACAGATGAAACTTCCTATTCTCAGGCCTGTATAAAAACCCTCTACCTTTAATCAGGAAGTTATTCAGACACACTTATGGTTTTAGCTTTTTCTGACAAGTAGTCTTTCACATTTCAACAGCAAGACAGGAAGCTTGAAAGCTAAAACACAGCTTGCATGAAGATATGAGGACTGAGCCTACATTAAATGAAGATACAACAGCATTGAGAAGAGGCATCTTCCTCAGGAGATACCACCTAAGTCTCCTATAAAAGGTAATGTCACACAGTTCTCAGGTTGATTCTTGAATCATGGTCTGGCACTAAAACTTTGTAATGAATGGGTCCATGAAGATAAAGTCCTCCTTTTAAAATATTAAGGCTTCTCATGCTATATTGGTAAGACTTGCAATGCAGCCAGCCTTCCACAGCATGCCAATGCTCAGAAGCTCACACAATTTACCAAGCTCAAATTGCTTGTTTAATTTAGTCCATCTACAGCAAGAAATAAAGCCAATATTTCACTCATGAGGCCTAAACTCATTAGAAGTCAGTCTTCCTCTGAAGGAATTCTAATATACTTGACTCTTTTACTTAAATACAATAAAACGTCTCTAAAACACTTGGATTTTTGTGTTATTTTAAAATCAATATTAAAATAAACAGTTTCTTCTTCAGGTTGCCCTTCAGAGGTTTCTCTTTCTACTTATCTTTCTTCCTGACCTAAATCAAAAGCATATTTTCTTTATAACCTTCATTCCCCTGTTCTCTCATGCTCGCTTACTTCTAGACTGTAGTGACTCATTACCTATTTCTACAGGCACTCCCTTCATAAAAGCCTACAGAAGCCTTTTCTTTACACCAATGAAACAGAAAGAAGGGTGATGGCTAACTTACAAGCCCTTAGAACAAACTTCAGTAAGCATAACAACTTGACACCTTTTATTCTATATGGACATACAATGTTCTTGTGACTTAAGATGAAGCAGCAGCAACAAGCTCTAAAATCTCAGATACTTTGCAGTGTTATCTACATATTCTTATTTGTTCCTAGGATATTTGTTTCTGCTGAAAAAAATCTCAAAGTGATATGTATCTCAATGCATGTTTGTTTTATAGTTCTTCTTTATGACCTTTGTCCGCAGTTAAGCGCTAATGGAACTAAAATCAGCTAAGAAGTTTCCAACAGGCATGTGATAAACACAATGCAACAAACTGTTCACATATATGAAAGGGATATTAAAACCCAAATATTCAGATCGGGTAAAGGATGTTATAAAAAATACTGCATTAATCATGATTCTGCAACCAGCAAAATAACAATTTGGTTTCAAGCAGTTAATCCAGTTTAACAGCATGGTGCTTTTGTACTTTGTGCCTTTGTAAGATAAGAAAGAATGCTGACAACCTTTCTCGGTATGCTTTTTCATAAACAACCATTTCAATGAAACATACAGAATAATGCCAAGAAGTAATAAGAGGGCTAGGAAACTTCTAGAAAATCAGCTTAAACCATTGAAATAATGACAACGAAGTCAAATTTTAAATTTTTAAAGACATGGGTACAGACAATAACTAGTACAGACAAGACAGTGCATTCAAGGAAAGAAAATGAACATTCAAAAGTCAGTTTTGCATGCACATAACAAGTAGGAAAGACAAGGTGTGATGTTATGTATACTGTATTAAAAGGTCAACAAGAACAAAAAAGCATAATATACTTCCAAAAGAAAGTATGCATCAAAAAGAGATTACTTTTATTCCTATATAACTACTTTCATTAGATGAAATTTGAACCATTTACTTTTGCTGATCAATTCTTAAGAAATTAGTGTGGGAGAAAGAAAGACCTTAGACATCCGTTTGAGTAGTTTTACTTTAGTCAATAGTTTACAATCGTTTAAAAATGAAACATTAGATTGAAGACTAGGACAGAAGAATTTTCTGTTATATTTAATTCTGTGACCTGAGACTGGCTGGAAAAAGTATAAGTAATCACAGAATCAACAATTCTGTTCTGCTTCCTGCTGAGACAGAAGCAGGAGCTGGAAATTCATGGCATTTGGCAGATGCCTCACTCAGCTAATTATCTCCCATATCTCCCTTCACATGATTCAGAAGTCTGTCCACATGTCATCTGTGCGTTCATGCCATCAACTAAACCCCAACTAAAATGTTCACTTCAGAGAATCCTAAAAGTAAAGTGAATTTCTGGGTATACAGCAAGTTTAGGAGATGCATGAAAAATATAATGCAACAACTAAAAAGTCCTGAGAACTTTCATACACAGGAATTGAAAAAGGGTACGGCGAAATTTGACCATCATATCACCTAACCTAATGTGTAAGCTACTTTCATAGGATATGCAAAACTCTGTGCAGAGATGCCCAATCTTGAGCTGCAGTTCTCAGATGAGAAAAAAGCTACTTTTACCCTTCTTAGTAAATTCTAAGTTTCAAATTTCAACATCTTAACCTCAATTATGCACAAATGACGGAGCATTATGAGAGCATAAATACGGCAGCTCTGGCCAATGGAGTTAAAAAACAAAAAGAAAATCCATTATCTGTCCTGCGTTGGTTAAAAAAAAAGGAAAGAAAAAAGAAACAACCAACACACACGCACTGCAGCTTCCTATTACTATTGAACATACAAAGTGTCTCTTGAGATCACCAAAAGTCTTTAGTCCTCATATATTTACATCAGAATCCCCTTGCATATACCTCAAAAGACAGAAAAAGTATAGGCAACTAGAAGAGCACAAAATTAAAAAAAAAAAAATTACGGCCAGTATGAAATACTTAGCACGAAGATTAAACTCAAGACAGACTATATACATTCAAGCTTCTCAACTTACTTTAGCATCTTTAGTGTTGTCACAAATAAAGGTTTCCCCATATGGAGAGATAGCGGGTGGTTTTTCTTCCATGAAATTATCTTAAAGCAAATAAGTAAATAAAGAAATAAATAAACAAACGTATACGGTCACAGAGTGCTCTACTATGAGTCACAAATGCTCTGCTAAAGTCATAATAAAATCAACAAGGGACACAGATTTTTCAGCTTGTAATTTCTCTTTCCTTCCCAGAAAAAACTTTGAGGAACAACAATGTCCCATTTCTAAGTGAACTCCAGATACCTTCCTTTCACCACAGACATTATCACTATTATTATGTAATTTGAATATAACTTGCATACAGGCATTTTATTCTTTCCTACCCTGCATCAAGTTAAAATAAAAAAAAAAACTTCAGTTGTCTAGTCTAAGAAGCAATAGCTCCAAAGTGTCCTTTATTCTTACTTTTAAAAAATACCAAAAATAAACCACCACACAACTCTTTTGTCTTCATTTTGTCACCAAATATTTGCTTAAAATAAATATACCTAACTTCAAACAAGACATATTTTTCAAATATGAAAGAAGTTTCCAGCTGACTGCACGAGACTTCTAAATGCTTCAGTAAACTATTTAATACAATAAATTTCCTGTTCTTTCCTGGAGCTATGAGCACTTTTAAACAAATTAAGCAGCATTAATCAGGAATACACTCCTTACATCTTTCAAGAAGTTAACTCTGTCTAAAAAATTCTGGATCTACTATTAGAAACTTAAAACACTAGTCTAAAAAAAGTATATTGAAATAAATGGGGCCAAAAGATTAGATTTCCTAATTTTTACTTTATTTAGTCATAATAAAAAAAAGTAATAATGCAGAAGTGATTAAATACTCTGCTACCACATAAATCAATTATTCTAGACCTTTGAGATGCCCAATATTTCTTAAAATACGTAAGTAATACTTTATTTTAGACAACGGGGCCAAGGTTTCTTTTTCCTTAATATTCAAGATGTAAATAGCAGCATGCTTAACTCACTGTTTTGTGAAATTTGCCTTCCAGTGCAAGAAATATTTACAAGGTCCATATTTCGTCTTCTCTGAAGGGAACTTGAACAAAACAAAGCAGAGAATGAAAACATTAATTGAAATTTCCCAGAAAATAAGCAAAACAATTCCATGCAGCTAAAAAATTAAAATTATATAAAATATAGAAATAATAGACTTAAAATCTTGGGAAATTTTCCAATTTATTTTAAAAGCCACACAACAATATGTTTTCCACCCCTTATAACACTAAATACCTCTCTGATCTTAGCAGATATCCCAAAATCGGGGGGCGGGGGAGAGTGTTCTGAATTGACCTTAAAAGCATTTAGATTGCTTGAAGAATGGAGCTCCCAGAGTTTTCCCAAAACTTTTCCTTCCTTTCTCCTTAACAATGCTTACCAGTGACTGTATTTAAAAGTGGATGTACTATGAAAATCTTCTTTAACATTAAACTCATAAGGGGCCTGAGAATCCAGCCAAAACATGCTCCCAAACACTGAAAAAAATTACTGTAAAGTTTTGATTTGCTAAGATATATTATTTCCCCCCACAAAGTTTTAAAACCAAGAGGTAAATGGCATTGCACCGCAACTGCCAGTGACAATCCTTACACATTTTACATGTGAGTAACAATGTATCTCCATGCACAGCAGAAAAGTTATTTTATTAGTGGTGTGCTGGCCCCATGTATTTCAGTAATTTCAAGTATAGTGCAATATTATTGCTGTTATTAATATTTCAGGCCAAGACAGCTTTATTATCAGAACACAGGAAGAAAAATGTGTGAATTGGAAAATTTCTAACCCACCTCCACTAACCCAGCAGTCTGTATTAGAGGTCTTTTCAGTCAAGCTCTGAATTCCTCCATTAACATAATTAACAACTTTTTCTCTTAATTTCATTTTCTCTGCTTAAAATAAGAGTTCTAAAGGGTCTCATTCATCCTTATAGACTATTCCAAGGCTGATAAATGCCATGTAAGAATCTTGTTGGTTTTCCTAACAGTTTGTGGGTCCTTCATCCTTTAAAGCCAAAGGCAATTATCTTCTACTAAAAATATCAATCTCCTAACTTTTGTTTCCCAATTAAACATATTGAGAAACTTTATTATTTTAAGATAAGCTACATTTAGAACTTTAGACCTACTGTCCCATGAAGTCCAACTTGAATTACTCCTAACAACAAAATTGGGTTTTTTGTGACAGAAGGCAGGCATTCATGAACTACTATTTCACATAATTTTTACTCCACACCTAAATCTGCCTCAAAAACTTTATTAGATTAGATTCAAGATAGAAGTCACACCTAATAAAATTACTCAACATTTCAAACTTTATCGAGATTACCTAAACTAAGTTCCCCAATGATTACTTTATAGAATCCCAGATTTAAAAAACAGGGTTAGTTTGGCCAGCGAAAGTGGATCATGGCCGAGTTCCCACATAAAATTGCCTACTCTCCTGAGTCATAATTACAATAAAGACACAGCAAATACTTTAAAAGTCCATGTTTCATCATACATTTTACTAAAATTCATGTAGTTACACCTTTTGAAGCTCAATTAGCAAATTAATTTCATGCGTTTGTACAAACCTAACTTTAAAGAACTTAATATGCTTAAAAAAAAAAAAGAACCTAATCTAGTATATTTCAACACAGATTATACCTTTTGTTGTTAGCTTGGTATCTTTTGAAGGGTATTAGCAGCATTAAACTAAATTAAGACTTACAGATAGACAGCTTTGACCTGAAGTGCTTTTAAAATTATGTAGGCTTTCCTTTTGTAAAACAGTGAGTCATTTGATTAGTTTCAAGGTGAACAGATAATTTCACCAGGTAATGAAAAATAACAAGTCAGCTTAAAAAAAAAAATCCCAAGAAAAAAAAAAAAACAAAAACAAAACAAAACAAAAAAAAAAAAAAAAAAAAAAAAACAAAAACAACAAAAACAAACCCACACACACAAAATGCCCCATACTTTTCTTTTTAAATCTATGTACTTTTCAGGACTTGTGTATTCTTTTTGATCATGCACCTACATTTATGTATACATGGCACAAAATCCTGCAAACTATAGTATTTTTTTCCAGCATTTGAAAATACAACAAGAAAATTTCTAACTTATGTAAATTAAAAACTGCCTCAAGATATAAAATAAATTAAATGACCTCACTTTGAATATCTGCTTGAAAGATTACGTCATAAAAAACCTACAGTGCAAGCTAAAAAATGATAATAATTTGTGAATGCTTAATAGAATAGTAAGCTAGTTGTTGTACAAATTAAATACCTGGATTAAAGGAGAGAAAAATACTGAAGATGTCTTTTGGAGGAAAAAAACTGAAAAAAAAAAATCTTATAACTATATCAATCTATGACTTTCTTAGCCATTTCAGAAAGTCAATACGTCTCCTCTTGAATTTTTTCAATGCAAAAATTGAGTACCTCAAACAAAGAAGATTGATGATACTCTTTATTTTGCTCTTTAATGGAAGGTTAATGAAAGCAGTCTGCCAATCACAAAGTGCGCCAATTTTACAAAGATATAATAATAATTTCAACTATTATTCAATGTTGATTTTGTTACAACTGTGGTTATTAAGACTCCCTGTTTTCATACATTAAGGGGACCAGATGCAGCTCTGGCTGCATACACTTCTCTAGCACCCCATATTACGCATAAACAGGATGAAAGGATGTGATGAGGCAGTGACGGTCTTGCTAAATGCTGAGGGGCTGGAAAGCTAAAACTTTGCAGAGAACTTTGTACCAAGCTCGTTTATTCAATATACTCCTGTCACCTTGGAAATAAAGAGATGGATGAAGGTCAGTGCAAGCAGTCAGTGCCTCAAAGTCTTTACAGGCATTCATCTGCTGAGTATTTTAAATGAAAGAAGCTTTTGTTTTCAAACTCACTCAAGACATGTTTTCTTTTCTAGCTATCTCAAGATGCAACCCACCCATAATGCAAACACATCAAAACTGCTCGAGCATGCTGTTTTAAACCTTTGGGGTTCATAGACTCGTAGCAGAGGTAAAGTTAATAGTGATACTTTACCACAGGAAAAGAGAGGGAGCAGCTTCTATCTTCTAAAAAAATTATTTTCTGTCACAGAACACGGTAGAGACACACAGCAACAGCAACCTGGCACCTCATTAGCAATCTTGAGAACTTGTGTGTTAAGAAATGGAGTATATAGGATATCAGCACCAACCAAGAAATTGCAACTATAGGATCTGCCAATTGCAGAAAACAAGTGGTGCCTGCTAGGGCCAAGCACCATTATCTATCTTACCTACTTATATGCTCCCCCATATGCAGGATGTTGCCCAGAATTTTGGCCTAGTTTTTCTTAATTTCTCTTAATAAAGAATCAGAACAATGCCACTACTGCACAATACAACTAACAAAGATGGGTAACATGAAAAAAATCTAAAAAATTATAAAATTCACCAGTCTGAAATTTTATCTGCATATTATTCTGTATAAAAATCAGATCTACCATGTTATAAATCTGCTTCAGCTTTTTGTTTGAACAGATTGCTTCCCGGAATGATGCCATGGTAACTGTTTCACCCAAGAGTGACTGCTGGTTGAGCCAAAGTATCCAAAGCCTCTAAAACTGTTTCAAAACTAATTATCTTTAATCTTGTCCTAAAGACACATTAGTGGTTAGTTCCATCCAATGAAATACTTTCACTATTTTATCTTACAAAAACCTTAAATTTTTCACTTTGTGATTTTAAACACGTTTTGACCAATATTTACTAATTCTCTAACAACAGAGAGCTCATGATGATACGATAAGGAAAAATCTAGCTGAAAATAATCTAGTATAACTACACATCAACACTGAGCAACAAAAACCAGTACTAAAATCTGCACAATAACTCCACTATTATGAAAATTGTGTAATTGCCACTTTTTTTTTTAATTCTGCACTGCCCAATACTACAGTGATTCCATACTGTAGTGACGTAATTCAAAAAATAAATAAACCCAAAATAATTTAAACTTCTAAAATGCTATGGTGCCTTTCCAGATGCCAGCATGCTTTGTTACAGGCAAGAGTCAGGAGCAGAAGCAAAGCATGGGGAAGCATACAAAATTGCAAGGGAGGTAAGTGCATTATTAGTAATAAAAAATGACACTGTTACAGCCCTAGCATGGGGCACAGGAAGACTCACTGTATGATTTTTTTGTGCTAAAGGCACACAGGAGGTGATGAGAAAAGTACTCCTTGCATAAAAAATTTAATGACTAATATTCGCGAATGACTAGAAGGAAATGCTGACTTTCCCAGATTTCAGCAGGATTTCTCTGCCTCTACGGAACAGCCTATCTACAATGCAGCAAGGATGAAACCAGCATCTGTCAATAAGGCCAGCTGAGGATGTTTGTCTGTACAATTCTGTGAGAAAGATACAATCTTTCCTGAGGTTAAAGATGTCTGCACAATGCCATTTTAAAGTTCTGTATTAGTTCTCTGCCCCTATGAAAAGGTTGTCAGAAAAGTTATCAAGAATGTTTCTCCAAAGTTTAAGTTCTACTGTGAAGTTCTTGTTTAGCCTCGATCTTCAGCAGACAGACTGGTCCCTCAGGATTTCCATATTGCTATAACTGGAGCATAAAGACCAAGAAAAGATACTGGAGCTCACAAATCAAAATGGTGGGTATTGAAGTTAGTGACCCAGTCACATATCAATCACTAACAGACTGGGATTTGGAGGATTTACTCCAATGGTGGGAAGACTACAAATACAGCATATTCTCTCAGCTGGATGACTGATTCTCAAAAGACAGTGACAGTACTCTTTTAGTATGTAGTTATTATTTTTTAGGTTAAGAATCCCATTTTATCTCAGCATGAATAGCTTTATTAAACGAAGTAGGGATAATCACTCTACAAAAGTTAACATAAATCTGCTGCTCGCTGAAAGATACGTATACTTAAGTTTCAACAAGCACAATTTTTTTTGTCATTTAGAAGATACCAATGAAGCAGTTCTTAAGGCACACAAAAAATCACTAACTGTGGCTAAGAATCTTTGCCTCTCCACCTGTTCAAACAATTGTATTACAAGATTAATTTTGACATCTTTCAGTAATCTAAAAAAACTTATAAATGCTGGGAAACCCCTGCATTTAGAGCATGTATAAACTCGATGATGTTTCTAACTGCTGAGATATGCAGATGAAAAACTCAAGATAAATACACAACATTCTTAGACACGTCCCTTCCAGGCATAGCTTGTGGTTCAAAAAAAAAAAAAATTTAAAAATGCAACCTAATGGTCTAATGATTTGGATATGGCCACACCAACAAAACTTTGCATATGCCTTTGCATTTTTTCTTCTGTTTAAGACACTTAGCCAGCATGACAACTAAAACTTACTTAATAGACCCAAAAATATTACAAATTAACCTGTATGGAGATATTTTTTGCATACGGACTGTAATACTATAATGTGATTAACTACATATTCAGTAACCTATTATTTTTAACATTCCAACAACTATACTTTTATTAAGATACGTCTTGAATAAAGTCCCAACAGAAGATATGTTTCTCAACATTCTATCATATTTTTCCAAGACAAATCTACAAGTCTTGGTACAAGTTGTACAAGTCTACAACAACTAATGCTTATTCAAGAAAATAAGTGCCTATCAGCAATTTATGGATAAATGATGAACTCAACCATTTTGAAGGAAGAAAAATACAGTCACATCACTTGAATACTTAGAAACAAATTCAAAGATTCCATAAACTCTGAAAACCTTCCACATTGATCATCTTTCCCCCCCCCCCCACTTTCCACTGCTGTTTTCTCCTGTTGGAATGTCTCCAAAATATTTTTTTTCTAGAAATACCATTGAAAGCTAAGGTTTTGTTGTCATGAGACCACCAGCAAAAGCCAACACATAAAATGAATAAATGGTTGCCTTCATTCTCCAAAGTTAACAATTAAATAACTACCAGTTCAGAAATTAACCCAAAAACCATCTTAAAGTAAGTTATTGCTTATGCTTTATATAGTTGCTTTGAAGAGTTATATCTAAAGCAATAAAGATTCCTTTCTTTGTTAATATGTAACAGAAAATTGGGGAGACTGTAAGGACACACTGTTCTAAAATTTCCCTTTACACTCTGATTTTTGCTTTTAAATTACGTTGACACGTAATCCTTTTTCAATTAATTTGGCAACATTCATATCAGATCCAGTGTATTTACAGCTCATATTAAAAAAATCCACACCTAAAAAAAAAGACATAAAATAGAAAAAAAAATAAAAATCAAGAAACCCCAGACTGTTAGCTCTACCATGATGGTGATTTCTCATTAGTAATGAACAGCAATTACCTTGATGAAGCTTGAACTTTACTTGATTCAGGAATTTCTGGTACCGGTCGATGCCTTAAGATAAAAGATCGGCTTGCTCTTGGAAATACTTTCATGCAGTTTAGAGTACAGGAATCATATAAGTCATTGTCTATCATTTCTCCTTTAAACTTATAGAATGGAGAATCTGGTTTACTATCAGATAGATCACCCCCATCTGCAAATCTCTGCTGTTTGTTTTCTTTGCATTTTGTCTCACATGAACGAACAAATGAAGGAGGATCACGGAACACCAAAGGGCCAGTCAAGTGCTCATCAGCTTGGTATGCAGCAGCTTCTGTCAGTGATGCATCTGGCTGAGCATTCATCTTGATATTTCTACTTTGACTGACAGCTTCTAATATGCTGTCTGAATTCTGGTACAAACTGGAAAAATCCAAATTTGTAAAGCTATCATCATTTGCCTTCATTGAGTTTTGCTCTGCAAGCTCAAACTTTTCCTTATTGACGTAAGATTCTTTAAGAAGTTGCTCTGATGAGGTTGCAGGTATCAAGTCAGTCCCATCTACACTTGAATTGCTTACAGGAGACTCCTGATCTGAGTATGAGTAGTGCTTCTCTTCTAAACTTTTCATGTCTTTCAATTTTAGATTTTCATGAGAAAGAAAATTTCCTGGAATTTCCAAAAGACTGTCTAACTGCTTAAGAATCCTCCTGCGATGCCCTGTGGGCAACACTCCCATTTGCTGAAGCACACTATTATTTATTCCCACACAATCCATCACAGTGTTATAGCCATATTTTTTAAAGTTAGGAAGATACTGTGCAAGGTTAATGTTGACCAAAAATTCTTCAATATCAGTGTCATTGCCTGTGGATGACATGACTTAATTCCATATATTGCCCTACAAAGTCATGCAGAAATAGTCAGGTTGCATGCATGTTCTCTAGCAAGAAAACTCTCTTGAATTTGTTGTCCACCAGCCAGCAGAAAATAGCCGTTTCCTCACGACACCTCTTCAAGTTTCTTCAGGTTGAACTGATTTTTTTTAAAGACTGCAAATGTACAGAAAACAAAAAGGACATTAAAAAAAAATCTCACTTGAACCTCACAATTACCTTGAATAAAATTGTGAAAGACTCCTTATCACCTGAACAGTAATACTTTTTAATTTTTTGTATACAATAATTTCAACAATGGTAAACCTACCCTTTTATCTTAGCCCATATTTAAAAAAATAGCAAAATCAAAGTCTCAGCACAAGTAATACAGATTTAAAACACATATTCCTAGTCGTTAAACATTAAGATGAACAGTTAAGAGATGAACCACTTATCTACACACACACTCTTACAAGTACTTGGTATCAGGGAGAGAAAGTTATCCAAGACCACAACTGGAACCTGAAACTTTCTTATTTCCACACTAGCACCAATTAATTATGGAACAGGGCTTCTACTCCCTTACCTTCCAGTCTCAAAATCCTTTTAGCACAGAAACACACTTGCAATGGAACAAAGGCATCTAGAGCATCCTACATGATCTGTGCATTCAAGCCCTCTTCAACTGAGAATCCAACTGAACAAGTGCTATCCTCAATAACATGGTTTGCAACAGTCAGCCCTTCAAGAAAACTGTCCTGCAGGAACACAGGAAACACGTAACCAGCACCTCAACTCTACAAGGAAGCAGTTTTCCCTTGGTCACAAAGAGAAAAGGCATGAATCCATAGGCAAGTTCTGGCTATCCATGAGTTTTTCCTTAGTGTCTTCCAACTCAGCTCTTACACTCCATATTTCATCTATTTCAGTTACTCTTTCTTTTAGAACAGTATCTAAATTCACAATTTACAAAATCCAGATGCTACTCTTCTGAAGGTGTTTGAAACAGCTTGAAATAATATTTCTTCAAAGAAGGTTTAAGATCAGCAACACTCAACAGGTTTTTTCACCTCTCTCTTTCTGTATAAAGAGTAATTTGGCCTTAGGGAAACCTGCTGACTGCAGCAGCTGTCCTGGCATGCAGGTACTAGCCTTAAGCAGCCTCGAAAAGAAAGAACAGCTTCAGTGGAATAGCATTAAGATTTAAGTAGCATTTAGAAAGAGGAGAAATCGTATGCCCAGAATTTGTCTGTGGTAGTAGGCATTGATACCTAATTCTTCGAAGTACTTCATGACAAAAATGCAGCACTTATGATCTAGAATTTAAGCTTAAAACATTGTCTACATTTTTACTGTATCAATTCCTAAATAAATGATAAACCCTCTTCCTGTAAGACTCCTCCAATGTCTTTTGAATATCTAAGTCATTATTCAGAAAGGTAGTAACAAATAAATAGATAAATAAATATTTATGCACTTCCCCATTACCCAAAGCCACATACAGATAAATCTAAATTTAAAATAATGTACTGCATGAAGCACAGCTGTTATCACTGCTATTGGCAATTGTACTTTATTATGATTATGAAATATATTATTAAGTAACTACCTCAATCACTGGATTTGTTTTCTTGCAAAATTTTTTAAGTATCTTCATTACTCCCACACTTTCATAAAGTGGTAATCAAAACCAAGGAAAAACTAGATTCTTCATACTTATGCCATGTAAACATGTATGTGACATAATAATAAGAAAAAAAGGAGATGAGCAAACCTACATCTGAAAGATGTGAAAATCAACATAGTATACTTATTATAAATGTTCCTTTAGTTAAAATAAATAATTGGATTGTCTCTAGCTTCATTTTTCTGGATATATTTTTATCAGCTTTGATCACTACCCACAAGTCTGAGAAGTGACTTATCTTGAATTTTAAATTGATACAATTAAAACCTTTTAGAGAGACAACTCCACAGGTCAATCAGATATCAATCTCTCAAGAGAGATTAACTTTATTATGGAGTTAACCCTCAATTAAAGGTTCCCAAGTCATTTAAATTCAAAAAGCCTTAGATTGATCTAAACTGATGAACAATCCACTTTCATATTTACCTTTGTCCCATCCTAACCTGCATGCTTATATTAGCTGTCATCACTCCTTTAAAAATTCAGCATTTCCTCAAAATTTTCATGGCAGCCTCCAGTCATAAAGGATAAAATTCAACAGTATGGCATCCACCCATCTCTAAACCCTGGAAAATGTCATGTTCTCTTAACTAGTTGAATATATATTCTCAGATTCTGAGTATAGAATGAAAAAAATTAATACAGAAATTACTTACTGGGGAAAAAATATCAGAGAGGTACTCTTTGGGCCAGAAAATAGTCTTTCAGATACCCCATAATTAAATGAAAAACATGATCAAACAGACTGCAAACAAAATGAAAAAGAAAAGAAAGAAAAAAACAAACAAGCAAACAAAAACGCCGCCAAAAAACAAAAAAACCAACAATTAAACCACACATATATTTAAGTATATAAAACCCCTACAGTGTATGCATATCAGTCTCAGGCTTTTAAATTTGCAGTTACAGCTGGTTATCTCAGCCTTTTCCACCTTCCCTGACAGTTCTGGGTTTCATGGTAGCATTTGGCTATTTTTTCCCTAAGGTGTTACTGTTCACTTCCAGACAGCATCATCTTCTCAATCCCACCACCTTTCATAATAACAAAAAATGCACCTGGGAAAGTAGCTTTAGATATATATTTATAAATAAATATATATATTTATACTCACACATTCTCTTCTCTATCTTAATACTGTTTTTTCTACATGCAATAGCATCCACCCCTTATTCTGAAACATCTCCAGTGTTGTTACTTTAGGAACTCAAATAGCCATCAGTATTTGGATTTTAACCCATCTTTGTATAAACCAAATACCAATGCAAAGGATTACCTAGCAGAGAACAAACTTTGTTTCCAAATCTGTAAGAATGGTTACGTTTTCCTGTGTATTTTATGAACAAAGCATGTAGCAGAGGAAGGAAGTAACTGCTTGCTGAGAAGACATTTTCACCACAAAATGCCAACAGTGCTGGAAGATAAAGCCCAAGCCACTTTCTGTTTCTGTAGTTGTCTATGGCAGAAGCTATCAGGGTGTCCATCAAGATTTCTGAAGACATGCTATAGATCTAGCCTAGTTATGCAACTGGTTAAATATCAGTAAGATCATATATTATTTTGTGAGTCTAAGCAAAAGATTATACTGACAACTGGTTTGGTTTCATTACTTACACAAAGATTAACATAGCAAACAGCTAAACACACTGGTGAGTGTTTTGCAGGCTAGAACATAAATACGTTAATCTTCTTAAAATATTTTGTAAGGTTTGAACTCAAGAAGTATACAGAAATGCAGAACTCAAGGACCACCTTATTCAATACATTACTATTTTGATATGATTGTTACTAATTTAAAAAATAACTTAATCTCCTCCTTAGCTTTGATTGCAAAGTAAGTAATAATAAACCCGAAAGAATGTACAGTACTAGAAATGAAGCAGCATATACACATTTCTACAAATACATTCATTCTCTTCCACATCCACGTTTCTACCACTACAAATTTGGCATTTGTAAATAGCATTAGTGCACATGGTTGCATACATTCCATAAAACAAATCTCCTCTCAGAAGCAGGACAAAATAGATGTTTCCTACTTAGAAATAAATAGGGGGGAAAAAAAAGAAAAAAGAAAAAACCCACAAGCGGAATTTGAACTTGCTTAAACTTACTTAAATAAAATTGATCCTTGTTTTAATATTATATTCTCCTAAGTAGCATAACTAAGACAAAAATCACCATTCTCAACATGGTTACTAAAAATAGGAAAATGCTATAATGATTATCAAAAAAAAATTAAACTTCTTGGAAGACACCTGGCCATTCTATTTTACCAAGATAGGGATAAAATACCTAAATTGCTATGTGAAAAAAGCAATATAAAGAAAACTATTTGGGCTTTTCTTCTAAGAAAAAACCTTCAGCAGGGATGAATTGCAATGTGTGTTGCACATCCCTAGCCTTCTATGGGATGACCCAACTTCCGTTCATGGAAGACGTTTCTCACACTTCTTTACAGACTGATGGTCAATTTCTTACATTTCCCATCTTATGGAAGGGACTCAGACAAGGAGTGGCAAAATAAACTCAGTGGCCTAACTGTTCTTTTCTTTTACTAAAAACGACAGCTAAATAGCATCAAAGAAAATTGGCAATTCTAACACTCAGAACTCTTTCTCACATGGAGGGTAAGCACCTGCATCTAGCATTCTGGAAAGCTATATCTACTAATTTTAAAATTCTTTTTTCCTATGATTTTTCAAGTTGAAAAGTCTTGAAGACAAAATTGACAGGGAGATAGACAAATCTTTGTTGAAGCAAGCAAGCAATCCAAATTTTAATAATGAAATTTAGGTTATAGGTGAACACAGAAACACTCAAGTGGGACTAGGCTTTTCTTTATTTTTTTAATATCAATACAGATACAAGCCTGAAGAAACTGTCAAACCCTTAAAAGTACATAGCAAGATAATCACACTGTGAGCAATCAGTTCAACAAACACAAGCAAGTTCAGGCTTGCTCCCAGCTTCTGCTAAACCACATACTAGATAAAGATCCTAATAAATATGTTTAAAAAAAAAAAAGCAAAATGAAACAGTACAGCAGGTCTTACCGTGGAGCAGAATGAAATCTGCAAGTAGTGAATTTCATCTTCACATTGTAAATAGAAAACACTGTAGATTAAAGATCTTTTCCAAAATGTACATTATACAATCAGCATATTGATTGCTTTAAAAACTAAATAAACATTCCGATAGAACTATTACCTTTACCAATACAAGGAAGTTACTAAGCATAGGTCAACCTAGTGGATAATTACAAAATAACTTTAATCACACCCTCTGTCAAACTATTTACTTGTATTTTTTCTTGTTTTTCTTTTTTAAATTTCAGACCACTTTCTTTCAAGAAAAACGTTCAAGAACCTTCGTTACATCGGAGTCAAACCTCATACTGCAAGAAATTCCAGTGGAACAACTTGCAGAGTCGCTGGAGTAAGGAACTGCATGGCATGAATAAGCTAAATGAAAGTGGAATTGGAACTTTGGGAAGTTGCTGTGGCAAAACTCGGGTGCTGCACCCTTCACTTGGTATTCTCGATCCAGGACGTACTACAGCTTCTTTGACTTTCTTAAATTTTTCTGATAAAATGTCCAGGTGTATAATGGCAGCGAGTATGAGGTCTATTCATGTCCGAGTTCACAAAAACAACTCATAGAGTAAATAAATACACAGTAGTAAAGCACTGTTCTTTAGCATTACATTTACATACAAATCGTTAAAACAATTGACGCTACAAAGAAAACGGAGAGCAATACACGCCTTATGTCCTACCTGCCTACCTGCTATTTCTCCCCGATCCCAGCTCGGTCTGTGCGGCTCCTGCGGGACATGTCCCACCCACTGGGCACTCTCCGGCAGCCTTTCCAGCGCGGGGCTCGCTGCCGGCGGCTCCGGGAGCTGCAGCATCACCCCCAGCCCTGCCCAAACCCCGCACACCCCGCGCCCGCCGAGCCCGCCTTACCTCCGGCAAAAGCCAGCGGCTGACGGGGACGCGGAGGAAGCGAAGCGCAGGGCTTTAGATTGCTTCAACTTTCAGTTCTCCCTCCCCGCTCACTCGCTCGCTCTCTTGCTTGCTTTCTCTCCTTCCTTCCTTCCTGCCTGGCTGGCTCCACACCCCACCCCACCCCACCCACCCCCGCGCTGTTCCCCGGCAGGCCGCGCCCGCGGAGCTCCCTCCCTGCCGCGGGAGGAGGCCGCACCTGGGCGCGCCCGCCGCCCTCCGCGCCCGCACCGCGGCTCGGGGCGGTCTGGCCGGGTCGCATATTTCCTCAGGAGTCGCTGGGAAGCCCGCAGGCAGGCTTCGGCTCCGGGCTGCTGTGTGCCCCGGCGCATCGCTTCACAGCAGTCCCGTGTTGCCCAGCCCAGCCTGGGCCGGGCCGGGCCGGGCCGGGCAGGCGGCGAGTCTCCCTTTCCTGGCCGGTGAGCAAAGGGCGTCCCGGCGCCACCTCTGCCACTGCGCTGAGGGCAGGCCGCCAGCGGCGAGGGAGCAAGACAGCCGGCCAATACAGACACACCGATGATTACTTTTTTAAAAAAAAAAAAAAAAAAAACACCTTACAGTAATTTCCAGGAATTCCCCAATTCGTGAAAGTGCCCCTTGTCTGTGAAAAATTGACTCAGATAAAACCAGCATTTTGTTACACAAAATGATACTGAAAGTACTTTAATGTAGTCCATTGGTGGACCTACGCATCTTTTACTTAAAGTGTCAATTTTCAACTGTTCTAATTAAAGCCGAGGAGGTTTCGGAGGGTTTACAGTGTTGCAGCTGAAGTCTGAGATCTGCCACTCACCCTACGGAAGCAAAACAGAAGCCAAGATGTAGTGAGAAAAGGAGGCCAATTATTAAAGTGCTAATTTAAGAGCAAGTAAACCTGGGTTCTTTTTAAGACTGCTTCCTACACACTAAATATGGCCTTACTAAATAGCCTTACTGGTAGAGGGGCTGTTAAAAACTGTTGGTGCCATGGTACTAAAGAGAGGCTTCAGAATCACAGTTTTGAATACAAACTGCTCCTCCACACTCTCCAACTTGCCGTCAAAACTTCCAGATTAGAAGTTTGCAGTTCAGTGTTACAGCTCAGTATTAGCAATTCCACCAGTGCCCAAGCACTTCTGAAAATCCAGCTGCAAGTTCTAATTATTATATATGATATGTAATTATCTGTGTACCAAAAGCAATGCAGTTAATTTTACCTTCAAAACTTTTATTATGCAAGCAAATTTCTGGATTTGCTTTTTTTTTTTTTTTTACAATTTCAAGAAATTTATTGTGTTCTCCCTTGTCTTTTTAATGATGTTTTTGCATCATCTATCTCAGACAAGGAATTGGCATTCCCAGTTATTTGCTAAGGGGCTCATATGTTTCCAAACCAAGTGAGTGCACAGATGTGATTCAGGTAAGTACACTAACACCCTTTTTTGTCATAGCCTTTCTGGATTGTAACCTAATGACTCACAGAGTCATCTGATCACAGATTTGCCTAACATTTCCAGCTAAGCCTAGCTTCCTTTCAGAACAGTAAGAATGACAATGAATACTGACTTTGAAAAGGAATTTTTACCACAGTTACTTAAACTATTTGAAAGATTCAGACCCTGTAAACAACAAAAGATCGGCCTCCTTTGCAAGGCTTACCTCACCATGCAAAAATTCAGTTAATTAGCAGTTTGTGGTGGGCTAGAATTTCTTTCTGCTCAACTCTAGGGATATGGTCCTTGATTAATACCCTTGAGCTCTTTTCTCTGCCAAGAAGTTCCCAAATCCTTCTATAAAGCCTGCTTTTCTTTCTCTTCCAGGGACCCACATGATTCGCCCATGTCACTGGGCCAGTGGCAGAGACTATAGATAACAGTCCATTCAGCATTTTTCTTTATAAAACAGGTGTCAGACCCTCAAATGGAACTCTCTGAAAGGGATTGTCCTCAGCACATTTATAGCTGTATATATAAAAGGTATCTTCCCTCACAGCACAGCATGACACTGCACCCGGACACACTGTGTCTCAGCCAGAGTTTTACTTACTTGGATTCCTTGACCCCAATACTGCATCACAAGAGCTGAAATAATTTTTTTAAGTGTGTTTCTTTGGGAGAGAGCAAGGAATGGGAGAAATGAGCATTAAACACATACCCAGTTGTGCTTACTTCTTTCTGTTTGCATTGTGTCCAGAAAAATTGTAATATACACAAGATTATTTTGTCCTATTGTGCTATTAGGGGTTTGGGGGCTTTTCTTGACATTTTTTGTGTGTCTAAATTACATTATCGGTACCACACAAACCCATATGATATTTTATTCTTGTTAGAAATAAAGTAGTGTAATTTGATATGTGGTGTTTTACACTACATTAGAAATCAAGTAGCATATGTCATGTTTTAAGAAAGCTCTCAAGTCTCTAATTTATCTAGAGCATATAGCTCTCTGATGAGCATGGAATGGCAGCTAACACTAGAGTAAAAAAAGAAGTCTTACAAAAATCTAGCCGGAAGTTGCATCTTGCTACTTTTGGTGTAATTCAGATATGACATAAGGCAGAGTACTATTCTAAGACTTATTGATAAGAGTGTGTTTTGAAAAATCTGCTGATAGACCTGAAAACTGCAGAGGTTTTGTTATCTGATAACTTCCTCTTCCTTTGAGTTTCTATGTTGCTGCCATGAATAAGTGTTAGGTAGGCAGGTTTTTTAGTAGATCAAGACAAAATTTCAGTCTAGAAATTAATTTTAAATAGGAGCTGCATGACTTCTGCTATATTCTCTGAAAGATGTTAGGGCTTTTGTATCCTAAAATATGTTTAACCACATAAGATGGTCCATTTACAGTAAACGTGCTAATACCTTCCAGCTCATATTTATCATTACATAATGCTTTAAAAATACTGTTTTCCAGTGATTAATAGTGACCTGATTCTGATTTTTTTGTTTTGTTTTTAACAACACAAGAACAACCCTGTAAGTCTGTGTTTAAGTAAAGTTGGAATAATGTAATCAAACTACAGGAACTAATCCTTAGGATATAAATATATCCCAGACTTCCACACTCTGTGTGGTTTGTCATATGTCAGAATAGATGTTTGCCACATTTCTTATTGGTCATTAAGCTTATAATGAAACTGATTCAAACTAGTCAGACATTTTCCAAATTCAAATATTGTAATTTTAGATGTGTATATTTTTAAAACTATAGATCAGTTCTACTTGCTGCATATTTATTCTATTTAAGAACTCCAAATCCAGTTGCACAGCCAATTGATAAGATAAAATAAGGGAAACAACTGCTACTCCTTTCTTTATGGATGGCTTACAAGTAGCTCTGATATTTACATGAAGTTTGTCAGCTACCTAAAAATGCATAGGAGACCTGAGTTTATTTGTGACTTGTAAGGAGATTATTTCACTTTCTCCTGGAAAATAAAAACAAACAACCCACATATTCTTATTGAGCACAGTCCAAGCAAGATTTAAGTTCTGAGCTTGGTCTTCTGTGATTGGTTCCATCTCATTTGCTCCTCTTCAAAGCAGAGGTAATAAAATTCATCCACCAGTCCTCTCAAGGTGTTGAGAACATTAAATATTTAGATTTTGGAGCTTATGAAGCATCATAAGAAATGAAATGTTAGCTACACCTCAATCAACCAGCAGGTGAATATCTAGGCATTTTATGATTTGAGTCTCACTATTACTATTATAGCATAATGTTGATATTATTGTTAATAAAATATCAGGAAAACTAACCTTGGAAATTAAATAATGCATTACAGTTTTCATAAGCAGTGTTCTATCATGAGGTAAAGTATTTCACTCAGACAAAATGATATAACGCTTCAGAAAAATGATAGGACTGCAGATAAGAATAATCACTAGAGTTAAATTCAGTTTTTGCATTTTCTGTCAACAGTTTATGTGTCCTTGGGATTCCTCTCATCCACTTACTCAATGCATAAGTCAGTTACTTTTGTATGTCATACTGGATACCAAGCTCCATTTTTACTCAGACAGACCTGTAAGCCAGCTTGACCCATACCCCATATTTTAATGTAATTAATAGTCAGTTGATTTCCAGGAATCTTTGCAAGATAGTACCCTGTACCATATGATGGATTTTTAATTATTAATTTATAATATTAATGTAATTTTATACAGGCATGATAACACAATTATATTCAGTTTTGCCGTCTTCTTTTAACAGCTGTAAGTTTGACCTTAATGCAGTCTATGTTTTGTTAAAACTACTGATGGACTCATGTAGTAGTCCCTTTAGCTATTTTGATATTGATATATGACTTTTGAAATAAATGTGTATAAGTGATACCACAGAGTACTGTTTATTAATTACTTTTATAATGTATTGATGTTTTTGTTTCCTTTACCAATTTGGGTGAAAGTTAAGACTGAATTAATTTTTTAGCTTATATATTGTACATAGAACTCAACTGCACATGCAAAATTCTCTCAAGAAGTTATTAGATTAATTGACGTACTCTTAATTATCATAGAACTACTTGTAAACCAACAGTAAAATTTGCTCTAATTAGCACCTCTCATATAGTGGTGGTGGGTGAATTAGAAACATCAAACTTGACTTCACTTTCAACATAAGTTTGCAGAGATAGCAATCTGAAATAATTCCCTGGGACAACGTGAGGTTCCAGGAAGTTAAGAATGTTCTATCTGCTGTCTTTAGCCAAAGCACACAATACTGGGCAGACGCTTGCCTGAACTAACCCACTCAAGTCCTGTCCTAGGCCTGCACCCAAGCCTCTGGATACAGCCCTATGGTCTAGTGATCTCCCACTTCCCTGTGTATTGGTACGTGCATTACCCTACAGAGATGAGAATCTTTTCTGTAGTACTGCTTTAATGAATATTTATTTACACTGCTTGAATTCACAAGCCTAGAAAAGAAAGCAGACAATTTATTCTAGCAATGCAAGAGATTTAAGCTCCTGCTGTAAATGAAAGGTTTCTAGTTGTTGACTAGGGTTTCTTGAAGAAATCTGTCACTAGAAAATCTAAATCTAATGACTTTAATACTTTTCCTCAGAGCACCTGTGTTCCAAGTGGGACCTTATTCTAGCACTTCTGTCTCTCATTTATGTTTAAATGTTTTCAAGCTTTTTGAATACAAATGCATCTTCAAAGTATGTGGCATGTTCAGGTGGGTTTTTTTTTATTTCTTTGCTATTGCTCTCATTTAGGGGATTTGGTTACCTTGACATAGCTTTCTGTCATCTTTGAGAAGTTTAATGGAGCATTCTTTAACTTACTTGAAAATAAATCCCTCTGAGAAAATTTCCTGCACATCAAAGTGCTAAATTTCCCCCCATATTTATCTTTGCACAGTTCATTGAATCGTGATGAATCACACATCATTAAGATTTTATCTCCGCAGCATTGGCTTATTTGAATTCAACAGAAACCACATTTGACACTTTTAACAATGCTATTAGATTTAAAGGTCACCATTTCAGGCACTTCCTTCTCTCTTTCATTTTACTTGTTGCTTAAGCAAATTTGTCATGGAAAGTAATGAAATATAATAGATATCACTGAACTATTTCAAGAGGAGAAAAATTCCATAGTACAATCACGGTTGTAGTTGTCTAGAGTTAAATACAATTTCACACTGTTATTTAGGTCTGATGAAATACATTATCACATAGAATCGTAGAATTGTAGAATGGCCTGAGTTGAAAGGGACTTCAACAAAGGTCATCGAGTCCCAACCCCTTGCCGTGGGCAGGAACACCTTTCACCAGACCAGTTTGTTCAGAGCTCCATCCAAACTGGCCTCAAACACTTCCAGGGATAGTGTTCTCTGGAATAACTTCTCTGGACAACCTGCTCTCTCTCTTCTGTTTTCTCTTTTCCTCACTGCTCTCTGCCCAACCAAAGAAAGCAACTCATGATAGCTGACTCACTTTGCAGCATTCTAATGCTATCAAAGGTGCTGAACTGGAAGCTTACTATATATACAAATAACACTTCAACAGAAAACTATCCGTGAATAATTTCTTGTAAAGTTACTAGGTTAAGTTACAAGCTAAGTAGTATCAAGTCTTTGAAGTTTTACTGTATACATCCCATTTCACCAACAGTTTCCTCGGTTCTGTCTCTTTTCTAAGTAGCAAATTGAGCAACATCCTGAAATGTAAAATGCTAACTGTTTCAAGTAGACAAGCTGCCTGGGTAGTACCTTACTATGAACATATGACATAAATTCGATGGCACAGTGCATCTTGTAACACTTTCTTAGTTTTTCTTATACAATTATTGCTTTATAACTTGGGCCTTAGAATACCAAAGATGGGAAGAATAACCTTTACACATATTTCACATATTTTCAAATATTAATAGATCAATAAACACACCAAAATGCATTCATTGTCACATACTGAACTTTGCATTATATGCAGAGTATATTGGGAGAACTTATTGGATCCGCACCATACACTCTAATCTCTTTTCCTAGGATAATGAAGTCCACTTCCTTTCTTTTCAGCTATGCAACACTTCTAAAGTATTCTGAAAAGAACATAAATGTCTGCTAAAGGATCATTTAATTTAAATGTATGATTTGATCCCTATTTTTCTAAATTGGATATTTTGTTCTTCCTACATCCAAGGCTATTATTTAATATGGATGAAAAAGCTCTTTTTTTAAAAGGACTTTTCAAATAATTAGAGCATATAGTTAAATGTGAATGGAACCCAGGAACAGGAATTATTTTAAAACAAAATCAAGCACAGAGCAAATTTTTCCACCCTGTTTTTTTTTCTGCTGATGTAGCTTTGCTGTAGATCACTCTTTAAAATATCAAATTTATGTGGATAACTAAACTTCGAGAATGAGTGCACAGGTCTTTTGTTATTAGTTCTTTCACATTAAATAAATAAATAAATAAATAAATAAATAAAATCACAAGACTTGAAAGAAACAAAATTTAGTAACAATTCTATATTTATCACAATTGATTTTGCAATTTTATTTCTTACATATATGATATTAATTTTTTCCTTTTGTGTTACATTACCTACCTGGACATAGGGCCCTACTTTAACAATTGGGTTGCTAGACATCCATGTCTCTTTCCTTGTGAGTCTGTTGTTGTACTATTAATTAACTCATCTCCACGGGCAGTGGATAAGATGACAGCTTATGTCTTCATCCTACTACTACGGGTCTGATTTTTTTCTCAGTTAAAGGATGTATTTCAGGCAGGGATTTCCAGTGAGGCTGAGGATCCACAGCAGTAAAATCTTAGTTACTTGCGGTCAGATATCCCTGGACTGGTTCTGTGTGTCTCTTTGTTTACCTGTGTCTTTTTTCCTCTGCTCGAATTTTCTGTAGTAAAGACTGAAAGAGAAAACTATAGTTTCACTGTTAAACTTGACTATTGGAGAATTGAATAGTACTGTACATATCAAAATTTGCTTATTTCTAAAGTCTCAACATCCTCATTGTAACTGGTGAGCTGCACAGTATACCATCTCAGTAACTAATCCAGGGTGAATTAAATCCAGGCTGAATTAATTTCACAAAACTACAAGATTAAAGTGACTCCAGCATTTACTGTATGATATAAATGTTATTCTATGTAAATAACGTTTATACTAAATTCTTAATCATATTGTGTCGAATTCATGTGTGATATTACAATATTATTTTCTTGAGTACTCTATACTATATATTATTATAGGCAGTCATATATTTTCAGAAGATATATACTATAGTACATCTGAATAACTTGTGTTGCCTACTTTATTTGCTCTTCCTGGATTCCAATTATAATAAACTAATTGGAGCAACATATTCTTTTACAATCTGTAATGTTCAGAAAGCTTCAAAGCATGGCATAGCTTAGCACCTGCACTCACCAGGTGAGCCTGATCTGGACCATGGAACCCCATGGGGCAGGCAGAGCCCTGAAAGCTACTACTGCACCAACTGGATGTCTTTGGGCAAGAGCTTGTGTCAAGTAAAAGAGCTTGTGTCAAGACTTTATAGTTACATTATCTAATACCTGACATAAACACGAGCCTTAAATTATAAGACTGTTCAGTGAACAGGATCAAAGATTAAGAAATTCCATTTACATAATTTATCACCCTTCTTCAACTAAGGAGAAACAGCAAATTGATAACAAAAATATAATAAATAGGTTTTCATAATCCAGCACTGGTACTGAAATTAAGATAGCATGTGGGACCTACTTTTTTGGGGTTTTTTTAACTAAAACAATGGTTTTCCTGTATGAATAATTGAATTTAGAGACTTTCAAATGATGATCATCTGATCATCAGACAGCCTGAATATACATTAAGACTGCTGAAGAGTTAAAAACCTAGAAGAGGCAACTGTAATTTGAGTGGCCATTTCTGCCTCATTTGCTGTCATGAGATCTGGTATAGAATCCTGTGTTTAAAAATGATATGTCTAGGGGTACTGGTCGAGAGCTGACTGAACATGAGCCAGCAATGTGCCCTGGTGGCCAAGAAGGCCAATGGCATCCTGGTCTGGATCAGGAATATTGTGGCCAGCAGGAGCAGGGAGGTCATTGTTCCCCTGTACTCAGCACTGATGAGTTCACACCTTGAGTGCTGTGTCCAGTTCTGGTCCCCTCAGTTTAGGAAGGACATTGAGACATTTGAGTCTGTCCAGAGGAGGCAGCGAGGCTGGTGAGGGGCCTGGAACACAAACCCTGTGAGGAATGGCTTAGGGAGCTGGGGTTGTTCAGCCTGGAGAAAAGGAGACTCAGGGGTGACCTTATTACTCTCTACAACTCCCTGAAAGGTGGCTGTAGTCAGGTGGGGTTGGTCTCTTTCACCAGGCAGCATCTGACAGAATGAGAGGACACAGTCTTAACCCATGCCAAGGGAAATTTAGGTTGGATGTTAGGAAAACGTTTTTCATGGAAAGGGTGATAAAGTACTGGAATGGTCTGCCCACAGGGACGGTGGAGTCACCATCCCTGGATGTGTTTAAAAAAAGACTGGATGTGACACTCAGAGCCATGGTTTAGTTGAGGTGTTAGAGCATGGGTTGGACTTGATGATCTTGAAGGTCTCTTCCGACCTAGTGATTCTATGTGTCCGTCTGTCATTGTTGGTGAGTATATAATTGTAAATAACCAATTAAACTTGATTTCATAAGTACTAATCATTTGTAGCCGCCAAAGTAAGAAATTGTTCAGATATCCTGAATTTTTAAGTCACTGCTACGTAACTGAGTTACATAACGTCCCTTAAGGGTGCTGGTGTACATTGGCGTCTCCTGGCAATCCTTGCCTGTAGTTACAGAGTAGCCACTCCTTCCTGTCACCTAGTAACTTTTTAATAGTCAACATCAACTCAGAATTTTTCAGATAGAGTTTGGTTTGTAGAATATTTTTAAAATTTCTGTTTATGCTAGAAGTGCTAAACAATGTAGTAGCCTGAACCAAGGAGAACAACTTGTGGAAGTGCTCGAGCAGAAAAAAAATTGTAGTTCAACATATTCTGAATATAAAATGGATATGGCTGAAAGTAAGATTACACCTGAAGGGAAATCAGGACAAGTCCTAGGAAAAATCTGTTACCTGAATTTTCTGGTGAGAGACATGCTTCTGAAAAGTGATCTGGATAAAGGAGGTTTGGAGGAGTATGTGCTTGGACTGACCTCTTTAGCAAAAGAGCTGAGCAGATCTCTCAGCCAGCAGCTGGAAAATGTTACAGAAATTATTCAAGACACCTGCCAATTGCTGAGCACTCTCCATGATAAACACAAGGAATTGACTGGAAGTTCAGGCAAGTATGGAAGGACTTACCTGTAAGCAGACACACTGGGTATATTAGATACTGAGTTCTGCTGTCTGATGATCTGGGGGACCTTAATTTTAATTTGGTAGCATTTCAGTACTTGGTAATTCATTAGATCAAATTAATTCATATTCCCACAGTTGTATCACACTGCTTTTGAGTCCATTAAATGAGATTCAGTACGAGACTCATAATTCTCATTATGTGACCAAAAAATTATAAAAGTAAAATTAACTAAACAGATTTGTTTGAGGTTTTATGTTCACTATATTTAGTGCGGTTATCTTGGCCAGACACCAGATGCCAACCCAGTAACTTACTACCCCCTCTTCAACAGGAAAAGGAAAGAAAATAAGATGGGAAAAAATCCTGAGTTGATATAGAGAAAATAATTTTAAATTATCATCAAGGGCAAAATAGACTTAATTTAGGGAAAAAAAATTAATTTATTGCCAATTTAAATAGATTTGTATAGTGAAAAGCAAAGGCAAAACATTGAAATAAGACCTTTACTCCACCCCTTCTTTTTTGCACGCTCAACTTTACTCTTTGATTCCCAATTCCTTTACCTCCTCCTCTTCCTGAGGAGTGCAGGGTAATGGCAAATGAGGGCAACCATCTGTCCATAGCAGTTCCCTCTACACTCCTTCCTGCTTATTCTTTACCATGTTCCACTGTGGGTCCTTCTCATGGTCCATAGTTCCGTCAGGAAAAACTAGATTCTAAACAGACTGCAGTTTCTTCAGGGAATATCTACTTTCCTTGGCATCAGGTCCTCCTCAGGCTTCAGGACATCTGCTCCAGTCCAGTCTCCCATGGGCTGCAAGGGAAGCTGTGCCCCATGTCTGCAGTACCTTCTCTTCTTTCTTTGACCTTGTTCACAGGGCTGGTTCTCACGCTTTTTTTCCTCAGTCCTCAATTTTCTCTGGTGTTCTTGTCCTTTCTTAAATATCTTTTCACAGGGGCTTTGCTCCATATTCAGCTCAGTCCTGCAGTAGGTTGACATGAACATATTAACAAACATCTAATAAGAAGAGAAAACTAACATTTCTATCTAAGGTCTATCAGCATTAAACCTCAAAAAAAAGAGTATCCAACAGCCAAGGGAGGTGATTCTCTCTCTCTACTCCACCCTTGTGTGACCTCATCTGGAATATTGCATGAGGTCTGGAGTCTCTAGCACAAGGATATGGAAGGCCATGAAGATGATCAGAGGGATAAGAGCATCTGTCCTTTTAAAAGACATTGAGAGAGTTGGGGTTGTTCAGGCTGGAGAAGGCTCTGGGTATGCTTTGTTGTATTCTTATAATTCTGAAAAGGGGCTTTTTTAAAAGAGAAAGAATAATTTTTTTACATGGACACTATCACATATAGTGCTAGAACAGGAGGGAACAGTTTTAAACTAGAAGAGAGATTTTGATTACGTGTTAGGAAGAAATTCTTTACTTGGAGAGTAATGAGATACAGGGAGAGGGAGAAGAAGGCAGAGAACTTGTGGATGCCCCGTTCCTGAAAGTGTTCAAGGCCAGGCTAGATGAGACTTAGCAAACTGGTCTACTAGAAGGTGTCTCTGCCCATGACAAGAAGGAAGGTTGGAAAGAGCCTTAAAGATCATCTCATTCCAATTCAAATCATTCTGTCATTCTGATGATTCTATGATGCAAAGAGAGAGAAAGGAAGAGATTACAGACAGAAATGTTTAGCTATGCTTGTGTTTCTGAGTCTTGACCTACAGACTTATGAAGTCTGTAATAATAACGAAACATTTGGTTTTAAAAAGCCTCCTTTTAGGCTCCAAGCAAGCTAACTGTCCTGTTGTCCTCATGGTTTATGTGATTTTTTTTTAATTCTTTTTTTGTCAGGTTTCCAAGAATCATTGTCCTTCCAAAAAGCTACTATTCTACACCTGAAAAATTCCCTTAAAGCACTTAATTGGAGACAGTTGCATAAAACTACCTCTGCATTCTAAAGCTATGTTATCAAACATCAGAAAAAGCAGAGAAAGCAAAGTGTTAAAAAAGAGATGGGGGAGGGGAAAAACACAAAAGAAGACTTATTTCATGGTTACCCTCGTAACTGAATGCAAAAAGTGTTTTTCCATGTGACACAATTGGATAGTATATAGTTACAAGGCCATATCTTTTCTTGCACATATTAGAAAAGTCACATTTACAGCATAAGAAAATGCCATTGTTTTAAATTACCCCGTTATCTTCAAATTTGGTTTTAGAGAAGTTTAAGGGGCTGTACAATTTGTTTGAGGATGTTTTGTTTTGCTTAGAAAATGCAAAATTCAGGAGGGAAATGTAAATGTTGGTAGTTTTGCCTAAGCTTGAATTTTGCCTTACAGTGAAACTGGGAAGTGGTCTTTTACAACCTCTTCTGCAAACAAAGCTCTGTTATTTCCAATCTTTTGTTTTATTTCTCAGTCCTGTTAAACTGTCTAGAATTTCTTCTCTACTGTAAAAGTGCCTGTGGAAAAACAGTAAAATAATATTTTTTTTAAAAACTACCAGTGTAAATAATATTTTTAAAATGTATTTGCTTCCTTTTTTCTTCATTTTTCCCAAATATAGTCAAAGTCTAATAAATCATTTGGAAACTAGGGAAGTATTAGAAAGGAATAAGTTTTTGACCAAGTTAAATAAGAAAAATATTATTCTGAACTGTACTTTTTGTAAGTTTGCATTAATCAGATGCAAATAGAGATGAGAGGCCATCTAGATCACATAATATCACTCATTGATATGTGATGGCATTCTTAATAAAAGTCTTTTCCAAGCTGGAAACCTTGAGGTATTTATTTACCTCATATGATATTGTTAAAAAACTTGACTGTTAAGTCGAAGGCTTCCTGTAAGACTTGTACCAGCCCTTTCTGTTTTTCTTTCCTTGTGTACATATCTGTACATTGCAAGTGGAGAGCACACCATACTGTGTGGTACTACTGTCTTATTTGTATTGACTTTCATGAGATTTAATCTGCAAAACAAAATTATCCAAGATCTCATGCAGCAAACAGAAATAAACGAACATTTTCCAAGGTTTGCAATATATCTAACTAATGAAGATACCTCTCCAGTTATAGAGGCTGACAGTATAAGATGTGGGAAGAGCTCTAAGAAATACTTTTTAAATCCTTGGAGAGAATATCTGGAATAATTTCTAAGAAAAGGTTTAAGAAAAATAAGGGATCATAAAATATACAAGTTTAAATCTTACATGAATGGCACATAGTGCTTGTGTGCTTTTTCTGCATACTTCTACACAAAGTGGTTTTAATTACACGCAAAGGCAACCTTCACCATTCCTATAACTGGATATTACAAACTACTGAGCTTCAGTATTACATGTCGGCTGGTTGTTTTGTTTTATCATCTGTTTTTCTCAGCAAAAATTCAGAGCTTCTAAGGTCTGAGTTTAAAATTAGGTCCATGTATAACAGCCTTGCTGGAGACCTATGCATTAGACCTTGCAGGATTCAATTTCAGGAAATACTACATTTAGTTTTAAAGATCTCCCCAAATTGATTTGACCCTATTTTATCAGTACCATGCTTTGAACTGATTGTCATTAAGAATTCATCTAGTGTCTGATCTTTAGAAAAGTGTTCATTAGAGTTGACAGGGTAAAAGTTTGACAAATACACAGTTGTTCATAAACAAGTAAAAAAATGTATTTGTTTATATTCAATTCTTTAGAAATTGACTCCACCTGAATAGCAAAAACGTTAAATGGAAGCCAGGAAATTGAGTGTGCTTCATGTATTGAATGGTACTATGGGATTATGTGGAATTCAATAAGTATAATAGTTTTCACATTTTTGTCTAGCTTTCATAGCAAAATTTAATTGGTTATTTATGTTTTGCCTCAGAATACAATGAAATTACAGATTATCTGCAGAAAGTGAAGGAGTATTTGACAAATACAATCTCACACCTTCAAGAGGCAGAAAATAAATTTTATGCTGCAAGCTGCAGACAAGATAGTGATTCCCAGAACCAGACTGGTGAAAATGCTTCTAGAGAAACAAATGTGTGTTGCTCAGAAGGAGAAGCAAAAGCCTCTGTGCAAGCATCTTCCAGTTCCTGTCAACAATTCCAAAGAACTCCTTCCCTGAACAAGACTGAAAGTCAAAATGTAAATGAAACCCACACAAATGAAATTAAAATTGTGGGAAAAGTTGCATCCTTAGCTGAAAACAAATCTGCTCAAGAACAGGACACTAGCAGAGACTCTCCAATGAAAAAAGATGATGATGAACACCAACTACTCTCTTTTTCAAGGAAAAAAGAGTGCAATGTTAAGGATAAACTTCATGGAAGTAGCTCTGTTACTGAAAAGCCCCCAGAACTGGCTTTTCAGGATGCTCTTACTAGCAGTGAGGAAGACATTCTGTCTGGGACATTGAAAGACATTTACAACAGAAGCATCACAAATCATTTTGAACAGGAGAAAAAGGAAATAGTCAGGGACAATTTAAAAGGGCTAGAAAGTGAGGAGCACAGACTGGCAGAGAAAATAGAAGACACTAAAATGGAAAAAAATAATGAAATATTAAGAAATTACCTGAGTACCTTCACATCTTCAGCACAAACCTATGATCTTACTGATGTGAATCCTTCTGTTAGTGATTCAGAAGAAGTACAAAAATCAAGATACTGGATGAACAAAGAGTAAGCACATATTCTTATTTTTATAAGAACAGATGTACATAATTATTGCTTAATAACTTACAAACAGGTGTGGGTGCAGAAACTCAATGTACATGTACTGAACACTTGCTGTTCGTGCACATAACAGCAGTTTACAATTTGAACATGTGCAATAAAGGTCTTTCCCTTTGGCCTAAAGTAAACTCTAAGGTTCTATTTGCATAATTTTTTTTATGCCAGAGAGAGGCTGAGTCACAGCAAGTAAAGTCAACAATCCTCAAGTTGTTGGAAATTAGTAAGAAAGGACTATAATTCATCAGTTTTACAGTACTTTGTGAACTGTTCTGAAACAAGCTAAACATAAAAATTTTCATTACTTTCTCATTTATTCATAAACATATTTTTCATATATTATCTTATGCTTCATTACGGCACATAATTACGTCAAAGTATTTAATTAAAAATATGAGATACTACACAACTCTTTTTTTTTTTTTTAATAGATTTCTAGTCAAAGGAAGTGGTAAAAATAAACAGGAAATAGCTTGTTTTATTAAAGCCCCTGCAAGTGTTCTGGAGCATCTGAAGTGTAATATACTCAATGACACTAGTTCCTTGGTGGTGAATGATTCTGAGGAGCTGGTCAGCAATGTCATCAGTATTGAATGTTATGATTATGAAAAATTACTTTTCCCTATCAACATTGCAATCCCGTTCAAATCATGCTTCAGAGGAAATTATCGGGAGATTATGGTGAAGGTGATTGATACGAACTTTGAGTCAAACTACTTAACTCCTATTTCTTTGCAAGGATACCAAGGAAACTATAAGGTGAGTAACTTTCATCAAAACATTTTAAAAGCATCATTTGAGGTTTGTAGTTAAGTCTCTCTGGAGTTTTTCCAGTAAAGTTGTCATTATTAAATCATATTTTTCACTATGTGTTGTTAAACAGAACTTTTCTTTCTCCTCTCTCAAGCATTAATTCTATTTGAAAACTAGTATTTAATAATATTCTTCTTTCAACTTACCATGTTAAGCAAATACTTGATCCCACAATACTAATGGTTGAGTAATGTTTCAGGATTATTGTAAATACGTGTAATGTGTTGCATTATTTGATAAAAGTAAAACTTTTTGGGAGGAATTACTATGCTTTTAGATCACAACAGAGTAACACAGTTCCATGAGTATAAGTACAAACTCTACAAACTCTATATCAAATGAACTTAGGATGGTTCTCTTTTTTTAAATGCAGAAGTGTTGTATTGGACCAGATTCATCACCTAGTTTATAGGTTTGTTTCATTTCACCCCAATCCCACACTGGAATATGAATGACATCACATAATGACTAGAGATCACAGGTACTTGGGCATGCAGGTGGCAATAATATTCAATTTCTTTTCATTTCATACTTGGTCTATAGAGAATGTTACCCTCTGAAACTGTGAAATAGCTTTCTTTCCTTACAGTACTCTAACCCCACGTTCTATTTATTCAGGAAAGCTTTGCAGAAGTGAAAATTTATCATCTGGGTGTTTTTTCTGTGTTATCATGCTTAAAGAAGGAAACATTTACTGTTCCAAAGGTAGGACTCTTACAAAAGCTGAACGTGGATTCTAGAATCTCTTTCTGTTACCATCCAGAAACATTCAGTTCTCCAGCACTTATGCAGTTAAAGGTAAGTTTGAAATATGTGATACCTGTTTCATAAGCCTGTTATCTGATCAGTTCCGAAGTGAGTATGCCAATGATGTTAAAGTGCAATCTCTTCCAATATCAGAAGTTGACAAAAAGTGGTTGCAGCTTCACATCCTGTACATGCAGATTTCCTGTCAGCTTTGTTAAAACCACATGTCAGGGATATTTTTAGCTAAAAACATCTATCTACCTTTGTTTGATATCATTCTGAAAATATAGTTGTTTTTAAGAAAGATGTGTTAAGTCAAACCTTTAATTGCTTGGCTAGTGGTTAACTTAATGGAACCATTTTTCTCACCTGACTTCATCCTTGGTGCCAGCAAGTAGTTTTTTATCATGTATTAGCTTTAGGTTGAGTATAGTCTCAAATTGTGCTTCAGTTATGCTTCTCCCTTTCCCCATTAAGATGTTCATTTGGAAGTATGGAGAAACTAAAATTATGAAAAAATACAGATTAGAAAAATCTCAGAAATTTTTCAAAATCTGAGGAAGCTCATTAGTTTCAAAACTTGAACTCAAATCAGGAACAAAACAATATAAATATTTTAGGCAATAAAAGTTCCAGTTTTTGATGACTTTCAAGCATTTTTCCCTGCTTTGTATAAAGTGCTGTTACTTGGCTAAGGTCGTTCTTGGGTTAAAGAGAGCAGTCTGACTCTTCTGTGATAGCCTAGCCAACTCCAAAAGATAATCCAATTTCTAAAAATATCCAGGCATGTAATGGAAGATTTTTTTGCAAGTTGATTGTGCTATTTATTTCTATATTTAGATTCAGCCAATTGAGCCGTCATTGGTTTCAGCATTGAAAGCAAGACATGATATGTATCACTCAGTGATATCTACTAGTGCACTGGTTCACGTCCAGCATCCTTCAGCCCAACCTTTTAACAGCTCAGTCACTATTACTCTACCCTGTCCTCCTAACCCAGACAAAAAAAGGCAAGGAGATGAGACAGAACATGCAAGAGCCATTAGTGCTACAGTAAAGAGGGTTGCTGCAGCATACCATCCTTGGTAAGAGCCTCACTTCAAATTCACCATTTTTAAAAATATCAAAATCAATTTATTCTAACAGTTGTTGGTTTATAATATCTTGTATTAAAAATGTGTTTGTTCTTTATATAGACTGCAATAACTATGAGCATTGTTGGAAACACTAGAGCAAACCTTCAAAATCTTCATGCTATAGTTTCACCAGAAAAATTAATACAGTATTTGATGTATATTCTTTAAATATGCTGACCACTGTATTTCTAGCAGGAGTTAGAATGAAGACTGAGGTTTTTTCAGCAAGAAATATCCAGACATTTCAACAAAGTCCAATATTGAACACAAAGAATAGACATGACTTAAAACTGCTGTGTTAATAACACACCAACGTGATTTGAGTCTGACTTTTGAATTTTCTCATCTCTATTTCTACACATTTCAATGGTTGCCTGAATCAAAATGCATGGCACAACGGTTTATAGTAGGTCAGTTTTACACACTAGATAAAGGTCCAGATTTTTCCAAGTATGCAGTACAATATTTCTAAACTTAGACTTTTTGGCATGTCTTTAAAAAGCATTAAAACATAGGGACTCCTGAAAAAAAAAGATAATCTCTACATTTCAGTAGTTTCTGGAGAATTGAAAAAAAATAAAAACCAAAAAACCTCTTAATAATTATATCATTCACATGCTCTGGAGTGTGTATTTGAGTGTATTTCAAGATACAGATCTTAAGCAAGGTGGGTAAACCAGAAAAAGTCATCAAGGAAAGCAGAGGGGAAAACAGCTACAAATAAACACAAGCTTACTCTTTATGCAGAACTATTTTTATGTTATTTTTTCTATAATTACTTGGCTTTCCAGGACTCTGAGCACGTCTATGAGAAAAAGTAGGGACAATCTCAGTGATACTTTGAAACTGTTAGGTCACGGAAACAAAGAAGAGGAGTGGAAGGTGTTTGATGATGTTATAATCCAGAATGCACAGAATGGGCTGGTATCTTTTGAACTAAACGAGCATTTAGAAAGGTAATGTATGAATAACGTAGCAAAATTTTATTTACTGAAATATTTAGTTCTGTGTTCACATTTAAGTGGAAATTAGTAGTGCTAAGAAATCATCCATTTTTAACCATTAACTTTCTCTTAGATTTGTTGCTTATAATTACAAAAAGACCCCAATTATTTATTTATAGAATGTACACAATATAGTACATAGAAACTTGAAACAGGATATGCAAATATCACTCTTAATTGGCAAATGTGATTTAGCTTTCTAACTAAAAAAAAACAAATTTTGAAAAAAATTTCATATATATTTGAAATCATATCGACATAGTCAACATACTCTACACTACAAACACAAGCAAATTTCCACTTTTTCATGTGTTGGAAACAAGGATGAAAAGAGGGTAACAAAAGTTCCCTTGAAGACTGAGCCCATAATATTTTTAATAATTAATTATAAGTAGTTGATAAAGATATTTAAAATAAAGTTTTAAAATTTCATTTTCTTTCTTTTTTTTATTTTCCTTCATACAGCTTTGTGGTCATTCGCCTTTCATTCCCTTTGGAAAACACTTACCTTCTCCTCTTTGCTCAGGCTCTGGAAGAAGCACTCTGTAGCACCATGGCTAATGTGATACTGTATCAGAAAAGAGAAAACCCATACAAAATAGTAGTTTTGCTGTCTGCCTCCAAAGAATTGACCAAAGAACTTCAAAATCTCCATGAGGAGGGTTATTTTGGTCCCCCAGAACCTACACAGCAGTTCCCCTTAAGACAAGGAGAGCAGATTCATTTTAGATTTAGAGGAAATATTTCTGCTTCAGGTAAGGCAATTAATTCATGCATCTGTATGAATATTATCAATTACATCAGCTATTAAAAAATGCTGTATGGGAACAGTGGTAGATTGAAGTTAGTCAAAGTACAATTCGTTATTTCAGTGTTTTGTTTCTTGTCAAAGAAAGGAATGTGAAGCTTAATGGGAAACTACTCCAGCTGTAAAGAAAATGTACTATGGGGACGAGCTCCTGAGCAGTGTGCTCTTGGTGACCCTGCTTTGAGCAGGAGAGTTGGACAAGATGATCTGTAGAGATCTCTTAAACTCCTGTGAATTCTGTGAAACCTGGCTCCTCAGAAATTTATGGTATTTTAAGAATTATTTTCAAAGGACAGGTTTCTGTCCGCTGTTTTGTCTGCGTAAATTCACTTAGAGTGAGCACGAAACCAAGGCAAAATATTGCCTATTGTGAGTTGAACTGTAAGTTGAGGTGATAAGAGGGAGAATTATGCCATTTCTGTTAGCAGTCATAGAGAATTCCATGTAGTGGCTGCCACTATTCAGAGGCTTGCTTAAAGGGAAAAGAGATAAGAAGCCTCTGAAAGATTTTCAGCCAAAAATTGCATATAGTGTCCTCCATCTGTTTTAGATTGAACATATAAATATGTATTTGGCCCTCTGAACATTTTGAACATAAACTCTCCTGTTGAAAACTGCATGTACCCTAAAGAAAGGAATATTCTTTAAAAAGAGAAGTCTCCAGCCTCCGAGAAATATCTGCTCATATACACAAAGAATACTGTGTATCTATGTATCCAATAAATGGATTTAGGAAGCCTTGAAATGCATCTACCCCTCTGCTGCGATTCATTTTGTTTTTACAGATAGACATCCATCCTGAATAACCAGAAAGCATATTCTTCTGATTCCATTCACAACACCTTTTTATTTTTATTCTTCTCTATGTTATGTACAAACATCATTTTCTGTTCCTTGATTTTCAACTTGTAGCACTGCCTTCACCACTTATTCTTTAAGCCAACTATTAAAGGGCTAGGAAAGCTAGCTACAAAGATATGCCTACTACTGAAGCAGACTGATCTCAGATGTTCAATAAAGTAATAATAATGATAAAGAACAAGCAAGGAACAACCAAATGATATGTGATTGCCTTTACTTGACTCATGCTAATGAATTATTTTAGATGCCATGCAGGGTAAAAATTTTTTTAAATAAAAGTTTTATTATATGGACTGCAGAGAATGGAGAAGGCTTCAGGAAAGTCTACAGACTGATTTTTCATTCACAAAGACAACCAAGGCTGGAGCTCCAAATTAAAGAAGTGGATGAATTTGGTAACTACAGTTCACCTCATTACAAAGGAACAGCAGTATTTTATAAAATTACCAGAGAGATGATACCAAAGAAATGGGAACAAACCTTACCATATGATGAATATCAACACCAGTCTCCACTGTGCAAATTAGCATTAACATTGCCAAAGGTGCGTTTCTCACTTGATAATTTTAGAGACAATTCCTTTTCTGCCTTACCATATATTTATTAGAAAAAGGATGTTGGTATGATTTTTGATTTGCAGATACACACAGGAGTCACTGATGGGCTTCTGGTGCATCATCAATGTGCAAACGTTCTCAGGATTTCTCTTAGCTGCAGGGAGGGACCCATATCCAAGTATAAGCAAGGAAAAATTTCTAGCAGAAAATTTTCACCCATCTACTCTCTCCAGCCAGCTGTTATGACACTGTGAAATTATTACTGAAGTTTCAGTTATATCTTCCTTGTTTCATTGTCTTGGGAGCACAGAATTGCAAATTGTAGGATCATTAAATAGTTTGTGTAACCTGTCTTCCACTTATCACCTGATTATTCTATTATTCCTGATTAGTCTCTGCAGTACAGTCATGTGAGCAATTATCTCCATCTCTGGTGAAAGTTAATGCTATATAAATTAATCTTTAATATTCCTGCAATGAAATCTCATTGTAAACTTTTCAAAGAGCCTATGTACCAGCATGCTATACCACACAAAATGCTGCCAGTACTGCTATCAAAGTTGAAAACATTTTAGTATCAAAATATCTACAGAAACACTTGGTCTTAATCTCTGGTGACAAACAGTAGTGTGTCTCTCTTTTTGAATTTAATTGTCTTCACACTTTTGAAAACAAAATTACTTTTTTTCCCAGATGATAAGTTAAAAGAATCTGGAATGTCTGATTTTGGTTGTAACAAAGACAGATGGAATCTGTTTAAGGCAACCATCCTGACTACTATATTTTCACTAATTTCTGTAAAATTCCCACCTAAATTTCTTTTGTAGTGAAGACAATTACTATACAATCATAAGCCATTTTTACACGTATATGCCCTCATTATCCACTTACACATATATAATATATTATATACTGCTGACAGTGGTAGAAATAGTGTTTGTTTACTTTGTATGCAAATATTCATATCAGTTTTCACTTTAAACATATATTTTTACAGAAGTAATCTGATTTTCACTAATGATTCCTATTTATGGTGCATTCATTTCCTCAACAACAGTTCCTCTAACCTATTTTGGTCAGCACAAGTCAGATACAGTGTGTTAAATTCTGATGTCAAGAGTGTGTGTGCATATCTATTGATTTCAAAGATTCTGTATTTATGTGAGACAGTGGGCTAAGGAGGTAAAAGATTAATTTCTCCTTTTTTGCCCATCTTGTTTAATATGCTACTAGAGTCTGGTCATATGTGAGATGTCCATTTGGCAGAGCACATCAATGTTACTGGCTGGGAATGCTTTGCAAAAATAGATTGCTGTAATACGTATAGACATTATGAAATTACTATTCTGCTGAAGTTTTATGTCTAATGACTGTCTAACAGCAGAATAGTATGTTATCCCCTGCTTCAGAAAGGCAGTTGCTTGGCTAATTGAAGGGCCTTCCAGACTAGAAAACTGCTTTAACTGCTAAGAGTATTTTACTTAAGCTGTCAACCAGAACAATAGGACCACTTGCCACTGCAGCTGAACCGTGGGTAAATTTAGCACTTCATCACAGACACTTAATCTTTAAAGGCAATTTACTGTTTTAGATCTAATGTATTGTATATTATTACACTATTTCCAGACAATACTAATTTTAAATTCTTATAATTTTTACTACTATTTTAACATTAGGCAGCAGAAAATGGTTCAGATTAAAGTCAATTCATGGGTAATTGAGTTCATCTACAATAACTTTGAAAATCTAATACAGACCTTTGAAGTGGTAAATTCTCATTAATTAATGAAAATAAGTTTAAATACAAATGCATAATTAAGCAAAGCCAGAGAAAGCTGTCTTGGAAGAAAAGCAAGGCCCCCTTCTGGAATAGCTTTATAGTCCCTTTATTCTGAGAGCTTTGTAGCCATGTCATTCTATCTTCACACTGAGGCACATCCAATGACAGAATTGCTGTAAAATCATGGAAAACAAGGCAGATTCAGATCATATAATCATGGAATAATTTGGGTTGGAAGGGTCCTTTAAACGTCACCTAGTCCAGTCCCCAAGATCTCAAGAGCAGTACAGCACAGGATGGTTTTGCACTGCCATGCTGTGTGTAATGTGTGCATCCTGTGCACACTGAAATCACCTCCCAGGATAACTGCATACAGGCCTGATGAAAATTTGTTTAATTCAAAAAACAAAATGGTTATGTGAATATATTGACTTTATGGCTGTGCAGCTCAGTATATTTGAGATGCTCCAAACATTGAACAATATTTAAAGTCTGTATTATAGAAGTGATTAAGCTCCATGATGCTCAGTATATCAGAAAGAAAGGAATAACTTTTCCAGTCAGAGTTTCGTGCTCTTAATTTCCAAATGAAAAACAGAAGATCAGTGAATAAACCTCAGGGAAATCTCCTTGGGAGAGCTGTGAATATACAGCCAGGTAATACAACTGAATGTGTGTGACAAAAGTAACAGGGGCACTGAAAGAGCATAATTTCACTTTTGAACAACAACAAAAAAATCTGAATTTCACTTTATACAAACTAATCTCTTTTTTTGGTCAATGCTTATGTAAGTAATTTCTTGTTTTATATGCAGTAGGAAACAACAATAAAGCCCAGAAGACTTTCATCTTTCTCAGCCATGGTAAAACAGGACAAAGTATTTTTTTCTTTCTCTCCAATGTTTAGAGGAAGAAAGAGGAAAAACTTTCTACTTTCTAATGGAACTTATCTTTGGGATTTTGATGATTTTTCATGATGTCTAATTAAAAGGTGAACAATGTAAAATCAATAACTGTAGCTACAAATACAGTGTGTTTACCTGACCTAAGAATAAATACTGCATACCTAAAAATTGTTCTTTTCCTTGAAAGGAAGGCAAAGTTAATGCAGTATTCAAAATTAGAATCTGTAGCATCTACGAAGGTTATATGCAGATCTTCTATACACCCAGTATCTATACATCACTTATGGCATAATGCTATTAATCAAACATTTGTAAAATTGCATGAAGGATGCATTTTATATAAGATAATAAATATCCATTTGATAGATGAAAATTTTATTAGTTTCTTTATATTAATAGCTATATACTGTTTTATACCTGCTGATAGTGATAATTGTTTTTTAATAATGACAAAAAATATTCTATGTAATTAGGAAAAAATTTTAATGCTAAGAATTAAATCCCCAAGATTTTACTGCAATCCATTCCCAAATCATATGCCTCACCTCTTACTCATCATAATTTCTCTTTCCTCAACACATTTTCTCTAATAGCATGAAAAATTGATCCACCGTCCACGAAGCACAAAAAGAGTTTTTTCTGATTCATCGGGTAAGAAAACAACCATTAAATTAATATCAATATAAAAAGAGCTATACTTGCTATGTTTTTTTAATTCCAATATTTGTTTCAGCTGTTACTGACACCTGAAAATGCCATAATCAGGAATAAATAGTTAATGTGTTCAGAGATAGGAAAAAAGATCTGTTTACCAGGAAATGCAAAAGCTCTTGTAACATACCGTTGTGGTGGGATGCTTGAACAGCATATAATTTTGTGTATAAGGAAATTCAGTTTGTACTGGAAAGCTCCATTATGATTTACAAATCACTTGCAGTACATATTGAAATTCTTCTATTTTATTGCTAACTTTCCCCATTTAGTTCCAAAAATTATACATCATTTCTGAATCTCCTCTTGACTAAATCCATTTCATACTGTAGAGCAGTTACCTGAAATAGCATTAGAAATGAGATGGGATGATGGTTTCCACCAAAGTATAAAACACACCCTGTTTAGTTGGGTAGTTTACCCACTGAGCCTCCAGCTTTAGAAAGCTTTTCAAAAACAAAGGAAGATTTATTCTTACTTCACGAATTTTTCCCCTTCAGAGGCCCTGTGGGACAACTTGCTGTTTTGGCTTGCAGAAGAGCTTGCAGAAGATAATACATCATTGTTTGCTTTATGTTTACCTGTTCGACGGAGCGTACTTCAGCTTGTTAGGCTGAAGTGCCCTGATAATTTAACACACCAGATCTATGAGCTGCTTTGCTGCTGGAAAAAGACCCTTCCAAAGTCGGCTGATAAACAGCAGCTCCTGTCTCGCTATTTGCGGAAGAGTGGCAGAAGTGATCTTTCAGAAGAACTTCGTTTCAAGTGGCAAAATAAGGTGTTCACTTGACAGAATCACTGGCAACTCACAGCCCAATTTCTTTTCTTTCTTGTTGAAGTGTATGAATATTTCCATGAAACTGCTGGATGAACAAGTGATAGGGATATCAGTCAGGATTTATTCGTTTTATTTATTACTTTGCAACCTCTTTACTAAAGCAAAGTATAATAGCCATGTCCTTGCTTGATAAAAGTGAACATTTCTTATACAGAAAAGTGAGATATTGAAAATATAGGTATGAAGAATTATAGACTGATCTGCACAGATTTCTGAGGACTTTAACTCTTTGCATATGCCATACTCAGTCAACACAATATTTCTACATATCTTAAACATTAGAAATTATTCAATATATCAAAATCATATGAATCATTCTATAATATATGGATTACTCTATGTCCGGTATTAATACCTACAAAATTCTTCAGATGTACTAATGTACAGACAGAGGTAACTTCTTCTTACTTCCAGATTTGTTAGCAATTAATTCTACTTTTATATTCTCCATAAATATTTTTCATCCTCGTGAATATCATACAAGATTTATACACTCATAACATGAGTGTTAGCTCATGTGAATATGTAATCCCTTTCTGGAATTTATGAGATTTGTTGCCTCACTTTAAACTGTCATTGTAATGAAGTCTTTTAGGTTACCATCAAATATGGAAAAAGAACTATTTCTTCATTAAAATTTTAAAACATATGGCTTTGACATTTTGTTCATTATATTAAGCTCTTGTATTTTAGGTACAGACAGTAAACCAGAAGTATTTGTGCCATTCCTTATTCCTGTTTTCAATCTCTAAAAACTCATTTCTTTCCAACATACTTAGTAGGACTAACCTTATTTTTAAGTCAGAGCAAGAGCAAGGTTGGGGTTCTATAATGGTGTTTCTACTGAAATAATATTTAATTTACCATCTTCTGTTATTTACTTCTATATTGCAATCCACCTCATAAGACACACCAAAAATTTATCTAAGCACTAAATTGGTTTCTGGTAAAAGCAAAAAGTAGCTGGCAAGAGTCAGTGAAAAACAATACTGAGAGCAAGATGACTTCTTGGTACCTACTCATATTGTGATTACACAGGCTGCCACATCTGCATGACTTCCCTACTGCTTCAGCAATGTGCAACAGATGCTTCTTTCTTCAAGTCCACCTGTGCACAATTAATTACTGTTCTTCTGATACCGATTCGATGCACCAATTATTTTCCTTTTTCGCTTCTCCTTTAATCATATAATATCAAATATAAACATTAATCTCAATCAAAACGTTATTGATCTAAAATTTATTCATTTTAGGCTATTTAGAAACCCTGTATGTCTTGCCAGCAAATATTAATTGTGATACATAGTCTGTGTATTTTATTTATAGAGGTCATACTTTGCAACATTTACAAATTGCTACTGTAAATGAGAAAATTGCATGGTGAAAAAGAGAGAAATAGGAATAGTATTAATTAGTTCTATTCATCTAGTCACTAATGTCTCATCCTATATTATCATCAATTTTTAAGTGTAAGACAAATATACGAGTAATTGAACCCTTTCTCTGAGAATGAAACATAACAACCATACTTTTTTTTTTTTTAGTAAGGGTCTTTTAAATGTAAACTGACTTCTTATCGGAGGAAAGAATTATCACGCTTTTCCCACTTCTGAACACTTTTTGCCATCAGGCATTTAAGTGCCTTCTCTTAAGAACTAAATATTCACTTGCTAGCTCATCAGATATCTTCACTATGTATGTATATTAAGATCATGGTTCCATGCATGATGGTATGACAAAAAAATACTGGAAATATTGCTAAAAATTTGACTTCGTTTCTCCACCAAAATTAAAACTGATACAACTTCCAACACTGTGCCACAAGATGGCATCTTTGTCTAACAAAAAATACAAGACATGTATTTAAAGTGCTGAAAAATGCGTGTATAAAACACTGCTGAAAAGCAAAAGCCATCTAGAAAGACCTGGATACTCCACACAGTATCAGACAGTGAGAGGTTGCCAAGGGGAGTTGTGGGTGCACCTTTCCTGGAGCTGTTCAGGGCCAGGATGGGGCCGTGAGCAATCCAGAAAGGTGTTCTTTCTGATGGAAGGCGGGATAGAAATATATGATTTTTAAGGTCCCTTTGAACACAAAAATTCTATTACTATATGGTCAATACCACTAGGGCAAGGCAGCAAGATTTGTGAGTGCTTCAGTAATATCCATAGAAAAGGAAAGCTGCATTCAGCTTTCTCTTCCCAGGAATTTGAGATTATTGTTTACCTTAATTGAACAGTAAAGCTAAGTTAAATTTGCCATGTTAAAATCTAATTCTTCTTATTAACAATTCTTATTATTAATCAAGTGAATAAATAAAAACATATTTTATATATATTTTATCAAATATAGCAAAAATTACTAATTAGGTAGAATAAAATATAAACAATTTAAAATATGCTACCTGATATTCTATTCCTCTGAGGAATGCCTTATGTCTCCTGGGTATTTTTCTCTACTTGTAATAACTCTCATTGGCAGTTTGAAATGAGTGACGAGTCTTCCTATGGCTCAGCAAAGCTGAACTGGCTGGTGACATACTTTTCCTCTATTCTTCTTCCTCCTCATCTCTCCCACCAGTTCTGCCTTGTGCTGAGACTTTCCTACCTAGCTGCTCTATGTAACCTTCATAGCTTTCATTTCCACTTTTTTGATATTTCATCTCCTGAAAAAGCTTGGCTAGCATCGAGCACACACTTTCTCAGCTCACATAAACATTTTGACAGAAAAATTTAAAGTGCACCACTTTAACAAAAAATATATAAACAACATATGCAAACCAAATATTCTCATGGCTTCTCCCATTGTTTCTTTTTTTCTACCAGATAGGCACAGAAGCACTCCCCTTGTCCAGGTATCACTGACCTCAGGGACTCTGAGGCAAGGGGACGGAATGCAGGGTGTGGCATGGGTATTTTTCCCTTCTTGTTAGGTCTCAACCAACAAGCCTATATACAGAAATGGTTTTGATTCTAGGATCAAGCTGTAGAAAGATCCAAAGAGACCTTTTCCAGAGGAGAGTCCTAGTGAGATGTCAAATGACCTGTTTCTCCAACCTTATGGAAGGAAGAATACCTGACTTCTACTTTTTGTGAACAGCAAATGCCAGTCACAGGCTGATATGGCTCAACTATTGATGTGGAAAGTCCAATTTCTTAACTACAATCAACACTGTTCTTTGCTTTTCAGGCAATCAGATATTGTCTCCTAAATGAAAGGGCTCCCTTAGTGAGATTTAAACTCACTAAACTGCAGGAAAAATGTGGAAAACCACGAGAACTACATGGGACAAATCTACTTCTGTGCTGTATGTTTTTATTGACTACAAAAAATAGGACAAAAAGCAATAGCTGAGCTTTATGGCTTAAAATGTGTATGTTTTCTAACTCTAAAGAAAAGGTGAAACTCCATATTTCTGCTAAACAGTGAAGGCAACTGAAAGGAAAAGGAGCTAAGATAGGAAGCCAATTGCTCAGAAAGAAATCACCTAGACAACTATAATTTGGCTAACTGAAAACAGTAGTTCATTATTTAAGTACTGAACAGTTAGTCAAACAAAACAGGAAGAAATACAAACATTCTTTTTGTGACATTGTTACAGGATGGATTGCCAACTGCATCTGAGATGATGAAGTGCAAAGGCATAAAGCAGACTTTGCATATTCAACATTTAAAACACAAATTCTATGTAGTGAAACAAGGCTCAATGAGCAGGATCTGTAAACTGATTAATGCAACAGATGTTTAATTAAAAAACTGAAGATGGTATTTAATCAGTATCCCATCCAAGCCCCTTTCAAAAATGAGCTGTTTTTTCTTTAGATAGCCTTCAGTAAGTACTGTTTACACAGAACTATGTATAGTGAAGTCATCTTCAAGCAAGAGCATCTCAATTTAAAGCTTCTCCCAAGTGAATTGGGAGGGAGCCCACATTCAGAGCACTTTGGTGGGAAACCCAAGGAAAAGGCTCCTTCCAGCTTTTCTCAACATCTCATTTCAGTGAGCAGGTTTAATTGCAGTGAGATAAGCCCCTGAAAAGGCAGGGGCACTCAGGAAAGTGGCATAAAATAGCTCAGTTGAAATAATTCCCTCCTTTCCGTAATATCTCTGCACTTTACCTGAAGATACAATAAGTCCTTGAGCATCTCCAGTATAATTTAAAAAAACTATCAACCAAAGAAATGCAATATTAGCAATTCCTTAAAAAGATTTAGACTTTCCCATATACTATTAGAGATGACCAAACAACTTACTATGGATTAGTAATGTTATAAATGAGAGACAAAAGTCTCGATAGTCAGCAAAATTTAGATTGCTTTATTTGATATAGAAAGAGCAAGCAGCGCGCTGGGGAATGTGAGGAGTCACCGCCCACTCCACTCTCCCCTGAACCTTGGTCTCTTCTTATACTGTGGTTTCTCGTTGTAATCAATAATTTTGGGGTTTTTTGTTGTCATAAGCAGTGGTGTTTGAATAAACATCCTTACACAAATTCACAAAGCCTTTGGGTGACAATCAGTTACAGATAGCCATCTGGTCCTTGTAGATAACCACCAGAGAAGTTCTGGGAGTCTGGTGCTTGAGATAGGTGGTATTGATCAGACAAAGGCAGGAAGGGCTATTGGGAAGTCTGATTTTGCAAGCTGGTAGCCGATACAACTTGTTTGGAAAACATAACATAATGCAACATAATATAACAAGGTGATTTTAAACAGAATGATTTTATCATATAATTTCCTTTATCTAGTGTTCATGCTTCACTTCAGAGCTTAGTATTCTGGTTTATACAAACCCCAATGCTTTTGTGATTAACACGAATCTTTTATCAATTATCACAGTAATCTACTGTAACATTGTATTATATCATAGCAAAGTTCACAAGAATGGAAGGACAGAATTCATATTCCACCCTTTCTCCTGAACAATGAAAATGTCATAAACATATGAAAAATTATTCTATAATAATGCAAGTGTAAGACTTCATTTTTTTCTCTATGAAAGACTTCATCATTCCTGCTGTAACCCTATTCTTAGTCCTTAAAAAAAATTCTTAGGCTTTTGAACTCTTCATTACATATATAAATTATTTATTTCACAGTTGTTATATCCCCTTGACAGATTTTTCAAAGCATTATATGAAGTCTTACATGTCTACGTCTCACTTGCCTTTTTTTGTCCTTTGAATACCTACCGCACCATTGTTCCCATTAAGACCTTTTGTGCTATAGCTTCCCAATGGAAAAAAATGGTGCCTCTTCAACTCATTATTATACTTCAAAATCCATACATAACCTTTTTCATAATTGTACTCTATTTACAAGTCCAATTTTGATAGTATGACTCCCAGAAATGTCTTTTCATCAGATTATGGCCAGAACTGACTAATTATTTACTAGAAACTGAAAGAGTTTAATAGAACTGGAAGGATTCCAGCCAGAATTAATATTACTATGTGGCAGTTTCACACTGCAAGGGCCAATTCAGCCAGCAGATATCGCAGAAGAGCTTCTACAAAGATACTATTTTCGGTATTTTTACACCTAAAATCAACATGTAAAAAGTCATTTCACTAAGACAATGAAAGACAAACTCCTGAAAGACTGTGCATTATTCACTTGTCTCTTAATGAGTTAACCCATTTTAGAGCATTTTGAGGTCAAGGGATGCAAATCATTTAAGCTGCAGATATTATGCAATCAGAAATGGGAATGTTTTTATTCTATTAACACTAATAGCTTTGTTAAAATCAATGTCCATACCTGAAGAACTAAGGAAATTAATAAAAAAGGGTTGAAGGAATAAAAAATGTTTGAAGTTATAGAGAATCACATGTGTAAAAATATTTTGGGGTGATCTGTTTCTAAAAAGAAAGAGGAAATTATTTTAAAGTGAGGAAACTTGCAACAAAATAGGAAGATCTTATTTTTCTATGTAATTCCAAAGATTTTAAGAAACTAGCAAACTGATTTAAGTGAATAATCACTAATGAAGGAAGCAATTTTACATTCTCTAAATTTTTCTTATGAATTTTTGATGAAATGTCATTTCTCATAGAAAATAAGATGCTACAAAAAATCTGGAGGTTTACTGGGAATATTTGCAAAAAAATAAATTTAGCTGATATAATAACTGATTTGATGATACTTATAAAACTAAATTGAAATGGAGGATACTTAAGTCCATCTCTGTTTACACACAGAGAAACTCCTAAATTCTAGATTTTTTTGTCAGGCTGGAGGTAAAACAGTGAAAGCATTCTACTATTTTTTTTTAAACTACGTAAACAATTTCCAAAATATTCCAGAAGCAAATGTTACCAAGAGGTGTGCATACAGCTGAATAGCTTAGAACTAAAGAGAGAAAACAAGGTTTACATTTACTCAACATGTAAAGTCAGAAAAGCTAGTGTGGATTTAGTCAACCATTTCTGCCCCATATATTTTGCCCTCAGGCCTTGGTTAGGAGTCTTTTAAATTCATTTGTTACATACAATATAGGTACTGTGACTTTTAATCAAGAACTTTACATTTTTCTCATCATTGCTGTTCAAATAAAAATAAAATCCCAGTAAGTACTCAGAAAATATTTCTAAGAGGGGCAGCAAACTGTCATTGCTAGTCTAGAAGAAGTTGAGGAGATGTCCTCTGCAGCATGGCACATGGCTCTGCTCATGTATTTTCAATCAGAGTGAACTTAAAGTACCCAATCTTTGCTGAGCCCTTCTGCAGATATGGAATAAGTAAAAGAGCAGGGAAAGGGAGAAAGTTTATTCAAAGAAAACTTTAAAAAGTTTTGTTTAGCCAGGGGAAAAAAAAAAAAAAGAAAGGAAAGTAAAGAAAAGGAAATTTTGTACAGTTATTTTCAATTAGATAAATAGTGTACTGGTTGCAGGGCATTAAAAGATAGAGAATTAGAAGTACTTCCCTCACTATTAAAATCTTCCAGCAGGATTAAAGGGACTAAATACTACAAGCATTTTAAAATGCTGTCTTTAAAGTTCATGAAAGGTTTTAGAGCAGCAGTCTTCATCAGTGGAGAACTGAAGTCACAAGCAGAGGCATTCTTTGTACATTTTTGTCTTCCTAGATGATACAAACGATGTAAACTGGACAGGAATCATCAACATTTCCTTTATACTGGTTTCTCAGTCCACCTCCTCTTGCAAGCAGGTTCCTGCCACTCCTTATCACATTACAAACTGTGTACACAGACAGATGCACATACACACTCCTAAACCTGACAGGCAGGAGCCTCAGCTCGTGTCTAAAACAGGTATAAAATCAACCTGATTTGTGGTTTCCTGGCTGACAATAAACTGCTGTCAAATCTTTGTCTCTTTTGTTCTTCAGTGAGTGGTAACCATGGATACCCAAGGCAATAAAGTTCACTGATCCACAATGCTGTAATTCAGGGTTTATGGCAGCTGATTTTGTTATGGAACCCCCAGAAGATAAAACTAGTAATTCAGGGTGAAATGGAAATTAGCTACAAGTTAAAATTTTGTTTGTGTTTTAATTTTTTTTTAAAAAGCATGCTTTGTTGAACAGCATAATTACTTTCCCTGAATAATTTATGCCAGCCAGTCTGCCCCATTCAAACATTCATATTAATTTTAATGAGCTTGTCAAAGCTCTTCTAGCCATTTTATATTGAATAGATTTAGCTGGGATAATATTTTAACCCATTGCTCCTTTTAGCAAACATAAAAATCTGGTTTTTATAAATTTCTTTAATTAATAAAATATACATTTAAAACATCTATCGCTCATTCAAATAATAGTAACATTATGATTATCTTTAATATAGATTATATTTCGATATCAATTTAAAGTTTACTTCTTCAGGAAAAAAAATTTGGAAAAAAGACAAATTTTTAGCTAACTGGACTAGAGGGCATAAGTGTTTCAATTACAAGTGTTTGGATGCAATGTTTGCAGTTACATTAGTGTTTTTTTCCAAAGCTTAAATTTATAGCAGCTATAAATTTTCACTTTATTCTGAGCAGACTGCAACATATCTGATGTGCATGATTTTGTTGTTTCCCACTGTGTAGCTGTTTATACTTTCATCCAATAATTTCTACTTTAGCTGCTTTTCATCGCTAAAATTAGTTTGAACTATTGTTCCACAATATAGAAACTGATAGTATAGATATCATTCCAATTTCACCTTTTTCTTGAATGCTTTCTTCATGGCATGCCTGATGGGCCTCTTGGAGCATCAGCATTTACCTGACAAATGGTTTTTTATCTCTACTTAGCCATGTCAGGCCTAAGGGTAAATGCAGGAGTAAAAGATACAAAAAATCTGTGTGAGATCTAAAGTTTGTGTAGAAATGTCAAGAGCAAGAAAAAAAATGTTGTTACTACTACCTCCAAAGGGACAGGAACATACGTCCTTTAACTGGTCAAGTTTGGATTAGGTGACACAATTTTTTTCCGTGAGGACTGATCTATTTCTGTCAACTCTTTCTGAACTACAGAAACAGTTTAACAACTTATTTTTATTTTCATCATTCTGGTCAGGAATGGAAATAATCTTCTTCAAAAGCCCATAAAACTCATTAGATGTATCTTTATGACTTGGGTGAGGTAAATTTCCATGAAAAACATCCTGGTAATAAAAGGATGAGATAATTTATTTCCTATTTCATCTATGAGAAATTATTTGAAAATCTTCTATCTGTAGTAGTCTTAGAACTGCAGTCTTAAAATCTGAAACCAAATTTTGTAGATAGTGACTTCTAGTTTATTCTTCTACTGCTATAGCTTTTCAGATATTTTTTTTAACTCAGCACATAAATTTATGATGTTAGATTCTGATAATGATAAATTAGTTTTTATTGGATATGAGGACTCATTCAATAACCAGACATTCTGCTACCTAAAAATAAATTCATGAGCAAGAATTCTATTCAAAAATTAGGTTATATACAATATTAGTCTGAAAATTTTAAATATTATAACAAAGCTAGAAGATTAATTTAAGTATAAGGAACTAGTACCTTTTGAGATAAGTTATTGGAAAGTGCTTGCATGATTGACTAATGCTGCTTCAGTTTTAAAAAGTTTGATACAGGCCTAAATATTAGAAGTGGAAAAATTTCAGATCTTTCTTATGGTCGTGATCCCAGTGTTATGCTCAGCAGTAGAATATGTTCAATAAGGGAAGATTCTTTAGAAGAAGATAGGACTTTCTATCAACTGTGGTGAGAGAAAATAATCTAGAAATATCTGTAGTGGAGGGAGGACAGAAGATAATTATGGTACCATACACATGCAATCCCAAGTGGCCACAAAGATGGTTGCTGTTAGAATACAAACCAAAGGTATTTGAGTTTTAAATTTTTTAAATCTTAAGTAATGTTGGGAATGTCTGTCATAAATGGCTCCTACTTGTGCTAAAATTCAGCCACTGTGTGCTGTGAAATGGGACAGTCTCTTAGTGACACCAAATAAAATGCTGATTCCCTGACAGATAATTTATTTCAGTCCAGTAGATGCTTGCTTGAATCTGGGAGAATTGAGATTACGTATAACAGACAAATATGCTTTGAGAGCATGCTTCATGAGATGCTTCAAGTATGCTTATTTTTATTATAATGCTTTTAAAATAAATTTTAAAAAAAAAGTATAGCATGCCATGGAATAGAAAGTATTTATTCATTTTTCCTCTTTTCCATGATACTACAAGGAATTTTAAAATATTTTGTCTCCACAGGCCTCTAAGTCCGCCCATGAGTTAGAAGAGAGTTGCTTATTATAAAATGAAATACAAGAGAAAAAAGATAGATTTATATTAAGTTTCCATTAAAATCTGTAAGATATGGAAGCAGGTGAATTTTTCTTCTCTGAGAATTTGAAACTTTAAAATACAAAAAAATTCAAAAACACTTAAAGCATGCAGTTTGCATTCTTTTCTCTAAAAAATTTGTTTAGCATGTAACCTCTAAGACATAAAGATTCAAGGAAAATCTTTTAAACAAGCTTGTAAACCAAAGTAGAAGAATTATTCTAGTAATTTTTACCCTTTTAATTTTTTTGTTGCATGCTGAATTACAGTTTTGACTTATTTTTTGCTCCTGATTAATGCTGTTGGAGCTTTAAAATCTGTTGCAGTCCTTCTGTTACTATACTCAAAATTATGATGGGGTTGCAGCCAACTTTATTTTTTGCAATTTTTACATTTGAAATATAACCAGCAGTTTTTGATGAATCTCAAATTCCACAAAACCTCTTTATTTTTCATTAAATGGTCAGAATTAAGCAATTCTAAAACTGTAAAATAAGAGGGAAGTTTAATGACTTTCCTTAAAACTAGAACAAAACAAACCCCACTATTATTTGAGAAGACTGAGATTTAGAGAATCTGGAATTTCATTTGCAGTGCACTGAAGACACCCTGTACTTGAGAACAAGTGCTCATTTCTGATGCCTCTTTTTCCATCCAAGCTTCACATTCACAGGAGGGACAATGCTCTGGAGTGTGATCTCAGTCTGTAACTGGGAACCTGGCCAAACTCCCTGTGCCTGGAATAGCCAGGTGAATTAGAATTATTTGCAATCCCATAATGTTTCTTAGAAACTAGAAAAATAGAGTGTCTGTAGAAGTAAACCAGAATTTTTATATATTTTTTTTATGTACTCACGGCACTAGGTACAGTAAGAACTATACTTGCCACAATAAGACTAACACAGATGACAGTGAAGCTCCACAAGTCAGAAATGTCCACATAAAAGTGAACATTCTCCAGAGTTATATTAGGTTGGAATGAAACAGCCTAGTACATAGTTAGGCCATGCTTCAAAGCTGTACCACTAATAGCTTTGCTTTAGAAAAATAGCACTCCATAGCAATTCTTTCCTGGAGCACCAAATTATGGCCCCTATCAAATCTGACCTAGGATCAGTGGTCCCATGCTGCATGTCTGATATTTCTGAGTTGAAAAAAAAGCCAGCTTAATGAACCTAAAGGTTTAAACACTCAAAAAACAAAGCTCAACTATATTTATTTTCTGCACCTCGTTACACAGCCAGGAAAATATCATTCAATTAAACATTTCCCTCAGGGCAGTAGGTTACTGGTCATGGAATACACCAGTGTTGAGTATTAGAATAAGAATTTGAAGCAGATTGAGAAAAGCGATCCTGCCCCTCTACTCACCCCTGGTTAGGCATATCTGGAGTGCTGTGTCCAGTTCTTGGGCTCCTTAGTATGAGAGATACGTGGAGCTCCTGAAGCAATTCCAGCAGAGGTCAGAGAAGATTATTAAGGGACATAAACATCTCTCTTATGGGGAAAGGGTGAGAGATATGGGCTTGCTCAACCTAGAGAAGAGACGACTGAGATAGGACTTCATCAATGTCTGTCAGCGTCTGAAGAGGGGCCAAGAGGATGGAGCCTGCTCAGTGGTGCCAAGCAATAGGACAAAATGCAACAGGCAGAAACTGATGCACAGGAAGTTCCAGCTGAGAAGACTTTACTGTTTGAGTGACCGAGCACTGCCCAGAGAGGTTGTGGAGCATCCCTCACTGAAGATGCATAAAAATGTCTGGACACAGTGCTGTGCCTTGTGCCTCCAGGATGATCCTGATTGAGTAGTGGGGCTGAACAAGATGATTCGCAGTTCCAAATGTATCCATTCTGTGATTCTGAAATCTGCCATGCCATCAGAAGTGTCTACAACATCTGAAATGAACATTTTTTCTCTTTCCTGAACACTTTGTCTTCATTTTACTTCACGGAACAAGTACAGAAATGACAGTATGGTTTTGCACACTATGTTTGCATAATCTGGATATACTTTAAAAGAACAGAGTAAAGGATGACAGTAAAACCTTTGCTTTATCTTCTTCTGGCTTGATAGCTGGTTGCAAACTGCTGAGTACATAATGTAAAAAAATAACTGGAATTAAAGAAAGAGGAACAGGAAGCTTCCATTATAGAGTGTTAATGTAAAGCTAGACAGTGAGTTAATGCTTAGGCGGGCTCAGATAAAGAGAAGGAGAGTCACTAGGAAAAAATGGACAGCCTAAGGGCTAATAATCAACTCGGAGAACATCCTTATAGCAAGAAGGAAACTAAAGGAGCATAAATACAAATTAAGATGACAAAAACCAGTGGAATATGACAGGGAACAAGAGGAGAAAACACTCAAGTATCAAAGTATATTAAGGTCTATTATATATGATAAAGAATACACTCTAAAAATAGTACATGACACCAAGACAGAAAAGGTTATTAGCCTGACATCAGAATAAAAAAGTTACCCTAGGAAATGTGTGACATAATTCAATGAACTAGTTTTACATTTGTGGAAAAGAAAAAGTGCAAAATTCTCAGAATGGGGGTATAGGCATAAAAATTTAAAACTGTATATTTATATATTTATTGCTATTTTAATTGTTGAGCAATGAAAGTTTTAAAATTTCAAATCTTATCTAGAGTAAGCAATTCTACTGAATTTTTATTCTGAACTCAAAAAATCTTCCCTTGAGAGAAATGAACAGAGTAGTTAGAGTCATACATTTCCTTGTTCATGCAGAAAAGAACTTGCTTTATGGAGAATTCCATGAGCAAGTCTGATTCTGCCTCTTTCTTATGGTAACAATGACTTTAGCCTTATTCTGCATATCTTCAAATTCTCTTGTTCAAGCCAGTCTCAAAAGCTGGCTGAAAGTTCCATTCAAACATACATGTTTATATGGCAGATAGCTCTACGCTGGTCATCACATGACATTTCTGTAGATTACTAATGTTGAGCTTCTGAAGAAAATTTCTTATTCCTGGAATTTTCTTTTTGTTAACATAGCATCTTTCCTGAAAACTGCAGTGAGAAACATTTCTCTAAATGGCAAACCTGTCCATTAATATCTCTTCCTACATTTTTGCTCTTAACTTCCCATCACTGCTATTTAAACTAAAGCTCATGTCTGAAGAACTGATTACCCATAACCTCTAGTATAAATGGAAATATCCTTTGAACACTTCTAATCTCCCAACACTATCCCAGTTACCGTGGGTACTAAAATTGGCATTGGAAAATGTTCACTGAGCAACTCAAACTTCAGTTACTTCTGGAGAGTAAGTTATACACTAGAATGCATACTTCTACATGTATGAAAAGTTAATATTATCATTGGAAAACAGATGTTTTCCCATGGCATGATGCAGTCACTTGGCCATTTCAACTCGTTTTTCACGTCAGTTGAATTTAATAAGATCCATGAACCACCATGACTCCTCAGCAGCAGCCTTGCATCCGTGTAGAGTGTTCAAACACTTGGTGTGAGAATGGATCCTCCCTGCATACCACATTCTGCCACTCCACTCAAAGAATGTTCAAGGTATATAGGAAGGATCATTAAAGGTGGTTCAAGGTTATTCAGTGATACACAGTTCAACTTGAAGTATTGGATTTTAACAGCCATTGCAAAAGTTCAATAAATATTTCCTTTCTTCCTACCAGTCAATCTTCCTTTAGAAGTTTTGCAGAGAAGAAGTAAGAAAAATAACCTCTTAATCATTAAATAGCTTTTCTATACGAAACATTTTAACAGGCATTGATTTAATTTTTCCCTTTTAGTAGCCTCCCAGATTGATGTGCTATTCTGGATTCAGAATTTAGGAAGATTATCACCCCTCCCCACCATTTTCAAAAAACAACTAATCGAAAAATAAAAGCTTTCAAAATAATATTTGAGAGAATATACAATAATTCAGTTATCAGATGAGGCCTTTTATCTAGGATCATGTACATACCTGATAGCAAGCACTGTGCTTCAAGAGTAGCTAAGGATCTAACCCACAGCTCCTTTATTTTGTAAGATGCTCTACATTTTACTTCCTACATATAATTGGAGATCTTTGGCATCCACAATCAGATATTCCTGCCTTTATATGCAAGAAACTTAGCTACCAACCTAATTTCCTATCACACTAAACCACTAAAAATCACATAAGAAAAACTATTAAAGCATGAATATATCTCATTCTCAGTTCAAAATCTTTAAGCATCATCATCTTAGAGCACTCATGTATTTTTAGCATTTACTCAAGCTCCTGTTAACATCTATCTCAAATTTCATTGACATACAATGCTAAAGAAAGTTCTTACTCAGTGAATAGAAGATGAAAGAAAATATTACATTTATTTCTTCCAGACAAAATTTTTTTAAAAAATCATTCCCTGAATAGCAGTACTAAAACAACCAAACATACTTATTTTCTTCATTTGAGAAAATAATTATAATTAAAACAATAGTGGCTTGGCCATGATCATCACAGGCATAAGTATAGATGTCCTTCATTCCTTTAATCACATACTTAAAACCTATCTCAGAAAAAAATTATCTGTTTTTAAGAAACTCTTTCAAAGGAAAGAACCTACTTAGAAAAGGATATTAAATATTCACTGATCTTAAAAAAAACCCCCAAAAACAAACAAACAAAAACAAAACAAACAAAAAAACAAACCAAACAAAAAACAAAAACAAACAAAAAAACCCAAAAACAAAAACAAAAAACCACCAAACAAAAAAAAAAAAACAACAAAAAAAAAACAGTTTAAGCAAAGTTATGGTTCAGAAAAAAAGAAACAGGTGTTCCAGAACAGCAGCAAAGTTAAATATTCAACTAAATTCAGATCATTTTTTTAAAAAAATTAGGGGTCATCAACCTATAGCCTCAGTAGTAAGTGTTTTACATCTGTTTAAGGCTTTAAGGTCTTGTTGTGCTGAAGCAAAGTTCATTTTCTTCAGTCACCATCATACACAACAGAGTGCTGCTTTCCTGGGGATAGCTGAACATCAGCTTAGCCATGGGAAGCAGTGGATGAATTCCTTGGTTTGGTTTGCTTTGCTGTGTGCAGAACCTTTGCTTTCCTTATTAAACTGTATTTCACTCAGCCCACAGTTTTCTCACTTTTACCCTCATGATTCTCTCCCCCATCTCACGGGGGGAGTGAGCGAGCAAACGCGCGGGGCTCCGTCGCCAGCTGGGCTGAAGCCACGACACACGTATAAAATCCAATACCACGGAGGGAAAGAGAGGTATTAGATCCTGTCTTTTAATTACTCTCTGAACTTCCCAAAGGCTTTCATTTAGCTTATAGATGCTGATTTTCTACTGTGTTTAAAGGCTTCCTATAGTTAAAAATGCTATGACTTCATTAATTAAAATTAATGAAAGAGCATGATAAAAAAAGAACAATTGATCATATTGTATCATTAAAATAAAATCATAGCAAAAGAAAATCAGAAACAGAATTAATTAACTTGAATATCCACTCTTTAGATATCTGAGGGCATAAGCTATTGCAAACTATTTTACTAATTGGAAATAAAACAATACAATTGTTGGACCAAATAAATCTCTAAGAGTAAACAGAGGATAAAAATGTCTACTTGATTTTGATCTTTAATTTATGAATTTGTTCTTTATTATGTTATTTACACAGGAGTGCCTTTGATATTCTGAATGCCAGAAATAGATGTCTGCTTACAAAAAGATACAGAAAAATATATCCCTGTCTCCAGTAGGTGTAGAAACATAAATGATTCTTGGTTTTAAACACATAGCTGTATTCTAGACTACATTTTGTGAACAAAACCCATCAGGGAACTGACAGTTTGCAGACAACTAAAATAAAATTTTCTTAGTATGGTCTAGCTAATGAATGCATAAAAATATTAAATTATGTATGGACTCTAATACTGAAAGTTTAATAAACCTTAAAATCTCAGGAAAAAAAGATAGGAGAGTACAGGTAATCATGATTCCCTCCATCCCTCATTCTCTCCATACTACCCCTGCTTTAAGGCCAGTTGCATTTTTCTGGGAGGTGCATCTAAAAATATCCATGAAGGGTCAGTTTGAGTTGTAGTCCTTGTGGGACTTTTATGGGCTTCTTTTCTTCCTTATGTAACATGTGCCTGCATAACTACATTAAATGTAGTTATCAACTCTTTCAGATGGAAGCATTCAACAGAAAAACACAGAGAATTCTCAGGAATGAAAAGCAAGGCCTTGAATGTATTCCTTTGTTAGGAAAAAGTGTTTAATGTACTGAAAGCTTGCAAAAATATTTTTGAATATGAAAAGCCACAAGTTTCTAGGGAAGCAACAAAATTATTTCTGAACCTTCTGGTCAAATCTTTCACCAAATAAAACATGAGAGAGGATATTCAGTTCACTATTCTGTTCACACTAATACATAATTTTAGGATAAATAGGTATTTAAGCACATATCTGGATTATTTACAGGGAAAAAAGCCACCTTGCATTACCGTGGGGAAAATAATCTAAGTGTCATCAGTCAAAGGTCTCATGTCAGTATTAAAAAGATTGTTATAATTGTATAAAGCCTGATATAGGATTCAAGAAATAAGCAACTGAAGGAGGATGCAATTACTTCTAATCAACATGGCTACCTGGAAAATTGATCTTGTCAAATTACATTGGTATCATTTTTATGAAATTGTAAATGCATTTGATAAAAATTATCAAGAAACAAGGGTTTAACAACGGAGTAATATGCATCTAAAATATCAATATGCTATGCAAATAGGTACTAACACCAATGGCTATTTTTCTTTCATCATATTTTCTTGGGAGTGCTTTTACATTTATTTGTATTTTCATAGATCTGAGGACAAAAATAATTCAGTCAGTGCTTTTGTTGTTGATTCAATGAGTGATTAAGGAAGGCAGGATCAATCAATGAAAGAAAATTTCAATATGGTAATATCTGCGTTTATGAGCAGAGGACTAGAGTATGATAGAAATACTTTTAGATTTAGTTATAGAACATGTCTTTTAACTGAAAGAGGCAGGTTTAGATTAGCTATTCGGAAGAAATTCTTTGTCCAGAGGTGGTGAGGTACTGGAACAGGTTCCCCAGAGAAGCTGTGGATACCCCATTCCTGGATGTGTTCCAGGCCGGGTTGGATAGGGCTTTGAGCAACCTGGTTTAGTTAAAGCTGTCCCTGCCATGGCAGGGGTGGTGGAACTAGATGATCTTTAATGTCCCTTCCAACCCAAACCTGTCTGTGACTCTCTAGACAGGACTCAGATATATCTAAGAGACACAACTCAGTCTCTTTGCCTTTGCAATCAGCCCGAATATCTGAATATTGCCCCAGAGATCTCAGTGCATGACAAACAAGGACAGTTCACAGAAACACACCTGGACCCAGTTCCAGTGATAAGAGAAGGGGATGCAGCAGTGGCTGTCAAGGAAAAGAGGTGACACACAAGTGCAGCAGGGCATTTCCATGGGTCTGAGAGACTGGAAATGTAGGATTGCAATGCTCCTGTATCTCAAGGGAGAAGCTCTTATATTACTAAGCTGAGATCAAAGCCCTGATTTTAAAGTACAGTTAGAAGGAACATGGATGAAAGAAGCACTACAAGAATTAGTCTAAACAGTAGAAGTCATTAAATGTGCTATAGAAAAAAAATCCCAACAAACCTCAAGATCTGTCCGATTTTCTTAGAGGAGGGAGACAAATTGAGCAGTTAGAAGTGCTTACACAGCTCGTAAATTTAATTCACTACAGGTGAACACAGAAATTCAGAGAAAAAAGAGAACAACATGTATTTTCAAGTGTAGATGGTTAACTACTGGAATGACTAGTGGGAGAACACTGCAGCTGAGAATCTTTGTGGGTTCCAAATCTTACATGCACACAGAAACCTCTAGCTTAGCTCCAAGTTAACTATTGTACCTGAAGGAATATTTTCTAATTCTAATTCCAACATTACATAGAAAGTCAGGAAGCCACAGTCTCTTCTGGCTAGAAGTGGTTTTGAGCCAAAAGAGCATTTTTGTAAGCCAAAGAAATACCTTGCTCTATATGCACTTTTTTTAGTTATAATTTTTCATATTCTAAATCAGAAAATGTCATCTTAATTTATGTGAAATCATCTCATCCTAGATTGTCAGAACCTACTTTAACCTTTAGGCAAGCCTTTCTTTCAAAAAAATTTTCTAAATTGTCACTGCAACACAATCTAAATGTATTCTTTTAGACTACATAAAGTGTGTTTACTTCAGAATATAATCTGGACTCAACATGATTATAGATTTTCCAAATTCTTGGGAATAGTCAGGTATAAAAAGATGACCTTTTTTGGTTTTACTTTTCTGTGTATATTGTAGAGATATTTTAGAGAAATAACCTACACCTCAGAACAACTTAGAGGTTTTTTGTGTATTTCCAGGTTACAAAGTAAGGCCAGATCCTAGGAGGCAAAAGTCTCACTACTAATTAAAAAACTGAGTTTAAAAGAAATTTTTCAGTATTTTATTTTCAATTTTATATAGTTAACCTCAATTGGCTTTAAAAGGCAGTAAAACTTTCTGAAGGAAATAGGACTTGAAATAACCTTCTGAAAATGTGACATGCATTCTGTTGCCTGCAAGCATTCCTACAGGGCTGACACCTCTCTAGAAAAGAGATGTTTGCACTTCTACACCAGTATCTGTATTTCAGAGGAATTGGAGATGGAAATGTGGTGGAAATTCACTTTTGGAAAGAAGTGAATGTAAGTTTTCTATTGTCGAAGAGACAGCTTTAAAATTCTTTGCAAAAATACTGTTTTCTTTTTAATAGGAATCAATAATTTTGTAGATAATTCTCACTGTATGACTGAATTTTACTTCCCCTTCCTGTTTTTTTTGCAAATTTTAATAAATAAATATATATTTAATTATAAATAAACACATTAAAAATATTAAATTTAATTATAAAAATACAATTAAAATTATATAATTTTTAGGAAATTATCAATAAGCATTTTACTTTAATCTGAGGACTTTTGTGGTATTCTAATGCTACATTTGGTTGTAATAAATGATTCTGTAGCTCTATATGAAATTGTTGAAGCTATATATTTGAATATTTGAGAAATATTAGGATTTTTATGTTGCCACATTGCATAGACAGTAGAATTAGTAATGTGGTAACAGGTGTAGATATTGATGATTGTTCTAGCAAAATTCAACATTAAATATCTATTAATCCAATGAGCAAAAAACACCACAGTATGGTATGAATATAATTATGAGTTAATACAAATTAATTATACTGGAATATTAAATGAAGAAAGATATTTAAATCTCGAATGCAAATTATACTGGAATGAAGTGAGAACTTGCAAAGTACTCAATTGTACTTATGGTCATACTGTAAAGTCAGATCAATTTATTCTTTTAGTGAAGGATTAGGCAGGTACAAGGTGCAGGTGGTTACTGTGGAGAGGCTGATATGCTGGATTTTGCTGCATAATTTATACTTATTCATATTCCCCTTCCATGAAGTTCTCAATTTTAAAAGGCATTCTTTCATTTATCAAGGGAACTAAGTAGAATCAACTTGTTGAAGGACTTAGTTGAAAAAGAGCTGGTACAGAACTGTACAAGACTATACAAATCAATAAAACTACAAGGAGTCAGGATTTCAAGCAGAGGGGGTGTAGAAAGAACTTGTATAATTGAGGTCTAGCCTGAATTACCATCTGTGAAGTGCCAAACAAGCTGATAACTTACATAGAACAGAAAAATCATCTGATCAGAGAAAAATTGCTAACTCTCAGAGGTCATATGCAAGGGTAACGTGAGAATTGCTGAGTTTCAAGGAGAATTACATCTTGCCAAGATAGTAAAATAAAGTGTAAAAGAATTTTCTATTTTATTTTAAAATACAGATAAGCCATTTGCACTCAGTGTCAGAGTCCTATTCCTGCTACCCAGGGAATAACATTGGCAGGTAGTGTGTAGGACACAAAGGATCACATAATTTCAGGTTCCTAACAGCTGAGTAGTGGAGCATCAATCTCATTGTGCAGCTGTAAGATCCAGGAATTTCAAGGCTGCTACCATTTTCTCTTTCTCCAGTGAACAGTTTCGGATCTGCTTGTCAAAGAAACCCACATATTTACAGGAAAGCCAACACATCCAAGAAAGGAATTAGTCTGCATCTAGTACTGACCTTGTCTTACATGATCTCCCAGACCATTTGAGAAAGAATTCTCTTATCCAATACAGAAAAAAAAAAAATAGTAGATATAATAATTCAGAAGAATCCTTAATAGCTGCTGCCATAGGAGAAGAGGAGCAAAGCAGCATCGAATCTTGACCTCTCTGAAGGTCAGTAAGTAAATAGTGGCACTGTCATGAGGCAGGTCTTAAGGCACATTTTGTACTGACTTTTAGCATTTGACTGATTCAGTGACCCTCTCACATCAAGCCTGGGTAGCTGTGCAGCCAGCAGGCAGGAAACATAACAGTGATTGTGATGTGGATAGCTGCAAAGACTAACACATAGACGTACACACACACACATTTACATACAATTAAAAAAATGTAGATTCCTTAGAATGCAGACACTCCTTGAACAGTTCTGTCATCGTCACAAGAGCAACCACCAGTAGCTATTCTGAATAAAAATCTTGCTTAGCATTTAAACAGATGACTTCAGAGTAGAGTAGAAAAATGAGAAGCAGTCTAATGACACACTTACAAAACAACACGGTAGAGAAGAACTGGAGAAGATAAAAACAATACAATTGAGGAAATGAAAATAAAATTTCAAAGTACAGGGTGGTACACTAACAGATCAGGGAGGACTGGCTTTGCCATCAAAACCTTACAGCTAAAATCAGCAGCTGGAATCATGTCTGTGCAGTATTGAGTCAGACAGTGACAACTGCTGAGACACAGCTGCAGAAACTTAGATATTTCAATCAGGTGAAGCATTTACCAATGCCAGGAAAAATCTAATTAAGGCAGACTTAAATAGTCTAGGCCTGATGACAGTTACTGCAGGATGTTTAGAGAATGGATGAAGTATCTTTAATGCAGTTAGAGGATACCTATGAAAATCTATGCAGCTTGGGAAATACATCAAAGTCTGGAGAAGCTATGTCCTCTTTAAAAAGAGGATATTGTTGGGTAGAAAAACTGGGTGATATTTTCAACTAGCTGTTGAAAAACAAAATTGCCAAAAACTGTAAGTCTCAAGAATTCTATATGTAACAGATCTGTGTTATTTTTCAGGGATGAAGTATGATAATTAGCTACATTTTCTGTTAGGTTAGCAGCTTTGTTAGACAACTGACACAGCTGTCTTCTGGTTATTTTCTAGTGCAGGTAACAATTCTGGTTTTGGCAGTCCTATAACTGTTTCTCAGAAAAAAAATATATTTTCTCTCTTTAAATAGAACTAGGTATTCCATTGTAAAGAAATGGATAGCCACAAGTTAGGCATCAGAAATACCCTTTCTAAGTTTCTAAGAGATTTCTCTGGAGAAAAAAAAAAAGGCACAATTTCTATTTTTCCCTATGGGTAGATTTCTATTTTAGTTTATTAACTCTGAATCATTCTTCCCAGATGATTTCCAGCATCTGTGTACTGTTTGTTCATAGAGCATAGCAGATGCTTGTTTAGAACCTTAGAGGGGTGCTGTTGTATGTTGTTCTGTTATAAGATTAGAGTTAGAAATAGTCTTCAAGTATCATGTTTGTTCTTGCTCCTAGGAAAAATTCTCCATCTATGTATTTGAAGCTCAAGATACTAGTACATCAGTCTGGGATTCTGCACTTCTCTGTGCCTCTATATCACATCACCTTCTGCATGATTTCCAGCAACTTTAAATGAACATGGTAAACTAATTGAAAGAAAAGCCCTTTGAAAAAAATCAAATATTTAAATTCTTTTATTGTAGGGCACTTTTACTTCTCTGTGCTATTCCTCTTTTAGATTTTGGCTGTTATAAAAAACATTTGGCTGTTATAAAAAATGGCTGTAAGAATTCTTCGGTGGGGTGCTCTTTGGAACATTTATAGATAACTCTTACTCAAATATGAATATTACACAAGAGTATCATAAAAAGCTTTTAAAAATTAAAAATACATCTTGGCAAATATGTATGTATAGGTAGTTTAATTGCAATACCTGTTGCAGAGGGGGCAGCATCAACTCCCTCAACCTACTGGCCAAAGATGCAGGCCAAGATACGATTTGGTTTCTGGGCTGCTGGCTACAGGAGACCAGAGAATTGATAGACTGACTCAAAACAACTTGGTAGATTGTGTACGTGTGTGTGTGTGTGTGTGTGTGTGTGTGTGTGTGTGTGTGTGTGTGTGTTTGGGAAGGGGCAGGGCAAGTTCTGCATAGGTGGAACAGTGCAGTGCTCCACACCCTGCTCCTGAAGCCTCTGGTCTGGTCCTAGAGTGTCTGCCATGCCAAGTGGCACACTGACAGCCCAAAATTCTCCTAATGGCCACGTGGGCCCCTAGGGTACATTAAAGTGCAGGCATGTACCTGAGGGAGAGCCCTGGGAGACCAGAGAAGATAAAAAGCAGTGGTAATGTTGTGATGCTGACAAGCCCCACTGCCTTGGATTTACAAGTAGTTGAGGCCATGCTGGATCTAAGGCATTCTCTATATAGATCTTTCTCTCTCCTTTTTTCTTTTTATCTTTCTTCTGCTAATTTATTGAATTATGTTTTAAGCCAGACTAAAAAGTTCTAGTCAATGCTTTAGTAAGGGCCTTGCTGTGCCTGGATAACTTGAAGTTGGCTAATTCTAAGTTTCCTAAGATAAAGTTTATGAAGTGACTTACTTTGAACTGGATGTTGTTTTGAATTTTCCAAGTACTTTATTTTACCTTAGCGTTCGAAAGTTTGCAAATAAAACTTTGATATTAAATCTCCTGATAATTTTTATGCTTCTCTTGTGCACCGCCAGAGTGAACACAATTACCTTTCCCCTTAAACTTGCCCAGCAAGATTGCAGCTTAACAATGGTGCACATTACTTGTGCTTGTTTCCACCACCTGTGCATTTAAGTGCTTATTCCCTTTAGTTTGACCAGAAGTTCCCTACTCTGCCATGTTGGTCTCTTGCCTTCCTTGCCCTGCTTCTTGCTCCTGGGATTACCAGGTGTTGCTCTCTATGGAAGACTTTCTTAAAGATTTGCCAGCACCATTTGGGCTCCTTTGTCCTTGCAGGCAGTCTCCAGGGGATCCTATTGACTGTTGCCTTGAAGAGCTGGAAGTTTGCTTTCTTAAAGTTCATGATTCTGACTTTACTCCTTAACTGACCAATCTCCCTCAGGACTGCAAACTCCACACTGAGTCCCAGGCTGCCTCCAATCTTGACATCCCTCATTAACTCACTTGCATTGGTGACCAATAGACCCAGTATTGCCTCTCCTCTGGTAGAGCCGTCTGTTACTTGGCTCAAGAAGTTTTCCTCCATGCACTGCAGGACTGTCCTGGACTGCCTGCAGCTTGCTCTGCTACTTTCCCAGCAGAAGTGGGGTGTCCCATCACAAGAGCTTGTCAGTGCAATGCCTCCTGTGGTGGGAGCAAGAAGGCTTCATCAACAGGCTCCCCTTAATCAGGTGGTCTGCAGTAGACATCAATTATTTAGTTCTCTTTGTTGCCTTGATCTCGGATTCTTATCCATGGGCTTTTGACCTGTTCTTCTGAGACAGCTCTTCACACTCAATTCAACCCCTGATGTAGAAGGGCAATGTCTCCACCTCTCCTTCTGAGCAGTGTGTAGCCGTGATAGTCACACACCAATCATGGGATTCTTCTCACCAAGTGTCAGTAATGGCAACAATGTCATATCTTTTCAGCAGCACAGTGGCTTCCAACTTCTCCTGTTTGTTGTCCATGATGTGTACATTAGTCACTAGCAATATCCAGCCAAACAGAGAAGGAATTTGTCTGGTGCTTGGTAGTGCCTTATCTGTATCTTATTATTTTAATTCCTTCTAATTTTCTAATTATTGTACTTGAGCATAACCTGTTTGGCATTAATTTACCTCAACAGTGAGACTTTCTGCCTTCAGTAATGCTGGACTATTTGAACCTGGGTCAACAGGATGTCAATAGCTGAGCTACCTGTTAAAACAAACACAAATGTGATCAAAAATTGACTGGTTGCTTCAGTTCCTCTTTTCCCAGCATATTAACTTAAAGTAACTACAGTAGCTAGGGAAAAACTAGAATAAAATGTGCTGCATCTTGTTCAAATACCATTTCCATTAAAAAGTTAGAAGTTGCCTTGCAAAGTAAAGCCTTGCCAAAATCAAGTTCCAGCATTAAGCACAAACCAACAATGAAAGTGTGAATTACAATATTGTTTTAAAATAATGATAGCTATTTTTCCAGTATACTTGTTCATAGTTCAGTTACCTCTTACCAAACAGCTATTCTATAATTCAGCTTAATCATTCTGCAGCCCATGATCCTGTGCTTTTTTTGCCATGCATTATTCAATATCTGCCTCTAACACAGGCATTGTTAAATTTCTTTTCTGTGAATCGCTTCAGAACAGAATGTGCATTTCCTGAATGATCATACACAACAGGAAAAAAGGAAGGTATTTTCTGACTGTGGATCAAAGACATAAAAGCATTAGTGTCAAATCTACATGGTGAAGGAGTATTTAACTGGAGATGTCTAAAATATAGGATTTTTTTTCAGAGTACATGCATTCTGTAAATCTGAATTACAAATATCTTTGGTTTCAGGTGGATTCCTGGCTTCTGAGAAATTCTGCAACTGAGCTATGGCTATTAGGCAACATAGAATGAACAAAACCTTGAAGAGTCTAGTCTAAATAGAACGGCTAGTATCATGTGAGATCTACTTTCAGCTACAAACATATTACAAAACTGTAAATAAAACATTTTTAACCTATGATTTAGTATTTTCCAGCAAACTTCCACCTCACAGGGCATCCTCCACACCTAATACTGCAACAAAAAAGTTTAATTTATTTCCCGAAAAACTTCAGTCCAGACTTCAGTCTAATCCTTCTCTCAAATAACTTGGACAGCTTGTGTCACTGTGTTGGTGTTCATAATTGTGCTCTTCACAACAAAGTGAAGTGTCAATAAAGTGTTACTTTATTGGCTAAGAACCACTAAGTAACAGTAGGAAGTATCTTCCTCGCAGCAAAGTACACCCAGCTAATCTGGGTGGCTGGAGCCTGCTCCTGGGCTCCCTGCAGATTTAAGCATTGATTCCAGCTGCCAGTTAACCTCATGTGTTTCCCCTTGTGATTTCTTTTCTCACATATTTTATACCACGTGGAATTTCATGCCACATTACCATTTTTATTGGAACAGAAATTTACTTTTTATTTCTAGGACAAAATGTCAAACATTTGAGTTCCCTCCTTCAAAGCCCAGTCATTCCAGACTTTAAAGAAAAAAAAGGTCATCAGACTTTGTTTTCTAAATGTTTTCTTTCTCTAAATTTCATTCTTCAACATTAAATTTATTTTTGCAATAGAAAAATCTCTCTCAAATAAAAACAGAGAATACTTTCAAATATGACTTGTCACTGGAAGAGATCTGAAAAATATCAGCTTATATTTGAGGCTTGGGAACCAAGAAGATGAGCTCTTATAATCAAGAGACCTAAGAAAGTTTTAATGATAAATAGTAGTATTGGTCCCAACTGTAACTATTCAATGTTACATCCTCTATTCAGATCCCAGATGCTAATGGCAACACTTTCTAAACCAGGAGTTTTAATGACAAGAAAATGACAGCTGATAAATTAATTCATCCTCCCGCATGTAGTCCTAAATATTTAGTATCATAGTATCTTGTTATCAGTGTCACAATATCAGAAAAATACTATCGCCCAAAAACTACGATAAAAAAGGTAGGAGTTAGTGAAAATAAATGAAAACTGCTTACAGGAAACAGGTATGGCTGCATGCTGCAGTTCCCATGCAATCTTCAACTGGGCAGGCTGCCTAAGGCGAGGACTGCACGATGACAGCAGAGCTGCTCGCCCCTTTGTAAAGCCAAAAAACCACTGTACCGAGTCATCAGTCACTTTAGGAGATTGGTGTCAGGGCCCAGGCTTTGCCCTGACCTTCTTGGGGCTTTGTCTGCCTGGGCTCAGGGCCAGCCTAGAGGCTGAAGGCTCGGTGAGTGAGCAGCGCGTCCTTGGCGTGCAGGGGGCCGCTCTGCCCGGGAGCCCGGGCTGGGGCCGCCTGCTGCTCCCCTTCAGGCCTCCAGCGCTGTGCTGTGCCTGTGTGCTGCTGATCCACGTCCTCACTGGCCTGCTGTCCCTGCTGGACTCGGCCATTCTGTCACCACAGGCCTCGGTGTGCTGCCCACGGCACGGCTGCCGCCTCCCGGGCCATGGGATGGGCCTGGCTGGCACAGCCCTGCCCTTCCAGCGCCGCTCCCTGCTGCACATCCCTGGGGAAAACTGTAGGCTCAGAGCCGTCCTTGTCCTTTTACAGAAAAGCCTTTCGCTCTCCTGAAATCACATTATGGTATTTTTTTTTTCTTGTCATTTTACAGAAAAGCCCTTTACTCTCCTGAAATCACATTATGGTATTTCATACTAGGCAAGCTGTGCTTTCCAAGCAAACTTGAAAAATAATTGTTTTGCTCCAATTCCTTTAGGTAGTTATATTAGATCAATTACAATAATATAAACAGATTAACTCACTACTGCAAAATTATTCTTGGGATATATTTCTGAACCTCTCCCAAAGTTGTAGAAGCTGTACAACTTAATTTCTATCAGCTCATGGCTCAACATTAGCCAGGAAATAAGTTTACTGCAAATTTTATAAATATCTTTATAGATATAAATATAAATATATCTATTTATATATTTATATATATAATATTTTATAAAAACGGCCATTTTTTTTTATTTTTGCAAATTTTTTTCAAGATCTGTAAAGATCTTTATCCCCTTCTGTCTTGTTTCTTCAGGAGATTGTTAGAGTGTTCTTAACTCAATATCACCTTTATAGTTTTTTTTTTTGTCTCAGTAGAACAAAGGCTTTAAAAGTAGGAACGATGATTATCATTCTGTCACATTCTAGTTACTCCTTTAATAAATCCTTTCACATCATGAAATATTTCAAATTCTTCGATGTTGTTTCCTGGAAGAATCATTTAACAAAGATGGAATTCATTGAACTACTTCTCTCAAAAATACTATCTTTTTGGATGGTGTCTGGCTAGCTACTCAGGGAAATCCATCACCCATTTGTTAAATTTTTTTACCAACTTTTCTCTCACATTAGCCCTCAATTTCTGTTATCTCTGAGCCTGATAATAAGCAGGTATTTGGAATATGCTTTTTCATTCATGCCTCCTAGGTATGTGAGTTGCTGCCAAGTGAAGGGAGACTGGTTTATGTATAGGTTTATCTGTAGTGGGCATCAGGATTGCTAAAGCTGGACTGAAAGCTAGAATGAGAAGAAGGCTTGAAGAATTCGTTTTCTTAATAAATTAGGTTTCTAAATAAGTTATGACCATATTTTGTAGGAAAAGGAGCTGACTCTTATCAGGACTAGAAACCTCACTGAACTCAGGCTCAGCACTGTGTGGCTGTAATTATCAAACTGTGATTACTTGCTCAGAGAGTAGCTTTAAATGGAAGAGTTTGACTACCCCACTTATCAATATTACTTAAGACCACTGAACTATCCTTTTAGCCTTTAGCTCTGCAGTGACTGTGATAGACAAAAAGGAAGGTGGCAAACAGAGCCCCTGAGTGTGCTGCGTTTAGAACACCCTTTAATGAATACTGGAACAACGTTCTTCATTACCACAAGGTGTCACTTTTACGACTCTTGGATGAACATCAAAGTTTAAAAGTAAAATATTAGATGGAATCATTCCCTACTTTTTCCTGAAATTGCTATGCTAGCTTCTCTAGTTTGCTTATTACATTTGTATGAAAACTGAATTAGCTATACAATAGATCTGAGCAGACATCTCATGAAGAATAATCTGTGTAGTTTCTGTTTCTGCTTTTGAAATTTTAGGAACAAACTACAACTTCCTTCAGTTTGCTAATTACTTAGATTTATATAATATTTATATAATAGATTTATATAATATTTAATGATAACATTAATATTATTCCAAATTGAAGTATTGCATACTGGATATTAGTCAGATAATACTGCTAATATTTCTGCCCTTTGACTAAGCACTTGGGCATTTATGGAAACATAGCTCAGAATATTTTTAGATATGGCTGTGACTACTGGTCTTTTAAAAAAAAATCAGCAGTAATCCTTTTTCAATTCACTCACCCTACAAATTCACAGACTCACGTGCTCAGACTCACCTCGAGCTCACAGAGCTGCAGCAGCCTCACCCCTGCTAGGCTACTGAATTCAGCAATCCCTAACAATTACAATAAAAAATGTGTGTGTCCTAAGCCATTGTGGGTCAGTAGAAACATCCCCATGAGCTTCAACATAATTCAAATAAAACATATCTGAAGTACTAAATAATTGTAGTTTAAGATCACAGAAAAGCCTAAGTAATTTCTTAAGCAAACCCATCTAAATAGTTGCATGACTTAAAACTTAAAATTTCAGTTTAAACCAGGAAGACAAATTAAAGTATATCACTATTGCTGTTGTTAGAAAACTGATAAAGGAAACAGGAAGTATACAGAACTGTTTTCAGGGAAGGTCTTGATCTTAAGTGGACTTGTTACTACAACTTTAATGGAAAAAATCCAAGCATTTAATTGTAAGGGGTTTTTTTTACTGTGATTTCTCACTCAAAAAAGTAAGCAAGAAATTTTTTGAAGAATTTAAATGTTCCTGTTTTTACTAAACATAACTTTTTAATCTTCTCACTACATACTTTGTAAAATTATGAGCTACAGTGATACTTTTAACAAATCACGTGTATCTAACATTTCTCATCAATTTTAACAAGCTGGTGTGATTTTATAATTGCCTTGTAATCACTAATGTGGTAAATATCCATTCATTTCTACGTGGTAAATGCACTTCAATTACTTAAGAAAACATTATCTGTGACATCCTCTTTTAAAAACCTTGAAGGCTTGTTCTTTCACTTATATAGAATTAAAACCAGTTCATTACAATAAAAGATTTAACTTTTAAAAAAATATTTGTCTCAAGAGGTGCCATTTCAGAAAACTTTTTTCCCAAATTTGACTGAAGCCTCTGAGGGACAATGCAGATTAAATGATACCTATCTTAAAACATCTATGCATTTATAGTGCATGTTTTTAAATAAAAAAAACCAAGAAGCATCTCTCAAACAAAAAGAGGCCGCAAGAATCAAGGGGAAACTGGTTGAGTTAGTTAATCACATATCTTGAATGCAGTTTGACATATTTTAAACCACTACTCCAGGGTGTCTGAGATCCATAAATGCACTGACAAAGATTTTGGAGAAATGAAATGAAACTGACAGTTTTTCCTTAAGTGATCATCTAAATTTAACCACAAAGGTCATTTAGCAATATGCATATTTGCATAACGATACATAGCCTCAGACAACAGGCAAGTAATTCATAGATGAGTAACTGGTTTCAAAATCTGGCTGACAAAGTAACTACTTCTAACAGATAAAGCTATGGGTTCTAGAAAGAAAAATATTGTTCTTATTCTGCTGTTGTTATTTCTCTTCTTTTTAACAGAGAAGTTAAATTTATTTTAAAATTCATTATGATTTGTGTGAGGTGTTGCTGGTGAGAAACTGACTATAAGTCTCAGACTGCACTGTGTCAAACTGTCTTTGAAAGGTCACAACCTTTTAATATTTCTCCAATACAAACACTATTTGTTCCTGTAGGATCCAATACACAGTCTTAGCATATTATACATTACCAATAAATGCAAAAACAGTAAATTGGTGGATTAAACCAGTACGTGTCAAAATTCCTCACTTATACCAGGAACTTATATATGTTACATATTACACAGGGTTATATTGGAATAGATGGAATGTGATTCTTGGACCAAATGTCTGTGATCCTAGAGCTGTGAAGCCATTAGGCATTGTTAGCAAATGCAGAGGAAATTATCACAAAACATCTTAGCTTATTAAAATTTGTAACAGTGCAGTTGCATCTTACCTTTGGTGAAGCTCCTTGGAGAAATACAGGACCTACTGATTAAAATTCAAGCATGCATGTCAAATTTTCCTAGGGTAAAAATGTCCAGATCCTTGATTGTAATTCAGACTAATATACACTTTAGACCTAGTTACCCATTTACAACAACAGACAGGCAAGGAAGAGATAATTGGATACTGTCCTGTAACATACTTGTATATTAAATTTTCCAAATGATTTTTAAATTATTGTGTTCTAACTTTGCAAATAGTTAGTGAACAGTCTGACTAATCCTTTCGTTTTAAATGAAAGGAAAACAAATGTCAATCCACTAACCTTCTCTCTCAATAAGCAGCAGTGGAAATTGGTATTGTACAAAAAAATTTCATGAAAGATTTCGAATTCATTTGTTTCTGTACAGTTTTTTACTAAGTGCAAACATGAATAGGACTATATAATTCAGGTTGCCATTTTTAACTTATAATAGAAAAAAAGCTAAAATCAGAACATCTTCAAAAATACATAATAGCTTTAGTCCTTTAGAAGTGAGGAAACAACAGTCCATATTTGAACACTGATGTTTTCTGTAACTGACATTAATCATGTATGTATGGGAAAAAGGAGGCACCTTACTAACTCTAGATAGCACAGGTAATTCAGGAAAAAACTAAAGAAAACCATTAATAATCTGGAGGATTTGATTTGGATATTTAAGAACATGTGTGTTAACAGAACCATGTGTCTTTGCTTAACAATTACAAGGATGAGGTAGGAACATGAGTATTTAAAATCTCTAAAAGCACTTCAAAAATGTTGTTATTATTTCTTGTGGTACATCACCAAGAGTACAAATAATAGCTCAAAACTTCAGAGATAAATTTTGATTTACTAGATATTTTAAAATAATTTGTCAATAAAATATCAAGTAAATTACTTTTTTAGCCCAAGTATTCACTCATATTGTCAACTGGAAAACTGACAGCTGTAGTTCCCAGCAAACACCATTTCCATTATCTGAGATATCCATGATTTCACTGATGCTGAGAGCTATCCTTTAGGGCAATCTGGTACCGTTTGAAGGATGAACTCATGTTAGCTCTGTTTAGCACTTACTTTTAATGTTTAGGTCTATCCTTTTTACTTCATTGGGATAAGTTCTATTTATGCTATTGACAGCAAAGAATAAAAGGAGTCCATAGTGGTTGGTTACCTTCTTAAGTAAATGTGTCCATGAAAGTTTTTGCAGCTGTACTCCTGTTGAACAGTGAAGTTAGACATAAGCCAAGTGCAGGCTGATGGTACAGACCTACTCCTCTAATACTTTTTCTAAATAGCAGCCCAATACTCTCATCTGGTGCTTCTCTTCCTCCCTTCACGCAGAGAATTCAGTCAGACTTTCATGTGCTTCAGAGATGAAGGACAGAGTAAATGGTTTTTTTTTTCAATTTTAATATCTGTAAATTAAAATACACTATTTAAAATACATTCATTAATTTAGCTGAATTTGTTCTTAAATAATTCTTGAACCTGGGATTAGAATTCCAATGAATCCATGTTAGCACAGTCAAAACATGCCAGTATCTCTACCATACAGAGTAGTTACTCATGTTTAGCTCTGTGCTCTGAGGATAAGGTTCTCTGACAGTCAGCCACACAATCTATACAGGGAAGCATATAACATTCAAATCAATATCAATGTGACTTAGCCACAATGGCTTCAATTTTTTTTCCCTTCAAATGTAAATTTACATCCTCATCCCCTCCCACAATTTGTTTTTTGCAGCAAGAATCAAAGAGGTTTTACAAGACTGTTGCAAATATAAAATATTCACCACTAAACCATAAACCTTGCTCATCTGTGAGATATAAACACTTCCAATTAAATGAAAAATTCAGCCTCAAGATCTTTCCTTCCTCTTCCAGCAAATGATTTACACAAGATTTTACACACTAGTCTGTGGCTTTATTGGCACTGCAGGAATAATGTGCTTCTAAAAGTTGTTGCACTGGCATGTAAACACTGCAAACAAGGAGCAGCTGATGAAAAGAATGCATAAATTAGAAAGACCTGACAGCTTTTCTTCCTTACATCCTTCTCAGTAATTCTTATTTTAGAGCAGGCTCTAATAGGATAAACGCTTTTCTTGAACTTAACTTGTAACAGCTGCTTTCCTCTCAGGCTTGTTAAGTCTCACAGCATAGACAGATTCTTGGTTATGAGCAAACTGGGACATCTGAACCTGAGCAAGCAAAACAGTTTTATATAACCAGTCTGTTGATTCCATCAAATGAGGAAATAATTTTAGCATACAGTGAGAATAAAATTACAAAAGGTAAATGTTGATTTTACTCCATTAAATTGTGTGAAAGCAGACCTATAGGCACTAAATCTTAATGCTGGCAGCAGGAAGAAATAAACATGAGCTTTAAAAGGAAAAAAGAATTTAGTTAGTAAATCTCTTAAAGCACTCTAGAGGCATGCAAAAGATAAGAGAAATGCTCTTTTGAAATACAATAAAAAGCTATTATAAAAATAGTGTGTATTAATTTTGAGACATTAAACTCTGCCTTGAAAAATATAAAATAGGTCAAAATATTTATCATGGTGTAAATGATACTTGTAATCCTAATATGAACACCACAAAGAAGAGTATAATGCCACTTACTCCATTTCAAACCCCATTAAGTGTGTGTTACCTTCACTGAAGTCAACAGCAACAGTCCAATATATACTTGTAACTCACAGTATCTTTGGATTTCACTTGCTATTAATTTCTTGCTTGCTTGGGTTCTAATTCTGCCATCAGCAAAAATTTTTGGTGACTACTGAATTAATCCATAAAGTATGATGTACTTTATTTCATATCCAACAGATAAAAAACAATCACTGGAATTAGTATCCCCAGCATTCACACTCAAAATTCCAGAATTTCCGACACACAGGAATTATTTCATTTTGGTATTTGTTCTTTTAAGTTTTAGATTTCTTCGTCTCTTTTCCAAGAAGAATACCTTTAAGAGCAGGTGACCTATTACTCCTGGTGACTAATATGAGTAATTGCAAGACAGGTAATTGAATGCAAGTTAATTTTGATTTTATAGTAAGCAATATTTAGATGAGATATACAGAGTTCTTGGAAGACAGAATAGTAAATTGTCAAAGTAGATAAAAAAACCCAAACCGTAAGTCTAAACTGCTGCAAATAATTTTGCATTCCTCTTTTACAGTAACTTCAGTTGCATTTTTCATGTTTAATTTAGTAACATATATGGGTTTTTTAAAAAAACTCAAATAGATAGAACTCCTATTACGTGTTTGAAATACCCCATTGGTTTCCATTTAAGCCTGTGTTCTCTTTTGTCTCTGATTCTGCAAAAGAGTTAGAATTTTTTAAATATTTCTTTTAACTTTTCAATCTTTTTTCACCATTTCTTCAATACATTTTTCCCCTGTTCATTTATCTGAATTTTTCAGCAGGGAACTTACTTTAAGTATTTTAAATGGAAATTATATACTGTGTCTGGAGCAGGATGCCAACCACTTCCATGTTTTGCTGTTGTGATTCTGCATTTATTGAACTTCCAACCCTTAGCAAGTGCAACAGCAATGAACATGTCTGAAGTAAACTTACATGACCTATTATTCTTTCATTTTTTGCTCAAATACACCAATTGAAAAACTCTAGACCAAAAGAAGGCAATGTAGGGTGAACACTGGCAGGTTCAGGCATTGGAGACAGAGGAACTTGAAAAATATATGTGATAAAGCAGCAAAATGGCACAGAGGAAAGAAAGCAATGAAAGTCTTCCTGAGGGAAGGCAAATTCAAAAGTTTCCAACATATCAGCACAGATATTTCTGATCCCTTGCTGAAATACTGCTAGCAAATAGTTCATAGAAGTCAGAACATCTTTCTCTGTGTGGAGCCCTCCATATGTGTTTGAAAAGAAGAATCCAAACTTGTTTGAAAGGAAACCAAAAATGCATTGAGAACCATACAGATGCAAAGAAAAAATCTTAGGGAAAAGGACAGTAAATTATCATGTATTACACTGCTTTCACAAGTAGCTAAAATTCACATAATCAAAAATAAAAGATGCATTGCACAAAGTGCTGTTTACTGATTAAAAGCCATTAGATTTCCTGCTATGTTGAGATTATTTATGACAAGATTGATAAAGAGAACAGCTCTGATTTACAGAAGATAGATGGGATCATTATGAACATATAATTTTGTTTCACATAAAATAAGCCAAAGAACATCTACCTATTATTGGGGAGATTAAAGATAATCCAAATAGCCTTTGACCAAAAAGAATTAGCTAATGTCATGGTTGGACAACCTTTTCCATCGACCAGTTTATTAGGTAATTTTCATTTTATGTATATTCAAATTAATGAAATGGAAACTCACTTCTGAAGTTGATCAAAACTTGCAGTCAGCCTTGGAAACCTAGTTTGCCATTATTTCAACCTACATTAATGCTTGTTTATGAACTGCAACACCAACTTAAACACATTCTGTGGTAATGGAATTACATGGACACAATTCCTCCAGCCTTGGTCTAGGAAGTCTTCCTAATGCAGGAGGAAAGGGAAGGTATTGCCTAAATGTGCAAGAAAAACTTTGAACTGCTTTATACATTTCACATCACAATATACTTATATCAGGGTACATTTATTAAAAACAGTAGATTTGTGCTGTATTGAAGGAGAGCTAGTTTCAGTAATTTCATTTAAACAGGCAGCATACCTGGAAATAAACTGTCATCTACTCCACCGAAAACACTGGGAGAGTACCAGAATTAGTGACTACATACAATCTCATGTCTGAGTTGATTGAAATCTCCAATAGAGAATGTGCCACTGTGTGTTTCAGGTGTGTGAGGCTTCTGAAAATTATTGTAATGCTGCATTTCCTGGGACCTGATTAAAACTTGATTGGAGTTTTTGAAGGTGAAATGTTACATTTCTGGATTTTCCCAGAGTTGCTTTTAGCTTTTCAGTACTTTTTTCCCCAGTAGAAAACGTTATCGCCTACTACAAACAACATTTTGTCAAAGCTTAACACATCAGCTTGAATCTTCTTCCTTAAATAAAAGATTTTAGTTAGATCAGCATCAAAATATTAGGTGCTATCCCCTAGGATGCCTCAGCTGGATTCATCTATGGAGAAACCTTCAACTAACCAATTCAATATATACTTTTTCCTCAGCTACAGCTGAGATTAGCAGCTGACCATGGAAAAGATGTATTTAGTGGCATTCAAAGGTTAGCATTCAGATGAAGCACTGTTTTTCTGAGTTTTTCAAATAAGAAGCCCAATATGATTTAACTAAAGCAGAGCCTTTCACTAGAAACCTGACCTAGAATTCAGCATCAGGGATCCCACATGACAGGACAGACAAATCCTCATCTGTGATGAAAGTTCTGAATCTGTTATTTCTTCCCAAGGCACATGTCAGCTTTCAGATCACATGAGCTAACTTCTGTGTATCTGCCCATATCTACCACCTGTTCCCAAGTGAATTGTAGCCCTTTTTAATACTCCTTCCCTGTTTTCAGTGGGCCTGCTTCTCATCAAATGTACCAAACATAAAGCTGTTAAATACCACTTATGCATTGTATTAAACTCACGATTCCTATTGTGTTACTGGCTCTCTGGAGATGTACACAGGCTTCACTGCTCATAACAACATGAGGCTCTGCAATTTTCTATGCCTACATCTGAAATAAGATGCTGAACCAATATAATAGATTGCTCCTAACCAAAAAAAGCACTGTATTCTCTCATCTTTTCCAGGTTCTCATCCAGTCCCAAGGTGATCTCATGCTGTTTCCTTCTAGTTTATCTAGGTACCCGAAAACTGCCCCCAGGACAAAGAAATAGATCCAATCAGTTGACAGTGGGACAGGAGAGATTGGTGTGAGCTTCCTGGTTTGGCATCAGTGAACTCTTAGATCAGTTAAGCCAATCTTAAATACTAACACCAAGACAACAAGTTTCTTTTTCAGTTTCTCTTTGGCTCTTGTATTTTAATCTGTGCCCATTGTCTCTTGTCCTGTCACTGGACACTGCTGCGAATTTACATCTTCCCTTTGGTATTAATAACATTCATAGAATCTAGTTGGTTAATTGCATAGTCTGTCTTGCCCATACTGTTGTTGACTTTTCTTGCCAACACAGTTCAATTCTGTTCCTTTTTACACTTAAATTTTACTTCTCAAAAGTCTTACCTCACAAAAATGACAATTTCTTTTTACTATGTAAAAAAATAGAGTGGTTTGCTATGCATGCTTCCTAAATGTTTATTCACAAAGCATATTAGTAATATCAGTAAAGGGCTTGTAGGACTGAAAAACCAATGTTGTGAAAGGCATAGACCACTTGAGTTTGATAGAAATAGCTTACAAGTTTGAATAAACCAAATTCCCTTTTGTGTGCTTGGTTTGACACCTCCTTTACAGGTTATTCTCCTATGTGTTCCCATTATAGAGAGCTGTTTATCAAAAATTTTAATACTTTTGTCCTATGACTGCTCTTCCATTTTGCATATTCTAGTTTAATAATAATTGAATTTGATCAGAAGTTTTTAGTTACACTACTTTTTTACTGAACTCTGTACGTGTATCTCAGGATATGCTTGTTCTGTACAAGACAGCATATGCTTATTTTTCTTTCTTTTCTTCAATGACACCTTTAAGATAGGTAAAATATAGACAGACAAATACACAGTTTGACAATTGTATGCATGATGCCCATATATTACAGCATTCTGCAGAAGAACAGAAAAAGAAAAGTTTTTCCCAATAACAATGACAATCTGTCAAAGGGACAGTTTTAGACTGAGATGATTGGGTAGATGCCAGACAAAAATAGTCTATGAGTTACACAGTGACATTGGGTTTTAAGCTGCCTGGATCTCACACTCAAAAGTGTCCCATACACAAATTCAGCTTCTTCTATTTACAATAGAAAATAGAAAATCTATTTACAATAGAAAATTGAAATTTTTGCACCACTGAAGTTGCATAAACAATGGAAAGAAAAAAAGTTTTAATAACATCACTTAGTCAACTTAACTGCCTAGACATTGAGGATTTTGTTTCGTTTACTGCATGTCTTTGATCTCTGCACTGGTACAACTCCCTAGAAAAATATTTCATTTCCAGACTATACTATGAACTCTAAAGGCATGAACTGACAGAATAATGATAACAAAATAGAAAGTCAGATGATAATGGAAAATAGTTTATGGTACCATCTAATGGGAATTCCTTCTCCTAGGAGTACAGAATCAATGCATTTTCTGGAAAGAGAGAAGCAAGTTTTTCCTTATAAAAGAATAAGAGCAAAATTATTTTTTAATGAAAGCAGTGCATGAACCTCACTTGTAAAGGCTACTGGTCATACATGATCCTAGCCTCTTGCATCTTTATTTACCCAAGTAAGTATGATCTCATTTTCCCTGAGCAGAAGGATTCCCTCTGCTTTCATCTTTTTCTTTAACATACACTTTGGTTTACAATTCTGAGATATCACCTTTCTTCCCCTCCCCAATGACACAATGCAATGACACAGCAGTCACCCAAGACAGAGTATTGGTATGAAAAAAATAAAAACAACACTATTGGAATATGTTGGTTGACATAATAAGTATTTATGCAAAGCCAGCAATGATAACATAAATTTTAAAAAATTAATACGACCACACCTTGCACCTTGCATGTTACATCAGTGTTATCGAGAACTAATATATTTTGTACTTCTTCTCAGCAAAGAAATTAAGAACAAATAAAGCCACATTATTTTATCCAGCGACATTTAAAACCCAAAGATAGTCTACTTTTAGATTTAATCAGTGAATTTCTTCTCAAAAGTTTACCAAGCTCAACCTAAATCATAATTCTCATTTTACCCATCCTATGAAAGGGTAGCCAATTTTTTTTTCAAGGAAGAGAAGCAATGTGTTAAATCCATCTTTTTTTTTAAAGCTGTGGAAGTGACAATGTTTGAACTCAAAGATCAGTTTTCTAGGCTATTTCCAGACAATGCAGTGGCACTAATATGTAATGCATCCAGAAAAGCTTTTATTTTTAGCTATATGTGACATTCTGCTCTTTCTGCAAATACACATGCGCAAATTTTTGCAAAGCCATAAAAACTCCTTCAGCTAGAATGCTTGAACATCCTAGCAACCTTTCAAGATCTTTACTGACTTAATTGTTTTCATATGTACACCATTAACTGCTCCATTTCTAAATATGCTTGTGGCTTGTAGAACTGATTAAAAAGCCACTCACATGCATGACATCCTCATATGAACCACTTAATACTTAATGTGCTAAATTAAAGAGATGATGGGAAATAACCTCATGACTTCTCATGACTTATGCATAAAAATGCATGTACAATTTAAGACAGACTGAACAGAAAGTTTTTTAGCTGTGATTGTAGCAAGAGATCACGGGACAGGGTTCCCATTCTGCTCCCTTGTTCTCTGACAGTGAGTTGCCAAAACTGTTTCAAAGGAAGGAAAGAGGTGGGGAAAATAATATTCATGTCAACAAATCCAGGTGTGCATTCATGGGAAGAATAGATTCCAGACAATTATTTATATGTTAGTAAAGGCAAGTACACATATCTGGGAGGGATGGACTCCTTAAGGAGCTTGTTATCTGACACAAGTGACACTATGGAAAGATGGTTCTAGGTGGAGCCTGTAGGAGCACCACATCCAGCATCAGCTTAGCTCATTGCAGACAGCTTTTCAACAGAGGGAATATTCCTTTGTTAAGATAAACTTAATTAGATTTCTCAAAAATATATTAATAATTTTTCACTGCACCTGTAAAGTTATTTTTACGTCAGGATGATTCCTGACAGATTGAAAGAATGATTTCATCGTGAAAAAGAGATAGTTATAAGAAAGACATCTAATTCTATAAAAAATGTGAGCCTGCTGTTTCTTTCAGGCTTTCTAAACAGCATGTTAAGTGAAAATTAATTTGTATAAATGTGGTATATTTTATCTTATTTACAAAAAAAATTTAAACGTGGAAAAAAATTGGCTTTAAGTATTGAAGCTTGGCATTTTTCTATTCTTTTTGTATTATGCTGGCTGTAGAATAGCTCTTGAGACTGCAAAAACTAATATTCATATCAGCTGATCCCTAGAGATGAACTGCAGCTTCCATTGCATGAACGATGATTATCTTCATTAGCAGCTTGTTTAATTTTTACAATTCCTTGCTCTTTTTACAATTTTAGGTAATCAGAATGGAAATGAAAAAGTGAAGCACGGAAAAATATCTCTCAGGATAATCCTGCCATTCCAGGTGCATACAAGGAGGTAGAATTAAGTATCTTTTAACTTGTAAACACTTCAAGCAGTTGTGCCATCTATTTTATACATGTTCTCTCTAACAAGAATATGTATGAAGAGTTCATTGGAATGTTTATGCACTAAGCTTCAGAGGATTGCATCTGATAATCAACCATGGCCTGACAGGGGCTTTTTCATTAGTACAAATAACTGTGGTTTGTAAAACCAGGCTTGGGGCTACTATTAGAATGTATATTTGTATACAAACATCTCTTTAAGCCATTTATTACTATTATTTGGTCTACTGGAAAGTATACTAATAACACTTTTAGAAATTTATTTGTTTAGTCAGATACCAACCTGCCTGAACAATCTGCTGTCCTTTTTATTAAAAAATGAACAGATTTAATTCGTTCTGCATTATGGGACTAGAACAGATTCCATTTGAAAACCAGTGTGGGCACGCTGCCCAGGCTGAGGTAGAATTGGTTGGCATTTAGAGATTACTCACTCAGAACATTTTATTTAAAGTTTACATATAAATTTACTAGTGTAATTTTCTGCATAGTTTCACATAAACATTTTGACTGTTTCGAGAACAGACTTGGACTACTCTGAAACCCCAAGTGCAAGCTGATAAATGCCTAGTTACTGTTAAACTCCACTTAGTATTCCAACAAGGACAAACTGAAATATGTGAATGTACTTTTCAGTTGATTTTCTGTGTGTATGACAAGTACTCTTTAATAAAGTTTCTCTGACTTACCATATTCCTACCTCATCGTCCTTGTGAAAGAATTCACAAAATAGTCTCCCAGTTGAGGGGCAATCCCTGTCTGCAAAGGAGATAGTTAAGATTTGATCACAGGTCCTCTTCCCTCCCTCACTTCCAGCCTTTGTCATAATTGTGAGAGTTAGGATGCTCTTCTCTCTTTTGCACCAGATTGGAGCACACATATTATTGCTTTCCCTGTATGCAGCTGCAGTGATTTTTATTACTTACTGGTTATGGTCTTCTCCAAAGAAGTTTCAGCTGTGACACAGAGGTATAAAGCAGCTACAAATTCTGTCCTGCACAAGATTTGTAGTTAAATCATAACGACCTAAATAAGAGACTGAAGATAAAAAAAAGTATTGTTTGTCTGGAAAAATTGAAATCCTTAGAAAATTTTATTTTAGAATTGGCATTAAAAAGATTTGGAGAAGGAATCTGTTGTCAGAATAACATTGAAAATTTGAGGGAGAGGGACTGTTAAGATCTATCACAGCTGATCGGTCTGACTGGTCTGAAAGAAACAAATACCCTAAAGGAGGTCTTCTTAATAAGAGGATGGAATTTATACTATCTCATTTCTGTGAAAACATGGAAAAAAACTCCTCTGTGTTCAAATATGATACCCCTGAAAGAGGCTAAGGATGCAATTACATTAGTATTTAATTTGCAGCAACAGTATCCTTTTCAATGTACCGATCATCCACACTTTACATGTTTTTAGCTTACAATGTGGAGTGCACTTGGAGCAAATAAATGCCTTTCTATTAGCTGAAACAGGAGTACAAAATCTGATCCAGGTGCTTACCTACTGCATTCCAATCATTCACTCCACGGATCAGACTAAAGCTAGTACAAAAAAACTGTTTTAGTCTCAAATGAGGTCCTCAGCATCAACTCTTCCACTTTGCAAATCTCGTCTTGTAGCAGAATTATTGCTAATACAGATGGAACCAAGATGAGAAAGGTCAGGTCAATTTCACAACAATTCTCCAAAAAGCTTTGTTATTCACATATACTTTTGGGAGGGGGAAAAGAAAAAAAAAAGGCGATTCCAAATCTCACAGCATTTTAAAATTGTTATTGAATGAGAAATGTGCAGTTGATAATATTCTATTTTGCATATTTAGAAACTGGAGCTCAGTTAACTGGCTCATTAACATCATACAGGTATTTTTGTGTCTGAGCTGAGAATTAACCTGCTTCTTCCAATTCCCACTTGTACATACAAAGAGAGGTGACTTTACTACAACATTAGAGAATTGAAACTCTGATATGAAAAACATGCTTGTCCTCAGAAATATTTACATATCTTGTATCAGGAAGGCAAAAGCATTTATTCTCTGCATACAAAAGATGGAAATATATGGATGCTTGCCTCAAATACATGTACAGACCTAAATAATTTAGGAAATGGGCCACTAGGCATAATGACATAGTAATAACGTAATTCTCCAGGAAGTGAGTCAGACATAGGTAGTGTTCTTTCTTTCCTGGCCCCAGACACATTTGGCTTCTGCCAAGGAGTCTGATTCACAAACACAAACTTCTGTCCCAAGCGGTGAATTATGAATGGGAGAAGGAATGAATAAGCATTATAGACTGCTAAAATCCACAAAGTCCAGTAAAAATATTCTCTCTGGACAGATTTTAGATGATTTAGAAACCTCTTAACAGACTAATTCACATATACTTTTAAATTTTTTTAATATTCTATATATATTCTATATAAATATATAATATAGAATAGAATTCTATATTCTATTATATTCTAGGCAATAGAATTTTTAGCACTATTCAGTTCCCAAAAGTAAGAATAAGTGAAAATATCAACTGCTATGCTACAATAAGCTCTCTGCTTCATCCATACCACCAAAGTTGTTGCCATAATGACTAATTAGGAGAGTGTCAAATGAGAAAGGATTTTCTGTGAAAGAGACTGTGGTAATCACACTTACCCGAATGTTTCCTTCAGCCAATGAACAGGTATGTGCAATTAATATTGAAAATTTCTGTTCAGAATACAGGATAATATTTTGACTAGAAATAATGACCTATGATAAAAAGACACATGCTAAAAGTCCTTAAACAATAAGTAATTTCTCCCACTGAACAAAAATCTAAAAATGTATAACATGTCCATTTCATAAATTGTGCCATAAAGTGCTGCATAATTATAAGAGGGAAACATGAAGTCAGCAATACTCAAAGCAAGATGATCTACAGCATTTCTGTTTGTAACCTTATACATAACCTTATATAGTCATATTGTGAAATAATACTCCTGACATTGTGCACTGTGATGGAAAAAGTAATTTGTTAAGAAGGATTTTTCAGAGAGCATCTGTCCCAGACATTATATACTGCACAGCTGTATGTCATTTACACCTTAGGCATTTCCCTGTTTCCTTGCTGTTGATTCCTCTGCCAATATAATTAATGCTGTGCACATGATCTCTGTGTTTTGCCTGCAGCATATATGCAATAGGTCAAACACATCTAATAAAAGATGGTTGCCACAACCTTAAAAATATTAAGCTCACAAAGAAATACCGCAGTCTACACAAGTAATATTTCAGAAAAACCTCAAGCATATAAATTGCTTAAATTCTACATATTATATTGTCTTCCAAGATTTGAGACTGAATAAAGGTGATATACAAGGAGAAAACTAACTGACACTATGGGAATTACTGTATAGGGAAGTCCCATACTAGCTTCTTTAAACAATCTTTTGGCTTGTCTGGTCATCTAAAAAAATAAGAGTGACAAAAATACCAAGCAGAAAGTCAACATTTTGCAACAGGATAGACTTGTGAGCGATTCATAACCTTCTTAATTCTGATATATTTCTTCGTCTTTACCTTTCCAACTTTTCTAAGTATATTTTGGGATTTGTAGTTAGTAAAACAATAGGAAGAATCTCCTTCATTATCACTCTTGAGGACCTTTTCCTCTTTCATTTAAACCTGCTTTGAGCAATAGGCAGTAAGGGAGGATTAGAGACTCAGGCAAACAGAGCACTCAGTGAGGGAGCATTGTCTGTCCCATTTGTTGAAAAGGTGTCCTGTGAAAGAAAACCCATGATATCATGCAACAAAGAGTCCTCAAAACACACAGAAGACAAAAAATCTGCTGTATCTCCTCCTCATTGACAGTATTAAGAAACAGGTACAGATAGTGCTCAGAAAGGAAAAGCAATCTAGATGAGGATGAGGGAAAACGACTTGAAAATAGTCTATAAGAAAAGAAAGGAGAAGCACCAGGAATTTGGAATAGTGAACATAATTTTCTCACTACCAGAGCTCAAGGATCAAATCTGCTATCTAGGGTAAATGTAACAGAGGCTCAGCACACCTGATAGAGTGTTTGGATCCTTCTCATCCTCATATATAGAGGCATATTTTTTCTTTTTCCAAGCATTCTGCATTGAAATATGTGGAACCCAATATTAGCTATTCATTCCATGGCATTCAAATAGTCAATAGTTATTTCACTGAATTGCACAAGTTCCTGATTTTTCAGTTCTTTTTCAGAGAAAGAGAGGAACCCAAATAATAGGCATCCATTCCACTGCAACTCTCCCAGTTACTTTTTTATTTGTATTAATATTATAAGAAAACAAAACTGAAATCCTGAGATTGTACTTGAAATTACTTTTTAATAACATTATTTTACATACACTTAATCAAATAATGTGATGTTCAAACTTGAGTCTAATCAGTAAAATTAATTTCACAAGTATCTCATGAGTACCTTTAGTGTACTGCCAACCCTCCTCTCTGCTCCTCAATGCAATGCCAGGTTAACAGACTGCTAAATGAGTACAAGGGATCCCCACACTCAGTTATCTTGTTGGTGGAAGGAGAGAAAAGTGACCTACTAGCGTTTTTGGTTTTCAACTTGCCTTTTTTTTTAAAGGTTTTTTTTTGTTTGTTTTTCTTTGTTTTTGTAAAAAAAAAAAGGATTATTCTCTTTATCTTTTCCGGCATAGTCACCACTTTACTATTAATTTTATAAACAAATCATTTCAAGTTTGGGTTTGGTTTTTTAAGTGCTTTTATAGACATTTGAAAATGTGTGAAGAGATCGACAGGTACTAGAAGATTAAGAATTCTTTTTTACCCTGCAAATGATTTTTGGTAGGACACAGAAGGCAATTCAGAGCAAAAATAGCTTGTAACTGTCTTAAAACAAAATCACTTAGATTAAATAGCCCTTGGACTAGTTTCTCCATGGATATTTGTGGTGCTGTATGATCCATCTTCAGGACCCATCTAAATTTGGAGGATTGCTGGTTTTCAGGGCTTATATTCAGATGCTCAAACCTAGGCTTCAGTAGTAAGATGTGAAAAGCATCAACATCAAGCTTAAACATGGATACAGTTTAAGCTTTAACATGTACACATAAGACCCAATTCTTTTCACAATGCTCATTCAATTCAGCACCGGTTTAAATTGATAATTCTACTTGCTTCGTTTCTGGTTTCGTATACTAGAAAATCTTTAATTTCTGATGTTTTACAGCAGCATAGTCATAACTTCAACAATCAAATACCACTGAAATATATTTTAGTACACAGTTCCAACAAATACTGCTCTTAGCTAATAACAGTTATCAGATCAGAGAAATATAAGTAGGCAGAAAGTACCTTTTCTTTTCTCCTAAATCTTGACCTTTCATTTTTTGTTCTTCCACAGCACTTAACAAGTATAGTGTAAAAGGCAGTTGCAGTCACTGACTTTTATAAAGACCATACTACAATAGCACCATCCAGAAAGTGTTGGTTTTAGATTCTCCACAGCCTGAAGAGATTCATACTCATCCATTCCCATAGATATGTTTTATCCTCGGAGTTGCATGCTTCTAAAACAGCAAGCCCTGTTCATCTGGTTTCAAGAATGACTGCCTATTCTAAGGAATGATTTTGAAAATTTCATAGGAGTAGAGGTGTTTTCTCAAAATCCCTTCTGCTCTGCAGAGAACAGTAGGGTTTCAAAAACACCTTTTTGTGCTTTTTCTTTTGACTAGCTCTAAGAGATGGCATGCAGGTTTTCCTCTTCTGCCAAGAGTCCATCCCTAGGTGCCTAGCTCACCACATTTGAAAGCTTCACCAGTTAATAGAGAGAATAAGTAATTCTAGAGGTCAAGAGCCTGAAAGGTATGCCTTGTAATGTACAAAGTATAGCTAAATATGCATCTTTCCTTCAGGATGTTCAGGAATCAGACCAATTACATTTTCAGCCTACTTTGTGTGTTGAAATAATGACAAAAGGATTTAAAATAACAATTACCCTATGGGAATGTACTCTCTTTTGTATAACATAGAAAATCTGGCATTATGGCTTCACATTTAATAACAAGCTTATTTCACTTACAGTCAGTGTCAGAGATGAAATAAAGCTACCCAATGCAACAGGGTACTTATTTTACCGATTCATTGTCTCCACTAACATTCAGGAGACATGCCAGTCTTTTCACGGAAGACAAAACTTTTTTCTGCACTAAAATATTGTTTATATAAATCTCTATTCATTGATTCACAAGTTTATTTGAACATGCTTCATTATAAGACCTGCTAGTATAATACTGGGGTATCAACTTTCCAGATGGGTCATTTCTCCATATTTCTTTCAGAAAAGAAAGAGAAAACCTGACTGGTTAAAATTTTCTAGTGTGCTCCAAGAGTCACAGGATATAAGACTTTCAACAGCACAAAATGAAGTTCAGAACCTGAAGTGGTTTTGGTCTTAACTTTGAGTCTTAATTTAGTGTGGTGAACTTGGCTTCTGACTCCTTGAATGCATCCTATAACCCTAAGTGCCCTATGCACATGCTTTAAAATACATCATGTATCAGCTGAGGCAGCCAAAACCAATTCTGAGGAGATATTTCTTAACTCTTGCAATTTTTGGGGCATGCCCTGGTTATATCTATCTCCAAGCAGGCCTTAAGGTCTGTATTTCACTATACAGCTCTTACAAAATCAGTCACTGTGTTCAGACTATTCATCTAAGGACAAAGATCATCCATCTAATTTCAACTCCTGACAAGAAATACTCTCAGGTAATGAAACATTCCAGCCTTCTTGCAAGGTTTTCTCAGTATCTTCATTCAATCTCAGTGGCTAGCTTCAGATTTTGGGGGTGAAGTGGGAAGCATGTTTAAACACAATCTGCATAGACAGCAGATGCCTTGAAAAGTAGAATTCAGCCTCTCTGCTCACAGTTAGGGTCAGCTTTTACCTTAGAGCTAAGATAGCAGAACTGTTCAAACCTCACTAATATTTTTGTCATTTTGTACTGCTACTGTCATGAACAACATGGTCAAGGTAATTGTAATATAAACAAAATGGGGAATGGGGAGCAGTGTAGAGTGTGTGGGATTTGTCACGTGTAGCAGGTTTCCATGACCCTTTTTTCATAAATGTTCATGTTAGTAGAGTTTGTACTAGTGCAGTAGAGAGCTCTTGAGCAAAGTCAATCGTAGTGTGAATTTCTCTGGTAATACAGGCTACATAATAATAACAAAACAAAAACAAAACCTAATAATAAAAAACAAAACTAAACTAAAAAGCAGAGGGATATGTGAGAAAAAATTACAAATATTTTAAATTTTCTAAAGTATAGCAAGAATATTTTTGTTTCTTTAGTACTGTTTAGATAGAAAATACCCCAAACTCTTCATGTTTTCTATTTTATTGTTCTCCTAATTCTCCCATACATTATACACAAGCATGTATAAACACAAAGTTACTTCAGAATAATCCATGGAGGCCCCCAGAAACGACAGAGCATTAGAGCTGCTACTGGTTTAGTCCCTGGATGGAGCATGGAATTTGACCAATGGCTCAATGTACAGTTAAGTGATGAAAGAAAGAAAAGGTCAGAAAATAACAGATTTAAAATAGTCAGAGAGGGTCTGTGAGAGGCAAATGGTGGACATGAGAAATACTCGACTCTATGAGGAAGAGAGGAAGGCAAAGCATGCGTTGTCTAAAAGTCAGTTTAGGATTGAGAGGAAGAAAAGCCCAGAGCTACAAAAGAAATAATAATAGAGAATAGCTGTCAAAGGAAATTGGGTATTTTTAAATAACTATCACTTTGTTTCTAGATGAATCAAAGGGCCTTGGCTCCCTTGTAGCTCACCCTAGGGTAAAGGATGAAGATTAAAGAGATGGCTGCTTGGGGCTACATACAAGGCTGGGAACTAGGAAGAATTATGTACAAACAGCCAAGGGCTGATGCTAGAACTCGCCAGTGGAGAGTTTGGTTCCTGGAGGGACAGGGATCCCCTGGGGTATGATAACCTATATATGGTTAGAGATAGGGTTCAGAGCAAAAGAGAGCTCATAGCTACAGCTAATGGGACATGGTAAAGGGGCAGCCAGCAGAAATATCACTGAGGAATTTTTGGCCTTGTGGAGGACAAAGGTACCTTGCCCAAATTTCAGCGTAGAAATTGGATCCAGGGAAAGAATAAACCTAGAACTGACATTTTCAGGAGAGTTATATAATACTTTTCAATGTAAACTACGGATTGATTCCCATATTCTTTTGAGACTGTATGTTCTCTAGGCAAGATAATCTATCAAGGGCATTTTGTTGCTGGACATTTTGTTGTGCCACTGGGCCAAGGGAACTAGCACAAATATCTGAAAACTTTCATAACAGCAAATTATGTACGTCCATCTGAGAACTGAAATGAAATTGAGGAGGCAGATCTTGGCTTTAATATCTTTAGGTAAAGGTTATTCCAGTTTAAAGTAGAGTTAACATTAACTCTAGAAAGAAAAAATCCCATATGTATAATTTTTGCTTATTTCTTGGTGAAAATGTTAGACTGACATGTCTGCAGAAGATGCTTCTGGGCCATGAAATTCTGGCTCCATAGCATTACAGTAGGTTTGGAAAGCAAGAAAACAAAGCAGCAAAATAATATCAGTAACTAAAGAACACCTTGTTAAGATAGTGGTGTGGAAAAAAAGAGTAATTTTGTAGTTAAATTACAGCAGGATCCTACAGGCTTCTGTTACCTCAGCAATAAGATAGATGAAGTCATATTTATAGGAAGGAGAAATGACATGGGCTTTCTCTGTGGTAGAGCAGGAATGCTGAAAATAGCACAGTGGATCTGATCACCAACTGATTAACCTACAACCATTTCTGAGAAATAAGAAACACTTTAGGTAACCATACATTTTGTGAATAGACTATTTTCCCTTAACTGTACAGAACATTGTCTGGGATTATTCCAATTAAATTTTTTTCTTGAACTATAATACGATTTGTAATACTACGGATGAGTCACAATTTTAAATCCTTTTTCCCTAGTGATTTTTTAGAGAAAAAAAGAACTGTAATGGTTATGTCTTTCTCCACTATCAATACATCTTCCTCTTATATATCGCATTATTTCAGGGAGCTTTGCCACTGCCTTCACTGGATTTCTAATTAATTTTCTTCTGTCTTTTAAAAGTGATGTTTTGCTGCATAAAGACAGTGATAAATCTTACACCACAACTGCTAGGATTTTAGGAAATTACTTTATTGGTAACAGCTTGGCAGTGTGAATCCCTGAATCAATAGTAAAGTGACTCATGTGTCTCGACTTTGTCTTTGGAAAGGCAGTGCAGACTATTAATTTCTTAGTGCTGCAGATTTTGAGTGCTCATGCATATGGAAAGGACATTCAGGCACACATGAGCACACTCTCAATGAAGGCATAAGACTTTACCCTTATTCAGAATATAGAAATTACATGAATTAAATTTAGCTCATACAAACATCTATGTGTTCTTCTAATAGCAAATAAGCCAATAAATTAGTAGGAAGGACTACCCTTTATTACTCTTTCTGTACCCAAATTCAAAAGGCTGCTTAATGCAGCAACTTTGTGCATTGTTTTGACTTCTGGTTCAACTGAAGAATGGAAATTCATGAGAAAATATTTTAAGCATTTTTCTGTTTTCTACCAGGAATACCAGCTAAGTACTAGTATTCAGGAATGGACAGAGAAAAAGTATAATAATTGATATTCTCAGAAAGTGTACAGTTTAACGTTACCTCCAATCTAGGAAGTAATTGCCATTATCTTTTGGGTGTGACTTCAATGATTTGGGGTTAAAAATGAAATATTTGATTATATGCATTTTTGTCATTTTTTGATTGACTACTAAAAGCAGTTGCGCCGCTTCAAACTCTGTAATGTAGGTAAATAAAATTTAAAACATGAATACATGAATCTTAGCATCTATCATACTCATCTACTTACAATGATTTACAGTTTCAATAAATTTAATGAAAATGGGGTAGCTACAGAAATTGTATCATTGAAATCAAAGCAAATTTAGGTAGATACTGGAAATTCCACTTCCAGATCAAGGTATGTACAAGAAAAACACTAAATTACATCATAGATTCTTAGGGAAGCTATATCTTTCAAGTCTTTAGAACTGATTTTTAAAATTGTGATACTATGAAAAATCTACAACTGAAAATTTTAAAGGGACAAAGATCCATCTGTAATTCAATGAAAGAATTCAGACTGAAGACCAAGAATAAAGAAATTAATTAACCAGTTCTCATTTATTATATTTTGAATTTTCACCTTAAATAATATTTGTAAAAGTTTTTTCATATCTTTTGGGCTCCAACTGAATTTTCTTTGGGTCGTGCATGTGAAGGTTAATAGAATTTCCATATTTTGTTAATACTTGTACACCTTCCAGTTTGATGAAAGTGAAGAAAATCTTTGCTTAGAATAATCTACAGACAGCAGTATTTTTCAAACACAATCAAAGTGACAATGCAAGAAGAAGCAGGGGAAAATTGATTAAGTAAAAAAAAAGTACCTGGTAACTTTAGCTGGATGATTAATAGTGTATCACAGAACTCAAGCAACAGATGTTTATTAATGACAAGTGGAATGGAAATGCCAAACAGAAAAGTGAAAGGAATACTAACTCTTGAAAGCAGAGCTGTGCCAGGAGACAGGGGGGACATAAGGGAGCCCTGCCAGCAGAGGAAGGACATATGGAAGCCTCTGAAGTAGCAGCATATCTGTCATTATAAATGTTAGAGGACATTTGGACTTACTTGGGGTAAGCAGTGATTAATGTTCAGAATAGAAAAAGCTGTTGGAATAACGTAAGACAGGGAAACCTGGGAGATGTGTATTCAGAGAAGTTTTGATGATAAGCTAGAACAAAAACATATTCAAAGGCAGAAATGCCCTTGGCTGGATCCCGCATTTCATTCCTCAGTCAGTAAGGTCTAAGGTAATCCAGTTTGAGATGCTCTAAACAGGGCCAAAATAGGCAAAGCCAGAAAGAATGAATCCTTTTCTGGACTGGAAGAGCTGCTGTCTCCACAGTGTTTTCCACTTCTTAATCCTTCATTGGAAGGAATAAATTAGTTTCACTAAAAGATATAAACCTATAGAAGGGAAGTGAAAACTCACTCAGATGTCACCCTGGTTCCTGGACACACTGGGCAGATCTGCAGGACTCAGAGAGGAAAAACATCCGTGTCCAGGCAACCTTTAGCTCATCCACTCAGCTCCAAAAACTACCTTGGATGTGAAAGCTGGAATTAATGCAGGATTTTCTGCTATAGCTTTCCAGACATAGCAGGCACAGTGCTGAGGCTGAAAAGACACATCACCCAAGGTCACTGACCATCAACCCCACCCACACTTCCTAAATCTTCTTTCAGAGCTCAGTATCCCCATATTTGATGGCAAAAGGGTTATAGAAAGTTCTCAGGAAGCAACACTCATTCTATATACATCTTGCATTAAGTTTTAGGGGCTTTTTGTATGTTGTGTCCTCCATGTTTGGGATGTCCAGTGTGAAGTCGGTAGTTGATTTTGTGTGGTAATAATTGGCTGGTGCAGACCGTTGCCTTTTCTTCGTGGTTCATAAGGGGAAGTGCTGCAGTTCTATATCTGGAGACATCTTGAACTAACACTTGAAAAAAGGCAGATATCCACACAACCAACACAAAAAGATTCTGCTGGCTTACCACACATTAAGTACTATATTAAATTTTGGCTTTCATGTCAGCATATGTTTGCTTTTGCCAAACACTTCTTTCCTTGTCCTGTATAATTTTGTGATTTTTTAAAAATCTGAAATTATGCAGCAGACTAGTAAGGACTAATGACTCTCCAATTCCAGTTATCTACCAACGTATTAATAGCTTAGGCAATGTAGTCACCTAACAGACTGTCTCAGCAGAACTGCAGAAATGAGATAATTCTGTATTCACCTGTTTATCAAAGCACATGGCTTGGTCAGCTTATTCACCAGACACTAAAGTCCAGCAACTTAAGACCTCAACCACCTTAACTGCAATTTTCTTTGATTTCAGGTAGTCTTTTATGTGATAGAAGTAAAAACAGAATTCTTTGAAGCGATGGAAATTATATTAAAGTACATTTTGTGCACACAATAATTTTAAACTTCAGATGGTCTGAGCATTCATGATATTTGAAAGCAATTTTTTAGTCTTTAATTATTGTTCTCTCATCATAATTGAAATTAATAAATCATAGCTATGATTCTATACTAATTTTTTTTAAGTTATTAATGACAGGGTACTTCAAGAAACGTAGCAACAGATTGATATTATTCTTTAGCATTTATTCAGGGATTTTTAATTTAAGCAGGTGAGATATATGCAGGTGAGGGAAGGCCACATGAGAATTTTCAAATATGAAAGCAGCATGAACAACGTTAATTTCTTAGGTAAAAAGAAAATAAAGTATGGTAGCCAAAAAATCAGAAAATATGTATGTGGACTGAAAAACCATAACAGACATATCAGAATAATTTATGAGATATAGCTGAAATTCTTCTTATAAATTGCAACATGTGGCTTCATAACCCAACACTAGTGTAAGATCTTGTTTGGGAACAGACAGAACTGAAAAGTCTTCTTTCAAGAAGGGTTATTAATAGAATTTTCAATAATCAATAGATTATTGGACAATCTGATATAAATTTATAACACTTAAGGTTAAAGTTCAAGGAGATTTACTTTGTATTAGAACAAAAGTTTGTTATTGCTCCATCAACATCTTCAGGTCCCTCACACTAATACTTTTTATGTCTGTCTACTAGAATATTTTTGACTGCCTAACAAACACAAAAATACAAGGAAAATTGCTATTTGAACTTTTCTATAATTATGATGTAAAAGATACATCAAGTGACTCTCAGTACAGAATGGAAAATTAGGAGAAAGGACTAAGTTAACTATCGAAGTAGGCTGGAAAGCGAGGAATTTGTAGAATATTTTTCTTACCAGAATTAAATAAACTTTCATCAGAAGAACATGTCCAAATGAGGAAAATGGCATCTCATAGCACGCTGTGATGACCAGAGGCAAACACATAAAGAATAGGACTGGAAGAACTATTCTAGGAAAACTGACATAACAAAATGCTGAGCAGCTGGGTAATTGCCGTGCTCCAAATCCATCCATTAGAATGATGAAATCCCATGTGGTGGAACACTATTATTTCTCTGCCTATTCCCTCTTTTTAAGAGTAAAAAATGTTAAATTGCTTTTATTTACTGAGCATCCCAATAAATGAGTTTATGTGAGTAATAGCACGCAAGACCTTGAGCTGAAGGTTTCAGTTTGTTTGACCTCTCTCATTAGGGAATTTATAACTTGTTTTCTAACACAAATGTTGCTCTGATACATATAACTGTAATGAGCTTTGGGGAGCTTTTTAATCCTGGCAAGCTGGATCTGGGTATATTGAAATTCACTACAGTTTTATCAAAGAGGATAAAAAGATCATTTAAAAATTACAAAAATGTTAGAATTTCTTAGTGTCACTCTCAATATGCAAGTCTACAGTAAATTCTCTAAGGGCTAAATCATATCAGCTAAGGTCTACCAAGCTTTTTACAATACATTGCCAACTTAATATTTACATTTTCAGCAATCTGTGTGTACAATATTTTGTGCACTAATGTTAGATCAGTCCTGCAGCTCTTCTATCATAGATGCTGTATGAACCCTTGCTGTGAGGAGACAGTTTTCCTGAGAAAAGCCAATTGCACTAACAGATGCATGGATGCATTCGCTGTAGGAGTTCTTTGCTGATATTATTTTATGAAAGTGGCTACAGCAAGGAAATGGTCTTCTTACATACATACATACATACATATATACCTGAAGGCTTCCAGAATAGCAATTCTGTTGTAATCACAAATCAATTACTATTCAGTTAGTATATAGTAAGAAATAAGAATAGTAAGAAATAGTAAGAAAAAGTGTATCCGGTTAATTGTTTCTTTCAGGAAATAACTACTGATATTTTTTTCTTGGTGACTGCTTAGTCACCAAGACATTTCGGTGACTTGGTGACAACTACAACTGACATTTCAGTGTTCTTGGTTTTTCAAACTACAATCATATCAGTTCCACTGATTAAAAATTCTATTCCCCTTGCATTATGGAAAAATATTTTGCTTAAGAGACTCTCTGCCAATGATAGTCTTTTCAGGTCTCAAATATAAATTTGGGTGTGATCCAAGGTCAGCTGAAGCTGACCAAATATTTTAATTTCTTAGCTGATTTTAACTTGGATCCTTTGTTTCTCAGCAACTCAGTTCTGCTTTTGTCCAATAAACTTAATTATACTATCATTTCTCAGTGACATTAGTGCCCACTGGGGTATTCAAATATAACAAAACAGTAGGAACAAATTAAACATATGGCTGAATGGCCCTAGCTAAAACTTCAATTTTATCCGTTTGAAAAATGACATTGGGATTTGTACTTGATGTAATACTATACACTACAGTATCTTCCTCAAACATACTTACGTAGTTGTTCTACATAGATAAACATTAAATTTCACTATAAAGAAACTATGTATCATTAAAGTGTATGATTTGCAAAGTAGTTTGCAAATTTTCTGGAAGGAGAGAATTAGGATCATGACAGATTCTGCTCCTTTTTTAAATTAATATTTTATTTGTGAAAGTAAATAAATATATCTAACAAGAAAAGATAATCAGTTGGTTTACATTGTTATTATCCAAGTTTTCAAAGTTAAAGCCAATATTTTTGTAAAGAGTTTGTAGGAATAGTTTTCCTGGCTTATCACTGCATTTTCCATAGTATTCTTAAGGATTATATGTCATAATCACTATTAAAGTTACTAATGTATATTAAGATGTAAAGGACTAAAGAGAGTAATGGAAATCCAATTAGCATTTCTTTACTAATGGGAGAAAATTTTGTTAAGTTACTGTCTGCAGAAACTGTGCCATTACATAGTCATTTTTATATAGATAGCCTCTCAGACCCTTCAACTTAATATTCCTTTGACTAGGAAATAGTCTTACTGTAGCATGAAGAAAAGTAGCAGTGTGATACCAGAACTAGCAAATGCCTCTGTAATGAGAAATGTACTACCTGTCGGGTTCACTGTTGCAGAAGCAAAGAGTTAGAAAAATTAATTCAGAAGACCACAATGGCCAGAAGAAAAAGAAAGGAAATCTCTTGTTTCATTCAGGAGACTAGGCAGGATCAAATATGAGGTTTGACAGGCTGATGCAAATGTGAGTGATTTTATGCAAGCTAATAGAATAACATCCTGAAACAGAGTTTGCTTTTAATTAGAGCTGGCAAGCAAGAAGGAAAGCCCATTAAGCCTGGAAGCTTGTAAGGTTCACGGTGTGTTAGACCACCCCAGAGAGAATTAAATTTTCAAAGGCTTTCTATTCTTCTAGTAGTTATCCCACATCAGGAACAAAATTGTTCAATTATCAACTATTTAGAATATAATTGAAAAATAATTATATATCCACTTTGTATCATGATTGATTAATGTTTTGGAAAAAAAGCATAGTCTTTCCTTGTCAGTCATTGTTCCTGACCATGCACAGGAAAAAGAGTCTCCCACAGAGCTCTGCTTAAGATACTCATCAGCAACCTTCAGGTCTGAGGGAATGAATATTGAATCAGATCATAGGGTAATCAGCAACAATTTAGAAAGGAATAGAACAAACTCACATAAATGCTAATTCTCAGTGGAACTATACAAAAACAAGTGAATTCTATCTGATAGTCATTCCTGTGAAGACTGAAAATTTGAAGGCAAATCTCAGAAAACTGTGCTTAACTCTTTTATACTAAGTAGTGAAAACATAAAAGCCATGAAAAATAAATGGGACAGATATTTTAGAGCAGATAGCATATCTCTCCACAGATAAGGGGATAGATAGTGTTTCCATCAGGCTTAGCAGTTTGTAATTCAGAACTACCAAAGGAAGGAGGAATACTGACAGTCTAGCTAGATTATTTAGCTGTTCAGCCCAGAAGGAAGACTATTTTAGCAATCAAATCTCAGTTGTCCAGCAGACCCCAGCCCTCCAGCAGTGCTAGAAACAATTTGCAATATATGTACTTGACAAGAGCATAGACATGTCTAAGCATCCATAGATGACTCATGTAAATAACCACAGATTCTGTCTCATAGCATTGGTTTAAAAATGAGCTTGGTTTGCTCCACGGGGAAGACAAACTAAAATCTCGGAAATCACCTTTCTAGCAGGATTACTGGTTTCTGTGGTTTTCTATCAAAAGTAAATTGATTACAGGGGTGGTTAACTGAGGGACTTCTTTGATTTTCCTTCCTCCCTGATGTCACAGGCTCTAGACATCACACAGACTCCTTTCCTCCTACACTCTAAGATTATACTGCAGCCATCCTTACAGCACACTCTGGAACTCCTCTCAGTCTATAGACAGGAATTGGACAGCTAGAGTAAATAAAGATCTGGAGCTCGAGCAAGGGAAATTATAGCTTCAACTATAGTTTGAGGACAGACTCCAGAGGGATTGTGAGCAAATCAGCTGTGGTCACTGCCAGGGATCCCATTGACAGCATCTCTCATTGCTGCTCAGGATTTCAAGCTCCTACTCTTACACTGCCATGTATAGGGAATGTCACTCGAGATGGAAGCTGTAAGCAAATGTCACACACACAGGGCGCTCTAGGTGCTTCTGGAGATGTCAAAATGACAGTCTGTAGTCACTATTAAACAGCTGCTGTCCAGGATGTAAGTCTGCCCTTGGGCCTGACCAGCCAAGAGCATGGCCCAAGGCAGTTATACTGCAAAAATAGCTAGCATAGCCACAGTGATTATCCCCCTTTTCCTGCAACACCTGGAGTCTCAGAAAATATTGGAATAGAGTCATCTATTAAAAGTCACTGCAAGGCTTATTACCTGTTTTGTGGCAAACTGTGTTTACTAATGTCCCCTAGTCCCTTAATCTCCGAGAATTTATCCTTTTAGGAAACATTAAGAAATGCACTGTTTGAAAATTATGGCAATCAAAGGGCACATGTGTATATGCAAATCAGCCATGATCTTTCCTCAAGAAAAAAGCAAATTTAATCCCTCTTCATTTTATGGCTGGCTAAACATGTAGATCTAAAGAATGTAGCCCCTCATCTAGGTAATGTAATTCCACATCAAAAGTTTTGGATAATAAGAGAAATATTTAAGACCTCAATTTACAGAGAATTGAAATTAATAAATAACTTTGTTTTTAATCTGAATCAGTTACCTTATAGGTCTCAAAAAACCTAATTTCAGAGACAATAATCTGTACAAATCTTAGACTATTAAATGTTAAATTGTTAGGAAAGAAAAACATAAGGAATTTATTTAAGCCAAGAACTTCTTAAAATATTTTAAATGCATTCTGTTTTAGATATAACTAGGTTTTAATCTATCTGGCTGGCCTTCCCTGTATTGAGGTATTATTAAATAAAAATTGCTATGAATTTTACATGTGAAAAATTACAAGTATTTGTGCCTCTCCCAACAAAAATTTTTGTTTAATACACTGGATCATTTAACACAGAGATAGTATTTCTTAGGGCTTAATTTGTTAAAAGGGTACGAAACATTTATTAAAACACAAAAAAAAATCTTTTTGGCCTGAAGAAATTTAGTAATTCACAGCTATGATTATGGAGAGTACAAGCTAAGATTCTAAGTAATTAATGAGATCCAGAATATTTACTTCAATTAGATCAATCAGAGTCAATTACATGGAGTAACTAACAGGCAATTTACACATGAGAAATGAAATGCAATTTGTTGCCAGAAGTAGCTCTGGAGTTGGGAAGGGTCGGGATATTTAAAAAAGTAAATTTGGCTTCATCTGTATCAAAAAGCAGTTTAATCTTTTTGTTTGGGTACAACTCATCTGTGATTGAGATCCCTAGAAAATATCCCTTAGATACTCCTTAAGAATATTGTGATAGTTGCATCACATTTGCCTGTTTTCAGAGCATAATAATCTGGGATTTGTTTTCATACGTGCGTGTGAGGTCCTTTATCTTGCTTGCTTTGCCCTGGGTCAGGTGAGAATCTCTAGAAGAGTTTCTCTTCATGGAAGAATCCATGTGTCTTGGTTTAAGACAATTTAAAGAGGTGGATATTCTAAAATTACTTACGTCCCCTCAGTTTCAACCAATCCATTTCCACCACTACGAATACAGTAGATATAAGTGAAAAAACAACAATTTAGTAACGAGCAAATGAGCAACAGTGAATAACCACTAGAAACAAAACTGCTAAATCTCAGGAATTCCAGGAACAAAGAGACACCCAAAATGTTTGGGTACCTTCACCCAGCATGGCGGCCCCCACTGCCCACCGTGTGCAGGGAGACAAAGGGAGAATGGCGTCAGCTCTCTGCCCCACGATGGTGCCCTCCAGGCAACCACACGCTCCGAGAGACAAAGGGGAAAGGTGATGGTCAGAAAGAGCCCTCCTGGGAAAGCAGGAGCTTAGGGAGCAGCTGAGGTGGATGGGGCGTGCCGGGATCAGTGGGGTCAGCGCTGCCACCCACAGCTCCCTCCTGCTGCGAGGATACCGCTGTCCCCAGCGCTGTGCGGGCAGCAGGAGGGGAAACCGAGCACCAAAACCCCTCCAGACACAGCTCCACACTGCCCAGCCTGCCTGGGCAGCCCTGCCTCTTTAAAGGGATGGGATCTCCTGAGCTCGCCGTTCCAAAAGCAGCCTCAGAACTGATATAAAATGTGACCCTCAAGGCATCCCGGTGAGGCCGTGTGGAGTTTGTGCAGCTAGGAAAGAAAGCCTTTGAAAACTTGACTTTAAAGAAGCAGATAAAGTTTCTGCCCTAGAAAAGACACAGGTGGCAAGTAAAAAGATACATTTTCAGGCCTTTTGTTAAGGCAGGCCTCTCTCACCTTTTTGTCACATTACAATCAGTGTAACCTTAGGCCCTGATCTAACTTTGCAATTGGTCCTGCCTTAGAGCACTGACTAGAAAAAATGTCCAAACGTCCAGCCTAACATATTCTACAGCCCTATGATGGGAAGACTTGCATTTTCATACATGAATGCAACACAATAATTTGTAGTGGAAATAAACAGATAAAGAAATCATCTCTATTAATTAAAAACGTGTAAGCTTTTTAAAGGATATGAAGAACACAGAAATTCACTTATTGGCCCATGGTAAAGCCTCCCATCTCCCACCACTTGCCACTATAGGTGAGGATTTCCCAGCACTTATGAGTGTAGGTTACATTCCCTACCACCAAACGGACAAACAGATTCAATCTCCTTAACAGAATAAGGTGAAAAAAATCCCACCCAAATGTTTACAAGCTGTATTATATTACTTGCTAGAAATTTCTGTGCAAATACTTTCTCTTAAGGTCACTGGATCAAAAAAAGGAAACTACAAATCTGTTAGACAGATCTGCCCAATTAATTTCATTAAAAGTGCCTGTGAAATTTTGCATACTGAATATTCACTTCTATTATTAGAAATATAATTGAGACTTTCAAAGCTCTCTATTTTTAATCTGTAAATCAGCCATGCCCTGAAATCCATTACAGAAAGGTTCCTCAGGAAACCATTGGGTCAACAGGAAGAACAGACAAATTAAGAAAATTGTTATATAAACTGTCAGTGTAGTGATGGAGTATTTTGCCTAGTATCATTTTAAGTTATTGTAGATACAGAGATTTGTTTCTTCCACTAGAGCATTAGTCTAACTTGCTGGATCTGGCTATAAGGAATTTTTTTCTAGTGCCAAGTTAAATTCGCACAGTTTCTTCCCATGTAAGAAGTCGAATTAATTAAAATCAGGTAGAGGTATTGGAAGAGGAAGCAGTGAAACAATAACTTATTTCTCAAAGTAATTTAATAGAAATTAGAAAGAAAAGCTTACAAAGCTTTAACACTATGCATGTGAACTAAGCATAGCTTTATTTGATGTTTCCATCCTCTATATTTTTTCCCCAGAGAAAAGCAATATCACTAAATAGTTCTCAGGAACATATGGAAGGGATAAGATAAGGTCCCATTCAAGGTCCAATAAATTGCAGAGCCAGTCTATGGTCTTGGCAAATGTTCACTAGTAGGAAGCTGAGAAATCTCCCTGAAATTGCTTCTACACATAGAAGCAATACCTTACATGGAAAATAAGGCATATAAAATAATCCTGCCAGCTCTGGACTATGTGCTACATCCATGAACCCCAGTGACAATGACTGTTAGGTAGGTATTGCCTACATTCCTAGATGCCCGGTTTCCACAGCTCCAGATCTTTGGCTAAATGCATTGGCTCCTTACTTTGTTTATGTAGTAAGGTGTCTCAGAGAGGGAAAATAACAAGTATGTTAAGCATCTTGCCAAGATTCAGACATAGAACATGAAAACAAGCTGAGCAGAATTACTATGTCTGCTTTTTTGTAAAAGTTTCTAACTTAGTGCTTCAGAATAAAAATAAACATCAGTTTATTGTATTGAACCCCATTTGTAACAGAGTCAGGCATTTCTACAGAGAACTGTTTTTTAAAACCTATTTCTCTCCTCAGTTTTTCACTAACCAACGTACCCTGTCCTTGAAACATCCACAGTGGACAACAGAATTCCTCCAATCACTCAATAAAGCCAGGGTTTTTTTTCATTTCCTCAGTCTGCTGAAGAGTGGAAATATTTTAAAAGAGAGACTTGAGAGTAGTGTATAATCTTAAGTGTCATCTCTGTCTAGAGAGGTGGAGATGTGGGCTTGAAGCATTCAGAGGCAAACAGTACTCTAGCCAGGTTTCCTGTAAGCTAAAGGGCTATTTGGAGACAAAGGATAATAGTCCATATTTTTTAAAAGAAGAGAAATGCCTATGTAGACTTACTGAGTTTGCTTGCTTTTCTTAGCTTTTGCACATATCTGAAGGCGAAAGGCACTGTGTGCTTGTACTGAATGTCGAATGCATATGGTGTATCATGAGCTTAGATCACAGACTGTAGAATAGGTATTTTCAGAGCACAACTGCTTGTGTGCAAATTTAGAGCACTCTTGCTTGTTTTTCAGACTCAGTTTGTCTTACGGGGAGGTAAACAGTATGCAGTTATGTCAAGTCTGACAACGTTGTCACAGCATTTGTGTTCCTGACATAGCTGTGCACTGTCTGGGAAGGAAGGTAAACACAAAAATCCCTTATTCTGTGACAATTTTGCCAATGGTGACTTACATCAGCTTTAACTTGCAGCTTGCTCATGTCTCTCTCTACAGCACAGCAGTCACTTCTCTGCCTGCATTGTGAAGCCTGAACAGCTTCGTATCTTTGCTGCACACACGGATAAGGATCTGATGGCTCTTCAGAAACCTGTGTGATCCTCAAGAGCACTGTGGTGCTTACACGTTTGCAGGACTCGGCAGCTATTAATCAGGATTTTCAGGCTCTTCACTTGGGATTGATGGATCTCAGTTCCTTTAGCAAAATCCTTTTTTGGGATCTAGCACTGTGTAATACTGAAGCTGAGTAAGTGTTAGATACTTTCATTAAATTATAAAATAATAGAAATTCTTAATAGTAGTGTTGAAAAGGTATTGGAACGATCATACAGTCCATCCTATTCCTTTAAACCAGGATCAAGTCTAAATGCACCATTTTTAACATTTGTCAGGAGTGACTTTAAAGTTCATCTGTTGCAGAAATTACATGACATTTCTATGCAGTCCTATTTCAGTGCTTGACTGTTCTCACCATAAGAAAATGCTCATTATGCTAAACTAAGTCCTTAATGTGACTGGAGACTATATTCAATAAATTGCATAATTCATATACTTTATCATGCAGATAATTGGTCTTTTGGAACAAGCTTTGCTTCTTTGGAAAACCTTCAGTACTTTAATTTTTGTGCGTTTCTTTCATACAGGCTTTTTTGAAGTGATCCAAATTATTTCTTTCAGAAAGTTTCTTCATTTTATTAGGGGAAAATTCTCAATAAAATTTACTATTTTATGCCAGTGTTTTCTCATAATAATAGAGTGTGGGTTTGCATAAGAAAAATAACAATCCTTGTCCCAAAATAAATAGACAAATGCACAACAGGCATTTCAATAATGTTTTCATAAACTTCTGAAAGCCTGATTTAATATCTCCATTTCTTTTAGGATTAGTTGTTATCTAACAGCTGTCAAGGGGGTTCAAAACTAAGGTCTGATTCACTTACTAAGCCATCTTTTACAGTGTAAGATGAAAAATGAATTTTTTTCTATCTCACCAATGGCATTACACATCTGTATCATTTTCACGTCCATCATCTCCCTCAGAATTTGAAGGAACCTAGTCCTGTAATCTCTCTTTGTAAGAAAGCTGTTTAAGTTTGGACAGACATATCTAGTTTCTTTTCTCCTAGGTAGTCCAACAGCTGTAATGATATATTCCCATGTCTTGTTTCCAAAAAAAGCCAATAACAAATAATTGGGAATATATGAATTAGGAAAAATGCAGAAATATTTTTTCATTTCTCTGTCATTTCATGTTGCAGAAATAGGACTATGACTCTGCCTAGCCTTCTCTATTTAATTTGCTTAATCCATATACTATTTCCATTTATTCTCTTAAACACCACAGCTTTATGAACAAGTTTCACAGTGAAAGTATACATTTTTTAAAAATATTTCAGATTGTTTACTTAAAATCTCCTGCCTGGCACCATCCTTGAATACAACCACCTATTTCATTTTAAGAAGGAATAAATATTTTTTTTTGTGTAAAACCTTTTCCATATTGTTTTATTATTACAGATTCTTTTACTGTATCTTCTTTCATTCAGTTCTTGTACTACAACAATTTCTAATTCGAATACCTATTTAGAAGAATGCAAAAACAGATAATTTCACTTTCAGTATCTATCTTGCCTATCATCTTGTTATTGTAGTTTTCCTTTTATATTGTAACATTTTGTTGAAGTGAATTTGTACTTGTTTCTAGCTTTGTTGTTTTGTTGGGTTTTTTTTCAATTTTACTTGGTGATTCAAACAAGAGGATAAATAATTTCTGGTATTGCTGTGCTAGTGAAAAATTTTGTAAATTAATAATTTGGCAGTGTTTTTTTAAAATGTTATTGCAGTATCTGACTGAAAACTTCAAATGTAAAAATTGATCCTGTAGCAGAAGGATAACATACTTCAAGTAAATTATATAAATAATATATTATATTATATATTATATATATATATTATATATATATAAGGATAATATATTCAAGTAAATAACAGTTCTTAGCTCAACAACTAATGCAAAAATCAGCCATAATTATTGTTGAACTAAGAACTGTTATTTACTAGAATAAAGGATTGCACAGTTTGACAAAACAAGTTTAAAAGATATCAGGTTTTGGTCATTTGAAAGCCATCTATTTCCCTATTATCTATCATAACTTTTTTTATATTTATAACTGTAACTATAGCTTAGCTGTAAGAACATTTAAAATGTTACCAATATCAACTAAACTCAATTTCCCACAAAGTCAAGAAAATTTGAAAATATCCATCTCCACTGCTGAATCTTAGAACAGATTTGGTGTTCTTGCTAGGTTTTTCTATGTAATATGTGTTAGCTTTCTTTGAAAAAGCTTATGGCAGTGCAGGGTTAAACCAATGGGTCTACAGTCACCTGCACATTTGCTTGTGTATGTGAATATGTGCAAGCTAGATACACTCTCAGACAGAAAATCCAATAAATTCCTAAATCATTCTAATTCTGAGCATATGAGGACAAATTAACCAGGCACCTCACACTTAACATAGAGTACCAATGCCCCTGACTTTAGCACTGTCCACTTTACAGTTTTGGCGAAGGGAAGGGAAGGCTGTTCCTGAGGTAACAAAAAGCACTTTTACAGTATTTAATGTTATACACAATGCCCTTCCTAGCTACTTTCCTTCAGATTAAGAGTGTGCAGAGGACTTCATGCCTACTAGATAAAAAAGAAACAAATCTGTCCCATTCAGGTGTGGTATAGCAACAATAAAGTATTTGGGAGAGAAACCAAGATGATCAGTCCAATTTCTAGAACATTCATTGGTTTGTTGCCTAATGTAAAGGTGAAATTCAGCTTTAGAAATCCTCCAGCGGGTTACAGTTTCTGCTTCTCTCATTCCTCTCCTTTCACTTCCCACATGGCTTCAATACAGAAAATCTTTAATGCAGAAAACCTTGTATAATCAGTGTTTACACTACTTTGTGTCATAAATGGCACAAGAAATTAAGTCAGAACAGTATAACTCCTCCAAAGAAGCCTTTCTCATATAGATATATATATATATCAAAAAGACAAGTCTCTGTCTCAATGGGGCTTTAATTTGTCTAGTCAATTGTTGCAGCGAACTTGGAATACTGGGTATAAATTACTTTGACATTACTCCAGTATTTTTTATAGGTGCCAGGGTGTATATTTTATGTTGAGGTCTGCCAGTGTAGATACTTGTCCATTTTGAACATGATTTATAATGAATGTTTATGTATAGGAATCTATTTGTAAAAAATAATAATTCAGAGGATACAACAACCTGCTTCATCCAACAGAGTATTATTGCAAAGACTTAATTTTAACAATCTCAAAAAGAAAAAGCATTTTTTCCAAGACTACAAAAGTAGAAAAATATGAATTTGGCATTTTTTTTATCTCAATAAGTCTTTTTCCTAAATTGAGCGCAAAGCACGGGATATATTATACATGTTCAGAGAAAACACCTCTCCAAAGGCAGTAGGTAATGAGGGGATTCCATCTCCATTTTCTACTGTCCACAGGTTGTTGAATATGCTGAGAAAATGACATCATCAAATTTGAGAAGGTGTATTAAATTTTAATGGCCTCTTTTTAAAACAATTATGAACTAATAGACACTTTTCTTTCTAAATATTTGCACAATTAACTAAATCACTAGAGTACCTCTGGTCATTTTTTTAGTATTCTGCTATCCACAGAGCAGTAAGTCATTGCAAGGAATAGAGCATGTATTAAAGTTTCCATGGGAGATTGATAAGAAGAATAAGTATTTTTAGAATTCTTTTCTAGGCTAATTAATCTGCCTTGAGCAGTCTGTGTATGTAAGTAGGAGGCACTTAATCATCCTTCTGAAGCAGAAAGTGCAAGTTTTATAACATGCACCCACGTGTCAAAAGCAACCACGCACCTTTGAAACAGAGCCTTATTTTTAAAGCTGAAAAGATGGACAGCCCTGAGCTAAGTGAAATACAGGAAATTGAAAATGAACCCAAACATAGTTTACTTAAATGAAATTAAGTGTCCAAATCTCTGCAACTCCATTCTCATTGTTTTCTACACCTCTACTACTCTGAAAACTTCCAGTATAAGGAAGGGAAATGAGAAATATTTGCTGGTTTATTAGAGAATGGAAATGCCCTTAGCTTATTGCCTAATTTACCATGTAACAGGATTAATGTATCTTTTTGTATCTCATAATGTTGACATAGACAAAAATAGTACACAGATATGTTTATTAGGGAAATCTCTGAAAATACCAGTGGCATCTGCCTTCCAGGTATGGGTGGATTATATTCATAAAAATTGCATATGTTCAAATAAATAAAAATCACGTTTCACTTAAGCTTATGAATTTAAAGTTTTACTATTTTAGCTTTCCTGAATTTCTGTACAAAATCCTATAATCACTATGGAAAGAAACACCAGCCTTATTTTCCTTCAGGTGTCCTAAGTCCTATGTAGGGATGATGATGACATAAATAACTCCAAGGCAACTGTTTAAGATAAGATGCATTTGGACAAATAGATGCAGAAAGTGTGACTCGTGGAATGCAAAAAGCAGAAAGAAATGTTCAGGTACCATAGAGTTTTAAATGCAATCTCCCATATTGCAGAATGAATGTATTATTTATTAAATACTACAGCTGAAATGTCAAAAAGGTTAGAGGTCTAATATTTTGATAAGGGACATTGAGACAAGTGAACCCACGTATCTGACTTCTCATCTACCCAAAATTTACCCTGCACTACCTCTTGCAAACTTAAAATAGCAGAAAAGGGTCACTATTACAAAACCAAGGGCATGGACAAATAGAGTGTCTGCCATCTTACACACACTAAATGTCAGAGAAGAAAGATTGAAACTACTGACTATAACAACGGATTCTCATCCTGTTAGAACTTTGCAAATATTGAGTAATGAATATGATTTTTGTAGTGATTAACATTACACCTCTGCTATCCATTTTTCATTTAAAAGTGGTACACAGAAGAATTTCACGGGTACTGTATGCCACAACCCATGTAGCCACAAAGTCCTACACAATAACAAGGCAGATTTTTATCTAAACAGGCTGACAAAAAACTACATTGTTTTCATTTAGTGGCCATACCTGATAACTCCATTGGTATATGTCTTAAACTACTTAATTTCTATTTTCTTAACTCTATAGGATTGTTCAGATACTAAAGAGTGATAGAGATGAGATTAGTCACAAATTACTAATAAACTCCAGACACTGCCTTGAAATTTTCCTGAAGAAGCCTACTAATTTTTTTTTCCTGATTTTATTTGGTTTATTCTTCTTTCGTTTTGAAAAGGATGGTGTAAATATTGTTTTTCACCCTGTCGTGAAACACCTCATTTTCTTTAGACTGATTTTTCTTTTGTGATATACTAATAGGAATCAAAAAAAAGTCATATATATCAATCAGGAGTAAAAAATATAAGCCTTTGGGGAAAAACGAAAACAAATATAATGATATGACTTGATAATGCAAATCAAAGAACTTTTTAATTCAACTCAACTTTTACCTCTATGTTCTGCCAGGGTGAGTTTCACTTAATTGTGTTGCATGACAGTCTGGAAACCTTGTCATCATATATCCTGTCCTTAATCCTGGAGCAGGAGCAACACCCAGGGATATCATTTTCAGTACCCAGTGACATAATTTTCTTCTTCTTCTTCTTCTTTCCTAGAAGAAAGGACAATGCTCACTTCTCTTGTAGCTGCTTTTGTTTACCAGAAATAGCTGCCTAAGCAATTAGATTTTCACAGTGTATTTTCTGTATTTTCCCTGAAAGCAGGATCCTATGTGATCTGTGTAAGCAATCAGCCATTATATTAACTAATTATAGAAGCTAGAACATTTTTCCTTACAACAATGATCCTGATTGAAGTTTCATTATGTATAGAGCATAAATTCCAAATGCCAACTTGCTACGGTCCAGTGTGTTTGTGCACTGTTTTCTTAAAGCAAATTCTATCCCCGTATCCCCTTGTCTTCTAAACCAGCATGAATGTATGGAGCACCAGATATTTTCATTTTATTATTGTCCATTTCTAGTGTCTTGATTCTAGCACGTTGTTGACCAATGTCATGTTATTCCCCTGCCATGTATGGCAAATATTTTCAGTTTTTCCACTGAAAAACTGTTAGGCAGTTCATTTTATAGACAGATATTTCATTAATTAGAATTAGTTGTGAATTAAAATATTTCATTGATATCATGAAAAGAGATCATAGAAAAAACAAAGCAGAATTTTAGGGGACAAATGTCTCCTTCAAGAATGACAGTGTGATTAATCTCACTCCAATATGAGATCAGTGCATGTAGTGACATTGAAAGAATAAATATTTACTCATTATTACAGACAACCAAACCACAGATTAGAAACTAAATGGGAACTCTCAAAATTTCCTTCTTCAATAAGGGCTAAAATAAAAATTTAACAGAATCTGAGAGAGAGCAGTCTTCTTTACGTTTTACTTTCAAACAGAAACTTTAATCACTACACTTATGTATCAAGGCTACACTATGTTTTTACCAACATGAGAAAGACTGAACCAGTTGCTCTGTCTCAGCCAAAGGACAGCAGTAGTTTCAAAAATATGGTTATTTAAACATCAAAAAAGTACCAATAGGCTAAAGTAAATTCAATGTGCAGCAAAAAGATCAAATTCACTCTAATGTCCAGCTGCCTTTTTTCCTTTCCTTGTCTACCTATTGAAGAAAGAATTATTTTGGTTGCATCTGTCTGCCCTAATGAAATAGTGTGAGGTTTTCTGGACCTCCGAGTGCTCTGAGGCACCCACACTGTCGGGTTATTTTCTTCTTTAAAAAACCAAGCAAGTTAATAGTTGCTATAAAGTTATTTATTGAAGCACATCAGTCTCAAAGGCAAAAACAAAGCAAAGCAAAAGCAATGGCATAAAAAGCAATGGCAAAAAGCAGTGGCAAAATGCACGTGGCATAAAGCCATGGCATAGAGCACCAGCTCTCCCTAATGCATGTTATTTTATAGAAACTTTCCAAGTAGCTAAGACACAAACTCGGACCACTACTTAACCTATTAGAATTCTGGTTTCTTAGCATGCCAGGCTACGTATAGACTACGTTCATGGCCTATCTTGTTCTACTGAAAAATGTAAGCAATATTCTTAACTCTAACTCTGTTATGTCTGAAGCTAGGTTCTTGGAGCCTCTAAGGGAACACTAGTATGTTTTTCAACCTTCACTAGAACATGTACTACTTCTCAGGCATCTAAGACCTTTTACTCACTAAAGCACTTAAAACTTATTCCATTTACTTACTTACTTATTCACTCCATCTATTCACTTACTCATTCCACCCAAAGACTTTAATTCAATCCCTGCACTCTGATTTCTCTCTGAAGAAATCAGAGAGACTCCTGACTTACTGACTCCAACAAAATAGGGCCACTAGCAAGCAAGTGGAATGGTCATAGTGACAGCAAAATGTCTTTTTCAACAAAAAAATTAAGCATCCTTGATGCTTTGTGACTTACAAAGACCAGATTCCTTAAGGAATAAATCTTGTGTTTCCATGTAAAATCTCCATGCACTTCTTCATGTAGAAAAGCAGAAAATTAGAAAGTCTCACCTGTCTTATGAAGCTAATTCTGGATCATTGGTTTAATTTTTTGGTTCACAAGAGCTATTCATCAAACAACGTTGTAAAACAAAGCAAGATACATAAAATGTTATTAGATAACCAAGTCATCTAACTTTTAAAAATAGAATTTTCTGAAGTATAAGCACATTGATCAATTAGGCAGTTTAATGAACCTGCCATCTTGCATCAGTTATATTTTCTAAATGAAGTCATATTCAGTATAAAAGCCTTATTATTATTCAGGACACTTCTCGGCTACAGCTGTAAGATTTGATTAAATCAGTATGTGCCTACTAGGAACAGTTGAGAAAGGCAGTGTGAAAATACATGCAATGTTCACAGTTCAAGAGGAGCAAAATGCCAGGCTAAATTCCACAAATAAAATCGAAGTATGTATTAAACTCTACCTTTCTGAGATGTTTCCTATATTAAAGCAAAGGTTTTCTCAAGTACAGACTGTCAAAATTAGCAAAAATAATATAATTTTTTGAGATTACTGTGTATATATCCTGCAGCAGTGTCTCTGGCTGTTTTTGCTTCCTGCATACCAAAGCATGTAAGCTGGTATAAAATCAGAGGAATGAGAAATGAGAGGTCATAAAATCACAGAATAGTGGAAATTGAAATAGACCTCCAAAGGTCATGTTGCTCAAACCTCCTGGTCAAGCAGGCCCATTTAGAACAGCTTGCTGAAGACCATGTCCAGGCAGCTCTTCAATATCTCCAAGGACAGAGATTCCACACTTCTTTGGGGAGCCTGTTCCAGTGACCAGTCATCCTCACAGTGAAAAAGCCTTTCCTGATATTCATCCCAAGCCTTTTCAACTGGCATTCACTGCCTCTTGTTTGGTTACTGAGCACACCTGAAAAGAGCCTGACTCAATGCCTTGTGCACCCTCTCTTAGGTACTTGTATATGCTGCTGAGAGACCCCCAAGGTTTTCTAGGCTAAACACTGCCTGCTCTCTCTGCCATTCCTAATACAAGAAATTCTCTAGGCCATTCACCATCTTTGTGGCCCTCTGCTGAGCTCTCTCCACTATGTTCATGTCCCTCTTGCACCAGAGAAGCTACAGGAGGCTACCAGAACTGGATGCAGCACTCCAGCTGTGTCCTCACCAGGGCTCTAAGCAGAGGGGAAGGGTCAGGTCCCTTGACTTACTGGCAGCACTTCTAATGTACCATTAACATTCTCTGCTCCAAGTGCAGATTGGTGGCTCATATTCAGCTGGACCACCAGGATCTCCAAGTTCTTTCTCAAAACTACTTCCCAGCTGCTTGGTCCTGAGCATATGTAGGTGCCTGGGGTTGTTCCTTCCCAGGTGCAGGACTGCACTTTGTTGAACTTCATGAAGTTCTTGACAGCTCATTTCCCCAGCCTGTTAGAGGTCCTTCTAGATGGCAGCATGACCCTCTGGTATATTAGTTACTCCAGCCGATTTTGTGTCATCTCCAGAACTCAATGCTCATTCATAATAGTAGGACACAAAATTCACATGAATTTAATATGAAGAGGAAACAGTTTCAATCAGAGATGTGAAAAATCTATTTTAACCTGCAGATATTTTCTTATTTATATCAAAATATGTTCTATTTATGTTGAGAAGGCAGAGTTTCTGGCATTTACTGCACAAAATAGACTTTCAGGAGCAACCACTTGTAAAATATACCCACTCCTAGGTGCAGGTCAACAGGATGGATAGGTATTCCTAGGAGATCAGCATACAGAACGTGGAAGTTACAATATATCTAAGAAAGGCTTAGTGAGGTACTATGCTAATACACATTAGAATCTCTTCCAAAATGGGTATGTATTTTTGAATCATTATGCAGGTGTTGCTAAGAAACTGAAGTATATTCTTTTTATGTTTAGTATGCAGGATCTAAAGTTTTGTATACCACTTTCGTTAATCCTCTATTTCACCATTAAGTTGCCTTACCCACAGGAAATTCAAGTCAAACATAAGAGAAACATGAGATGGACATTATAAATTTTAGATTATAAAGTAGCATTGAATTATCTATAACGTTGAAATAAGCTCCATATGTGTAGATAAGTATGTACCTAGAAAAATATATTTGTGCAGATTTAAAGACTGGAGAGAAAAGGAAATATAAAGGAAACTGACGTGATTCAATATTGAAGAAAATATCAAACCATGAATGTTCTGCATATTTCAAAAGACCCCAAGAAATCCAAAATAGATTACAACAAATTCTTTATAATGCTTCTAATGAAGGTTGTTGTGCTCTGGGGAGCTATCCACAGTTACAGTACAAGTATAAATGAGATATATACTTGTCACTTTCCAGCCCCAGCACTAGAACAAGGATTCTGCCTCAGGAAAAGGAGGTCTTTGGAAATCAGTTCATGATGCACGATGGCACTTTGGCATGTCCTGCTGATACAATGGGAAGACAGAGCTCCTCAGATATACAAATAGAAACCACTACACACACCATTTTACGTCATGGTTCTATAAATGTTTCACTCTGTTCCTCAAGATATATTATCTGGACCATTATAAATTCAATAAAGTCAATTAATGTGAACTATTTCTAGGCAGACTACTCTTAAAAATCATGGATTTAAGTCTAAGTAATGTCTTTTTTTCCAGATCATGTTCTCTTTTGTATCAGAGATAAATAACAGATTCTGACGCAAAAGAGGGAGCTAGTATTCTATTTTAAATTCAAGTCTAATTTAAAAAATATAACCTCCAGCAACTTCACTGTCACTACAATCAATCAAAGTGATAGCCTTGGAACTGCAAACCACTTCTTCAGTCACATCTGCTACTGCAATATTTATGCTTTGCTTTCCTCATCATAGGAATTTAACTGGTACTGTTATTACAGAGACAAGAAAAGTCTAATACCAGCTATCATAACTAATACTGTTATTTTCAAAATATTTTAATTGCTCTTGAATTATAAAACATATAGGCTATTTTTAAAGTATAAATACCACAAAAGATTACATACACTCACGTACGTGCACATAAATATGCTGACATGTGTACGTTTTTTTTCTAACAGCTAAAGGTCAGTGCTGTGTTTAAGCTAAAAAAGCTCCTCCGTTCTCTTTTATTGAGGAGAAATATGTGCAATGTTGTCTTCCTACTTTACAAGCTAGAATAGATGAGAAGGAAAGCAATACTCTGTCTCATAAACCTCCACAAATCAGAGGGTTGGGTGATCACCAACCATGTGAACTTCAACAGGGAAAAATGCTGGGTTCTGTGCCTGGGATGGTGAATGCACCTGGATGTACAGACAGAATAGGGAATAGGATGCTGGAGAGCAGCACCATGCAAAGGGACCTGGGGGTCCTGGTCCATGACAAGTTGAACATGAGCCAGCAGTGCCCTGGCAGCCAACCCTGTCCTGGGGTGCATCAGGCACAGCATCACCAGCCAGGCAAGGGAGGGGATTGTCCTGCTCTGCTCTGCACTGGGGCAGCCTCACCTTGAATACTGTGTGCAGTTTTGGGCACCACACTGTAGGAAGGATCTAAAGCAATTAGAGAGCTTCCAAAGGAGGGCAACAAAGATGGTGAAAGGCCAAGGGGAAGTTGTATGAGGGGTAGCCAAGGGCACTTGGTTTGTTCAGTCTGGAGACAAGGACACTGAGGGGAAACCTTACTGCAGTTACAACTTCCTCATGAGGGGAAGGGAGGGGCAGGGACTGATCTTTTCTTTATGGTGACCAGCAAGAAGAGCCGATGGAATAGCCTTCCCCATGTCAAGGGAGGTTTAGGTTGGATATTAGGAAAAGGTTCTTCACCCAGAGAGTGGTTGGGCATTGGAACAGGCTCCCCAGGGAAGTGGTCACAGCACCAACCATGACAGAGTTCAAGAAACGTTTGGACAATGCCCCCATGACCTGTGTGACTCTTGGGATTGTGCTGTGCAGGGCCAGGAATTGGACTCGATGATCCTTGTGGTCCCTTCCCACCCAGCTTGTTCTGTGGTCCTGTGATTATCTTTATTGCTTGTCTGTCATTTATTTGCAAGTCCCATAAAAAATTGCAGGAATCCCACACTACAACAGGCATGATTTCTGATGAGTACAATTTGCAATATCTGTAAGTCCTTTGAGAACACTGGCAGTTTGCTGAACAAGGATTTCACTAGAACTGCCCACTGCATCTTCTTGTTATGATTTAAACATACATAAGCCAACCAAAGACTGATCTGTATCTTAGGCTTCAATGGAATAATAAAATATGATAAGTTCTCAATATCAATGCAATTATCAGACATCTCAGAAGGGACCCAGGCAAAGAATGGGGATTTCAGGTCTCTTCTGATTGATTTTACCTTTATCAGACTTTTGTAAAATATTCAATTGAGATACTATACCTGGATTAAACACATATAAAAGTTTTTTCAAGATAATAGAGGCTACAGGCATAGGTTTGGGGGTTTTTTCCAATTTACTCTTACTTCTTTGAACTACCAAGCAGGTTGTCTGAAATCCAAAAGGGTTAGTAAAATGGCTTGGATTCATATATAAATATTTTGACTTTCAAAAATTTTGCTTCCTGTCCTTGAGCTTTTGTCTAACACAAGTAATACTGTTGTGTGAATTCAAACCAGAGGCAGGACATGACCCCAAAACTGGAGTGCTGTTGCTGTGTTGGTGTACAGTCAGCTATAGAATAGCAGTAATAAAACACACAGCAACACGGTCTCCTTTCAAGACAGGAAAGGGACACTTGATTGTAACACTACCTTCTTTATGTACACTCGAACACTAACCCAGGAACAGAACACAGCTCATTGGCCAGAGCAAGCAACACCTCTTGCAAGATGTTCTTATTGTAAACAATACAATTTCTCATGGTACACATTTTGTAATTTTGTAAATAATAGCAGGTGCATCTTTGTTTGAGATTCTTTCCTTTCTGGTTTTCTCCAAGCTTATGAGAAAGCTAGTACTTCTCAGGCAGTCCATGGGAAAGCTTTCCTGTTTTCACACTTTCCCAGGCTGTGCATCCACAGAGTGCCATCCTGATTATGCTCTGTTCACAGCAAAATCATGCAAGCAGAAAAACAAAGCTTCCTGTCAGACTGGCTGCTGCACCTGAAGTTTTAAACTTAAAAGCTTAAATTTAAGTAGGCTGCAACAGTTCCACCCTTCCTTCTGGAGCTAAGTATATTTAGACACTGATGATGATCCCTTTGAGAGCAGCCCCTGAAGTACAGTCTTTTTTCATTTACCAGAAATAGTATGATAAGCAGTATAATACATAAATACTGCCCTGATATAATCATCTAATTATTAAAGTTGATTTGTATTATCTGCAAGTAAACAGGCAAGATCCCTCTGACTCCAACTTCATATGCCCTTGCTTTTTTCTACAGATGTTGGAAAGATGGCAGCCTTAAAAATCTCATTAGTGTAATATTGATGGGGCCCAAAGGAAGTTGTCTGTGACAGACTGTTCAGATCATTTCCTTCCCAAGACCTTGTTGAACAAGGGAGAATAGCAGTCCACTTCTTTGAAACTATACAAAGTATATAACTTTACAGTTCAGCCTACTTTTATAAACTAGAGAATATGATCTAGCCCAGTCTTGATTCATAAAAAGTTATGAGAGTCATAAGTCAAAAAGCATCTCCTGTTTTCTTTCAATAAGGGAATATTATGGCAAATCAAGGAAGATGATCCTCCCCCTCTGCTCTCTTGACACTCACCTGGCATGTTGTGTCCCACTCTGGGGTCCCCAGCACAGGAAGAGTATGGACCTGCAGGAGTGAGTCGAGAGGAGGCAAAAAAGGTGATCAGAGAGATGAAGCACCTGTCCCATGAAGACAGGCTGAGTTGGAGTTGTTCGGCCTGGAGAAGAGAAGGCTCCAAGGAAACCTTATAGTACCTTCCAATACTTAAAAGGGCTCTACAAGAAAGTTGCAGAGGGAATTTTTACAAGGGCATGTAGAGAAAAGACAAGGGTTAATGGTTTTAATTGAAAGATAATAGGTTTAGGTAGGATGTTAGGAAGGAAGTTCTTTACCTGTGGGGGTGATAAGGCACTGAAACAAGTTGTCCAGAGAAACTGTGGATGTGCCATCCCTGGAAGTGTTCAAGGCCAGGGTGGATGGGACTCTGAGCAACACGGTCTAATGCAAGTTGTCTCTGTAGAGGGGCTGGAACCAGGCAGTCTTTACTAAGGCCCATTCTGACCCAAAACATTCTGTGATACTGTGATATTCACACTGCAAGGAAAACAAAGAAAAGAACCCATTTCTCCTCCTTTTTGCTTCAGTGTTCCACTGAATTTTATTTGCCATAGGCTCGTCATAACCTTTTGTTCAACGCATTTGATAGAATGTGTTCTATCACTGTTGTTATGTTTCAGTCCTTGTAGAAAGTGATGCCCTAGGTGTAAAAAAAGAGGGATTTTAAGTATAAATTCAGGGAAGAAAAATACCAATTCTTATAGATAGAAACATCCATTGATAGTATCACTCAAATATCCAATCTTTAAACACATTTATTATCAGAATTTCCAGTGAACTAGCTGTTCTGCTCAAGATTGAAAGTTATTTGTTCCCTTGATAGTTGACAATTATGTAAATCAATTATCCTTAATGAAAAGGGGATTTGTTTACATACCTGCCCTTTTGCATGTGCTCAGTTTGATTACACCTTGGCAAAGCATTTCAGCACTTGCTTGTTCATTTTGATTATTGCCATTATATCTCATAACTCTTCTTTTTAATTATATATTGTAAAACAGTGATGCTTAAAAGAGAAGCTATTGTAACTAATTTTTTAAATTATTAATATTTTAGTAATAGTAACCTAATAATAATTTCCTTATTTCCTAAATTTCCTAAACTTTCAAAAAGTTTAAATTCACAGTTCTCATATTTCTAGCTCTTGGCTGTTCAGTTCATATTGAAGAAGAAATTTCTCAGGTGCCCCAAAATCATTCTTGTTTACTAATGTCTTTTTCATGCTGCTACGTACAGTATTTGCAAGCCACAAAAATGAGACGGAGCACTTAAGATACAGGCTAAAAATAGAAAACAAATCAACTTCAAGAATTTACTTGATACTTTTACAAAAGCCTCAAAGGGAGAAAAAAATATTAGTTTTATAAAATATATTGATTATATGTGTTACATGAAGACAGAAAATATATTAAACAATCAGCGTGGTGCTCAGGAAAAAAAAATATTTTCATTTCATTTTCTGTTCATCACTTTTTCAGTTCTTACATTCAGTTGTTTTTCCTAAGAGTGCAAGTGTCCAACACCACTGTCTTGCAAGACACTTTGACAGACTATTCTGAGTGTTGTCTTTGCAGTATCACAGCCCACTGAAAGAAGAAATTCTGATCATTTTGGTGGCTCCAGAATGAGAAATATAATTTTTTTGTATACACAGGTAAAAGCGAAAAGTTTGTCACATACATTTAAATACATACGTGCAAGAAAACAAAACAGAAATATGGAAGAAGGAATATATATGACATTTTGCTTTTACTGTTCAGCTTCTCTATTCGCAGTATGTCTGTGTATGCATGCACAGATACAAATGAAGAAATAAAGAATAAATTAAATTGGAAACTCTGTTCTTATAAGAAGAAACATGGCTCTGGAGGATATCTGAGCCTGCATCTTTCATCTCTTTCGTACCAATATTCACAGAAAATTTACTGCTCGAACAGTTGACACAATACAGACTTAAGGCTGAGACCAAAGACACTTTCCCTCTTTCAATATTCACAGAGCACCTAACAAATCATGGGCATAGACTGTTCAGATCCACCAGATGCTTCTATAATAACAGAAACAACTGTTTGTACTGCAGTGCAATACCTACTAGCAGACAATCTGGGAAGCAATTTAGAAAATTATGCTATTCCAACCTGCCATTTATTTTTCTAAAGGAAACTTAAAACTGATTTTTGATTAGTTTTCATACAGTTATAATTTTTTGGTTCCTTTGTCTATCAACTGTTAAAATGGGAAAACTAAACTTTCATCTTTAGGCTATCACATCTGACTTCCAATACAGATATACACATGCCTGAAAAAAAAATTAGTCATTGTGCTAAATTTGTACATCTGATTTCCTCCTAGAATCAGAGTTCCTAAAACTAAAGAGCACTCTCTCTCAGCAATATTTAAAAGTAAATTTAAATGTAAAGTTGAATTTTAAAAGATATGTAAATTAGAAAACATGGAGGCTATTCTTAGGTTTTCAGACTTCAAAAAATTTTCTTCACTGTGAAAGCCTAGTTTCAGTGTCCATTATAATAAAGATATAAGAATATAGAATATAACATATAGAATATAACAGTGATAAAAGATCGTCTTGGTTTTGGAAAATTTGTGGTCATTTTGTCTTCCTTGCTGCCCTAATTTCTGCCAAAACTTGCTTGCAGTAACATCTGGGATATTTTCTTTATTGTCCAGCATTATATATATGCTATATGTATAGTGAGTACACTGAACTCAAATCATACATCCTTTAATTGTGAGGTATCCTTTTGTGCACCAGGTAAAACTTGCATATACCATCAGCTGATTAAGAGTCATTTCTCTACCAAGCATAAGAGAGTTTTCATTCCCACTTCATGTAGCAGTGTTTACATATCCAGTACCCCTGGTCATAAGACACAGATAAGTGAATGAGATGCCTATGAGTTGCACCTTTTTACACAAATAAATATATATATCTTTTCTTTGCTTTTCATGTCAGACTTATTAAAAATATATAAACATTTATTTCTGGTAAATAAATAAGTGAAATTTATAGATAACAGCAATAAAATAAAATAGAACACAGCATTAGGTCATCTGAAAGGAAATCCCACAATAAAATTATGGTTGTGATAATTTGAAAACTATTACTACCTATCAATTCTTGACTGACAAAAAGAATGGAAGCATCACTATCTAGCATATTTTAAAAATACACCACACATTACTGTATGGATTCTTTACGAAACTAAAATAAAAACTTTTCATTAAAAGAAAATTTGTAATCCTTCAGTTCAATTAATACTAAAAATGAAATAACACTTATTTACTTTTTGTACCATAATTCAAAAACATAAACATATGGAAACATTTCCCTGAATTATGGCATATAAAATATGTATTAGCCTGATCAGAATCCCATTTCAACAGTTCACTAAATGATCTTAAATAGCAACACGATGTGTTGGCTACCAGAGAAGTCAGACTTTAGGTTGTGGTTTGGCAATCCAAATGCCAAAATTACATTCCTTTTTGAAAGGTATACGGCAAAATTAACCAGACATGGTAAGCAGGCTGTTCCTCTCAGCAGTATCTTCTTTAGTTACTGAGTTCTGTCATACATCACTGGAAAGATTTTTCTTTTCTTCCTAAAAAATGAGGAAACTAAGACTGCATCTAAGAATTAGGATATGTTTGTCTTTTCAGAAAACTATAAACTGTTTTATTTGCCTTACAATTCGAAATAAAGCAGAAGGGATTTGTATCTTTTTCTAGTTACTAAGTGTTTCTAGATACTACTTTACCAGGGATTTGCCACAGGAAAAATAGACAAAAACATCAAAGAAATCCCAGCAATGAAATACCTACTTAACAAAATAAATCATTGAATGGGTTCTTTTGATCTCTAACAGCATTACACAACTATTACAGCCTACTCTTGAGTAGCCTGGATCCATCATTTAGCCTCCAGTGGGTGATAGGAACAGAAATTAAAGAATTTAGCTAAATAAACATGGCATTGATTGATTGATTATGGGGATAGGTGCTTTGATCAATTTATAAGAAGATGAAGTGTTTGAAGCATCGTGAAAAGAGATATTTTCTCCAATAAATCTCCAAGAGTCTTTCAGAACTGTGATTACCAGGGGGATTCTTTCCTAATGTATCATACAATAGATTTTACAGGCATTTACTTGAAATTCTAAGTACATGGAACTGGACCAGAAACCAACAACGAGGGATGCCTTGGAAACGGTCCATATGAGGGTTTTAAAGCTCCTTTCCCTTGCTTTCCTATCTACGAAATTAAATAATTTAAAATTATCTGTTTAAAACAATACCTTCAGGAACAATGTACAACCACTGTCCCTATCTCAGCACTTCCTTTATCTATTATCTGTTTCTTCAGCTCCTTACTTTTTAAATAATTTTCCAGCTATTTTCAACTTTCTCCATCTTCAAAATAATTTTCCCATTTCATTACACTGCATATTTTATTACTCACACATAGTAAACTCTATCTAGCTGTCTCTATTAAAGAAAGATATATCATATCCCATTTTTCAATTCTCCATTACTTTAACTACTTTTCTTTCAAAGTTAGAGATACCAAATATATACTTGAGAATAGCTCTTTCCAATAAAAGAGACCCAAGAACTACGGGAAGAAATTATTCCTTTAAAACTGATCCTATGTTTTCATCCTTTCCCCACATTTCTTAATGGCTGTTGTACTAATCGAGTGGGGATACAGCTAAGCAAGTAGAATTATGCTGTAGTTCTTGACTTTCCTCTGTATTTCCATCTCTGACCATTGTACAATTCCAATTTCCTACCTAGCTTTAGATGATTTCATTGGATAGAAGTGGAAAGGGGTGATAACAAAAACTAAGAAAAGATACATAAAACCAAAGCTAAAAATCTAACACAAATAATTCCTTGCATATCAAATCCTCATTTTAGATAGTCTGTTTAAATCTAATTTCATTAATTTATTTGAGGTGTTGAAAATATTTTCTTATAATCCTCATCAATAGGATATGTTGCTCCTATTTTGGAATTGGTTTTTTTCATCCTTATTTTATAGCTGAGTCTTTGATGTGTCTGTTTTTACCTATTTGACGTTATTTTGGTTGGCTCTGTGAAATTAAATCAAAGAGATCTGCTAGCCATAATGAGCAGAAAACAAAGTAATGTCATCATTAGAGTATCTTCAGTCGGAATACTAGAATTCCTCAGGGGAATTGGGGAATCAGTCAGTAAGAAATATCTTTCACCAGCCCATTTCTCAAGGTTAGAAAGACCACTGAACTGTTGAGGACCTCAGCCTGGAGCAAAGTAGAGCAGAGCCTGCAGCAGGAAGGGTCACAGGAAGAGGAAAGTTTGTCTCTCAGTGCCAAGTTTGACAGAGGCCATTGCAATGGTGTGGCAATGAGCTAAGCTCATTTCTCAAGACTCCAGAACTCAAATAAGTGTTTCAGTGGTGAGCCCCAGGCTGTTTGGGGTGAATAAACCGTACATCTATTTAAAAGATGCTATTCCATGTCTCTGTAATTACTCACGCCCAAGTCTCCTGGAGGAAAGTGTCAACATTAACCATGTTGCACCCTCACAGTCAGAAGATTTCAAACACGTGAGAGAGCTCCATACTGTGGCTGAAGATTTGTGGGGATCCACACAGAAAGATTTGAATATCTGAAGGGCTGATACCTAGAGATAGTTACTTCTCTTAAAAAAAACACAAAGTCCTCTTTTTGTGACCACTAATCAGACTGAGGACAAGCAATGTTATCATCTGTCTGGGTTAGAAAGATTACCCTAGCAGGAGAGCCCACAAGACAGAATCTAAAAGAGAGCTCACATGTGCAATTTACCCATAAGCAGCCAAAAGAAAAAAATGACATGAAAAAAGAATGGCTTCATATGAAATATTTTGATATTACAGAAATTAAACAAAAAGGTAACATAATTAATTTTGAAACATTCCTGTCAAAAATGGTGTTGGAAACGATGCAGTCCCACAAAATGGTTCGGTTTTCTTTAGAAAAATGCTGTTTTGTCAGAGTTGCTCAGGGTGATACTTTTCACCCAGATTTACAGCTGTGGCAGTAACTGCCTCTTGACATTAATATCGTTCCTCCATAACATCTGTCAATCTCAAGATGCTTTGCTACAACAGTATCATCACTAAATATCATCCCTACCGTCTTGGTTTACAAATGGAAGAAATAGGGACACAAATGGGGACAAAGGACATCATTCTTGCACTGGGGTGCTTCATCAATGGAAACAGAAATGGAAACAATATTTGTGCCATAACCAGAGGATTATACCATGGAGGAACTGTCACAGCTGCCTTATGGGCAGCCACTGGCACCACAGACACCATTCACTCTGCATGCGCCTACAAACTATTGTGGCTTCCACACCATCAGGGACCTCAAGGCTCTGGCTACCACTCTTGCTGTTCCCTCGCTCCTTAAGTGAATCTACCTAATACAAACTATTAGCAAGGTTTTCTTTAAAAAGGAAACAACTGGTATTCACAATGAAGGATAGAAAGAAGACATCCTTTCCAGTTACAGCAAAATTAATCTAGAACCATGCATCATTCATCTTAGTTCTAGTTCTGCAAATTAAACACATCAGAGGGAGTATTACTGGGATACATGTAACACAGCATCTCCTGCTAACCATCTTCCCATCCATCCAACACTACAGCACCCAAAAGATAAAAGCTCCCATTTGCACTTGAGTAGTACATGCAAGTATTGGTATTCAGAGGCTGGGACTATATTAAGTTTCTAATTTCTAATTTCACTTTGCGAAAAACCATACAGCAGACCCCGGTGACATCTGCTGCCAGTATTTACTAGCACAGAGAACAAGCACCACGAGTTTATTTCCATATTTATTTTCTGTTAGAAACTGTCCAATTTCCTTGATTTTCTAAAACAGTTTATTTGTGGGCATGTCTCAGCTTTCCACACTGAAATCTCATGACAGGCACGATATATCGCTGCTTATGATTCGTATTTTTTTTATTTAGACTAAGACATGATATGAACTTACATGGTGCATTGAGCTATGCAACTCCAAATTCAACAAAGCCCTACAGATGTACTTATAATATTGTTAGCTATTATTTTGATGATAGTGTATTAAAAGGGAGATTTCACTTTTTTATAATAATTATTTTGGTGAACTTTCTGCCAAGGCCCAAGAAAATCCTTTGTCTATTTCACAAATTTTATGTGTACCAGTCAAACTTGGTCTGGATACTCCTTTTAGCAGCTCCAGATTTGGTTTCTTCATTATAACATCTCCAGATCAGTAAATTAATGTTCTAGCATATCTCTTCTCTTAGTAAGAAAACAAGCTCAAGTTCAAACCATATCAGAATTTTTTAAATATAAAATTATCATATTAAAGGTTGGGAGTTCTATTAAAATCAAGAACATGTTACAAATTATTCTGGAGCATTCCGTTTTGCAATTTCACTTCTCAATGAGAAAAGGCAGGCATGCTATTAGCACAGAGAGCATAAAGTACCTGATACAGCAGAGTAAAAACTGTGAAACAACAAACAGTGAACCTTCTGATAGCATGGGGCAAATGTGTATAGAAATGTCAAATGATACCCCAGGGAGTTAGAAAACAGACACTAGAAATATTTGAATACTCTTTTCATCTTTTGGATAATAATCTTATCTGACAGATCTGTAATCTTTTTTCTTATTGTTATTTACGCATTCATAAATAAAATCTGTCACAGTATTAATCTTCAGTGAAGACCCAGATCATTGTATTTTTGGATGGTGTCATTAGTGCTGGTCTCATTTGTGTCTAGAAATGTTTTGGTTGCTGTGGAATACAATTCGTTAATTAGAAATTCCTCTCCCAATTACAGTGGAAAAGATTTAGTCAGTGTTACAATAACAGTGCAAAAGAACTTGGGACAAAAAAAAACAAAACAAAACAGAAAGCAATTAAAAATTAAGAATCATCCAGCATTTCTCAAATTGCAGTTCCTTAGTATATGCTTTAATAAACTGACTGCTATATTTTAAAAGGCATTTCTAGAAGGGTTTGATGCCACCTACAGCAAGGCAGGTGGTGCCAGTTCAGTCAGCTTGCCATTGATTGCTTCTTCCTTGCCAGAGTCTGCTATGGGCAGTGCAAAAAATACACAAAAGCTGACCTTTTCCTCAGGGGAACTGAAATGTCACCCATCAGATCTAGGTATTCAAAAAGAAATTTAGTTTCTTGAAGCATAGTTTTGACAGATGTCTCTCCAACTGAAGCTGTGGTCTGAAAGGCCCTGTTCATGCATGCCACCAATGCTTAGTGTGCAGTCATAGCAGGCATCAGAAACCATTGGTTTTCCTCATGCAAGTTGGAGAAAGGATCAGAATCCAGGTCTATCTGTCTCTAGAATTTGGGATGATCACTATCATGTTCCCTATCTCTGAAATATCATATTATTTGTTGCAAAAGGTTCAGTCCAGACAGGATAGTTCAACTTTTCTGGGTTAGGTTACTCTCCTGACATAAAAATGTGAGTTTTACCTCAGTCCGAAAAGGTATTGAATTTTCATCTTCCATATCTTGTGGGAATTGTGGAGCTAAAAATAAAAAGTGAACTTTGCTCAGTTATTTGAAAGATCAGTAGAGGTCTCAATTTTCAACCTTGACTAGTGTGTCTGAGAACAAAGGCAAGATCTTGGATCCATTAGTATAGTCAGCTTGTCTCACTGGCTACTCATGATTGCTCCCCATACTGGTTCTAACTCACCCAGGTCCTGTTTCAAGGAGCCTCAGAATCTGCCCACATGAGTGGATGGAATTGAGCTTTGCCTGCACCCTGAGCTCCTCAGACATTGATCAAGTCATAAAGGTGCTTTATTCAGTGATGTGGTGTGCTCATATTACTAAGGCTGAACCAGGACCCAGATCACTCATTAAAAGCTTTCAGCAGAGCCAAAATCAAAGACTGTGTGTCCTTTCTTCATGTCTTACCATTGTGTACAAGTTCAAGGCACAACCAGCCCATTTAGTGGTAGGCAGCTTTATGCCATAATCCATTAGAGGATGTTACCTTTCCATTTAATTAAAGTAATGGAGAGATATATTGCAGTAAGGCTTACTAATCAGTCACTGTAAAAATATCTTGGCTAAAGTCCTGTTGCTTAACAACAGTAATAGCCTTGCTTTCTACATAGATTCTAGGATAATTTACAAAACAAATCTAATAACTTTAACCAAGAAAAAAGCAATACTTCACTGAAAGTAGTAACTAAATAGTTACCATGACTTCCATTTCACAAATGAAATATTTTCTTTTTCCCCCCCCATCTTCCTTAGGAAGCAAGGTTTCCATTTCATCCCTATGCATATGCAGAAACAAGTGGGAATATTCATCTTTTGTCTGTTGGTTCCCTCCCAAATACTTTCAAACCTGTAGGAAATCTTAACCACACTGGGAAAATAGTAAGAGACTGAACAGGTATTGCAATTTTAAAATCAGCAAAACAGTGGAAGAGAATAAGCCTCGAGGGATTAATAGAGCATGAAATTACTTTCCCTTATATCACATAACATCTGTACAAGGGGAAACATTTTGATTGTCCCAAACACAAGGACAGCTTTCATCAGCTGCAACAGACTGCTAAAAACCTGACTACAAGACACACATCTGTCCATCTACACCCTGTTTGTCCCACTGCTGAAGAAGGTGCAAGCAGACATGGACATAATGGATATGACTGGATGACTGGCTTTTCTCTCTTCCTACCCTAGCAGGAATATTGTCACCAGCACACTACCTGTGACTCCTGAGCTGGAAGACTAAGGGGAGATACTGTTACCTGGTTTCTGAGGAGGTTTTCTCAGTCTGAATGTAGCATTGAGCTGGTGTTAGTGAAAGTGGGGCCTTAAAGATCTCAGATCTGCTTTCTCATAGATGGGAAGAAAGAGCAGGAGATATGACAGATAAAGTCCTTTGATGCCCATCTCTTGTAGAAAGCCCACAGAAAAGCAGGTTTCTAGTGTACTATCTACTTCAACATTTAAGAAAATGCAGAATTCTGAAAATATAACTGGATATAGTACTCACATACCATATACCAGAATAGATGCTGATCTTCTTAAGCAAAAAATCCAACTGTAAACAATTTCTTAAAACATACATATTCTTTCTAGAAACCATATTTTAAGTGATATGAAGAATATGTGGCTTTCCTTTCAGCACTTAATATAAATTTAAAAGATGCTAAAGGGTGAAGCCTACGTGCCATAATTGCACAGACTGCAATTTGTATGATTTTACACTTCAGTCACAAACCATTTTCAAGGAGAAATGCTGCTGTTCACTGTAACAAACTTCAGGAATATAATTACTGTTAGAGTGAAAAACTTTTTTTTAACATGAAAACTTCCATTAAAAAAAATTAAAACTTGTTTAATTAGAGTATAAGAACAGGAAACAGAAAAGTGATTAAAATAGCAAAATATTAGTGTTTTCTTCCTGACAGAGATGACCACTTCAAGCATTCGTCTGTGGTTGGAAATACGTAATTACAGCAGTAATAGAGAAAATTGCCATTGCTACTGCCTTCTCGCAGAATAGTCACAACTGCTTAAAATGGAATATGAAACATTCACAGTAATAAAAGAGAAATAATTGCCATTTCAATATTAATCACCAGTGTTGTAAACAGTGACTTATGGAACATAAGTGAAAAAGAGTAATTTGAAAAATCAGTTATGGACAAATATTAGATTATACTTATTTAAGAAAAATCCTAAAATATGAAAGTGACTTCACACTCCACTCTGCATTCTGCAACTCGACAATATCTGACCAGTTCTGCCAGCAGGGCAATTACTTCTGTCATCTCATCCATTAGGTCCAATGTACCCATCTTCTTAAGAAATTTCTTTATCTTCGGTTGGTAGATATATGATATCTCACACAGATTTTTACCTGAAATTTGCAAGGATTTGGCCATGGTTTCAACAGAAAAATCAAACTCGGCAAGAGAGAGCTTGACCATTGCCTTACTCCTTTTCTCTCAGCCTAATCCATTTCTCTGCACATTCTACATCACTGTTTCCTGTGCATTTTTTTTTTTTTTTTAATAAAACTTATTCAGGGTCACATCCAACTCTGTCTGCGTTTAATAAAATTCTTCTTTAATAAAATTTTCTTCTTTGGCTGCTGCTCAAAGATGAATGTCATCAATGGGTTTAGCTCTATTATGTAAAGGCCTGAGCTGCATAGCCTCTAGCAGGAAGTTCTGCACAATTTGGTCCAGGAAGACAGTGGCTTTGTGTCTTTGAGGATTAGTTAATTATTCTTATCTTACACTCCAGTAAAGAATCTCTAAATAACTCCTTCTCAGCAGCTGTTTAATACTCCTCCAAGACAGGTAAACATGTTCCTTTCACTTCCTATGTGCTAAGAGCTACCAGGGCTTATTAGAGATGACATCAGACATTTCAGTTTGGCTGAGGTTTACTGAGTGTGAAAGAGGAGGTTCTGACCCTCTCCTTTCACCCTCCTCCTATGCTCTAACTTCTACAGCAGTCTCAGGAAAATGGTAGAACTCTATCCTGGTAGTTAAAAAGGGAAATTTAATATCTATCTGATTTACCATGCAACCAGCTTAAGAGAAGCAGGGAAATCTGGTCCTGGAAGGGGGACAGGAAGAGAAAGGAAAGTAAGACTGAAAATGCTCTTGAACTGCTAAGTCAGCCTATGCCATTAAGTTATGTTGTGCAACTTCATCCTAACATATCAAAATATACTTGACTTAGACCATATTGAATGAAGCACAGTAGGCAATTGCTGCTCTTTTTCCAGAAATTCTGAATTAATAAGTCTTGACTTTCACACCATTCCATTTAGAAAGACAATAGAAGAGAATCTAAAATGCCATAAACTCACAATCTGATCAACGTACAGGTCCCTGTACGTACAGAAAAAAACCAAAATGCTAGCAAAAGCCATAAAGACTTCATAAGCATGCAACTTTTTCCTTCTATTTCACTTTAAATTTTCAAAAGATTATGCTTGCAGTGATCAAAAAATGTATATTTCAATATATGGCTGGATTTTCATATTTTAAATCAAATTAAGTAAACTTTGAAATAGCAGAATGTTTTATAATCTCTCAAGCAATAATACCCCCAAATCCAATAAATTCCCCAGTGACACTATTGCTGTTCTATATCTCCTGAGACTGATTTTCAGAACAATAAATGTTTAACAGGAATTTATTTCTGCTCATAAACAATGTTCTGTCAGAAAAATTGCACAGTAAAATGCACAAGCAGCAAAGAGTTATGAATTAAACAATACATTTTATCTCCATAGTCTGAGGAGAGCATGTATAACACAGAATTTTCAGTTTGAAAATTCTATGCCATTTTCCTGTAACCTGAGCATTATGCATATCAGCATTGCATACACATGAGAAAAATGAATAGATTGATGGTACCGCAGCTAAAAAGCAGGATAATGAATGACAGATAAAAGACTTGGGGACTCTTGTGCCCTGAAACACATGAACTGAATGCCACAAAATATGAATATCAAGGAGTAATTAGTGTCCTTTAATTAAACCTGTGGCTGCTACAAGCAATGTACAGCTTACTACTTTCAATGGGCTGCTTAGATGCAAGAACAGAATATACTTGTTTGTAAGACAAAACTTGACTTTAGAGAGATAGAGTGGGTTAAAATTTCAGCAATGTATTGCATCAGACAAAGTCCATGTTAAACTTTAGTTGAATTTCAGCAAAGATGCTACTTGTTGCCATGACAACAGCTGAAGCAAGAGACATTGACAAAAGAGAATTCTACATTCCACATAAAGGATGAGTTATGTGTTAGCACAGACAAAAGAGTAGTTAATGGCCTCTGTCTTCTGAATTTCACGAATACAAACACCTCAGAACCAGACTAGAAAGGATAGTTTTTTCTGCTCAATATAGAAAACAATATATATGACAAATCTTTGACATTGCAGATCTCTGTTCTTGAATAGCTCACCCCTCACGTTGGATCTATAAACACCATCTGTGTACGCTGAAGAAACATTTCCAGAAATAGATGAGTCATATACCATTATCTCTTGTCAGAACACAGCAGATAGATTTGTAGCAAATGATAAACAAAACAACAAGCTAATGTCCTAGAATCTATCCCAAGACCTATAAAGTAACTGCTTACATAGAATGGATAAAAAACATTGCAAGTTTATTTTCATGCTGATGACCAGCTAATCTAGGTTTTCAATACTCCCTGCTTGTTTATTACTCTGCCACTAAACATGCCTAAATTGCACGTCTCAGCATACATCCTTCTGGGATTTTACTCAAAGTCTCATAGTTTGAACATATACTAGAAGACCTGAAAGATACTACTGAATCATTATCTGCCATGGCTTTCAAACTGAACCAAGGAAGAAAAGGGACAAGGAACACCCACTAAAGCATACCAAATCTGAGATTTTTTCACTAGCATAGGTCGAGAGGTTTTAGTATCCATGAATGACTTGCACCAGTGCATATGTTTCTTGCAGCTGCCTTCTATGACAAAATCACAGCATAGATAAGAACAGCATGGGCAAAACCATGCACCTGTGCATAAGTGACAAACATTGTTCAAAATACCTTACAAAAACACAGAAAGATAAAAGGTGGCAAGACAAGGAGACCCAGAAGAGTAATTTGCCTGGCTAGGCCCATCATTCCCAACAGGTCAATCACTTCCTAGCCTCTAAAAGAATGATCAAATTGCTCAAAGGACCTTTCTTCAAGGAAGCAGCCATGAGCCCTTTGTCTGGGCTAAAGAGCACATTACTCCTTCTTTCTCACTCTGAATTTGCTGAGCTGAGGACAGTTGAAATCTGAGCTTGATGTATTTTTATTGTTTTAATTTCCTACTTTGCATGAGAATATTTTTTTCTAATTAATATTTCTATGAATAAATTTCTGGCAAGGAATTATATATCTTGAATAAAATTCTGCTTTCCATGAGGTAAAATGCAGTGGGTATACAAGGCTATGCTACCCATATTTAAAGTGTACTTTCCAAAGGGCTACTTCTGTCTAAAAAACAGCATGTATCCGGAATAAGAGAGCTGGATAAAAGGGTGAGAGTTGATCAAAGAGTACAAGAGTTGATCTTTATTTCTGAGAATCACAAATGTGTTGCAAAACTTCCCGAATGGGGAGCAGTCTTATGAACCCACCCAGAAAAGGATTTGCAGTGTGGAGACAGAATGCACGGACACGACTCTATCAGCAACAAAGAATGAATTGTTGAGAAAGACATATTTTGCAAATGACATACACTAGCAATATGAAGACAAAAATTAGAATCTTGGAGGTTCATAGTTATGCAAGATGTTGGGAAAAAAGATGTACAAAGTATAACATTTTCTGCAGTATGAGAAAGGGGAAGGGAAGGTGCAGGGGGAAAAAATAAATATAGAATAAATAAATAAATATAGAATCAGGTGGCACAAGGATATGATCCCTGAGTCTTTGTGGGAATAAATGCCTATCAATGTAAAATCTGCAAAAGCAACAGTCCTTCACATGAAAGATTCAACTCGACTTTCACCTCCAAGGACAATGTCCTACTTTCCAGAATAAAGGTTCTTCTAGGATGAGTAAAAGTGAGGAGAGCACTGTGATTCCATCTGCAATGTTAGCAGAATTGACTTGGAACCAGAGAGGTTTAACTTTGGGATTTGAAGGGAAGTCAGAGGAAAGACAATTGAACTTGGCAAGAAAGAAGCATTGGCAATAATTGTGATGGCAAGAGCTAAGTGTTCAGCAAAAATAAGTAAAACAAACTTAGAGATGGTTTGAACAGCACAAAAGTGGAGAAGATAGTCATCTGGAATACTAGTCACAGACTTGGGTGAAGGAGAAAAGCTTCAGATGTTGCCTATTCTGGAATAAGGCATGACAACAGTGTCAAGAGGAAAATAGGGAATTTCATTTTATAAAGGTAAGGGTCTATAAATAATTTTATAGACGTTTATAAGGTGTGAGGAAAGAGTATTACCTGATAAACGATGAGCAGAACTAAATATATGATTCAAGAATGAAAATATGTTCCTCCACTGACACCAAAAAAGACAAGACAATCACAAGTTACTTTTAAAGAACAGAATTCAGTATTCAAGTTAAAGACTGCCCTCAACAAATGGAAAAGTTCATCTTTATCAAATAGAAAGTATTCTATTCAGAAAGTAAAATGTCAGTGAGAAAGTGCTCTGACACTAACTTTACAGTATAAGGTCTCATTAATGCAATCTTTCATGCTCTGTGCCTAATTACATCTTTCACTGGCTTGTATGATGTTGAGCTTTTAGACCCTTCTTTTACTCTTTTCAGCTTTGATCTCAAAACATTATTTTCTGTTCTTCAATTTGATTTTTGTCATTTTTATTACCGGTCTATCCAAAAAGAGCATTCACATTGTTCTGACCAACCCCTTAAAAGGAAACCCATTAGTGAAATGTTGAATTCATAGTTTTTGTTCTGGTCGAAAGAAGAGTTCTAAAATATCACATTTGTATTTTAGTTTTCTTATTTAGCAACAACAGCACTTCTACTTTTGAAAATTCAGCTAGCAAAAATTGGGGGGAAAAGGCTTTACAATTATAAGACATGGTTTTCTTGATACAGAATATTGAAAGAATCTCATTTTTTTTCTCTCAAATAATCATGTAACCTTTAAAATCTTTCTCTGTCCTCCCCTGTTATTATTCTTCTACCTATCTTTCTATCACTTGAAAGATTAATGCAAGACTCCTGAAAGACTATGAAATATATAGCACCATTAGAAGCTGTTATACAGTACCACATACCACTGTTGTTTTGTGGTACCTCTAACATTTGTGGAAGCAATCGTTAATCTCTTCCTACCCTCTAGACTCAGATGTGTCATCTTGACAGAGACTGCTCTAACCACCTAGGTTAAGGGAGCATGTCAAAGTGTTTTAACAAAAAATGAAAAAAAAAATTGGTTGTGATTGTCAGTCGGTCTTCAAACTTTTTTTGTATTTTAATTAATGGCAGGGTAGTAGATGAAATGCAAACGCCCCCCCATAAATTTTGGAAATATCTTGCAAGGCCTGAAGCCTACGTTTTTTTCATCAGGTGTACATTTTCAGCACTTTGTCTTACTCTTTCTCTTGGCATGATGAATGTTTCAGTACTTGATAGTAAATGTCACTCTGTCAATGAAAGAGTTGGATCTGAGTCCCCATCAGAAAAAGAAATTTAGTCTTCTATACCTCTTCTCAAACTTGCTTGATAAGAAATAAGATAATCGTCCTCCTGTGGCTATGCTTTGTGGGACTATCATCTGCTGGGCCCTATGCAGAAAATTTTTGGTTTTTATCTCAGGTAAGGTTAGGTGTGAAACAGATGTTTAACACTGACAAAGTTGTTTCTTGATGTGTCCAGAAAAAAATCTACCTCGGTTCTAAAGAGCTCTGCACTGGAACTGTTATCTGCACACTCCCTAGAAACTAATTGGAAAGACAAGCCCTCAGGGCCACAAGTTTGGATACAGGCACTGAAATAATCATTGATGGAGAAGCCACTTGGAACCACTTAGCCACTATAGAAACGGATTTTTAAAACCAGTTCTACCGTATATATGTCTTGCAATATAAAGTATATATCCAATGTCTGTGAAAACTATTACTTTCAAGTCTGCGTTTTCTCATTTTTTTTCTTAATTTAGCATATGTGGAATGGCCCAAAACAAGCCTGAGTCACCGTGTGGCATTGATACAATTTAGCCAAATGAAACTGTTTCGGCTCAGCTCATAAAAATGTTGCCTAGGAGTCACAGGCATCTTTGTTCAATTCATGATTAATAAAGACCACCTTGCACACCCCAGAGTTAAATCTCCAGATGGGAAGGATGAAGGCTTTACTAATTAGTTAGGTCTGCTCTCGTATCAGTCCATCGCTTGGCAGATGTACAGTGATCTTCTCTAAGCTATTCTGTGGTTTCTCAGCTCAGAATTTGTTTCTGCAGTTGGCCATTTCCCAGACACTCCTCATTATTTTACCTGGTGGATATAGAAGCATTTTCAGGCTTTATCCTCTGAGACAATCACCATGCAGATTAATTACTCTAAAACTTAAGATGATGATTCTGTCTTTAGTCCTAAATCAGAAAACCATCTTGCAATTTATGTAACAAATATCAATTACATAAGCCTCATTATTGCATACATCAGAGTAATTTAATCCTGTGCTAATTTAACCAATCAGTTCACCTTCAGATCGAGAAACATATTATCACTATTATTTGACTTCAGCTAGATTAAATCCATCTTTATTTTGTTAAAAATGAAACAATTTCTCTCTTTAGTTCAACAGAAGTATTTTGTGTTGTTTGGCAGCAGTCCTGTTAAATAAAGCCTGCATTAGTTCTCATATATCTGTAATTTTTAATATCGGTAATAAACATTTATGGAATCAGCAAGTGATATTTTCATCCCAGTACTTTATTCTTTGGATTATTGAAAGAGGAAAGATCTCCAATATTTACACTATTCTGTCTTTTTACTTTTTTTAAAAGTTTAAAATGCATATCTGAAAAAGAAATAAAACAGTAGAAATGCTAATTTTTTGTTTTCCTCTTTGGATTTTTCCATTGAAATATAAAAATATTTTAGAACCTGTAGCACCTCATAAACAGTTACACTAACCTTACCAGATACTATTCCATAGAATATGTACTGCTATATTGCATCATTCTCTTGTTCACAAATTAGATGTTTAACTTAGAAAAGAGTAATGCCTGGAAACAGCAAGACTTGTATTGCAGTTAGAGCAGGACTGGATACAGCAGTAGCCCTTATGGCAATGTCAGCACTTCCCAGAAAATGTAACACACAATAGTACATGACATACCAGAGCTTGCCCTGTATAAATTAAACCATATGAGATGTTGAGTGCCACTCTTAGCAGGCCTTGGAAAAAATTTGCTTTCATTGCTCTAAATGCATTCATAAATACAAACACACTCTGGCTCTGCATTTTCTGCTAAAATATTCTCAAAAACTGGATTCTAAAGAATACAATCTTGGTTGCACAAATCCCCATCCACTTAAAATAGATTTGTTTACAACCATTCTGTCTTCTTCTATGTTTTATAAAAGCAGAAATGAATGTTGACTATGAAGAATTTCAGTAGCTAAGTTCAATCCTCAACAAACAATTGATTTCTACAAAATGAACCTATTTGAGTATCCTACAGAGCTGTATGCATTTTTATTTCACTGTTTTTTCATTACTTATTATTTCAGATTTTTTTTTTCTTTTTTCTTTTTCCTTTATTTTTTATATTTTCTCCTCTTCAGTTACAATAAGGTTCATAGATACAACGTGGGGTAAAGCACCTCTGGTGACAGATGGTTGATTAAAATCATGGACAGAGATTAAGCAAGAAAAAAGTTGGAGGGCTGAAAGAGGCAATTAAAATGGCAGTTTGCTCAAGAAAGCAGAAGAGAGGTCATTTTTGCCCTTAAGAAATGCATTAAACTATGCTACAGTGATCAAGATTACAAACTGCTCAATGGTTAGTGACAGAAAATCTTTCCTTTATGTCAGTATTTTTCAACCAAATCAGTTCTCAAATTTGATTCCAGTTATGCACAGTTCTTTTTTCCAAACTTAGAGGAGTGGCTCAGTAAGCTCTTCCAGAAAGACCACACAAGTCTTGGAGTCCTTGTTGCAGCTGTGGTGATCCATTTTAAGTTCAGGAAGCATCATTATTTCCACTTTTAGGGTGGTGTGTCTTCCTTTTCATGGATGTTTTAAACTTAAATATTTCACCCTTTCATCTGTGTTTGTTGCTCTGTTTCTGAGCTCAGGTGCAGCCAACTGGCATGACTCGGTGCAAATGTGTTTCCAGTTAAAGTGTAAAAATTGCTCTCTAGTATGCTTCCATCAATCTTTATCCAAAATATTGATTGGATAAAAGACTGCCAAAAGAAGTGTGTTAACACACAGAGTAATTCAAATATGGTCAAATAAAATTTCTTCTTTACCACTAAAAATAAGAAATAGGGAATGAAGGAAGGCTGCTAAAAAGATGTCAAATTCAGCTCCTAAGCAGAAAGCTGAATTTATTTTTCAAAATATCAAACATTTAAACAGGCATGACACCTTCCCTACAGCTCATCAATTTAAAGTACCATTCCCTAACAACACCCAGTGCTACGCTACAGTAGCATAGCAATACACACTTAAGTGCAAAATGCTTTCAGTCACCCTTTTACCACCAGAAAAAGATCAAGACAGAGCACAAATAAAACAGGCCTACTTATGTTCTTACCATTTTGTTGCTGTGGGTTTATGTAAAGCTCTCTCTTGTGAGGAATTAAAAGATGCAAATTAAGGCACCCCTCAAAACAGATTAAGGACAATAGAAGTTGATTATCTAAATGCAAACATGTAAAGATAGATTAATTCTCACAGCTAATGCAGGTATGGATCAAACAACAGATTTTTGGGACAGAAACAGTACCAGCTCAAGTTACATCATTTATTTATAAAATCTGTTGCCATTCTTGCAACAGATTATTAATATGCTATCATCTGAAGTTTAGTATGGGGAAAAAATCAGCCCTGTACATCAGAAGTGAAAGCATGCAGCCTGTGCAGAGCACCAGCTAACTGTTATAATTAACATAGCAATCTGTGCACAATGTAGGCTAGCTGTCAAGATGCACACAGCACCAGGGTTTGAATTGATCCCTGGTATCAACAGAAAGACTGGCTCACCCGAAACATGAAAATTGTAAGTCAGATTTTTTTTTAACCTGAGTCATTATAGAGTATCCATAAAAAATCAGGTTCAACATCACTTGCCTGATATTCCCTGCCCAGAACTGCTGCTGATAAAACCCATCACTCCAAAGCAGCATGTGTGGGAAGGGAAATGAAAAGCTGAAGAGCCACCTCTTTTTTTGGACATGAAGAACAATGCTGGGGGTGTGCCCACTGAATCTTTGATACAGCAGGGAAAACTTCACAGTTTGAAACACTTGCTCAGTGTTCAACCTTCCTTTATTACCTCTTGCTCCCTGGAATAAACCAGACAAAGATCAAGCAGGTGCCCATGCATCATGTCTGTATCTTTCAAGTCTCTACATTTTTACTGTGTTTTAGAGTACTTCAAATAAAATCCAATGGATTTTAGAAAACTTTAAGTATTACTGTCTTTGAAGCAATAAGCAATATTCAATCACCATGGCAACACAGCTGCTGGGAATTTATCTAAAATGTCCACAAAAGTAGCTGCAAGGAAGGAACACACTGTGCAATTGTAGCACAGGTCTAATAAAGGTCTATTTAAACAGGTAAATCAACGTAAAAAAATTCCGTTAAAACTTTCAGTTTTATTTGCAAAGTTAGCCCTCCTCAAGGTGCTACAGAGAGACCAAATTTTGCTTGATGACCGAAAAGTAGTCTGGTCACAAAGTAATAGACATTTTAGAGTATGGTTTACACTTACACACATCCTAATACACAAATTTGTATTAAAACCAATATTTTGAGTAGAACTGCACAGAAATTACTTAGCTCTGACCCCTGACTGAGAAGGGAACAAATGATCACGGAAAGCAAAGAGAAGTGTTTCATACAAAAATCATAAAATCTAGGAAAACAGATTGAATGATACAAACTTATAGAAGGTGGCAAATGAAAATTACTCAAAAATCTAAAAATCATTTGGTGGATTTTGAGCTAAGTTCGAAATTCCTTTTTGGAAACTTTCATTTTATCAGAAATAAGACAGTAGTAAAAATAAGACATTTTTGAGACACAGCTTCAGATTCTATTTATTGTAAGCCTCTCTCTTCAGAGGTAAGATAGAGCACAGACATTATGCTGTGAAGATTTCTGGCAGAAAATTGCTGAATTTAAATTATCCAGTGTAATAGCTTCCTTATTTGTTCCAAGTTAAATGTTGGTACAGTTCTTAATTTTTCAGCATCTTTGTGGCACATAGATTGCTCTCTGTCAATGACTCATTCATTCGCAATTGCTGTGCTGCATCAAGTATTCATATTTCATGCTGAACTTTTTCCCACCATCTTTTTTATGTGGCTAAATTTAATATATAATTTGTTTAAAAGGGCTAAGATTTTTTTCTTCAATATAAGTCCTTCTGAAGAGGAATCAAGCAATTTATAATTTTTAAGAATTCTGCTTTATTTTTTTTTATCTATGCAAATGTTTGAAAAGTTATGGATGTACAACGTGGACTTCTTTGAGCTTAAATCAACTTTTCAAAATTAACTAAATAAAGTTTTTCACTACTTTTTGTATTTCTGACTACTTAAATCTATTATTCTTTTTTCACCTTTTAATCACATGATATTTATAAATTCTGCAAATTGCTGATCAATTTCTGGGAGATAAATTATATTTCATTCTTTTTTATTTATAGAGTATGCAATATCCACTAAGTCACTCAATGTTTCATTCAAATCAAGTTAGAGTAAATAGAAATCACCTTTTTAGAGCAATGTCCAATCTTCTGACCTCCATTAAAGTTATTACTTTGGCAAACACATCAAATGCTGCATTCATAACATGTATTCCCTATATTGCAATTAATTTTTTAGTAGTGTCCCAAATGCATTAAATAGTATGCCACAGAGCTCCAAAGTGTGATTTATTAAGCAGCATGATAGATGGTTTTAATGCATTTCACTTTAGTACTTGGGTTTAAAGTATGGTAAAGCCATCAAAGTGATTAGTTTTGGTGTGGCAGCTTCTAATAAATGTACTTAGCATAATTGATTGTCCATGTGACTCGGCTAATTCAGGAATTGATTGTGAAATGCTAAAACAGCAATACATCATTTTTAAAAGGAATTACATTTTCTGTTTCCTTTCAACAGATTTTACTTAATGTAGTCCCCTTCTTGGCTAGGATCCATAATGCAGATCAGCTTAACAAAAGGAAGGCAGAGTCTGAGTCTGACACTTTGCCCTTTTTGGGATCATACCCACCTCCCAGGCAATCTCTACCAGTGGTTGTGAGTACTAACATCAGACAACATGCCTTAGGTTACTCACCAGACAACAAAAGAATAACTTTGTTTAGAAACACAAGGTGAGAGAGAAAAAACTTGCAGAGCCTTTTCTCCACTTCCCTGCAAAAGGCAACTAATAGAGGAGACTATAAAATCTCTGGAGCAGAAGCCCTGGTTTATAGACTGTGAAGCAGATAGCACATTTTTATCAGTTTATCAATAATAAATAAGAATTGTGACCTAACTCAGGGTCATAGTTACTGTAGCTTGTGCACTGTGCTGCTGTTCCTAAAGACTTCACCCTGTGGAAGGAACCCACACTGGAGGAGTTCATGAACAGCAGCAGCCCATGGGAAGGACTCACACTGAAGAAGTTTGTGGAGGAACCCACGCTGCAGCAAGGGAAGGACTCCCCTCCCCAAGGAGGAAGAAGCAGCAAAAAAACATGTGATGAACTTACCATAACCCCCATTCCCTATCTCCCCAGGTTGATGATGGGAAAGAGTTAGAGAACTTGCAATAAAATTAAGCCCAGGAAAGAGGGAGATAGAGGAAGGAAGGTGTTTTTGTGATTTGTTTCACTTCTCATTATCCTGCTCTGATTTTGATTGGTAATAAATTCAATTGATACCCTAAGTCGTCTGTTCTGCCCATTGGTGAGTTTTCCCTCCCTGCCCTTATCTGAACCCACAAACCTTTCCCTGTATTTTCTTTCCCCTGCCCAGATGAGAAGGGGAGTGATAGAGAGGCTTTGGTGTGCACCAAGGTCAAACCACAACGATACCTGTGAACAGCAATGTATGTGAGTTCTGAGATGGATGTAAGGGAAAGAGATTCCCTTGGATGAATGCAAAGAAGGTTTGGGGAGTAAAGAAAATAGCAAAGGTGAGAAACGGGTTAGAGGATGTTGTGCGGATTCCTAGAGCAAAGAAAGAAAATTGTTTATTTAGCAGTCAGTGGAGATTCAGTGTTTAAGGTGATGATTTATGCAGTCATTAGCATTTTTCCAACAGAATTTGCAAGGCACTAAAGAACGAACGAATTATCATAGCAAAAATGATAGTACAAGGCATGCGAGTAAGAGAGAAACCAGCTTTCCATGGGGGAAAAAAAAGAAACATAAATGTGTTCATTATTCTGTACTGGTGAGGCACTGGAACAGGTTGGATGGGGTTTAAGCAACCTGCTCTAGTGGGAGGTATCACTGCCCACAAAATGAGGGTTGTACCTAGATGATCTTTAAGGTCTCTCCCAACCCAAAACATTCCTTGATTCTGTAAATACATTATCTTTATACTACATATAAAAGATTATAAAATTATTACTATTATTATGATTGTTGATATTTTTATTATTGCTATTGCTCCATTTAAATATAATATTCTAATTATAATATCATATAGTAGATTATTATATTTTATTCTAAATATCTATAACATTTTATTCTATATCTCTGAATAATCATTTATCCCTTTCAATTAATTTTAAAACATTTTTTTAAATTTTGATTTGGATAAACAGTTTTTCTGATGTTTTCTTTTTTCAGACTTAGACTCATTTTCACTTACAATGGTCTTGTTTCTTTTCAATTCTCAAGGTCTGTGTGATATCCTTGGACTTCAGTGAAGAATTTTTCATTTACTTCAGTAAGGAATTAGAGAATAGAAAGATTCTTAAAGGAGTGAGTAGAATATAATTTTCCTTCTTCCTACCATGGTTGGTCTCCAGAGAAAGAGCACTGTATCATAAAAATATAAAACCACACCTAATATTTCCTAACTATTTTCCGTACTTGACAGTAAAAGATAAAACTGTCTGTAGGGAAATACATAAAAATTGTGTGAAGCTTCAGGCTTCTAAATGTATTTACTTGGTAAGGCTCTGCTTGTTATTTTATTACTCAGAGTAGAAAGTGTTTCTGTTTCATAGCTGTATTGAAGTTTCAGAAATTTAAACAAATTATATTTTTTTCCCTTCTATGACTATATAATTCATCAAGCCAAGGTCTTGCTCAGTTTATTACATTATTTTTCCATGCATGAAAATCCATTTGCTGCTCTGGTTCTTATTGAAAACGGTAATTTCCTGGGTGGATGCACATCTGTTATCATTTTAGAGTCCAGTGTGATGAGCCTGAGTGCAAATCCTCTTCTCAATCATACTAGAGTAATGGTAATACTCTGTTTCTAGTTTACTGAAACAAAATCCAGAAAATAAAAATAAAATAAAATAAAACCTTTTCAACACTGGAAGATACTGAGCATCATTTCTTTTTATGCTCCTAAGTTTCTTTTCTAAGTCATGGAATCATAAGGACTACAAATGAATCAATGAGTCAGATATATACACACCTCATAGCAGAAGAGTACACCAACAATAACAGAGGCTCAATCAATCATAATTTTGCTGTTAACTTCATGGGCAGAAATTCCCTAGAAATAGGGAGAAAACATGAAAAAATAATTAGAAACTGTTTTTCATATTAAAAATTGTGCATGAGTGTTAGGTGAATATAATAAAAAAAGAAAACTTTTCAAAAAATTATACCTGTTATGAAACATCTTGTATAAGCAACTTTCAGAGAAGGAATCACAGAATATCCTATGTTGGAAGGGACCCAACAAGGATCATCGAGTCCAACTCCTGGCTCTTCAGGACACCCCCAAGACTCACAGCTTGTACCTGAGAGTGTTGTATAACTCTCCTTGAACTCTGTCAGGTTTGGTGCCACTTCTATGAGAAACCTGATCCAGTGCTCAACCACCCTCTTGGTGAAAAACCTTTTCCTAATATCCAACCTAAACCTCCCATCACAGCTTCAGGCCATTTCCTCAGGCACTGTATCTTGTCACCACAGAGAAGAGATGAGTGCCTGTCCCTCCTCTTCCCCTCATGAGGAGGTTGTAGACCACACTGAGGTGTCCCCTGGTGTCCTCCTCTCCAGGCTGAACAGACCAAGTGACCTCAGCCACTCCTTATTCAGCTTCCCCTCCATATCCTTCATCATCCTTATGGGCCTTGGACACTGTCCAATAGCCTGATATCCTTCTTATACTGTGGTGCCCAAAAGTGAACACAGATACCTATTTTAAAAGGTTTATTATTTCTGAAGTCAAGAAAGCTTCCAGATGAAGGAAAAATAATGGATTTTCATTTATTGCAATGCATGAAGTGGTAATCCAACTTCTATTTTGCTCACACAGATTTTATTATTTAGTGACAAGCAATACATTCAAAAACAGAGTGACCTTCAGTAACTTATAAGGCTAAATTTTAAGGAGAGCTCTGACACCAAAAAGGATCTTCATCCTGTTGTATTTCCTTCCATTCCTTCCGAAAGTCAGAATGACAGGAAAGCCATTTCAAGAGGTTTCTGTACAAAGCCATATTATGGACAGAACATGGAGCTCAAAGTATGTAAAAAGTCATGGTGATGAATGAAAATGTCTAGAAAACAGAAGGTTAACTATCTGAGCTCACAATCTTGCACCCCTGCAGTTGCTTTCAGCAACCCAACAATTACTCTTAATATGACAGCAAGCATTCCATGGGGAAATAAAGACAAGAATAATTGACAGCATGCACCTGCTTCTCTATGAAAGAGGAACTCCTACCTGTATCAAGGAGAAAGATTGCGAGCTGGACTACTGTGTCCCCAGAGTGCGAATGTGAAACTTTCATTTTGTCTTTGATATCGGCTAGTAGTAATTCCCTGTGTGAATATAGAATAGATTTTTATTTACTGAAAACATTTTTTTACACTAGTCTAAAAACATTAGCTTAGTAACAAGTCCAGTTTCATCAGTAGTTTAAATCTAGAATATATTCTAGTCCTGACCTTAAAAAAGTCAGGTTTTTCAGATGGCAAAATCGTCCTGCATGATAACACTGGTTTTCCTCCAGCAGCAGAAGTAGAGGAACTTCATAAAGAGCTTGCTTATTTTATGCTATATAAAGAAACTATGAATGACCTTTCCCAAATCTGCAAGTCAACTGTACCATAGGATATCATGAAACATCAAGTTGTTATGGGGGACGTAATGCTAACATGATGCAGAGTATGCTCTGTGAAGTATACTGCTTCTGGTTTGGTCAAGGTTAGTATTTGAAAATTTACTTCCAATACATATTCTCTATTCTATTTGTGAGATGGACCTATGTTCTCAAACCAGCTTACTCATAAAAATAACCCTACCAAGAGAATCAACATACCTCTTACATCTTATCACAATGATTTCAGTGTTGCTAGAAAATTAAATTCTTCAAAATAGTGTTTCCAAGATAGAATATTATCTACTATTTAACACATGAAAACACACAACTTTGATCTTTATATGTTCTCTGGCTGAAATTTTAACCTTATAAATAGCCAGGCCAATAACATTTCATTCATAGGTATGCATTTTCTCAATACACTTGCAATTCCCTCTCATTTCACTGCATGGAATATACTTCTGCAAATCCATAACACTTCCTACCAAAACAGATGACTTCAGATCATTTTTATGATAATATTTTTATTGGTCTTCTTGTAGCTAGAAAAGCATAAAATTTAGCACAGCTGCATTTATCTTATGTTTCAACACATTGTCACTTCTGTCAAGCAAAGTACAGATGACAATAGTGTCAGTAGACTTTACTGAAAGATTAATGGGCCCATCTGTCAGTATATTTGTTTCCTAGTCACATGCTAGCTTGAGTCGTTGTGTCTACAAAGCATCTCAGTACCCTGTCCACTGTACATCAAAGGGAAAGGAAAGAATCCTAAGGAAAATGGTCCTGTGATCAAGCAACCAATATATGTAAAAAAAAAAAGAAGTTAATTTCCTGTATTACTTACTAAATCCAGAGGAAAATAGTAGAAAAAAAAATCTAAGGAAGTTAAAACATAGTGTTAAGACCATTTCCTTCTGGTATGTTTGAATTGCAGAAATCAACTTTTAGAAAGAGAGCAGAAACTATAAAAGCTGGTGCCCTCTTGTACATTGACACAGCTGAGGTCCTACAGGTGCTTAGTCCCTCACACTCCACCCCATGGATGGATGGCTGAGACCTGTTCTGTTCCATTCCTCAGGGCCAGAGGCAGCAGGAAGACCGAGAGCATCTTAGAAATCAGCATCTTCAAACAAACCCGAAGCAGCAAACAGTGAAGTATTTTCTCTGGTTCCTTGTGACTGCTCAGTGATACCCCTGCAGATCCTATGAAAGTCAGTGAGAACTGGGACCCTAATTTCCTCTTTTGTTCACCAAAAGCTCACTGTCTTGGGCCATGCTACGCCATTATTATTAAAAAAAAAAGAAAAAAAATTAGGTCCTTTGCTACATATATTTAAATTCCAGAATTTCAAGAGGAAAGTAGTGAAAAAATCATATTGAATTACTATCAAAGTGCTCTTTCTACCACTGGAGTTTTCTGAAGTCTGATTCCATCTTTCCAAAGTCTGATCCTATTTATTTTCTAGTGGAAATATTAATAAATTTCCATATTTCAACATAATACTATGATATATTAAATACTGAGTTTAGGCTGAGAGAGCATGAATACTGTAATTGTGTCAAAGTTTCATAAGTCAAGGAAATATTGTACTTTTTCAATGCACAATCACAATGATAATAAACCTGAAGTTCAAAGAACTTGAGTGTGTGAACACTCTAGTCTAATCCTGTATGACACTGGTGTTACCAATAATTACACTATGCAATTTACAAGGTACACATTTTAACATGCAAGTTCTCATTAGACAAAATTATTTTTTTAAATCATTTCATTAAACGGAAGGGGGAAATAGTTTAAATTTTCCCTTATAATACACACGCTACATTTTGAATGTCACATCTTTAATCTCCAGTATCTCCTCAGGCCGAGTAATTTATGATTTAAAAAGACCAGCAGAGCTCTTGCTGAATCAGCAGGTGCACTGCCCAGCTCCTGACACACGGGGCTCACCAGCTCCTCTCAATCGAACAATCACATGCAAACTGCCTACTGAGAAAGGTCAATGGCTGACTGAGTCACCTGCTGTGGCTCAAAAAGCCTCAAGTAAATAGTATACTACACAGCTGAGGCAAGGAGAAAGATATCCATCTTCCCAGTGTTCGTTTTGAGCTATTAATTGATCAACTCTATCTCCAAACCCCTTCTTTTGCTGCCAGTGGAAAGTGGTGGGGTTCCCCAGAGACACACTGGACTTGTCAGTCCAGCTGCAGCTCCAACATTCTGCCCCAAGGAGCCTCTCCCTCTGCACTGACAGCGGGGGAAATGACACAACCTCACCCCCAACCAACATTCCTCAAAACCATAACAATGAAAAATTAATCTCCTATCTGTAGATCTATTTCAATCTTACTGTTGGTGAACGCTCTCTCCCCCTTCCTTCCAAAATTCTACTGGCACCTTTATTTTTGGTCCAAACAGTATTTATCTGAGGGCTACTTTTCTTGATAAAGTTTTGATAGCTGGGCAGCCCCTTTTCAACTTAGACTTTTATGAACTGAAAAAACTCAAGGCTCAAAAAAAGTTGCATTTTTTCATCATCGTGCTTATTGTATAGGTTGAAACATAAAAGGGATATCATCACAAGCATTTCGTTTTGATCCTGTACTCTTGGGTGTGGTCTTCTCTTTCACTCAACTGTTTAGCATCAAAAATACAGTGGTTTTGCAGGTAATTGCAAATGCAGTAATTCCACTGCACTTTAGATAATGTAAGGTACAGAATGGATTCTTCGAAAAATAATTGCAGTTTAGACAATGAACAGTTTTCAGTGAAGTACTGTGTCTTTAAAGAAATTTAATTGCTTTAAATACACTGATTTTATGCATTACTACCCTGATTCTCATATTCTTCTGGAATGGTTCAGGCAGGCAACAAATTTCATAATTTAAAAGATTTTTCATTATTAGTTTGTACCATTTAATGTAATTTTAGGACTACGTGCTTTCATTTATGCCTGTATTGTATGATGCCTTTGTGTATTTATTAATAGTGTGTTTGACAAAGTCCAAGAGACTGACCTAATTCCCAGGAGAATTATTTTGATACTACCAGCACTTATCATTTGTTATGGAACTAGTGCAGTAGTTCACCACCAAGAGCAGCTGCCTCCTATATTTCACAGACATCAAACATCTTTTCAATATCCCACATTAAAATCCCATCAAGAATACTGTAAAACCAGTTCAGAGTCTTTCAGTCCAAATGTTATGAAGCCCCACAACACCAAGTTTGCTCACTAGGTAATATATTGCTATGAAAGACGTGAGAATTGTTGAGAATAAATTGGACCACATTTTGTTTCTCTGCTCTGTTGGAATTCTCTCAGCTACAGAAAACAGCAATCCCAAAAAGATCATACTGGAGAACATAATTTTCCTTAATTATTCCTTAACTAGCTTGCCCAGGTTGATCTTGAGGTAAAGGCAGTTGACTCCCACAGCCTGATATATAAGTAATTATTTTACTTTCAATTTTACATTTGTCCTGCTGGCACTAATAAGTAAAGTTTATTATTCATAAAGTGCATTTACATTTTGTACTAGCACACAACAAGGCCCTTTTAGACTGTACTGACACAGACTGGAATTCACATATATTCCCTTCAAGTTGACATTTCCAGGAAGCAGCAAGTAGTGGTTTGAAAAAAATTGAAAAAGCTTAAGGGAATACTTCAAACATGCCTATCTATTATTCTGAGAAAAATGTTGGTCCAGCCGTGAAAGAGAATAAGTGTTCACATACCAAATCAACAGCAACACCACCTTTCCTAGTGGGGTGCAAGAAATCCATAATAGCTTTTCAAACTAATACGTAAGTATAAGCTTTCAAGCTTACAGTTCAGCAAATGAATCAGCACTTGGAAGAAATTGTAAAAAGAAAACAACACTGAAATAATTTTTTTATTACTAAATTAATTTATCAGGCAATTTTATGACATTGAAAGTGTTTTGAACATCAAAATCTATCGAGCAAGGACCTAGGAAGTCTACAGGTGTTTCTTGTGAAATGGAAAAGTTATCTAAGGCTTATAAATTAAATATGGAACAGCTTTTGTTTGCTGTTCTCTACAGTGATTTTGAATGAGGCTGAAACATAGACCATTCTTTTGCTGCAACAACAACATCTAATTTCAAAATGTCCATTATGCCAAACCAAGGGCAGAATAATTCACTTGTATGCTAAACATATGTCAAGAAACACGCTACAAACAGTTTTGAGACAAGTAACAATAGATAATACCTTTTTTCCCTGCAGTTCATCTGCCTCCTCTTTTTGCCTATGAACTTAAAGTTTTGAAGCCATAAGCTAATGGTACAGCCCTTTGAAATTCATCTTTTTGGCACTTTTGGTAAAAGACTGAGAAAAATTTCATTTGGATGTAGTCAGTGTCATTGGAAAATAGTTTTACCTACTCTGGTATTACCTAGAGGTAATTTTCTCACATTTGGATCTTATATGGCAGCATTTTAATAGCGTGACCTACCACAATTCAATAGCAAGTTCCACTAGAAGATGGAGCCCTGTGAGAGACACAATTCAACATGTACTAGGCAAGCCCTAGCTACTGGCTCTGGGTGCCACATGCAGGGAAGGTTAACTGTGCCATGCTCAGACCATGAGTTTGTCCCATGGAAAGTTATCCCTCCTCTCAAAATGTTGCAATACTTGTCATGCATAATCCAGCACTAATTCACAGTGGCTAAGGCAACTTCCAGAGGCCCTGAGCTCCAGCAAACACAGTGCCAGCACAGGGACAATTCAGCCTGGCTGGCATCCAGTTAGGCATATCAAACTCAGCCAAAATGAAGTGCACCTCTTATGAAAAACATGCAGTGGTCTGAGGAACAGAAAGGACTGCTAAAGAAGACTTATGAGCATCCTGGATTAAATCCTCTCTTTTTCAAAGCTGCTCTGATAGGTTCAACTCCATACAAGTTACTTCTGATTTAAATAAAAGCAGTTGGAAAGTACTTAGTCAAAACCATATAGGAAACAGAAAGGATCAGTTCAGAGGACAGCTGAAGAGATGACTCATCTGATGTTTATAAAACATGGGCACAATATTTTATAAGTGTTAATATATATGTTATAAGTGTTTAAAGCAGAGCCTGTGAGACAGGCGAAGGCAGAAGAGGGAGAGCTGCTATGATGTCATGTCAAAATGCAATCCAGGCTATACACACCTGGTTTTGGTGTGTCCTGCAGCAGACGTGGTGCAAAGGTGGGCTATTCTGAGTATCCTATTGCATCAGAAGAATTAAATGCATTGCAGAAGGATTCCCCACAGTACTCTGGCTGTTATACAATTACTGTACGACCATCTAGGAGCCTGTCCTCATACAGGTCAACAGTGGAAACTCCGATATTTAACATTTATTCTGGGTGCTTCCCCAACAAAACTATTGAGCTTATGTGAGTGTACTGGGTCTGCAAACCTTCACATCATAGTGCAGCACCTAATCTTCCCCTGCTTAGTGCATCTGAAATGATTACACGTTTATTCCAAACTACAGGGAAAGATAGTAGTTTAGAAAACCTGAAAAAACATAAGAGAGGCACTTAGATTCCCTGTCTCTTCTACTTACGAAGGCAGGAAGGGGTGCCTGTAGTCTTGTCAGTAGGGACAGGGAGGAAATTCTGAGAAGTCTCAAGTCATCTGTTCGAAACACACAATTGGTATATCAGCACTGATAGGTACACAGATGAAACAATAAACATGAACTAAAATAGTTCTATGCTTTGTGCACAATTATTAAGCAAATTGCTTTTCGTGATTTTGTTGTAAAGATCAGAACAATATGTGACAAAATAATAGTGCTGGACTCTCATGTTTAAAGCTCAACATTTTATCTTTCACATCTCTACAAGTACAATAGTTGAAGACAAAGATGAAAGACAACTACAATGTCTTACACATACCAAGTTACAGTGATCTATTAAAATTAACATTTAGTTTACAAGACCATTTACAGCAGAGAGAGAAACAGTTTCCTGAACACAAATTTCCAAAGCTTTCTCATCTCCTAGACCTTCCATTCAGGATCAGTTAGACAAGCTCCCCACTCTTCTGGGCCTGTGGGGCAGAATTTGCTCCTGCCATTAAGTATGACAAAGACATTAAATGGGACCTGTCCATTTCAGTCTACAGAGATTCCTTTGCTTCCTTTTCTGTCTCTTTAAATGATGTTGTACCTGGATGGTTACACAGATACTGGAAACAACTGGTTAATCTTTGGTCAGAACTGAAAAGCAAGTGAAGAATGCCTGAAACATTAGCTGTAAAATCTTTCATTGTGATCTTCTAATCACTCTGAGAACAGTAATTTTGGCATGAAGGAAGATCTTATAGGCAAATCAAAACTAATAAAAAATAATGAAGCCCACTTCCAGTGACTTAATCAATTATCTGAATGCCCTCAAAAGACTTTAAAGAGAACATCTGGAAAAGATAAAATGGTTTCTGTAGCAAGAAAATATATACCCTTAAAAAAAACCCACCAAAATCAGCCAGCCAAATTTAAATAAATAAATAAATAAAGTCATGAACCAGAGTGGCTTTTATTTACTTAGAGAAAAAATATGTCATTAGAACACAAACTTGAGAACTCCTGACATTTAGAAAAAAATCAACAGTATTTCTCAGGAACCATGCTGTTCAGATGTTACCATACTTCTATACTCAGTGTACAAATGTGCATACTCTCTACTCAGCACTGTGTTTATCCTAAATACTGCCTTCTCAGATCTCATACAAGAATGCCATGGACATTGTTCCCCATGGAGGTGCCAGTATTTTGTCATTGCCTTGCCATGATCCCTGCCCCAGTTGGTCACTCCTGAATCTCTCCATCAGTAAAGGCTGAGTTGCTTTATTACCTACAAGATACAATAGATCCCGAATTACAATAACCACACTAAACTAGTCTGAACAAATAAATTCAAAACTGCCACCAAAAAGAATGTCCAGAAAACACCATCACCCCATTCTTTTTTATCCTTTTCTGTTGTTTTTTGGTCTATATGTCCTTCTCCATTAACAGACCTTGGCTGGAAGATCAGAATATAAATAAATCAAGAAGATGTTCTACTGCTGAGTGTAATCTCTATGTGCATGAAGCCTATAAGATTTTCTTCACACGCCCAAGTATGAGGTAAAATGAATCACAATCTGCACAGGACTCACTCGTGTCTCTAATACAAGGAGACACGACCTTCAGGGCAGGAGTGTCTTCTTATCTGTTTTGCCACTTCCACCCTCCCAAACCAGATAGCACTTTGTTTGAGAAACCAACAAGCTGAGTATCTCCATGTGCCCTCCCCTAGATATGGGAAACTAGCAAAGAAAAACACACACAAATTGCTATGGATTTCTTTAATCTATGAGTAGCCCAAACAAAGCACGTGCTCCCTTCACAGAGCACTTTACCAGTGAATCTCACTCAATATTTAGGATACTCATAAGCTCAGTTTGCATTTCCTTTTCCTGAAAGGATACAGGAATATTACTAATGTGTTTGTATCAGTTACTACTACTTTAAAGTGAACGTAATTTGAGGCAATATTCTATCTTTCATCAGGACTACTTTTCTTATGAGAAGTGTGCTTGAATAGGCTTGTTAGTATTAAAGCTATCACATTCATCAGCTAGAAACAATACCCCAAGTCCCAGTTTTGGTATTACCTAGCCATGATCTGGAGTAGATAAGGATATAAAAAAATGTGCTCCTTGATTAATTTATAAACAAAGTTGGATAGCTGAAGAGAAGTTGACATTAAACAAAGCAACCTTCAGGGAACATCCTGGGATCTTTCTGCTCTACTGGGAAATATTCTGCAGGACTCCAAAAAAGCTTATTTATCAAGGTAAATATGTCAAGGAGGAGTTATTCAGACATTGCCTGAAAACAGTAAAGCTTTTAAAAACAATCCACTTGAGGTATTGTGAGGACTCTTCCCCAGAGAAAATCATTCAAAATGTCATACAAAAAACAAATAGAAGTAATCAAGTTGTAAAATGGTAGAAGAACAAACAGCAATAATAAGACAAGGACAAATACACAGCTCTAGTTCAGGATAAAAAACAAAAGAACAGTAAATACTGAGTCCAGAGGGCCTACACTGGCACTTTTCTTCCTGCCTTCCTATATACCCTTCTGTCTTAACAATTCCACCACTACCTCTCCCATCATTTTGTAGCTTTAGCCTTTTCTTCTCCCCTTCCTCACACAAGATGGGTCTTTCTTTTCCTTGCACCTTACACCTCTGCCACAGCTGGTGTCATCCAAGTGAGGAGGAAGAGGAGGAAGAACCTGGGAAGAGAAGTAGTCCAGACAGCCAGGGAGGGGTCTGCAAGGCTTTGGTCAGCAGTGCTGGAGGGGGAGAGCGAGCTGAGGCAAGCAGCAGCCACAGCCCCACCTAATCCTTCTGGCAGGAGCACTGAAACTCGCCTACCCATGTGTCTACTGTCTGAGAGGTACCACAGGCTCCCAGACACTCTCTGAATCAGCCTAAAAAAGAAGAAACAGTCTATTATTTCCAGCAATATCTTTTTGACTCTAAGAAATTACCTACTTTACCTAACAGCTAAAGGTACATGCTTTATCTGGAGATTGTAAATTCCTGGATGAAGTTCAACACCAACAGCCTTTTGTTACCTTACCAGGAAACCACAACATAGAAGATATTAGCTTTTTTTTTTTTTCTTAATTAGAAGATACTACTCCAAGTGTTATGTCAACAACTGTTTAATGTTGACAACAGAATTGCCCAGACTGAATAGACACAATGTGCAAGCACACACAAATATTCTTACATCTGCTTCTACATACAGCAAGTCTAGAAAATCAGCACTAGCATCTGATTCAGTGGGGAGAGTAAGAAAGGTGCTTTCATTTCAATATTATTTTGCCAAGTTTTTATACAATGCAACCTGAAACAAACACAGATCATGCAAGAACCTTGAACAGAAACGAATAGTTTTTTATTTAAACTTATGTTAATAGTGAAACCAGAAGATACGGCTTTCCCAAAGCACATTTTTGGCTAGTCAGAGATGAGTGGTTTTTAAATACTGCCTCTTAATGGTTTCATCTTCTTAATTTTGGATAGTCTCATTAGGCCAGCTCTGATGTTTGAGATAAGTAATGGAGGGTATTAAGATACAATGTATATAAAACAAACACATTGATCTATTGGCAATTGCTTTCTTCAGTCAAATGCTGATAAAATTTTTGAAGCCAACCGCTCAATAATCATAATTTTTAACTCCAACATTGAGAGAGGGTATGTAATGCACATCCCTAGATTAATACTATAATAGGATTATTGTCTAGGAAAATCTTCACAAAAAGTTTATTGCATTAGGAAATACTTTATACAGAGCTTGAAGACTAATTTATTTGAACCAAAATAATGCAGAACACCCCACGACATTCTCAGACAATGAACAAGAATCAGGCAACTTGGAGTAGAATCAAAATCAAAAAGGCTGTAAATTTCAAAGCTAGACAAAGATCACAAGTCTATGCAGCAGTCCATTATACATTTTTGCAAAGCTAAGACTGGATTTGCATAGAAAGAAGTGTAAAAGCCTTTTTAATACAAGGCTCCTCCAACACATCCTCACAAATAAAAGCATCATTAGGATTTCAAAGACAAATCTGATTTTTAAGTTGCAGAACAAATCTTACTTCTATATGAGCCATAGTGTATGTATTTAGGTATGAGACAGCTTTCTTTCACCATCACTTCTGTAGTACAGATTTAAACTTATAAGATTGTCTTCAGAAGTATTTTTTTTCCTTTTTAGCTCTTGTCTTCTTCCTTTCAGACATCACATTTTAGAAAGTCTTCTCATCTCAAATTCGATCTGTCCAAATGTGACCTTTTTTACTTTAACAATTCCTCTCTTCTTTATCTTTCCTAAAGCATTTTAAAAATCCACTATACTTTCTGTCTCTCAGGATTCTCCCATAAAAAACAAACAAGTAAAAACTTGCTTATAAACATAATAAAAAAGTAATTATTTTGTGTTTCCACCATTATCAAAATGATGACAGAAAGTATGTCAAGGCTGTACTGAAGCTCCTTAAGTCCTTATGTGATATTTTCTAGAATTTTGAATGGTTTGCACTGGGAAACTAGTTATCACCTAGTCTAATTTAGCAAGCCAAAAAGACCATAGAGAGATATAGAAATCTCGTTGTTCTTCTGATGAAAAATAATACAAAAACCCACCCTCCTAATTTAAAAAGTATCTAGCTGTCATTTCTCAGTCTCTACAGCTTTAACTGAGGAGCAGCTGTTCCTACATCAGGATTTATGGGATTATCTGGCACCCCACCCACAAATATAGATTAGTGCAAGCTATTGAAAACAAAATCCTTATTATAAAGATTTCCAATAATTTCAGCTAGCAGTAAAATCATATGGATGTATATGAAAGAGTTAGAAAGATTTGAGCCTTTGCTTCACTAGTCACTAAGGGGTTTTTCCATTTTTTTCTGTTATTTTTTTCCAAATGCTAGCTTCTAAATGAAATTACCAGCTTATGATAGTACAGGCTCTTAAGTTACCCTCTCCTCTACCTTTTCTTCTTCCTCTTCTCTAGGATTCCTTTTAAAATTAAAGCTTATTTCCTCTATAAGCTAGTTTCTTTTTTAAACTGCATGGTTTTCCCTTCCAATTATCAAATTGGGGCTTTGGGGGCATCTAATTAAATGTTCTAAAACTGCTCCCAATTAATATCATTCTATTTCAGTTTAAATTGTCTTCCACCTGAATGGGTTTATAATTGCTTTCTAATTGCTAAGTTAGTCTATTCAAAACACCAAGTAGATACCCATTAGTGACATGAGCTATAGTGTATGTTTAACTCAAGTTAAATCATTGCCTTCATAACTTAGGTTTTCCATCTTTCATAGATTCTATAGAAAGAATCAATTTTGTAGTTTGCTTCAGTGCTTTGCTGCAGAAATCAGCTTTTACACTGCAATGTTTTTTAAACTCTGATCAATGTAAACTAATGTAATAAACACAAGGAGTGTTATTTTTCTGTTTTGTTTAAATACTCATGAAACTGTGGGTTGGATCCCAATATCTTTTTGTTAAGAAAAAAGGAGAAATTACAGTAGTTGCCAGTTTGTTTTTCAGCTACTTTAGAAGGAGAAAGGGAATTCAATAATACATTATGACACAGGGAAAACATAATTTTAAAACCATTCAGTCTCTGTTATATTTTCATTTCAGAACAGACACTGTTTATTCAGATCCTGACTTCGACTTACTAACACATGTGTGAGTGAATTTGAAATTGAATGACACACAAAATTACATAACACGTTTTTATCTGCATGCAAATGTACACTATAACTGGAATTCTTACTGCCTGGAATGACATTGGTTACTCTTTTTTTTTTTTTTTCCTGCAGAAGAGGAGTGTATTTGAAGTTCTCTTTAGAAGGAAGACTAAGAAATCATCCTGTACTTTTCAGAGTTTTCATTATCTAATTTCTTTCTTACTACCATGACCAAATTCTAATGGAGTGTTATGAAAAGTTAACACAGGAGTTTTCTTTAACCCTCCTCCAGTTACAAAGTCTGAAGTTCAAATTTATTAACACACTTTTGCCATAAATTCTTCATACTGAAGTCATTCATAATTTGAATTAATATTAGAAACAGACACTCTTCAAAGGAATAGAAGATTAGTTCAGATAAGTACACAAAATCTGAAAGCTCAAATAGACATCTTAGTGCTAGAAAATCCTCAAATATGCTGTCTGACACTAAAAAAAATAGGTGTCACAGAAATACTGAAAAGGTCCAGAAGGATGAGCCACCACTCTCATAAGAGAGAGCAGATTGTGACAAAACTCTAATAGATGGGAAATATCAAGGAAAAAAAAATAAAAGGGGGAGTTAAAGAAAGAAAGTACAAAGCTGAAATGCAAGTTAACAACCAAAACTGAGTTCAGTATGGCTATGACTAACTTCCTTTTGATGCTGCAGGTAACCCAGGTATTTAATTCTGCAATGTACCCACTGACTTATTTTGTATCACTATTTTAGCTGTTCAGTAGAAATAAACTTAGTCAACAGCTGAGCTTCTACACAGCTGCAGTTTTCAAGGAGCATTGGGACCAAATTTGATCATAAAGGAGGGTATCTGTTTATGTATATTGAAAAACAGACAAGTTCAAGTTATAGTCCTGCTGGAGAAAATAAAGCATAGGGTCACTAAAATGAGAAAAGGACTGGAGCATTTCTCCTTTGAGGAATGGCTCAGAAGCTGTGACTGATTAGCATGAAGCAAAAAGGTTTGGTAGAGTCTTATCTATGTATATAAATACCTGAAGGGAGAGTACAAAAAGAATAGAGACAGATTTGTTATAATGATGCCCAGAACCAAACACAATGGACACAAAATTAAACACAGGAGGTTCTCTCTGAACACCAGGAAACACTTTTTTCACAGTGCAGGCAACCGAGCACTGGAACAGGCTGCTCAGTAGATTTTGGAGTTCTTCATCCTTGAAGATATTCAAAAGTCATTTATAGCAGGGCATCCTCCCCCAGAAAAACTTACCTGTTGCCTTTTAGCTGGTGAAATAACTCAGAGCATCTCGCCCCTCACAAGAGCTTATCTGTTGCTCACTAACTGATGAAATAACTCAGTCAGGACAGTCTTGTAGTGAGTTATTTGCCACCATGGGAGTAACACTCCCAGCTGACAATAAACATCTTGCTGTGGAAGTGAGATCTGGAAAGATAAGCTGGAATTTCTGACTGACAGACACAAACTACACCAAACTCAAAAAGCAGAAACCTTCTACTCATTTCCTGGAAAAGTGTTGGGATTTCTCCCCAAAGCTGGGACACCTACTTTGTGGTTATTTCTCTGGAGGCTGAGTGAAAGGATTGTGTGTTCACTATCATCATTTTGGCAGTAAGTTACATTGATTCTTAATCTATACTATTTCTTTGCTAGCTTCAATAGAGATACCTTGATATAATGTAGTTTTAGGTCACCTACAAGCAGGTTTTTTTGGTTTATACTGTGTAGTAAGTAACTCTGTGGCCTTTTTTCTGCTATCTCCTGTCTATTCAATAAACAACTCATTTTAAAATTGACCTGATCTGCCATCCTTAGAACTTGTGGGCCAGAACAAATTTAGGTGCAGGCCACCTAAATTTAAGCTGCTGCCAAAAATCTGAGGCTAAGGCAGGGCTTTCCTGAAGCTGCCACTCAATCCATAACACATCTGAACTTGGTCCTGGACTACATTACATAAGATATTAGCAGTTCCTAGTTTGATATAGTAATGCTCTCAAGTGTAGAACCTATGTTTACAAAAAAGGGCTAAAAAGACCTTCTTTTTCTTTAAAAAAAAAAAAAAAAAAACAACGACCAAAGAATCCTCACAAAATTGAGTTTCTTAGTCCAGACTTTTAATCTGAAGAGGTAGTTTTTCTGCAATAAGGCCTGCATTTCTAACACAGTCATGTGCCTGTGTGCTTTGCAAAAATACACAGTTTCTGCATTATTAATAACACAAAAGCTTCCATTACCTGTCATACAGAATTTCAGTTTTAAACATTTTTCTGATAGCAATGCTAATTTCCTGGAGTACCAAGATATTCCCGATGCTCTCAGCATTTGAAAATGCATCTATCAGCACTGAACTTAGCTGTAGAACTGATATTAAAGATCTACCTTATGTACTGTTGAACAAGACCACATAAATCTAAGCTGGCATTTCACAATTTTTTTAACCTTCTCTCTGACAAGACAAACACAAAAAGAATGTTACAACTAAAAAGGTGAAGGCAGAAATGCATTTCCAGAGTTTAGCAAAAAGTTAGGTGGTTATTCACTTCTGAGGAAGGTATCATCCCAAGACTGATCTAATGAGGAACGTTTCTTTAGTCACATTCATTTCACATAATAGTGCCTGATTTTCTTCCTGATTCGAGAAATCATTCTTCTGTTAGGCATAAAACCTGTTTAAACTGAAGTATGTTTTCAGGCTTTAACATTTTTGATCATGAGCTATCCTTCACCCAAATGTTATTAGTTTGTGACTTATGACCTTCGAACAATATTTCAGATAAATGATTGTATGAGAAAACAAGAAGAGACAAGAAGAGCAATGTTTACATATTTCACGTAAATATCTGAATTTATAAATTTCAGGATTTTCGAGAAACTAACTGGCACTTCCAGTAACTTTGGCACCTATCAACAAATTCTTTTTACTATAAAAGTACACCAGACTAATTTCCACAGAATTATTTCTCTTAAACTTTTTATTCAGTCTTTATCTTTCCAAAGACTGCACACTGCTGTATGCGTGTGCCTGATACCTTTAGGAAAGACCTTCAGCTTTCCCAGTTCTGTGGCATTCACTAAAATATTGTTCAGGATTCTCTAACTTTTATTTAGTCATTATTTCTACTTAAAATTGTATTAATCCAGTCATTAATAGTCAACAGTTTAAAAAAAAATCTAATTGACTTAGAAATAATGAAGCATCAGGATAAACTGCTATAGGCAAATTTTACTCGCAAATCAGTTCATTAATTTTTCTATATAGGAAGAATTTTAAAGAAATTTTGGAATTAGAAATAACTAATTTTTATTCAGGATGGTATTCCTCTGGAGACTGATAAAATGACAGAAAAACATGTGCTTTAAATAGATTTAAAAACCACAAGCAACAAACAAAATCCTCCCCAGAAAAACTTACCAAACTATATATTAGAAAAACTCTAAATCTTCTCATTTGAAATTTAAATTTTGATATGGATTCAAGAAATATAACTTTTTTCTATTATGCATTGGCTTGAAAAAAATTTGATAACAAAACTTTCCAAGTTTTCAGTGTATTTTTACCAGCTTTATTTCTAACCTTTTTAATGAAAACATGCATATTCTTCATGCTAGATACTTTTTGTTTTCAATTATTTTAATAAGAAATTTAAAACTTAAAAACCCCAGGCCAACAAAAGAGAACTTTCCCCCAGGCCTCACAATATCACACTCATATATGGACCAAAATAAACTTATTCCAAGTATTTTTCCTCTCTTCATTTTTGGAATACAATGCTTTAAATATTGAAGATGTATTATTAGTTTAACTTAAAACCCATGTACAGTAACACATATGTTATGGTGTATATGGCCCAGATAGCTAGAGTTAGCCACACCAAGACCTCAGTGAGGAAAATCTTTGTAAAACTTTTGTAAAATAATTTTAGAATATGATGAACAACTCACTGTGTGATTTGGTACTGAACACTAAAGGTTCATAATGACTTTTCCCTTTCAAAAAAAAAAAAAAAAAAAAAGGGTTACCTGCATATTATTTTCCCATCCTCCTTTGTTAGGAGTTACTTTGTTATTCTTTTGCATCCTTAAACGTTAGAAGGCAGTAGAGACTTCTGTTGGCCACACGCCACAAGTTGCAGGTGTGCTCTGGGGAGGAGGATGCAGGCAGGTATGTCTTGGATTTCCCAACTCCAGCTCCCTGCCCTCCACTGCTCACCCAAAGACAGAGACTCCTCTCCGAGAGCAGGTGGGAGAGGTAAATACTTACTCTGCTTCATGGACATTCCTCCCAAAAGGAAAACATGCCAGTCAGGTTAACTGGGCTCATGTACCTTATTTGTGACAAGGAAAGGAAAAAGAGATGAGTGCTACACAGCTGACTCAGGATGGAAGGAATGGGTCCTTACCATATTGCAATGTTTGATTCATAATCAACCATAACTACAGGATTTCCCCAACACATTTCCCTTCTTGTTATTTGCAAGAATATCACAATGACATTGTCATCCACTTTGCATTCAATTGACATGAATATTCAATAAATAGACTTAGAATGCTAGGAAACTTTGGTATAAGGAATTCTCCTGGTAAGAAGAGAGAAACCCATTCAATGACTGGTAAATCTATCCCACAAGCTAGGTTTTCCAGGTACTGAACATTAACAACAGGTTTTAACATATAATATGAATCCTGGAATGATTGGAAGGATGATTCAGGAAACAACTTGAGATAGCTGAACTATTTAAAAACAAAATGAAGTAATTTGCAGACAAATAAAATTACATAAATCAATATCAATTTTATGTTCAGACCTATCAAGAGTATACTTAGACCATTAACTAGTTCAATTTCAACGCTATTAAAGTACTTTTCCTTTGAAACAAAATATTCATTTTCTGAGGAAAAAATTAAGCATATGCTTAAATAGAAACATTACACTGTCGTCAGCTGAGAAAAGCTTGAATTACTTTAGCCTTCATCTGCCAAAACCATTATTTCAAAATATAGTGCTAGAATTGAATGCAAGAATTGGACAGAAAAACATTTTAAAATTTTTAATACCAGTACAGAATACATCCTATAGTAACATGTAAACATCAGCTTATAAATGTTAAAAGTTTTTAAAAGTTATATTCAAGTCAAATATATTTTTCAATGAAACTTAAAATTTTAAATTTTGAAGGTTCACTTAACCCAAATCTTTCCACTGGCAATCAGAAGTTCACAAATTAAAAATACAAAATTACATAAAATGCAAAACTGCCTTACTAACTCTATCTTCAAAAATTGCAATCAGTGCATAAATTATGTTTATCTCAATAAAATTTTGCAATCTCTTCTTAAGGAATAAAAAATTGGAAAGGGTTGTATGGGAGCAAAAACTACATTTCTAGTTAAAACATTTGCGGTTTACAGCCAAACTTTAGAGTCAAAAAACCTTTTGAAGCAAATAAATGACAACCAAGTTCTTTCATATACCTTTAAAGTATTATCATCTCACTGAAGATGGAAAAAACCAGTTTCAACAGAAAATCTGTATCACTTCTGAAAGGTATCTTCGGATGTAATTATTTTACACAACCTGCAATCTTGATGGGTATCTGAAGGAACATGTGAGCGTTAAAAAAGTTGTAACTTAAAGAGAATTAGTCCTTAATTTATTCTCAATCACAGTGTGACAGCTTCTGTTGATAGTTCTCGGTCACAGTTGCTGGTTCACATCATGCACACAAGGTGACACAACTAATGGGAAACTATAAGGAAATAATCTCCACTCATATTTTGTGAAATTTATCTTTCATTTTTGCATAAATGCATTGTCTTTGAAAAACACACACAACTGTTATTGTGGGATTCCACAAAATTTCAACATTTCCTACATAATGTATGCAAAATTATTGCATGGTTTTGCACCTTTTTGCATATTGGCTGGTGTTTTCCAAGGAAAAACATACATATACACTTGATATGCAAACATACATAGTATATTAAGTATCAAAAAGAATAATTGTGTGTTGAACCCCAGTATGAAGATGAGGCTCTGAAATGGTGTGGCCTGGTTTTATTAAGGACCTCTTCTAACTATTTGATCATATTATTATACACTGCATTTCAATGAAAGTCTATTCTTTGTGATATGTAGAATATTCATCCCTACCATTTTAAAATGCATCAAAGTTATGCAGATTTACTTAGGAGAAAAAAAAATGCATTAGCATGCTTCATGTCCACTTCAGCAGAGCAATTTTCTAAACGTGTTAAAGGTACCATATGTCTTCATTCAGTTCTATGCAATAAATTCAAAAATAGATAAAACAATTCCAAATATATTTCTAGCACATTATTTTCCATGGGTGGTGAACAATCAGAGAAACCCTAAAGCCTATCTGCAACACTTTCTTTATATTGAGAATTATTAATTTTATCTATGACAGAGAGTTATGACGTAGACCAAACTTTTATTAATATCAAGGGTTTAAAATACTACTGGCCTTTGACAAGTGTATGAGGAGGATCATAAATGAGCTTTTTTTCAAAGTAGTAATAATTTTCTTCTTCAGAGATTAATTTCAAATAGACACCTACAGAACAAAAGAACTCCAAGAATCATAATGCAAGTTCTAGTGCATGTCTCCCTTATGGTGCTGTAGGATAAACAGAAAACCTCAGACAAACATTGCCAAACACTAGGAGATAAGTAATTGAAATATTTGCAAATGGTGAGACTGGTATTTTTTTCTTACTTTTTGTAAACAGCCTAACCAGACAAGAAAATTAATAAAATGCTAAGCTAAAATTTTTGCTGATGATCACCTGAGGTGATACCAAAAATATTTTTAGAAATAAGGTGGACCTCAAAGCCTGTCTTCTTCTTCAGATAAACACTGTGGATAAAAGTTGGGTCTTGGAATACTCAATATGATGAGAAATGTCATTGTATGGGCACATTTCAAAATTCCCTAGGCTGTCTGTAGCAGATGAAAGTGTATTTTTAACTGATGCATGGAACAAAAAGTACATGAATATAGCATGATTCTTCCTGCTAAGAAGCACTTTTACTTCTGTTCTAAAAAATGTATTTGGTATGGATGCAAAGCAATAAAAATCCCTGACAAAGGGCATTATGCAAAACCTTGGATTTCCATATTCTGTCTATAACCAGCTGTACTCAGTAGGTATTTGTGAAAGCCTTCACAAGGAGACATATGCAAAAGATACTCCCCTCCCTCCTTCCCTTTTGGTCTTTAACAGCATCTACCCATCCATCATTTTCTTGTTTCTTTGAGATGACAAATAAGTAAGGCATTTTCACCTCATCAAAAAGATTGATCTTCAGCCTCATCATGCAAAGGACAAAAGACCTTTTCCTAAATAATATAAACACAAGGTCCAGGCTGAAACCTGACAGAAGAATGACTGAATTTACAAGTGCAGCATATCAGGTAAGACCAACAGGTGGTTTTCTCCTGAAATCAGACTGGGGTAATTCCAGATGGAGTGTTTAGAGGCAAAATGGAAACTAAGCAAAACCAAACCCATGTACTGCCTAGAACACATCAGAAGAAAACTGATTTCAGAACTAGCTTTGAGCATGCTTAACCACATTACTGGAGACTATTATTATCAAAAGGCAGAAAAGGTATTATCTAAAAATTTTCATTGAAAGACATTTGAATTTTGACTGTTCCTGTTAGATTCTGGGTTTCAGACTGCAGAATAGACTTTCATTCACTCATTTTTCTGAGGAAGCGATCTCTTTGGTTATTTGAGATACTATATAATTTAGTCTTTCTTAACCTAATATTTCTTCTGATGGTTCTTAAGCTATGGAAGATACAAGTGTGTGTTTGTCATTCAAGTGAGATGTTCATATAAATCTGATTTATATCACACACTTAATAATTGTGGTCTTTGACACAGCAGACTCCCGGAGTTAAATGTTCCTATTTAACTGAGTGTTCCTCAATGATATATGAATGTTATTTTTTGTTTGTTTTCCTCTCCCTTGCCACAATCACTTTGTATAATTTGATGTGGCACTACTGCAAGTTCAAACCCCAGCTTATGGATTGCATGAAAGTAACTGTCACTTGTAATCATTATCAGCAAGGGTTGGTTTGGGGTTTTTTTTGTCTCATATGCAGTGATAGCATTTTGTTTGCCTGCTTCTATTATTCAGAGTGGGTAACTTAAGGTTGTGATAGTGCAATTCATGATGATGCCTGGAGACATGTAGAGAATTCCATTCAAGGAAAACTCAATGATTATTTATTTGTCACTAATTCATTCTTGTACTGAGGCAAAGAGCATGCTAAAGGAGAAAAAGAATAATTTCCTTTTTTTTTTAAAGGGTTATAAAAAGTGTCTTACATCAAACACTACCATCATAACCATCTCCCTTAAACTTCATATTGCTAGCTAAATTATAACTTGAGATCATTAGACTATTTAGAGCATAATAAAAAGAGGAAATATACAGCTTTCAGCTCATTATGAAATTTCTCATTATCCTGGTTTTGTTTAGGACAATTGCTTGAATATGCATTTAGGACAGGCAGAAAGCCAACTATTTGTCCCTTAAACTGAATAGGAACTTTGGCAAACTCCACCCTTAGCAGCAAATGAGTTTTCAGAAATAGCTGTTCTCCTTTGAGCAGACTAACTGGTACAGTGCCAAATTTGATACATCCTGGAAGAGGGTGAGAAGCAAGGGCAGGGGGAGGACAGGAAGTGCAGAGAGGAGAAAACCAGCAAGAAAGATAGATAAATGAAAGCAAGCATTAAAAATCTTCAGAGAAATTCAGTAATAATATGCCAGATAAAGGAAGCAGCAAGAGAGAAGAACAGTGTGGAATAACACAAAAAATGTTCAGTTTATATGTTGTCCATCAGCTAGAGTTCTTGCACCACAGTGCCTGACTCCTTCCACTCTGAGACTGGGTTTGCAGTTTCCTATACCTCTGGAAACTTTTTACTTTACTGAGTGAAACATTCCACTTTGAACTTTTCTTTTTGAGTCTGTATCCATACCTTCATTGGGCCTTTCTTCTATCCTGTTGACTATCATAAAAGGAGTCGAAATACAATACAACATTACAAGCCTTCTTACATTCAAAAACTGTTAAAATTAGGCTCATATAAAAAAAGCTTCTATCTTCTTTACTATTAAGACTTCAGCCTTCTACAAAGGGGGGAAAAAGTCAGACATTTTTCAAGCAGGATAAGGAGAAGTAGTTGTGCTTTTATCCTTCCTTTTAAGACATCAGCAACTTACAGGCAAGCTATAAAAATATTTACACTCACGTGTGCACAGGACACATTTTTTAAAATTAAGAGACCTACAATTTTATTCCTACAGTGTATGTTCCAGCTGCTCTGCAGATGTCTAGTATATGACCTTTCCATTTTAAGAGTTTTTCAGCCCAGGCTTGTGGGGACCTAAGATGCCCTTGTCAATAAATACCTACCTTGGCCCTGTGGGGCTCCTGGTCAATGGTCTCTCTCTAGCAATGTCAAGTGCTGAACTCCACCACTGGATATCAGGGAAAGGATAGACCTTCCATAGGTCCTTTCATGGTGCACACACAGTCCCCTTCAGGTTGCACACAAGAAAAGTCTGTCTATAAAAGGTGAGATGGTAAAAGGATTACGAGTTGTCAGCATTAAAGAGTGAGGGTTACAAAAAGACAAGCTAGTAAACTCAGAAAGGAAATAAAAAATTAGTCTAGAACTAAAGAATGGAAGGAAAATGAGACAAATGAGTGCACAGCAGTAAACCATCACTAGGTATGCACTCAGTGTCCAATAATAACAGAGTTTGCATTCAGAATTCCTAAAAAAATCTACTCACAAACTTATAGTAAATAATTGGTCCATTTTGGTATTTGCTCTCTAAATGAAAGTAACATCTATGGGCCATGGACCTAACCATCTGAACATGCTTTGTATCATGTAATTCCATGGAAATATTTCTCCTTCTAACTCTCCATACTCTTTTCTATGACCTCACACATGATTTTTAAAGCAGACTAGAAAAGAAATCCTAAAACAAAGGCCTAGCAGGAAAAATAGGGCATCATTTTACACTGGAATGGGTTGCCCAGAGAAGTTGTTGATACCCGAACCTTGGAACTGTTTAAGCCCAGGTTGGGTGGAGCTCTGAGCAACCTGGTCTAGTGGGAGGTGTTCCTGCCCATGACAGGAGGGTTGAAACAAGATGAGCTTTAAGGTCCCTTCCAAACCAAACCATTCTATGATTCTAAGATTTAGTAGCTTTTTTCAAAGACATTTTAATGGATCTTATTTAATTAGACTAAAAAAAGGTTGGTAAATTTTCTTTTGTTATTTTCCAAAGTTTGTCTATTTATTTTTTTGATCTTAACAAGTTGCATTTGTCTCTTCTTAGACTATGAAGGTGAATCAAATGATTTGGCAACAGAGTCGTGTTCAACTTTCTGTTTACTGTGCACAGACACAACGTCACTGGCTCACAGTCAAACAGGCAGTCTGAAAATTGTATTAAATACACAGCTTTCCAAAATCTGTGTTCATCCAAATTCAATTTCTGAAATCTAATACGGTCTTGTCTCCCAGTTTCTTTCAAAAAACCTAATGAAATGTTATATAGAAGCAGTATATTATTGTAGAATGAAGTCATTACAATATTCAGGCTAAGATATAAATTCAGAAGATTCATCCACAATGCAGATTAAATCCTCACCTCATTTTTACACCACACTTAGAGATGATTACAATAAACATGATATATTAACTGGCTTTTATTTCTTTTTTTCTGAGGGCATAGAGGAAGTGGAGCTGTACTTGATGCTCAATCTTGTATATTTTTAACTGTTAAATGGATCGATATTCCTGCCCTGTTTTATGCCCCCGACCCCCTTTTTTTCCTTCATTAGCAAAACAGACCTTAAAATTTGCAAATTATTTGTTGTAGAAGGATGTATGAAAAAACTACATACTAATTCACATTACTGGAATGGTGAAGCAGGGTTTCCAATCTCAAGAGGAAAATGGTGGCAGAAAGGAAGTAGAGTGATCTTTATCACTGCTAGTGTTTGGCAGGGCGGCCAAAAGGCTCAGGGCAGTGTGGTGCAGCAGGATCACATCCAGCCTCGGGAGATGTGTGTTGCAGAACAGGGAAGGAAGCTGCACATTCCACAGGTGAGGGAGAGAATGGAGGGTGAAGCCAATGACCATCTGTACTTAGATCTCAGCATCTTCCCTCTATCACAAAACACATAAAATCCACAGAGAAATACCCTGGGGATTACACACCATCCAGAGCCTTATGGATGGCCTTCCAAATTAATGAAAGGTGGGGAAGAATCCCTGTGGATGACTGAAACATAATTGCTAAAGCACAGCACTGAGGCTAATCAGCAAGAGGCTCAAAGTGATCGGTCAGTTGGGTTTGACAGAACAATGTGAATTTTACTGGCTGACATCTCTCAATCATAAACTTACAGACAATCTAGGCAGAAAAACCTAGTCACATGAAAGAGCCATTTCCCTACCATCTAGTCAGGCAGTAAAGATAAGCAACTAGTATAGGCAGAGATTGATTTGTCTATGAAAGACAATTTCATGTGCCATGCAGAGCTGGTGTAATTCATTGGTTTAATTCTGTATCTGTTTAGGCTGGTGGTCTCTGCTGCCTCTTTATACCTTATCCTTTATTTTGTCCCATTACTGCAAAAAACATTCTTTCAAAATGCTTTAAACAATCATTTAACAAGGTATATTTATTTGGCCTACCAGCATGCCTATAGAGCATCTCCCAAAGCTATTTATAGTTGAATATCATGTCACCAAATTGCCTGAATAAGTGGTAATAACATGCCATTACTAGTAATAACATGCCAATGTACAGTTCTTCCTAGCAAGAAAGACACCACTGAAATTGCATGTCATATACATATACATACTCTCTAATATAAAAAGTGGAAAGTCTAATAGCTAAAGATATAAAAAACAGACTAAAATGTAATTGGCAGTTCAAATCTTAGTGGATATGCTGCAAAATAAAACAAAATTAAAAGAAAAATAATGTAATGGCAGAAAATGAAGTCATTGTCATAATAAAATTTGCATGTGTATAAAATTCACATTCAAACTGAGCCTGAGAATTTTAAATTCCTTGTAGAATCTTGCACAGATTTGTTTTTCAGTGTCCTGCACTTCCTGGTACCATAGGGCAAAGATTGCCCCAGTTAGTAGCTGTGATCGGGGCAAATCAGGATGACAAAGCTGTTTTGCTTTGAGCTAGTAACAAGGTTTATTAACATGCCTGGGCAATTCATATCTAAAGCACACAATTCCTCAGAGTCCTGAGGAAAAGTGCACAACCTGACAACGATGGCTCAGAGGCAGAGAGACACTAGCAGTGCTGGTTCAGGTATAATCACTGAGAGCCCTGATAGTGCCAGAACTGCTCCATCATCAGAAAACAAAAATGTATCAGCACCGAGGCCTTCAGCAAGCAATCAAACCATCCAAGAGACTAACTACTCTGCAAAGTGTTGTGGGGAGTCTGAATTCAGCAGTCAGTGATATTTTGTACAGAAGCAGTGAGAGGGCTTAAACTGCAATTTCATATTCCATTAGATTCAGCATTTGGTGATTGTTATTTTAGCTGTTTGGTCCTTTCTGTTAGTGTATTCTTTCCCCAAGAAAAAGGAATGAAATTTATTCATCTGCTGCAGAGAGCCCTGGTTACTAGGGCTAGCCCTGCCTCCTACTCCAGAGCAGGAGAGGCAGCTCAGACCTGATGCTCCATAGCAGAGTAACACAGAACCATCCAATCAATAGCTTTGTCATCTATATAAAATGAACTTAGCTGTACCCTTTGCATACTCACAGGTCTCCATCATACCTCAAAATCATCAAAATGTTTCTTATTTCCAGTCCATAAGTAGAATAGCTAATGTAGATTTAGATTTTTATTCTGTAGTTCCCTAATAAAGGCCAGTGTCTTGTTTATAACATCACAGCATATGAAGCACTGTAGCTTAAAAACTAAGCCAGGCTGGCATACTATGCTGGTTTATAATACGTTTTATGTCCACAAAACATCATGCTGCCAAAGAGAATTCACCTCCCAGTGCTCTTCTCAACATACACCACAAACAAATGGAGTCACTACCAGAGTACAGCCAGAACACCCCAGGAAACCATATCATCTACTCAAACACATACATATAAGCAGCATCTACAGTTTAAAAATCCAGTATAAGAGTTAATAACGAACTTAGAGATGCTAGCTATATCTCCAGTGTCCTAACCAACAGATGTTATTTTATAACAGATATAATACATTGAGTATTGGGATTAATTTCTCTTCCCTTCTATACTTAGAATTTTTATAGATCTCACCATGAGCACCCATGACAAGCTCTGAGTTTGTTCTGTCCATGGTTTTAGGGTACTGAGATGTAGTATGGTGTTTTGCTATGTGAGAATTTATAAGGTTAATGAAAATTAGATATCAATGTTGATAAGACAGAATTATCATTAAAGTTGTGCAATAACAAGAATGCATAATGTAGCAACGTGCATAAATAGTCTTAAAATTTATCTTTCAAAAAAGAACAAGAACATTTTTCTTTGAATAGCCACAAGAATAAAAATCTTAGGCAAGAGATTGGATATTTTTGTTGAGGCTTCAAGAAAGAGACAGAAAACAAAAAATTCCTTCAGAACCCATCATTCAAAAAGCTATAAAAAATATTGACAGATATAAAAGGTCAAAATGTGTTTTCTGAGAACAGAAAAAATTATACAACTGACCAAGACAAAAGATTAAATTGCAAACATACCCTAGTGCAAGAAAGAGAGAAAAATAAATGCAATAGCTCCAAAGTACCAGATTTACATGTGTGAAAGTTTTCATAAGCAAGTAGGCTGAGATAAGCAAGAAGTTGGAAAGGGACACAGCCAGGACAGCTTATCTGATTTGGCCAAAGAGATATTCTGTATCATGAAATATCATGGACAATAATAAAAATTTGGGTAGAGGAAGGTAGGTTAGGAACTGCTTCCAAGTTGGTCGTTGCTCAGAGACTGGCAGAGCATTGCTCCATTTATGGGAAGTGGTGAGAGGCTGCTTTTGCATTACTTGAAGTTTTTCCACCCTTCACTTGTTTAAACTGCCTTTATCTCAACCCACAGGCTTCCTCCCTTTTGCCATTCCTATCCTGCCCACTGTCCTCCTGGAAAGGTGGGGTAGGGAGGAACAAATGACTCTGTGGGCACCTACCTGCTGGCTGGGGTCAATAGACAACATAGGTGAACATAGATACACCTTGTCTCACTATATATTTTAGTAAAGCTCATTGAAATAAATCTTTTTAACTATGTAGTCATGGAGGAAACACAGACATCCCAAACAGCTTTTACCATTTTATATATTTTCTTATTTTATTTGGTGATGGAATAGGTGGATGTTGTGTTTTAAGAATTGTTGTACAATTCTGTAAGGTCATTATTAAGTATATTTATGTGATACGTTTAAGTTTTAAAAAAATTAAACAAATACTCTATAATGAAAAATATTTTCATTGAACTAGATATTCTTCAGCCATTGTGGGTCAATTTTTTGTTGCATTCTCCAAGGCAAGGTCTCGGAGGTTTCTGATTTTCCTTTCCACTGGGTTGAGTGATATTCTGCACCACACTCCAGCCACTAGAGTTTCCAAACTAGAGACTCACAGGCAGCTAATAAGTTAAATTTATTTTTGATCTTATATGTTGAAATTTACCTGAGCAGATATAGGATTGTGAAATGTTTTATTTTTGAAATAGTAATGCTTACATTCACCTGGTCAAACTGTCGATTTTCAGTTCATGTGAATGGGCAGGTAGGAATTACCTGTGGACAAGCTAAGATTGAAATCAAGACTTCAATCTAAAAAATACCCTTAAACCATAAAATCACTCTTATTCACTCATCTTTATAATTAAAGTGCCAAAATCCAGAACTCTTTTTTGTATATAGCACAACACACCCTTTACTTACATATGCTTGCACATTTTTAAATAAGAATCAAGCTTAATTTCCTTATGAAGAATGAACAGCTTTAGTTTCTATACCTTTTTTTAATTGAGATAAAACAAATATATTATATTGGATGTGAGCTTGAAAAGCTCTGAGTGTCATTAAGAAGCAGATGACTACTTACATAGCCCTAAAACTTATTTTTCTCTAGTTCAGAGGAGGCTAAGTACTACTCTGCTGACTTCATTAGCAACATGGAACATTCTACTGCAATATCAGAACTCAGGTGGGAAATGGCCAAAAATTCAAACTCTGGTCATCAGCATTTTCATAGGAAAAGGGGAAACAGAAAAGCTTCCAGGAGGGCAATAGCATTCTGTTTCAGCTTGAACCACACTACAAGTGACTCAGACTCATTAAATTGAAAGCATTAATTCTGCAGAGTTCAGCTTAAAATACCAATAATTTCATTGACAGGCTTTGTCATTCTCACAGAAAGTGAAGTCCTCAGATGTTAACTGTATTCAAAGGTTAAAAGACAGTAATTTAAAATGTAATCTTTTGCACCTTATCAGTACTCCATAATAGACACTTAATAACGGGACTGATCAGGAATGGATTTTAACCCCAGAATTAATAAGGCTCTGGAACTCTTCAGTGAATAATTTAGTATTTTCAACAGCTGTTCACTAAATAGTTGCATTTTTCATAGACGGATGTAGCATATAATGGGGTTAGGGACTCATGGACAGACCTGGAAAAACATTTCGGAGTCAAATTCTCTCTTGAAACCAGAACTCAGTTCTGCACTATTGCAATTACTTCCTAACCCTGAAACATTCCATTTCATAGGCATTTCATATTTCAGTATGAAATATGTCAGTTCTTACTGCTGTTCTGGTGGCAAAGTCTAGAATCCCCATCATCTTGTGAGCACCAAGCAGTTTGGTGCTCCACTCTGTCAGGACCCAGGAGCACAGTGAGGATATCACCTGGAGGGCTTTTATTTCCTCAAGCAAATGGTGGTAAATTGGGCTGCTGCTGGGAGGTGGAGAGGGATCACCTCTGAATCACTTGTTGGATTGTTTCCTTCTTGTTTTAAACTGCCTTCAACTTGATTCATGAGTACTTCTTGCTTTTTCCCTTCCACAAGGGAAGGGGATGTAGAGGGGGAACAGAAAGCAGGTGGCCAGGTGGGAACTTAGCTGCTGGCTGGGTTCAACTCACCACAGCAGGAAATATTTAAAGTGTAATATTACAATTCTCAAGTCAAGAAAGCAAAAGACAGAGTTCAGAGCTTCTGCTTGGTATGTAACAGAGTACATTTCTTCAGTGCTCCCCCCAGTGCAATAACTATAGCAGAGTGGTATTTTTAAAAATATTAAAAATTCACCAACACTGAATATAGTTTCCAGTTGCTTCACATCACAGTTATTCTAACTGTCCTTGACTGCTGCATTGGAAGCACACAAATAAGATGACACATACACCAGGGTCTAGAAAAGATTCCTGATCTTAAACCAAAAAGCGAGTACTCAACCTGCTGCCAAGCTTACTACCACATGATTTTCGGCAACTGAGTGGTACTTCAGAGCAAGACCACAACTGCTGCCACACAGGTAAGCCCATCATGTAGTTTCCACCTCAGGCTGAGGACTAAAAGACATCATTCACAGTGAGCATCCGCCCAGCCTGCATGTTCCGAGAGGTCCAGCTGGGGAAGGAGAGCCTTTAGTCATGCTGGGCAGAGTGTGTTCAGCACAAAACACAGCAGCTTCACTGACTGTGACAGAAACGCGAGCTCAGTCTTTAGATATCCAAAGCCTCTCTTCCAGCCCTTCAGACTAGCACCCTAACTACCCTGAGGTAGTTAGGCAAATTCCTCATCTCCTGCACCACCCTGGAGTTCAGGCATCTCCTTTGCTTGTGCATTGTCTGTTTCTGTTCTGCTCTATTTGATGTCATCCTGACAGGGCTCTGATGGCTCAGGAAGTGCATGCAGCAGGTCTTCCTGCTGCAAAATACTTTACTGATGCACAATGGTTTTAAAAAACTATTCTTCTGGTCTGTCACTAAATACTTGTGACAAATCAAACACAAATTAAATTGTGTTTCATGCACAGTCTGAGGAATTTTGCATATTGGTGGGGATTTTTTCTCTCCTACATTTTTAGTATTTGTAACAAATGTTACTAACTGGATTAGTTCAGTCGGAAGGTCTCATTGTTTTAGGTAGCACCCAAAAAAATCCACAACAATGAGTATTCAAAATCACCATGTGATTACATGACTACTAAAAATTCAAGTATATGAGAGCAACTCTGCATTGGACATAATTTGATGTTATCCACAGCAGATTTTTCCAGCATTTCCAGAGTATGAAAAGGCATACACATCAATCACTACAATTTCTTGAGTAATCTCTGTTTCAACATCCATGTTCTATAATGACAAACAACAGTATTTTACTCTAAACTGCATGTTTCTGAATCCTATATAATTTTTTTTTCTACTGACAATGGCAAAGCCCCAGCTGCAATTTGATAACTGAGTCACACTTCAAAAATGTTTCTTCTTTAGATTTTGAAACCCATTTAGCTTAATAGTTTGATTATAGTAGGATCACATTGTCACAAATCACAAAAGACAAATATTTTTATAAGGAATCTTTAAATACATTCTAGAAAGTCCAGCTAGCTATGGATTAAAGCTAACCTTTGAAATTACCACTTACAAGGTTTACATTTCTAAAATAAAAACCTTCATGACAGAGTGGCACCCGCAAAAAAAAATACAATGGAAAAAAATGCTAGGAAGTGCAGGTATGCTCCTATGACTTTACCATTTCTAGACTGATGCTGTCCAAAAAGACCTAAATCTTATTCCAAAATAATATCGTGCCTAACGTTGTAAAGGTAATTTCAATTCCTGAAACAGTCTCCAGCTGGGCACACGATAGCATGTGTTATTTTCCTTTTATTAGTTAATCTCATAATTTTCCTCATTCTCATAAATAAAATTATGGTATAACAGCAAGACAATTTAAGTTACTAGGATTTGTTCTGCTGTAATGAACTGAATGCATAGACTAAAAATATAGAAGCTGTCTCTTTGTAGTTTTATATACTGAAAGATTATTAAAGATATCTAGAACTGTAAGTTATTTTAGTATACAATCTAAAATAACCTCTAACCTCAGAAGCAGAATGAAAATTCTGAGTTGTACTGCATTCTCTAAGGTGTACTTCTGTACATACTTCCGAGGTGTTATTGCACGTTGTTTTATGGTAGCCACTACTCCTAGACTATCTCTAGCAAAGTCACCTGCTGATTCCCAGTGTCAGTATCTAAAGATAAAAGAAGAATCAAAAGAGAAGTTTTCAGAAGTTTGTATAAGAAATCATTACTGTGAATCCTGTGGTCTTCGGCTAAAGAAATTTCTGAACATACCTAATTCCCAAAGTTCTGAGTTATCTGCTGTAACTGCTGCTGACCCTTGCAAATACTCTGTGTAAATACAATATTCTGAACACATGTCTACAAAATCAGGCCAAAAATATACGTGATTCATGATGTTTACACTTTTTCCCTTGAAGACTAAAATACAGTGGGGAAACTTACAGCATTCCTGAAACTGATAGGCAACAAGAAGCAGGTAAGAGTCAATGGAGTCACCTGGCATTCAAAGCACCTGATTAAGGGTTATTTCTGCCATTCTTAAGAGCCAGGCATCAATCAGGAGAGCTGTTTTCTAAGTATTTATATCAAATATTACAGTAAGCACAGAATACATAGTAATCAAGAATAAATAGAATCATCTTCCTTCCAGCTAAGTTTTTAGACATTCCTTTAACTGTGTGATAGTTGATACCTGAGAAAATATATTATCCACATCCTTTTCATCACAAAAAAATTTGCCAACATTCAATTCAGTATTTCTAAGTATCATGAGATTTATCACAATCAAAATAAATGCAGAAAAATATTGTTAGTCCATGTGCTTTATCCATAAGAGTTAAGTCCCTTTATTTGATGGGGCAGCACTATTATTCAACAAAATTATGCAATTGCTAATTTAAAACTAAAAGAGCACAACTCCATAATATATTTCTTTTGTGTAACAAGATATCTAAGACCTGTAAGGATATGTGAATTCAACTGAATTTTCCCATATTAACAGGTATAATAATTAGAGACATAAAAGTTGCCAGTCCATCATAAAATGAGACTTTTTTTGAAAGGTGATGCACATTTAATGTTATGACAAGAAGAAGGAGCAATGCATGACTTAAATTACTGTTATTTCCAGAGAAGATCTCAAAATCACTCCAAAGGTGGTAAAAACAAAGACAAAAATTTACAGAATCTGCTTATTTTTAGATTTGCCTTTAAAACTCGTTCATATTTGTATTTCAGTTTATCCAATACTTTTATGACATAAGATAAAGTGACATGGCTAAAACTAAATTTATCAAATCTGAGGAAAGTGCTCTAGCCTAAGGGCTATTGTACAAAAAGCAAGTACAGTGACCATTTCCAGACAGCAGTAGCTTCTAATCAACTCCTGAAAGCTGAACTGGATGGGTGCCATACTGCAGCTTTTCCATGGGCTTGATTCAGAGTTGAAAGCACAGACCTAAGATAAATGATGAAATGCCACTGACATCCAGTTCTTGTCTTTATCCAAATTTCCCCTTTATCCAAATCTAGTGGTCCTCTCACTCAGAGTGCTGACTTGCAGGATCACTTTACTGTATAGCCTAAAGCATTATCTTAGGAGTCTGAGCACAGCACCCTCACTCCAGGGTCTGGACATAAGTAGCCAGAGGCCTAAAAATCTCTAAATTACCTAAACCCAGACCCTCCTGAAACAGAACAAGATCTACTATTATTATTTCATATAAAATTTATTAAAGGCTGCACTGTAAAAGTTGGCCCCTAAGCATGCAACCAGACCTCTAGGCAATATTATTTTTCCATAGCATTCTTTTAGTCTCTTTGGTTATTACTACAGAAAGGAAGGATAATCTCCCTCAACCTGCTGGCAATGCTCTACCTAATACAGTGCAGGAGTGCTTTCACCACTGGAACACATCACAAATTCATGTTATTTATTGGCCAGGATTCCCATGTCCTGTTCTGCAAAGGTGTTTTCCATCCAACTGGTCCCCAACATGTATTGCTGCTTCGAGTTATTCCTCTCCTGATGCAGGACGTAGTATTTCCTTTTGTGAAACGTCAGGCCACCCCCCTGCTAGTCCATTTTTCCAACCTATTGCAATCTATCTGGTCCATTAACCACACCTTCCAGTTTTGCATCGCTTCCAAACTTGTTGAGGGTGCACTCTGAACCACCATCCAAAAAATTAACAAAGATATTAAACAGTATAGGAGCCCCTGGGTACCACAAGTGACTAGTCTTCAACTGCATTTCATTGCCACTGATCACAATCCCCTAAACCCTGAGGTTTAACCACTTTTCAATCTACTTGGATGTCTGTATATCTATTTTGTAGTTCTTCAGCTTGTCTATGAGGATGCAATGCATTGGAAAGTCTTGCTAAGGTCAAAAAACAATACTACACTCCATCCTCTAATCCAGTCATCTCCTCATAGAAGGATGGCAATTGCTGTCTTCCCATCCTCAAAAACTTTTCCCAGTTAGTGCAACCTCTCACACCTAACCAAGCACAGCCTCTCAGTGGTGTTGGTCAGCTCCCTCTGCACTAGTGAGTCCCTCAGACTTAACTATACCCAATGTGTATAGATATTCTCTAACCTGATCGCCTTCCACTGAGGGTAAATCTATCTTGCTCCAGATTTCCCCACCAATCTCAAGGATTCCCAAAGGCAAAAATGTTGAGTACCCCAGCCCTGTCCATATCCTTTATCACAATGCCCTCAGATACATTCAGCAGCAGGCCCACACATTCCCTGATATCCATTCTGCTGCTGATAAACTGGTAGAAGCCATTCTTGTTGCCCTTCCTGTCCCTTGCTACATTCAAATTCACATGGCTTTGGCTTTCCTCACCCTGTTCCTGCTTGGACCAGGTCTTCATGTTCCTCTCAGGCAATATATCTGTGGTTCTACCTCCTGTATGCTTCTTTTTTATACTTCAGTTTTATAGGCCGCCTTCTAAATACATATATATGACAGATTTTTAAAAATTGCTTTATTTACAATTATGTGCATGTGTACAGCTTCAGTGCTACAAAAAACTTCCCAGCATTAATCAACCCAGAAGAGATAACTTATATATTAAATGCATCCTTTTTATGCCCCTGTAGCAGGATTCAACCACTAACATCAAATTAATCATGTTCTGAGGTGAAGCAATTATGCAGTTCCCCGTGTAATCAATAATCAGTGCAATCATTTACAACCCTAACTTCTGAGGTTGTCCTGATTTCCCTAGAAAAAAAACTGCACTACTAAAACTAGCGTGACTCATATGCCAGGGCAATCACTTGCATCATCAGAATTGCTGGTTGTCTCACTGAGATTATATGACTACATAAATGTTTGAGTAGCTGACTGACATCATCATGAGACCTCTATGATTTTTGAATGGTCTTGGGAATCCAAAAAGATCCCCATCTACTGGAAGCTGCTTGTCCCAATTTACCAGAAGGCCAAGAAGGATGTTCCTGGAAACTACAGGCCTGCCAGTCTCATCACAGGGCTGGGTAAAATTACAGAGAAGATTATTTTAGGTGTTACTGGAAAACACCTGAAGGACAGTGCAGTCATTGGTCACAGCCAGCACGACTTCATAAGAGCAAAGTCCAGCATAATCAACCCAGTGTGCTTTCCCAACAAGTTGATCAAAGGAAGCCAGCAACCTGTTTGGATTTCAGTAAACTTTTGATAGTGTACTTTACAGTATTATTCTGGACAAAGTGTCCAGCACACAGCTGGATAAACACAGCATGTGATTGGTGAGCAACTGGCTCATAGATCAGGCACAAAGGGTCTCAATAAATGAAGTTACATTAGGCTGGTAACATATAACTAGTGGGGTCTCACCAGCCTCCAATTTAGGGCCAGTATTCTACATTGTCTTCATAAATTACTTGTATGATTGACCAAAAAGCATACTAAGTAAGTTTGCTTAAACGGATATTTGGGAGGAGCTGTTGACTCCCTGAACAGCAGAGAGATCCTGCAGAAAGATCCTGACAAATCAGAGGGCTGGACAATCACCAACCATATGAAGTTTAACAAGGGCATATGCTGGATTCTGCACCTGGAATAAGGCAACCATGTTATGCATGCTGACTAGGGAGTGGGAGGCTGGAGAACAGCCCTGCAGTAAGAGACCTGGGAATCCTGGTCCGTGACAAGTTGAACATGAGTCAGCAGTGTCCTGGGCCAACCCTGTCCTGGGGGGCATCAGGGACAGCATCACCAGCCAGGCAAGGGAGGGGATTGTCCTGCTCTGCTCTGAGCTGGGGCAGCCTCACCTTGAATATTGTGTGCAGTTTTGGGCACCACAGCATAAGAAGGTTGCTTGTTTTGTTCAATATGGAGAAAGGGAAGGGGGCATCTCATTGCAGTCTACAGCTTCCTCACAACGGGAAGCAGAGGGGCAGGCACTGATCTCTTCTCCCTGGTGACTAGTGAGAAGACCCAAAGGAACAGCATGAATCTGCATCAGGGAAGCTTTAGGCTGGAAACTTTCAGGAAAAAGTTTCTCACGTAAAGGTTGGTTAGACACCGGAACAGCTCCCCAGAGGAGCAGCCACAGCACCAAACTTGCCAGAGTACAAGAAGCACTTAGACAATGCTCTCAAGTACATGTTCTGATTCTTAAGGCTGTCCTGTGCAGAGCCAGGAGCCGGACTTGATGATTCTTGCCGGTACTTTCCAACCCAGGATATTTTAAGATTCTATGAGTATGTAGAGAAGAAAAAGCCCTAAACATCCAAAAGGTGCAAATCCAGTGGTTTTCAGAGAAGGGCTCTGCACTTGTGTTGATTTTTCCCTACTCATTTTAGGCAACATCTGCTTAGCACTATTCTGAAACATTCACAAATATTATCTTGTCAAAGCAGCTATTGCATCTTTTCCTTAAACAACAGTTGTAATAAGGCTGTTTATATATCCACAGAGAGTTTTCAGAGGGGTCTCTGAGGAGCATTTACTCCAGTCTTCGGTTCATATCACCTCTGGTTTGATCAGTTTCTTCAGATATTTACCTATTTAAGTTTTAACTATCTCTAAGGAAGAAGGTTCTATGTGGATGCTCTCTGGGAAACACATGCTCCTCTGGGAAACATGATCCTGCATTTGATCGCTCTCATGGTAAAATATCTATTTGATATATCATTGGATTTTCTGTTGTTGTACCTTGTGTCTTCTTGTTTCTATTTAGAGTGCATAAGAAGGGTCCAGCTTCACCTTCTCTATAGCTTTCCATTAGGCAGCTGATAACAGCAGTACAATCTTTCTTATGACTGAACAAACCCATCTCTCCTGCACATTATACACTCCATTCATTTTACTGCCATCTGTTAGATTTGCTCTACTAGATTAACATTTCCTCACACTGGGAATCCAAAACAGTACTTTAGATGCAGCTTCACAACTCATGAGTCAGAGGCCTGAACCACTTTTTACCCTGCTAGTTACCCTACACTCATGTGACACTCTAGCTAGGCACATTAGCCCAAGTGGCACTGGACTGAGTCTACCTACTTCATATATTCTTAAACACACTCCTCTCTCTCCACTTTAGATAGAAGACCAACAGGATGTAAAGCTAGAGCTGTAAACTTAAGTTCCATTGTCTGAGGACAGAAGGACTATTTGATTTGCTTTATTGTTGGTAGATGTTTTATGTCTTTTAATTCTGTAATTGCCCCAGAGCAATGAAGCAGTTTAGACTCATGCCACAATCTGGACTACTTTCCAGTTCTAAATATCTAAACTACCAACTCTTTTTTTCTTAATTTACTTTCATTACATAATATTTTCTTCTATTGGCAACAGGGTGCAGAATATGCAGAATATCCACTATGACAGTCTATAAATAATAAGTCACATAGATTGCCAAATGATGAAATTTTAAATGAGTTTGCTTTTCTTGGCAAAAATTTAGCTGAAGAGTAACTAACGCTACTGTTTTGATAATAAAAACTGTGGAAGAATAATAATTTATCATAAAAGACATTATTTAGAAGTTGGAGTCAAAAGACTTCATTTTGTGGAAAATCCACACAGTAGAAGACATGGATGAGACTGGTCATGTTCAATTCCATTTATAGTCCATTATGAGGAGGAGCAAACTGAGACACAAATATAAAGTATGCCTCACACAAATAACCTAACCTTTCTCTTTGCTTGAATTAAAGCTGAAGGTTTCTTTAAATGGATTGGTGATTTAATTTTAAAATTTTGATTGTTTCATCACAGACTTTCTTTCAGAGATTCTCCTGAAATCTCTCAGATTCCATAGAAGAGAATCATGTGCAAGAGGTTCAAGAGAGACCTCCTAGAAAGCCACCTCCAGGTGGATTATAAATTCTTTACCTCTTGCCTCAGTGCATCCACCCTACTCAACTTATTTTTCAAAGTCTCAGTAAAACACTATATGACTTAATCAGAAAAATAACTATCACCAGAAATAGAAAAATGTCACTTCTGAAATACAGATTGGATAGCAGAGACTGAACTCAAAAGATCCCAAGCACTGTTTCACTCTTCTGGAGTAGCCTGCTTCAATAAACGAATTGCTATAAGAAAACAGCAGTATGATGTGTCAGTAACTAGAATAGGATACACTGGAACATATAAATAACTCTCACATAGTAGCCACTTACCTTATTTTAAAGTAGAAACGCCTTTAGGTAACTTTTATCCTACAGAAATAAAAGCTACTGAGGGAAGAGACATTTTGTCCTACATCCAACACAACTCGTGGTGAAGTACCAGATAAAATCAACAGCATGACACCTGGGAAAGGCAGGAAAAACTGCTGGAGGCCAGACACATAATCCCGAACTCGATCCCTGTTTCTCCCCCTCAATCAGTTACTGCCATCAAGAAATCTGATTCCTGAACTGCTCCTACATCCAGCAGAGAGCCGCTGTTACAGACCAGCCCCAATGTCCTGTGGTTGCAGTGGCCGCAGGCTTGTCACTCACTGCCCGCCAGCACCTCACACCTGCACACCTGGGCTTTCCACCAGCCCTGGACCCAGCAGGTCTCTGCACCACATAACTGTTGTGCTGGGGACCACTTTCTTGTAAAAGACTGATGACAGTGGCAAATCGCCTTCATTCTGTCTAAGATTTACCGCTGTTGGACTGGGGACTTCCCTGCCCTCCAGAGTGAGAGGGCTCAGTCCCATCTCTCCACTGCCCAGTGCTCCAGTGGCCATCTGCAGGGCTCTTCATGGGAGGCTGATGCTTTTCTCCAGCCAGGGAAGGCACTCTGTCCTTGCAGCTCATGTAACTTTCAACGGAGATCAACTGCAGGGAGGAGGAAATAGGGAACCCTGCCTCCTCTCAGTGTCTCCAGATCTGTCTCCATAATACGTGCCCTGTGCTGCCTTGTGTAAAACACAGCTCTGGCCTTTAGAAAGATAGCCAGGAATGAAGGAACAGAAATTCCCTCTGGCTAAGGAACTGCTACAGCCTCTACTGTATTGCATGTAAAAAAGGTACTTTCCTCACTCAAAAAAGGATATCCACTTTGTTTTAGGAGAAAAGTGATGTGGAGAGAGGGTATTTCTGCCTTTACAAGAGTTTCTGACTCCACTTTTTAGTCTTGGTAGAGCCCTGGTGACACCAGCCCAGTGACTGTGTAGAGGTTAACTGGATGCTGAACTGCACAGATCTGTCTCAGCTTAGTGGTAATTTTGGACTCCTTTCTCTTTGTCATAACACCTCTTCCTGAAATTGTATCAGACTAATTGCAGCACACTTTTACATCTGAGAGGATCAGAGATTCTACACAAAATTTGCAAGAACCAGCCTCTCTGTCTCTCTATTCCATACGTTTAATACAAACCTTTTATAGTGGGATAAATGTTTGTTTACCTAGGGACAGTAGGCATTAACGTTTCAGCAAAATTCTGGAAAGTCCTCAGCTTTTCCTTTTTCTGCTTGTTTTTGTGTTTGATGTTTTTTTCGATTCCTGGCTGATTCTTCTATATTGTCATCAATGTATCAACAGCCATTTAGAAATCTCTGCAACTAAATTATGCTATCAAAATTTTCAGATAATGTCTTAAGATAAAAACACTAATAGATATGGATTTATCTTTTCCAGCATTGCTGTGTGACATTGGTTTCATTTCTGGAGTATGACAAAGAGCCCTGAAATATATAACAGAATCTTAAGAATTAAGCAACACGGATTCAGAACCTTTTGCTGTAGGACAGAAATTACTATAGGTTTACTTCAGCTAGTCAGAAAAATTAGTACAAGAATATCACTTTTTTTCCTTGATATTTTAACCTATCTGCAAGACAAAATCTTCGCTCTTTTAATTATTTTGTTTGGCGAGAAACTATGCAGGGAGAATAATAAATTGGAAGATGGCAATATCTGCTAGTTAGTATGCAGATGGTATATATAATGCTATCAGACAAGGCATGAACTAATGTGGGGAGTCTGAACACTATAAGTCAGGTGATGGGCAATTTTTGTGCTGTCAACAGAATAAATACTTTTGTTATGTGTAATTTGTGTGTGTATCTTTCTGTAAAACCCATGGGTTTACAGTAGCAAGCATATATGTTTTGGCAGTCTCTTTACTTTTATTAAATCTTGTTACTAGAGATTACTATTTTTGTTTGCTATTATTGTCAAAAAATGAATTACTATTTTCTGTGAAGTTCTTATGAATCATTACACTTACAAATCACACTGTCATAGTGTTCGAGCTCTGAAAATCTCCAAATATTCTGCACATCTTTCTCAAATTGTTGAAGTGTTCACTTGCATTTATTAAAAAATGCTTCCAAGAAAAATGTTTTGCTGCACAGTAATCAGTAGGTATGTCAGCTATCAGATGTGACCTTTCAGTTCTTGCTGCATTTAACCCAGTACATCTATCCTGGCTGTGGGATTCAAAACAGTTACAATATCTGCCAAGGATCCAAAGAGCAAATATTTGCTTTCAGTCTACGAAATTCAAGAGAGAAGTAAAGGTAAATATGCTAGAGGTATGCCAATCTAACTAAAAATATCTGACCGGGACATGTTTTTTCTAAAAACTCAGAGAAGAAAACAAAAATAGGTACTGATACCAGAATACCAAATGAGGCCCAGTTTTTAAAAACAGAGAAATTGATTTAGGTATAAGGACCCATTTGCAGTGATCTTATTCCTACAAATTAATTTATACACATACAAATGTTGTTTTTACTCCAAACTTGTGAGTTTTTAAGGTTTTAAGAACATAATTCTTCCCACTGACAGATATTGTTTATTGGTTTATCTCAGAAACACTTACTTTGAAAATTTAGCAGAATTTTAATTAATAAATAAAAATAAATTTTAAATTATTTCTATTTTTCTCCACAATTTCTACACCAACACAAAAACATGGCATCGAATAACCTTATTCCCTTCAAGGAAAAACACATTATTGGGTTAAACTTAATCGGAAAAAAAGCTCTAAAAACATACTAAAGTTTTATTTGTTTCTTAAGGTTAAGTTCCAGATGGTAGAAAAAAAATAGCTTTAGCAGTAGGAAAAATACACTGAGCAGTTATTTCTAGCTAGCCAGAATTCATCATCACCTGGAATATCTGAAAATACTTTGGGTTTGCAAGATTATGCACACCAAATAAATTAGAGCAGTCCCTGCTCTCTGTAATCCTTCCTCACCAGATACACACACACACACAATTTGAGGCATAATAGCCATTTCCTAATTATTCTGTAACTTTGTTTCTATTTAGAGCACTCTGAGAGGCTCTGCTCTATGAGAAACATATTCCAGCCATATCATCACATTCACTGAGAGGCATTGCTGCCAAGATCCAGGCATGTAAAGCTCTTTCCTGTGCAGTCAAGAACATTTTTAGGACTCATATTTTAGCCTGCCTGAGGCCATCAAAAAAGGATATGAGGAAACACAACAATAGCCAAAGATAAGTAATTGGGTAAAGGTGATGATGGCTGAAATAGTGATTGCTGCTCAAAAAGTCTATGAATGATATTCTAAATCTTAGAGCTTTAGACTGAAAAATTTAGACAGCTAAACATTGTCTGAGAAGATGGTTCCTCCCACAAAGTGCAGTCCAAGGCACAGAAGGATGATTTTTTTTGTCAGAGCAGGACATACCCTACACTCGAGAGAAGAAAAGGGACTCAGGTGAATAGACTAGGCATTTTTTCTGTAGCATGTAACCTCTGAGTGAATAAATACTGGGTTTCTGTTAGGTGTTTTTAATATGCTCTTCTGAATTAGCCACTTGTCACAGTAGCCTAAAGAAAATATCCTGCCTTATATCTAATTCCGTTTCCAGGGCCTAGCACAGGAGCAAGTCAGGGATTCCCAAACACTGAAGTGCAGCATCACACAGGATTTCAGTGTAATCCTGAAGTTTTCAGGTGGAGTGAAAGGCTGCTTGTTTCCATGGCATTTCTGCAGCCCAAGTAAAGGTCATCACTCTGCACTACATAATTAGGAATCTTAAAGACATGGCACAGAGAAGTCAGGGACTGCTGTAGGTAATGTCATGGTTTGTCATTACCAGAACAAGAAGTAGAAACAGAAAAATCAGCAAGACAATCTGCAACAGATGTATCTTCCAGGAACACAAGTTATTATGTGTGAGAAAGAAACTCAATGAAAAAAATACAGATATTAGCAAACAAGGGGTGGGGATGAGGGGAAAAGAGTGATGGAGGAAAAAAAAAAAAGGCAGCATAAAAATAGAAAGCCTAAGGAAATGAAGAAGCAGACTGAAATAATACATAGCTGTATTTTTACACACACAGAGTGTATGCATAAAGTGATAAGCAAAAATCCTACTGGAAATTAAAGTCTGCACATAACTCAAGATCACTCGTGAAAGATTTTTAAATGGATTTCAAAGATGGAGACAGCATGACAAATCCCTGGAAGGTTTGTAAGGTGACCTAAGAGGGCAGAGCTGAATCTTTTCCCCATACTAGTATTTACTGTTATAGGAAAAATTTAAAAGAAATGCAGAAGTTGAGCGTGAAATAAGAAAAACATGAACAATGAGAAGGAATCCAACATAAGATAGGAAATCGATTTTAAACATAGAAATCGACTAAAATCTGAAAATAAATATAAGCCCAAATACAGTAATGTGATAATCTGTTAGTAATAATGTGGAAAAAGAAGAGGAAATATTCTGAAGTGAATATAGTGCATGTATACACTTATATACATATATATAATGATATTTATACAATCACTTTAAAAAAGAAAAATTGCTTATTTGGTATGTTTGAAAAATAAAATCATAAAAGTAGAAACTTTAGTAAGTGTAGGTTATATTTAGGTATCATTTAGGATACTTGAGCAAGACTTCATAAAGACTTACATTTACTACCTAACAGAGAAACCATAGCATTCCAAGCAGTCTGATCAAAATTCATTTCCTTAAGAGAAAACAATGTAATAAATACTTTGATTTGAGATTGCTAGTGCTTTCTGCAACACACAGAAAGATAAGAATTTAACAAAGTTGTAATAATTCACAAGAATGGTCCTGGATTTAGTAGTATCACGTAAAGATCTTCTGTCTCCAGATACATAATTTCCCCAGATACTGCAGCAAGCTTAGATTATCTTTCTTGTTATATAAAACTTTGCTTCACTTTCTCTCATATTTCAAGTTGTAATACAGAAAGACACATTGAATTGTCTCTCTGAGTCACCCAAGAGCCCTTTGACTCCTTTGTTTATTAATATCATTTTTTTATCTCATGAAGCACACAGAAAAGGCAACATGCAGGCTTCAGAAATATTCTACTTCTATCTGCTTTTAAGACTTAGTAGGATTCACATTTTTTCAGGGTTGTATATAGGTGTTGGTATAGTCACAATTTAACAACTCTTTCTATGTAAGTGTCCAACTGAAAATAACTTCTCCCCTTTAATTTTGAAGCTATTTTCTTCTTTTACTTTTCCTCATTTTCAGCACTTCCCAATGGTCAAAATCAAGTTGGACTGAGCATGTGTCCGGCAGCCTTCTGGCTTTGGAGACTGTTTTCTGACAGATGTGAGAAACTTTTGACCCTTCAGCTTTAGAATGTTTCATGATGAATGATTCAAACATTCTTTTCTAACTTTTCTTATACAAATACATCAAAGTTTCTATTTGATGGTGAGAGTTTTATCTACAATGAAAATAAATCATTTTTTCCTATTTATTGCTATTTCGACTTCGCTACACAATTCTTTATAGATGAAAAAAAGAAAAGATGAGCTATGACCCAGTTGCCAGTAACTACCTATCCACACTACACCTGTACAAAAGCTCTAGCTGTTTCTGACAAAAAGTTTCTAAAAATTTTAACTAAAAGGAATATGAAGAAAAAGAAAAAAGAACACTTTAGGAAGCTGATCCTGCTCTACTTTACACCACAGGCAGAACTACCATAATATATTGTGCTGGAAGATGAGCACATATGATTACCTCAGACCCATAACTCAAGCTAAACTGAGCCTCTTTTACCACTTTGTAGGCATATTTAGGTTTTATTTAGTCCAGATAGCAGCTTCTTGACAAGGTAGTAAGGCTACTGCAATGATTATTCTGTGGCATTCTCTGTAGGGGCATAGTCAGACTTGGGATAAACCTTTGGGCTTCTTAGAGTACAATTAGGACTTGTTGTGGGCTGGACTTTGCACAGTTTTATTCAAAGAAGCTATAGACTCAAGGCAACACAAAAAGACAGAAGATAGTGCACAAAAATAAGGACAGTAAATTCAATCTTCCCATCTCAAAGGAAATCATATATTGGTCAAAATATTGGGGTTTTTTCCCCTTTAATCCATGGTTACGTTTCAATAAAGTAGTTGAGAAGAGAACAACTTTTCAAATTTTTCATTTACAGACAATCTTCTCACATAATGCTTCATCTTGCAGTTCATCAAGTATCCTCCATTTGCAGAAGCATCATCCTATGGCCTGTGCACCAGCTAAATACTAAAACAGAGACAGTGCTTATGTTATTACTTTATGGGCTACTGGGAATCAGTTTGATTCCTTACCAAAACTTGGACAAACAAGCACTATCCTGAATTATCTCTCATTAATGAAAACCCCTGAGGACTATTACAGTTATAGAGAAGCAGTGAACTGCAAAATCATCAGGAACATAGGAGAAAACACTGAGATTCCCATACGGGTTGTCTCACCTTTTGTTGTTTTAGAGTAGCACTTGGAAGGAAATATGGGATAAAGGGAATGCTGGTATACAGTATGTCTTTAGAATCTTTCACCTTCCGTAATGTTTTATCTAGTTTTTTAATTAATATCTACACAAAGTCTATGACAGGAAAAAAGGTAGGTTTTGAAACAGAGTAGAGAACTGAAATGAAGAAACTGGCAGCTATGGTCCAAAATTATTCTCATTGTATTAATTGTTAAAATCCCAGTATTGTCTTCATGATGTTTATAAGTCAGAATATTTAATACATTTTACTTTTCTGATGGTTGTAGCAAAACCAGCTCCTGCTGGATGGTGAATGACATTTATAAAGCAGGAGCAGAACATGTTGCACATCATACCCCCATAGAAAAATTTGTGTTGGAGGACAGCTCAGGGGAGTCAAGCAGTTCAACTTCCTACTCAAAGTAGGGCTAACTTCAAGGCAATATCAGGCCTTGTCTACAGGTCCTTTGTACCTTCACACAGTTGGCAGATTTCTCATTCAGTCCTGAAACTCTTTTGTCTGAGAAACCTATTTTACTGCTTAAATTAGTCTCATTTTAAAGTTTAGTCTCATTAAACGATAGAGCAGTGTTTGCTCTGCACTTTACTTCTATTTTTAAAATAACAGAGGAAGAGGAAAGATAACAGAGCAACTGATAGTGAGAAAAAAAAAATTGACATACAGAATTTTAGAATCACTTACGTTGGAAAAAATCATTAAGATCACCAAATCCAACCAAAAACCTAACACTGCTAAGTCCACTAGTAAGTAGCACACTCAGTTCCACAGCCCTAAGCACCACATCTATACATCTTTTAAATACTTCCAAGTTTGGTGATTCAACCACTTCCCTGGGCAGTTTGTTCCAGTGCTTGCCAACCCTTTCAGTGAAGAAATTTTCATAATGTCCAATTTAAACCTCCCCAGGTGCAACTTGAAGCCTATTCTTATTGCTAATCACCTAGGAGAAGAGACTGACACTCACTTTGCTAGAATCTCCTTTCAGGCAGCTGCAGAGAACAAGATCTCTCCTGAGCCTCCGTTTCTCCAGGCTAAACAACCCCAGCTCCCACAGCTGCTCCTCATAGGATTTGTGCTCCAGATCCTTCACCAGCTTTGTTCTCTTCTCTGGACACGCTCCAGCACCTCAATGTCTTCCATGAAATGAGGGGCACAAAGCAATACTGCTAATGATCAAAATACTACATACCTTGGGACTAGTGTGCAAGGACAAAGCTATTGCACCAACATACTCAGCATACTCATGTTTGCCTGATAATGGAACATATTTGCCACACAAATGCCAGTAGAACTATGTGTCAGCCACTTCTTAGTGAGAAATCACCAGAGGGGTAACGTGGAATTGCCTCAGGAAAAAAAAGTCGAAGAATTTTAGAGATACTATCAGCAGGAACCTCCACTATGAATGATCAGCTTTTTCTCAGCTTTATGGGGGTGCTGAGCAAAGCCTTTCTTATTCATATTCTTTCATCTTACAGATAGAAGGTTCAATAAAGAGCAGAGAATGAAACCTGCTTTCTCTATTCAGTGTCTTTGTTCTACTTCAGACATGAGAAAGTCAGATAGGTCCACTGTCTTGTGTTACGTTCCCCTTGGCATTCCATTTTCTTCCAGCTATTCTTTAAGATCTTACAGCCTTTTGACTGTCTCATGGTTGTTTTATTAAGCAAAGTACCCCCAGGATCTGAGCTTTAGCAATCATGAATGATCTGGAAAAGAGAGTGAGAAATGTTTTAAAAACCTTTGCAGACAATATATTTTAAAATTAGCACTCAGCTATAAAGCATCTGGCAATCCTGAGTACCCACATAAGAAATTGCATTCAGAAAATTTCACATCAAAGGGGATAAATACCTCTAACTAAGAAGAGAAAACTAACTAAAAAAAAAAGGCCCATGACCTGAAAGATCTCCTCCTCTTATAATCTCTATATTGGAAATTGCACTGAAGCTTCAGCTGTATAAAGGTTATTGACATTTCTTCCATTGGTAATATTGCAAAGGAGTTAAACTTCTGAGCCCTAGCTTCAACTGACATTTTATGCCTTTGATGTTTTAGTCCATTTAAAGTTCAGTACATTCCATGTGATACAAGAGTCCACAAAATGTGCCTCAAATGTGATTTGCATTGTTTTCTGCCATTTAGAAGTTGAAACAATTAAACACTTGCAGCTCATATTTAGAACTAAAGCTCCCTTTCTGTAAAAGGTATAATTAAATTACTGCCCTTATTACCTCTGCATTTATTGGTTGCTACTTTTCTACAGCATAATCCTTAAGGTAAACCACTATTTTTTTTTCTGTTACTTTTCTGCTGTATTGAAACTGCTGTGATAGCTTTTTATCAGTATATTTCTTACAGCACAGTACTTATGCTTCACTTGGCATATAAAAGTCAGGAAAACAATCATGCATACAATAAATATGCTGGGTGATTTTAACGTCCTGACTTTTAGCTGGTTTAAACTAATAGATTCCTATAGTAGTTCGTATAGGCATAATTTTTCAAATTAATTACAAAATTTCATAATTATTTCCTTGAACACCACAAATATTTTACAACCCAAAAATAGGATAAAATTCTAGGCTCCTAACAGAATTAGATGTGTCAAGTCTCATCAGACTCCTGCAGAAGTGCTCAGAGCACAATTCCTACAAGCAGAGCAGGATATTTCTTACAGATGATGGGCCATGCTGCAGTTTTCAGTCAGTTTTCTGGCTTCCTTGCAAGTACATGCTTTTCTTTCACTAAATCCCTGGTTAAACCTCTGTGAAGGTCACCTTTAAAATTATGACATGGGAAAGCTGAAGGGGGATCTTCCACACAGGACTGCAGAGCCTCTGAATATTTTAAGTAAATGGGTTCTGCCTGACTATAATTTTTTTTCTACATTTCTTTAATGAAAGCATACAAGTTAGAATATACAATTTCAAATCTATGATCCTAAGTGTCAAAGAAAATTAAGCTGTGATCCAATGACCAAAGTCCTGGAAATAAAAATCAGTAAACAGATGAAAGGCATTTAAACTCTAACAATCACATCAAATTGGGAGGCTGCAAGTACATTTAATTTCTCAAAGTTGTGAGAACAGAGGAGGAAACAGATTCTTACATTATTCATAAGTGTTAGCATGCACTCTGATACACAGAAGCAATTTTCTCCTGAGCACTAGCAATTTTTGAGGAAATGCTATTAAATAATTATTCAAAGATATTTTAGGAAAAATAAAATATACAGAGGTAACTTAAGTTGTTGGGAGTTTTTTTATGAAGCTATAATATTTTTAAGGAAGCATGATCTAACAGTTCTAAATGCCATGTAAAATAAATCAGTATTGCTCTTTTGCTAATTTCCACAAAAGAAAATTAGATGCAGTGACTTTTCAATATACATGAAAATAAAGGGAGAGGACGACAATTACTCATTAAATATTCCCATACCAGCCAAGCCCAGGGTTTTACCACAATCAGCAAAGAAGATGGATCTATATGCTTGATTCTTCAACAGACCACTTGCAGGTCTTCCACTGGTATGTAAATATAAGTGCAAAATAAAACTAACGCACTCTACAATTCTGTGAGCAAGAAAATTTCTTTAAACTATAAACAATACTTTCTAGAACTGTGGCTTCAAGGAGTCATTCTCTGTGTGTGCAGCTAAAAATATTCTTCAATGAAAGCCAGAACAAGGAAAGGCTGATTAATAACACAAGTTTCCAGAACTCTTCAGCATGCAAGTTACACACGACACTATTAGTTCCTCTCTACTTATCTGAGTAAAGTCAGATTGTAAATCTTAGGTACAAGATGGTATTACACTTCACACAAGAGGTAGGGCATGCTTCTGCCAGTTAAAAATCAGCGTAGCTAGGCTAAAAATAAGCAAACCAAACAACAGAATAAGGTTATATTCAGGCAACAAAGTCTATGAGATTTTACTCCTGTGATTCAAAAGTCAATCAATTGAGTTTACTACCTTTTATTTACACACACTGTTTATTTCATCGATTTTATTTTTATGTATAATTCACCACTGCCTGGTGCTAGAGTACTGATGTAAACAAAGCAAAGAAAAAGCTTTTTACAGGGGCAGCAGGGAAGCAAGCAGATTGTCCACAACAAAGAGCATCTTTGTCAAGTTGAATGACATGCAAATGTGCAATGCTACATGCTTGAAGGAGACCAAAGAATGATGAAAGTGGCAAAAATAGCTATGAATCTCCTACAGTTTGCCTGTTAAAACAGGCACTACAACTGTAACTGAGGCAGGTCTGTTATTTAAGTCTTTGAGGTTCCTTGGTACATAATTTTAAATTAAATAAACAGAAAACATCAATATTAGATGACCAATCACATTTGCAACTGTTACACTGGCACTTTTAAAAGCTAAATGAGCTCTTTGTGTATGATCACTTTACAAGGTTGGACACAATGATCTTGAAAGTTTTTTCCAACCTTAATGATTCTGTGAAATCTATGATTCAGCAAGTCACACATGGCAACTGTGGCAATGCCCATCACTCATAATCACTATGAGGGAACCTGCTTACTGTGCTATTATAACATTTATTGGGCAGTATCCAAGATGCAGGTTCTTAGACAACTCTAAGACTGCCCAACTCAACTGCTTAGCCCCACAAAAAAAAAAACATCTTTCACAGGTAAAAGTGTATTTTGTTCAGAAAGCTTATTTAAATACAGCATAAGTGACCACAACATCTCTTGATATCACTCCCATTCCCGTAAAAGTTGCAGAACTGTACGATCACATTTATTGTAAACCAATTTCTCAGACCAGGCTTGTTGCAGTGCGTTTCTTGTTAATGGTATGTTCTGTTATTGCCTAAGTTCATGGTTTAGTCCAAAATTATACCCTCCCACCCACCTTGTCAATCTATCCTAAACTACCTGTCAAACCTGCTTTGTGCCAGCCTCATGCTTAGAATTCCTCTTTGGAAATCCCCTAAAACTGGAGGTCTCATTAGTCCACATGAACCAGATTTCCCCCATACCTCACTCACTGGGCAATGACTTTGTGAACCCTACCCTTTGTCCCTCCTCAGAATTTCTCCAATTTGCTAAGAATTTGCACCTTCCCCTTGAACCTCCCCCATCTTAAAATGACGATGGTGCAACAACTTAATCTTTTGCCCCATGGATTCCCCAAAGTAATAAATCCTTCTTATCCTATGCAAATGAGCCTCCCCTCCTCCTTTGCCTCCTTCAAACACAATCTGACAGCCAAAAGGCCATGGAGCCATAGCTCGAGCCACACCTGCAGTGTGACCCACTCTAGGCATGGGACCATAGTGGCCAAGTGAGTGCAGCTCTGGCCACAGCATCACAGGCTCTACCTGCTTCTTGCCTGAGGCAGGGAAAACATGCAGAAAACCCCAAAACAAAACTGACTCTAACTGTATTATTTCCCCACCACCACAGGCCTTACAGCTTTCCATAAGTCTCTTAAGAGATCATCCTTTCAATATAATTTTTTATAAATATATTGCTGTATTTTTTCTATCACTTTTAAACAACCAAAACCATTTCACATACATTTGTTTCCATCTATATTAAAAGAAAACAGAATATGTCTAGGAGCCAACACCTAAACTGATCAGATGAGATTATTCCATCACAAAACAGCATGGTGAATACTCTCTTCCTGTTTTGGTCTACCAGGAAGCTACACAGATGCCACTGACAGCGTGAAGCAATGCATTTCCATCAGGACTGAGAGGATGACTACTTGTGCTGTTTGTCTGAGATAACCTGTTACTTTCACTCACTTCAAGTCAGAGAAGGCATCATGGCTGACAATGATCAAGACCAGAGCAGAAGAAATAGGATTTAATGTTCTGTCATGGGGTAAACACACACACACAGAGTTGGTTCAAGATAAAGTTGAGTATTCTGAATGTAAAACAATGCTGGTGGCGCTGCTACCTGGTCTTTCACTTGTGCACTACAATGAGCAAATAGTTATGGAGGAATTACCTAGTTTGACTCATACAGCCAGAGACTGACTTAATTTATTTCTCTGTTTCTTTACAATATACAGTAGGGGTGAAAAGTTCACAATTCCTGTATCTAGATTTATCCATTATCAAAATTTAGTTTCTTATGAAACATAAGGGGAAAATAAATGAAAAAAAAGCAAAAAGCCCAAATAGAAACTGAGATCATAAACAGTGAAAAACAAGTGAATGAAGAGTTCACAGAATGCACCACAGCACAAGATTCAAAGCTCATTTCTGAATGCAGTTAAATTATGTTAACTAAGCCTTGTAGCTCACAGCTAATGAGTTATAGCTAGTCATGGCTTGTTAAGCCAGGTGTGGGATCAGGGAATTCAGGTGGACTGCATGTGGACCTACACTGACTTCTATGCAGTTACCTCTAGCAGCTCTGTGCTAGTTACCTCCTGTGTGGAGGCCTGGCAGAGCAGCCACAGATGCCACTCCTCTTCCTGAGCTGTATTACCTTCATGTGCTCATTAGAAAAAATTATTTCTTGTTACGTGAAAGCAGAGGGCCTGATGCAATGAGGTTATAATTTCATTTAAAACTGGTGCCCTTGTCCTGTTGTTACAGGGCTTGGTAAATTCTTGCTGTCTCTCCTGTAAGCCCACTTTAATGACAGAATGGATGCAATAATATCTCTTCCTCAGGCTAAACAAACTCCAGCTCGCTCGACCTTTGTCCACAGGAGAGGTGTTGCAGCACTCTGATCATTTTTTGGTCTTTCTTTGGAACACAAACAGTCCCATGTCTTTCCTGCACTTGTGGGCCAAAAGCTGGACACAACTCTCCAGCTGGGGTCTCACAAAAGTAGAGGGCCAAAATCACCTCCCTCAACCTGATAGTCACACTTATCTTGATGCAGCCAAGGTGCAGTTGGCTCTCTGGGTTGTAGGCACACATTACCAGCTCATTTCCAGCTTTTCAACCACTGGTTCTCCCCAAGCCCTTCTCCACAGGGCTGCTCTCAATCCGCTCATCACTCAGTCTGCACTTTATGTTGGAGGTTGCATTGACCCAGGTGCAGGACCTTGTGCTCAACCTTGTTGAGCTTCAAGAGTTTTTCACATGACCCCACTTCTCCAGCCTGTAACATTCCCTGTGGATGTCATCCCTTCCCTCCAGCATATCAACTCCTCTGCTTAGCTTGGTGTTGTGTATTCGTGTTCTACAAAATGTATTTAGGTACACTAAACATTGCTTTTGTACCTGTGTGCTTCCCAATGGATCTGGCTATGTCTTCAGCAGATGCAAGCAGGTTATTTTGTAAGCTTACAGGTACAGATGCAATTAAGGGGGCCACAGACTAAACCTACGCATCAGACCTCAGCAGTTATGCATGCACTGCCAACTTTAATTTAATGTCCTGAGGGAATAAGAGAAGACTGATTGTTCTCCTGTATGAACAGCACAGGTAGCTCATTAATGGAGCTGCACTGCCTGTTTTGTCATTCTGCTCACAGTGCTGTAGGCGATAGTGACAAGAATGAAACTTAAGAAAAACTAACAATTCACAGACCCTGTCAAATCCCATTACTGTGGCCAGTGCAGGTTTGTATCCCATCACTATCAGCTATCAGAGCTTAAAAAGGCTGGCAAGCTGGCATGTATCTCAGCCTGGTGGGTAGTCAAGTGCACCAAAATCTTTCTGATGCTGCAAAATGCAGCTGATTCTAACAGGAGAAAAAGAAATTGGAAAAGTAATGGTAAAGGAATAAATCTTAAAACATTAAACCAAATGTAAAACTATGAAGGAAATTGACTGGATATTTCTTGAATCTTAATTCTTATGTTTCTCACACTGCTGTATTTATTATAGATGAACTGTAGGAAAAATCCACTGTGCTAGAAGCTGCTGTTAACATACCGCTCCAAGTCTATAATCATTATCCATCAAGTAATATAAGGTAATTTATTGTACACTAAGTGCTTAGTGTTGCTACTTCTAGAAATAGCTTTGGCTCATTTGGGCAATATATTCTACTTTTGATTAAAATAACTGCTTGGGACTTGACTGATGTGAGACTTTGAACAGATAGCAATTGCCAACCTGGGTTGCTCATCAAAAGCTGGCATTTAGAAAAAAAAAAAGTTAATTCACTGAATGAAAAGCTTTGTGCTCTATGAAGAGCTGTGATGTATAACACTGTGACTAGACATGACAGTCATTCTATACCATGAAGACCTAAAGATAATGTGCTAAGACAAAAGAATTTTAATTACACCAAATTCAGCTATAAGGTATCTCTTTCTTGTATTATCATCCAAAATAGATGGAAAGAGCAAGTACTGTATACAGTGACAAAATTATCATAATAATTCGTCCTTAGAATTCTGAATGCCAACATATTGTAAATTATGGCTGCTCAGAAGCAGGCCATCCCTTGACCCTAATTATTTCATGTTATTGTTCACTGATACACTTGGGAGATAATTAGACCTTCTAATCTATTTGTTAATAAGTAGGAATAATTTCTCTTTTGCCCTATGAACTACTTTTGTAGGAACATTAGTGACTGCCAGTGGGAAAGGCCTTCTACTCTCCTATAAAAATCTCAGATTATAGGGTAGCAGCTGAGGTAGAATGGTACAGCTTCATGTAATTTCATAAAAATTATAGATCATAATTACAAGGCTGTTATTCCACTGTTCTATAATTTTCCACAAAGCTTAATGAGATTGCACATTACAGTACCATCTCTTTAGGAATGCCTATGGAAGTAACTTTACTCATTCAAGTATTTTAATGTGATCAGTTCAAGAACTGAGACTCAACAGCCTCATTCTACACTTAAAAAGAACTTGGAAAACAACTTTTATCTGGAGCTTCAGGAGCAATATGTCACAATTATGTATAGACTGTCCTTTTAAAAACTGTGAATAAAACAATCAAACTGAAAGAGAAAAGAAGAAAGACGAATTTCTAAATATGCTTTGGGAAAGGATTTTTCATTTTACTTCTATGTGTTTTATCTGAGCATGTTTGTGTTACATTTATATACTTTAAGTTACAATAAGACTATATTACAAGTATATATTACAAGGAAATTAAGGTAAGAATTTAATTTGCATTTCACCAGCATTTACACAAAAAGTCTAGCATATCAAGAAAGCCATCTCCACTATGGGACCAATTTCTAGCTTTTAGTTTATTTTTTGGTTGAAACTAGATAACTTTCAACCCAAAGAATTTTATGATTCAGGAATTGTTTTATATGAACAGTGATAACTTGTTCAGTATTTCCTGTACAATACTCTGACCTCAGCTACCTCAGTGTTAACCCTACGAAGTGAAACTTGCCAACTGCATTAGTTAGGATGAGAACTTTAAAAAGGTTTAAATAAAATGAGATTTTCCTACTAAGTTCATTAAAAAAGGGTTAAAGAAATGTTTAAAGAAATAAATGGTTGAGCAAGTCCTTAAGTGTCAGGAACATAACATATGCTTTCCTATAGGAGGAAACTTAGCAAGAAGCAATTACAAATTTCTGAAAACTACTTACAGAGCAAGGTCAGTATCACATTGCTTTCATTACAATAGCTGCAAATATAGCCAGTGAAAACAGGCATGGCTTAGCCTACCTTAAAGACAGCATTTGATTTGGGACCTATTGAAAAGGGAGACAGAAAAGAAACAAGAAAGGAACCACTGCCTGGCTTACTGCTATACATGTCAATGATTTCTCAGAAACTATCAGTTGAAAGAAAAAGAATCCCGTAGTCAATCCATCACAAGGAAGAAATGGAAGAGAACAGAACATATTTTAAAAGATTTTCTTGGCCAGAGTCATGTTTTAATTAAAGAAAATAAGAGAGACCATAGCAACATACAGCACTCCATAGCTACCAAGCATCTCAGAGGAATTACTCTATGTGCAAATCAATATCTGTCTGCCCTCACAGAACAATGCAGGTGGTTTGACAGAGTTAAATGCTTTCTGTAATGAGCTCAGTAGAGCCACTGACATTTTAATTTGAGTTAAAGCTATTTCAGGACTTCTGACCAGAAACTTTGCAGTACTAAAGAAATATAAAAAATACTTTTCATCTCTCCTTTCAATAAGGGTGACGTGCAAAATTTTCTTTAGCAGTTTTATGAACCCTCAAATTCTCCAACAAAATCCTGGAGCAGAATTAACCCCATCCTGAATACAGGTTTAATTTTCCAAACTTATCTCTGGAAATCTGAAACAATCAAGACACGCTGTATTACTGAGCAAAATCTTTTACTCACATGCTATAACCCCAGAGCACCCATGGATCTTGCTGACCCAGTACCTATGTGGCTGTGGAGTCACAGTGGATCCAACACCATTCCAGATCAGCTGGATTCATTGTCCAGTCACACTACACATGTCTAATGCCCTGCTGCAGGGGTAAACAGATAAACAGACAAATGCACCATGCTAAGTCACATCAAAAGGTACAGATAGAAAACGAAATCTCCCTGAAAAATAGGAAAACCTCTTTCTGAATTGTCTTGTAGTATGATCTTGTGGGTCTCTTCCAACTCAATACATTCCATGAAAGTTAAAGGTTCTGTGAAAGCTATCCAAGCCATAAACTCAAATCTTGTGCACGAGTCCCTGAGAACTTGTACACTGTTTCTGAATTGATCTGCCCCTACATGTTTTCAGGTTACCAGGGTAAAATAGGACATACCCTCCTAAATCACACTGTTTAGAAAAATCAAAATCAAGCAAGCTAGGAGACCACTGCCCTCCAAATAGAAAATAATACCTTCTATTCACAACTAGTAACAGTAGGAACCAGGAAATGATTGATACAGGTGAATGACAGTGAAGAGAGTAGGTTTTGACTTTTAAACACTTAAAAACATAATTTAGAATTTCAGGAAATGCTGATCCATGACATTTGGATTCCCAGTTTGTTTCTTCCCAAGTCTCACAGCATTCCTCTCCCCCTTTTTAAATTTTTTTTCATTTACAGTAAACAAGGAGATAGCACAAGTCCCAGCAAGCCACAGACTAACCATTCCAATAAAAAATACAACTGGGACTGTTTAGAACTAAGATTAAGAAAATCAAACCATATCTCCAGCAGTTCTGTTGAATATTGTCCAGATCTCCAACCCTTGAGCCTCAGTGACTGTTGAAGATACAGGACACATCCAATAGGGATTCGTAGATACCCCTTTTGTCCAGTCCTTGAGTCCACCAAGCACAAGCCAGCTCTAAGCCAGGAGCTGGGTAACCATGCCAACACAGCACTACGGTGAAGATAACATCCCAGTTCTTAACAAGACACATGAGGGAAAGCCAGAGGCAAAATAATCTTTACATAGTCATCATCTGCCTTGTTTTCATCCTGCAGGAGAGGAAGGACACGTGATGGCCACTCTCAGATGGACAGACACCAAGAGTTTCCTGGTTCTTGAGTAGTTTATTCCAGTCAGTAACTAGCCTAGATCTGCAGATTGCAAAGAACAATTGCTGTTAAGGTGTTTGTGATTTCATTGTCAGCAGCACTAGGAAGAAGCTTTAACAGGGCTTTGAACATTCACCTGGTGGGAAGAACCAACCTTGTATAAATTATCTTGGTGAGACTACCAGATACATATTTAAAGAGAGAATAAAAGCATATATATGCTTATAATCTTACAATGGTAGTATTCATTAGAAAATTTGCATAAGCAATATTTTAATACAGCAAAAGCCATGAAATTCCACTTAATTTCCTAAATTTAACATTGTATATGGGTATGAGCTACCCGATTTTTTACGTATTCAGAAGAGATCTTATATTTAACTTTCCTATATTGTTCAAAGATGAAGAAAATCACATATAAATGGCTTTTTTTTAATATATGAATGACTAAAGAAAAAGTTTAGTTCATTAGCTACGTGAACATTACAGGTCTAAGAAAAGGTCTTTTGGAAACAGTGGAGTTTAATTTGGCATGTGGAAAGAACAAGAAGAAAAGTTTGTAAAAAATTCTTTATTTTCTGTATGTTCTTAATACTAATATAAAATATTGGTCCTTAAAGTAACTAGAAATATCATATAACACATTATAAATTAAAAAGACACCAAGTTAATTGGTTTCTTTATAAAAAAACAACCAAAACTAGAAAGAAAATATTTTATGTATTGATATTGAAATTCTAATACTTATTTTTGATGCAGAATAATTTCTCCTTTTTAATTAGACTGAATTCAAGAAAGCATGTAAACTAAACTGGAAGTAACATATTTGGGGTCAAAAGTAACCCATTTAGTAACTGTCAGCATAAACCACATTTCTGAAGGAACCAAATTGTCCTTACAAGTGAAAAGAAGGAAAACAGGCCTTCAAGAGAATGAAAAAAAGAATAGGAAACCACAGCTTTAGAGAAAAGCTGTTTAATTCACAGTATCACTATTTTCCATGGCCAGAGAAAAGGCACATTCCTTTAAGCACAGTATATATCACAGCAAGTACAAACATAAGCCAACAACAACATAACATACATTTAAGTAAAAATCTAATTTCTTCTCTTAAGCATGAAGAATAAGCCAGACATTTGAAAAGTCCCTGGATAACTGAAGTTTAAGATGGTGCAGAATTTGGGTAAGATCAAACATGGCATTTACTGGTCACTATTCACATACTGATGCTTCAAACTCTGTGTTCTCAAGCTAGAGAGAATGCTGTTTATCAAAGTTATTGGCAATTGCAGCTTCAACACACTGCATTATCAGAATGGCTGAGTTTGGAAGAGACTATTGAAGGTCATTGGGTCCAAATCCCCCGCTCTAGCAAGGGCCACCTGCAGCCAGTTGTCCAGGACCATATCCAGATATATCTGGAATATCTGCAAGGAGAGAAGCTCTGCAAAGTCCCTGGGCAGCCCGTGCCATTGGTCACTCAACCTCACAGTAAATGATGGACCTGCACCCAACACGGACCAACAGCACTTCCTTGTCACACCATTTACAGCTGTGGTTGACAAGTGAAAAATCCTGCACCCTTCTAAGAATATTACTTACTTGAAACATTCCATGTTACCATAAGACCCTGTTCACCCAGTTTAACCACATCACCACCATGTAAAATATAATTCTTGGGGAGGCGTCAGTGGGCACATATTTGATGGCATCACTGAACTGCATCCTTCTCTTTTGTCCTTCCATTTCTTTTGGTCTTGATCTATACTCTCTAGACTTTTACTGGCAAGTTGCTCAGATACATTGACTGTTTTCAGTACTGATCTTTCACATGAAGCTAAGATTCATCTTGCCAAACTCAGCCTTATAAAACATCAGTATCTGAATAGTTTTTTAATGACTTATCAGTTAGTAGCTGAAAAATTTAAGTGCTTTTTATTTCCTCTTTTATCATCTGCTTGTTGGACAATTGTGTCTTGTGTATTTTGCACTTCCCTGGTTATTCTCTTTACAGTCCATAGTCTTTGATCAGTTAACTTAATGAAGCAGGTATTCATGTTTCAAATATCATTACAGATTTCATCAGAAACACACCACACTTAAAGACAACTTCCCAGTTTGAGAACCATAAAAAAACCCTCAAAACAATTACAAATTAACCAAACCCAGAGAGGAGTACATTTCTAAACTAGTAAACAGAATTGACAAGGGTGAGATCATGAAACCTGAGAATACTTACAATGTTATTTGAGTTAGAATGCCCTTCATAATGCTGTTTTATTGCCAAATTGAAACTGAACTATGCTTGTTTTGATGAATCAAGGGAAAAAGTGTCAGACAACTCCAAAACTAGGAAACAAATTTGTCAGCATAAATTCTATTCTACACTAGGATAATGTGATAAGCAATGAAAACACACTCATTTTTGTAGAAGTAAGAAGTAGGTAGCAGTTCAGCATTTACCATGCAAAAGTTTGAAAGTAGTTTGAGCTACTAGAGAGCATAGTTGCTAAAAATGCAAGTCAATTTCTCATTTTCCCAAAACAGAGAGAGGGAATTTGTCTAAATTATAAGCATGGCTGTTTTAGATGAGATATCAAAAGCATTTTATCCATTATCCATTACACTGTTGTTTCCATAAAATATACCAATATCTAACACATTATTTCTCTCATAAGCACCTGAGCCAAACACTTTTGTTAACAAATTATAAAGGGCATTAAAATTTCCTGACATCTTTTTTATACAATCAAAAAACACATTCTGACAACAAATTTTGCATTTTTCTCTTTCTCCAGGAAAAAGTACTGCTTTTCTGTGACTGTTAATCACAGGAGAAGTAGATTTACAGTCACCGTGTTAATGTGCCAGCTCACATGTTAACCTATCCCTTCATATCTGTCTGAAATGATAAACTGCCAATTTCTAGGGGTTTTTTGTGATTGTGTTTTGACATTATTTTTGCCCTTTTTCTGTTCTACAATAGATGGGATTGATGATATAAAGTCTTCCCAAAAGTTAAGACAAAGGGATTTACTGGTCAGCTTGAAAGAATTATTATGAAGCACTGATCTTAAAAAAATTAAAAAGTAGTTTGGGTTTAAAGACTTCTGCAGCTACTTGGATCTTTAACAGGGTAAAAGTTCCTACTTCTCACTGGTTACGAAATCACGTTTAAAGACTATGACACTTCTTTTATTTATTTGTAATATCATCAAGTGGAAGAACACCAAAAGCTTAAAAGGATCTGGAGGTCATCCAGCCTACTGTTACTCTCCCTTAGCTGAACGATTTTGAAACTTAATTTACATATTAATAAATTTCACTTCACTGTTAAAGAGAGGATAAGAGGACAAATCAGATTAATTGAAAAGCATGCTCTTCACTCCCTTCTTCTATTGATTTAAAACCTTCCTTCAATGGACAACAATGTGCCAAAAACTGATATTTCCAAGAGCCTATATTGGCTAGCAGTCCACAACATCTAAGTTTAGAAAGACAACCAAGTTCATGAACCAGCTCCACTTATTAAAATCATTCCAGATGTTTGTGCAATTTGTAGAAAATTATCCCAAATGCTTCTCCAAATTTAAGTCAATTAAACATTTCAGTAAGAGAATAGGAACTATTGTGATGGCCAAGAGGCCTTATGCCAAAGAAAATCTAGGATTCAAACAGAGAAAATCACAACTCTTGTAAAGGTAATTACCAGCTACTGTGAAGTGCTAAAGTACTTCCCTTCTATTAATAGATTCAGAAAAGCTTCACTTTCCCAGAAATCTCTATAAAATTGCAGCTTCTATATGCTCATTATTAATTTCAGCTGCTCTGAAATCAAACATTTCCAACAACAATACTTCCAACTCATCATAAGAATGAAACAGATCAAAACAGAAGAACATTATCATACTAATAAAAATGAGAAAAATACATGAGTGCTATGTGTGAATACCTTTTCCCGTAACATTCTCTGAATGACCAGCCCTTAAATATCTTAAAATAATAAACACCCTTCATAAACTGAGCAGAGAGAGAAGCTGTTCCCAGCAAAGCAGAACATGTACATAAAAGTGTTGTTTTCAGTGATTGTTCTTCATGGCATTTGTACAACCTGAATCATCTATGATTTATTTATTTTTACCACTGTCTAACATTTTTTAAATTAAGTTTTTATTTTGTTCATTTTAAAACAAAGGTAAATTACATTCTTGATATATTGTGGTTATTCCTAATCTCATGTGCAAATCACCAGTCTTTTTTTCTTCTGTTTTTTTTTTAATAAATGTTTTCCATTCCAACTCGAATATTATTGCAATGTCTGATATTTTCACTCTAAGGTGTTACTTCCTGAAATCCCTCTTACTGGTCTTCAGTAAAATTTAAAAATATTAAATAAGCCTGTAGTAGAAAAGCTATTTGTTGAGACGGACCTCTTCATAAATTCCATAAATAATTTCTGTCAAATTACAAAATAAATACCAAAAGATCTGGCTGCAAGGTTATAATCTTGTTGGGTTTACAGGCATCTAAATTTATATAATCTTGCTTATAAAATACAATGTTTCTACTGAATTACAGTATTTCCATTCTTCCAAAGGAACTTTTAGTAGCTAAGCATTTTTATTGGCCTTTTCATTTAAGGTAGTAATACATTATATTTTTCTTTTTCTCCATCCTTGTCATTCTATGGAACTGAGATAATGCTTTTATTTAGCTCTTGAAGGAAACTTTGGGTTACTATCTGGTATATTGATTTACCTGCAAAATTAAGGCACACTGAATTTTTACTAAAATGAGATGTCTTAATACACCACTGTTTTCCCTTAAGATTTTCCAGGCAACTAAAATCTTTACCTTTAAATCTAACCCAAGAAGACCCATCATAAAATCTTATGTTTCATATATTGTGCAATATTTACTATTAATATTAGTTAGTCTTTAGCAGTTAGAAGATCCAAACAGGGATGACAGCTGTGCACAGAAGACAATCTGTTTTCCAAAGAGCTGAAAACACATATTTTTAATCAAATTTGTTATTTTAAACTCTTGGCATAGACCACTGAGACTCTCACAAAAGCCAGAAATGAAATATATCCCAGCAGGAGAAGAAAAGCAAAGGGAAGAAGCAAGGATGCCTGAAGTAGTATTCATTAGAAAGTTAAGAGGCTGGGCCGTCAAAGACAGGGTAAGAGCAAGAAATTCGATTTAATAAAACAGAGAAGGAAAACCACACAAAGAAGTGATGAGTGGCTCAATTTCGGGAATCATTCAAATGCAATGCATCAGCTGTAACATTATTATATGAGAAGAGATTATATGAAAACAGATGGATATGAAAAACTTGATGGAATAGAATTTTATTCTCCATATCATGATTTTCAATCATGTCCCTTGCTTACCCAGACTCGGAGACCTGTCAAAATATGTTTTGGCTTCCTTCTTCTTATACAGTGTTTGTTAAAGAGTGTTTGTGAAGAGGAGAAGAGGATAATGCTGCTGAGAGGTTGGGTAGCTGCACCTTGTCCTGAATTGATCAGGCTGTTAGGTTCCCTAAGATACACCTTCCAAGTTTAAAGAGACCTTTACTCTTACAGATTTAAAAGATCTGATTTGTACCTGTGAGTTTACACCTGCTTCTAAGTTCTTTCATGATCAGCAGCTTGGCTCTTGGGGATAGTGTGGAGTTACTAGAAAGACTTCTCAGATGGTCTGCACAGCTTGCAGACTGTGGTCCTGGGGACACAAGAGTTGAGATACCCACCCACACATCACCATGATCTGTTTTAAATACTGGGCTACAGCACAAGCTGAGTAAATTATCCAGTCCACTGGCTTTCTGTGCATGGGTTTCTGAGACACCCTAGTATGAGCTGTTATTTCAAAGTCCTCAGAGGTATCTCAAAGATTTTGGGTTTTGGGGTTTTTTTTGCATGAGCACAACTCCCTGGTTACAAACAATTTCGAATTGATATGATACAAATTGACTTTAATCTTCAAAGTTACTTTTAAGAAACAAAGTCAGAAGCAGAGAATTGACACAGTACAAGCAGCAGCAATGGTAATACGCCTCCTACAATAGCATGAATAATTGAAATTGCCCTGTGACAGATCATGTCCCACTTGACTTCAGACAACCAGTTCCTTGATTATCAAATCATGATAATCAATGCAAGGCCCATTCTTTTGCCTGGTGGAGTTTTACATCCTTTCAGAATTTTCTACTGATGCTTAAGAAGATCAGAACTATAAAGATGAAATACATTTTTTGAGACTTAGCCAGCTGCTGCTGGCTTTGGCACTGCTATGCAATAAGCAAAACTCATTTGAAAAGAATGATTCTTAAGAATGATAAAGGCATGATTTCCGAAAGAAAAATTCAGTGCAATCTTTTTTACACAGTTATACACATTTTCCAATCCTTGAAAAATTAAATACTAAAGCAATAATCATACCTAGCAAGGTGGGAGAAAAATTTTAAAGTTTAAGTTCCATCTCTGCTATAGTAAGATTACAAAATAATCAGAGCAAGAGGAATTTTCTCATTTTTTCTTGGTTGTTTCTGAACTCAGAAAAGAACATCAGATGCTCAGAAAGAGCATCTATTTTACTGTATCTACAAGCAAAAGTAAACAAAGGCATCATGAATCATATAAAAAAGCCCTCAGGCAGTCAAAGTCTTCATCAGGTAGCAGAGTATATATTGGTAATTCAGTAAAAATGGCAAATTTATCATAAGGCATTTGTGGGGGGGGAAATACCTACAGAGATAATTTCAATTTTAAGCATGATTTTCAATCTATATACCAGAATAGATGGCAGCTTTCTCATTTCAGATATTGCAGACTAATAATTACACATAGAAGGGATAACACCTTAGACACATATTTTAAAAAGAGACAATCATAAGAAAATACCACTAGAAAAATTAGTTTTAAGTTAGTAATTACCACAGTTTCAAGTATTTCCTGTAGTGTCTATGTTTCTCATAGTACCTATAAAATAGTGTCTACAAGCTGAAGCATTTTGGTAAAGTTATGAACTCTATCAGTCATTAATTATTTATATAATTACTGCATTATATTTTTATTACAAAACATTTTTGCCTCCTTCTAGGCCAGATGGCTCAACCAGCTTTAGAAGAAAACATGCGTGTTTGCAAAGATAGAGCAATACGTGGTCCATTGAAAAAAAAAAACAAAACCAAAAAAAAAGCCAAACCAAAATTAAAAAAAACTACACAAGAACAACTGACCAACTAGATATAAAACATTTTGCCTATGCAGGTTTGACCTACTATATACACGTTCTTCCATCTCTTTTTCCCCCTCAAACTCAAAGGATACTGGGATCCATTCCTTCCTTCCTTCACATAGATGTATCCATCTTTCCTGCTGTGAACAAAAAACAAGAAAATTCTTTGATTTCTGTAAAATTTCAATATTACCTTAATACAAACTACCAGCCTAAGTTTCTGCATTGTGATAGACCTACAATATGACAGGCAGAAAACAGACTTCTAAGAGAATTACTCCCTCTGTGATGCATCTGCTTTGATGCAATTTCCACTGGAAGACTGCACTGCATATATTTTGTACCTCCTAGAATAACTCATATACTATTCAAGTCTGGTCTAATTATTCTTTACAATATCTCTCTGAGTTTAAGATCTAATATCATGTTTTGTTATGATTTCAGTGACTACACGTCCCCATGTGTGCATCTAAATTCCTTGCTTAATTCATTATACAACCAACGACCAAAGAATCTCAACTTTCTGAACAAATCCCTTCTGTTTTCCATAATGATTTGAAAACAGTTCACTTTCTACTCTAATATTTCACTGAACCTCTCATCTACCTAAGGACCATATGAGGCTATAAAAAGTTTTCCTATACAAATATACTTTCTCAGAACCCCACTAAAATAGCTGTTTATAGAACATTAGAGTAGTTCAAGAAGCCAGGTTTCGTTTTAGCAAAAGAATTCTCTATATAAATAATGAGTATTTTCCATCATTCTAATGAGCTCACATAATAGTTAAAAGCTACTATTTGTCCAAGCATAATCGTTTTTTAACCTTAATTTTTATTAGTTCTCGACTTTTAAAAAGCCTGCCTATCAACTGTATCTTTTTATTTACATTAGCATAGGCAATTAATAGTGAATATATTCCATCTTCTACTAAAAAGAATGTTCTAACAGATTAGCAATAAGAAAAGAAGAAAATTGGAATAGTCCAACATACAAGGCATGATGGCAATTAAGAAGACCATCTTTGCTATTTCCTGAAAAAGTCTTCAAGAAGTTAATTGTGTAACACACCAAACTGATATCATTTAGAAATGCCTTATGAACATTATCTATTGTAACTAAAAAGGACTTTTGTTTACATGCTGGTAATTAGCCATTGAAATCCTTCATAGGGAGGTCATACTGGGTAGGAAACACAAATGATGAGAACATAAGGAACACATCCAATAAACCATGTTAAAACAAGATAATCTTTTCATTTTTACTCCCTGCTCTATTACAAAAAGATAAAAAACATTTAAGACAGACCTTAACTTCGCAAAATTTTAGCTTAACCTCTCTCATGACACTACTGTGGCAGAAATCTGAGAAATCTCAGGGAATTTGAAGATAAACTTTTGGAAGCCATGCTAAACCTGATCCAAGTTATTTATAAAGCATCACTGTTTTATTCAGAGTACAAAGACTTAGGAAACCATTAAAGTGACAAGTGTGATGTGGTAGCCATCTTTTCATAACCTTTGTCTGCAGCTACAATAATAGAAATACCATTTCCTCAAGGATAAATGAAGCAATATAACATTTTTTTTAAACCACATCTATCCAGTAACTTATCAGGCCACCACAGGCATCTATTTTTCTTTTTCCCACATATAGCTGTTGCCTAGATATAATTTTTCCCTGGGGCAGGTGAAAATCTCATTGCTCTGTCATATTAAGCACATAATCAACAGAAGAAACGATAGGAAAGAGAGTAAGCATGTCCAAATTTTGATTCTGTGTGTGAGGGGGTGTTTGGTTTTTTGGATTTTAATATATTTTTGGGCCTGGTGGGGGGCAGGGGGTTTAATATGATAATAAAAATGTTAGTCCTTATCTAGTTTGCTCCCAAATAGATTTTCTTATGCCATTCTTAAGGTTTTACAGCAACAAAGCAGTGGTCCGAGAATGTTAAGATCTACAGAAGTTGTAGTACACTCCAAAATCTTTAATTACTATCCACTATGACTAAACCCTTTTTCAAAATACGAGTCACTTTTATGTCAAAATGCAAACACTTTTCTCTTCCTCAAACCAAGACAAATTCATTACCCCTTAAGCTTAAGGATGGGATAAGAAAGCAAGCAAGGCCACTGAAGCAACTGAATGAGCCTTTAAAAAAAATTCCACCCAGCTACAGCTGTTTATATCTAAGTTTGAATTCATCAGGAGGAGATCTGAGGAGTTCTTATGATCCATTTTCTGCCATCAACTTCTGTAACCCCATACCTTGAATTCAATTCCTTATTGACTTAATCACATTACTCAAATCTGCCACTTTGAAGGTTTATTAATTTTTCCTTACTTTTTAAGACTATCTCTGACAATTTATATATTTCCCTAGTCAATATTTCTTAACCAGTAATCAGTATATTTAAAAAATACCTTTCTTCTGAGAGGGAGAAGAGAGCAAAGGAGCAATGTACTTTACACATATCTGTGTGTATTTACACAAATATACCATTGTGTGTGTGCACATACACATATAAATTGCAATGTAAATTACAAGATGTTTGATTATGAACATGCATAATACTACTGTCAATCTCAGTAGTCAATATTTCTCTGTCAGAACAAATTAATAATAATTTACCATGCTTTTTTATTTGCATTCTGACCTGCAGTTAAATAATTGACAGTTTCCAAAAACATCTAACACTTTATATAAAAAAATAGCAATTCTGCAGTCTTAAACACCAGATTTGTGCACTGCTGAACCATAAATTTGACTCACATCAGACAAAAAAAACTGCATTTCTAACCATCAAGAGTGTACAACACACCTGCCTCAACTTTCTATATCATCTGTGCTCAATAGCCATATACTCAGCAAATCCCTATCCAGCAAAGCACCACCAGTATAAAGTTAATTTTGCTGGTATTTTTGGAGGTGTTTGAAACAGCAGCATATGGTTATACTAGATCAGAGTTTTATATAATTTCATTGAGTAAGGACTGCTAAAGCTGCAGGTGCTCTATAATCAACCTGCAGTCTCACACTGTTGCAACTTAGTTCACCCTATCCAGAAGCTGTGCTAAACTAAACTTACTTGAGATACCAAAAATAGAGACCTGGGTGAAAGAAAATGGACTATTTTCTCTCCTGTGATTTTTCATCATTATATGAGCCACAACTACTTTGAACAACAACTCACAAAGTAGGAAACACTTAGGTAACTTCTCTGCAGGCATTATGCTGTTAAACAATTTGTGCAACAACATGATTTTTTTACACAATAGGAAAAGCTGTTGGATTTTTTTCTGAAGAAGGTGGAAACAGCCACTAAACATCAGACTAGAAGTTGAGAAGAGATAGCAGACAAAGAGATCCAACCCTTGATACAACAGATGGCTATATAAATGGTAAACTGCTTAGGTTTTATTCCAAAACTAAGGAGATCCCATTTTAGTTCAAGCCATGACACCCTTATGTAAAGTTTGTTAGTGAACTGATTTAGACAGTTTTCATGAAAATCAGCAATTTAAAATATAGCTTCTGTTCATTTAAGGTTACAAATTAGATGTATAAGGCAGCACTTCATCCACCACTGAAGTGCAGCCATCTGTTTTATAGAAGGCATTTATAGAGAAGAGTTCAAAAATTAAGAAAAATATTACAGCAAACTGAGAAGAAAAATAGAGACAACTTGAACAGAATGCTGAGAAAAGCTTCCCTCAAGCAGTCAAGAACTGCAATTCCCACAGCCCAAAGGCCAATAATTACCAACTTAGACCCTAAAAACTGGGTACACAAATCCATATTGAAACAACAAGATACATTACTGCATTTCAAAAGCTGCTGAGCATCATTTTTTTCAAGCGGAGATTGTATATGCTGCTTCCTAAATATGGAATTAAATCAGTTAATTTTGTTTCCCCCACTTTCTAAGACTGCAAACTTGGGCTCCATTGGGGTATGCAAATGTCTGTGGTAGGATGGTTCCAGTCTTACCATTTAATGGCCCACACAGCTTTGTTGTTTGTAGTGAAGGACATTTCCAGGTGGTCTGTCACAGATCCTCTTTGTGTTATCTGTGTCAGCCATTATAGCAGAAATGAACAGGCTCTTTGTTGTTTGAAAAATGAAGCATGTAGAAAAACTGCTTTTTATATTATAGCCTGAGGTTTTAAGTTGATTTTCATCTAACTTTCCAACTATAAAGGAATTTTTGTTTCCCTCTTTAGCAATATTAAGCAACTTCTCAGCAGCTTGTCTCAGAAACAGATGCTTACTGTAAAGTCTCATTGAAAATATAGATGAATATAGTATAAATATTTTTATGAGTAACTAGAATATATTTTTAACAGCATATTAAAATTATTACCCCAAAGGAAGACAGTGGGACTTTAAATATGGCCTTATTAAACAGGAATTTAGTCTCAGTATTTTATTTCTCTTTAACTTGTCCTTTCCACCTCTTGGATGTTACTGTGATTTATGAATATACCTTAGCACTTCATAGGTGTGGTGCACGCATTTCAAAACCAGTCTTTCTTTAGATCCCACTGTAACAAAAAAGCAGTTCAGGTAACCACAACAGCAGATACAAACTTTTCTATAAGGGACTCTACTTATTTCTAGAAGCTCAAAACAGAAAGTAGAAGTTAACTTACAGCTATAGAAAAATGGCAAAATTTTAAAATAATGGTTGTTTTTTAAAGAATTAAAATTAGGAAGGTCACAAAATTCAGCATCAATTTCTGAATGATAATAGAGCCTAAATCTACAGACAACATATTGTGATGTAACATCAAACAAGTCAAAGCTAATTGAATGAACAGAATGAAAACCTGACAGCCAAGCACACAGACCTATAGAAATTAATGAACTGGGGTAGCCACAGACCAAGGAGGACCTTATTTTTAAGTCTTGAATTGACTTTAAAGTGTTTTGCAGATATGGCACACATCCTGGCTGCAAACCCTGTTGTCATTGGCAACGACTTCCAGGACAGAAATTGTGTAACCACATGTCAGTGATATTTTGTTTGACTGAATAAACTCATTCTCAAGAGTGTTGATTGGCTCAATCAAAATATTGTGGTAATAGAGTAACAGTATTCCAAAAGTAAGAGATGGCTCAAGATGACCTGCCCAAATCTGGCCAGCTGCAAACTTAAATCTGTCTACAAAGGATATGGTTTCTGAAACATAGGTTAACTCACTCTGGATTTTTCTTTGTGATGTTTGGGAAATTACCCATTGTCCCAAATAAATGAAAGTATTTTAGTCCCCACTAACAAAGTGTTGATGCTGCTATTTTTAAAAAAACTTACTAAGTAAGGAAAAGGGCACGTTATGCAGAATATATGGGGGATTTTAGCTGGTCTTTCCCACTGGCTTTGGTCACAGGACTTCTGACCTGGCACACATATCAACCAATAGTGTTTCTGTTTTAGCAACACTGGAAAGTAAAGGAACTACACAAGTCTCAAACTATATATATAAATAAATTAAAACTACAGTAGTTAACTTTTTGAAGTTAAGCCTGCTTCAGAGTTTGATGCCCATTTCAGATAGAACTACATTCTTCTTGACCAGAACATGAGGCCATTGTAACTGTGCTCTTATTTTGCAAGCCAAGTGATATTTGAGACTGAGAAGTTTGTTTCTGGCTATACATTGTATAACCAGACAAAACTTAATTCAGCCTGATAAATAGAAAATATTAAGTATAAAAAAAAAAAAACCAAACCCACAGCACATTCAGGGAATTATATAAGTTTTGTTTCAGTTTGATCAGGAGGTGTGTTTGGTTGGGGTTTTTTCTTATTTAGACAATCTTATTTTTCTACTAGTTTTTTGGGGGGTTTTTGTTTTGGGGGTTTTTTTTGAAAGATAAACCATTTCAAGCTAAATAGAGTGATTCAAAGGTTTTCTCAGAGCTTGTCCAAAGCCAACCATCTATTTGTTTTTACAGCATTACAAGAGAGGATTTTAGAATGATATATGACACACAGTGGAATAAAAACAGTTATAATTCCTTTTTCAAAATTCACAGGAAGTTAATTCAGGCCCAAAAAAAAGTGCACAAAAGGAATGAATAGTAGCAATAACTGGAATAACTGTAATTGGGAAGTTTTATTCTGAACAGTAGAAGCTCACATTTCACTCTATCCCCTGAATACTGCACTAGGATGTAACAATAACAAAAGAAAAAACTTTACAAATTCTGTACTTTTTCATTTTATCCTATAATCTTTTTTTTATTGCTGTAGTCTTACATAAAACATAACAAGTGATATTCAAATAATAATGGTGTTTCTATTCAAATTATTACTTGGCATGGAGACGCACAACATCAAAAAAATTATACAGGCCACAAAGTGTCACCTTCACATAGAAGGAATTCCCTGCAGTGAAACTGGCAAAGCTCAGCCTGGTCATGAGTCATGCTAAAGATTCATTTAAATTACTGGAGGGCATCCAACCTATTTAAAAGTCTGGCTACAGGGTATAACATGTTTGAATTTTTGTCTTAGTCCTGATATCTTTGAGCATAACTAGATCATCTCTTCACTTCTTGTCTTCCTCCCACCCTTGCCAAAGTATACCAAAGTGGCATTCCACATACCTCCCATTCCTCTCCTTGACTTATTGTTTTGCCTCTTATATCCATTTAATTTGCACCCCCCTGAAGATGCTTCTGCTTGGAAGTCTAATAACCCTAAAACTTGTTATCAGATTTTTGAAGTGACTTCACATCTATGAAGACACCAGTGTTTTGGGAACATTCAGTATTTTCTGGTCATGTGTTTGAAAGAAAAAAAACAAGAACAAAAATAACCCAAACAATACTCCCAAGGAGGCTGTTATCACAAGTCAGCAGTACAATAAGAATCTCATGGAAATGAGTGTCAGTGAAGAGATTATCTGCTGACTGCTGTGTGATGCAAAAGCAATTGCTCTGGAGGAAAACAGAAACCATGTTATAAACTACAATTACAAGACCACCGTGGCTCATTATCTTTATGCCATATCTTTGAATAGATGCATATCTGGTTTGGCTGAATTTTAGCTTGTAACTCTTAATTTGTCTGTATCTCAATGCTAAAAGGACCAAATCCTTGTTTACCTGCCAACATTTTTTCACAGCTGGAAAAAAAGGATGAAGCTTTCAAGTTGAAAAGAACAAGCTTATACCAACATTTCCTATTCAATAGCCATATTTTAACATAATTTTTTTCCCATGCCTTAAAATTTCAGCCCAACCATTTTTTTTGTTCCCTGAGGAAAAGAGCTGAAGAAAAGGACCATACGTTGCTCCCACACGAAGGGTAAGATGGAGACATTCAAAGTGTGAGGTCAGAGAAAAACAGCAGACCTATGCCTTGAACTGATGCAATTGTCCAAAATGCACACAGGCTTTAGACTGCAAAAACGTGTTTTAAAATTCCATCATATTTTACCTCTAGTAATTTTTCTGTCCTCTCTTTCAGCACGTCTGGAGAGATAACACACAAGCTCAGTCACACAGCAAGAGAAACAAACAAGACAGAATACATAAGCAATATATTTCTTAACTAGCAGCAAAATATCATCACCAGCAACTCAGTTTCTGAAAATTATTTCTCTAGAGCAACTGAAGCAACTGAAGAGCAAACTCTTAAGAAACAAATGAAAATAATTAATTATGGTGCCACCCTCCTTAACCAAGTCGAATCACCTAACAGTTAAATGCCTGGAGTCTAGCATCTAGCCTGAGCAAATCAATAGAAAAGTATAGATCCATCCCCATTGATTCATCCCCTTGGCTCCTGGGGAACTATTTGTCACTCAGCAAGTTACACAGGACATCCAGCCTCTATGGCAGCTTAAATTTGCTTGGATAAATTCCAAACAAAGCCATATAATGTTTTTTAAACTGGGGACAGAAAAACCACTCCAATAGCTAGAAGCCAGCTCTCCTGACAGTGTTTTTGCACCAATGTTGTGGGGCTAAAAAAACCATATTCAGAATATTTAGTAAAATAACATGATTAAGCAAGAGAAGTACATTTCAGTAGTTTGAATTACTGATCATTAGTTACATTATGGTTCTGTGTTCTTGGCTCTGACCCACACATTATGTTCAAATGGCAAACAGTTGTTATTAGCAAGACTATGCAGTATTCTGGCTAGTTCAACATATGATGTGCCCAAATCTGAACATACAGAAGAGCCTCAAGGGAAAGTAACTTCACATCAGGATACTAAAGGACTAATATCCTTACATACTTTATCAATTGTCCCTTTTGTACTCTTTCACAGTATTACCACTTCATTTAGTAGATTTATAATACCTGTCAGTGAATGATCTATCCATGAATTGAAATAATTTTGCAGCTCCAGAAAGTTGGACAAGCAAGCCTCTTCTGCAGTTCTATTTATAATGACCTATACCATGAAGTATGACATACCAGAACATTGAGAATAGCACTCAAAACTGTCCATGCTTTTGTTCCATACTCAGTGCCATACATCTGATTACCCCCTGTTTACACATGTGCAAAGGCACTGTGTGAAGGTTGAGAAAATTTTTACTTATCTTCAGAAAAAACAGTTTCAGACTATAATCAAACAATGAATCATCCTAGATAAATCACAGTATTCTCATTTACTTGACTGCTCAATATGTAGTACTTACTCCAGTGCTAATGGAAGTAGTCATAAATCCTAGTAATCCTTTGGGACCTATTAATGCTGGCTTTTCACCGGCACAGTCTCTGTTCTCCATTTGAATCCCCACACAATCAGAGACATACAACAGACTGTGCAATATAAGTGAATTTCCTAAGAGAGAAAATTAAAAGCAAGCATAACAGATAAAAAGAGTAAAGCATTAGAATGGAAGAAGATGAATTAAGACCAGAAAACCAAAGGCAAATCCTCAAAGTAGGCCACCCACACTGTTAATATGGATAAGTGAACAATTTTAAAAAGAAGCATAAATGTTAGCATGTTTGTATTGCAAACTGGTAAATGCTCCAGTTACTGCTTCCCAAAATAGCAAGGAAGTGGCACATCTCTCCTCATGAGATCTCAGCATCACACTCTGAGCTACGAAGTAAACTAGGTTACACAGGTTTATTGGAAAGTCTGCATATTGCCATTGGGAAAAGAGCCTTTAATGGACTTGGCTAATAAAGAGGCTGTAATACTGGAACAGGTCATATGAATACAAATAAAACATACCTCTCATTGTACTTTTACCTTCACCATGATTAAAAGGGTAAAAATTCTCAGAGCTTCCCCTACAATACTTCCATGGATACTTAAAGAAAAATTAGAAACAATGGAACTTCAAAACAGAATTCTTCCAGAGATTTGTTTTAACTGTACAGTAACTCCACCAGGCAACTTAAGCTATTGCATGCTGGAGAGAGATATAGGCAGAGATATTTTGGACTTTCAGTGCTGTAGAACAGTTGAGTACATCTGTATTATGAGTGTTGAATAGGCACTGTAAAAATCAGGTGGTTAAGAATGAAACAACCCCTTTTATTCAGGGTTCATTTAATGAACATCAGTTGTCTGGATGTTCTGAGGAAAACGGATCACCATGTTTATGTCTTCAATGTCTTCAGCTACACCATCTTCAGTTTCATGTATCTTGAATAAAACACAGTACAGATGGCTCTCTTGGCACTTGCTTCACATTTCTTTATTATGAGGAGATGCACTGATACGCTCCTTAACAGAGGGGGCCTGCTCCTAAAGCCAGATGACCACAGGATCATTGGCTAATCAAATCTCCAGAACCCTTTAAGCCTTACTCTAATCACTTGTAATTATTCTCTTCCTTTCCTAATGTAACACAGAACACATATTTTCCATTTCCATTGAAATGGGGATGAAAGATGTCATTATTGAAAAGTTTTATAAGTCATTCACAAAAAACAGACAAATGTAAGGTGAATCTTCAGAGAAAAACCCAAACACGTATGTCTGGCTTATTTATTTAAAAGAGAAGAATAAAAACTGAGAATAATCTTGATTTTTAGGTCATTTGACTTCTATTACTTTTTTCTTCTGCCCTTTTGTAATCTTTCTTACCAATTATTTTGTTAAAAGTTAAAGAAGAAAATTTATCTGGAATTTGTATATCCCAGGATATGTTTGTGGACACAGTAGACACCCTGACACAAGTGTTTAAAATCATACAAATATTCAGGAAGCAAAAATTTTTTTATTACCTTCTCCTTGCTACATTAATCTGATTAGACTAATAAATTGTAAAGAATGAAAACTGGTAGTTATATCAAATTAATGTCACTGAAACTATTGCAAGCCAATCAAAACTATTCAATATCCAAACCCATTTTATAGCTTTTACAATAATCAGCTTAATAAGAGGTTGATCATCTTCAATTACTTTCAAACTGAATGTCAGAATATTTCTCCTATTAATTTGATTAAAACAGTATCATCATCTTTCAAAGGGGGCTGTGTCTACAGTAGAAATGCCGAGATCTACACAACTCAAACGTAGCCCTTAAAATCCAGAACATGGATTTATGAGCACAAAGCTCAGTTCTTTCTGGTTCCTTTTGCAGCACTGTTGCAATTCCGTTGGCTTGAGCTGAAGCTCTTTGATGTAACAGAAAGGATTTCCAAGCTCTACAGAAATTTATTCTAAAATTTGGCTTGAAATATTACAGAGCAACTAAAATTCAGTTTTTTCAACAGCTGTCAGATCTCTTCAGGAATTTGTACTGCTTCTTTGCCTAGAAAAAGGGACTTAGTGCTTGCTGAATTCCCACAGGGCAGCCTAAGAGCAGCCCCCGTCACTGCCTAAGCAGGGCTAAAATCTGTGCTCAGATGCCCCAGTCTGTATGAGAAGGGAAGAGGTCCTGCCACTGAAATCTCAAATCTGCAGTACTAGAAGGAAAGTTTCAAATGAAATATGTCATTTCAAGAAGCTCTAGCTGAGTATTATAGTATAGATAATTTACCTGAACATTGTGTTGGAAGACACTTCTATATTTCTAAGACAGAACATGAGGAGTGTTCCTAGGTGTAACTCTAGGATGAAAAGTTAAGTATTAGTACAACTGCTTCCTGCTAATTTGTTAAATAATGCCAAACCCCAGAGGAGATTTTGTACCTTATTTACACTTGGGCTTTTTACATGGACACATTGTCTGTTCTGGACTAAAATACAAACAGTGCCAGTTCACAGTGAAATTATTCATGAAACAGAAGTAATCAGTCTAATTTTACTGATTTTTAGCGAGTCATGTTGATATTTGACATGCTGCACCTACCCAGATCAAGAGTGCACAGTTTGCGAGGGACTGTTTTGGTTTGGGGTTTTTCCCCTGACCTCCCCTATATTCTTACAGTAATACATTCATCAAGGAGCACAAGACTGTTTATGTTCTTAGAGCTGGCAGTAAAATAAATGTCAAATTCAGATGTCTGCAGTCTCTAATTAAAAAAAGGAAAATGGTGTTTACAAGAAGGAAAATGGTATTTAACTGTTTTAGACACAGCCTTGTTTGCCAGTTAAATGAAAACAAAGGTTAGTATAAAGCAAGTCCATATCCAGGATGAAGGTTTAAGAAACAAATAGTATCCTCTATTTTAAAATTCTTCCTACGCCAAGAAAAAAATCCTTGAGCTATAGGAAAAAGAAGATCTTTGGAAAGCAAAGTCTGTTTTTCACACAACTATTTTATAACAAACACCATGCTATACATAAAGAGCTAAATCTAAAAATAATGAAAGCATCATAATTAACATCAAACAAGACCACTGAGAAGAAGCTCAAAACCAGAAAACCTTGTACCAAACCATGTAGTTGACAGACATGTACATGAGGTGTACTTGAAAGAAAACTACCATGAGGTGAGAAGTAATGTGAGATTTTTGCCTTCTCTCATTCATAAGAGAATGAACTCCTCCTTTTCCTTTTCTTTTCCCTAGAAAGAACCTCTCCCCTGTTGTTCACATTCTGCATGAAGCAGGAGAGAAAAGGAAGTGGTGGCAGGAGATTGTTACCTTCCATCATAACTGAAACAGCTTTATAAGCACACCAAAACAGGTACTACGTATCCTGGAGCTAAACTTTAGGTCATTCACCTTTGCTGTTTCCAAAATTATATGCCAGCTCAGGCTAAAATGAATAGCGACAAGTAGTTTCACAGATGATGGGAGTAGGAGAACACATCAAACTGGATAAAATGCAAGTATCTTGCTCAGCTTCAGAGGTCAATCTTTTCATCTTGTTCTATAGACTGGAAGAGTCTCTGGGAATCCTGCCAGGGAAAATAAAGGCACCAAAGTCTAGAACAGAAAAAGGTTTAAAAAAAATCTTAGCTAGCTAATCACTTCTGAGGTGGAATGCAGAAAACTCACCAAGACAATCTTGAAGCAATAAAAGACTTGCAGAATTTCTGGTTTTTTACCGATTTCCCACCCTCAGCTGAAAGGGACAGTTCAGTAGTAGGAAATGTATAACCTAAGGCTGTGCTAAGTTAGAGACAAGGAAAGAATATTGCCTACAATAGAGAGCCAGTGAGGTGTAAGGTGCCATTTCCAACATCTGTCAGATATAGCCCTGCAGCCACACAGGGACCACAAATTTCTCCCTACTGCAGTAGTTTTGTTAGCATGCTCTGCTACTATGAACAGCCACATGATGAGAGGTGATATACTAATATAATAGACCATGAAGGAAGAAACAAATCACTTGATCACCATCACCTTTTCCTGTAACTTAAACAAGGTAAATTCAGTCAACAGTTTCTTAATCAGGATCTGAAATACTGTACAAAATAGATTCTGACACAGAAACACATTAAGCAGAGAAAAATGCATACTCTGCAAGTCATGGATGGATGCAGAGGCATGCAGACGGGAAACTGATGAGTGTTTTTATTGGCACCCTGTCATTTATCAACTAGTACTTCATAAAACCAACATCAGGAAATTGACAAATTATGATGTTCCTCATAGCTGTACCGGTCTTCAAGGGCTTCTGAAGAAAATCTTTGTTCCTCATCTAGTGTGCTTCTTTTCTGGCATCTTTCACTTAAGAGCTATCCAAAAAGTTTATCACCTTAGGCGTTTTTAACCAGAGAAAATAGCCTTGTACTTAGAAGTAGAAATTTCCTTGGAAATCTGAAGGAAGTGATTCAGTATGCAAACACTGCAAGACCAGAGGCAAGGCACACACTTTGTTTTACAAAAAGTTTAAAAAAATCCTCTTCATCCTGCGATCCAATTTCCCAAATGCAAAAAGTCATTCCTCCCAGCATCCTAAATAAGCTGCTGCACAGACACATATATCACTGAAGGAGATGTGCATAAAAAGCTGCTTTTGTAAACAAAAGGGCCTTCAGCAGGTATCTTCAGACCTAAGTCACTGTATACCTCCAGTGAAAAGTAAAGCTTTCAAAGTACCATATCTACATAACAAAGAAACCTGAGAAAAATAAGAAAGAGCCAGAGGATTTAACTATTCCACTTCCTCTTTCTTTTTCCTCACCTGATGAAATGTTCTGTGAAAAAGCCGTATGATGACCAATCTAAAGATAAGTGAGTACTATTACAGGATCATTAGAGCAGAAGGCAGCAATTCTTGAGATACTAATTTTGTCTGGGCTGCTGGCAATATCGTTAGCCCTGTCATTAGCTCAGCACTGGTGGCACTAGCAATGACATTTGCAGAGCATGGCTGGGCTGTTACAATGCCCTGGCACTTGTTTGTGCCTATTGCAGCTACCTAAGGCACATCCCATAGTCACATTCCCCTATTCTTTCATTGGGTATTATTTACAGGAGTCAAGTGAGAAGAGAGACTTACACCCTTCAGCATCATTACCTTTTTTTTTTTCTTTTTACTTCAGACTATATCTGTTTGAGGGATATTCCTCGGTGATTTACCACAAGGTTTCCCTCTTTTCAAGTCTTTCTTATAAAAAGTTATCAGAAACAAGAAGTAGTTGCCAAGATTAGAGATGCTTATTTAGACTCCAGAAGAACCCTCTCCAAACTCATGTTCAGATTTCGTCACTGTTAATTTAAAAGCTGAGAAAGAGTAGGTGTTTTTAAACAGTGAAGAAGCCAAGTGCATCAAAAGCCTCCTCTGACTGCAGAGAATATTTTGGCTGCTACTCAAAAGCTACTACCATAATTCAATTATTTTAGCTCCAGCTAGGCTTCAGCATTTTGAAAGAAAGACTGGCATAGGGAGGAGAAAGATAAAACACTAGAACAGCAAAACTCAGGTCTCAACTGCAGAAGGTGACTGTGCCTTCAATAAAATGAAAATATGCTCATAGCTAATGACAAAAAAGCAGGGCTTTTTCTTTTCTAAAATTCTCACCCTACTTTAAAAGTTTACCAGTACCTCAGCCATTAGGATCCAACAGACCACAGAACAAATGTAAATTCCAGCTATAAATTCCTAGAGGTTCTAAATTATACTTCCAGTTTCATATTCTGACTTTTTTTATAGATCTCATTTTTTATTATTTATACAAATGTAAACTACAATATTATGTTCATGAATTACATAGAGGCTTGATACAGTATTTATTTATAGTTAATAAAATATAAGCCCTTCATTGTCTTATTTTGAAGCACACTCTTGCAAGAAACAAGAAAAAATTAAATGGAACATTGAACATTTTTAGAGTATTTGCATGAAAAATTAATAATAGAATTAGAAGATATCTTTATTATTTTTTTCCTTATTTCTCAGGTACTATTTTTATTCTTTCAAAGTCAGAAACCAAGGATATCAGACATTTTTTAGTGCTATGAAGTCTATAAAAAGTGATTGTTTGCTGAGATCAAAAGTTTTATCTTGTGAGCTGCTTCATACGAACATCAGTTAATGGGGGCTTTGATTTGCTAAGCAAAACTTGACAGGAAATTGCATAGGTAGAAGTAAAAAATAAGATCTCTTTTCCTTTTAATGTCTTCCTCATCCTCTAATAAACAACCCCATTTGGCTACTAAAGATTTCATTTAGAGGGTAAAGATTTTGTCTATCTATTAACAGCATGTAAGGACACAATTCCCTTCCACGCTCATGCAAAACTCTAACAGGGTTTTTTTTCTTGTCCTTCCTCTGAAGTGCCTCATTAAGGCTGAGGTAACCTTTGGTCAGCTGGACTAGCAGAGCCTTTCATTTTTCCCTGAAATGTATTCTGTCTATTCAGTCTGGCTTTCACCACACATTACTCCCAACTTTTGCTGTTCTAACTTTCTAGTGACATCACATTCTTGAGATCCCCCCTTTGAGGGGGTCACCTCAGTTCATGCTTCCTTACCTTCCAAGAGGCTAGTCAAAATTATTTATTTTCCTAGCCAAACTGCCAGAATTTCCACTCCGTAAAAATCCAAAGCTTCGGATTCTTGGTATGTTGGTATGAAAATCAAACAATGGAAGATGAGAATTTCCCACAAGTTGGATATTACAAATTTTATTCATTTCTCCTACATGGGATATGTACTGCTGGCCATATACTGGCAGATTATTCTTTGCTTGGGAGAGGCCTTTTCCTCATGTTGCTGATATATCTGTGAAAAGGTCAGGTGTACCAGCCAGGTAGACTTGCACACTTCTCTGTAAAACAATTTTTTGGTCATCTGCATCTCTATTTGTCAATACAAATACAGCAAAGCAAAGCCAAAGTTTTTTTAATATAAAGTGAAAACAAGCGAACAGGACATTATTTCTATCTCATGCTCAAATAGATAGAACTAATAATTTTTTAATACCAAATAGCAACAATACAGTATTGGTTAGAGCTAATAAAATGCTAAAGAAATTGTTCCAATTCTTATTCATAGAGTGATTATTTTTATTAAATTCATGACCCTGTGGAAATGTCAGAAAACTCTCCCAGTCTAAAGCAAACAGAAGGAAAGGCACCACAAAGTAATTGTATAGATTCAGAAGATATTCAACTTACCTACAGACAAATTCTAATTATTAGCACAGTAGCTATACTAGAATGTGGTTTTCCATGGAAAATAAAATACCTGATTTAATCATAATGAAGAAATGTCAAACACCAATAATAACTTCATGATACTTTGACAAGTGAGAGAGACAAAATTATGTATTTGCAACCTTTTCCTTACACTATTTTTGTTAAACACTATGCTCAGAAGCACACGATAAACCCATACATCTTTCATAAACTGCATATGCTTTACACTAAAATGAATTTCAAAATAATTTTCATGCATTTTATTCACTGTATTTTCCACCATCTGAAGAAATTTTTTAAGAAAATCCAAGTTCATGCAAAACATTTGCAAGACCCAGCTCATGCTAGATATACAACTGGATTAGTCCAATAACCTTTCTGCTCTCTCAAGCAACTTCATTCAAGATCCTAAAATAGCGTTCTTTTGCCATTATTTTTAATGTCTATTTTGGTGCAATTCAAGTTGTTTGAAAGAAAAGAGTAATTTTAAATGGCTACAAAAATTCAATCATATCCAGTTGGATAAATATAAGTAAAGGTGAAGTCATCATTAAAGGCTTTCATTTTTACTCCTGCTGATGGCAAAATGTCAGCAAAAGGTTCCCAGCAACACTTCTGAAAATGAGTGTTATTCAGGAAACTAATTCTTGAATGTGAGAGTGAAATCACATCCAGCCTAAGCAGAAGAAAATCACTGCCCTTTCTGCATCTCTACAGAAAATACCAAACTTTCTTGCTATGCTTAAAAGACTGAAAGGTGCTAACATCATGCACAAATCTGCAAGAATTGAAATGTCATGTTCACTCTGGGAGAGAAAAGAATCCTCAGGTGCTCATTACTACTAAAAAGTGTTCCCACAGAAACCAGACCCCAGGCTTTCTCTACATGATCAGCTTTTAAAGGTTAATTAACAATAGGAAGAGATAAAAATTTATAACCTACTGCTTATAATTTTTTAATGGTGTGATTTCCAGTCTTTTATCATTGCACTTACACTTGAAATCAAAGTCCCATCTGCTCACATCTCATAAAACCCTGGGGACAAAAAATAAAATTTAATATTCTAAACCTTTTACTCCATGCTGGAGATACATAATTCATTCATTTTCCATCCACATGCCCCCGGGAGGCAGATTCTAAGCAACTTGGAAATAAACATCCTTGAAAGCTCTCTGTCATAACCTACAACACTTAAGCAAAAATTTAGAAGCAGTATGTCATGGTTTAACCCAGACAGCCACCAAGCCCCACAAGGCCACTCATTCAGTCCCCTACAATTAGGAACATGGAAAGAATCCAAAGAGAAAAGCAGGAAAAATAATGGATTAAGATAAAGAAAGTTCAACACAGAAAGCAAAAGCCACACACACAAGCAAAGCAAACCAAGGAATTAATTCACTGCTTCCCATGGGGAGGCAGGAGTTCAGCCATCCTCAGGACAGCAGAGCCCCATCACAGGTAGTTGTGACTTGGGAAGAGCAACATCATCACTCCAAACAGCCCCCCCATTGCTCCTTCTCCTCACTTCATACACTGAGCATGATCCCCTGTAGTCTGGAATATCCCTTGGGTCAATTTGTAACACCTGTCCTGGCTTTGTCTCCTCCCAGTCTCCCATGCACCCCCAAAATCCTTGTCAGTGTGTGGGGGAAAAAGCAGAAAAGGCCTTGGCTCCATATAAGACTTGCTCAGCAATAGCAAAAACATCTCTCACCTGGTGATCAGCACAAATCCAAAACATATCTCAACACCAGCCACTTTGAGGAAAATTAATTCTACTCCAGCCAAAACCAGGACCAGTAATTCAAAAATATCTATTACTAGGTCACTTTTGCAATTCAAGGTATATTTAATGTAGAAATAAGACTGTTCTAACTCACTTTTCTTCCACAAAGTAAATCCTTTTCCAGTAACTGAGAATGCCAAACTTGAGGCGTTATTTCATATGTGAGGGCTGCACAAATCCACACATGCATGTAAGGCATTACAATTGTGCACAACAGAAAAGCAACCAGAAATCTCTAGTCCTGAGAGAACAGCTCCATTCTTCTGGCTCATTGCAGCTACTCAGGGCTGAAAAATGTTCATCTACATTATAATAACTGGCTTTCACAGTGACCCAACAAACATAATTTGCAAGATAATTTGCAACCTGAAAAATATAGGTTGTGGCCACAATACAATTAGAGTTCACTGGAAGCATTTGAACATTCACCACAGGAGGGCAATCCTGATACTACACAAAGGTGTGTGTGTACCTGTGTGGGTTTTCATGTCCATGCTTCCCCCACTTTCAATTGACTGGATGCAGTTTCCACACTGGAGCCTGTGTCCTCATAAAATCAGTGTGCTGATTTTAAAAAGCAGTGCTTTTTAACGGAGGATCACTGTTATAGCTGTTATAGTTTCCTTTAACTTCCAGACTTCTTTCTGGACAGTTCAGGACGTGGACAGATCAGCACTTCTGGAAGTGTTAGTGCTGGTTCTGCAAGTGTGTTTACCCAAAAATATTGAAAACCATCCACACAGTCAAGTTAAAATGCGAAATTATACAGATCTCTGTATATCAGCGAGTTCCCTGAAGTGTCTGAACTCATAGAAAAAAAATACCTCTTTCAAGGAAGAATTTATTCCTTCGCTATATTTTGATGCATCTATGGACCTAAGTGAGCAATTGCACCCCATTTACTTAAGCTGGTTAAACAAAAAAAACTTTTTTTTTGCTTATATCTTATCTCCAGAAGACATTTTATAGTGAAATGCATGATGTATTTTTTTCAAGAACACTAACATTTTGAATCTGCCGTTATCCATTAGATTTCTGCTAAGCAAAACAGTCAAATACTTCTGCTCAAGCTTTCATAGCCTAAAAGTCATGTCACTCCACACTGCCAGCAGTGTTCTCCACTAAACATGGAGTTTGGAATTTATATTAGAACAAAACTAAAATTAGAGTCAAAACTGAAACTCCAAAAAGCAGAAGAGTATTACAGATGGCAGACCAAGTCAGTTAGAGAGCTGTGAACAAAGTAATCCACCTTCTTGTCAAGATATTAAAAATTACAACCAGGACACATCACCTTATTCCACCATGAAAGCACTTAGTCATGTCACAGCAGTAAGAAGCAATATTTAAGAAAGTCTATATTTGTAATATTTTATATTCTATTGGAAACAAAAGTTCCACTTATGATTAATAGCAGAATCCTCATGCCTGCTGATCTCACCATAATCTGACATGGTCTGACTTCAGCAGAGCTGCTATTACTTGTTGTCCTTTGACTACAGGCAGTCCTGTTATTTAAGAAGTAGAAGCTTACTGCTTTTGCATTGCTCTAATGCGGCTACTCAGCAGAACACTTTTTCATGTTTCATGTTTTGTATCTACATTGTTTTCTTTAAATGCTTGGGATTCAGACAAATGTGTTTTGAAATGCTGTGTCTTGGGAGTGCATATATATATGCACACAAATTTACCCACTCACGCACACTCTGCTTACACAGGAGCAGAGCAAGCACACAAAACAACAATTTTGCTTTGAGGCACCTTTCTGGTGCACAAGCACCAGAGGCTCGATGCAAGCTGTCAGAAAGCTGCAGTGAAAGGCTCCTGTTCAAGGATCCAGCAATAAAGTTCCATGGCCTCTGAATGTCACTTGGGCTCCAGGTCTGCCTACAGGGCAGTCATTCCATGGAGCGTTTCCTGTAAAGTGGGATACATTTCAGTGCACTGTGACCCCTCCCACATTTCTGACTTCTCCTGGAAGAAACCAGGCTATAAAGCACTGTGGAGGGCTGCAGAGCAAGGAACTGCATATATTTAAGTTAGAGATGTAGCCATGTTCTTAATATAGGCATTACAGCCTCAGCATGCTCCTGTGCTAGGCTGCCAGACAATATTGCAATGGATTCCTGATGCTCAAAGAAACTTTTGTATATTTAGGGTGTTTTTCTTTGATCTTGGAGAAAAAAAAGAAATCAGCTTTGCTTTCCACACAGGTTACACATTCTGATCGAGGTGTGTAAGAATGCTATTTCAGGATCAGAACAAGAAAAATTAATCAAAACTAAAGGTATTTTTGCAGTAACTGAAATCTTCAACACACAATGATGAGGGGAAGAGTACTGAATCTCAGGGAACCTTTATTAGCTACTTTTTAGATCAGGAATAATTATCCTATTACTAATTCTTGAAGTATTGGGAGCTTTAAACCCAACAGTTGCTCAGCAAAGTATATCTTGTCTGGATCTATTAAGATTGTTTATCCTACAAAACACCATATAAAAATATGCTTACAGAATTACATATTAGGACTTGAATCTGATGTTGCAGGGTTTTTTCTGCAGTACCATTGTTTTCTGTTCATTCTTTTTCAGACAAAAAAAGTAAAGAGTTGCTAAAAACCCAAATAACATATTCTGAACATCATCACAGTAGCCAACACGCTTCAATACCAAAAGGCCAATCTGCAACAAGTGCCACTGTTTTCTTCCCTATCACTCTCAGCCACAGGATCAGCAATCTCCCAAAACTTTCATCTTACCAGGCAAAGTTGACATGTTCATTTTTAGGGACAATGATTTCACAAACAAGACATTAGGCTTTTCTTTCTGAAAACATTTTCAAGCAGACTGGGAGACATCACTAATTGTGTTTTAGAGCAAACACAGGTTTTTTTCCTCTTGTGTGTGAATTAAAAAATCATCAGTTTTGTTTCACATCATGTTCATCTAGAACATTTTTTTCCAAATCTCTTGATTCACTGGGAGACATAGATGGCTAGGTCTTCTGACCTTCTGAAAATATCTTCGTATTTTTCATAGAGAGAAAAAATGTGCAAAAACATGCATCTGCTTCCTGCATAGAAGAACAGGCTTTTCAGAGTGTGAATAGAATGAAGACTAAAGCAAACTTTCATTATTGTAGCTCAGCAGTTCTTGATATCTACAGCTGCCAATAAATATATTTCTCTTTTTTTGGGAGCAACACTACAGGTATTAAATCACTGAAGAGTATATTTCTTTCCAAATTTGGGAAATCACATTTTGAGAACAGTAACAGAAGTGACTGTCAAACATGACTACTTTTCTGGTGACTTACATTATTTAATACTGCTGATAAGCAAATCATGAATTTTTTTCAGCTTCATAAGTGACACCTCTACAGGTTTCCATCTTCTATAATATTTCTCCCCTCTTTGAAGACAGACATCTTCATAGCATTATTCAGAATTATAAACACTTGGTGTTAAATCAATATCTGTCAATGGGGTTCATTTGATAAAAGCCTTTCATAATATATTTTTCTTTATAATCACAGCCCCTAAGTCTATAGGAAAAAAAATAAAGCAAGTGTTAACTTTAATATTAGTACAAGAAAGTAAAATACATGTTTTATTACACATTTTGTATTACAACTGATAAGAGTACAGGTCTTTCACTCCAGAAGGTCAGAAGTTCACAGACTAAATAAAATGGAAGTCCACCAGAAGGTGACTGACTGATTGAACAAAATTGGGTAGAATAGATAGTTTGCTGCACTACATAAGAGGTTTGTGCAGCAATTCAGAGACCTCAACAAGCTGGAAAAATAGAGTGACAGGAACATCCTGAAGTTCATGAGAGGGAAGTGCCAAGTCTTGCACATGAGGAGAGCAGCCCCAGGCCCCCATCTTCACTGGCCAGCTGGAAAGCAGCTGAGGGTCCTGGTGGACACCAAGCTGATCATGCCAGCAATGTGCCCTTGCTGAAAAAGGGCTAACAGGGTCATGGGTTGTGTCAGGAGAGTGGTGCCACGGCTAATAAGCCCAAACCTGGGCCAAGCCCAGTTCTGAGTTCCTCAGTGCAAGCGACATACAGTCATACTGAATCAATTCCTGTAAGGGGCCAAGAAAATGAGGAAGGGATAGGATCATGAGGAAAGTCAGACCTGCACTATTTAGTCTAGAGAAGGTTCATGGTTTATTTTATTTATGTATAGATCTACAGGAAGAGAGAGTGCAAAGGGGATGAAGTGAGGCTTTTTTTAGGAGTGTTCAAGTAACAAAACAGGAGGAAAAGGACATCAATTGGAACAGAGAAGGCTCCAAATGAACACCAGGAATTTCTTTTTCATCCTGTGACTGAGCACTGGCATAGGTTGCCCTAGGAGGTCGTGGAGTCTCCCTCTTTTAAGATATTCAAAAGCCATCTGAACATAGTCTGGGGCAACTGGATCTATGTAGCCCTGCTTGAGCAGGTACTTGGATCAGAATTTCCAGAGGCTCCTTCCAACCTCAACCATTCTGCAATTAGAAGTAGACTCAAGAGCACTAGCAAAATCCTGTTACAGTTAAATATGATTTAAAATTTCTTATCTTTAGTGAAGTCACAGAACAAATAACTTTGAAAGTGCAGCAGTGTTGGGTTTTGTTACGTTAATAGGTAGATCACACTTGTAGCTGCAAGTATCCATAAAGTTTTATTAAATGTAAATCAGAACCACCCTTAAAAATTCAGAAGCATGGAATACTCAGTCCTTTCCATCCAGCTCTTCCCTAAAGACAAAACCAAGCAGACTAATAATGTGATCAGTCATCTGAAAATCCACACTTGGACAAAATAGTGAACTGAATGAATTCCAATATCTTCAGCACAGTGCAGAGAAAGTGAAAGGAATAAGCAAAATCTCCGAGATTTAAATGTAGAACTGGCCATTTTTACTGTCCATTGTGATGAGTGAGAGACATCAGATGCTCTCATTTGTATGTCCCAGACATATTTTGCCCACAATTGCATCAGTTCCTTTGTCTGGCATGTTTCACCCATTCTCCCCGAGTTAGATGTATAAGTAAAATTTAAACTGTGAATCTGTAACTGTTTAAGAATTTGTTTAGACTAAAAATTAAACCCACACCAATACTGAGGCACAGACAGAAAAGTTCATATTAGCACCCAAAAAAGATATAGTGGATGAGGTAGATACAGTGCCTACTTTTACAAGACATCTCCAGAAGAAAAAAGTTTTTCTCTGAGCTGGAAAACAAGGATAACTTTTATTTTTTTTTTTTAAATACAGTAAAAAATAACTGATTTTTAATATTTCTGTCCGCCTCCCAAGTGAAGATTTGCAAAATTGCAGACTTCATGCAGTTCCTCTACCTACAGTTAGTGTTAATGGTAATAAACCTCTACTCCTATTAATGACATCCTGGAAATAGCCATAGGCTCTCTAACAGTTTTCCTTGAAAAACAATAAATACACCTTTAAATAGTATATTTGCAGTAATCTGAGTTGATTGATACAATCATACACAAAACCAAGAAAGAGAGCCAGAAGGATCTTAAACTTCCAGAAGGAAAAAAACCAACAACGACAGCACAACTACAAACCAAAAAAACAACCAACCAAATCAAAAAAGTTATTGTATAAACCACAAGGGTAAAGTCAAATAGATATACTGATTTGCCTTACACAGGTCTTATTTACAAGGTAACATTCTTGTTTTGAACCAAAGCAAAATGTTAATCCTCTCAAGCCTAGAAGAGATGGATTAAGATGGATTTTGCACCTCAGTAGCCTCCTGAAAGAAAACAAGTACACAGCTGTCCAAGACCTGACAGTGAGAACTATTGCGCCAGTAAGGCTGAAAAAATTGCTGACGATTCCCTGTGTCTTGGTTGGGGAAATAGGGTAAAGAGTGACAAAAAACATAGCCTACAAGTAAAAAAAAAAAAAAAAAAAAAAAAAAAGTAACTAAATGGAAAACAAGCCAGCAATGTGTCCTTGTGGCAGGAAAGGCTTATATTGTCCTGGGCTGCATTAGCAGGAATGCTGCCAGCAAGTCCAGGGAGGTGAGTGACCCTTTCCCTCAGCTCAGCAGTGACTGCTCTTGAAGGGCTGAGTCCAGTTTTGTATTCCCCACTACAGAAGGGATAGGGACATACTGGAGAGGAACTAAGTGAAGGACCATCTTTGATATGAGAAAAGGTTGAGAGATCCTCTTCTAGATGTGCCTGAAGGGGGAGAGCATGTGGAGGACAGAGCCAGGGTTTCAGTGGTGCCCTGTGAAAGGACCAGGGGCAATGGGCACAAACAGAAACACAAATTGAACATCAAGAACAACTTTGTGAGGAGGACTGAGCACTGGCATAGGTTGCCCAGGGAGGTTGTGGATTCTGCATCCCTGGAAATATTCAAAACTCTCTGGACACTATCCTGAGCAACAGGCTCTGTGCTTGAGAGGAAGCACTGGACAAAACTTCCAGAGGTCCTTTCCAACCTCAACCATTCCATGACTGTGATTCTGCAGCAGTCTTACAGTATAAGAAAGAATAACACATTTTTCTTCTTATACACCAACTTTGGTCCGATTCAGGACAGGAAACAGGGAAGGTCCAACCAGCTAAGAGACCTGATAGCTGGAAAATGGAGGATTGTCACACACCTCTAGCCACACGGCGTTACACCAGCCAGTATCGTTACTATAGACATGAAGACAGTAAAAAAGAAACTTTTCAAAGATATAAATTTAAATAGGACAAAAGTATTCCAGTGTAGAGACCCAGAAGCTCAATAGCTCGATATATTACAATTGGAAGGTTAAATTCAAGGCTTACTTCTCATTCAGACACTGAATTAGGCAGCCAGATACTGACATTAAAAAGAATGAAGCACAACCATTAGCTACTATATGTTCTAGGAAAGAACAGTCTTATTTTTAGGAGAAAAATACCCAAAATTATTTGGTTTCAATCTTGCCTTCAGGGTACATACAGTACATTTTTACTGTAACGCTTAGGTTTTGCTGTGGGTTTTGGTGATTTTCTTTTTTTTGGCAGAGGAAAGAGGTATGTATTTGCATCTGAGAAAAACAACTGCAGAACTGACTAGAATATTTTTAATAAAATACTAATTTTCCTTCAGCATTAAAAAACCTTCCTAATTATATATGCACCTAAGAAGCTATTTCATCTTCAAGAAGCACTTAGAATATCTTGGTTTGCTCACAAAGCTTTCATTCTGTTTCTAGTTCTCTAATTACTCAAGTGGTCACAATTGCAATTGAAAGCCTTACATAGAGATTTAGGTTAATTTTTAAATGAAACAAAAAATAAGGCCATTATTGGAATAGACTTTTCCGAATGTAATGAAAGTGAAATGGAAATTATTTCTATAATGTGGAATTTTTAAACTTCTCTAATGTAGTCTACTGCTACCTCCTACCAATTTAGCATCTTAATTTTACCTTTTGAGATTGTGAGGTACTTATAAACTCCTGTTGTTCTCTTCCACCTGCAGCTAGAGTACTAATGATAACTTCACAGCATTTATAAGTGCCCCATTTCTCAAACACCTGAAGGCAGAAATAGCTCCTGGAGGATGTAGGACCTTTGACATTTAGATCACTTCTTCACTGTCTTTAATTAAAATTATCATATCCTAACATTCTGACAGACCAAGCGCATTTCTTTAGGTGCTCATCACCAACCCTCATTAGGATTCTAATGGGAAATCTCTGCAAGAAAATAATAGAAATTTGATCACCATCTTCCCAGATCAATTCACATGGAGAATGTCTATCAGAATCCACACTGCCAGCTCTGAATCCATAACAGGATAGCAGGAAGTTCTGTGTTTTCCATACAAGTGGTCAATATTTCAGATTTTACTCAGTTAATTCACAAAGGAAAGGAGCATGTATTTTCCTAACTCTTTCATGGGTCTTGAATATATTGTGCATGTTATGAAAAAATACTTCTGAAGCCATAATTTTCATAAAGATGCTATGCCTGGAGAATGTGGCTCTCGGGGTTCTTCACACAATACCCAGAAAAAGAAATTAAACAAGCAAGGAAATGCCAGCAGTTTTACTTGCTCCTAGAATCACATCTGATACCACCTTGGGAGATAGAGCTTTTGTTTGATATCCACCTGCTTAACCCGTCAGAATAAAAACACAGCAGTTGTAGCAGATGTGAGTCAAAGAGAAAATATCACTGACGGTGACATCTTTGTCAGGAAGGACAACTTTCCTGCTGAGAGAGTTATGCTAATTACCTGGAAATTCACAGCTGTTGAATATCAACCTCAAGATGTCTGAAAGCAAAACCAGATATTTTAAGAAAAAAAAAATTATAGTACTTTGTACCAGTAAATCTGGCTTCAAAGAAAAACTGTAACCAGCTCTGCTTCAAATACTTTAAACTTCAGCCAGACTTTTACATTGACCTACAGTACAGCTGATGCCTAACAAGAAGAACCATTCTGCTAAAAATTAACAAGTTCACCTCACTTGAAATTTATTGCATAGTTATCTGAAAGCTATATTTTACTTTCAAGGAGATGCAAAAATAGCTTAATTTAGAAAACAATTTAGTGCACTTGAGAAACCACAGTAAACTTAATGCTGCTGAAACCAGCTCTAAAACAAGGTCCTGTACCTATCGTTCAAAAAGATAATTATGAGAATGAGTAATGGCCTGTCACAAGTCTTGCTCCCTTGACTAAAAACCAGTGGATATTTGCATATTCAAAATAATTGCAGCACTGTCTCCATTTCAGCTCTGGTCTCAAGACAAAACCCAACAGGCAGTTTTGAACTCAGTCCATCACAAGACTCAATTCTCCACAACTATAGGAAATATATGGCCTAAGCTGTGAATGCAAACAAAAGGGCACATAATTGGGAAGAGGGGATGGGAATGTACAAGGAGGGAGTGAATATCCAAAACACAATTTATAAACTCTCAAGCCAAAGCCTATCTGCTACTTGCAACCAGTATGGGCTGATTGCATACTTTAATAACATCTACACAAAGGCAGCACGTCCTGAATTTACCAACTCACAAAAAAAGATGAGACATAACCACAGATTAGAAAGCTCATCATGGACTGTGCTTCTGCACAAAGACTGTCTAGGCAAGAATAACCAGGGACCTGAGGTTCCATAGAGAGACAAAATAGAAGTGCTCCCAAAAACAGATTGTCTAGAAAACAAGAGGAGAGCTAGGAGGCACAAAGAAACTGATCCATGCTGGGGAAAAACCTGGAGATGAAGGATGCATGGAGACAAATGCCAGTGGTGCACAGGAAACTTGGTCTTGAATACCAGGGACTGCAACTCTGTAACTGTGAGCATCCCACAGCAGCAACCACAACCTTCTGCCCAAGCTCCCCGGACCAGCAGCAATCTCTTTGCCAGGAACAGAAGGAAGACCTAGAGAATGCAGCACTGCCTACAAGTGAGGAAGCTCATGTGAGCTCCAGTCAAGCAGGGCAAAAGCTCTCATCTCATCTGTTCTTAGATAAACCCATCCCAGCATCCAGATCGGCACTAAATTTACTCTGCCTAACCCATGACAAGATGTTTTCCAGCCCAGCTCCAAATCCGACTCTTTTTTTTTTTTTTTGGAGTTTAAAACTTCTGTTACTGAAACTCTCACTGTCAAGACAGCTGATACATTTTCACTTATCTTCCACTTGTTTTTCATCCTTTAAAACCTTGGGTTTATCCAGATCAAGTGTATAGTGAAATGACTAATATACCTGCCTTGCAAGAATAGTGACATCTACACATCAGGTTACAGAATGGCTGGTTTTAAGTGAAAAATCCAATATTCAAATTAATATCAGCACAACATTCTAGAAAACTGGATAAAAAGATCCAGTTATCTGTTTATTTTTAGAACAAACACTCCCATTTTTGTGTAGCCTCTTTTTTTTCTCACCTATCTTTCCCCCTGTAAGTAAAGCCCCTCCAGCAGAGATCAAGATTTACACCATGTATCAGAACATAAATAACATGTATTCTGAATAACAAGTATATATTTATCACCTAAGGTTATTTTCCATTTTATTTTCAGTAAATTCTCATTGCAGTCATAGACAAAACAAACATCATTGAGGATCTAGGAAGAAATAGAATCATATTTTAAGAACAATGTTAGTGCTTCTGAATAAAATACCTTTCTAAAACAGAGTCCAGAGAGATGGAATAGGCTACCATTTCAGCAAGATAAAAAATCATGTTTTCAGAGAAAGATCCATCTTATCAAAACCTTCTCCCTTTCAATAACTGAAATGAACATGTATGACAAGATGAGAACTTGGAAACTATTAAGACTCCAAGATATAATTCCAGGCAGACTTATCTATAACTTTAAGTCACTTTTACCAGTTTGCACAGCCAGTCTTTGTTCTCTATTTCAAAAAGCATTTTAGCAAAAAAGCCTAAGAATGAAAAATTTTTCATCAAGTACTATATCTGTATGTATTACTCACTAAAACTTAAAGGAGGCTGTAGTACACAGAGAAACATACTAAGGCAATCATTTCTCACCACATCTGAAAACTGATTTGATCTGCTGCCAAAACATCTCATGTTTCACTTATTTCATTCAATACCACTTTGCACTACTTTTTCTGCCTCCATAGATGACTTATCTCGTGGAAAATGACTAGGATAAGTAACTAAGTATAAATAAAGCATGATTATTCCATTCATTCTCTTGGTTACAACCTGTAACAGTAAATAAAGGCCTTGGTCCCAAAAGTGCAACAAAGCATATGTGCTAAAGGTTACTCCGGACTAAAAGGTAAAATTTTTTTACTCTTCAAATTGAACATCATTTTGCTGAAGGCAGAGGCATGTCAGTTTCCAGCAGTTGGAAATATGATCAATATATTTGGGACTTTAAATTACTCTTAAGATAGGTGCTTATAAAATAGAGAATCTGCAAGGCAGATCACTTTTGCTAGTTCTTGAATAACAAAGGGAAACCACCATAAAACTTCACAGAGCATAATTTCTCATTGAAATATCAATTTACAAACTTTATATTTTTAATGCTATTTGTATCAAAGATTACCTGCTAAAATTTAGACTGACTTCTGATCTTGCTCATATTAATACCTATAGATTTCACTACAATAATATTGTTATTTCCAACTAATGAGCTACTGGTTAGTAACAAAGAAATTCACTCCAGCTACTGGAGTGACTGCATTGCAGGGAAAGGAAGAACAACTGATACCAAGTCATCTACCTTAACTTCCATAGGAAATTGGACATGAGCCAGCAATGCACACTCATAGCCCAGAAATTCAATTGTGTCCTGGGCTGCATAAAAAAAAAAAAAGACACAGCTGAAGTTTGAGGGAGGCGATTCTTCCCCTCTTCTCTGCTCTGATGTGAGTCCACATGGAATACTGCCTGCAGCTTGGAGATCCACAAAAAAGCCATGGATCTGGCAGAGTGGGTCCAAAGGGAGGGGGTCACAGAAATGGTCAGAGGGCTGAGTGCCTCTCCTATGAGAACAGGGCAGAGGGTGGGGACTGGTCACCCTGCAGAAGAGAAGACACCAGGGAGATGTTATTACAGAACTTGAATAGCTAGAGGGCGTGTAAGAAAGATGAAGCAAGACTCTTTACAAGAGTCTGTAATGACAGAACAAGGGCACCAATTTTAACCTAAAAGAGGGGAGATATAAGGAAGAAATTATTTATGAAGTTGGTGGTTGCCCATTGAAACTGTACATGCCTTATTCTTGGAAGTCGTCAAGGTCAAGTTGGATGTGGCTTAGAGCAACCTGGTCTAAGTGGAAAGTTTTCTTGCTTATTGCAAAAGTGTTGAACTAGAGGATCTTTAAAGGTCCTTCCCAATCAAACCATCTTTTGGCTTTATGACTTCTTCCTTTAATTGAATCATCTGAACACCTTATAGTTCTCAATCGTATTTCCTTATTAACAAGAACTTAAAGGCCTTTGTACAATTCTTGATTGTTCTTTATATTCTCTTCTGCATTGAACATGTCTCTCCATATGCACGTGTTTATATATATATGTATTAAAATACATATAAACATTCCCATGCAGTCTGCAAACAAACCTTAATTCAACATCATTGACATTTATATTTAATTTTATTCACGTTTCCCTTCTTGCAGGTTACTGCACGGCACCACAGCCAACTCAGCACCTCCAGCAGATTCTCACAACAGCTGTTCTGCTGTGCCTGAGAGGGTTAGTATTCCAGACAGGAAAAATTTCTCCCTTTCCAAGTTCCTTCTTCATACCAGAATGTCATTTTTAAGAAATGTAGATAAATTAAGCATCTACCACTGCCAGGTGCTTGATTTTCACCCCAGATATTCATGATTCAATATTTCAGAAAAAACCTAAGTAAGCGTAGGGAAATTTAAGTACTATTTGGAAGTATTTTCCATGCAAAGAGGAAGTTGGGACCCCTTATTCTAAAAATAAAGGTTCCAATTTTTTGAGTGTCTTTAAGTAGAATTGACTGACAGCTTCTGGCTTTTGACACATTTTTGTACAGGGGTATATAGGGTCAAGTCTCAATGAGAAGAAGAGTACACAGAATCACTAAAATATTCCCATCTCCTGTTCCCAGCTGTCCTAAAGCATGCAGATGTGGTCCCCCACAATTGGCTTAATACTCTAAGATTTCTCATTACCTTTTCATAGCAAAATGACAGTGGATTTCTAAAAGAGTAGGAGACCTATATCCAAGTTTACAAACCTTTGCATTTCATTCAAGCACTTCTACAGAAATAAAAACACTAGCCCTCTAAAACTGACAGCAGTGGTTATATAAATGAACTACTGACTAAACAGTAAAAAGTACTCACAAAAAAAAAAAAAAAAAAAAAAAAAAAAAAAAAAAAAAAAAAAAAAAAAAACCACCAAATTAAAATCTCAAGAGGAAGGACTTCCATCAAGCAAATGGAAGAATATTCTACCTCCTGTCTGTTGTCAGACATTTACAGGGGTAATTCAAATCCCCATTAAAACTTATCCATTTCCATTATTTGTAAAATAAACAAACTAACCTAAGTAAAAAATAAATTAAAATAAAAACAAACCTGTTTTAAGTCGTCTATGCACCTAACCAAAACCATGGGATCAAGAACAAAAAGAAAGAATGAAAAAATTAAGATGCACAAATTCTGCACAAAAATGCAAACTGTGCTATTATGAAATACTAAGTCAGACTAGATAACCGACAAATATTTTTTGTTACATTCAGTTCAGTGATTTAAAGTAATCCCACCTTGTTGGGGAAGGAAGATGTTTTCAGTTACCATCTGCTGAGTGACTTTTCTGCAGCATGCCAGTGATCCCTACCAAAGTCAAAAGCTGATGTGTCTGTACCACAGCACTCTCTCAGATGCCATTTCACAAAGCATCTTGTAATCCGACTCAGGCAGAACAGATGTTTCAGATTTCTCTTTTCCACCAGTAATTCTTACAAATAAGGTAGGGTATATATGAGTGAATTGCATGTACAGAGCCATTAATAAAGATGTCAAACTTTCATTGATTTCACAGGCATGTAAAGCAGAAGGCACAGGTTCATCCCTGCTCTCCATGCAGTGTCCAACAATGAGCAGCCCTGGGAATCGTTACAGCCATCATTTGCCCAGGACACACTTGCAGGCCTTTCCTGGCCCTTATCCAACTGCAAGTGTCACTGTGGCTCAGGATTATCAAAGCAGCACCAAACCTACACACTGCCTCACAAACTTTTTGTCAGTCTCTAAATCTGCTTTAAAAGGCCATATACACAATAGTCAAAATAAAACTGTCTAAGAAGATTCAATGGATTACTAGCACTATTTTTAAAGGTTTTTTTAATAGAGTATTATTGTGTGTAATCTTATAACAGGCATTGCTTGAGGCTTGCTAAAAGCCTTTGGTAGGCTGCTTGTTTCCACAGAAAATGGAGGCAGATATGTTTGACTGCCTTCAGTCCCTTTCCATTTAAATCATATTTAAAATTGCACCAGCTTTATGTCAAGAAAAGGAATAACAAACATACAGCTTTTTGTATTTAAATTAAATGGCAGAAGTGCCTCACTAAAGAAAATGGTTTAAAAGGTAGACTGTTTTTTACAGATGTTTAACAACAAAACTGAGTGGAAAAAGAGTATGTAAAACTTGAATTGTGAAATAGACATAAGTATAACATTATCAAAATTCATAATTGCCTTAGTTGGAGTGTCCTCAGGTTCTTCCATCATCACACACAATTTTTCTTCCAGAAAATCTTCAGTGTTTATATTGAAGACAAATCTGGGCAAGGCAGAGTCAGCTCTGCTTCAAGAAAGTGCCATGTAATAATTGATACAGGGTTGTGTTAAATACCACTGTTATATTGTCCTCTGTTCAGGGCTTTAGATGTACTTCTGAGCTGTTTGAAAGTTTGAGACTGAAGCAAATCACTTGGCTGACATTTACGATACAAATTCTGATACAAATCCCTCTCTTGATAGACACGATCCTTCAAGTGCAGAAAGAAAAGGTCAATGCTACTCATCTTCCCTCTAACTTGAGCTGATCCCCTTAAAAAGAACCCAATTAAATATCAGCAGGTCTGAAGTAGGGCCACAGTGTGTGCCTGGTCACAAGTGCCACAAGAAGCCAAGACTATACAGTTGTGGTGCAGATGACATAGGAAGAGCTGGCCTCTGAATAGGACCTGTGCAACTCCAGGGGATCTAAAGGTCTCCATAGCCTGGATATTGCTCCATGGAAAGAAAATACTGACCTAGCAAAAACTAAGCTGGAGGACAATTTTCCATTGCTGTAGAGAAATATGAGCCTAAGAGGCCTGAATTTGCCTACAGGTTTTAATAACTCAAAATACATTTTTTCATAGGTCTTCAGTGTTTTAACAGCCTTGTTTCAATTAGTTTGATCAAATTGCATTTCAAGCAAAGTATTTATCTTAATACAACACAAGATATATTCATCTCTCCTATGGCATGAGGGTTAAGGATTCACAATACCACATATAACATAAGGCAAGGAAAAACCAGCCTGGGCTGTGATGTGAAAATAGGTGACGATGGCTGCTGGGCAGCAAAATATTTGAAATTCAATTTTTGCTGTGCCTCTGTCCTAAGAACTTGAGAGTCTGCTGCTTCTCACCTATTGTATTCTTATTTGACAGTCTCCCATCTGCTTTACTCCTCAGGTTTTTAATGCCTTTGCACCTATCAATTTATCTGTTCTCTTCTTTGTCAGCTAGCACTTGTCCAGAATGAGTGGTGGCAAGCCAAAACTTAGTATGGACAAAATATACCTTTCTCCTCTTACAACAGCATTTTTCCATTTCTTTTGACAAACTCTCTATTGCCACCATTATTTAATTTTGCAGCACAACAAAGGCTCACCCTTTCATTCACATCTCATTCACTAAACTTTTATCAGCATAAAGGATAGCTAAGTTTTCTTTGTCCAATGGCTTTTAGCAGTCACCCACACACAGAACATTAAAATTTCATCTCAGTACTCACAACACTGCTTTCTGGAAATTCTAATAAACATCTGTTCAATCTCTCTCTTTATTCAAATTACATCCTTCCTTCAAACCTTTACAGTACTTTCCTCCACATTACCATATCAGATCAGATCTGGTCTTAAAGGTTTACCATCCTAAATTATCCCTTGGACCTTGCCTCCTGTCACAACAACTTAGTCAGAAACGCCTATTTGTCTCCTTCTCCTGCTACTTTTTCACACTCCCTCCATGCTGCCCACTCTGCTAGAAAAAAAAAAAAAAAAAAGAAAAAAGCCTTCACACTCCAATATGCCATCCCCCTCCCCCACACACGTACTCTCATTCAAAATCCTCCTGAGATCTATTTTTGGTCAATCTTAATACAAGTCACAGTTCTTGCACCCCAGTGTTGACCTGAGAACATCCTGAAGATCTAAAGGGAAAATCTAGGTACAAATAGGCTTTTCTTTCCATTCTGCCAGAGCTTCTCATCATAGCTAGCTTCTCAAAGTCTCTGCTCCATCCTCATGTCCTCTGCAAATGATGCAGTTCTCACCTTTTCTGTGCAGTCACTACTTTGCCAATATATAAATCACTTTAGAAGATGCACTTCTGAAATGCTGCTTATCCTATCTCAAAACTTTGTGATTTAGGTAAATTGTTACAAAGCTCACTTCCATAACTGGTACTGAAGTTGTCAAAACCAGAGACGATTTCCCACTTCTGTTGATATTACAGAGATACAACATGCATTTCAAGCTCAACATGTCTATCTTTTTCCCTCCACTACTTTGTATTGTATAATGATTAAACTTTTAAGGCTCAAACAACTATGGCATGGTCAATGGGAAATAAAACAAGAGATAAACTACATTCCCAACTGCAGAGGTAGATTCCTTTTACAGCTCAGACCGATCAATGTTCCAGAAAGATTAAGAGAAACAGGCAAGGGTTCCTTCAATAAAGAGTAGGCAGTAGCTTGAGATTAAGTAACTTGTTTAATTTTACTGAAAAAAATTGCACCAGTAAACAATCAGGTGATCAGTGAGAAGATAAAGTCTTGGACTACAATGTATAAAATATTATGGTTTTTTCAGCTATCCAATATGAAAGCTGCTTACATCTACTAAGACTAAAGTGAAAATGTCCTTTCTCATTTGCATTTTAAATGCCCACAGCTACTCCCACAGCCAAGAGCAAACCTGTAGAGCAACTCAGAACAGATTTCCTTGCTGCAGCAAATTCAGTGCCTGTTGTCACTGCAGTAGACTTTTCTGAAGTGTTACTCAACTGACAACTTAGAACCAATTTTGAAATAATCCTATTATATATTACAATTAAAATCCTATAATTAAGTCCATTGTTTTTGCAAATCTATGAATTTCCTAATTGATAGTTGGAAGCCACTTTCCTGTTTAACCTCAGGAGGAATAAGTAGTGTGAATTACCTCAGTCCTCCCACAAGTTTCCTAAAGAGGTACAGAAGACCTCATGAGAGTGTGCTCCTTCTCCTCTCTGGATGGACAGCCCATTGAAATGTAACACAAACCAAAAAGCATGCTCCAAAAAGAGGACTTCATTATCTCTTTAATCACATTCTGATTCAGAAAAGTTTTCTATTTCTCTTCATGGCTAAAAATAAATGCTATTGCTTTACTACTCCTGGCTTTTTGCTCAGAAAGCTGCTGAGACCTTATTTAAGGGAGTTGTTCTCATATCAGAGATTTTGCTATGAAACCAACTGCTATGGCATGACTGAAGATCAACAGCACTGCACATCACATTTCCTTATAGAAATACTTTCTGAATGTTTCCTTCATTTGTAAGACTGTAATTTAAACAGTCTCACAATGCACCTAAAAATTGTTATACTCAGAAATCATTGGCCTCTCAAATCAGCAGCTAAATTGATGCTGTGAGCAGAGTTAATACAAAAGAAAGCATTTCTTTTCTGCATAAGTTTTCTGCAGCTATTGGACCACTTTTAAAGATAAGTTCATAAAAAACACAGATTCAGTATAGCCATCTAACCTTGTTTTCACAGAAAAATTCACAACAGAGCTATTCTAAATCAAAACTTATAAAATATGGGATTTGTTTTAATTTACGTCTATATATTCCATTTCTCTCTGGACACAATCTGAGTGAATGGCCTGAAGTAGTGTCAGGGGAGGTTTAAGCTGGATATTAAAAGAAGGTTCTTCACTGAGAGGGTGGTTGGGCACTGGAACAGGCTCCCCAGGGAGGTGGTCTGAGTCCATCTTCTCAGCACCAGCCTGACAGAGCTCCAGAATCATTTGGACAGTGCTCTCAGGCAGATGGTGTGACCCTTGCAGATGGTTCTCTGCAGGGCCAGGAGCTGGACTCAATGATCCTCGTGCATCCTCTCCAACATCACTTACTCTGCGACTTAGGCACATCCAAACACTGGGGTAAGACATACCATTTCTTATGGAGATATGCAAAAGATGCTTCCCTGGTCTTTCATCATCAAAACAAGCGTCTGCCATGCATAAGCTGCCCACCTGTCATGGTTTAACCCCACTGGCCACCAAGGCCCACGAAACTGCTCACTCACTCCCCTGCCTGCAGGATCAGACAGAGAATCCAAAGGGTAAAAGGGTTGAGATAAAGGAATTTTAATAGGGAAAGGAAAACTAGCACACACAAGCAAAGCAAAACAAGGAATTAATTCACTGCTTCCCATGGAGGCGCAGGAGCTCAGCCATCCCCAGGACAGCAGAGCCCCATCACAGGTAGCTGTGACTTGGGAAGAGCAACATCATCACTCTAAACATCCCCCTCATTGCTTCTCCCCAGTTTATACACTGAACATGATCCCTTATGGTCTGGAATATCCCTTTTGTCAATTCATGTCATGTGTTCTGGCAGTGTCTGCCCCCAACCTCTCACACATCCCCAACTAGTAGCATGTCATTATGAAAAGCAGAAAAGATCTTAGCTCTGTGTAAGTCCTGCTCAGCAATAACATAAATCCCTGTATAATCAACCCTACATTCAGCACAGATCAACATAGTAGCTACTGTGAAGAAAATTAACTCTACCCCAGCTGAAACCAGCATACCACCTCATAACCCCCTCAGTAGTGTCATGAGGCTACCAGATGTTTGCAAAGAAAGAAATGTCAGTAAAACCATTAGAACGATTCATTTACCTGTTGATCCTCTTCCTGGTAAGGTCTGAGACACCTCAGAAAATCATGGGAAATGCCCATAATCCTAATGAGATTTTCTAGTAGATGAAATATCTGCAGAGGGAGACAGTACCATTCCACAACTAAATAAAAGAGCAACAATTCACTTAAGGAAATGGACATTCCTTCTTACATTAATTTACAGTGAACAGATTTTTATTATGCTTGACTTTTCTGTAAAAGAACTGCAAGCAGCTGGTTGCTATTTATTTTAAGTACTCAGCATGAAGTTTTCCATGAAGTGACTGTCTCCTAACAAGACACGAAAGCAGCAGGTTTCGAGACCTGATCTTCCTCCTCCTCCCAGCATGCAGTAATGTTAAATGAAAAAAACACTAATTTTGAGCTTACAGCATTAGAACGACAAATCAGTAACAGCACTGTGCTGAAAGCCAGACAACTTAAACAAGAGAGACTTCACAGCTCTTCAGGTACTTTCACTTCAGTGCCTTTTGAGACGGGACCAAGAAAGATAGAGCAACAGCCCTTTTTCCATTGTTATTCCTTGGAGCTTATGGCTTTATGCAGCATGGCAGGTTTGGACAGAGAAAGCAGGAAAAATGGGTAGAACAGGGACCATCCATGTCTTTTTAGGGCAGGGCTAGGATTTGAGATCTTTTATATGGGCTGAGACACTACTGCATGGTGCCCAAGGCACACACGGGAAAGGGGCTGAGTGCCCCTGGTTCTGCTGTGGGCAGATAAGACATCAATGAACTGTGAATGAACAACTCCCCAGCAAAGGAAATTTGATCTTGAGACAAGTTCATTAATAGAGATTGATCAGCCTTCAAAAGAAGCTGACACTTGAAATATTCCAATTTATTAATAACAGTCATATTTTAGGTTTTCTTCTCTACAGTGCTTCAGGCCATTAGCCATGGACACAGGAGGAGGGCACTGACATGCCATGGCAACACTGCTGATGTTACAGATTGCATGTTTGTACACAGGCATTGTGTAACATTGCTCCTGGCAACAGAGACATCAAAATCTACATCACATGCCTACAGTCACATTCTGTAACCACTGGAACATGAGAAAACACAAAAAACCCAAGAAGTTGTCAGACAACTACTGCCACAGCTCACATCACACAAACAAATGCTGCCTGATGTCACAGCAGATCTCTTGTAAAAGAAGGATTATCCCCACAGTGTAAACTCAAACAGATTTCATCTGTTAGAGCAACATATTGAGCTGAAACTCAAAAGGAAAAAGCATCTTCTCTTTAGCTTTATTACATGTAAAATTATAACTAGGACTTCATAAAGCCTTTTATGGCTTCATATCGGCCTTTTACCTTTTCATTAAGAGCACCTGGCCTCAGCATTGCCAATTTATCTTCCCCCTTACTTTGCGCCTCACTTTAAAAAGGTTTGCAGAGCACTAAAGCCACAGCTTTTCCTACCACGGAGCTTCTGTTGTCAGCTACAATTTCACAGCTATCCCCCTGCTAGCACTTCATGTTGCAGGAGTTTTGTAGAGTGTATGCAAGACTTTTTTCCTAGCTGTTCTAAAGCTACAGGGGGTTCATATCTTATGCAGGAGAAAAATGATGAACTGTAGACGCAGAGACCTGGCAGAACAGATCCTGACTTCATGGGTAAGTGTGTCTAGCATGATAGTATAAGGTGGTAGCAGGATAGCACTAATTTCCTCAACTAATTTGTTTCTACACCTCTTTTTTTATTCAGTTTTCAAATTTCAACATTGAGGAATGCATCTGTCCTTGTTCATCTCCTGTTCTGTATGCTGTATCTGGTCTCTCTTACTCTTTTTCATGGCACTTTTTACTTTCAACAACATAGCATATTCCAACAAATTTTTAATAGCCTTTATTTTCACAGCTCAGTCCTTCCCACAGAAATTAGAAAGAGCAATATAATTACTTATACATTGATTATAGCATAAGTCAGCCTGACCTTCACATCAGATGCTTCCCAGTATCCTTATTAATTACCATTTATTCATGGTCATAGCTATGAAGCTTCAAGTAATTAATATTTTATGTTTTACTGTTCCACTCCTGTTAGTCTCCCCTTTCAAATCTGTGGCATCTCTATTGGAAAATTTCAAGTTCAGAAGAAACTATTTTTCTTTTTTTCTTCTGCAGTAATTGCTCCTATCCCTCACAGTATCTTTATACTCTACCTAAAAGGTGCATATTTGGTAGGTTTTAAGACACAAAAGGCATTTTTTTTAGGAACACAAAAAAACTCTCAGAAACCTCATATTAAATCTTATTTTGTGTTTCTCGCCAATGTCCTTACAAGGCCTCAAGCACACAGGGACAAAAATCCAGGCATGTGCTAGCAAGGTCCAAGTACTACTAATCCAAGAGATTCATATTTTACTGTTTCAAGTTTCAGTGATGATGACAACAGCCATGTTCAAAAAGTTCTACCTAGAACACTTTCATGTATTTATTTGTACTTTAAATAGGATATAATTTAAAGATGAAACTAGGTCTCAGCTGTCAACAGCATTTTGCTTACCGTTTACAGAGCAACTGTGAAAAAAATGTTTTAATTAGGAGAACAGCCAGAGGAATCTGCCATAAAAGTGAAAAATTCTTGGTAAAACAAAACAAGCCATCCTGTTCTTTATATTGGTTATGAAACAATGACTACATTTTAGTAAATGACTAAATCAAACAAACATGAAAGAAAAAGCATCTACTAGTAAACAAAATAATTCTCAAAGCAAGTTTGATTTAAGAAAATTAAGAGGGATAACGTACATTGCTGAGCATGACTCCCCCAGACTACTCAATCTATAATAAATATAGGAGCAACACAACTGATACATAACTTGAATTGAAAACTCAAGTAAAGAATAAGGAACAGAAAGAAGATTACAGTAGCTGAAGTCATAGAAGTCCTGAGGGCTCTAAGATATGATAAAATGTGGCTTGACATACAGTATCTGTTCTGTGAAATGAGATTATTCAAAGTGCAAATGGAAAGAGTGAAACACAGTACATCTTCATTACACATTACATTCATAATAGTTCAAACAGCCTAGATTTCCTTCTTTACATCTCTTAGAGTCTGAGAAGCAACTGAATCTTGGATTTTCAAAGAAAGCTAAAAGGATATAGTTTCCTGTTTTGAACATTACAGTCAATTTTCAAAGTGTTTAGAGATGATAAAATCCCTATTTTGAGCTCCACTTCCAATCCAACATCCCAGTTCTACAGCATATAGCAGATAACTGATTTTCACCAGCACTGAGGATTAAGTACATTTTAAAGTTAACTATGCTGGGGTTTTTACCAAAAAGAAAAAAATACTTGCACATTTTTCTATACAATTAAACTTATAGAATGTTCTGTCTTCTGTAAGCATTAACATTTACATATTAATTTATACCCAGGTTAAGTTAGTGGCTACCAGACATTTTAAATTTTTTTTGCCCTACCCATGAGTAAAGGTAGCAGGAGAACCAACACATGCCTTTAGTTAAAAATGAGTTCTCATGCACAAGTAGGGCTATTCCAAAAACAAAGATGCTGTCTGTCTTGGGTCTGTCTTGTGCTATGTGGATTTTCAGATTTTTTTTCTATAAGCTGCCTTATGCAGGTTTATTTATTCATTTTTGAAATGAAATTACATAGCAGTCACCTAATGGGAACATACTGAGAAGATGGACCCAGACTTTCTCTGCAAAGGGCACAGAAGCAAGAAAGCTACAAAAAGGGACATTCTGTTTAGGTTTAAAAATTTCACCATGGCAGTGGTCAAGTATTGGGTAGGTTTCCCAGAGAGACTGGAAACTCCACTCCTGGAAGCATTCAAAATTCATTTGGACACACCCCAGATTGTCCCGGTAAATTTTGAGCATCTCCAGGCTTCTGCTGTTTAAACATGGTTCAAAGCAACCTCCACAGCTCCTTTTCAAACTAAATTATTCTAAGATTCTGCAACTGACAGGTAAATTGAAAGACCATTTTGGTCCATAAAGAAATCAAACAGCTACAATCTAAGTAAAAAACAGGACACAGCATCTCAAATTTAAATTTTTGAGTGAGACTTTCCTGAAAATGTACAGCACGTTTTTCATAATCCTTCAAAAGAACAGCACATGTGAGACCTTATCACACTCTGAAATCAGACCAGTTAGATTTCATTTAGTCTTTCATTGTATTCTTCTTGATGTTGAAATAAGTAATCTATGGCTTTTAAATAACAAGTTTAAAAGGCCTTGCAAGTGGTGACTATTTTTTACTCATGCTTGCTTTCCATAAGATAGATGCTGACAATTCCTCAGTACTTTGCAGCAATGATCTCCTCTAAAAATATAAGATCCAAACTACGTAACACCTACACAGTCATTTCCTGATACCTAATGGTGAAGCTGTTATGCAAATGGTGAGGTGGTTTATACAGCAAATAATTTTGGGTGCAAAAAAAATTAGTTATATTAGAATTTTCCCAGTAGTTGGACAAGGCTGCATAAGTATGATCCTTAGAAGAAACAGCATTAGAAACAGGTCCTCAAGCACACAGTTGGGAGCAGTGGGTAAGCACCTCCACTCCAGCAATTCAACAGCTGGTACTCCACGCATCCCAACCAGCACTACACATCAGACAACAGCTGAGGGAAATACAGATGCTGAAAAGGTCATTGGTTAAGTCTCAGTCTTTGTACAACACTTTTCCTGCAGTCATATAATACTTCAGTTCTCTGGAATTGAACAAGGAATAAAAACATCCCAGCACAAAACTTTCTGCAGTATAGCAAAAATTGAGTCACAACTGGCAAGACAGAAGTTTAGGAATTGCCAGTAGATTCAAGGATATCTAATGATTTTAATGAGATTCTGTTATTGTAGTTCAGAATACTAATCACTTTTCACACTGAAGAGAATAGCCCATGTGTGCCCATAAAAGCAGCATGAGCCAATCATAACAAACCAAAATAGCAAAGTTAAATTTGGAATTTCACAGTGATTCATTGACCTGCCTTTTTCAAAAGAGCCTTTGAACAGATGTCATTGCTAAGTCATGTTAAAAGAAGCAAATATTTTAAGAATGCTCACTTTGCTCCCTTATACAATTGAATCAAGCCATCTGTGCTATAGTGGTCCTTAACCAATATTCTCTCTGCTTAGAAGGTACTAAAAATCATCCCTGTTTAGTTCCCTGAGCAGACCCTTCTATAAGATACACCTCTAAGGTGCTCTCCAGAGAGTTAGACAAAAGTGGGAAAAAACACCAAAAAAACCCACACTTGTTTAAGATAGGAGGTCTTTGCTCAAATAAGGTTATCCCAGAGCACAGGGTTGTGTCCAGATGGTTCTTGAATATCTCCAGTGAAGGACACTCCAGAGCCTCTCTGGGCAGCCTGTTCCAGTGCTTGGTCACCCTCACAGAAAGAAGTCCCTCCTCATATTCAGGAGGAACTTCCTGTGCATCAGCTTCTGCCCATTGCCTCTTGTCCTATTGCTTGGCACCCCAAGACCCTGGCTCCATCCCCCTGCCATCCTCCCTTCAGACTCTGACAGACACTGCTGATGTCCCCTCTCAGTTGTTTCTTCTTGAGGTTGAACACACCCAACTGTCTCAGCCTTTCCTCATAAGAGATGCTTCAGTCCCTTAGTCATCTTTGTCACCTCCTCTTGGACAATACAAAATTTAAACTAGAAGAATTATGTGAATATTTGAAATCACAATGTTCTCTAAAGACTAGAAATATCCTCCTGACGTTAAGTAGAGAATTGCATCTTCAAAAGAGCCATAATTCTTATTAATTTCTACTTTCAGAGAGCAAATTTCAGTCCTCTTCTAGATATATAGGTTTGATGACTTGATTACAATGACCAAGAAAAGCTTTGTTTAATGGCAGTGATGGAAAGTCACAATCTTATCTTTAACTGTTTCCAGATCTGCATGACTGTCTTAATTAGCCTTGGAGCATTCCAACTTGACACCCTGGGGTTTTTCTGCGCCTTTCTCAGCAACAAAGTTATTGTTTTTTCCACAAGAGTGTTTGTATATTTTGCTAGAACAGGCACACAATTGTGGGGTCATGAGGGGGTTTGCGCAGCATAAAGCAGTTTAATCTGTATTTTCTAATCTCTGAAAGCAAAAAGAAGAGAACATTTTGTTATTAACTCCACCACGCTGTGGCTGAAAACTCAATTGGCACAGTAAAACACAAAATTATGATTGCTGTTAGCAACAGGTAACTCCAAGGAGTCAACCTGGATTTCTTCCAGTTAATCTAGTACTCAAGAATACTTAAAAGGTTTTGCTATTGTGTGGAGATTTTTTTCTTTTAAACAAAATATTTCAGTATTTCCCAGTTGGATGACAAATCCTTAAAGTTAACATATTTACAAAAGGTTACAGAAAAATTCTCAACATTCTGTGAGGAATATTTTGGAAGCCAATTAATTTAAGAGAGTAGAAGAAAAACAAATGCTCTTACTGACTTACTCCACACAGTTTTACTTCCCAGCACCTTCTAACCTTTTTCTCTGAATGGCAACTGCCAGTTTTTCCATATTGCCCTAGGAATGGAGTGAGAGCAGCCAGCCTCCCCACTTTCTTTAGCTGTGCAGCGTTGCTGAGGCAGCCAGCTGGCTCGGAGATAAAGCCAGATTGAAGGTCAGTGTGCAGACCGTACCAATCTAAACCCAAGGTAACAACAGCGACCTCAAGCCAAGAGTGCAAGGCAAACGCAACCTGTTAATCCCTTCACCTCACATCTGTTTTCAGATTCTTTTTCTGAGCACGATGTTCCTGCTCTCCTGCAGAGCTGCATGAGCAGAGACACACCCCATCAACAGATGACACTTCTTTTCCCTCTGGGATGTCTGGCAGCTGCAGGTCCTTGGAGACAGGCTTTTTATTCCACACAACTGAAGTCTTGTGTTTCTGTATTTCCAGAAGAGGACTATTTTGGCCACAAGTGAAAGTTATCGCAGTAACAGGGGTAATCAGCAAAAGTTACACAAACTTACATTTCTTATCTTGTTTTTTTTAAATCACTTCTTGCACATCAGCTCAAAGTCAAAAAATTATCAAATAAATGAATGCATTTTCTATTACTTGTTAACTTCTAGAATACTATCAGAAAATCTTTAGATGAATTAAATGTTTAAACATAAAATGAATTTACCGAGTCAGACATCCATTTCAGGAAACTTCAGTAACACATTAACGCATTTCCCATTTTGAGGCATGTGTTTTTCTTATGAAATAACTACTATATAAGTATAATCTTGATGATACAGAACCTAATCTTATGGGTGTTATTTTGAGCATCTCCAAATTTGATTACATAGTAATTGTTAGACAATAAAGAGGAAACATTACTTTCAGGCTCAAGTTTTGGAACTCTTCCCTCAATTCCTTACTTATACAAGATCAAGTTCTAAACCAACCTGTATTTAATAATTCTTTGTCTAGTTTCAGGTTTCTTTTTAAATTATCATCTGTGCAAGCAAACCTACAATTACATCCTAAGGGGGAAGAAAAGCATATGTCTTCACTCAGAAAATGTTGGCAACACACAGAGATCGGTTTTTTACAGATATTCAAGTGACAGTCTTTGGCAAGAATCAAATGCTCTGAATCAATCTAATAGCTTCATTAGGTCAAATTTTTCTATCAAGCAAGCACATGAAGCAATGAATTAATTCTACTCTCATTGCTGAAGACACTGCTTCAATACATACCTAACAAATTAAAGATATCTGTAAACCTTCTACTTAAAACTAAATGAAAATTATTTGGATACAGCTGTCTACGTAGAAGTCTGCAGTGAAGTGCTCAGGGTACAGTGGCTTTACATTGAACACATTACTGTGTAGCCACCCAAAGTGTTTTCTTGCATTTTGAGAAGCAGTAGTCTGCTGGCTAACAAATATTAAGCTGTCAGGACATGTTGTAAAGACAAGAGAAATCTTTGCAGCCACAAGCTCACGTGGGTGAGCCACCACATCTGCCAGGCTTCAGACAGGAGCATCCAGGATGTTAAAAGTGTGTTTGAGTATCCAAGTCCAAGACTCTCTGAACAAAGACTAGCCTTGAATTAACATACTTAAAAGGTTTTATTAGCAAAACAAAGATTAACTTTGCTTTATGGTTACTGATAATACCAAATAAACCAAAACATCAGTGCTCACATGATGCACAAAAGACTTTACAGTGGTGTCTACTTCATTACTAATAACAAAAATTGTTTTTAGAGATCACATTTTCAGCAATACTCCAGCTGAAAGTTCTTTTCCTTGAACCTGATAGTAATTTTGTGACTGCCATTAAATAAAAGCCAAATTAAGTTTTAAAATAACATTGAATTGTTTATAGCTATAAGACCATGCCATTGCTTGTGAATTTGTAGAATTATGAAGCATAATGCAAGGATGCCTCTTTCATCCTAACACTAGATTATCCAAAACTCATTTTCAGTCTTAACACTGCATTGAGAAGTTTTATACAAACATAGAACACCTATGTTCATATGATCCAGCTCAAGTAAAGCCAGCAGAGCTTTAGTTATAGAAATGCATATGATTTTAAAAACTAGATCTTACTAAAAATTTTCTTTAGAAAGTTCTATTTTAATTCTCATATTGCTATGAACACCATTTCCAGAACACTGCTAATAATAACATATCACCTTAAAAGTAATAAATACTTCTTTTTATAATTTCACTGGGATTTTTAAAATCAAAAATAAGTATAAGTATTTTAAATAGATATCTGGGGATGGTAGAGAGAAATTACCTTCAGCAGCCCTATTTGCACATAAAACTGATCCATTTACTATAGTTAGCCATTTACAAGTAAAGACTTACTCATTTACTATTGCATCTCATAATATCAAATAATTTATCACTTGTGTAAAATAAAGTTAGTAAAGATTTACTCATCAATTGAAAGAACATCCCTGGCCCATACACTCTCTTTATCAGAAAGAGCAGAACAGTACTCTGCTCAAACACCACCCCCTACCAAAAAAAAAAACAACAAAAACAAAACAAAAACAACCACCCACCAGCCCTACACCACACCAACATCCAAGAAGGCCTTATTCACAACAGTAAAAAAACAAAACAAGATTTTTCTCCTATTTAAAAGTGACAGCAAAGCAGCTTTTAAAGTTGATGATCTCCTGGGTTATTCTGAACTTCTGCTTAAACATTCTTTTGTTGGATCAAATTCTCATTGAAAGAACCAGGGAAAGTTTTAGAAAAATATCCAGCTGCATGGTTGATAAGGAAAAAAATACATATTTAATATATTTTACATGTTATTTAGAAGAAAGAAGAGCTCAGGGCATATGTGCAGAACAAGAAACCCAAATTAGCACAGTACTCCCCTGAATAATACCTTCTGCTTCTCAACAGGATTATTTATCCCAAAGATTATGTGCTGTGATGCATTTCTAACAGTTTGATCATCTAAGTACCCTTATTCAAAGCTCTACAGGGACAGTGCCTCATGTCATGTAAATGTAGCCTAAATGTCAGCATCTGGAAAACAGATAACACATTACAGGTATTTGTAGAAAGAACAGCAGCTTCATCCACTGTGTTTCTTCTGATAAACCAACACAAGGATCTCACACCAGGTTTAGACTGGAAAATTCTTTTTGAGAAAGCTGCAAGGGCTAAGCATGGCTATGGTCTCTGTTCTCAACAAAAACCAGTATTTATCATAGGGTTTTTTTCTAATTATGCAGGATGTAGCAAACATGAAGTTGTAGGTTAACAACAAATGATTTTTCATAGTCATAAAAGAGTAGAAAGAATGTAAGGTTTTTGGAGATGAACCATTCAAGCCATACTCCAGGAACTTTAAGATACTATATATAGCATTCCATATGTTGTAAGAGAACAAGGAATAAATTAAAAATATTTGGTATTCTAAAAGTATAATCAAATCTACAATAATTATGATACTGTGCACAGACAGCATGTTTATCATCATTACTGAAAGTCATACTATATTACACTTCCTTACAAGCTTTTTTGATCAAGCTTCTTTCTGTGACATCTTCCCTAACAAACTTCTGCACACACACTCAAAATTATTAATTGAGTTCAATAATACAAGATCCAAAAATTAAGAAATTTAGCAATGCTTGCATGATATGAGCTTCACATGACAGGGAAAGCTCACCTTTTTCCTACTCTTCCTTCAGAAAATAGCAAATTTAATATATACTTGCCAAAAGTCGCAGTATTTGCTGAACAGAAACATTTTCTATCTGGGGCAAGAAGCTGTTTTGTAACTCTACATTCACACTTGGTGCTAGCTTCTGAAACAAGTATTTGGAATCATCTTTCAATTCTAGTATGCATCATTACAAGGCTGGTTAAGAAAAATAAACAAAAAAAAAAACTTTGTTATTGCCTGTTGTGGTTCATTGTTTTCTATTTGTTCCCCCCCACGTTAAATGGTTTGCTCCTATGTTGTACCCCCCTGTTGAGTTCCAGTTGTCCAAGTTCCCGCCCTTACCCCGTCAATCCACCCTTCCCTATCCATCTCCCAAATCCCCTCCCATGCGGTTGTCAATCCCTCCTAGCCCCTCCCAAGCTTCCAGTATGTTCTGTATCAGTCATCCCCTCCTTGGAGTATTATTTGCTGTTCCATGCAATTCCCGCCTATGTTTCCCCCATTGGTTAATTGTATATGCAGTCCCGCCTTATGTTACACCCCCAAGCTGCTGTGATTAATCCCAGTATTGTACCCTCCCACAGGGGAGGTCCTGTGTTTAAGTTGCTGTACCCCTGTGGTCTGTGCCTTTCGTGGAATCCTTCCCTTGCCTATTGTTGGTCTCTGCCCCCCCTCAATAAACCCACCCCTGGACCCACGGAAGGGCGACTCCTCGTCCTTTGCCTTTCCCCGGACACGCTGATAGCCAGAAGGGTTCCCAGCCCCAGCCGCATTCCTGGCACTTTAGTGTCTGGGAAGTGCCCACTCTTGGCATCAGCACCCGCCTGCAGGAGCTATCTGGGTTAGCCGAGGCGGAGTGGAGCAGGCAGGCCACGTCAATTGCCCAGAGAAGTTGAGGATTTCCCATCCTTTGATGTGCTTGAGGCCAAGCTGGACGGGGCCCTGGGCAGCCCTGACCTAGTGGAAGGGCCCTTGCCCATGGCAAGAGTGTGAGAACTAAATCATCTCTCATCCCCTTCCAACCCAAATCATTCTGTGATTCTATTGACATGTTTTATAAGTGAACAGTTCACTGGATGCCACTCCCATAAATCATTTGGGTCAGTCATCAGCTTCTGAAGGTCCAGTCTGAACATTAGACACAGCATCTGGACATTAATGTAGTACTGGAACAGATCCATTAAGATTGTCATGGAATTTCTAGTCCTGAAGGCTCTCAAGATTTGGCTAGACCACACAACAACTGAGCTGGCCTAACATTTTCCACAATCCTACCCTGAGCATGAGCTCAGACTAGATGACCTACCCAGGTCCTTTTTTACAAGTCTTCCACAATCCCTCAAATGCACAATAAAGAATTTGATGCAGAAACTTTATGACAGACCATATCCATGAAAAACTCCAGTATGATACACTCTTGTTTTTAATTTCTGACAGGGTATACGTTTTCAGTACAAGGTTCCACTCTCCCATTTAGTTTCCAAGCTTCTCAAGAGCACACAAGCCATTATCTTTTACTATTTCAGTCAACTGGTTTTTTCCTAGCAATGATCATCAAGCTTCAAGACACTGTTCGCTACTTATTAACAGTGTGAGTCTCAGTAGCCTCAAGTACACTGGACTCTTCAGGGAAAGCACATAGATCTCTTAAGGAAAAATTAGTCAAGTGTGCAATATTGCCTGGAAAAGCCTGTCTGGCACTTCTGTATGGGCAGCTAACTTTCAAATGCCACTTTGACTGGCAAAATACTTGAAAGAGGCTTTCCAACAACCCGTCTTCAAAAATTCTTTATCCTCTTTGAAACAAAAGGTCTTGAAGCCCTTTCAAATCTCAGCTTTGATCTCCCTAGTCTCCACAATCAGCGTATCCTGTAGCAAATAATTTAAACCCAGAAATGGATAACTAAATGTACATGCACTCAGCTCCTCCATGTGAAAAAATCTTGAATCCCAATAATTACAAAAATACCAGCACATCTCAAATATTGTAACGTTTTTTCACCTATAAGTTAACCTTTACTTGGCCTACATTTAAGACTTGCTTCTACTAAAAATAGGATTCATTCAATCTTTTTGTTGTTACCATCATTCATTAAGGCAGTCATAAATAAAACAGAACAATTCTCTGTTAATTAAATGAAAGAAATCCACTCATCCTATTTCTTTCAGAAATAGGCTTTTACTTACAGAGTAGCTCCAACACAAAGAAAAAACCTTACATGCCAAGAGGAACAAGGACAATGTCAGTGCCTATTTCTAGAGCAAATAGGCAGGAAAACAATGCGGGTGTTCTACAAGTGTTCTTAAGGCTGTATTACCCTTGCTGCCAGTGGCAAAGAAAATTTTCAGAGATCCCTTGCCAAGAGCATGCAGAATGACATAAATGTACAAGAGCAGGGGAATGAGTATCACTTATGTTCCTACTTCCTCTTATAAGTGAGCCTGCTGATGTGAAGCCAAAATTGTACAGGTTTGTAACAAGCTCAGAGAGACCAGAGTGACACTCTTAGTTGAAATTTTTTCCTTTAGGCTTTCAAGTTTTCATCAGTGTAAGCTACATAAGTGTCTTAAAACTAGAACCCTCCAGTTGCAGCCTGCAATCCTGGAAAGATGAATTAGCATGTCAGCATTCAAATAATGCAGATTTACACAAGGTAATGAGTTCCAGCATGCAAAATTAATTACACCTCAACTGTTACACTTTCTCACTTTGACCAAGTCTCTTTTTTGCTAAGAATTACAAGACTATCAGAAAAACCAGCCCTGGAGCATGTAGAACTTCATAGATCCAATAAAAACAATCCTATCCCCAAATAAAAATCCAGTAATATCATGAAAGGCAATGGCTGCAGACAAGGACTTAAGGAAATAGCTATTTAGCAAGTATATATAAGTTCTTTTCATCATTGCACATTGAAAGGATTTTGAAGCTTAGCCTATCAGTCCAGATCCTCACACTGAAGACCTATTTCTGCTTACATTTGAACTGGCCTTGCATGGCTTTTGGTGAACAGGAAGGATTTCCCTCAACTTCAAGAAATTTGGCGTTTAGCAATCTAAATAGGGTAGATAAATACAGCACCATTACTCACCACCAGATTTTAAATTATTGAGGAAGTAACAAATGTCATGAGGAACCCTAGAATGCTTTCATGCAACCAAATGTCACCTCTTCCCATGCAGTTAACACTCTCTCTCCCTCGTTAGACAATCTCTGCAGAAATGTCTCCTTGCTCTGCAATACAATCACTGCTAGCACCTCACTCTGCATTTGCCTTCACTAAGCCTACTCTTTGATGGCAATCACAAATCAAGAAAGAAACTTCAAAAAAAGGAAAAGGGTCACTAATCCAACCTATATTTATTAGGGTATTTTTCCCCAACGGACATTAAGGATAAAACTCTGAAGAGAGCAAGGAGTATGCTCTCTTCAAAAAAGAGATATTCTCTCTCTACAAATCAAAGAGGTGGCTAGCTTAACTAAACTTGAAATTGTGGATTAAGTTATTTCTCAGTTCAATCTCAGTTTAATATAAACGTCTCCATATTTCTTCCAAGACAACTTTCTAATTCAACATTAATAAGAATTAGAGCATCCATAGCAGGTGTTTCAGACCTACAGGGTATCTCATGAAAGGAAAACACTAAACTTCATCTTGCACCCATAAATAAAGCATCTTCTCTAATAAAACTATGTGACCTAGTTCCTTCCCCATTCTAGGAAAGGATTTTTGAAATGACATGCACTTCACTTTCTCATTATCAAGACAGTAATAAATTGTCAGTTAAATTTCTAAATGAACATATTTTATTATTTATTTGTATTAACTCCTTTGAAATACTTATCTGTGCAGAAAAACGTATTCTTCAAAGCCTGACTGACTTCCTTGAAAAACAGCATTAAGAAGGAATATTAATCTTTAAAAGCAATGATTACACTATTAGAAAAAGGTAGAAATCACAAATAAGCACAAAATACAGCTTTTTAGGTTGTAAAAATGCTAATATACACATGTATACATTAAATGTACAGTTTTACATCAGTATACCACACATATATTAGACAGCTAGAATACAAAGTGTGAGATATAAATAGTATATTATGGTTAAAATACACCGTGAAATTGTGTTACAATGTGATTCTATGTGATATATACCCACACAAAACCAAGAAGATGTTTTTGGTGGTGTGTTATTTGAGATTCAACATGCAGTCTAGTTACTTAATCCTTTCACACTTTCAAGGCTCAGATACCAATTAGATTTTCAGATAAGCATGCCTCTGATTAGTGAAAACTGGTCTTTCATATATGCCTCAGAAGTCCACTATAGGTCTTCTAATATCAGCATCACAACAATCTCTGTCACCTCACAGCAAGTCGATTGCAATGACAGGTTACAAATATTTTAAAACACTCCATTGATGCCTCCATTCACATTTCAATCAAGCTGATGGTACATCTTTAGCATTTCCATAAAATGTTTTTACCTTCAGGATAGGACAGTGGTGAGGGCTTTAAATCATTTTTATGGTTTTGTTCTGGAACTCCTAAGTACTTGGATATTTTTCCACTTGGTTTCAACATTTTTATCCGACTTAAACATAGCCAGTCAAGAAGTGACACTATCAAAGCATAAAGATCCCTTCAAAATTTATTCAGCACTGATGAAAAAAAGCTTATGAACATACAAAACAAAAAATTAGTTCAGGAGCAACACAAGAGAGCTACAGATCCAAAGAATAAACCTTGGGCCCACCCACTCCCAGTTCAGCATGGTCAAAATTATTTCCTGTCTTTTCTCTCCATCTTCTAGCAATAATCCCAATCCCTCTGGAGGACCTGTAATTTTACTGACACCACAGGAAAGGGAGGCAGGTAGAAGGAAGAGACAGCAGGAATTGCAGTTACCATCCCCTATGCACCTCACCTGAGCGCCTGCACACCGAGTAGGAAAGGCAGCAGCTGCTCTTTCACAGGTAGCCTCTCACCTGCCTCACTTTTTCACTGTAATGCATGGCAAAATGACCTCCAGGGATTTTTACACCTTTGGAAAAGGGCAGTTCTCAAGATCCAAAAAATTAAGGACACCCTCTAAGCCTTCTCTGATATAGCACATGTTTTCTACCTCTGTCTTCAGTTCCAGACAATCCAGGGAGAAAACTACTCACAAAAGATAAAAAGCACTTTGGATAAAAAAAAAAAATCTTTTGTGGGTTTATTTCCTGCGGTTCTTGTCCTTTTTTTTGTTTTAATAGAGAAGTGAAAACACACATATAAAAGACAGCAAGTAAGGAGAAAGGGCAGCCTATGCCCCATCACCAGCACCCTTCCTTATTCATACATTTGCTATGATTTTAACATGTACATCTGAAAGACAAATGCACCTAGCAAGTTTCCTCCTCTTTAAATCATGTCTTACAGTAACACTCTTTCACCATATGAAAAGTTGAACCTGAAAGCATTTCACACTCTGACTCAAGCAGAGCAGTGATACATTTTCTACATTTAAAAAACCTAATAGGAAGAGGCAAGCCTGCTGCTTTTAGATAATTCTATTTTTATTTCTTCTAAAAATCCTTTCATCCATTTGACCCTTACTTGACTTCCACAGCTAAGCATTCTCCTTTCTTCTGCCTCTATGTCCAGTAGTATTTGCAAGTACTTTTGGAGATATCCCAGTCACAATACCGTTAGGCTAGAAACATTTAACTGTTGCTCACACATTTCTGTAAAGCAGGGCGCTATTCTGTTATCTTATTCGAATGGAAAATTTCTATCACATCAGAACTTGTAATTAATCACAAGAAGGCATGAAACCTGCATTGAAATGGAACTTAGCTATTAACATTTTCTGCAAACTGTTTGCTTGCAGATGCACATTACACTTAAATAAAATAAAAACTCATTTTGAGATCTCAAATAGAACATAAAATGACCAACATTTGATCATTTCCCTTACTAGCTGTCATGGTTTAACCCCAGCTGACAACCAAGCCCCACACAGTGGGATGAAGAAGAAAATTAGAAGGGTAAAATTAAGGAAAAAAACCCTGGTTTTAGATAAAGACAATTTAACAGGTAATGTAAAAGCAAATCAACCCAAATAATTAATTCGCCCCTTCCCAAGGGCAGGCAGATGTTCAGCCATTCCACAAAAGCAGGTCTCCCTCACACATAGCAGTGACTGGAAAGATGCACACCATCACTCCCAACACCCCCTTGTCCCCCTCCTCCCCACTTTCTGGCCGAGCACGTCACCATTTGTGCTGGAACATCCCTTCAGTAAGCTGGGCTCAGCAGTGCTCTGTCCCAGCATCTCCTGCTCGCCCAGCCTCTTCACCAGTGGGGTGGGTGAGAAGCAGAAAAGGCTTTGCACTGCTCAGCTGTGACAAAAACACCCCTCATTTCTGTGTTAGCAACTCTGATTCCAGCACAAATCCAAAACACAGCACCATACTTGTCACTGAGAAAAAATTTAACTCTACCCCAGTCAAAACCAGCACATTATGCTTTTCTTACTGGATCCTTCTTCCACTGCCATTTGCTCCAGAGCTGTCACAGCACACTTCTGTTAACCTGCTGAATACTCCAACCATTAAAAAAAAAACCTAAAAATCCAAAGCCTTCATGTCTGCTGAAATTGAATTAACTGGCTTTTTTTACTACTTAGTTTACTTGCCACAAATGTTGTTGGGCAATCTGGAGGAACATTTGAGAATTCTGTTGCTTTTCTTTACAGACACACACTTGGTATGGTCTTCTAGCTCTCATAAAGACCACAGCCTCCCAAGAATAGAGTGTATACATAGTATATCCGGCAAGAAGGAAGCTTCTTCAAAAATCTGCCATTTACACATAATAGCAGCTGCAGTTATACTAAGGATATAATGTTACAAGAGCTGATCATATCTAAAATTAGGTCATGAGCTCATCACAACCAAGTCATAAATGAATTCGTGGGAAAATATTGCACATAGTCATGGGTACTGCACAGGCAAAGAGAATTGATAATTCTAAAGGAGCAAGTCATTGCTACTTAATTTTATTAGTCTTCAGCATGATTCAAGACACAGCCATGCAAGGAGTCATGCAGATACAATAAAATAATTCACCAGAGCAGGCAGTCTATAGCAAAGGGGGTTGCTAGCTGTTTAGAGGGCCTTGGCAGTAGTTGTGAGGAAGATGTCATTCTGTTTTGACTAGAAAAATGCCATAGTTGTCATAATGCTTTGTTTAGATTTACTTACCTGCTGTGTAAATCACTTTACATGAACACATGTAACCACTACCACCAGTGAAGACAGGCTGCAAACTTAGCAAATCAAGGCAGCTGAGGCTAATACCCTCTTTAACCCCTAATTTAAAGACAACCAAATGCAATAAATGAAGGAGCAAGCTCATGATCTCTAGTAATACATTCCTTATTCAGCAATACTACAGTTCTCTCTTTGTCATGTTAAACCTTCAGGCAGCTTCACCTTTCAATTCAGTTTTGAAAATGCTCAAATCCTTAGATATCAGCTGTGAAGAATAGCTTTTAGGTTCAAGTTGAAAGCAAGTCCTGTAGGAAAATAATTAATTCCTTGATATAGCTTTAGAGAAAATAAACATGAATATATATAACATAAATATAGCTCTTCACAGCTCTATAAGGAGTAAAATTTATGTTACCAAAAAAAGAAAAAAAAAAAAAAAGATACAGCAGTCCAAAATCTCTTTAAATGCCTTTCCTGGGGTTTGATTCAGCACCTAGCACTTAGTCCAGAAATGGCTTCATTCCCTACTTTAAAATGTTAATTCCTCTATCCTTTCAAAAACAGCAGAAAATATCAGGAAGAGGTTTTAGTCACTTGGAAGCCATTTTAAATGTAGAATGCAAGTGCTGCCTCATACAACCTAAAGATTAAACTCACACGACATTCAAATGCTACTGTAACAAGAAAAGTGAAAACAGAAGAGACACTTCATTTTTTTTGCCCCCCACACCTCTTGTTTAAAGCCTACAAAATTGGGGGTTTTTTTCATTGCAAGACAAAAGACTAATATGGAAGTTTAACTTCAGTTGTACATTGACAGGGACAACAATTAGCCTGCCAACCGGTTCTTCTCATGATTATAGGCATGCTAAAAATTTGGTTGCAGTATGAATTAGTTCCCAGATTACTTTCTTTTACAATGATTTACTCTTAAAATTCACATTTTCACACAGATAGTGAGTTTTGCTGATTTAAAAAAAATAAAACTGACTGTGCTGGACTACAGCGATGCAGCAGCTTCCAGTTGAAAAAATACAAGAAAAAAATGCATTTCACTATAAATAAGAGTATAAGTACTTCTCACCAGTTTATTTATAATGTACTAGAAGTGATAAGTGATTGCTTTTCATGAAGAGGAACTGAAATGCTAATTAGCACTTTTAAAATAAGTGTTTCAGTTCATACAAGTGTTTACTTGCAACAAAAAAGGATTAATATAACTCTCCTTTTCAGCAGCTGCACTTAAATTTTCCACTGTATTGTCTTTTTCAGAACTTGTTTCTTCTTGGAAAGCCAGTGTAATGTTGTATGCAGTAATCCTTGTAGATTCCTAACTCTTGAACAAAAATAAGTCATTGAAATAATGAATTATGCAATAGGGCTTAAAACCATTTATTCCTACTGATCTCCAGAGTTTAAAATCCCATTTTATGTGCTTTCTTGTCCAATAAATTGGATTGATTTTCATATCATCAGTTAAATAAGCACATGACCATTTTGATCCCAAGTGTATTCTTTTTCACTGAATCTGCACTTATTTCCACAGCTATGACATTTTTAATATTACTACATCTACAGGTCTCTTCCTTACACCTTGTTCATGGACAGTTTTAGCCACAAACAATTCCACATGAGTGACCTCTTGATTGATATCCTGTTAAATATAGAGTGTTCCCATCCAAATGTGCTACTTTCCAAAGAATGTAGAGCACTAGTTTCTCATCTCTTTTAAATTTCCTTTCTTCTCTTCAGCTCAGTAGGTCGCTGTATTAACCTCACATTTGATCTGCACACAAACGACGTGCAAGACACATCATTTTCCATACAGATGCAGACAAAACAATACAGGCATGCCCCAAATGAATAACCTGCAGTGAGTATGGCAGGTAGCTTTGAATTAGCTATGAGAAACAGAGCTCAGCATGGCTTCCAAACCCAGTTTGTTTGGCTTGTGACAAAACTGGAGTGTTACTGGCCTCCCACCACCAAGCAGCTGAAAAGTGCAACCCCATTGCAGTGCCAGCCAGCACCACAAATCCAGGTACTTACAATATAATCCATGCAAGGTCAGGGAGGACTGCTACTTCAGCTCCAGTTGGGATTAACAAAATAAAGTTATAAGGCTCTAAAGCCTCTCAAATCCTACCTACAGAGGTCTCACATTTATTTGGAAGCCCTGGAAGTACTGTGTATATGAGAGCTGTTCTGTCAAGTCTGTTGTTCTTTCCAATTCATTTCCACAGAGATGCCAGTTCACAACCGACAAACCATACATGCTTTGGTACTCATCTGTCTTGGGTCTTAATCTTAAAAGCAAATCAAATACAATAACCCTTCAGTTCAAAAGCAGTCTCATTTAATCACGTAGGTTTCCCTACAGACAGGAATACCCTTTTTAATTTTCTAGTGGCTTTCAGAACATTAAAGAAAATAACCCACTTGCACACCTTTCAGATAGCAGCATCAGCCAGTGAGGCAGAATTTCATGCATGGCTTTAAGACTCAGATTTCACCCTCCCTATAGGGGAAGTTAGTGAACTATCACGTGTAGCATGAAGCTGGTTATTTCATTCTTAATGCATCCTTGACTAAAATCAGCACATCTCCCAAGAGGAAATGAAACTAAGCCAGTATGCTTAAAATTTTACTCTCAACACATATTACATAGCCTTAGATAGAAAAGGTAAGCTTTAGAATGCAAGCAAATTTCAATTTGACAGAGACCACCTGTCCCAGAAAATTCAGGTTCAGGGAAGTCAGAAGAAAGGTAAAAATCTAATTCTCTGCTCACCCTCCATCCTCAGACACTAGGCTGACAACTTGAGGCTTAGACTTCAGTAGTTCCAACTCTCAGAGCATTTCCATGGACTACCCCTTTGGAGCACAGAAAAAACATTTAATTAAGTTGGAAGGCAAATCAGTTAGAACCATAAGGAAAGAGCACTCACCAACAGAGTATAAAGAGCTCACAACTCCATTTTCTCTTACCAATGACAAAAAAACAGACCTTTTTATTAGAAAATGAATTTGCTGCACAGCACATGGCATACTGAGCCACGGCAAGGGCAGAAGTGTTTACGTTTGGATGCATTTGTGAAACTTGAAGAAATAAAGCACATGGTTCACACAAAAGAACAAAAGAGCACACAAGGTTGACCACCCAAAATGCACATTAAATCCTTGAAAATTTCTTTCAATGATTTACCATAAAAATATTCAGGTAAATGTTGAATAGTAACTATAGATTTTTGCTGTTTGAGTCCACTGTATGCAATATAACCATATTTCACTCTTAAATTAAATCTCAGTACACCCATTTGCAATAAAAATCCACTTAGGCAAACAAACTGTTTCACCAGCTAGAATTCTAAGAACACATGCCAAACTAGAAAAATCAGGAAATTTGCACCACTGAACTGGGCACAACATGAAATGTACAAAGTCAAAATTTTAATTGCCAGAAGTGCAAGCATACCTACTTTATTCTAGCTCACACAGAATCATTTATTTTTGAAGGAGCAGCTTCACCCTCAGGTAATTCGCTGGTTTGCAAACAAGGTAGTGTATTGGAGCCAGCACAATTATACCCATCAACATTTACTCAAGATTTATATTCACGTTTATATCAAGACTAATATAACCCTTAAATTTACATGACTTTCTGCTTGTGATGAGGGCCTATTTTCTCTCTAGCTACACTACAACTCACGGGCTGCCATCTGGTCCTGTTAAAGCAGTCTTACAGAGACAGAAATAAAACCAACTTTCATAGTTCATCCACATAGGAAGAATAAAAGTAAAAACTGCTTATTCTACTCCTGAAGCTATTTTTAAAATTACTCATCCCAACATGCACATTACTCATCATTTGTATGATAACCAACAGACTTTATGCTGAAATGAGATTTTACTCTGTATTAGGTGATTGCATCTTGTGCAGAATGCTTGCTGGCTACCAAAAATTGTTTGCTATACTGCTTAGAATACCTGACATCAGGAGCATCAGTTTGACATTAATATATAGATATGTGAAAATCTGTGTTCAAAACAAAACAGACTATGATGAAAGGTCAAATTTGATAACTGGAAACAAGTCTTAAGGCTTCTCTTCAAGTCAAGTCTGAGTTTTATTCAAAGGTCAATGTCACTGTGACCTATTTCAGTTTTCTTCACTAGAAAGACTCAAGAATGCTTTGAAATACAATTGGTCTAGGCATTTGGAGAAAACTTTTAAGTTGGTAAAAATTTATCACTGCATAACCAGCACAATGCCTGCTCAGCATGTCAGTTCTTGTGATTTAAGGGGCTTCTCTATATCTTACATTTTTGCATCAAAATTTAGAAGATGTTTCAGTTTTAGAATGTTGCAAAAACCACACTATCAAAGTGGTCAGTCTAATGAATATAATATACATCTTTTTCATATATCATTACTTCAAGTAACTTGATTCATTTTGTTTCAGAAAAGTCAGTGATTTTTGTACTCGTGGTAAATACCAGTCAATGGTAATAATAGCACTCCCTTGAGAGAGATCAAAATGATACCTGCTTGTGATATTTTCTCCCAGGAGACTTCCTCCAGCATCCTCTAAAGATGATATATCCTGTTTGTTCAAGTCTGATGTGACTACTGCATCGACCAGCATCACAGATAAGATCCATAACTACCATCTAAAGGCACTAAATAAGACATTTCTTTAAAATGAGAGCTGAAGGTAAAGACAGTTTTACTCAAATTTCTCTCAGTTTAAGATCTCCACAAACTGACTATATGAAGCTCATTCCTATTTCACATTTCAAGTTATTGCAGCTTTCAGTTTAGATCTTGGGGTCCTGCCTGATTATAGTTGAATCCTCTAGCTGTTTTTATTGGAGTTACTAACTGCATTAAAAATATGCTAGTCATTGCTTTCCTTTAAATACTTTGCATTAAAGACCAGAAAAGGTTTAAAGATACAGCAAGCATGCCCCAAGGGTCCAACCTCCCAAACAAAAGCTTAGTCTAACATTTTCCCCTTGCATGGATCCTGTCTGGGAAGGGACCTAGACCAGGCAGTGTTCCTAACCACTTTCACATCTTGGAAGAACACTATGTCACAGGACTAGCTATATCAAGATACAAGTCAAAGGGTTCTCACTTCACCTGCACATTTTCCTGCACCCCCAATAAAAAGATAAAAAAGCAAACCACAACCAACAACAACAAAAAAAAAAAAAAAAAAAAAAAAAAAAATAAAAAATAAAAACACCACTTCCATGGCAGATATCTCCTAATAGACCTAACATTTTCTACTTTGAAGTTTCAAAATCATACAAGCAAGGGTTTAATGAAAAAAAAATTCTTGGTATTGGAAGACCTCATGATATACTACTACTGTTCGCATTACCTCTCAATAGTATAGTTTCCCTGAAAATTCACAGGTAAAATTCCTTATTATTAGTATCACTACACATCACAATTCGATTCCTCAATATAGGAAAATAAATGTAATAATAACCATATTTCCTGATGCACTGACTGTGGCTCATCCCTTATTTTAAAAAACAGTGTTAGTACTGTTTGTACCAAAGAAGTATTTCAACACTTTACAACTTCAGGGCAAGAGATGCACAAAGGATGAGACAAATACTAGTTTTATGAGTAATTTAGCCAAATACAATTTAATGTGAGGCAGGTTTAGCATAATCTAACCCTTATAAACAGGGTGACATCTAAACAATGGCATTCTCTCCCCCTCCCAGTGAGAAATTGACTTTTTCAGGTCAAGTTCATCAAGAACATTTGGGGAGAGCACCTCTTTGCATCAGCAACTGGCTAATTTCAGAGCAAATCACAGCATTAAACACCCTTTTACAGCAGGAGCATATGTCTGGCACCTGAAAGAGAGCCCAGTATTCCTCTGCTTCAGCAGCTGTAGGCCACACAGAACTCTTTTGGTGCTATAGAAGAGGTATGGGAGAGGGCTGGGCATTCACAGACAACATAAGCAACTACAAGACAGTTTACTGGAGCTGGAAGTTCTCTTGCAACTCCCAAACTTCATAACTGCCACTATACACATTATTTCCATTTTACTCACATAGACAACTTTCAGATGGTGTAAAGTCACCAATTCTCCTTCCATCAAGGGATGGTTTAAAGACTTTTTACTGCACAGACTTTGAGCAACTCTTTCATCCAAGCTCACAGTTACCTCATGGGGAAGCACCTTCCACAAAAGCAGAGGCCACTGTTCAAGAACCTGCTGCAAAACTTAAGCTGCTATCTCTGCTCACTCACCCAGACCCCAGACATAAGCTTTATTTTCCTGTATGGCTGACCAAGCAGGACAAAAACAGCACTCAGACTAGAAAGCTGGTGAATATCCTGGCTGTCTCAGGGGAAAGCTAGACTTCAACACAAAGTAAAACATGCTGAATTGAGAGAACACTGAGAAAGAAGGATATAACATTTTTATTTCTACAATCAGGTAGATAATTAGCCCATCAGCACAACTCAGTGGCTACTAACTAACTTAAAAATCAAGCAAGCCCCTATTTCCCCTCACCTTCTCCTGCCACATGCAAAGGCAGTGTAAGCATCATGGAGAGCCAAATTCACCTACACACAAACCCCTCTGGTAAGAAGGATAGAGACCTACAAGTCTCCCTCACCATGTTAACAGCAAACCAGGATGTATGAGGTGTTCATATAGAGAAGGAGGAGATGGTTCAATACCTCACAATTTCAAGATATTTTTAATCATTAAAAGTATTTTGCACATTAGCAAAAAGCACGTCCACAGGAAAGCCAGTTCAAACTTGACTACACTGTTAGTGCTCCAACTGCTGTAAGTTAAAAAATAACTGCCCACACAAAACAGAAATAGTGCTTGGACTGAGTTGCACACATTTGCATAGACTCTTCTTTCTGAAGTAGAGCAATAACCTCTAAGCACAATCACCTGACAAAGGTACCAGATATGCAGTTGAATGACTCTTCATCAATAGCCATTTTACAAACCTTACAACACATGAAAACACTTCCTCAGTCTTTGCATATTCCCTTTTTAAGGCAGCCTGTGTATGCCTGTAGAATCAGGGCATTATTGAGTGAGCTCATCCCAAGTGCTAAATCATAAAAACTTTACCCAGAAAGCTTTTTTAAGTTTCTTTTTCCCTCCTTCATCTTATTTCCATGGCAAACTCCTCATCACAAGCCAGTAGATCACACCTCCTTTATCAACCAGTTCAGCTTATTTTCTCACATAACCATACACTTAATTACATTTCTCTCCAGCTTCTCTTAATGGAGTCATGAATTCCCTCACAATTTATATAAGCAGCCAGGACCATTCACAGAGTATCTCTCCTACGTTCAGAACTAAAAATTCAAATATGCTGAAGCATACTACAACACCACAAACATGACCACACCTACAAAGTTCCTCTATTCTTTTTTTTCTAACCCTACTTCCTAGAACTTCTCTCAAAAAGAAATCCAGAGCCCTTCCCAAGGAATTTTTGTCTGTCTCGCTTTCTTCCTTAGCTCCTGAAAAAGCAAATTTCTACTTACCCTTTTCTTCTTCAATGTCCAGAGAACAAATAGACAGAAACTTACAGCCCAATTATATAGCATTTCTCATTAAAAAAAAAACAACTAGTATCAGCAACAAATCCTCCCATTTCCTTTCCTACTGCAGGAGAGGCAAAGAACACAAGGTAAACTGGTGGAAAACACATCAAGAGTAGCCTAGATTTCCTCTCCTTCTTTCTAGGTGCAGATGTCACCTGGTCTGCCCACCTCCCCCTAAGAGCTGGATGGGGAGCACCTGCTCCTTGGGGCACCAGGGAGGGTTGACTCCCTTTATGTGCCATGAGTCTGTAGCAGCTTTAATTGGCTTTCATAGCTCAGAAAGAGCTGGAGTATCAATGACTTTATTCTTTCTAATGAAACCTTGCCCAGTTTCCATTTTTACGTAGAGAAAGCTAATGGTGTCGCTTTTTTAAAAATCCTTGTATTGAGTAACTACCCCTCAGAGGGGGGTTTTTTTAGCTTTTCTCAAATGATCTAAGAAAACTGTAGTTCTTTGCAGTCTGGAAAATATTTTCTTAAATCACATACTAACTGACATTCTTTTTGTAGAAAAAAAAAATCTTCATTATATCTTCTGGACCTAATAAGAACAGGGCAATTATTCTGTGACATTTTGATGTCCCGGAAATTGCTGAATACCCTTCTTTTACTGATTTAAGCCTTTTGAAGATTCTGAAAAGCCAAAGACTAGCTTATAGTTTATGAATCTTGAGATACTAGAAAGGAATTCACTGAATAAGTCTTAACTACCAAAACATGATGTGCTAGCACAAGAGAGAGTTAATCTCAACCAAGACTAATCTTCTAAAACAGATGACCTGAGCCAGCTTTAACTTTAGCTGGGCATGTATATTACAGTTTCAGCTGAATTATTACTTTGCAGTTTCTCTCTTTACCCAAGGCATTAAGAGGGTCACATTTTATTTTGTGCCACTCTCAAAAAGAGAAAAAAAAAAAAAAAAGCTGAAACAGCAATAGAATAGGAGGCTTATGTTAAAAAAAATTAAAAAGCATGACGCTTGAGCCGTGTCTCCTCCTGTCTCTGCCCCAGTTGTGCTTTGCCACAGGGGACCACTGTGGCTGCTGCTGCAAGTCCAAATCCTTCACCTCTTACCACCAGTCCCAAGCATTGCCCCATCCACAGCCCAGCAGTGCAAACCAACTCCTTGTGTCAGGCCACAACCATTTCCCCTACTCCTAACAGGGAGAAGAAATCACAGCCCAGGAGAGATCCAAAAACCCAAATCTGTCCCATACAGCTGACAAAATTTGACCATCCAACAGGTGGGAATGAGCACATTCATTACGTGCTGTATCTCTCTGGATCAGAAAACATACATTAGGGGTTATTGGGAAATGTTTCTTCACTTTCTTGCAAGAAGGCTAGTTACTGTGTGTGCATCGAAGTTCTATCACTGCCAGCAGCTGAAGAAGTGTGGGTGCCAGCGTGTGAATACCAAATAATAACCGAATCCCCAGGAGACATCTGATTCAATTTCCTCTGCAGTACAAGACAAACATGAAAATTCATTGTCTTGATTAGCTTTAGTGCAGGGAAACAGCTTTCACAGCTGATTGTAAATCTTCTGAATGATCTCATTTAGCTTTTAACCTTCCTCTCTTTTTCATCCCTACGCAGATTATTCCAGCCCAGACATTCATTTATTTGAATAGCCTAAGACATGCAGATGTTGTCTCCAGTCAGAATGAGAAGCCTCTGAGGTGCACAAATAATACTAAGACCATTAAAACATCTTTCAGAGTTTCTTAGTGCAAATGTACAGTTCAGATCTTATTCCTAGAAATAAGAAAACTGCAAGGAACATCACCATCACAGATAAAATACACCTACTTTCCTCAAAACTGCTAGTGTTAAAATTGCAGAATGGGCGAGCAGTTTAAAAACTGGCAACTGCCCCCTGTGCTTTAAATCACCTTTTCAAGGACCTCCAGAGTGACACAAAAGCCAGTAATGTGTGCTAGCACAGGGTTAGTGGGGGTCACAGAAACAGGGGAAGAGTGTTGTGATCTAATGAGACGCTGGCAGCATACCCACATAGCACTGTTATTCTTACAGTCACTGCATCTGGATTATCTGTGCCAACTCTTCTGCTCTTCCCTGGCTTCATCTGTGATGTTTCTGTTTCAGCTACCAAAGGAATTCTGCAAATGTCAAGACCTGTTATGACCAAGAGAGAAATCAGTCTCCAACATGTTTTTCCAGAATTTTATTAATGCAAATGATGATGGAAATTACTTATCTGCTTTCAAAAGGCATATGGAAGATTAAATCACAAACAGAGCATCATATCTCAATCTGGTTTCTATCAGTATTTATCCTCATAGGTCAGAAAATCTAAAATCAAAGCTGTTGCACATTTCACAATGCAAATATAAGGAATCAAAATCTCACAATATGTAGTCCTATTTCAGATACTCTTTGGCCTTAATAATGTTTTAGAAACTTTATTTAGCTACAAATTTTATGGAAACTTCACAAAGTAATAATCACAACATTGTCTTCTCAAAGGTGCAAAATGTCCAGAAAAAAATGGGATAGGCTTTTTCTCACCGTCTCTTCCTAATATAAATAGGAGGCAATGAAAATCAGCAGGAATATTTTGTTTAGGCTTCCTTCATTCATACACGTCCACAAGCCCTTAGAAGAAATATGAAAATTAATGCTTGCCTTCAGATAGAATTTAAAGACACAAAAATTCAGGACATCTCACTTTCATTCTTCAATTTCAGACCTGGTCTAAATTAGAAAACTTCAGTTTCCTCCAAGCCTGCAGGGAGAGATGGGCATGTTTAACCAGCTCTTCAATTCATATATCCTAGACTCTCAGGATTGCAGTGTAGAGGAGATTTTCTCTCCTTGTGAATGATGACAGCCCAAATGAATGTTTAAACTGGATATCTGACTTCTAGAAAACTAACCCACAAAAATCCTACCTAAAACTCTTCCAGTTTGGTTTTCCATACAAGCTGCATAGAAAGAATTATAACAAACAAACAATAGCTGACACACATTTTGTCTTTTCCCAGTTATTTTCAATCAATAATACCAATACCAATAATATCAATAGCATTCATAGAGTCTGAGGATCCAGCTCAGATATTAACCAACCATTGTACACGCCTGTCAATGCCAGGTACACATCTGGTCAACCTGTAGCAGAGAACAAGTCTGGAGGGAATTGAGTGAAGGCTGCCACCTCTTGGTGAACTAAATAGCACAAATTTTGGCTTATCTGCTGGCAAATGACACTCCATAGGTATTGAATTAAAATTCATTCATTTAAAAGTTAGTAATGGATCCTTTATGTCACACCAGTGTATGTTTTAATGTACATTGGTGTGACATGGAAAAAAAAAAAAAGAAGAAAAAATCTAAACTGTAAAGTCTTTTGTAAAGTCTTCTACAGAGGCCAAGATCACAAAAATAAAAAAAAAAAAATAAAAAAGGTGAGTTTCATGAGTTTCAATTCAGAAATACACAAAGAGTAACACCAGTTGGTGTGGTGTCATATTCTAAACAGATGATATACTATGAATAGCATCAAAATGTCCCCTGAAATACATAGCATGTCAAATAAATACTGAAACATGTTAACATCCTTTTTTCCCCTCCAACTGAAATGTAAGATTGATTTGTAAAAATTTGCCAATGTCTTTTTGTTTTCTTCTGGCACAATGTCACAATTTGAGTACTAGAAGCTTTTTCTCTTCCTTGGGAATTGTTCTGTAATATTGCTAAAATCCCCAAAGCAGCAAGAGCAGCAGTGCAAGAGTTGCTTCTATTGCTGTTGTTTTTATCAGAGACCTTTATATTGAATTAAATCCAATGATGACTCTGCAAGACCTCAATAAATATCAGCATGCATTCGAAATAACATTTGTCTTGTATTTTACAAATATTACCTTGATCCAACTTGTCCTCATGTCTTACATGGGACCGCAATCTGACAGTGACATAATCCACATATTTTTCTTCATGTAAAATCCTGCAAGATGTTCAAATGCCATTTAAGTTTACTTCTGTTGAATTTCTGCTTGATGAAGAATGAACATATTGACTCCTCTGGCCAATACTAAGAAAAGGAAAATTAAATGAGAAGACCAATTTAAAATTATACTTCTATGTTAATATGAAGTGCACAATGTATTTATTAGTATGTGAATACAATTACCAGAATTATGCTACTTTTACTGACACTCTGTTTTATTTTTAAAAGTCTGAGACATAAGTACCTTCTTCTGACTATTCAAAATCCATTGGAAGAAAAATCAGAGAGGCTGTTTTTTCCATCTGCAGTATTTAGCCTGGGTTTTGGGTGTTAGGCTAGGGGCATGAAGGGAAGAGATGAGGTACTTTTAGACTTTGAACCAATATCCACTGAACTTAATGAGAACCTCTCAAAAGAAGATTCCCTTCTTCCTCTTCAAAGGAGCAATAGTTAAGTGGACAGTAAGTTCCTAGTTAGTCTATAATTCAGTTTCAGGTAAATCTAAAGGGTACAGTCCCTGCAGAGGCCAATGCAGCTGGGGTTTGGGGTCAAGACATAAATGGTGGGTGAATAAATGCTGAGAAATGTGCTTGTTCTACACAGTACCATATTCGCTGTTCTGCTGGCATCAGCACTGTTAAAAGTTCCTAAATCATTTTAAAAATACCCCATTATAGCTGTTAAAGCCAACTATAGGAATCAAAAACTTTTGCCAGGTATCTGCAATGCTGACAGATCTTTTTATAAGCCTACAGAATGTGTTTCTAGAAGTTTTATCACATTAATTGCTTTGCAAAAGGCTCACTTTAACATTGCCCATTGGCTCCAAGTTTGTAGCTCACTGTTACATTAGGCAGTATAGCCACCTCAGTGGCACCAGATATTTACAGAATAAAGAAAAATATTCTGCTATCAAAGAAGTATTTAAGCCTTTAACAGGATGGATTACCAGCTCAGTCTCTGAAGAGTTGTACAGACACATATAAATATTGTGGCTAAACTGACACTGAAGAATTACTCCCACAATAGGCATATCTCAGGGAACAGGAAATGAATTAATTTGCTCACAGTGCAGATAATTTTGCTTTCTACTACAGACCTAATTTAAGGAGCACAGTAAGTTCGGGAGTCAATTTTTTACAGAAGATCTGCACTGTATGATTTAGCTTAACAGTATCTAGTTTGCCAGTGGCTTTTTTTTCCTATATTCTGCAGAGCATTCTGACTTCTAAATGAAATCTTCAGCCAAAATTTTGTTCAGAGTAGAAAAATCATGAAAGAAACTTGAGTGTCAACATGAAGAATTTGATTTTATAACAGCAAATACATTCCTAGTAGAATGAAACATTTTGTAGCCTCTTAAATTCTGCTGTCTGGACTTCTAAGTATGAATTACTTCTAAAGACTGAATATCTCCCTAGCAGGCATTCTCATGTTATGTATGGATGGCTTGGTCTGGCCTGCTACACACAGAACATTCCCCAGTTTATATTCAAGAAACACATTTTCCTTAGCGTGGGGATGATGTGTCCTTCCCCATGGCTGGTCTCTGTGCCTTACCTATATCCCAGCTCCACATTCATATGAACCTCCCAGAGCATGCAGTGTCACCACAAACTAAGTTTGGAGTCATCCAAGCACACAATGAAAAATATGACACGCAGTATAGAAACTAAGTTGTGATCAAGCCAGCTTGTTTTTCACCTGGCATTTGGCCTCCTTCATATTTGTCACCTGCTCTCTGGATACTAAATGAACCTTTTCCATCCCCTTCTGTAACCTCTTAGTAAGGACGACATTCTTTCGTAAAAAGTTCAAACATTTTTTCCTGCCACAGGAGAGCTACAACTATCCTGTAAGTATCTGTTCTAAACAGATTGACATATTAGGGGCAATTTGAAAATGTGGCAACCAGGGCATGCATGCAGTTTTAGTCTAATCACTTCCTTCAAAGTTTTGCTCCTGTTCCATCTGGAAATAGATGATTTGAGTTTGGGAGGAATGGGTTGCTTCTGAGGGGTCATCAGGTTCCCGGGTGGAAACGGGAGGTTTTGGAGATTTGACAGAAGGAACTACTTTTATCTTCAGAGCAAAATGAGTTTTCAGTGTAGAGATATGAGCAGTAAATGTATCGTTCATATCTGAACAGGTGTTAAAAATCTTATCCCTCCAGCAACGCAGTAAAGTAGCTGTACTATTATGTCAGACTGTGCTCCCACAGCAGAGTCACATCTCTGGACGGGATGTCTGAAACGTTGCTATCTCTATTTTAAAATAATCTAGCATGGAATCAGAGCAGGAGCTCCAGACGTTGTCACCAACAGTTTGTGGTGTCTAGGTGGGTGAGTCAAAGATAACCCATATGGTGGTGATAATAAAATATGGAACTTAAGCTCAAATCCTAAGAAAACCTACAGCTACGTACTATAAGAATATTTTTAAAATATGATTTTAGGTTCTTCAAGGGAACATGTTTAAATTATTGCCCACACCATTTATAATTAAATCAATAGAGAATCATCCTTGTTCATAAGCTCTATTCTGAATATCTGAATAATCCGAATACTTTTTGTTGGAAATTTCAAGGTTACTTTTCTCATAAAATTTGCATTTAATTCTAACTAGAAAAAGGCATATAAATGAGCCCAAAGTCATAGTACAGTGGCTTTCCCTATATAAAATATATAAGTTGATAAAGTAATAACAGAGCCTCCTCATGTATCAAGATAATTACATGATATACCAACACTTCTCTGGTCGTCTTAGCCACTGCTCAGTAATTTTCAATATCAGCTTATCTTGTATTTGGCTAGCTATGAGCTGCCTGGGCTAACAATAGCAGAGAGGATATTAATTTAGCACTGGAGATTCATGCTGTAGCTTGACCCAAATACATCCTATTGTTGAGGACTGCTTGGTGAAATTTCAAGGCTTCTGTTACTTAGGAATTAAATTCAGTAGAAATGTTCTGATGAATATTTGTCAGAAAATGTCAATGTGTGGAATACAAACTTTTATTAAAAATGTCTTGGACTTGACAATCTTTTGTCAAACGCTTGAGTGTTCTAGGCCTGAGTGTTCTGGGTCATGGAGCCTGTAGCAGAATCAAAATCCCTCCTCTGTGTGCCTGTCCCAGGACCTTCCCAAAGACAGGAGCACATCTCTTTCAAGGTCCACATTTTCAGGGTGGATCTTTTGATAAATAACCAAAGATTCTGGCTCTGCAGTGGAGCTGGGAATCAAAACCCCTACCCTCTATCCAACACAAACCCCACAATTTTAGACCAGTCCTCGGTGAATTCAGATCAAAATGAATTAGACAAGGGTTAGACGTTCACAGAATATCTCCAAAGTGTAGCAAGGATTTTAATTTTGAAAAAAACATGAATATTTAAAAACAATTTACTTGGTAGCTTTTGAAAACAAGATGGTTCCAGTCCAGTTCTTATCTAAAAAAAAAAAAATTCCATCATCATATGCTTACAGAGGGTAAGGACCCAGCCTTGATCAGTGACCTTGCTTACTAACAAAATATTAAGGCCTGCACATCTATATATGAGCAAAGGATCTTGAAAAAGCCTACACTTATGCCCACTTGTCTGATTCTAGAGCTGAGAGCTTTAAAGACAGATGTTTCCCACCAAACAGAGAAAAAGACTGTCCTTTGCTTCTGAGAAATGTTGAGGAAGTTCTTGCTAGCAAATGGAATAGGAGCATCTTTACAGTATGGATGTGGAATGGAAACATTGGTGGCTCCCTTATGATTTCATTGACCTTTCTGTCAGTAAGAGAACTCTTTAGATGGAGATACTCTTTAGTGAATAAAACCTGATTAAACTCTTTGCAAGCCAACTGAAAAAAACGAAAGTAGAAGCAGCACTTGCAGCACCTTTTCTACCTCAAATAAGCACAAGATAGTAGAATAAGTTAAGTATGTTGATGCACTGAAAATATTATTTTAATCAGATTCGTGTGAGAAAATCTAATTACAATTACTATGACGATCCATCTGAGCAGTGACCTGTTTAAAATGTGCATTTAAAATACTAGTTTTGGATTCGAAATCTGGTAGTACCTACCTCTAACACAGACTTTATCAGCTTAAGCAAGCTGGTTGATATATCAGGATCTCCTGTGCAAAATGAGGTGAGACTCACAGAAGTCACAGGAGCACAGGAAAATACCCATTGAGAACTGCAGAGTGCCCAGGAAACTTAACAAATCAGCTTCAGAGTTTTTTGTAAATATGTTAGGGTTTTAATGAAAACTATCCTCACAAAGTATAATATGCAAGCAATCTTACTGACGGTTCTTGCAGTTTTCATCTTTACTATATTTAGAAATAATGTATCAAATTCAAAGATATTAAAATGGTAGAGAAAAAAACCCTCATGATTAGAAAAGAAATATAATGGAAGGAGGATTCAAATCAGATCACTTATGATTTTTACTTCTTCTCCAGTCTCACTGAGAATCTCTGAAGACTTACAATGTGTTATTTGATGAATAAAAATAAAGTCTCTCTTCTGTAATTTAGTTGTGTTAGGAATAGCATTAGAACTGCTGTAATAGTTTAAATACACAAACTATGCACATAAAAACTATTTCTCAAAAGAAATAGTTATATTCCACCTCCTCTAGAAGATCACAGTAATCACGTGAGTTTTGCTTCAGCAAACTCAATCCAACAAAACAATTCACCATCCATCAAGACTAGATGTGACACCTGGATGTTCCCAGGTTAAGTCCTCTGGCTCCCCTCCATCTTCCATCCTTCAAAGTGCTTTTTTTGCCTCACATCCTTCTATAACCCCTCTCTGAGACCCTTCACTTGGGAACTGCTCTGGTATCTTCCTGAAACTGCCTTTTGCTGCAACATTTTTAAGCAGGGAAAGAAAAATTAACTCAGCCTTACCAGATGGGAAATAGTGGTGGGATCAGGACACGGCCTCTCTGCAGTTTCCTACACTGACTGTCACTGTGGGAAGGTGGCTGCTACATCCTGAGTTTCTGAAGGCAAAATACCTCCAGGAAATACTATTATAGATCTTTCAGATTCAAATAAGCAACAGAATATATCATTGACTTTCATTCATGACATAACATAAGGGCTGTCTGTAAATAAGTTAAATGTTTCTGAGTCTGGACTGTGGAGCTCTTCCTACTCCTGTGCATTCAACCATCTTTCTCCTGCCACAGTCTCTTTCCTCCTCCATAACCTTCTCTAGCTTGACTTTTCTTGCTACTTTACTTCTGCTTTTTCTCTCTTTTTGTGTCTTGTCTTCTCATTGACATCCAAGGAATTGGTACTATCTTATGCTCTCAAATAAAATCCTTTAACTCCAGTTTCTCTCTTCAGCCTTTCTTCCTACTATTATCAGTGAGTGTGACTCCTCTGCGAAAAGAATCAAACCTAAATTTGTGATTCCTCTTAATTTAAAATTCCTTTAAAAGGTCAGTAACCTCTACTACCCTCCTTTATGGTGTTTTGGCACTTTTCTGGAATATATCAAGCAGACATACAACTTTAGTTGTGAGGAGCCATAGATGTCATACAAAATCACAGACTTTCCATTTGATGAGCTTAGTGAACATGTATAAATTCCTAAATGCCTATGCAGAAAAAATGTCACCAGAATATTAAGTGTAAGCTTATGCTTGGCAGATCTCCTTGTATTTTTATAGATATTTAAAAAAAAAAACTTTCAGGAGATCATTTGATGAAAAAGTGTTAAAAACTAACAGAACAGGTAAGGTTTGCAGGGGTCACTGGAAGTCATCCGGTGCAACCTCCCTGCTCAACCAGGGTCATCCCAGCCTACATTACCCAGGACTGTGGGCAAACAGGTTTTGAATGTCTCCACAACCTATCTGGGCAATCTGTGCCAGTGCTCAGTGAATTTTAAAGAAGCTCTTCCTTATATTCAGGTGGAATTTCCTGTGTGTCAGTTTGTGCCCATTGCCTCTTGTCTTATTGCTTGGCACCTCTGAGCTGGGCTCCATCCTCTTGATATCCTGTCTTCTGATATTATCCACATTGATGAGGTCCCAGATGAGTCTTCTCAATGCTAAACACAGCCAGCTGCCTCAGCCTTTCCTCACAAGACAGATGCTTCTGTTCCTTAATCATCTTTATAGCCCTTCACTACCTCTCAGACTCACTCCAGGAGATCCACATCCCTCTTGTACTGGGGAGACCAGAACTGGATCCAGCCCTCCACGAGGACTCACCAGGTCTGTGTAGAGGCATCAAGACCTCATCAAGAGGGAGAATAGTAGCAGACACAAACTCTTAAATAAAAGCTGCCACAGTCAAGGACCTCAAATTCACTTTGCTGAATGGTTCTCTTCATACCTGCTACCACAGCTTGTTCCCAGAACGCCACAGCTGTCACAGCAAAGGGAAAGGCAGCAGCACACCCCCTTTCATGGCACAGGGCACCATTGCTACCGCTGCAATCACCTCACAGGCCTGGAGAGCTTTGTCCAAGATGTGATGTTATCTAGAGCTGGATGTAACTGCTGCCTCCATCCTCTCATTTACGTCACAAGTTAAATGAACACATTTAACAATTCCTCTAAAAACCTTTTTCTATGGAAGAGAGGACAGCCTGGGATATGACACTTGTTAAATTATGACTAGAAATTAAAGGAAACTAAATTATGCAAAGTGTCAGATGAGACAGTAATCCACAGTTTGTTCAAAAAATGCTGGAAAAGATCCTTATTCTCCCTCTAAAAATATGAAATAATATTCTCTACTTATACCCATGACACAGAGGAGTTCTAGAATGCACAATTCAGAAAACTAACAAAAGCTTGGTCTTTTAATTTTCTTTACTTATTATTTTTATTTATTTTATTTTTTGTTTATTTTGGATAATTTTGATTTTTGTCACCGAGTTTAGTGAAACTACTGAAGCTAGTTTTCTGCTCAATATTTGCCACTTTGTTTTACTCAGTACTAAAAATTACCAGCCTTCTTTGCAAGTACCCAGGGTCCCCTGTGACCACCAGGATGTCTAGGAGGGGAGTCACTCTTTGAAGGCAAGTGTCCAGTATGATATTCATTCTGCTGTAGGGTGTTTGTTTCTGGAATGCTGCCCAGTTACTTATGACAAGCTGGTTATGTTGCAAGCCCAATAATCTGTTGTGACACAATTAAAAACGAGGGGATTTTGCAAAATTTTCTACTAATTTAAAAAGACTGAAACCAGTGGTTTCTTTTGTCCCCAAGAGAAGTTCATAATGAAATCTACAAATTGTGCCGCTCAAACAGAAGATTTTTCCTTTCATTTGGGCAAATCGCCAGGCAATGAAGAATTTCTTATCCCAAAGAACTAATGGCTGCTTCTGTCACCTTTTCCCTTCAATTATTTAGACTTCCTCAACACTTATGCTGGCTTCCTGCTAGCAGCAGCGTGGACTGTGTCTATTAATCATTAACTGCCATTGTGCTTTGAAAGAAGGAAAGTGAAAAGATTACTTAAGAACAAAAATAGACCTTTCTCTTTTTCTCATGAAAAATAAATGACAGCTGTGTGCTACCTTGATTTACAGTGTCTTCAAATATGTTACCTTTTCTTGTTTTGTTTTAGTTGTTGTTTTTTTGGTTTTTTGTTTTTTGGGTTTTTTTTGACCCAAGGAATAATTAACACCCTGGACAAATGAGAAAACTGGCTGATCCAAGTAAAAACATATTCCAGGGCTTCCTTTTTCCTGTCATATCAAGGTGCAGTATCCTCTGATAAGCTTACAAATCATCTTCTGCCACCAGCTCCAGGCAAATATCAGGAGAACAGGACTACTTTCTCTATGTAGCACTGAGGGCTTTGCCTAATAAATCAATGGAAAGCTGTCTCTTCCCATGCACCCCCTTCACTGTTTCCCAGGAACCCTCCCAACAGTGTGTGCTCTTTGCCCTTCTGTAACAGACTTAAAAATCATAATTCTTAAATATTGTTAAGATCACCAAAGGACTTTGTGCACTGCAGCAAAGTGTGCAAAGAAGCAATGGCTCATCTGCACCACCAAAGCCCACCCTCCCTGGGGTGTATGTACCCAGTATGCCTCCTGGATTTTGGGAACTTGGACTGTGAGTTATGCCACCTGATGGGAACTTCAGATGAAACAAAGGTGGTTCTGTAGTCCAGTTATCTCCAGCCTAAAAAGACATAAACAAGGCAGGGGGAAGCTATAGTCCACAGATGCATTTGCTGAGGCTGGGTTTCCAACACTCTTCCCCATGAACTGAGAGGGAGCAGGAAAATTTTTGGGGTGACGGCAAAACCTCTGGTCTGCATAAAACAGAGGGAGTGAACATCCACCAACAGATGTCACAAGCTGAGTTTTGGGCCAGATAAGAAGCAGACCTTGCAGATGGTGCTTTTTATCACTCACAGGAGAGGCATCTGTTATGTCTCAGAGCGGGGCATAAACCATCAAAGACCCCTGAAGTGCCCCTCAGATGCATTTCTGAGGCTTTCCACCAGAGGACTGCACACAATCCACAAATGTGGCAACAGATCCAGTGTTGCAAAAGAATGTAAAACTGCCCCCGGGGAAGGTGCTTGGGCATTCCCACCTGAACATATCCTAACTCATTGAGCTCTGTGTTTTGTGAGACCCTCACCACTGAGAAGACCAGAAGAAGAGGACCAGTGGGACACTACTGGATCTAGAGAAGTGGTGACTATCTTTCTACTTAATTTGTCCTTCTGTCACTCTCTTTCTCTCTCCCACTCTCTCTTTTCCCTATTTCTTTCTATCTCTCTCTACCTCGTATTTACTGTTTAAAAAAATCCTTACTATTGGCTTTGGTATATGGTCCTGTTTACACCTTAATTCAGGCAGAGGCATCTCTAATAATCACAATAATTGCATCATAACACCTCCTATGCTATCCTTCCCTAGTAAACTACAGACAGGATCCTCTCCTGCATGTCCTCCTAAGTGGTCTTCTCACTGAGGAGTCCACAAGAACATTCCAGGTCCAGATGATCTTTTCCTGAGCTTGGATTTCCCACAACTTTTTTCCTAGCAGTTCTTCCTCTTTCTCAGTTGTCTGCTGCTCTGGAAGCCACAGGCAGAGCTGAATGCTTGCCTTTACCAGGCCAGACAGAACAAGAGCATTCTCCAAGCCTTAAGAACACATGAAGCTCATGCCATGTCAGAAAACAGGAAAACACTCCAACATCCACTTCAATGCGTACTCTCAATTTTGGTTCTTGGAGACTGAAAACCCACTATCAGCAGAAAATCACATCAAACTGCTGCTATTCACTGCACACTGATTTTCAGTTTTTAAATACACTACTGCCACATACCTGACCCAGTCACTCCAATAAATAATTCATTGTATCTCTCACTCCAACGCTTTCCTACAAGGTCCAAGAAAACAGGATTTCAGAGAAAATAACACGTCCATTTGAGTGTACATAAGGAAAACCCCCTTGAGTTGAAGCATATCCTGACAGAGATAGAAGTCAGCCCCAGTTGGAGAGGCAGATGTAATGATTGAAGAGAGCTGAATCTATATGACCAAAAAAAAGTTGTCATTGATCATCTTAGTGTGTCCTGAAAACACAGCAGGACTCTGAAATGCAACAGCTATAAAGAGCCATCTGTTTCTATACTGTTTCCAAATGTCCCAAAAGCCTTTAAGAGTACAGAAGTAAACAGCTTTATACATTTCACTGAGATACATAATTAGGTTTGTCAGCAATAAATTTATGAGATTAAATTTTGTGAGACTTTACTATTGTCAGACATTTTCAGTGCTGTTTTCTCTGAACAATCATGATATTGCTGCAATCTGAAGGTACAGTTAGTCATTTGCTCAACAGATTATTCAGAAGCGTGCTTTTATCTTCTGAACAGCTCAGCTGCCCACCTCCTTCGGAGAGCAGTAAGCAACCTCTGTGACACCTTCAATACAAAGAATGAAATTTTAATTCATTCCTAAATACAGGTCACACCTATGTCAAGAAACCTCTGTGCTCCTGGTGTCCCAAAATAGGGCCAAACTGTAACCACATTACTTGCCAAGCATTGCTGCAGAGCAATGCAAATAGCCCCAGCACCTGCTCTGAGCTGCTAATGCTTCACACCTCAAGGTTGTGTCTTCAAAGAGAAACGTTCAATCTTAAAAACTCAGTTTTGGTGTTATACCTTAAAACAAATATTGAAAAACAAACATTCCAGCATGCAGTGTTGTGAAAAATTCAAAAGATCCTGCTGCTCAAGGGAACCATGAAGTGGAAATCACCAAGGAGGTGCCATGGTAACTTGTAACACCTATCTGCTCTCAGTGATTCAATGCCACAAGTGGAATTTAGCAGAGAATGTGGATTGAAATGTTATTTTCCAGGTGAAGAGTTAAATGACATCTTATGCAATTGCGTTATGACAGTACCAAAAGTAGTCCTCTCCAGACTAGTAGACTCAAGTCCATTGTCTTGGTCAAATCCTGATTCGGTAAATTAGATATTTTGAATTTTTAAAATTGAATTCCTTCATTTTAAGTATCACAACTACTGAAATTTGTAATAGAGATCCAGTACAACCTGGATGATCTTCTGCTTATGTTTTTCTCATGATTTCTAATGCTCCCATCATTCCTGTGAGGTGAGGAAATACTACAGCTTGTATCTCAGCTCCCTCACAGCTTACTAATGAGGAAATGATGCATATAAATTTACTGCTAAACTTATTCAGTCATCAGCTGCAGCTTTGACTCCCTAGATTCCACATATCCTTGGAAATAATTATTTTCTAAGGAAGGAGGCTCTCAGAAACCATAAGGCTGAATGACCTAAATTAGCAATTAAGGATTCAGCAGCAGCCAGAGATGCATCATGATCACCTGGAATTATATCCTTAAATTTCTCAGATGAGCTAGTCCTAATTAACTTGTTTAGTCATTGCAAATGTTGACGGGCCTTGGTGTTAAATCCTGACACCTTGACCATACCTCATTCAGTAGAAAATTCCATTAGCAAATTGAAGAGAATACATAACATATATCTGAGGCAAAGAAAACCTAAAGGAAAACAATTTTACTTAGAAGTATATTATAATACACCATGACATGTTTTTCAACACTCAGTAGCAAACTGAAGCCTGCATACTTTGTAGTGCATATGGCACTACAAAGACACAAAATTACTGTAGGCATGAGAATTTGTGGCGTAAATACATTCAATGCCCTGCCTGGACTGGAGGGAATCGTCTTCCTGACTCAGATTTAATAATTTGTTTAACTATATGTGCTTCATCCCAGTTCTAACTGTGCTTTGTCTCCTACTGAAATTACCAGGTGTCAGTACTCACGTCCTCAAAGGAAGACACTTCTCCCCACCTTTCACATTTTTATGTGCTCTCATGAACAAATGAATTTGGGGGGTGGGGAGTGATAAACTGCTTTCAATTGCTTTGATTACTTTTTTTTTTTTCTTAACAGAACAAGAGGAAAAACAACCACCTCAGCTGACACTCAAGAATTTGGGGTTGGGTTCCCCAGATATGTCTTAACTGTCCCTTCACATCTTCAGGCCTCACTTCTGGCAATAGAAAGCAGCTACAAAAAAACCAATAAAGCAATTTCACACACTCCTACTGGGAGAACAAACGCTAATTCTGAAGAAGAGGGAATTTATTATTTTTAGATTTTTGTGGGTAGTTGGACACCTTAAAGCAAAGCTTTTACATAGTTGTTTTTATAAAAGATTTAAAGCCATCCAACTGGTTTCAGTTGGCATCCAGACAAACAAGAGAAAACTGTGTCTCTTGGAAGAGCATCTGCCAACTCTCTTACACAGGAAAACTAAAAAAGGAGTGATTGCACCCATCAGGCAGCTCAACTGATAGGAAATATCAAATGGCATGTTCAGCACACTTACCTGCTCACAGAGAACTTGGCAAAGGTTGAGTCAGAGGTTGGTGCCTGGAGTTAAGCAGCCAGTGAGTGTCCAGGCACTTGTCTCTGCCTGGTGCCTGCTGCTGCTCCCATCCAGCCCAAACAGGCAGCTTTTCTTCCAAAAAGAAAGGAATGCAGAAAAGGAGCTGGTACATCATCTCACCCTAACAGCAACCTTCAGTGACTGTAGAGCTGGGAGCACTGAAATATTTTTGCTGTTCCTCATAAGACGAAACATGTCCAGTGAGGAACAGCTGAGGGAGCTGGGTTTGTTTAGCCTGGAGGAGGCTCAGGGTGGACCTCTTTGCTCTCTACAAGCCCCTGAAAGGAGGTTGTAGTGAGGTGGGGGCTGGTCTGTTCCAACATACCTACAGGGAGAGGATTAGAGGAAATGACCTTAGGATGAAACAGGGGAGATTTAGATTAAATATTAAAATTAAATGTTTCACTGTTAAGGTAGTCAGGCATTGGAATAGGCTGCCCACGGATGTGGTGGAGTCACATCCCTGGAGGTGCTCCAGACACATCTGGATCTGGCACTGGGTGACATGGTTTAGGGTGGATGGTGGGACTTGATGACCTTAAAGGTCTCTTCCAACCCTGATGATTCTATAATTCTATTTTTTGCATCTGCTGGTTATACACACCTACATTGATGAAAAGACAGACTGATGTAATTCCCTACAATAAGTAATGCATAACTCATGGAAGAGAGTTACTGAATTATTTAAATAGCTCAGCAAATATGATTAACTGCCAAGAATAGACTAAACTATTTTTGCTTCTGTAAAAAAAAAAATTAAATCATTTTACTGAAGCAATGAACCAAATGAACGATTCTTTTTGCGGATAAAGATTATTTTGAATTAAAATTCACCCTTGGATGATGATAGTTGTCTTGATGATTCTCCAGCAAATGTTTTTACATTGAGGCTGCCTAAGGGCCTTCACAACACTTCAGAGCACAGCACTGTACAACTGTGACATGGCAATGATTGTAAAACATGTCTGTGAAGACATTTGGTAATAAGGCACTCTGTGCTCCATCAACTTACGGAAATCACCATTAGCAACAGTAGACTAGACACAGAAATCCACTGCCACCACTTCTGTGCCAAAATAATCAGATTCATGCAAAGAGACTCCCTTTTGGTCTCACTGCTTGCCTCCAATATTAAGTACACTGTTCTGGACTTGGAAAGGTGGAAGTTTCCTTTTCTTCCAGCACAGCTGCAGTATCAATTCAGGATCCAGATGAAAAATGATAGCATGTACTAAATAAGACTTTAAAAAGTGACAGCTGCTTTTCCAGAACCTCTGCAGGCTAAACAAAGCTTAGCAGGCTTTTTTATTTTTTTTTTCTTTATTTCGTTCTTAGCACTAAGAAGACAAATTAATGTTATTATAATCCTACTCCCCCAGGTCTTCATATGTCTAAAATAAACTTGCCATGTCAATAAATCCCATAAAATCACATTAACAATTGAGTGTAAATGGCATCATTTTCTATTAGCGCAAACACATCAGAAAGCAGTGATTTTATTTTCCATGTAATGTGCACAAATAAATAAATATATACACAAAGACACAAATGTAAAATCAGATTGTAAATTTTATTCGCCAGCAACCTTGCAACATGAATATTTTGACTTATGCATCTAAAATTGACTTGCCACTGTGCAGTCGGTATAGTTCACTGAGAAGAAGAAAACATTTATGAAACTCTGCACAGCAGATGGGCCTCTCTTAACTCAGCTGCAGACATGTACATACTCCCTAGGCTCAGCCTCTCCCTAATTTCTGCTTCAGATAGGATTCCAAGATTCCTTGCCACAACAATCTATGCAAAAGCAGTGACACAGAAACTTGGACAGACTCTCAGAGAAACATCTCAGCCTTCTGTCCCTCCCCTTCCTTTTTCTTCCTTACAAACCCCCTCTGGATTGTATTTGGATTGCATTTCCTCAGAGTGCAATGCCTATCTTCTTTGTTGCCATAAGCAACATCTAGACCCAGAAGCCTTTAGGTCCATCTCAAATGTTCTCATCATGTGGGACTTTACCATGCTTTTCACCACTACCAGTATATATTCGAGAAGACTAAAGCTCCTTTTCACTGTTCTAGAAGTATCTGACAAGGATGATCAGGGGCCAGCCCACTGCCCTTGGTGACAGGGAAGAATGAAATAAAATAGGGAACTGAGGAGAAGAGAAGATCAAAACAACTAAGGGAAGCCATGAACTCTAGAAAGCACAGGGAGAGATGAACTAAAAGTGAATGGTTGGCCAAAAAAATGAGGACAAGGCAGGGAAGGGCGGGGGAGAAACAACAGACAGACACTCACACTGCACAAAAAGAGGACATGTAGCTAGAAGAGGGGAAAAAACGGTGTTGGGAAAGAGACAAACACATTGGACAGGAATCTGGGAAATGCAGGAAAGAACTGGTTAAGACAAGCAGAATGGGATAAAGAAATGGAGAGTAGAAATGGAGAGTAGAGTAGGATAAAGTCCCTAGGGAAGTAGATCAAGTATGTGAGAAGACTCAGAGGGTGGGCTAAGGAGGGAAAGTGTGGCTTAATGAGTAAGTTTAAATCTTATATATGCTTGAGAGCATATTTTGCCTATTTTATTGTAACTACCTTGAAGGATGATGCAGGACCACAAAATAAAGCAGATTGCAAATTTATTTTTAGCTGAGGTTAGGAATGAGGCAAGGAATTGCAGGAAAGAACCACTTTCACAGCTAAGAAAGTGAACATTGCAGAGGGGGAGGGAATGACATTTTATCCTGGCTTCTACCCCAGATTTTCTACTATGCTAATTAAGTAATTTAATTTTCAGGGGTGGTCATTAACTCTAGGTTCTTCATTTTCTGGGCACCTAACTTGGAAGTCCTAAGGCTGATATACAAAAACACTGAACACTCTCAGCTACAACCAAAGCTGATAAAAAATCATGTCTTGTGCTCAGCATCTAATACCAGTTACTCTGAAAAAAATTCAGTCCTTGCTATCTCAGAGAGGGCATCCAAAATTAATTGATACTTTAGGTATTAGTTTTCCTGTGCTTCAGTGGAACAAGTTTGCTTCAATAAAGAAACACGAAACTTCCTCTAACTTGGGTGTTACTCAGCTTTTGGAAACGCTTATATACTAACTACCTTAGGAAATTATATGGGACACTTCACAAGTTAAAAACCTGCATCTAACAGGGTCTCCAGGGTGACCTGCAAGCCTGCCTCCAAACACACCCTGACAAAGAGCTGAAAACTTCATTAAATGAATACCTCTCTTTTCTGCACTGAGTTATGAAAAGGAATTGTAAAACAGAGTACTGGGTCAGTTAATTATAGGTTGCTATAATGCTTATGTGCAACAGGGTAAAATTTAAAGGCACATGGGCAAATTTGAATTACTAACATGGAAATCTTACTACTGCATCCTCCATGTGAATTTAGTTATCCATACGTTGTTGTGTGTCTTTTGAGTGTGTACATGTATGTATGCACCTCCACTTGGGGAGTGTACATCTACATATGTGTGCAAGAGGACTCTAACTCTGCATGAATTAAAAGGGCTTCTTTTAATCTTCCAGTAGAAACTAACACACACAAAAAATTAATCATGTTATTCTAGGTCCGAAGAATTTTTTAATCAAGTGTGAGATGAGATAAAATTATAGATGTGCTGTAGCCACTTACAACAAATGAACAAAAAAATCCAGGGTGCAGACCTCTTCAACTTCTTCTAGTCCATTGTCAAGCCAGGGGTCAAGGCAGGTTCTCAGGAAGGAGGATTTAGAATAAAATAACTGGAACTTGGAGGTGGAAATGAAGTACAGCTATGTACAAAGGTACAAACCCAATCAGGTATTAACCTCTCTCTTTGCCTTGAAATACAAAATAGTTTGTGCATTGTAAGGTGCACAATCATATTGTTTGACAGCTCCTCAAAGCCAAGATTGTTCTTATTCTTCCATATTTGGAAATCATATTCTAGGCTGAAGTCCTCTCCTTAAGCATTTGTGAAAGTGATTTGAAAACCTAACACATATCCCATTACTGTATATTCAAAAGCAAAATAGCAAAAGGGAAAATGAAAAAAAAAAATTTATGAAATTGTGCAAAGAACATGGAGAAGTTAGCAGAATTTTATCACAGGCTCACCCACAAGAAAAAATGTATTCCTGGATTAAAAATACAGAAACTCAAACTTGTCCTTGTTTTATGAGACCACAGTTTAGCATCCTCTTTTGGATGAAGCAATGTAGGTGTTACAAAGTGTAAGAACATTCCAGTGGGCCAATGTGGAATGATCTGCCTGCCATGAATCTCTTTTTGATGACACAGTGATTGACTAAAGTAGCAACGTCTAATGAAATGTAGTAGGCTTTCCAAATTCTTATAACTTCTGATGATATTATATTGTCTCTTATTTTTGTAATCCATACATGTTTTCTTTCTTTCTTTGACAGACCTGGATGTGTGGTGAAGGCTGACCTAGCAATGCTTTCAGTGCATGCCTTTGGATGGCATGACAAACCAACTGTGAACATAAAGCAAACCAGTACGGTGTCACCTCAGTCCCTGCAGTCAGCTCACAAATCTCTGCTGCTCCAAGCAGCTCCTCTGAGAAGCAGTAGGGCAAAATGACTGTCATCCCAGAGAGGTTCTCTGTTACAGCTTGTTAACCATGTGGTCAGTGACACTGAAGTCTCCACTGAGTCTACGGGCAAAGCCTGATACAGCAAACTATTCATAGCATGGAAGAGATCCATCCCAAAAGTCAAGACGTGTCAGAGCACAAGCAGTGAAGCAAAGGAAGGAAACATTTTTAGCACTCCAAACTGGGTGGAAAATGGAAGCCTACATCAAGTAGTGTTAACTGAATCCTGAGATGGCTGTAAAAGGTCCATATAGCAATCCAGTACCCATATAAGATTTACTAAGACATGTCTTATTTCTTGCAATCAGTTTCTTGACATAAATATAAACTCGGTAAGTCTCAGCAGCCTGTCACTTCTAATTTGCAAGGCTAATAATAACAAGGAGATTTTTAGTGAAGCATGAATTTTGTGAGCTCTTTAGTCTCAGCACATCTGTCCCTGCTCTCCTGCCAATCCAACCATTTTGGCAAAAGTAATACAGCACTGTCAAGAAAAAGGAGCAGAGGAGGAGCATATAAAGTTTCTCCGCTTAGTTTCAGCGGCAGCAAGCTGAAGCAGAGACAAGCACAGATAGATGGCATGTTCAGACAACCATGGCCATGGCTCCTGTAGTAAGGAGATTGCTCAGTCTCAGCACATCAGCACCTTCAGGCGAATGCTGCCTGGGGAATGCACTGGGTCCTCATTAAGCCGCCAAAAACAGGCACAGAGTCACAGGGTCTTGTTCTTGCTTAGAATGTGATTTTATTGCCTCCTTTTGTCTGTCGCTCTAGGCAACTGCCTTCCTCGCCTGCTCGTAAAACTGGGCCAGCTTGCTAAGGAGCAGCAAAGTAACACTCAGCTTTGAGTTACTATTTCATCAGATGATGTAACTCTACACAGGAGTCTTTTAATTTCTACATGAAAGGTGACATGCTGGTCAATTGGCTGACCCTTAAACCTTGATTTTTGACCTGATCTTAAAACCTTGCCTTCCCAACACCTGCAAATAGGTGCTGATTTGGAATGAAGCCAATAGCAAGGTTGCACACACAGCCCCTGGCAGAACCAGGCTCTAAATATCTGAGGAGAACTGATGGGTATTTTAGGTATACCACAGTGCTTGTATTTTAGTGCACAGCAAAAACACTTTACTTGAAAGATATAAATAAAACCCCTCAACTATTGTGACATACTGTCACATACTTGGTATAGGTTTTCCAAAACTGTCAGCTACAGATATGTCTTCAAACAGAAGTACTGAGCCTGTCTCCACTGATAGCAGTGAGACTGAAATTGAGCTACTACCAAGTGCTTTTGCACACCCCACAATATATATTGAAGTATTAGAACATATATGAGCAAGAACTTAAATTTAGCTTGCAGACAGAGTAAATGTTTCTCATAGTTAAGCGTGCATTATCACAACACTACCTTTAGCATGTCATTCAGGTTCCCAAGCTCTTCAACATAATAGAACTGATCTACTAAAGGCTCATTTTTAGACAACCTGACTCTGAAAGCTGGTTTTAATTTGCAAATCCTTATCATGCTGGGCTGAAGCCAAACTTGGTGCATTTTTTACTCACCACGATGAGTGTGAATCAGGACTACTGAAGTGCTCTTCCTACCTTCAGTATCTTACAGTTTCCTGTGGGACTACTCAGGAAATAAAGCACTACTCTTTTTGAATTACAGCAGGATCAGGCTATCAGGAATAACTAGACTTCACTCCTGTGTTTTACCAAGGAATGAATTCGGTAGCTTCATTTAAATGTAACTCAACTTAGAGCAAATAAGGACAGAAGGATAACCAAGAAACATTATGTTAAAAGGGAAAAAAACATACACCAAGTGCATATGTGCAAAGATGCCCTGCTGCTATGTAGATTTCTTGTTTTTCAGGATCAAGCCATGTTTATATGAAGTGACTTGCAGAATTATAGGTCTGGTTTTACTCCTGTTTGACACAAGCATAGTTCCTGCACTAACTTTAATGACAGACACTGTAGATCTGCTCCAAGCACCAAAAAGTCAGGGTGGAAGTATGGGGATCATGCCTTCAGGCAATACTCTACCATCTTCCACAGGACAAGAGCCTCTGCCCAGGCGGCTTCTACATAACTAGTGTGAGGACTCAAATATAGACAGTGATTCTAACATATCACTTCTAAATGAATAATTTAAAAAACATGTTTTTCAATATGAAACAGGGTCATTTTGATGTATGCTTATAACAGAAGAACCCTAGACATTATTTTTATTTTGGCTTATATAATGTTTTTTGATATTGTTTTAAATTTTTGAATTAACAAAATAATTATTTTTAATTTGAGAAATGCTACCAACTAATCTCCCAACTGAGTTCACCCAGAGTGCTTTCATACTGATAAAGTCTCAGGTATAGCAATAAATTAGTTTCTCTGTAGTCATGTCTCTATCTTCTCCATTTCAGCCTCACTGTACTTCATTCCCAGCATTTTATATTCACAGGTGCTAAAGCTTAGTATATTGAGCCCCAAACACAAACAGATTGAAGTCAGGCAGCAGAAGAGATTACCACTCTGAGGCATCTGTCCATTTCAGCTTTCACAGAGGTGGCAGCTACCGTGACAGGAAGCTGAGTCATGCATAAAGGCAATCCAGTGTACAGATCAAAATAGTAATATAGATCAGCACACGTTCTGAGCTGCACAGTGGCAGCCTGCAAGCTGCACGGACTACCTGCTTCACATGCAACACAGCTATGCCTGCCACCAGCACAGTGTCAGCCAGGCAACAAACAGACAGGGTGAACAGCTGGAAGTGATACGCCTGGTCCCATTTCATTCAGCCTGCGTTCATGAAACAATATATTCAGTTAAAAGCTGATATTGTTGTCAACCTGTCAAAGACAAAATTTCAAAATAATTCAAATTATGCAAACTCAAGTTTTCAACTTAGTAAAGATGACTGCCAAAAAGAGTCTTAAAAAAGCACTGTATTACGGCTGGTATGGTAAAGGGGTAGATCAAAGAGCCTCATCTTACAAAAAAGCTGTCTGAGAAAATGATGATAACACTAAGGCAGCAGCAATATGAAGTGATAGTCTCTGCATCCTTACCAGGAGCTGCTTCCACAAGCAAATTCCTACTTAACAACTGCCTAGTAGTTTATGCAGGAGAAGCAAAGGACATAGCCCAGCTGAGAGTTAGTCTCAGCAAAGTACCTAAGACGTAACTCAGCCCACACTATAAATCATTTCCTTCGTGCACTCATTAACTGTCTGCAGCCTCAAGGAGCTGCTTTTCATCTCTGTATTAGAGAAATTACCTGTTCATGACACCAGCCAGAAAAAGGCACGCCTAAGCATATTGGCTACACAAAGGCTAAGGGAAGCGCAGATAAGACCAACAGTTTTGTAGGCAGTGACACATATGAAGCCTCATTTCCTAGGGAACTGCATCTCATGACTGTCAGATTTTTAAACCGAATTATACCAAAGCTTCAGGCTTGTCTTAAACAGAGCATCAGAGAATCCAGAGAGAAGATAAATATGCATGTCTATTATGACAGGCTTCAAGTGAGATTAGTTCCTTATTGGACACTGCTGAATCCTACAGGAATACATTTGGATTAAAAGTGGGATTCTTCCAATTCCTGGATATTCAGTTCCCAACAGTCCCACAACCCTTCTGCCCAATGCTGACATTTCAATATTAATGGTTGAAATATATGCTGCATATTTTTCCTTTTTGCACATAAGTACATTCCCCCTTTCTCAGCTATGTTCACAGAACTTGGAGGAATATTCTTTCTTTGAGAGCTAATATCTCAAAATATGCCCCTCTGTTTCATTTGTTTGAAATCAGTCCAAAATTTATGGGGTGCAGAATTAACAAAGCAACAGCAAGCAAACAGCACCAAATTTACTCCCTTATACTCACATGCAAATACATACGGGATGCAATTCTGCATAAACCAATACTTCTATTAAGAAATCAGGATTTTTTTTTTTTTAACAAATCTGTTCATCGGTACTTAAGGAACCCATCTGGCTGTCACCTTCGTTTCTGAAACAGAGCTGAGCAGTTTGCTTTTGCGTACTTTAGTAGTATTGCCTCCGCGAAAGCCAGCTCAGGCTCCCCTAGTGCTGCCACAGCGGCAACTCGTCCGGCGGGGAGCACGGCAGCGCAGGGGGTAACGCGACCGAGAACAGGTCTTAAATACTGCGTTTAAAAACACAGTAAGATTGTTTCGTGTACATTGTACATACTGGATGATATATCTGGAAATACATAAATCAGCTTTGCATGAGTTACAGCACATAAAATGTATAAATACCACCCGCGTTAAAGACTTTTGTCTCCAGCCTTTCAAACACGGACAAACACCTGCAGAGTGTTTAACAAATCCCTCTGCCGAAGCCTCCATCCTCCTCCTCAGAAGGGATTCCCACGGCCGACAGACCCATCAGGCTGTCTACAGCCCCGCGCCCATCCCTCCCCTGCCCCTCCTCTCCGCCGTGCTGCCATGTCCCTGCCTGCCCGCCCCTCCCGGGGAGGTTTCTAAACTCCGCGGCTCGCCCAGGGCCCGCTGGGGCCGCTCCGCTCCGCTCCGCACCGCCCCGCGCCGCCGCCCTCCGGCGGGGACCGGCCCGCCGCCCCCGCCCGCCCCCGCGCTCGGCGGAGCCGCGGCCCGACCCCGCCGCCCTCCTGAATATTTCATCGGCGCTGCCCAACGGGATGCCCCGCCACTGACTGCTGCAAAGGACCGCATCCCGCCGGCGGCGCGTCTCGCTGCTTCCTGTCTCTTTCATTCTTCAAACCGCAGCTTTTCATTTATTCCGATAAATAAATAACTGATTAAAAACAAAGGAAAGAAAAAAGCAGCAAGAGCATCTCTCTTTTGTATCTGAGCAGGTGGGACTCCTGTGCAGGAGATTACGGAACACAACACAAGAAGGGCTCTGAACTCTTCCGAGCCCAAAGGATGAGCCGGCAGCGGTTTTCCTATAAAAATCCGATCCCGGGGCTGTGACACACTCGGAGGAGCGAAGGCGTCGTCAGCCTCACCGGAGGCGTCCCCGCTTTGGACACCGCAAACCCTCGCTGGCGGAGGGGGAACCAGAGCGCCTCGCCGGCCAGCCCGCGCTCCCGGCCGCAGCCTCCCGCCGCTGGCCGCGGTGGCCGTGGCCGCCCGGGCGGCGCTGGGGTCCGGCCGCCGCCGCGGGGCGCCGCCGCCGCGGGGCCCCGCCGCGCCCGGCACCGCTCCGCCGCAAACTTTTCTGCCCGCGCCGTCCTCGCCGCCGGCCGCCGCAAGGGACGGGAACGGCGCGGGGGGCGGTCGGCATCGTCTCCTCGCTCCCCCCGCTCTCCGGCGCCGGGCGGCGGCCGCAGCCCCAGCCGCACCGCCGCCGCGGAGGCAGGCGGCGGCCCCGGGCAGCCCGAGGGTCCGCATGGCCGCTGCCCTTCAGCCGGCGGCGAGAGCTGCTGGCGCCGGCGCGGCGCTCCCGGGGCTGTTCTGAGCCGGCGGCTCGCCCTGCGGGATGTGGCCGGCCGGGGCGGGCGGCAGGCTGCCCTGCCCGCGGGACGCGGCGCTGCGGCGGGCGGCGTTCTCCGGCAACCTCTCTGCGCTGCCGTCCCACCTGGTGCCGAGCGGCAGGAGCGTCCGCGTCTTCATCAGCGCCAACCCCGAAGGTAACCGCGCCCGCCCCGCAGCTCCCCCTGCCGCCCGCAGCGCCCGCCGCTCCCCGGCCGCGCTCCGCCGCCGCTGCTCCCGGGAACCCCGCTCGGGGCCGCGGCGTGGCCACACCGGCCCCTGCCCCTCTCCGAGCCAGGGCCCCTCCGTCCGGTGCGGGGCGCGGGGCGAGGCGGCCGCCGGGTTGTGGGGCGGGCTTTGCCGGGTGTGGGTGTACGGGCTCGGAGGTACCGGTGTACTCCGCTCCTTAAGTTTTACGTCCGTAAATGACACGCCTGAAAGGCACCGGGATGCGGGGCATCCTCTCATTTTTGCGCTGTCGGGCATCTGGAGGGCACACCGGGATCTGGGGACACGGAAACGGGCTGCCTTCTAGCGGAGGGGAGGCTTTTAGGGGAGGGATGTTTTGTAGAGCTCTCCTGGGGGGTCTGGTTAATAAGTTTCCGATAGGTTTCATAGCACAATGAAAGCAGATCTTAGCCGGCTGAGGCTACAGCTAAGGTGATCCTTTGATCCCGGCTATACTCTGCTTCCAAGGAAGCCTGCCTTGAAACCTGCAGTTCTAGCTAAATAAAGTTGGGGTCGTATACCCAGTATCGGAATTAATTAGGCATCCTGCTGTTTAAAGCCTATTTTTAAAATTACCCTTTGATTCGAGGAATTTGCATACATTCAGGAGGTGTCATTCCCACTTGTAAGATAGGAGCTGCTGAAGCATATTCCCAGTTGAAGCACGGAAATAACAAATTAAGCATTCACACTTATGACGTTACTTGTCTGTAAAAAATGAGCCCACTGTACTCACAATTATCTTTCACACCACCACCCACCACCTTCCCCCCAACACTTCTAATTCTACAATACTGTCACCTTTTATGCAAACATCGGAGAGCTGAAAATCATGCCTGAAACGACAAAATAGTTTGAACTTTGAAGTGAAAATTGTCTTGGCACGAATACTTACGGGAGTATGAGAAATAGTGCTCACAAGCAAAAAAAAAAAAAAAAACTGGGCATAGTACTGCTTTGAAGAATTCCCACACCTCCAGCAATTCTTATTTGCTTTTGACACAAGGAAACTCTCAGCTCTCATATTCAACATCCCTGTTTATTTAAAAAGATGACATTCTTTAAGGAGGGCATGAAGATGTTTGCAGTTTATTGCTGCAATCTAAGCAAAGAGATATAAAAATAGTGATAACTGAAAAAAAATCTATTTGGCTCTGAAAGAAAATTACTGTGGATTTTTAGAAGATACGTTACTCATTGGAAATGGATTTCTGCCAGCATTGCCTTAACTGGGAAGCTGCTGATGCCTCTGCATTTGATGTGATTGGCATTTAGGGTAGTTTGGTATGTTAGCTAGATATTTGCTAAAATAGAAAACCCACTAAACTAATTCTAAAAGTTGAGATTTAAAGCCATATGTATCCATTTCAAGGATTTTACTCTGGAAATGTAATTTGAAAATATCAACCTTAAAAAAATCCCAAGACTGAAAGAACACAATTCGAACATTTTAGGAGTGTTTACATTATCTTTGTTGTATTCTCACATGTTTACAATGATTAACACTCTTCATGCCAAATATTTTATCTGTGACATTGCTCCTCCTTTTAAAAATGATAGTAGGGGAACAAAATTTCAGAGTGGTCACAGGTTTTGTTTACGAACATTTAAGGACTCTCAGTGACAAGAAACAACCATTACTATTTATTGGTGATAGTACTGTTGTTGAAGTATTACTGACTGAATGTGACTTTTGAAAAAGGAAAAAAGGATAATCAAGAAATTGGCCTTTAATGGCATTTATACATCATCTAGTAAAGTACTTTTTGAAATAGAACTGTTGTTGGCAAAACACTTGAAGAAGTTTATCACGGTGCCAAAATTCTGGATGAGAAGGTTGAAGTATTCCTACTCAGTAAATCTTTTAACATATTCAACTACAATTTATATTTGCATGACTAAGGCCTCTCTTGTCAATTTTCAGCATCTCACCACAGTTTATACCCCTTTTCTTCTTGATGCAGAGCATTCCTGAAAAGGGCAGTGAGCCTCCAGACTCACAGAGGTAGACTTGAACTGTGGTGTCAGAGAAGTGTAGGGATTAATCCTGCTAGCAGTCACAAGAAAAATTTATTTAGTACTGAAAGTGTACAAACCTAGAAGAAGTTTTCTTGAATTATTATCAGTAAGTGTGTAGGGGAGAACTCTGGTAATCAGTGTTTGGTCTGTTCTTCATAAACATAATTTATTATGACTGAAATATATTATGGTTTTATTATGCAACTAGGAAAGTGGTTATTTGAAAAATTTCTTAACTAGAAGTCCCTAAAAAGAACAAGTGGAGACAGTGAGCATGGGCAGTAGGAGCAAGATTGCTTCATTTTGCAGTCGTTTTCTAAAGGAAGTTTTGTAGATAAATGAAACTGTGTTTTCCCCTAGTAGTGAACAGTATTCTCTTGCTCAAGTTGTTAATATCAATTAATCTATCTTCATATCACTGAAAATGACCGGATTTTTAGAAACATGGAAGTTGTTCTATTATTTGAATACAAATAAATCTGTTTTCACATTTCAGTAGACATAGGCAATCAACAATATTTTGAATATGTATTTAAATAGGCATTTTGTCTAAGAGAGGTTCGAGATTTTTATTGGTTTTGGATATTTTCATTATTTCAAAGTGATAAGAAAAGTCATATTTGCCTGATTGTAGTAAGTGCTTTACTGTTCCCTGTAGAAATCTGTGAACTGTTAACAGCAAGTCAGTTAATGACAGTTTCTCTGCTACTCAGTAGTGCCTCTGTAGATGACTGCCATTAACATACAGTTCATGTGAAAAACAACAGGTATAAACTCCCTTATGGTTCCATTACATGGAACTGTGATATCAGCCCTATATAGGTTCAGGGCAGTCCAATGATTCTTGGCACTACTTCAAAGAGAAAATTATTTGAGTTGCAAAGTTTCAAGAAACTCTGTGGTGGTGCAAGGAAATATTACAAGCTCTTGTTGAAACTGGTGCCTAAAATGGAATTTGTCTTGAAAATGAAATCCAGTGAATTGGAACAAGCAGTCAAAACTCTGAACATTTTAAATCCTTTTGGGGGAATCAGCCCTTTGCTAGTTTGACTCAAAGTCCTATTACTGCTTCAATTAGTCAAGACATGGATAATTTTTTTTACTCTGACCTCTTGGAGTTTTAGTTGTGAAGATGCCTTAGTAATCAGTCAAAACAAATGAGTGCACTGACAAGGGGATGTGTACAAAGCCAAATCCTACACACAGGTGGTTCCACTGCAGACAGCATGATAATACCTTTCTATAGAACCTGAGTGTGTCCTGACACAGGTGGTGTTAGCCAGCCTCATCTCCAGGTGTAAGCAGGGTTGCACCCAGCACTTCACACAGTAAGGATGATCCCTTCCCCAGCCATTCTTTCAGCTACATACTGCACTCTCCTCTGAGCAGCACCCTTGCATATCTCCTAAGTTCCAGCACTGGATTGCTGTTACTGGATTTTGACAGTTCATAGTTTTTTAGCCATTTTTAGCCTATTAATACCCTCTAGTACAAACAAACAACTTTGATGAGATCATGAACAAGATCTGTTTTAACAGCCCTGATTAATTCCTCGTGGTTTCTGTGCCTCCAGTACCCATTTTTTAAAACCATTAAACCAGCTACTAGTCTTGACATGATTAACAGTCTTAAGTATGAAGTCCTATGTAGAAATAGAAAATTAAGACCTTATTCTATTAGAAGATACTCCTAATGTTACCACCACTTTCATGATTCTGTTGTACAAGCAAGTATAAAACCAGCCTCTACAGCTGTAACTTCACCAGCTTTCCCATAAATTGCCAGAGTGAGGTATCCTTGTCTTATGCTATTGAATGACTTTGAGTTTTCTTGATTTATTATTCAGTTTTTCATCTTTGTTTATTTCCATTGACATGCATCATCCAGAACATCATATTAATTTAAAAAACATTCATTCTAGTGAAGTGTATGTGATTAATGCCAAATTTACTTATATTCTCATGATACATAAAGCAAAATTGGCAGCAGCAGTTAGTTTTGCTGACTAGAGAAGAATTAAATAATGACTGCAGAAACAGGTCTTACCAGTGTTTTCATCTGGACCTGTTGTTGTATGCTGCTTTGCAGGAATTACATGTGGTTTTTTTTCTACGTTGTTGTACATGTGAAAGAAAAAAAAAGTATTGTGAATTTGTAGTTTAGGACATGATGGTAGATGAAACAGATGAAGAATTATGATTGCTTTAATTACAAAGTTATTGCCATATGTGATAAGAGAAAGGCATAATCTGGCATTCTTAGCATGTTTGAGGTCTGCTATATTATTTTTACCTGGAATATTGTCTTCCTTAAGGAAAATATAATTTAGGAAATGTTAAAGTGGAAAGATATTCAAAAGCCAGAGCAATACTTAGTTAATGATGGTCCATTCTGACGGGTCCCAAAATACCATATGGTGTCCCTACTTGGATACGTTACATGAAGATCTTTTTATAAAGACAATTTTATATAATCTGAGTGGAATTTATTCCTTAGCTAAAGAAAACCACAGATGTTCAAGTGTATGAAATTGCAAAGGAGGTGTTGCGGAGATGTGGAGACAAATAACTCCAGGACTTTTTTTGTGCTAAGTGTTAGTTCTGGTTACCTAATTTTGTACCTATTTCTGGTCTTGTGTGACGCACATCACTTGTAGTGTTTAAGAGTCAAAAACCAAGATACCATTTGGGGAAAAAAATTAAAAAGTTTTAGAGATAAAGTATCTCAGAGTCCGGGGGAGAAAAATCATCCAAGTACCCAGGTTTGGTGTGAACCTTGATTTGAAATATGTCTCATTTCTGGACATCCAGAGGTTAGAGATACCAACAGTTTGTTAAGTTGGAAAGAAACCTGCCATTTTCAGTACTTCTGCTTCTATGTATAATTTTCTCTTTTCTCTTGTGCTATGAAACAACTCCACTGTTTGTGTGGTTGAGCAAAAAGCAAGATCTGACTTTCCTTGAGACTGTTTGACCAAGTCTTATGTAGGCTTTAACGTTTTTGTAAGGCAGAACCAACCAGTACAAAATGGTTTTTTGCTAAGTAGATCCTCAAGCCTTTGTTCCTGTTATTCTGGCACGCAGATAAACTCGAAAAACTGTAATAATCTGACAATCTATATAAAAAGAACTGTTCTTCATGCCCTCCTGTACTTCATGTGGGTTATCTGCTTATGTAGCCTGTGGACTGGGATAAGGATTTCCTCTAAATGTACCGAATATGCAAATGGCAACACTGATAACTTTTGTTTCATTTTCCACAAAATTTTCATTCATGTACTCAAAAGGTAAGATGTGCATTTGGCAACAATACTATAATCAAGACTTGTTGGGTAGGGTTATTTTAATAAAAGAGCAAGCTATGTAATTTCTTGGGTTTGTGGCTTCTTCGTAATATTTAGAAGTAAGCAAAATTACCTGAAACTCAATCATCTTCCTGGTAGCAACACCTGGAGTTATCCGCTTCAAATGGATTAGGTATTTACACTATCTGCTTAAATTTTTTTACCACATGTCCATTATTTTTAATATTTAAAATATTGTAATTTTCTGTAATTTTATGTATCTATAGTTGTCTATACACACATATGCACACATACACATAAATTATATAAAATACTCTAAGGTGTGTAGGATGGTATAAATGGATGTGTGACACTCAAGTCGCACTGTCATAGACTATATTCAAACTTGCTGGTAGTGCTCAGTTCTCTTGTGAGAACTGAGTATGTTCAAAGGGCATCACTTAAGGTTGTATTTCTAGCAGTGCTGAAGAACTGCCTAGATTTTGTTGAATGCTATTGTAAAAGTAAAAGCTTTGCAGAGGAGTGTGATTGCTTTTCATAGCGTTGACGAAATAATATTAAAACAAACAGAACCTACAATTTCTTCTTTTTTTTTCTGACTTGGCAAATATTGCTTTATTTCTTCAGATGTATTTGCACACTAGACCGTGCCTTGTTCTTGGGGCCAGTGGCTTTTTCTGAGTGATGAAGGGGACCCTTGACACAGTTTCTAAGTACAGTGAGGGACAGTGAAACAAGTGTGCAAATTCCATGTGACATTAATTTCTCAAATAATGTATTAGATGATGAACAGATTGAATTTGGTCCTTATTGTGAATTGCTCCCTCAGCAAGGTATGAGACCTTTAAATGAGAGACAGCACCAAGCAGGCAGCATCCCAGTGCCTTCTTTTCTTCCTGCTCAAGGGCAGTGGGATGACCTCTCAGCTGAGCAAGTCTGCTGGGCAGCAAGCTGAAGAGGATTTCCAAGGCTGTATTTCAAGGAGGCCACATGTATTCTGTGGTGGGATTTGTGTAATCACATAAGAGCAGTGTAGTACAAAAGGTACATAACTGCCTAGGTTGGTATCCTATCTCTAAGCTTATGCAGCAAAATAATTCCTCTTAAGAAACTTGAGCATACGTGACAGTGTGGACATGTGTCCACAGATGTGTGAACATGCAAGAGGAAATCCTAATTAGACTTGGAGTTTTGTTTGGAGAATTTTAAAATATATGTCACATAAAGAAACTTCAAGGAGTTACTAAACTTCTAATTCAAAATATAAGGGCAGTGCCCAAGTGGTAATTTTTTCCACTAAAACAAAATTTCTTTGAATTTAGTTGAAAGAGTACTTTGTGATGTGATATCCTTTCAGGCTGCAGTAATAATACATTAGTGATATCTACCTACAGTAATTTAAGATTTTAATATATTGAAGGTGGTAGATATAAATATAATATCATAAATAGTCATGTGCATGAATTACAAAGAAATCTGGCAGATTTTAATATAGGCAGCACTGTTCAAGAAAACTGCTTAACAATTCCTTTACTGGAATTTGAATTAAAGAAGGATAATAATAGATGGAATTAGAGAACATAGTTTAATCATGGTTGTGTCAGTGCTCTTCTAAAATACTCTTATTAATATAGGGTTTGTATCAGAGGTAAGTTTTTACTTTAAAAATCTGTAGTCAAAAGGGGAATAGGGCTAAATCACAGGTAGCTGAAAACAAGCAGTGGGGCAGAGTAAATAGTAAGAAGTCCCAATCAGTGCAGTGTACCCATGTACATGCTGCTGTGCTGGGTAAGAATGACATGTACCAAATGTAACTTTTGTAAGCCACCTCATCACCACCATAGTTAAAAGGCTCTATCTATCTTTGACCTGGTCTTAAACTCCCTTTATCACCACATGTTACTACCCTCTGTTGGAGATGGGACACTGTGCTGGACACACCTTAGGCCTGAGCAGCTACAGTCATTCTTGTGCAGAATATGCATGCAGAGAAAAAAAGTCACCTTTAGAGACTAGATTTATCAGAGTGTTCAAAATGCACTTCCTGCCAGAAACTGGAAAGACTAGCAAATGGCAGGATTTCCATACTGAACTTAATCCAGAGTCACGGTGTTGTATGTATCAATTATTGGGACTGATCAAAGAGCTAAACAGGTCAAATTTCAAACTGTCAGAGCCTGTCAAATACTCTTGTTCAGCCTGCTCCTAGCATTTACTGGGGTGGCAGAGCAGTCTTCATTAAAGTAGCACTCCTCTGTGTTATGATGAAACCCTTGAAAGTATTTATTAATGGAGCCCATTTCACCTTACTAGCAATTGAATACCTTCACAGTCTCATCTAGGCTTCATGAATCTCCAAACTGAAACAGGTGTTGAGATAGTTATTATAGTATATATATGATAAATAGCGATATTATTTGTGAAATTCTTAATTAGTCTCTAACTAGTAATGTTTTACAAAACATTAAGATGAAAGGAGAATTAATGACTAAGAGCCCTATCTGGACAGCTTTAGATTCAGAGTTTAAAATTAAGTTTAAAATATTAGATTAAGATTACTTTTAAATGACTGAGAACCAGTGAGTAACCATATGGGTTAAATACTTTTAGATGAGAGGAGTTATCCATACTTGAAGAGTTATGCAAATGAGCTGTTACATACAAGACAAACGAGAAGCCAATGCAGTAAGATCAGGCTTAGTGAGTGAGACCAAAGGAGTCCAATACTCCACTCTGACCCTGGCAATTTCAGATGTATGATGAAAGAATAATAAATCACAACAGGAACAAAATTATGAACATTATGTCTTTGTGCTTAATAACCTGTGAAGCCCTTTGCTTCTATGAATTTGTCTAGCTGAGTTACTAATTAGTCAGTAGTCTTGGTACTTGTAACAGCCTTTCCAAATCTTGAGATGGATTTTTGCCCAGTAAAATACCTAGTCCTGCTAACTTTAGTGGAAATTTTTTATGAACAAGACCATGCGTTTTCACCCAAAGAAGAGATCTCAAGAAACAAATGTGGGAGTATCTGTGGAGAAGGGGTACCTAGAAGCAGATCTCCCTAAAAGAGTAACATTATCCAAAACCATCATTGTAATGATCCATTTTTGTCTGTCTATATACAGAGAGGTTAACTGTGAAGATCTAGGTATCCAAATGTCCTTATTCCTACAGAGTTATTAAGATGGAGCTGTAATAAGAAATAAATAAGGAAATGACAGCATTCAACAATCTAAGGAGCATAAGGTATGAAATCTGATCCAAAGGACTGTTATGCAGGACTCTAATCTAAGGGTTACCTTATTATCAAGAAATTTTGCACCTAACTATGCCAACAAGACACATCTAGAGGATCTTGCTTTACTGTCATAATTAAACGTAAATCTTGTATGACCACTTTATAAGTGATTTTCTTGAAATTCAAGAGTTAATATTTTTATTTTTAATACCTACTACTGCATAAAGGCCCCACAAATTCTAGAAAAGGAGATCAAAATAAAAATGCTTTCTTCCTTGATAATAGTCCGGGTGGGTAGATTCACAGCCTGTACTATTCTGGCAAGACAAAGTAGTAAGTTCTGAAGAAAATTTCCATTTTTCACTCTAATATTTCTGATAGTTCAGATACCAGTGAGCAGTAGGTGTTGATCTTTTTAGGAGTGGTTGCTAGAAAATACTGGGAAAATTATAGAACCATTATTATTTGATAATGGTCTTGTTTTATCTATAAATATATTGTATTACATTTTAAAGTGATGAAGAATTATGCAGTGCTCTTGAAACAAGTTATTGAAGCATTTCTGTTTGTGTGATCCCTAATTTGGTACATCAAAACACTAGTATAATTTGGATCATGATTTACTTTGAAATGCAAATAATTTGCGACATGGGATTATAAAGAACTAAGCCATCTGTGTCATGCAAAGTTAGTGCCATGATGTGCCATCTAAAGCAGGTATGTGTGGCTGTAACAAAGGTCCAAAGGGCTTTAGACAGCTATTTCATTAGTTATTTTTTTACTGTGCAAATCACAGACTAGAGGGGCTGCAGGGGACATCTTGAGGCTTTCAGATCTGTCCTGGTGCCTGAAGCAGGAGCAAGCATACCTGTGCCATTCCTGATAGATTATCTTACTCTGCATGAGCTATCTCCAAACCAGTTAAGAAAATACATAGGAAAGCAGACTGTACAGCATTCTGCAGTGGTGTGTCTTCAATATTACTATGGTCATGCTTACAAGCAACAGACAGACACAAAATAAGCTCATTAGTCAATAACATTAGCAAAAGTAAAATATTTATTGAAAACTTCCTTGTTTAGAATGAGTTTCAGTAACTTTCATTAACTGGTGTATGTAATTCACAAATTTCTCAAATCCAGTCTCTTCCTCATCATCCTTTTACCATGTCAGGAACTCAATCTAATAATATAAATCAATAAACTCCTGTATGGATAATTTTATCATGGATGTATGTCCTGCAGTGGTCTGCTTGTTTCAGGTGAAGCTTTTCTGGAAATGAGGCATTTATGAAGTGTCTATAGTGTTATGGCTCATGTTGCAGCTTTTGCTTTGATGGTTTATTTCTGAATGGAAGGAGGAGACACATTTAAAGGATTTCTCTTATTTACCTGGTGATTCGTTGGTCTGGTTTGTTTAATGTCAGTCAATGAGTTAAGAATACTTTTCAAAAGAGCCTAAAAGACATGTAGAAAACACAGTTCATCATTTATTCCTCCCTTATATTTTAGAAAACAGAGATTAAAATGCAAATAATCTCTTTACACTCTACCTGTTTTAATTAAAAATGTTCTATTTTACACTTTCTATAATCAATCATGTATAATATTGTATAATTCTATTAAGTAATTGCATTGGTGGTATATTGTTACAATGTTAATGCCACAGTCAGCTCCTTACAGTCATTATGTAAATTCAAAATAATTTCAAACTAAATCTCCAGTTATAGATTTAGTTGCCTTTAACTGTGTGTAGTGTAGCAGATAAAAGATTAATTTTTCTTTATTCTATGGCCAAGGGACAAATACCTTTGCAGGCACTGAGAAAAACTGATAGTGTCTGGCAGTACAAGAAATAGAAATAAAGTCAAGTCCACCCTTTCACCCAGATTCTACACTGCCATTGAGACCATAGCATCACAGAAGGTCTTTATATTCCTTTAAAGGTGATTGTAACTCAGTGGGTATTATTATTAGGAAAATAAGAGCAAAGAGTTGGGGAAGATGGCTAAAGTAATTTGAAAGTGCTAATCTGGGAAACATTCTGGAGTTCAGTCACCGATTAATTAAATTGGTATGCCATTTGGAAGTTTTCTTTAAATATTATTTTCTGTATCATATTTGTATAAGGTACTTGTGAGAAATTATACTTAACTTGTTTCTACTACATCTGCTTCTCAAAGTGACTAGAATATGTGTTGTCCATTTTCAATTACTAACTCCTCAAGATGGTTAAACTTCAAATTTACTGTTACTTTTACATATAATCAACAAAATGTGGTTACCAAGCGGAAAAAATTAATTAAACTTAGAGTAACAAAGCAATAGCTAGGAAAATCAAGGCATCAGAGGAATAATTGACTGATAAAAACAGGTACATTTTAGAATTTATTAAAAATGGCCTTTTCAACTGGATTATATAATCTTCACTAAAAATAATGCTTAGATGAATCATTAGAATTGGAAGGGTAAGGAGAACAAGGTCTGATAAATCACTCTTCCTTTACATGTCAATCACTGTTTGCCTCTCAGACATTGCATAATCTATCAAAACGAGCCAGCTTTGTAAATTGTTTGGCCGTGTTCAATGAATTTCAGTGCAGACCCTACCTGGAATTCTCAGTTTAAAAACTGCTGTGCCACAGGGCCTGTGAGTGGGTGTTGATACCTAGGGTGAAATTGTCTGTCAGTAAGTGGTCCTTTAAAATCAGTTGAGATCCTCTTCTTCAGGCAAGCAGTGTTTGAGTTTCTAACATCCCTCCCTCATGTGATCCCATTTTCCTGGGTTTAATGCCCTCTTGCAGCTGCTCTCCTTTCCTGGGGTTGTCATTTCATTTATTCATCTTTGATAATAGTTTCTACCACAACCATGAGCTATTGTGACTGTTCAGTGATGTTATTAATCCTCTCCATTTAGCATCAAGGAAGAAAATCTGTTGCAAAGAAAACTCCTACTATATTGATGCAAACTTACTGCACTGATAGCAAGCAGCAACTCATTCTTATGTGGGTGCTTCTGCACACCCAGAAGTGAGACTTTTTCATCTTCTGGCATAAAAGTCTTCACATCTTTCACTTGAAGCCCACACAGTAGGCTACATTTATCAGTCGTGCTTTTCCAGTTGGCCCAACCGACCTCACCAGTTTTGTAGTGATCCAAACTGTGCTGTATTACATCAAACTTAAGGAAGAGTGCAAGCTGGATTGGAACTCCATGACTTGTGCACCTAAAGTAGAAAATGCAGATAAGGGAAGGACAACTTTACTCAAGAGCCAACAGTGCTTGCAGAGCTCTTCCATTGTTTTGCAGTACTGCCAGATGCAAAGTCACATAGGAATGTTTATTGGAATTTCTTCAGAATGAGGTGCATTTAATAGTCTGTACTAGACTGTACTGTGAAATAAATGTGTGCTTCTATGAGACTGGATTTCTTGTAGTTTTTTAGGGCTCTGCTCTGCTTTATGCTTTCTCAAAGCCTAGGACATACTAATTCATTCTCTTCCAGCACTTGAACCTGCAGTTAGGAGGAAGAATGTCTGTGACATCCCATTGCTTTATTGACTGCCACAGCCTCATTACCTTAAGTGCCTTAGTAACACACCCTGGTGGTTTTCTCTTTGGTCTAGTGATGTGAGGAAAAAAAAGTGGCAAAGCTATTGCAGTATACACATAACTTAACTTTTAAAAGCATTTTCCAGTGTTGTAAGCCTTTTTTCTGCTTTCTGGGAAATTCCATAAGTTTTTGAAGTCTGAGTTGACACCTCTCAATGAATCAATGGGCTTTTTGCCCATGACTTTGTTACTGCACTGGCCCTTATTTCTCTCCTCTGTTATTCATTTTTCGACAACTCGTTCAGAACTCTTCCTTTAGATTTCACAAGTAGTCTTTCTTTCATGTTAATTTTGATCACAGTAGCAAATTCTTGTCCTAACAGGCCTTGTTGTTTTCCAGTGCTTATTTTTCACAACCTTTGGTGGTCTGCAGAGATAATTTTCAGATTTAATTTGTGTGCTGTGCCTTCAGTTTCTCCTGTCACATTATTTAATTGTACCACAATAATGGCTTGCAAATTGTCATGTTTTCAGGAGCTTTTTCTCACTTGCTTTATTAAATGAAAGAATTAGACTTTTTTGAATTAGACTTTTTTGAATTCTTCCACTTGTGCAGTGCAAAAAGGTCTCTCCCTGCAGAGATTCTGCCTTCAGCCTGCAGTGTTGCTGAAGCTCCTGGTGTTTGTGCCATTTGTGTGCAGACACGTTTGCATTTCTGTGTTTGCCACAAACCACACTCAGGGGACACAGGGACACCTATGCACCCAAGGAGCAGTCTAGGGAGAACATACAGACTTGGTAAAGGATTCTATGTCACCCTAACTCTTCTTGTTTTATTTAAGAACATCTGTGTATGAGGGTGCTGTGTTCCCAAGTGGCAATGTGAGGTTAATTAATTAGGACACGTTATGAGATAAAATTCTGCTTTGGACTCCTCATCCATATCGTCACCACCAGAGTGACACAAGAGTATGTATTGTTTATTTACTGGTTGATTTATTTATGGATTGAGAAATTTCATGCAGACTCTGTGGAAGTCAGTAAGTATATCAAAATATAGAGGTTTTCAATACATGCCAAATGTAGAAGTTCATTTAAAATCTACTGAGACTAGCAGATATTTCCATTAACTTCACCAACTTTTTGATGCAATTCCAGATATATTTCATGTAAGCATGCTGCACGCAAAATAGAACTGTCAGAAACCAACATTTGTTTCAAATTGGGAAGGCAATCGTGTGAATAATGAAAATTTGAATCTTGATATTTGGATATAGGAACCACTATTTCCCTTCTCTTATATCAGTTTAGTACTTAGATATTTAGTATTAGCTATTAGTTTAGATTTAGAGTATTAGATATTTCCCCTAAATTATTTATTTTAACATGGGTCTGGACCCCTCTGATTTTACCAGCCAACCTTTTTTTTCTTTTTTAATTGTTTGGGTGTTAAACCAATAGGTGGCACTGGTTAAGCATATTAGAAGTCAAGACGTAGGGTTTTTTTATAAAATGACACTGTAAACTCTGGCCATTATAATTTTTTTTAAAATTTAAAAATATAAAAATGTATAATTTTAAAAATACATGTTGTATATGTTCACCTACTGTTTATGTGGTTTTTTTCCTTTGTCATCTTATGGATCTGACAACATGGAACATTTCAGAGAAAACTATGCCTCATTTTAAATCAGGTATTGTTTGATTTGGGGCTAAAGAAGAAGGGGTAATTGCTGCAACTAGCAGTTTTAGGCTTATAATTACACCCTACATTTTGAATCCTGCCTAGTTAGGTCTTTTGTTTTGAAAGTTTGTTTGTTTAAGTGTTCTGGTGTAGATCACAAATTTGTAATCACATCCTGTCATTTCTTCCCGCTTGAGAGACACATTTCAGAATAACTTACCATCTTAATGTTATTTTTCATTATTTCTTCTGGCTTTCATGACAAGCAGAAATTCCTTTAGGCTGAAATGCTTAGTCCAGAATTGTATTTATGTTTTTTTGAGAACTGAGAAGGTTGAGTCACGTAGACTTTGTGCACATCTCATGAGAGAGCTCCGACCATCAGGTGGATGAGAGCACGCAACTGTGTTACGTCACAGTAATGTTGCAGAGTTTTTCTGATCAGAATTTATTTGGATGGTTAGTTATTTGTGGGGTTTAGTTGAATTAATGAATGGTCTTCGGTCTGTCTTGTTTCTTATTTGCCTTCCAGACATCCAGTAGAGACCTCAAGGTTGGCATTGTTGTTCGAGGAAGGGACAGTGGGACAATTGACCCAGACCAGCCTGTTCCCAATTCCTGGTCTACCTAATCTTGGGAAGCTTTGGATGCCTATTCTAATGCTCTTTCCTCACAGAAACTCCAAGGGAAATAAATGACAGCAGTGTCTATGGATTTAATTTTCTAGGAAGGCAAGGGTAGTAGGGAGCTCAAGTCTTTTTTCCCCTCTCTTACCTGCTATATGATTCAAACCCAGTTATTGCTTGCAAAATGCTCTGAGATGAAAGGCATTCTAGAAATGAAAACTATATTGTTTTCAGAGACAAATTTTCCATAATATTTAGGGACATGTAACCTCCTAGTATCTGAATTTTTTTGGTAGCACGGATAATGCACAATGCTGTTGTGCATTATCAATGAAAAGGGCAGTTTAAAAGGAATAATTCAGTTGAACAGTCATATGAGTCAAGAACGTACTAGCATTAACAGACTTGGCAGCCACTTCTTACTTGGCATTGCTTTTAAGTAATTAAAGTGCAGAAATTCTCACTGCAGTTAATAGACAACAGTTATGAAATACCCACTTTTTTTAATATTGTAATGAATTAAAAAAATCCTAAGGCAAGAATCTGTTCTATCTTTTTATCAAATCTAAGCCTTTAGGAAAGTCTGAGAAAGCAAATAGTTGGTTATCTTAGTGGACATGCATTCAGGACTAGATCAGAAGTTCACTGCTCATCCAGAGTTTCCATAGTTGCACAAGAGGCTCCAACATTATGTTAATAAATGTAATGGTGTGAAATGGGCAGGAGACTATGGCAGCAGAGAAGTGGGCTGAAAGAATGAAGTGAAAACCCCCAGCCAGTGTCTGTCCTGACCTGCAAAGCATGATAACAGTGACAATGGAGGAGGTGATACAGGAATTGTTTCTTCCACCTGTACAAGGAGCTGCTCTGTCTTGGAGGACTGCCTGGAGGTGACACCTTTAGACAGCTCTGTGACCCCACATGACATTCATTTCTATCTTGAACAGCTGCAAGAGCAGCTTTTTTCTTTTTTTCCCCTTTCTTTTTCTGCCTGGGTTCTTCCAGATTCAGCTGCCTGCCTCAACTTGTTATGTCAGTCAACAATTTTCCTGCTGGCTCTCTCAAGCTGGGTATTGCAATGTTCCTCTGTCAGTCAAATAGTGGCAGGGCAAACACCCTCCCTGCTTAGGATTTTCCTCTGCTTGAGGGCCTTAGCTTGCATCATGCATGGATATGGTTACTCACAGGTTACTTTTCCATGAATAGATTTGTCAACTTGACTATGCTGCTGCTTGGAGCGTGGTAGAGTGGGATTCGCTGTCCCCACATTGGCACCTCCTTTGCAACACATGGTAGGAGAATGGGGCTGAGCAATCCTTGTTCAGCTGCATCAAGCCTTGACTGAGTAGAGTCAATGTGTGACTGCAACCCACATACATGAAAACAGCCATTGGCATCGCTGTATCTGAACTCAGACCAGTACAGCACCAGCAAAATGATAAACTATTTGGTCTTAGGACTTGGCAATGGGTGCTTGGAAATGGGCAATTTCCATTAGGCCCATGTTAACTCTTTCTGTTCATTTGCATATACATTTTGAAATTTTCTTCAACAGGGCTGTGTTCCATGACTTATTTTATCCCAGAGATGAATGTTTGGCAACTCTTTGTAAATACACATCATCTGTTTACTAACACAAGTGAAAAACGTACTTGCTCTATTAAAATAAAATAAGTGACTTGAATAGTAGAACAGCTTGTGTTTGAAGGTCAGACTTTGGCATGGGAATAGTTCACGCTGAGAAGTAGCACCCTGGCATTCTCTAATGAAAACTAGCAGTGATTTGACTGAGCTAGAAGCCTTCAGAAATCACACTGCACACAAACAGTTGTGTTTATTGGACAGGAGAAAAGATGTAGATGGATGTGTGACTAATTCAGTTCAGTCCTCAGGATTACCCTGGGGAACACGAGGAGAAGGAGGGTGCACTGATATTCTCAGGCAGTTCAAAGGGTAGGGGTGGGCAGGACAACGTGGGTATGGAATGGCTTAGGAGGCAACCACCTAGAGATGGCTCTTGTATGGAAGATGTGCACTCAACAAGTCACTGTCTTGTGGGTTTGGGTTTGTTTAAATACTGGAGACAAGCTCAGGGTTGAGGGTTTTTTTTAAGTTTTCTCTTATGCTTTTTCAGGTGTAGTTTCATACCTACAGTTTATTGTGAACTATTCTTTGTATTTCTGAATATCAGAATTAACATTAAGAGGTGTAGAAAGCTCATCTCACAACTACTGTCTCATTTTTGCTGCTAGAAGAATGTAATTTAGTTAATATGTTCATCTGCAGCAGCAGCCTGGAAGGTGGAATTTGCCTGTGTGATGTTGTTAGGAACTGCCAGTTTCACAGATTTGCTGTCACTTTAAATCAAGTTCGATTATATTTAATTAAACCAGCTTCTCTGCCATCCATACTAATTACCAGGGTTCATCTTAACTAGATACACTTCTGTTTCCTTAAAGTTTCAAAGCTTATTTCAAATACGGGAATTCTTAATATTAATTAATATAAGCACGAGACTCAAATTCCAATTAGATATGCACACTCCATTAGATACGGAAGTAGAAAGAAAAACATAAAATGGGTATGCCAAGGGTCCCAACCACAGTTCTAGTTGAAGGAATGTTTTATCTATTTAATTTTTAAGATATTACAAAGTAGCACTACTCCTGCAGTGTGTTGTTTCATTTTCTGAACAAGACTCTACATGTTAAGCTGCAGGGAACAGTGCCATGTTCTAAAACTAGAGCCAGTGGGGTTCTGCAGTATAAATCCTATGGGCATAAACAAAAAGTAGGAGAAAATTATTTTGTCTGTTGTAAACCTTAGGCAAAATATATCCCATTTATCATTTAATTATGTTCATTCTTAAATTCTGCTATTTTTTCCAATGCTTCCTTTTAGTTGTTGTTCCTGCAACTTAGCTTGTTTTATATCCCTAGTAAGACCATTCTGTCTGCTGTCACATTTAAGTAACTGCAAACAAAACTGTGGATTGTTGCTTCCTTAATAACCAAGCTATAGTCATGCTTGATTTTGATTTAGAAAGGTAAGAATCATTTTGATTTGTCTCAGTTACTGACTAGTAAGTTGGTTTTCAACAGAGTTTATTCTACTTGATCGTGAAGATATGTGTTTTCATAAACTTGCATGCCAAGATTATCCTGTGTTAAGACAAAGAATCTTCTATCACTGATTGATCTAAGGGTCTCAGATATTGTGAAGGTAAATAAATGAAGTATTTCAAATGAAGCAAACTACACATTTAGGTTTTATCACAAGGTACAGCAACACCATTTCTTTGGAGGCAAAATCATATTGCTGTGTTGGCATCGTGCAAACCTCTGACTAATTAGCCTTGTTAGCTGTGTACTACATTCTGCAAGGAAAGGATGACTTAGACACTAAAGTATGAGAGAAAATTAATGACTGTGGATCCTACGGAGGGAGCAACTCATCCATCCCTTTTATGTACTAACACAGACAGCTCTGAGCTGAGAGTGCTGGTTTTTTCATTCCTAAATATTTGTAGGATGTGTCCGTATTCAGCCATATCTGCAAGTGAAGTGAATCTCTTGATCATCACTATCTAGTACACTTTGACTCACATCATAGGGGGTCTTGGTGTGCATGAATTGAATTCCTTTTAGATAAAAAAACAGGAAGACAACTCCAGGTTCTCACCAAATGCATTCCAAATGTTGGGAGGTTTGAGCTCAATGTAAAGTAAAATGCCCTGAAAAACATATGGCATGGACATTGGGTCCTTGGCACCATCTATTTTACTCTACAGCTTTGCTCCCAGTAGCCCAGACAAGAGCAAAAGTCTTCCCAGGCAGTGTAGAAGCAGCCTGGATAACAAAGCCAAACCTGCAAGTTCTCCTGAGGATCGCTGCAGGTTGAAGGGGGGGTACACAGGTCAGGTCACTTGGGCTAACCTCGCTCCTCAAATGCTGTCAACAGAAACTTAGTCGATCATGAACTTGTCTTGAAGAGCTCCAAGGACGGAGGAGCTTGTCCTGATGTCCAGCCTGAACTTCCAGGATGTAATATGTTATGGTTGTCTTTGTTGTACTTTCTGGCATGAAGAGCTTGGCTCCATCATCTTTGTAAATGCCTTAATTGTAGGCTGCATTGGCTGCCTCTCACACTCTTTGCTGGACTGAAGATGCCCAGACCCCTCCCTCTCTCTGGGTAGGCCATGTGCTTTTGGCCTCTGTCTCTACAGCTTCTCCAGATTCCTCCCCACCCTCCTGATTTGGGATGCCCAGGGCTGGGCACCACGCTCCTGTGTCTCCCTGATGCTCCTTAGTGTCAGGGAGAGGAGAGTAATGACTGCCTGATGGAAACTGTGGCTACACTCATCCAAATGTAGCCCAGAGCAGGTCTCAGTATTACCAACAGTGTTCAGATTGGGTGTGTAAGAGCTCTACACTTTAGATTTAGGACCTCGACTTGCGTGGTGTGTGGACAGTCAAATGGAAAGCTGGTGGTGTAGCAAGGACTTTAATGCTTCTTGGACCATTGTCAGAACACATATAAGCAGAGTGTATTTTAAAATATTAAAACATAAATACTTTGTATTACATTATTTCGCTTAGAGGGGATGCTTTCTGAAAGCATCTCTGACTTTTTTGCACATTAGAAGTTTGTGAAGGAAGAACTGTGGTAATTCAGATAAATTTAATTAAATCCGACTGTACTTTTGAGCCTTTTGGTATAGACTTTTTTACCTTGATGAAGATTTCAGGAGAAATAATTCTCTGGATGTTTCTGGATTGCTTTCTGTTCATGCAAATAAGTGGCAATTATGCCACACATTTGGGTAATATTTCCAAGATACACTTAAATAGTGAGAAGGATGTTATTAGTTTGGTGTAATAAATTAAATTACAGATTTCATACTTTCCTGGATTTTTTAAGATAAAAACATTGTATATCTGTGACCATGATTCTGTGAATAGACGTCTAACTCAGGTATATCAGCTGTGGTTCTGATTGTGGCTCTAAAGCGTTGTTAGGTGTCTCTTATTTGCAACAATATGGGAAAGGTCAAATCAATTGTAATCTGTTGTTTAGTTTCAGTGCAGTTACACAAATCATGCATTACCTGCAGTAGATGTTCTCCATCATTCATAAATTAACACTTCATTTTTCACCACATGGCACTCAGAGCTAGTGGTTTACAACAGTTATGTTCTATTTTTGGAAATAACTTAGTAACAGTGCTATCGCTGTGTCATCTCAACTCAGTTACAATATAGCAAAATCGTAGTCTTGTGAAAGAGAATAAAATTTATTATCTATATAAGATTTCACTGCTAACCAAATTTAATTGATATTTGACCATATGTGCAAGTGGCATATTTTATATAAATGTGTTCAGATTAACTTGGATGTACTGAACTTAATAATAATTTTGATGTCATTGCCACATGGTACTTCATTATCAAAACATGGTAAGAATAACATAATATTAGAACTGAGTAGTTGGTATTATGGGAGGAATCACCTGGGCGAAAGATAAATAATGTTATTATGATAAATAATGGTTTTAAGGTACTATTAGATTAAAGATGGTGAAGAAAGTGATATATTTTAGACTATGTTGTTAATTCGTGTTATTGATTTGTGTCTAAGTATTGAGATTTCTTTTATCTTTGGTATATCTCCTTTTTTTCCATGGTGTTTCTTATTTGTAAAATTCAGCTTTCTGGAAACTAAGTCAAAACATTATATAAATTCTGACTGCTGAATTACAAAATTAATTCAGCTCCACTGAATTGTAATATACTGCAACATTAAAATGTGTATGAAGCATAATTTTGACACATGCAAACATATTTATGTGATTTTACATGTATTGTTACACGTGCTAACGCTTCCGTGTGTTTGTACAATGAACAATTTGGGGCTTGGATCCCAAAACTCGATTTTCATTACTGCTCTGTGTGTGTTAAGGGATCATTTTCAAGTCAAAAATCTGTATCCTTGACTAAAAGAAGAGTTTCTATAAATATTGTTAATAGTATCTTTTTCCACAACACAGATACAATAGCAGAAAGGAGGGCCCTAAGAGAACACGTATATCCTAAGCTGAGAGAATTCTGCAGAGAAAACTATGGCCTGGAATTTCAGGTAGGTTTTGTTGTGTTGAATCTTGCATTACTTTATCTTGAAATTAACTCTTTTTAGAACAGATAACATTTTAAAATATCATTGGAAAAGTAGAAAATTACAAAAACTTTCAGAGAATCACACGCAAAATTGTTGGGGTTGGAAGGGACCACTGGAGGTCATTTAGTCCATTCTCCCTGCAAAAGCAGGTTCACCTGGAGCAGGTTGCATGGGATTGCATCCAAATAGGTTTTGAATATCTCCAGGGAAGAGGACTCCACACCTTCTCTGGCCTGTCTGTTCAGTGCACTGTCACCCTCACAGTAAAGAAGTTCTTCCTCATATTTAGGTGGAACTTGCTGTGCACCAGTTTCTGTCCCTTGCCTCTTGTCCTATTGCTTGGTACTACCAAGAAGAGCCTGGCTACTTCCTCTTGACACCCACCTTTAGGTTATTTGTGTGCTTGGATAAAATCCCCTCTCATTTGTGTCTTCTCCAGGTTAAAGAGGCCTAACTCTCTCAGCCTTTGATGTACTTAAATTATTTTACAAGCAGATTTGAGGTAAAATCTGAATAGGTGAAAAAGCACCATCTCTATTTTAGATATTCAGACTATATAAGAAGACTTAATGTTACATCTGAATGACTATGTTGTGTTTCTAGAAACCATACTTAAGTTTCACTGTAATGTATAAAATCATTTAACCAAGTGAATACTGAAACTGATTAACAAAATGAATTGAGCATGGTACATTTTTATTGTAATTATATGGAATTTGGTTTCTTTAATGTCTACTGTAGTGTTCCCATTGCTTCTGAAAGTTAATGTTTTCCTTTCTGCTGTGAGAGACATAGACCCATACACATCTTTTGCAAGAGCCAATTGGTAATAAAAGAGTTGTATTTGATTTAAAACAGGTGTGTTTGGCATCACTGGTACTTTAAATCAGGTGTGTTCTAATTCACAGTCCCTTATATGTCAGCAGGCCTGAACTGTTTCCTGCTAAGAGAAACAAATGCCGCTTGTGATGTTGTAAAAATGTTCTTTAGTTTTCAAAAAATTCTGGCTCTGCATCCACAAGATTTCCTTGTGTACTTAGTGACCCCAAAAATTCATCTCTCCAGAGTGTAGCTTAGTTGCAAACAGCTAATGCCTTTTATGCAACATCCTGTTCCTCCCAGTGTATTATTCTTGATTCATGTGCAGCTGGTTTTTAATCAAAATAACAAGTTCTTAAATTACGATATTTGGTTTTAATTCCCTGAGTCACAGTGAAGTTGCTGAATCTGCATAGTGGTAAATTCCAGTGATTTTTGATTATTGCTATAAAAGAATTTCATCTAAGGGTCCTAGCTCATCAGCTGATTGGGAAGTCCCAGCTGCAGTGGTACATGAAAAGAATAGCAAAAGATATTTAAATAATATTTTTCTTGTATTAATACCATGTGATTGATATTCATAGAAAATATTGACCTTTTATTTCTGTGATCTTTGAGGAAACATCTTGGTGAGGGACATGTCTCTTCCAAGTATATCATAATCCAGTGAATTCTTTGTGAGAGGACACGTCTTTCTTCAAACAGATTGTCATGTAGTTTCTAGGGGAGAAGTAATTAAGTTTACTCTAGCTGATATTCATGGAAGCAAATTATTTTATTATATAGTTTCAACACCAGGAGCATCTTTATGTGATATGAGGTCTGAAAGACAGCTCTACTGCCACAGTTCAGAAAACTGCTAGAAAGCTATCACATATCACATCACATTTCACATATCTGTGGAAGCAAAGTAGGAATATGTACAAAAATATCCTAGGAGAAGTAGTAAAGCTTTTTGAAAGAGACACTGACATAGACTTTAGCAAGACTTTTTTTTTATTTCAATCCTGATACACTAAATTTCTTAGGTTGGCATGCAAAGTCAAGACTACAGTTTTTACTGCAGTGCTAAAGTATTATGTAATTTTCAGATACAGGGATAAATTTACATTTCTCTTTACAGAGCAGAGCACATCACTTTTCATCCTTATATGTAATCTTCAAATAAGAATTACCTCACATGTGACTACTACAGATGCACTATTCAGGACACTCTCTACCTAATAAATCGTGACCCAAATTAAAAATGTTTGACTGCATGCATTACTCCAAGTTTCACTGAGTCACCTGGCTACACTCAAAATTACTTCAGTTGTTGCAAAGCATGAGAACTGTGAGGTGTCATCAATCTGTTACTGAGCATAGTCACCATATGAGTGGAAGCAGAACTGACTGTATTCAATCACACTCAGTTTGTTAGCTTGATGGCCTTTTTTTCCATTGTATCAGAAAATATTTCAGAAAAAGACACACTTTTTCTTAGCCACACTTATTGGCTAAGAAAGCAAATAAGATGAGCAAAAGTCTTCCAGAGTGCATGGTGGTTTTGACCTGAAATACAGTACTTTTACAAGAGAGGATGGAGAGATTAAAGAAAGTAGTTGTAATTGAAAATTTTGGAAGGATAACCAAACATAGGTAATTAGCAGTGTACACTTTTATTCTTCAAAACAGTGAACTGTTTCAAATAATTTTCATTATATTTCAGGATATATATGCTAGAAGGAGAGTAGAATTTTGCATGAATGAAATTTTTAGTTCCTTTTTAAGCTCTTGGAAGTGATAAAAATAGAATAATTTTATCTCCTAAGCAAAATCTGTGAAACTGTGGGATTGGTAGGACAAAAGCTAAAGTAAGCAAAAGGAAACACTGAATTATGAATGAAAAGTCTCTTGTTAGGTGGCTAGTGTGGAATTGAACTAGACCAGTGTCAGTCTGCTGTGGGTAAGGAGCTCTTCCAGAGGGCACTAGTTGTCATATAACCTTGACAGCCTTACTGAAAGTTTGAGTGAGTGTTTGTCACACAGTTTTTCCAAGCATAAGTAAAAACATACATCATAATCAGATATAAATGTCTCCTTGTTCCATTTCTTTAATTTTGTAAATCCTATTTATTTTAGCTATCATAATGAGCAACTGATGAGACCTTACTTTGAAATTATTGGTGTCCTCAGAAGTTTGTTCAGTAAAATATTTACTCTTGCAGGACAAAATTGTGTCATGTTAAGATACTGTGCACCAAAACTGTTACCTCATAAAGTAACAAGCAGCCCCTGAGCCCCTATGATTATCTGGTACTCCAGGGAGTTTCCTCTTCACATTTACAGAATTAATGTGATTTCTGAACAGTTAATTAAAATAGAAATTGCTTTCACATTTCAGAAGAACATCAGCAGCACAATAAATTCATTCAATAAGTAATTAAAACATTTTTTACTGTATGCTAAGATCTGTAGGTGAAGTATTTTATAATAAGAATATTTAAGCTTTATCATACATCATGCAGGTAATCAGACAGATGAATACAATGTGAAGTTCAATAATAAAGTTGTATTAATAAATAACAGAAAGTAGAGAGGAAGAAGGGAACACTTTTTTCCTAATAAAACTAAAAGAGAAAGGACAGAAAAGAAATCTGTGCAAGTGAGTGAAATAGGAAGGTTATTTGAAATGCAGTTTTGTAGAGCAGAAAATGCATGATCCAGCAGAATTTGCAACAGAGTTTCTGTAAAAAATAAAGGTATTGAGTGTATTTTCTTGGCAGTATCAGCTACACTTACACTGCCAAGTGTATCATCTCCGCTTACACTGCCAAGAAAATACGCTCAATATCTTTATTTGCACTCAGTGCATTGCATACCTGGGTTTTTTCACTCATCATGAGTCACACAGGACACTACCTGTCATGTTTAGTAACAATGTGCCTACTCCAGCAGACACTGATATGAGTCACAAAGTTTTAAGGCCTAAATAATCAATGAGACTACTGGTAGTGCAATTACACATAGGCATAAATAGCTCTAGGATTTGGTCTTCAACTTTGGTATTGGTAGCAGAAATTTCCCAAGAAGATTAACCAGCTGTGAACTGCTGAAATTTAGTTTTGCATCAAGTCATTATTAGTTCTTATATTAAATCTTAAGGCTAATTTTATAATCTGTTTGGACAAGAGCTAATTTTATTATTCTGTTTCTTGCAGAGTGCTTACACAGAATAAACAATATTAAAATAAACTGTAATTTCATAATATAGTCATGTATTAATACAGTTTTGTTTGGTTTTTTAAACTATCCATTTGGACTTTTGTTAAAGTTACATACAAGATGATAAAAATCTGTAGTAAATGAAAGAAAGTAGCCTGTACTATGAGTTTTGTCCAAAAAGTAATTCATACATATGATCACTGTCTTTTTAAATTTGATTTCCCACTGTAAGAATTCAGCCTTTTAGTTAAACTATGCAGTGAAATCACAGGTCATCACTTAATTTGTTTAAATAAGTATAACATGAATAGTTTCTTGCAGGAGTTTGTTTGCAACTAATTAGAGTCACAAAACTGAGTCTGTAGCTAAATATGAAAGGCTGGACAGAAAGCTCTCTGCCACTGCATATCTCTACAATCTCTGCTTCCAAGGTACAAAGATCAGCTAACAAAGGAAGTATGATAATGTAAAACCATTCCTATTCTTTCTTTTGAGCCATGTGCACAGGATGAGTTTATATCCTGTGGATACTAGTGACACTTGTGTCAAATGTCAAGTCATGGTCTTGACAGTGAGATTCCCATTAATTTTCATGGAGGCAGGATTTTTTTCAATTCTTTTGTCATTATTCTTACCTCTCCATTATATGCAATCTAGTAGCAAATAAAAGACTACATCAAATCAAGATCTTGTCATGCTAATCTCCATATGACTATGAAATGAGAGACTGTCCCAGGAGGGACTATCTGGGAGGGAAAGTAAGAGGCTGGAATTCTCATTTATATGAGAAAACCCTGCCAGTCTGTGTAAGGACTGGTGTAGACCTCATTGCTTTTTACCACACTGAAGAGCAAAGCTTAGTGCACAAGATGTTGGCAAAGCTAATTTTTAATTTGACTGGTAGAAAGGGCTTGTGGTAAGTAACTACGTTGCACACTGTTTTCCAGGTCATAGACTTATACTGGGGAGTTGAAGCAGACGAATGGGACAGTCCTGAGCTGCAAAAGACTCGCATGAAGCTGCTTGAAGATTGCTTGAAAAGTTCTGCAGGTCCATGTTTTGTTGTGGGTATAAAAATAATGTTTTCTTTTGCAATAAAAATGTAATGTTATCTATCCTAACGTGCATGATTCAGTAACAAATGTGTGATTTTCTTCTTTCTAAAATACTTTATGTTTATTGCTGTGTGTTTGCTATGCAAGTATTTCCCTATGCAGCTCTGTAGATTAACACTGATTACTCAGTATTAGTGGAGAGGAAGGAAGGATCTTTAATCATCAATCCTCATAGCAAGATGGGTATGACTGTACTCCTATCAAAACAGAACTAGTGACAATTTGTTTAAGGAGGCCACAGTTAATTAATTCTTGGTACCTCTCACACATGCATTTTCAGCTGGCCTAGAAAGACTTACAGAAAAGCAGCAGCAGCAAAGAACTATCTGCTCTGATCAGCATTTGCTGTTTTGTGTCATAAACCCAGGGCAATTTAGGATGCCTGGTATTAGAGAGTGAAAAGTCTGGAGGTCAGTGACAACCTGAAGAGGCTCTGAGTCTGTGGTATACTCATATGCAACTGATGGTTCTCTCCATCATCTCTTGCTAGACTTCAGTGCAAAACAGTCTTAAGACTATGCCTTCATTCTGTCAAATTTTCTATAATACATTTGCCAAGAAAATACTTTGCAAAAGGTACGAAGTTTTTCTCCTTTTTATATAAACGTAGCTAATTCAACTCTAATTCTTAGTCTTGTTATAATAAGACAGAGAAAAAACTGCAAGTCCTTGATTATTTTTTTAAGGGAAGAATGTTAAAGGTTTTGTGAACTGAAACCACAGAATCCAGTGGGATGGAAGGGATACAAAACATTGCCTGCTGTGAAGGCTGGAGATCACATCTGTCCATGCCAAAGATTAGACAAGGAGCAACCTGCATCATGTGTCATTCTGTACTTCTGTCACCCCCTTAAAACCATCTCTCTGGCTCTTATTCCTTCACCTGTTTGCCTCACTTTCTTATTTAGCTTCAGAGCCCTGCAGAGCAAAGACTTTAGCATAAGAACCGAGCGTCTGGAGTACAGAGTCTCAGCTGGGTTTGATGCTGTCATGACACCGTTTTTCACAAGCACACACTGGCCCAGATCTCTAGAGAGTTTGGGTAGCTTTCATCTTGTGTGACTATATTTAGTTTTCTGGGTTTATTTTTCTACTTTCTATCTTCCCTTTGATGAGCTGGAACAGAAAGGCATGGAGTTTCTCATGTAGCAACACCCAGTGTCCTTAGATATGGATTTGTAAAATCTCCAATAGTGAAGGAAACCTTGTCACGTACTATTGCTGCATATTTTAGCAGCTCAGAATCTTGAAGCTTTTAAAAACTGCCTGCTTGATATTGTTACTAAAGAGATCAAGCCAAATCAAAATTTTTAAACAGAATGAAACAGTTAACAAAGAGGTTGCAGTGAGCCAACTACTTCAATATTTATTTCAGGTTTTCCAAGTATGGGCCAAAGTAGTAGCTCTCCCAGTGACTAGACTGGCAAAACCTCAGAAATCTGTTTATGCACATTTGTTTTTTGCCCTGCTGTACCATGGAGAGATGGGGTTTATTTCATTTACAACAAAAATTGAAGATGATTTTTAATTTATAGTAACATCTTGAAAAATTGACTTTGGCACTGCAGGCTTTGGGCAACTTGCCATTTCTTGAGAAAGTTCTGTAAAATGTGCCACTTCTTTTCAGTTGGTAGGGATTTTGTTGTTTTGGTTTTGTTTTTTTGTTTTGTTTTTTTTGTTTGTTTGTTTTTTGTTTTTAGTTCCCAATTACCACTTTTTGAATTGAGACACAGATCTGGGATTAAATGGAACTATTCAGAATTAGCTACTTAATATATATTGATTTTAGAAAGTGTTTCTTTATGGCAATTTTTGCCTGGATTGTAATATTGGATGGAGAGAAAATTAATTCAGTCCTTAAATTAGTGCAGAGAATAAGTTGGAAGTCCCAAGCTTTTCTACAAATATGAAACAACAAAATCAAAATTAACATATATTCATAAGCACAAGGAGGAGACAGTTCTGAAAAAAAAATGCAAAACTAATTTCCTGTGAACACTGACCTTTGGAATGTACAGTTCTTCCCTTAACTGCTGCCTGACCTCTCTATTAATATTTGATTCAGTTAAGGGAGAGGGAAGTTGTTTTGGTTTTGGTTAGGCTGGGGTTTTTTATTAGATTGGGGTTTTCGTTTGGGGTTTTTTTCTGCTGTATAAAATCAGTGCCTATTATATTATCATTTAAATAATTTAAATACTCATAGCTTTTATGGTAGCTAAATACATACCATGCTATTTTTGATCAACAGAATAATTTAGGGAGACTCATTTATGAGGGGAAAATAGTTTTCATACAAATATTATGCAGGAATCTTATCTTTGGAATCTACAGGGGAAGATAGAAATGCAGTGTATTTATTGAATCGTGAACTGCTTGAATTCTACATTCCACAACAATACCAAAGATAAAATGCATTCAGTGCATCACTGGAACCTTTACATTTACATGCATCCTGCAAATTATAACACATAACACACTTTTCCATCTACATAGCACCACACCTGAACTGCTGTCCTTACATGACTATGTCCTGAAAGATTGTAAAAGGAAAAAGAGAAATGGAAATTAAATGTCAGTCTGTTACCTGTAAAGGTTTGCTCAGTTAATGCTTGGGATTGTACAAACCTTAAAGGTTATCTCCACCTGTCATTTAAAACAGCTGGGCCAAAGAACAGTAAAAACATTCTCTATCTACTCTGAGCAGCAACTGGAATTTACATGAGCCCTCTCAAATTACTGGCAGCTTGTTCTTACTTTCAACCTGTTAATGGTATCCATAACCAGTTATCGTCCTTGTTGGCTGATGGAGAGCAGGTTACCACTTAGAAATACAAGAATCACCAAACATTTTGACTTGGGTATCACCATGTCCTCAAGAGTTGCCACATCTCAACAGATGTAACCTGAGCTCTTGCACCATCCTTTGTGTTTTCACTCGTCTGTTGAGGTACCCCACAGAGTATTTCTGAAGTTCCTCTTTCCACAGACCTACTGGGGATGTGTAAAATCTCTTTTCTGCATTTTCAGTGCAGGGCAAGGGCAGGAGGAAGCAACTGCTGAGCCTGAATTCAGGAGCAACACGTGCATCCCTTCCTGTACAGTCCCTAGGGAAGCACAAAACTCTTTCAACTTCCATAGACCTAAAGAACCTAGCATTATAAATTTGGAAATCTAGTAGGATTTTAAAACATTAGGAATTTACAATATTTGGCACACCCTTAAATGACACTGAAATTGAAGAGGAAGTATGGTAAATTATGGAGTGGAATGTTTCTACTGTTTGTATCTTTGTGTTCCTCAGTATAATGCATGCTTTAATTGTTCCATGAAGTATATTGCTGCACTCTCCCTGCTTAGTACAAATGGTTGATAATTAATTTTGAGTGCATTCCAGCTCAGAGAAAATTCCAAATTATATTATTCCTGCTCTGCTGGATCTCCTCAACTCCCGTTTCAGTTCTGGTGTTACCTAATGTAAAAACTAAATACACACAAGTTCTGGAATGCCTGAGTTATATTTTGCTTTTGCTTTTGCTTTTGCTTTCCTGGGAAAATTGCCACACACTTTAAGTTAGGGAGGCAAAAGTCAGTCAAGTGTTTCTATACTAAAACACCAGTTCAGGAGGAATGATAAGTACCCAGTGCTTTTGGGGAATTCAACAGAAGTTATCTGTGCTTGGGCATTTCAGTATTTAATTTTCCCCAAGGACACAGCTCTATTTATAGTTTTTAAGTGGATGGAGATAGATACCTGGAGCCAGACATGGCAGAACAGTGCACCTCTTCCAGTTAAGTGCATACCAAGAAAGAAAGATCAAATTATTACTTTTCTTCTCACTCTGCATCTGATTTAAAAGCCATCCAAATAAGAACTCCCTCTAATATAACTGGGTTTGGGGTCAAATCAAGAATGGCTCCATAGGCCTTCTTGGCATTGATCTGGAGTAGAGTATATGTCTGAAAATATTAAGCCTGTTTTAGATGGACTTGACCAACAGGAAAGATTCTTCTGTAAATATCAAAGTAGACATTTGTATATTTTGAAATCCTTCAAAACAGACAAAATGATCAATTTTAAATACAAAATATGCAACTTTCCCCCCAGCAAGCTTTGGTCTTCTTTCACAACCTTCAACCTAAGAGGCAAAGGATGTCTATCCCTTTCCATATAGCTCTGAACAACAGATACACACATAAAGTGAAATCAAGCTTGGGGGGATATTACATGATTAAGCTATTGTAAGTAAATTCCTTCATCTGCTTTAGGGATGGAATGTATTTTCCTGTGAATCACCTCTGATTCTCTAAATCTTAAATACTTACCCATTTTTTATACTTAGCCCATTGGAAAAGGGCACAAGATTGATCAGACAGCTTTTCCTTGTAACACAGAAACTGCATGGTTTTTTATGTAGTCTAAAAATAACTTGCATTTTCAGTCAGAAAACTGCACGTATTTTCTGCTAAGTCACTGTACTTCTTTTTCTTGACAGAAATACAATTTCAGGTGCTGTGTTCCAGAAAGGTTAAGTATTATATTTAATATGAATGACCATATTAGCGAGAATAAGATTAACATGAAGTCATATATCCACCATTCTATGTAATGTGTAGAGGAAGAAATAGGCTGCATGAGATTTATGCAATTTATTTTCTCATGACCCTCAAGGGCTTTACCAAACCATCTTCCGAGGTAATACTATAATCTGTTAAATGTAATGATCTCCCCCAGAAATGAATCTGTAGATCAAAAATCCAGCATCAGCCATTCTGCACAGAAATGAGAGGGATGGAGGGGATTCTAAACCTTGCAATGCTACTTCTGTGTAAAGAAACAGCATACTTTACAATATTTAATAGGCAGCTGGTAAGTTCAAAGAGAGATGTTAATTGTGCTGCTTGCACCTAGCATAAATACCTTCCCTTTCCTCAAATACAGACATCCAGTTCAGAAATTCTTTGGTTCTCCAATAACAGACCCAGAAAGAAACACCTACCCAAAAAATAACTAGTTCATTTTCAGTCTGATTATTATCAAATTCAGCTAGCAGTAGCTGGATCTTTTTTTTTCTCTTTTTTTTTTCTTTTTTTCTTCTTTTTTTAATGATCAGCATGTATAATTTCACAAGATCCCTCTTTCTTCAATGAAAGATGCTAATCTAAGAAGTAAAATTTAAAAAGTATCAGTGTTCTTCATAGTGCTACTGTTATGCATCCTTAAGTTATTGCCTCTTCTCTCTTAAAATACTTGCATTCAGTGCAAGGTGCTTTTTTGTCTCCTGTTAATATGCAATGTAATAAGCTTTTTTCTTTTGTAACTGGAGAACCTGATGGAGTAACTTTTTATTTCATTCCACCTTGAAAAAATCAAGCATAGAATATTTGCTTAGAAAACTAGAGCAACTGCAATTATTGTGATTAAATTACATGTTCTTTTCTTGTTCGCTCATTTGCATAGTACAGAAATTAATGCTTGAAACTGTTTTAAAATGTTTTAGTATACCAGTGCTACTCATGGCTGGAAAAACAGTTCATCAGCTGGCCACATGCTTTGGCAGACCATATATTCTGCCTCTCGGTCATACAATTGCATGGCACAGGCAAGAAAGTGTTTTCATTCAGGTGAATGTCATATATATGTATATATTTGCTAGGTTTTTTTCATTTCTATGGACATCTGCTGCAGAATTTTTAAGCTTTTGGCTGATGATCTGACCTATTACCTGCAGGCAGTACTTAACATTCCGTGTTTTTATGCTTACCATTAATTATAAGTCAAATAACCTATTATATAAAAATTAGTGTTAGAAAAGTCATTAAGATATCCCAGTAGAAAGGCACTATTTCATTTTATCCCATCCTTGAAGAAGTATGGCAACTGAAAGCTAAGAAAATTCAAAAAGTTGATTTTTTCCTCTGTGTCATAAATAGAAAACTAATATTGGGTAGTTTTGTAGAAGAATAGGTTTTGAAATATGGCAGTTGTAAAGATGGTTTTATGAAAAGATGGATTTATATTTAATACAATTTAGATGATCAGGAATAGCAATTTCATTGTGATATTTGGTGATGTGAATTGGCTGTAAAAAATTTTGACACTCTGAACACTTTAAATGATGCTGGGTTTGATAATCCCTAACCTTGCCTAAAGGTCAAGTGCCTAAAGGGTTTGTTACTTGCCTTAGTTTTTTCCTTCAGTTCAGTTTCTTTAAATATACCTTTTGCATTTTTGCATTCTCTCCTTAACTGTTTAGATCATTGCTTTCTTTTCATAGGAAATAGTTCTTCTCATCCTGCAGCTATGCTGTTCTTTCTGTCCTTTCTGTCCTCCTCTGAATTTATAATTTAATAAACAGTAAAAAGGGTTCTCTCCCTCCAAGCTTTCAAAAAGCAGGAAATGCACACAAGTCACATAAGAAAATTAAAAAGAGAGGGACACTTCTACAACTGTGTGAAGTTCGCTGGGCCATCATCCTGGTAGTATTGCTGGGGAAGGAAAATTACATTTTTCTTGTACAAGGAATTTTCTAATAATTTCTTTTCATCTTTGAAGGACTAGAATAATAAAGCACCTGTCCAGAGAGTACCAGCCACCAATTGTCCCAAGTAACAAAAACCAATGCCCGCTTGGAAAAAAGAATTATTTGTTACAATTAGCACATAAGAATAAAAATCATAAATAAAAGTTATCAAAAGCAAGGAACTGGTCAAAATAAATAATATAGGCCATTCCACATGTACTTGCAAAGCTGAATTGATGTTATGTTCTGGTACTTGTTTTGGATACTATGCTAAAGTTGAAATTATGGGTGCATTATAATTATCTAGTACTAATGTCAACTATATTAAAAATCTTTCTGAGGGCCTTCGTTTATGTTATAGGTAAAACATGTTTTTTTAACAATGTTTTAGGTGCTTCGTTGAATACTACACAGTCATGGGTCATATCAGGCTCTCAGTGACTGAATTACTCTATGAAAGTTGTGAAATCTCTTTTTTTACATTTAATTACACAGTTAGGTTTTCATTTGTTGACTCAACGATTACCAATCTGTTTAGCTCTAATAAGAAAGAGGAAAAATTAAAAAAAGAAATTTGTAGTGAAATGCCATGTCATATTACAAGTAGCTTCAGTATTCCTAAAGTCACGAGGGGTGTTGAAAATTCAATGACACCATCTCTGCCTCTGATAATACTCATTAATTAACACTTTCTAATACCTTCATAGTGGCTGTGTATGTTACTAAGAACACACAGCTTAATTGTATTATAAAAAAGCATAAATATATAAGTCTGTTTCCAATAAGGAGTGTGTGTATTTGTGTGCAGTGGGATTTGGATAGATTTTGCAGTTCTACAAACCCCTTGTCATCTGCTGCAGCTTTGAAGGTTACTACAGACTCGATGTCTCTGTCAATCCCTTAAGTGTCCTATTCAGCCCTTTTCACCTTGCTCAAATTTAGCTCAATCTAAGCTCTTTGCCTCACTGTTTAACACATAAATACCATCCCAAAGTGGGAATGTAGAAACTAAGCTGCCTTTCTGAGAAATACAAGAGCATATTTTACAGAAAGTAAAGATGTGGCTCCTTCTTGCATATAAAGGGTACCAAAGAGGTCAGTAAGATTGTGGAGGAGTGCCAACTCCTTCAGGTGTCCAAAAGCCGCTGCCCTGTCCTCCCAGCTGACTACACTGATAGGCTCAGAGTATCTTCTTCCTTTCTGACTCCATCGTACCTGTATCCCTGGATACTCAGGAAGGCACATTAAACAGCAGTAGGAGGAGAAGCTTTTCCCCAGTAGCCACGCTTCACCTGTGAGATGCAAGACAGGGTTTCAAATCACAATTCTTTCAGACTTGGATGAGTGTTGTGATTATTTTACAAAGTAGGGAAGGTTACACCACTATGCCTTCTTCTAAAAGACAACATTGATCTCCTTGCTGTTTCCAAGAAAGGTGCATTCACCATTCTCTGTAAGAAGAGTAGTGATTTCCACAGACAAGGTTATTGACTTCAGTCTCGGCTATGTGCTACAGTCTTTTATTAAATCTAACCCTTTTGATTTGTTTTTCTATCCAGTTCCACTCTTGTCAAGTGTTACAGGACCTGTCAGAGAGTTGACAGAAATCTGGACTGCAGTAGGAATTACCTGCAAGGTCCTGAGCTTTATGTGAAAGGAAAAATGTACATGCCTGTCAAGAAATCTCCCATGCAATTTCAAAAATAGAGCAAAGTGAGAATAACACATTTGTTGGGAGGAGAATCAGAGCGAGTGAGCACCTCAGATCTTTAGGCAGAGGTAGGCAAAATCTCCAGTCCTTCCTCTGTGCTGTCTTTATTCGCTGACCTCTTCCCCAGTTAAATCCCTTTTGACTGATTTTCTCACCTGCATCTCTGATCAGGCTGATCAAAGACTGAACAGTGATAAGCAATGAAGGAAAAGGCAACAAAATGAGCTAAGTTGGTGCTGCATGATCCTGTAGAAGACAGGGAGGTTGTGGAGGAAGACCACTGATACTTTCTCAGCCAGGAGAAATGAGAGTTCTGATGAAGCAAACTGTATCGGGGAAGTAGGTCATGAATTTCTTCTGAGGAAGCACATTCACTCTGTATGATAGACTGGTAGCTCCTACACACTATGTCCTGAGAAATTACTCATCCTTATTTCATATCTTCCTACCACTAGGGAAAAGCTTTGAGATTTAAAAATACCACACTGTGGGTGAAGTTCAGAGTTGAGGGAATTAGCTCATTTACAACCAGATTTGGCTGCTCTCTTTCCTGAAAGACAGGTCGAGCATCAGGAAACTCCAACATCATTTTCTTCGTTTCTACACCTTCTATGTCAAGAGCTGTGCTCACAGCAAAACACTTCAGCACTTGCACCTCATCCTTCCAGTCCCAATTGCAGTCAGTTTTCTTACAAAGTAGTTCAGCAGTCCTTTTTATTTTTCATGGAACTGAAACCAAGATCTGTCTCAAGTTTCTGAAACTCATCTTATCCCCCCAGGGTACTTCTTTAATTCCTCCAGGGAAAAAGGGAAGAGAGAAATCAGGGCATGGTTCTGTGAAACAACACACTGCAATATTTCTCAAGCCAAGGAACATAAATATTTATTCGAGCAGGTGGAAAAACAATTCTCAGTACAGAAATGTCTTTATTATGCCTTCAGTTTCCTATTCGCTTCAGTAACTTCAATTAAAAATTGTATTTCTTATGTTTTCTACAGTCAGCTGAAGTTCTAAAATTAATTCTATTTATTCACAGCTTCAACCTATAGAAAAAAAGCAAATAAAAATGTTTCATACTACTCTATGGTATCATTTTTCCCTTAAAAACTCAAAAGGACAAACAGTGTAAAATAACAGTTCCATTTCTGCTGATATGTAAATACATATCCTTTGCATATCAAAATAGAAATACTCAAAATAAAATGCTTATTTTGCAAGCTATCATCTTGCAAAATATATCTTTTTATGGATAGGCAGTCTGAGTCAGTGGCAAAAGTATCAGGAGCTTTCAGGTTTCCATACTGAGATGTAGTAAAGGTGGAAAGAAGATTTAAGAGATCTGCAGCAGCTCTAATGTTCTGTCTGATAAGCTGCACTGCCTTACAACCCTTGGCAGAGAGGAAAAATGATGCTCTAAAAGACACTTTGATATGTACATGCAAGCAATCACAGAATATGACATTTTTGTGCTTTTTTCATATTTTTAATTTCTAATGGTAGTATTTTTGGGAGACTTAATACCAATGCAACATAATTTTTTTCCTTTGATGGGCAAGAAAAGCCATTGAATGCATTTATTTATTTGGAGGACATTCTCTGTGTGTTTCTGTCATGAGGTCCTTCCACTGTACCTCACTGCAGCTAGAACAATAAAAAGGAGTAGAGGCAGATTTTTTCAGGATATCTTCTGGGCACCAGCTACTCTGGAACTCCAGCTTCCTAAAACTTTGTTTTTTTTAAGTATGGTATTACAGCTTTCTTCACCTTGGTTTCAGTTTCCAGTACAATGGCTCGAAGTTTGTCCTAAAAAGCAATTAACATGTATATTCCATTGAGATAAATTGAGATAAACATACTTTTCTGGCTTTAGTTCTGATGATTCACTGCTGTTTAGCCATTAGCATTTTTGCTTTGAATTTGAAAGGAGTTGGCTTTGTTCCCTTAAGTTATAAAAAAAATTAAAAATAGGACATTCTTTTCTGTTTGTTTTTTGGTAGTAAATTCTTGGTTTCAAGGCCTGAGAGGCAGGCACCAAGCTAATCCTGTTATTTTAATTTTCCTTTTTTTTTTCCCCAAAATATCTCTGGCTGCACCTGCACATTTTATATCACATAAGAGATTTCTACAGGATGCCATTAGAAAAGCATTATCAGATACTTGCAAGGAACCAGAAAGAGCTATAGTTGTACTAAGTTTCTTAGGATGGGATGTTAAATTAAAGGCCCCTAAAAACTGGTATCCTGACCATTTGTTTCAGATTTTCAAGATGTATATTTGGTTATATCAGTTAAGCCCACATTCCTGCAGGCAAAGAGGGTAAATATGCTGACATGTTACAATTCTGTGTGCCTTCCTTTACTTGAATGGCTTCCTAGGCAGGTTTGCACATGCAAATGCAGTGTCTTACTACCTCCTGAAAATTCAGTAAGACAATACATAGAATGTAGCCAGCATGCATGTAAAAAGTAAGATTTGAAAACAATGGAGCATTTCTTGTTATGCTGAAGTGATTCTGTCTCCATACATACAAATATAGCAACTGAAAATAATTGATGGGTATTGGAATCTGATTACAGTAGGTAGGCTTTTTAGAAAATAATTTGGATTAAATCTGAGGTCTTTTAAGCCTGGTCCTAAAGATAAATTTTAATTATAAATTTTATTTATAATTTTTAAATTTATAAATCAATATTTCACTTACTTTTTATGTGTCTCTTTTGTCTATAGAAGTCTGATCCACTACAGAGTAACATACATTTTATCAGCTAACACGCATGTGAACATCACAGTAAGCAGTAGAGAAAAAAATGTGTTTGTCTGAGAAAAAATGGCTATTTAGCTGAAATGTATGGCTTTAAAGAGGAAAAAAAGGTTTTATTTCATAAGAAGGATTTTAATACCAAAGAGAGGAAGCCTAGAAGCAAAGGCTGGAGAAGTGGAGAGTTAGGTCTCTAACCCCAGGATAAACAGAAGGCAATGAATAGTGAGAGACTATAGGGGAGAGAGAGATCCAGAGGACTTTGTAGCCCTTGTTAGTCATGCAAACCATGGAAAGATAACATTCATGTTCCTGTTGCAGTTCATATTCAGTTGCTTATACAGTGCTATGAGATTGCTTGCACAGAAAAAAGCTGCAGTAGCAGGGCCTTTGGTGTGTGACTGTTACCCCATCATTAATGCCCTGAATTCTGATGATTAGGGTTTACCCCTGGTGACCACAGACTTGTTCTTCTCCCACTCAGGGGAGGTTTTGAAACAGGGCTTTTGTGCAGTGGATGTGCTTTGTTGTTAAATGCTTTGCTCCGGGTGGTTGCCCATGAGCTACACCAGATTTCTGTGCAAGGCGTCCTTCTGGGGCATGGCATGATCCACACTGCAATCCACAGCTCTCCTGGCAATGACAGAAGGACACCTCTGGCACATCAGTAACACCAGCCCTTCCCAAGCCCTGACAACATGAAGTTTATACCCCATGGTGTTTCAAAAGCACTGAAATCCCTCCAGTTTTCAGCCCACAGTGTGATACATTGAGCACCTCTTCAATAATGTGAGATACTCATTCTCCTAATGGAGCTGTTCTACTTTGAATAAGTGATCTTAGTTTAGGCTTACATTAATTTAACGGGCTGAAGTGTGAGTCGCTCAGGACCTCCTCACAAGGGGTCAGGGCTTTCCTCCTTCAGTAGTGAGCAGTTTCTATTAGAAGGACAGAGCTGAGAATTAGGAAAAAACAGCTTCCACTCCATGGTTATGACTAACCATTACATACCTGTCCCAGCTCTGAGCCCTGGCCCAGGCTTAATTCCCTGCACTTCATTCTTGTGTCACCTGGGGACAGTAATACTTCCCAATTCCTCATGGATCTTGCAGAACCAAATTATTTAAGGAGTGCTTAGTCCTGTACACAAGGAATTATATTAAGTTTAGAATTGCAATTAAAATTAAATGTGGTTAGATTTAATTCCTTCAAAGATGATTTATTGAATGCTTATTTTTCAAAAAGCTGGCAATCCAGGACGGCTCTGAGAAGAGGCAGAGAGGATATATGTATGCACTTCAATGGCATATGTCTTCACAAAGACCAAGAAACAGGACTGATTCCAGTTAGCCCATCAAAAGATCATTGGATCAGATCTCTTGGCAAAATGGCCAAAAATATTGTTGGTCTTAAGCTGACAAGTACCTGAAGTCACTCCATAAAACATTACAAATTTGACTTCTCAAATGACTTCATTAGCAGATGTCAATATATAATTTCTTAAGAAAAGGTTAATTAAACAAATCAGTAATCAATATAATTTGCTGTTATTTTCCAGCTGTTTTCTATTAAAATTGCCACCAAATATCTTAGCTGGAATTAAGTATATCTAAAATTTCAGCTTTTTCTGGTTTAATATAATGTAAGGCATCAGAATTCATTAATATTTTAGTGATGATGTCTGAACTTATATGACATGCCATGTGAATCCCTCATATCTCAAGATCAAATCTAAATCTTTTTGTCCTTTTGTTCATTATTGTGACTGTGCCCACAATTTTAATATCTTTCCACACCAAGAATATTAGAATGAACTTATTTCCCATCTTATAGACAGTAGTTTTTTAACCTTCATTTAATAGTGATTTCAGCCTCAGGCTCAACAAAGCATCCCTGATGGAAACCACAATGGGTGGGGCTCTGAGTGACTTTGTTGGAAGGTGTCCCTGCCCTAGGTTGGGGACTTGGAAGTAGATGATCTTTGAGGTCCCTCCAAACCCAACCTTTCCTATGATTCTGTGATTCTGTGAAAGCTAACAAGGCTCCTGCTGAGGTTGCTCTGTGTTAATGCTGTAAAGTTTTGTTAGACACAAATGGTTGCTGAGGGTTTTATATGTTTGTCAGCCTGGTTGTTTTATACAATTCAATCACCTTCAGTCTAATGAGTCCTTAATTTGTTGTTTTACTATTAAAGGAAAATGACTCATCAGGTGGGAGATTTTGGTTCACGAGTCTGCATATAAAACTGTCTCTTGATATTGAACACAGCATAAACATTACTGTTGCCTTTAAAAATAATTCCCTTTAATAATAAAATGCTGCCATGTTGTTATCACAAATTGAAGCTTTAGGTTCTTTCTGTACAGTACTATTATATATTTCAAAAGGACCTGAAATAATGGTAATTCTTATTTACAGACTAAGTATGAAACAACATTAAGATTGTGAGAAATTATATTTGCTCTCAATCCTGTTGCTTCATAATTCTTTATTTTTCTAAGAAGAAATCTGCATTTACTTGCATGTGTAGGGAAATGGAGATGGCACAGATATTTCCAGAGGCTGCTGCAAGCCTCTGACACAGATGCAGTTCAGACACTGAAGCTCCTGAAGGAAAAGTGCAGTTCAGAGCTTCTCATTGAGGCCTCTAAGGTTTGAGTTGTTTTGTGGTACCCTGATAGATTACACTTATACAGATAGATATGAATTTAACCAGAGTGACACCAAAACAGTGAAGGGAAGAAGGTACTTCCAAGCTTCTCCTCTAACATGAGAAGATGCACTTTTCACAGCCTGTGCCTGCAAATGCACCCATGCTAAGGCTTTCATGCAGCCTTAGAAACAAATAGTAGATTAAAATTCCAGCAAATACATATAATCTGTTTATATCCCTTAGTCTTCTTTTTTAATTTACCAGTGCCACTGCTAATGGAAAATATGCAGTGCATTTAGAGGAAGGTGCATTTGGGTGAAGAACTGTTCCCCAGGAACCTGGTGTGTTTATGTGGCATAACCCAGCATTTGAGCATTAACTCAGCATGTCTCCTGCTGCCAGCCTGGGCTGTGATACCACAGGCCTCCAGAAAACCAGTGTTAGTCACTTTTGTACTCTCCAGTAAAATGAAGAGTTTTGTTTCAATGCCTCCATTAAAAGCCCAGGAAAACTGGGCTTTAGGTTGAGGCTAGTCTGAAGTTGCCAAACAGCACAGGAGTGACTCCATGAAGAGTTTTCTACCTCATAATGTTTTCTACCAGAATATTCTTCAAATAACTACACTGAGTCAGGTATTAATACCAGAATCTCAGGGCTCAAACAGGAACACAGCTGCACTGCAGAGCCTGGCATGGCCCTGCTCTAAATGATACACCTGCTTAGCCCTGTATTTAGGATTTGCTGGATCATGTCAAAGTTCTTTTTTATTGTGATTTACTCAAGTAGTCAGGAGGATAATCCCTAATACGAGATTATTTACATAATATCTTTTGCAAATGATACATGAGAGGTATAAAAAAAGTCTTGTCTTTTCATTTTAAAGTAAAAACAGTCATTATTTAACTATAGTACAGTGGAGAGAGAGCAGCATAAACTACCGGAGAAGCAGAAAAGTACACAGAATAGTTCCAAAACAAATTTAGTTGATTAAATGTAGTACATTAAAATCAGACATAATAATGTTGACATTTTAGTATTGCTAATGAAGGGCCCAGCTATTGATCTTTGCTCAGGCAACTGTCTATTGAATCCACTGGACTTATATTCAGAAAAAGTGTAGCCCAATAAATTCCAAGTAATAATTTCTATACAAGATAAAAGCTCCTCTGAGAGCAATTTATGAGATTTCTACGTCAACCTCAATGTGAAGAGGCTTTCCAATTCAGCATGATATAAGTTATTAACCTCACTTGAATGAAGGAGGAAAATAATACTATATTTTGTTTAACCTCTGCAGCTTCAGAATTATTCTGGGCTGTATGAATAGATCAAAACAGTAAAAGCTTCAAAATTTTCCCCAGCTATCTCATTATGTGAAGCAACATAGCCCTCTCTGAGGGGAGCTACTAGCTGGAATGCTCACAAATCAAAAATAAATTTAGATTATAGAAATAGTGGATCATTTTGGTTCATTAAATCAATTATTATATCATTCTGGTTGCTGAACATTAATTCTGTTCTCCTGAGCCCTTGATGTGTACCCTGAATGGAGCTATGGTGGGATCTGAATGGGCAGCCAGGCAAACTCAACTTTTTCCTAAAGCCTCTCTATTGGAGAAGCTTCTTGGAGGACTCAGCTGCTGTAACTTGTCAGAAACTGGATCCTGGGCTATATGAACTATCACAATTCCTACATTCCTTCACTTCTTCTGAGCAGTGGACAGACATGGAGTTGTTGCTGTCCACCAGCTCTTTGTCAGTGCTTCTCTGTGGAGGCTGCCAGCAGACTTTTCAGGGTGTTCTTCCGCTGGAAGACTTCCAGACAGCTCCTCATTATGATGAGTGGTTTAAAAATAATGAATATTTAGATATTATTTACAAACATGCTCATTTACAATTTTAGGGCACTACTATATTTGCATTAGTATTACTTTACTAAGAGATCTTTCTGATTCAAATCAAGATTCTGATACTGTTGATTCCTCTCCACATTAAGTACTCCTTCTCATTAACGCAAGATCTTTGCTGAATACATTTAAAACCAGGAAAGAATTTTCTAAAATCAAATTTTAAATTAAGTAAGAATTCTCACTGACTTCTGTGGACCAAGTATTTAATGAAAAATTTATCTGATGATCACAAATTTGAAAAAAATTGTCAAAAATATAGTAGTTATTTCCTATAACACTATTGCCTATGAAGTTGTAGGATATTAAATCATATTTTTGTGAAATGTTTACAGACAGTAAACTACAAAAATAAATTTCTTTTAAAAGAGTATATTTAGAGCACCACAACCAGTATTTTAATCCTCATTTTTAAAAGGGAAATATCTCCTGTGTGAGTGGAAATTGATTGGGTTTAATAAATTTCTACTCAGTATTTGCTCCATCCTTGCCCCACTGTTCATTCAGCTACCGGGGCAAATACAAGAAGAATAGAAAAGAAAAGCAGCTTGTGGTTCTGGAACATTGATCCTTGCTGGTATAAGCCACAATTTCAATTTGCTTTTGCATGTGAGGATAATCTCAACCTGTGACTAATGGAACTCAATAATACATGAGTCAATACCTTGCTATGTAGGGTATTTTTTAATTATTTCTTTTGAATGCCTTTGTATTTTTACTACTAGTTAGTACTATGAGAAAAAATACATCTAGTTTAAATTTTCTAAGTCATCATAGTAAAATACAGCTCAGTACAGTACCCTTAACAGTAATTCCTGTCACACAGTATTGTTTTCCCTTCCTAGTAATTTCAAAGTCATGACACTACTACCAGACTTACTTTAAGGAAATTCAGATCCTGAGGATGCTTTTTGCATAATGAAGAAGAAAAATTTAATCCCTACTTCTCTGTAAATACATAGGGCCTATTGGGAGAGAAGTATGGGAACATCCGAATACCAGGGGAAGTAGAATCAGCAGAATTTGAAATGATCCTGGATGCTGCTGTAGAGGCCAAGCTAGAGACAAGGATTTTAGAAGAGTGGTACTGCAGGGATGAGAACGCAGTGCCACCAGCATATTACCTCAGACCAAAATCAGAAATGCTGAAGAACTACCAGAATACGGTAAGTCATAGTGACCTGATCACAAAAGTATTCTCTCTGTTACAGTGGCTAACAGTCTCCAAGGCCAGGCACTTGCTGTTGTCTTTGAATTAGGTGCTACAGCCCTGTCCACACCTGAACAGCTGCTGCTGTGGTTCTCTTTTCCTATACACGGTGAAGGAGCACCTGCAAACACCAAGGAACACGACTCCTGCACTGATGCACTCTCTGATTGCTAGAGCAAGTGACCTTGGGTCATCTGTGACCTGTTAGGGCTAGTGGGACAGTTGTACAGATTTCCCTTCCCTGATGTTGTAACATGGAGAACTCAGGCTCTTCTGCTTTGTACTGTGTATTTGCTAGATTTCAATGAATAGGACTTGCAGAGGAAATACACATTTTCCCTTCTATTACCATAAAAGAAAACTCTTGTCAAACAAGTGCTTAGCACTGTCCCAAGTCAGATATCATACTTTTAACTTATTAACTGTATTCTAACATAAGATTTCTGAACACTTTTAATTATAATTTTTAAAGCAGACGTTTTTCTTTAATTGATGACGATAAAAACTGTATCTATTTCTCAGGGCTCAGTTCTAGTCTCCTATACATCCAGTATATACCTAAGGACATATTTTAGTGTATAAAAAATGAAGTCCTTAAAAGAGTTTCTACTTCATTTTGAGTGCATGTTGTATTATTGAGGGGTTTTTTTATTAAATATTTGTACTTTTCCTGAAGCTACTGACTAACATGGGACTAAGTAAAAAGCTGTTCATAACTTAAATGACTTAATGTCCATGACTTTAAAAAGATGTCCATAACTTAAAGCTGTAACATAGATGTAACATACCTTAAAGACGTAACACAGAGTTACATCTCATAAACGTATAGAAAGTAATAAAAGATACTCAGTTCTGTCAAGAAAGAGTTGCTAGGGAATTCGTCCTGGAGATTCCACACTCCAGCAAAACTGGAGACCCCTGAAATATTTCACAAGCAGTAAATAAAACCTAGCTGCTTTAGAGAAAGCACCAGCATGGCATTTGCAAGATACCATCTGAAAGGATTAGTGAATTTATATTAGAGTTCCTCTCTGATGACAGTTAAGATTAGTGTTACTATAGCAATGGATGAATGAACATAATGTCACATATAATCCTGTATTTTTAAAATACGGTAGCTAATATAAGGCACTTAATTACAGGTACCAGGAACCTCATTTTCAGTTTTGAGATACAAGTTTAAATTATTATCATTATTACATCTCATTAAAGGAGTGATAATTTTAGCAGCATTGCTGCTGCTTTATTATCAGTATTTCAGGCTTCGTTCTCAAAACCCTCTTTCTATAAAGGTGTAATTGGCCTTATTCTTGAAAAATATTGCAATAGCTACCTATACTAGGGATTTAGAAAATACTCCAAGGACCTAACTCTTAAAATTATAAAATGGAATACAATATGATCATCTGCAGTATAAAATGTTTAACTTTTATTTATTTTTGTTAGTGTATGTGTTTATCTATTACCATGGTTTTTTTGGCCTTGAATACTAGACTTCTACTTTCTGATGTTGTATATATATGAATTACACCTACTTTTTAACTATGGATATTTTTAAAAGATGGAATCGTCTTCAAATTCTATGAGTGAGAACAAATGGCAAGACATATCAGAAGAGATCAAGAAGATTTTTAAGACTGCCGTGAAATTGCTGTATGAGAAAGGAAAGATGAAACACAGCCAAGCAAAGAGATACCTTTCCTCTGGTAAAGTTCACATTAACAATTTCTGTGTATTCATTTATTGTCTTTTCTGTCAACCTTTCCACAAACATGAAAATGTATTTCTGTTGGCATTTCTTGTATAATTAAAGGGGAAAAAAAAGGTTTACTGTGCTTACTTGAAACTAAAACCCATACAAAAGAACCTAGCAAATTCTCTGTTTGTTTTTTTCTGGTTTTTACAGAGAACAAATGTTGTCAAGTCTGCCTGTTGGGGGTAGGGCATGTTTCTTGAACTGTTTATAATGAAAAGTTGACAGAGACTCTTGTGTTCTCTTTTCATCCCCAGCTATTGAAGATGAACTTGATTTTGCCTTGGGTAAACAAACACCAGCTTTCCTAAAGAAGTGTGTTTGCTACATCCGGAAAATTGCCAACATTGAGCGTTTCGTTAAAATTCCAGAGATGGGAAAATACATGGATGTGGTACATAAAGCTGGGAAGTTTCTACGAGATCCTGAAGCCCATGAGAAACTGATCAAGCTCAGGGATGAATTCATTCCTACCATTGTCGCATCGTCCAATCTGAGAGTGTACACATCTGTCACCCACTGTGACATGAAGCTGGGTTACTCCCAAGAAGTGGAGAGCCATTACATTGAAGGACTTGGTAAACAGTTCTATGAAGACATGATTGATATAATCCAAGCTACAGTGCAGCAGAACTTTGACACAGAGACAGACACACTGTATGATGAAGTTCTTCAACACTCATCGCTCTGTAAAACGTACTCCACCTTTTATGAATATAGATGTGAGGCATTAAGCATCGTTCACAAATATGTTTTACCTAGAAAAATAGGACACATTAACCCTCTTATCATATATGGAGGACCATGCACAGGGAAGACTCTTTTGTTAGCTGAAGCGGCAAAGAAGGTAAATAAGTGCCTTACATACTAAGGTCGTGTTGAGAGCATTATTGTGTGTAAATGCTAACTTAGTTTAATTCTTTCTTTTCTCAACAGATCTATCAGCCCTTGATATACAAAATAAAAATAATAACATGTATATTTGGCGTATTATTGTACACATATACAGGAAAATATTACCTTTGAATAATAACATATCTGTATCATATGCTTAGCCAAAACAAATATAGTTTATCAAAGCTCTTAGAAGTCTAATAGCAATCACTGTATTTTGAATTGACAATGTATATTTTAGAATGATCTCTTTCCTTCTTGTTCCTCTGAGGTCCTATGAATCCACAACCATCTAAACATCTTATTCTGGTTATGTCTTAAACATAAATGCAGTACGTCTTTCCAAGTCATGCCATCTCATGTTCTCATTAGAAATTATTCCAGAATTATTCTAATACACTGGCTACAAATCTATTTGTAATAAGCTGCAAAAATACCCTTACTTACTTATCTGGTGTATGCTGTTAAAGTCAATGAGCTGAGTACTACAGGGAAATGAATGAAATATGCTTGCAAGTCAGGACAAGATGCAGAAAAAGACTAAGATGGCATCCCCAGACCTAATTCTACAGGTGACAGTCACAACTTTGAGTTCCTGGTGGGGTGGTCAGAGCATTTAGCATAGTGAACTGGGAAACAGCCATATCAGCCAGAAGGAAGTGAAGAAGGGAACAATACTCTGTAAGATCCCTATATCTGCTTACTGTGGAGTCACATTAGCTGCATATATGAAATTGGGATTTGCAACTCAAGATCTCGTTTCCTATCTGAGTACATAAGTCAGCCTAGAGACTCTGGTTCTGCTTTTCTTTTAAAATACTGTAATAACATAGAGAGAGGTGAAGAGATGTAAAACCGAGTGTGTTAGCCTGCACAGACTGGGAAGATTTAAAGAAGTTACATTCCTCACTGGCTTGGAGTGCTCTAAGCAAAAAAACTTCAAGAGATAGATACTTTTTCCTTTTTGTGGCAGTGTTTTAGAGCAAAAGTCACAGGTATACCAAGGCAAAGTGTAGTTCTGTGGGCCAGGGATTAAAGTAACCAGCTAGTTAAGGGCAATCTGTACTCTGATCCATGTCCTCTACAGACATGTCTTTATACTCAGTCAGAATCAATGCTGAACAGGTTTAGGTGGTAGGCTGGTGTGCCTGACCAAGGATGACATTGTTTAGTGTCTAAGGAAGTTTATTTATAAGAGTGTCTATCTACTTACTTTCAGAGGTGAGACTCAGATTTTGCAAAGAGTACCCTGGGATTCATGGAGTACATTCTAGTCATGCCCCCTTTGATGTAAGCCTTTTTGTGCTAAAGAAAGATGATATATTATTTGAATTTCATTTAGTGCACCCACATTGAACTCTGACAGTGAAAGCATTTCTTTTCAACCAGTAATATTTTAAAATGTTTATTCATATATAGACTATCACTATAATCTCTGTTACCGTGCTTCACTGAGATATAAACTAAATTATGCTCTATGTTCTAGGCCTATTCGTGGTTGCAAGAAGAGATGGGACCAGATTCTGACCCCGTGGTAGTTATAAGATTTTTGGGATCCACTGAAACAAGTACAGATCTGAAGAATATACTTCAAAGCATTTGTGAACAGCTAGCAGTCAACTATCGTTGCCTTGTACAAAGTTACCCAAAAAAGATTCATGACCTTCGGGACTTGTTCATAAATCTCTTGAATGAGTCTTCATTTCACAGGCCACTGGTGATTATATTTGATGCTTTAGAACAGCTAACAGATAGTGACGATGGTAGGAAGCTCTGGTGGCTTCCCATTCACCTTCCACGTTCAGTACGGATAATTTTGTCAACACTGCCAAACAAGCATGGGATCCTGCAAAAACTGAGGTGCCTTATTCATGAAGAAAGCAACTATATTGAATTGACTGCAAGGGACAGAAAGATGTGTAGTCAAGTACTGAAACATCAGCTGCTGCGAGTTAAAAGGAAAGTAACATCAGGGCAACAAATCTATGTCAATGAGGCATTCTCCAAGTGCACACTGCCTATGTTTGTGAACTTAACCTTCAGAGAGGTCAGGCACTGGAGATCTCATAAGGATGTGGATGAGTCCTCCCTCTGTGTTACTGTACACGAAAGCATAGAGCAGTTATTTTGGTCACTGGAAAACAAGTGTGGGTCAAGACTATTGTCAAGAGCTCTTGGCTACATCACTATGTCTAGATCTGGCCTGAGTGAAATGGAACTGGAGGATATTTTAGCCCTTGACAACAGTGTTATGTATGAACTGAATGAGAGAGTCAGAGAGAGCAACCCATTGAGAATTCCATATATATACATTGCAAGACTTAAGGAGGGCTTACAGGGGTATTTAATAGAGCGACAGGTGAAAAATGTAACACTGCTTCTTTGGGCAAATAGGCACTTGCAACTAATTGCCCAGAAATTGTACCTGCACAATGAAGAAGACTTGCGTGAAATGCACACAGTCATGGCAGAGTATTTCCTTGGTGTTTGGTCAGGTGGACGAAGAAAACCTTTTTACAGCAATGACCAATATCCAGGTGGTTTTCCTGACCATGATAGTAGAGGCCTGAACGAGGATGAAAAGCACTGCATGGATCAGGCTGCTTTTGACAGGCAGGCACCAGATCAGCCATGGGTCTTTCAGTGTAACCCATTGGAACCTGATATCTTTTTCATTAATCACAGAAAAATGACAGAGCTTATTCATCACTTAACGAGATGTGGAAGAACTGATGATCTTCTGTACGGAGTTATCATGAACTTCAGCTGGCTGTACACCATGATTAGAATAGGGCAGTTTGATAAAGCACTTTCTGACATAGAGCTGGCTTACACTTACTCTCAAGAAAAAGAGCTGAAATTTCTGGCCAGTACCCTCCGCAGTATAAAGTTCAAAGTAGTAAAATACCCAGGTTCACTCTCTGCTGAATTGCAGCAGAGACTTCTCCCAGTAGTAAGCTCATTGCCCAAACTCAGACATCTCCTCCTAGAATGTGACAAGGATGGACCCAAGTACTGCTCTATTGTCCCTCTGCATTCCTCCATGGATGTGACTTACAGCCCGGAGCGCCTGCCGCTGTCATCCAGCTGCATGCATGTCACTGAGATTTTGCCTACATTTAATCCCAGCACAATTATTGCTGCTTTAGAAAATGGCTCCATTAGCACTTGGGATGTAGAAACCCGCCAGTTACTAAGGCAAATTACAACAGCTCCATCTGTCATCTTAGGGATGAAGCTTACTAGTGACGAAAAGTATCTTGTAGTAGCTACAACAAACAACACTCTTTTGATATATGATAACATAAATTCCTGTCTTCTATCTGAGGTGGAAATTAAGGGGTCAAAACACTGTGGAATTGCAGGGGACTCCAGTTTTATAAATGGATTTACATTATCAGTCAACCATGCGCTTGCTTGGCTGGAGGCCAGTAAAGATGTTACTGTAATAGATCTGCTTTACGGCTGGCCTCTCTATCACTTCCACTGCTGGTACGAAGTGACCTGTGTTCAGTGTTCTCCAGATGGAGTTTATGCATTCTGTGGGCAGTATTTGAACACCACCACGATTTTCCACTTGGGCAGTGGAGAGAAGCTGACCACCGTGACCTCTGAATTTTCAAGTGGATTTGTGAAATTCCTTCTCATTTTGGACACAGCCCAAGAAATGGTGATGGTGGACAGTGAGGGTAGCCTCTCTGTTTGGAATACAGAGGAAATCGCAAAACCCCAGCTTACAGATGACTTTGACTGCAGAAGAGAAGACAGCGAAGTTGTCAGCATAGAGCTTTCTGAAGACCAAAGTGCAATTCTAATTTGTAAGGCTCTCAGCATTGAACTTCTTGACACTGGTGTGTGGAAGGTGGCTGAAAAGTTTAGAGCTAAACACAATGAGCGCTTTATATCTGCTGTGTTGTCCAAAAATGGCAACTGTATAATTGCTTCAATGGAAAATACCTCAGCCATTTTTGTTTGGAGAAGAGATACTGGACAGTGTATGGCAAGCCTACAGGAAATCTCAGGAACTATAGTCAGGCTAATTAAATCAAATCATCATAACATGCTGCTATCCTTATCCACCAGTGGTGTCCTTTCTATCTGGGACATAGACATCATAACTGCTATGTCCAATATTGACAAATCTGGCAAACCCATCCAAAGACTGGTGTTGCCAGCCAGAGGTGAATTAATATACACATTGGATGGATCAGATTCTGTCCATAAGTGGAACTTCAGCACTGGATTTATTGAAGCTGTGTTCAAGCATGAAGGTATTGTTGAAAACTGTGTGCTGACCTCTTCTGGAGAGATAATGGTTACATCAGATGATAAATGCAGCCAGTATGTATGGCACACGGTTAGTGGTGAAAATATCTTTCGCATTAATGGACAAAAAATCTCAGAGCTAATGATTACTCATAATGATCAGTTTGTAGTCTCTCTCTGCGAGCAGAATGCATCTAGAGTTTGGCGGCTGGCTACGGGACATAGGGTCTGCAATATTTTAGTTGCCTTACAGAATGCATTTATAACAACTGCAAATACATTTGTAGTTGGAATGGCAAAGAACAAAGTGTTGGCAGTGAGTCTCTGGACAGGCAGTATAACAAAGAAGTTTTGCTGTGATGATGGTGCAAGCATTGTGGATATTAAGTTGATACCAGACTGCCCAGATATTATAGTATTTATAACATCTAGTGAAACTGTGAACATCTGGAGCCTAACAGAGGAAGTCATCTGCAGACGTGTACAGTTGCCTGCCAATTTCTTAAAAAAATTGGAAGACTTTGAAATATCTCCAAATGGGAAGCTAGGAATTATAACCCGTGGTGATGAGAACATCAACGTGCTTGATCTGTACAGTGGAAAACTTCGTGTGGTTCATGCTCCAGGTGTCATCTGGCGGCAGAGGCTGTCTCGTGATGGCCGCTACCTGGTGTACATTTGCTGTCGTGGGGAAGAAGATGATGACAATGGTGCAGTCTCAAGTTTAATTGTAATGAGGCTAGCAGATGGCAAAAACATCGGTGCCTGTTCTCTTTATAAAACTCCCACTTTTCTTGCACTCTCACAGAGACATTTAAACATTATTATTGGATTTGATGATGGAAGTATAGGTACTTACACAGTAGTGGATCGAGTTGATGCTGCACTGAAAATCAAAATTGCTACTTCTAACAGCCGTCAGATTTTCAACAACGCAACACAAGTGATTAGGCCAAAGTGTCACAATTATAGTTTCAAAGTGACTGCAGACTGCATTTGGAGGGAATCAACAGAAGTATTTGCAAGAGATAGCCCCATTACAGTTACAGAGGCTGAGGTGAGTGAAGCAACACCAACCAAAAGACACAGCTACTGCTATGAGAAAGTGTGCTCAGCCATAGATTGCAGGGGACACAGTTTTGCATCTGACAACTGAGTAACCATCATCTGGACGAGATTATCTGAATAGTACACTTGCTTAGGTATGTCTTCTGAATTAATGTAAAAATCAGTGCATTTCTTGGAAGACAGATAGAAACAGCAGAGGGCAGACCAGCTGTTTTTTCCTGTCTTACATTTCTGTAAACATAAAAGCAAACATAAAGCAAGTGGGCTGCAGGGGTTTTTTTTTAATTTCGGAAAACAAGGTTTAGTCCAGAATTTCACCAGGGCCTTGATTAAAAATTTCTAGCAATACTATCAAAATTGTTATGCTATTACAGAAGTTAGGTGATCATATCTGTGGTTGACAGACTGTTTTAACTAGAACTAAAGCTCTAAGTGATTGGTGAGAAGTCAGACCACTATTTTATATTCCAAATCACCTAGATGGATCTATAGCTAACAGTCAACTTAATACCCACTTGCAAAAATGTGTTTTTTCTCCTTGATGGTGCAATGACAAGATGTCACCTGCCAACCTGGAACACTTGATACATTCCATCATCATTTTAAAAATACCTAGTTTTATTTTTCTTTTTTAATTGGGATTAATCTTTGGGCTGAAAAGAGTAGGTGCCAGACAGCTGCTAACATGTCAGCATGTGAGGCAACAAGTATTTGTTCACCTTAATGAACAGAATGAAAGTTGTTTTTTTTTTAATTGCATGCAAGGATTTCAGGTTTATGTATTGTGATAAAAATTATAAAAGTCCTGAGTTCTAAAGGAAATATAGGGATTGGGGTTTTATTTTTGGTTTGGGGAAATGTTTTGTCTTCATAGTGTGTATTAGTACAGGTCATAATGAAAATTTTTCAAAGAGAAGGGGCGTTACTGATGAACACTTAAAGACATTAATTTCCTTACGTTAAAAGGTTGCTGTCCATTTTGTTGTAGGAAAGTCTAAAGTAGCTCCTATGTCTCCAGAATAATCCTGGTAGTCTTCAGACATGCCATGTATTAGTCCTTATAATATTTGCCTTAGTATTGTTTCTATTCTTTCCCATGATGAATACAGATCAAATGACCAAACACTCTGGGACTGTTTGTGTATCTGCTGAAATATTCCACTAAATGTAAAGGCTGTCTAGAGGTCCTTTCCTAGTCCAGTTTGTAATGGTTTTTTCTTACTTTCACATACAAACTTCACTTTCTGCTTTAGAAACTGTTCTGAGCCTTTTGTACAGTTTTACCAGTTTCAAGGCAGAAATTGCGAAATGATGACAAATGCTGTAAAAAAATTTGCATTTTCCTAAGTAAAAATATATACTGGACAACATCTGAAAGGATAAGAAAATTTTTCCCTACTTATGTATCTTAAAGCGGGCACACACCATTTTCAAATTATTTAAACAGAATAATCTTACTTTTAGAATCAGAATTCCATGTCACAAATTTCCAAGAAATGAATGCTAAGCTAGAAGTTAATGTAGTGTGTGAATGTTCAATGTACAAGCCAATATAGTATATTAAGTGACTTGAATGATTTTTCCTAACTGGTTTGCAACTAATAGATCATATTGAATGTTTTTATGTAAACTTTGTATTGTTGGGAAAACCTACCCAATCAGAGATTTATATTTTCATAAATGTCAAATTTAGTTAAATTTTGTTACAGAGTTGTTAAATTAGAAATCTATTGCAGTCTTCAAACAAATATACAGTCTTGTGTATGCATTGTTTGTACTAATAAATTATGGAAGCAGACTTGTGTGTGTCCATTAATTTCATGGAAATTCCGCTCTGGCAGAGGGACATGTAGCCTTCACAGCTTCCTTTGGCCTGTGCATTAATAATTTTTAAGGACAGTATTGATAAGGAAAAATTCTGATATTTTTCCCATTGCAGCTAACTATAGATTGCATACTGACGTGTGTAGTATGCAAATCAACAGACATGAAGGCTTTTGTCACCAACCCAGTAAAAAGCACCAAAAAAAGGGACCTGAAACCCCACTCCCATTCTGACCTGTGAAGCTATGGGAAGGGATACCACAGTCCACATTTCCCAGGATCCTGTCCCAAACCTCCACCTTCTTTCAAACACAGTGCATAACTTGTGCATTTTGTGCCTGAACTCCCTAAGCTGTGTAATAATGGAAACTTTGTTCTTTCATTATCTTGGAAGGGTAAAATACACCTTCTATCTGCCAGGAGAGTGGCTGATTTTGGGTAGTAATGGAGTATAATGTAATTACAGAGCCATAGAATATTCTGAGTTTGAAGGGACCCCCAGGGATAATCAAGCCCAACTCTTAGCCTTGCACAGGACACCCCCAAGAACTACACCTTGTGCCTAACCTATCCCATTCAGCTTGCCAGCTTTCTGAATCAGTTTCTCAAGAGTTAGACTCTCACACTGAGCCTATACAGCAGACACAGGATCCTGAATGGCTTCAGGCTGCTGATACTTGCTACTTCAAGAGTGACTGCTCCACATCCCTTCACAAATCTGCCCCAAGTATGTGTATCCAGTGGTACTGAGACAAAGTATTTTCTCCAATAATGAGTTATCAAAATACCAAGTGCTGTTCTACCCCTACATAGGAATAGTGCAATTTACTTTTTGTTAAGAAGATCTTTTTGCATCTCTAGAGCAAAGCTTTCGTTTATCTTCTAGACAAAGTGCACCTGTAAACAAGCTCAGATGGGGTCTGTATTTTCTGACACAGAAGATTCTAGGAATAGGCAGGAGCTGCAGGAAAGCTTTAACAGGAATTAGCCGGAAATTCTTTGGCAGACAAAGGTAAGCCAGAGGTCAGCTAGAAAAAATATTTTTGTCAGTCATTTCCTTTGTACCACAACTGGGGAATGCATGGCCCGTGACTTCATTTCAAACAGCCTGTGGCCATTCGACTTTTTTCACATTATTATCAGATAACATCAAAATGTGGGTTAACATGTAGCCTGGAAAAGTTTGCATTCAGAAGGCATTCAGGTTTCAGTGGCTCCCCAGCCCTAATTTCTCCATGATGCACACTCAAGCCCTTTACCTGTGGAAACAGAAGTTTTAGCCATTTTGCGATGAGAATTTAAAGCAAATATTGATTGCTAATTGGTGTTTGTATGCAGAGGGGACTGTTTCACCTTAAAATCCTGAAAGTTTGCACTTTTTCAAAAACTATAAATGTGTCTGTATGATACGTCATAAAATAGGTCCTCTGGGGCACTTCCATAAAACAGTTAACAACAATCTGCATTGTTTAATTTTGTTGATTAAAGATTTTAAAATACCTGCTTTAATATAAATATTAAGGCTACAAAAGGACAGACTTCTCAAATCTATTTTTATTTCTTCTATTTTTTTATTTCTAATCTATTTTTATTTCTTCATAGTTTTTAATGAATTTTTTTAATATAATCATAAAATTGATCATGTAGTCATCCAAGGGTGGACTACGGCCTCTGGATAGGTTTCATTAAGAAGGGTTGGTTACTAAGAATCATTATAAAGTGTTTATGCTACAAATATAACTTACTTCTTGTTCTTGTAGCCTGTTATGGACATTACTCATTATCTCTTCCTAGATCACCACATGGCTGCAGGGAGACCAGTGAGCTGCATTTTTTCCTGTGGTTTACCTTTCCAGCCTGGTTACAGAGCACCATTCCTTGCATTTTGGAGGTAGACTTCTGACTTTTATGACATGAACTGATGCTCTCAGTGTGGGTCTAATTTATAATCTCAATTTCAACAGGAAGGTCAAAGGCTGCAGGAATAGTCATCACGATCCTTCCCAAGGCAGGATGAGGCATTTTGTCATGTCTTTCTCCAGAAGGGGCAGTTTGAACCATCACCCTTCTGTGAAAAAGGACACGCTATACAGTGCTCAATTCACTTGAAAACAGAGGCCAATAAGCAGAAGAGTATGAGGGAATGTTTCCAGTCCTGTATAACATGATGTTAAAATCACACATTTCCCCAAGTGACTGTTAAAATCTGCCCCTACCAAGCTCTTCTCCCTGCCTCTGCTGTCCTGTCAACACAGACCCTGCTTACCAGGGTGGGTGAAGCTCCCATCCTGACTCAGCCGAGCCCCTGATGTGTTCCCAGCCATGGTACTGGGAACTCTCCATTTGCAGCACCAGCTCACTGGTCTCCTCTGTAGCCTCAGCAGGGAATATACAAAAATGGATTTAAGGCGTGTTCACATGTTCCCACTGTCAGAGTTTTCACCACATAATCTTGTATAAATAAAATCATCTGCCTGCTCTCCTACTGCATCTCTGATTACACATGCATTTCAGTGCATGTGAGAAAGCTTCTAAACTAAAATAGATCTAGTTAGCATATTTAAAGTTAAATACACGGAATTGCAAGGTGAGAGATGAAGCAAAAATCCAGACCTGATCTAGCACAGATAAAAAGAAGAACATCCCCAAAGCAACTGGATAGTTTGCTGCCATTTGTCTACATTATCCCATTGCTTGCTAGTAAATTGCCCAGCACTTCCCACTGTAATATCACATTGACAATAGCATATGAAGTCATAAAATTAACCTTTTACGCTGCAATTTTTCGAGGCAGCCTGCTATCTCAGCAGGAACATTCTCCAGAAAGCCTCGGCCAAAACAAGTCGACTAAGGTACAAGAATGAGATTAGAGGGAAAAGAGGATTTCTGAAGTCTGAATGTCTCAACTACTTTTCCTTTGAAAAAGTGTCACACCCGTGTTTTTGAACAAGCACTATGGATTGGTGAGACAAGTGATCATTTCCTGCAGGACACATCTGTGAAAACCTGTCAGGCAATCAACCCTAAAAGATCCCAGCAGTTCGCACCTACTCACAGAAAAGGATAGGTTTGAGAAGCACAGCATGGCTGGGATTGCAGGGGATGGGACAGAACTTCTCTACTAGGACAGAAATACCGGCTGTTGGTTCGAGAAATCTCAAGCATGAACAGTCTGTGGAAAAACAAAATATACAGTAGCCACGGAGGGGGTCTGAAAAGGATGCCCAGCATCAGGAGAAGAGGGAAGGCAGCCTCACTACGTTTGCTTTGAGTGGCCTGTGTCTTAAAATGCAGCTTTTCGACTGAGACATCTGTCGGCCTGTTAGCCCACCTCATTAGCCCAGCAGCCACAAGTACAATGGCAAAACGCCACAGGCGAAATACCGCAGAGCTGGCCGTGGGGTGACCTCCGGCTGGGCAGCGCACCAAGCCAGGTCCAAGCACACGCTGTGCACAGCACACCCATGCTGCAGAGGCAGCCCTGAACTCTGCATCTCCTGCCTCCCTCACCTTCTCTCACAACCAGGCGATATGTTAGCCTAGCAATTCTTTATTTACTGACCAGAGAGCCTTTGGAGAGTTTACTTAAGTTTTTGTACCAATAAACTTCCTGCATCTTGAAGTCCATTTGCAGCTAAAACTAATCGTTTGCAGGACAAAAATATTTTAAATGTGCCAAAGACCTCTTGCAGAGCTTTGCAGCACACTAGCTCATAGCCTGCAAATGATGCTTGGTCTTCCCGTTATGACATAGTCGCCTGCTTAAAATCAGAATATCCAAAGCAGCTTTTATTGATTTCGTTGCTGGCACATGACGTTTGCCCTTCTGTGTGCTGCTCCTGCAGCTGGAGGCTGGGGCCAGGTGGAGAATCTCAGTCCCACTGCTGACATGGGTTTGACAGGCTCGGCTTCAGCCCACTGCAGGGGATACCAGGGGAAGCACAGCAGGGCGAACCAAGCCCTTGCTGATCTTAATCCAGCACCCTCCTTCCACAGGGAAGGCGAGGATGCAATCCCTGCAAGGCAGGGAGGCAACTGTATATCCGGCATTATTCAGAGTGAAAACAGCACGCCTACTCAATACAGCAGCCAAACGTCATATAAGTGCTTGCATGAGGCTTAACACCACCAAAAAAAAAAAAAAAAAAAAAAGATTAAGTTGTACTATAGAGAAGGTTTTGTTAGCCCTGCTTTGCACCCCCCAGCTGCGCCACAGGCAGGTAGGTGATGCAATCTTAGTGCCAGTTCTTTCCAGGAGGCGTGTTTTACAGTTTCCAGGTACATCGATATGTGTTAAAGATCACACACGACCCAGGTGCTTACCTAACTTAACCCTCTCCTCCTGTACAAGGAAAACTCTCTCAACTGGTTGTGGAAACAGAATATCTTTCATATCATTTCTGGAAGCAACACACTCAAACCAAAATGACTCCAGGAAAGTCGGCAGCTTTCACAGGTAAATGCGACAAGACCCCTGCAAATACAACTCAGAGGTGAATTTCTCTTTAGAGAATCCCACAAAACAGTGGGGAATAAATAAATGCCATTGCCAGGAAACATGCAACAGAGGAACTTTCTGCCAAATCCCTCCAGCACTGTTTGTGATATGGGGAGATTTAATTTTAAGACTATGCAAATGGCAGCATGAATACACTGACAGGCTCGGGCTTTGTTGTGATCATTGTGACTGTCCCGGAGGAAAGGAATTATTTGGCACATGTTCTTTCGCTTCTCCTTTTTTTAACCCTGGCCAGAAAACGGTGAGTTCTATCAGATTTTTATCCAGCTTGCAGGTAAAGGGTTACAGATTCTAGGAAGTATTAAATGCAAACTTTAAAGGATTTTATTTTCATCTACAGTCACATGATGCCTTAATACCCAATGACACTAACTACAGTGTCTCATTAAGAGGTCATGCAAACTCCCAAGCTAAACAAGGCATTCTTACATATTTAACATTCAAATGCAGAAGCCAAGCTAAGCCATGGAAGATTGTAATCAGGAAAAGCTACACTTCCTGATCCACATAAAAGCTACAGGTAGGAAAAATTCTTTTAAACTTTTAACTTTGTGCTTTCTAAAGAAACTGTTTACAGGGCATATTTTGTACTCTCTTTCTTCTCTACCTTTCAAAACAGTCTAAGAGCATTATCCTGAAATATATCTGATCTCACTTGTTCCACCTGTTGTCGAGTAAGGATTGTTTTTACACTCGGAAGTACAGTTGGCTCAGTGGAAATCCAAAGAAAACAATTTTTAATCCAAACTATTTAAAAAGCAATGTTTTTAAAGATCTCTTAGTTATTGAAATGGTTGAGTTGGAGTATGTGGCGTGCAGGAGGAGTTAATACATCTTTGATGTCTGAAATGAGGGGATTTAGAACTCTTCTAACTTCCTTATATCATGAATTGCACATTGTTTCAGTCACACTAATCCAAGTGTATTTTAACGGATTTGGCTTCCTCAATGAACTTACATGATTTCTAAATTCCCCTCCTAGAATCTGGTACTTTTAAAAATTAAATCTTACGAAACCAAATAAAAGATAGATGAGGAGTACTACAGTGTTCCATAAAAGGAGAATAAAATTGCAAAATACAGAGTAAGAGGAAAGTCAGTTAAAACCAGTTTATTTTATATTGAGAATTTAAATTACATTAAAGCACACCAGTTTTCACATGGAGTGATAAAGTTTCTCTGACAATTACTGGCAATATTGCAGGAGTTTTTTTACTTGCATTGAAAGAATTTTCCAGGCTACAGCGTTAGCTGTGTGTTTTATCACAAAGAACTTTTCTTATCACAATTTTTGTTAAACTGTAATTGTTTTCAGACAGTGTTCTAAATACTCAGCTTTTTAATATCTTTATAGGAATTTAGTTAAAGACTGCATTCTAGAGGGTTACAGAATCCAAATTTACTGAAGATCTCTAGTGCATCATAGGATTGCCACATTCTGAGGATTCCCACTGCTCAAAAGCAGCAAGTGATGTTTATTGTTTTGCTCCTACAATGGTTGGGTGTTGATTGCCAACAATATAATTTTTTCAGTTTATTCTATAAAACACATCTTTTTAGTATCTTCTCGCACATAATGATAGGAGATACTAAAAGAAATAGAGAATAATACCTGAAGCAACTTGCTTCAGGTAAGCTCTCAACTTTCTTTGGGGGGGAAAAAAAGGGGCTTGTCATTACCAGTATTTAAAATAAATTTGAGTCCAAATAAGTTTACCAGTGGCACTACAAAAAATTGTCATTCACTTTCAGGGCGCCCATCTTGAAACATGGTAGGTCTCATGTTGAGGAGGGCTAAGACCCAAGCACAGCCTAGATCAGCCTGAGCCATGAATTACCTCTTCATCAAACCCATTGTACCAATGTCCTGACAGAGTAGGTCCCAGCTGTGCCCATGGCAGTGTAGCAATAAACCACTACACTTTAAAAGAACTGCTCTGAGTTTACTGTAACTGACTTCTGAGCCTATATTATTTACAAAAATCTATTTAGAAACTGTTTTAGATAAAGGGCTTATTTGGTAAGCTACATTTATATCTCAGGGGAGTGAGAGGAACACCATAGCTCCCAAATTAACAGACAACCACTGTTGGCTTTCACTGAGAGGAACATAGCACCCAAAACATGAAAAGCAGCCTGCCATGGCCAGTCTCTTCTAAGAAATGTTTGTATAAGTTGTGTGTGTCATGGTAAACCAGCTTAGTAGCTCGGTAGTTAAATTTGTTAAATATTAATTACACAAAGTGTCTTTGTAGAGTGGAAGGCACACTGACATTACTCTGTGACCAAAAAGACAGAGTGGCCATTAAATGAGAGGGAGCCTTCCTTAACTCCTTTCCTAAAGAAAGGAATTCAAATGCAGCACTTGCTGTCAAGCCCTCTAGTAGTTCAGGTATTTTTTATGCTCACAATTATATTGTTAGTGCAGAAATTTGTACTGCTCTAATTACTACCTTCTATTATTTATTCTGATTAAAAAAAACAACCTATTTTCTTGCTTTGTCACATGAATATAGAACCAAATGTAGTGTTGTTTCACAGGGAAGACACACAAATCAAATACTTCCCGTTCATAACCAAAAGAAGAGAGAGGTTCTTGGAAAATGAAATAATTGGAAACCTAAGGGAGAATTTTTCTCTAGAATTTTGGGGAAAGCTAAGCAAATATAAAAATCAAAACACTATGAGAAGTCTAGAATAGTTTTCTCTTTACCCCAAAGCTAAGACAAGCATTGATCAAAAGCCAATCCAGATCTTCCAGTTTGCAGATCTCAGGGAACTTGTACCACATTTAAGGCTAATACTGAAAATCAACCTGATGGGTTTTGCACAGCTCTAGGTAGGTGGGAAGATAGAGTAAATCTTCAGGTGAAGAGAATCGTGACTTACTTCCTTGGAAAGCCTGGTTAAAAGTGGCTCCCCATGGAAGGCAAACATTTGTGAGTGTTGAGGCCCTGCTCTAACCACACTTGTTTGTACCTGACCTCAAGGAAACTTGCTAAAAGTATTTGCTCTCGGACTTTACCGAATGAAAGCTAAGGAAAGCTTTTCTTCACATCTTTCAGGAAGGGATGGTCTTTTACTGTGTTTGCACTGTATCCAGTTAAACATGGCCTCAGCATTGTCTACATCTTTCACTGTTTCACAAAGGACAGGGGTGGGGGAAACACTCAAGCCAATGAAATGTGATGAAATGTAGTCAGGCAATAAATATTTGTTTGGAATTTTTAATTTCTCCTTCAGACCTTGTCTTTGTGAGGATTATGTATGATCACCTGTCAGCAGAGTATGCCCATGCCTTCCACACAAGTCATGGTGGGCATGGCTAACCAGAACAGGTGGCCAAATCCCACTGCTCCTTAACCAGGAGCACCTCATCATGCTGGAGAACCAATGTCAAAACTTCATGCCCAAGCAATGATGCATGAAAATTGTTGATTTTTGCTGACCTACAGAACAGTGCAGGCAAGCAGGATGTATTGCTAAGGAGAATAGGTATAAAACACAATGTAGTTTTACTTACTGAAGGTTTGATATCAAAATGGACAAAACAAATGAGTTACAGCAGAAAGGTTAAAAGTGATTGTTGGAAAGCGGGGGGAGGAAAAGGCAGCAATTTTTCCTGTAAGTTCTCCTCTAGATCACTTTCACTTAGATATATGGAGGTACTTTAAAATTTTATAAAGAACTGAATACTTTGTCTGGAGACCAAACATTTAATCACCTACAGCAGGAGACAGGGAAAAAAGGTCCAAGCTGGGTTTTTTTCTGTGTGACTTTTTCTCTGTCTGCCATTTTTATACAAGTTTATTTAAGTCCCTTTTTTCACTTTTATCACAGATGTTTCCTGCAAAGGCACAGATGCTTCTGGTTGAAAAAATATTTCTGGTTGAGTATTCTATTATTAAATCACACAAGTCACTTTTCCATTTAGGATAGCAAGGAAGAGTAAGCCTTCTCCTTGGAGCTTACTCTTTTTAATGTTACCAGCTTGACCTGGCTCAACTTTGCATCACTTCCAGCTTTTTAATACAGTTATGTTTCTCTATTAAAGAGCAATTAGTTGTATGATCTTATGCAAACAAGGTCCAATGCCTTGCTATTGCAGGCAATCTGCTTTTCTGAAGGAGCTGAATAACAAGCACAAGTGTAACTCAGGTCAAGAATAACACATACCCAATGACTGAAAGCCCTTTCAGTATGAAGTCCACCCTAGGAACTCTTCTCCCTGGTTCCAGTGGGAACAGTATCTAATCCTTGCACTACCAACAGAGAACAGGAGAAAAGGAATAACCTGATGCAAATGGTGCTGGTGCTATTCAGCACAGAGCTGCCAGCAGAAACAGCATGGCATCAGCACAGGTTTGTCTGTGCTGGGCAGAAACTCTCCAGGCCATAACAAAAACAGATGATTTCACATCTGCCATGCTCGGAGCAGGTGCATCTGGAGGTTAAGGTACTTTTTCAGGCAGGTTAGCACTGATGCTCTCTTATTATACATTCTGATGCAGATTATCTGACAGCAGCTTTCAGGCAGGAGAGGCAGGGAGTGTCCCAAATGAGCAATGTGGAGCCACATGTCCACAGTCCTGAGAGCCCACCAGACTACAAGTCTGTTCCTCCCCTGATTACTTACCCTCCCCACTAAATTTATTACAATGACTGTATGTGTTGACTGGACTGTATTTCTTACACTCACTTCCCCCTTCAGCCGCTTTGAAACCCTGTTTTATCAGCAGTAGATTTGGGAGTGCCCAGTTTTATCTACCTTATTAAACACCTGAGCTTTGTGCAACAGCCTAGGATGCAGAAGCAGCAGCTATGCCCTGGCACAGCCACACAGCAATTTCTTCCTCTCTGTTGTGGGCTGTGTGCTCCTTCCCACAGCTGAGCTGGGGCAGGAATCCCCCACCAGGACCCAGGCCCAGTGTGCCAGGGCAGCTCCCAATCCTGGGAATGCAGCCTGAAGCCAATCCAGGCTCCCTTGCCAACTGCTCCACTTGCCCAGCCTGTGAATCCATGCTGTCCCACTACAGTACAGGCAGTTTATTACCTCCAAAACAGTGTTAGCCACTCCTCCTCTCTTACGGCAAGCAAGCTTGATAGCAATCGCATTAACATGATTTTAACACTACATATTTCCATGGAGCTATTCTTCTCACTTACTTCTGATCTACTAATAGCAAAAGAAGCCTAAGTCTCAGGCTAATTCATGCTTTTGAAGTAAGTTGGCAGTCTTGTTCACTTATAGCTCAGTGGAAAACAAGCAGTTACTCTCAGCTGTCACGAACCTGAATCAAGCTTTGTTAAGGCCTCCTCTGTCTCTATTTCTGGTTTGGGTGTGGCATGGAAAAAACAATATTTACCATCTCAGTGGCTGTGCCCTTTGTGTATTTGTTTTTATATTCCCTTTCCCCATGAGAATTTAGCAGATGTTGCATGGCTTGGTATCAGCCCTGAATTTTGTTGTTAAGAGTACGTGCATGTCTCCACAGAACATTAGTAGGGAATAGGCAATGTCTGCACAGAAAAGATAATACAGATTCAGCTGCCAGGCACCATTTCAGAGACAAATATAGATAAAGGGAAAAACACCAAGAATACCATAAGATTTCATTTTCAATGTAAATGAAATAAAAACTACAGCCATCAGCCCTGGATGGAAGGCTACCAGGGGCCCGAGGAGCTACCACCATGTATCATGTCCTATTTTTGTCTTTTACATCTCTTTTTAAATTAAAATAATTTGGGAGTATTTTCCATTGCTTTGGATGAATGCACACAGATTGCTAAAAGGCTAGTTCATATTTACCAATATACATTAAAAACAAATGCTCAGTGCAATTATCCCATTAATTACCTTCTATGAAAACATTTCCATCCACTTTTTGTTTATATAGAGTAAAAACATAGGGATTTGCTAGGGAACAGATGATAAAAAAAAACTCAAAGACAGTTTAAGAAAACAGAGGAAAGCCAAGGGCAAAAGCTAGATGCCAGGGAAAGGTCAGCTTGCTGTTTTCACAGCCAATTACCAGCACTCGGTATCCATCAAACTACAGCCTCAGCTTTCTTTCATTTCCGTGCCATCCTTCCCCAATAAAGCTTTACAGTGGCACCACAGAGATTAGTGTGGCTGGACTTTTCTCCTGAAGAGTGAGAGAGAAGCTTATTTCTCCCAGAGCTCCTAGCTACCCAGGTTTTCCATGTGGGGGAAAGCCAGGTTTGAGAAGCAAGGAGGTAAATCAGCCCCCATCTCTGGGTAGGAGGCAGAATTTGAATCCAAGTCTCCCAAATGCCCCAAGACCCAAATCTGCCTCTAGACATTAACACTCTTTAAAAATCCAACCCAGTGACTTTCTCGTCACAGGGCAATGTGTCAGATTGACCAATAAATAAAGTTCCAACACAAGCAGCAGATATTTGCTTTATGACAGTGTGACCTGAGACACACCATTTATAGTCCCTGGAACAAGGAGTTCTGCTGGAAATGTCAGCCTGGTGTTAGCATACAACATTACAGCATCATGAACAAATCCACAGGCAAAACACACTCCAGCAAATTAGACTTGATACTGCAATCTTCATTGAAAGTTTTGGTGAATATAGCCCACTCCTTTGCACAGAATTAAAAGAAGAAAAAAAATTCCTAAGCTGTCTTGATGCCAGACAAACTAAGTCTTTTAAGGCAATGAATCTTTTCCTATAGTTTTCAAGTATTGTTTTACTGAGAGACTAAAAAGGTTGCAAATGCAATCAAGATCAGCAATTCAATAATACCACAGAAATGCAGCTGTATTTCACTGCTATCTCACCATTATCACATTTTAGCAATGTTTGGACCTTTCTGATGCAGTGGTCAATACTTTGGATCTGCCTTGTTCTGAGAAATAGTTATTGAAATTATAACGTAAGAGCTCTTTGCTCTTGTTGATGAAATTGTGTGTAATCATTCCCTTAGCCACCCATCATCACTCAATGTCTGTGAAGGAAATTGGTTTAAAATAACCAAATGGAAAAGTTCACCTGTACTCTAAAGAGCTCTATATTAAATTATCTCTATGCTTTACACTTTAATCTAAGTGCTGTATTTAAAAGCAAAGAAAAGCCTGTTGAATCAAAAAGAATTCATGTAAGAGAAAAAGTCATATCACATAAAAAGGCTTTTATTAAAGTATTGTATCAGAGTCATTGCTTGAAAATTCTCGAGTGTGACTTATAACTGTTTTGAGTATTTTTCTGTTTAAAAGGTTTGTTATCCATTTTCATAATCTTCTGTAGCTATGCTTTTCTACTCTCTGCTGACCAATCTTTATGTGAAAAGTTCAGGAACAAGGTTAAAAAAAAGCATCCTGTTGTGTTTGCCACACTTGTGATGTAAAAGCAGCATTGTGTAGGAGAAGCATCTTGAGCAGTAAAACTGGGGAAAAGACACCCCACTCCATCATCACCCCTCCATAAAAAGGGTGAAGGAAAAATAAGTGAATCAAGTGTTTTAGTATCTTTCAGGCTATGTCTGATATGAGAGAAGAAACAGATAAAATCTGAAAAGGAAGCTGACTTATATGGCTTATTCTGTTTTAGAAGGGTTCTTAATTTTAGTGCACGTATTTGATCCTTCTCAAACATCCCCACAGATAGGGTCTAGGTCTAAACAATTCTAGATTACAGGCTGCAAGATTGTTTCAGAAATAACTACCTGAGCCAGGCACATTCCAGCCTTACCATCCACTGAAATACCTGATTGATGCCCCCAATATGCCAGGCATTTATGTGAACACTGGACCACTAATACCTGACATAATTATCAATATTATTATTTTGCTCACAGAATAAATTTGCTTCCACAATATATAAAATTCTTCTGGTGAGGAAAGCATCTTCTCCAGTTGTCACATTACTTATCTGGATTTCATGTTATGATCCAATTAAAAAGCAACAAGGATAAGGAATAATGAAGAAAGTGATAAAATTATTTTTATCTCTGTTTCCATACAGGACAACTTGGTGAGGGTTTTTTTAAAATTAGCAAAATCAATTTTTTTCTTTCAAATGTGATTCTTCTGCACCAAGTATATTGTTCTCCAGGTTTTACTTTCACTTCTCAAAATCCATTTTTCTGTGTATGCCTTAGCCCAAACATTGTTTCAGTCTTGCCAGAAAAATATAGGTTTTGTCTGAACAATGAATTTATAGCATGTGCTTTGTGGGTCATACCTACTCCTTTGTGTAAGACTCACTTTGGGCTAGCAGCAACAAACCAAGGGTGTAACTCTGCAAACTCAAGCTATTTATAGACTGGTTTCAGTATCTTTTCCTTCTGTTTGCATTCCAATTTGAAAATCCAGTTATCACTCAAAATCTTACAGCCACAGAAAATACTTTTTTTTCCTCAATCTTCTATTCCTCTATAAATTTTCTCTGAAATAGTGAAACCAGCATTTTATCTTTTCCCTGTGGGTTCTCTTTGTGCTTCATGAAGTTAAAGTTTCATATATCCCCCCCTCATCTGTTGATTATTTAGCCTGTTAATCTGCCACATATGATAAAATTGCCTTTGTCAAACAATTATTATGTTTGTAAACCACTGATTCTTCTTATTTTCTGAAATTCTTTTCCATTCTCTATATCATTCTAGCTTGATGCAAAAAAGGAAAATGCACAAAAAAATTTCATAAGGCCAGTATTTAAGATAGGCCCCAGAAGCATGGCTTATTGCAAACCTGTGGTTTGCACTGCTGTAACATCTTCATTAAATGAGTATTTGTTAGCATAAACTAAACCTGACTGAATTTCTCTAAAGTACATTTAGGACAAATAATCCAGCAGTGGTATGCTCTGTGCTACTGGGCTTGAATTGTTCAGCATCATGCCACAGAAGAGCCTAGATTTGTAGGTTCTGCTCTTGATATGAAATAAAGTTAATCATAGACTGAGATTTCTCTGTTCAGTACAACAGACTTTTTTCCTGGTCTGTACAATTCTAGTTTATCTCACATTCCTACAGCCTGCAATATTGCTCTGTCCACTGGACTCACTGTGCAGTGCAGTGCTAACCTGGTTGAACAGCTTACCTAGCTGCTGGCACAAATTCTGTAGGACTTGGAGGACTGAGTCCATCAAGAGCCTCCTGTCTTCTAGATATGGCCTTTTGTTTCCCAACCTGTACAAGTCTATTGCTACCCTGCAGGATTTGTTTTTTATTCAGGTTGATTTTGGTTTGCCTCATCTCCATGGCCTTCCCAGTAAGGAGCATAATATTCAAAGATACATTAAAAAAAGCCTTTTGTACTCCATACAGAGTCTCCTGAGTAAGGCTCTGGAAAAGAAGTTTCTTTCAAAAGAAACTACATGAGTAAATACACTACTGCCCAGGAAAAGTCATGCTCCTTCTCCCAGACAAAATGGAAAAGTTAACTCCATCAAGGCCTGTAGATACTGGAGTCCTTCATCCCCAAAACATCCTCTTCACCCAGCTTTTGCAGCTCCCTTGACAGAAGGAAAATTAAGTTTATATTGGCAAAGACCCTATGCATTTATGCCAGGAAAATCCCACACAATTTGAAATTAATCAATAGCACAGAAACCCCCTCCCACCTACCACATGGAGCCCAGTCTCCAAAATCTGCAGCCTCTCTAGGGTGGTATTTGAAATAAGCATGTTTGCAGAACTAGCTTCACCCTCCTCCCATGCCACCTTCCCACACAGAGAGATCTTTTGGTACTTTCCTCCCATGGGAAAAATAACACACCTATGTGGAAAACAAAGGTTAGAAATGCCTGATTTGAGAAAATCTTCTCCTTGCTGAGCCAATTCACTTTTCTCCCACTGAGAAACAATGTATTTCTAGTCCAGCAAAACACAACATAAATATGATTTAGCCTTCATGTCAATAAACCTTTTTTGAAGACCTGGTAAGAAAAGCTTGCCTGAAACAGAGCCTGAGCTCTATCCTACTTTTTCAAGGTACTACCTTTGCTTTCCAGGAGGCCTGAAGATCTCCTTATGGGAGCAAGACTACAATTAATTACCACAAAGCTTTCCATGAAAGGCCTTTTTGAAGCATTTAGGTGAGACACCTGGAAGACTCTGAGGTGTTTGTTAGTCCCAACATGCTCCCATTATAGTTCAGGGTTTTGCCCTCTCCCTTCCTGCATGATTTCCCCATGCAGGGAGGGCACAGGTGCCTTGTCTCTGAGCTGCCATCAGGGGTTTGCAGCATTTCCTTGTTTGGGTTTCAGCAGCATCTCCAAGCACCCTAAGGGATAAAGGCCTCACTGCTTTGGCTGTTCCAGAGACACCTGATAACACATACCATATTTCAACATTTATAGATCACCTAGACTGTTTCAGACTGGACCCAGGCTTCCAGCACATCCCTACTTTAGGGAGAGTAAGGAGGCACAACCCAAACCCATCTTGTTTATTATTAAAGAATAATAATCCCTGAGAAATAAATGCTCTGGCTTTTTATCCCTTTGGGTTCAGGAGGCACAAAATTGCAGGTACCTGAACTCTCAAATGATGGGTGTCATCAGGAGGTAATTGCACAGTGGTGACCACTGTCTCATGTGGCTTCAGCAGCAGGGTGTTCCAGTGCCTGCACTGGGCATGAGATGGCTCAGAGCTCACCCAGAGCAGCAAGGACTCTCTAAAGTCAAGAAATCACCAAGTTTTTGAACTTTAAGTTGCTTTGGATAACGGAGCTGTCAAGCTGCCTTGCTCAGATAGAAGGGACCTACTAGTAGCATGCTGCTGTCAAGTGTCTCATGCATTGAAAAAAAACAATATCCCATACAGCTGGGCAGGGAATTGTGACTTGTTCTGCCATGGAATGGCATTTGACTGCAGCTGGAGCTGGACCAGAGCTGTGCCCCATGGACCCTTCCTGCAGTGCACCCCCATCTAGAACAACAGAGAGCACAGGCAGGCAGTGCCAGCAGGAAGCACAGCCAGACTGCTGGGAGTTAGTCAGGCTCTTAATCACAAAGCTGTCCTCCCCAGTCATTGCTCCACCCAAAACACACACCTAATTGCCCTCGTATTAATGTTTGCCACCTATTTCCTTCTTCTTAGGCTTTGCCTATGGAGACATCATTTCTCAAGTTTCCACACTTCTTTCACATTTGAAAAACTTTCTATTATCTGAAAGGGTAATAAATGAAAAAAAAACAAAAAAGCAAACAGACAAAAAAAACCAAACCCAAACCAAACAACAGCTCTTTCAATATAGCTTGAACTAGCCAAACTTTGCTCCTATTGTACAACATCACATGCAGAGTATTCCTTTCCAGAAGTAACAGTAGTCGGTAGTGAAGGGTTTTCTCTCTCCTCTCCCAATTCAGGCTTTAGCAGTGCTGTTGTTTTAACACATGTCACAAGTACAGGTATTGCAGATTAAGCCACAGGTTTGTTTTGCAAACTCCCATGTGGGTTTTTGGCTATTAAACACCAGCTGAATAAGGAACTTACTAACAAACACAACCTTAGTTGCAGGAAGAAAGGAGGAAATCAGCAGAGAACTGTCTCTCTGTCTCACCCCTAGGGAAAATCATTCCTCCCAGTTGCCAGGGGCCACTTGAGTGCTGCACTCAGAGCCAGGGGGACACCTTGGAGACACCCTCAGCTCCAGCTGTCTTAGGGCAATGCAATGGCTTCTGCAGGTGTCAAGGCCTCTGACCACAGGCTCTCACCTTATGAACTCAGGTTAAACTCTAGCCACAGCAAATTAGTGGTGTTTTCAGCACTTTTGTTCATTGTGAAGCTTCAAATTCATTTCTTCCTGTTGAATACATACAAGGAATGGGTGAGAAGAGGGCAAACTGTTAGCAGCAGTTCAGCATCACAGAAAAATAATTGTGACAGGAAACTTCAAGCAAGTCATTCATAAGTCACTTTTGCAGGAACATTTTACTACAGAAAAAATAAAAACATACAGCTTGATACAATTAAAGGATTTCAGGAGCTAGTATGCCAGATAGCACATTGTGAAAAAACCTTCTTTCCTGTAAAGGACGAAAATATCTTATTCCTTCAGAATCCTTCCTCACCTCATCACAATAAGATGTGAAGACTGAAACTTGATCAGATAGCAGAAGCATTAGGAGAGCACTGACTAAATTTTTATGCAGATTTGCCTGTCCATCCTAACTGGAATGAATTCTGATGTCTTTTGGACATGAACAAGGCAGGATTTGATAGAATCTAGCAGCTATCTGGGTCTCCATTAGTAACTCAACCATTTTCCTGTCTCTTCACCATCTCATCTTTCCAGCACTGTGATCCAAACTGGGATAGCAGCCCAGTTCTTTGGATATCAAAGTGGGAAGGAGCACAAAAATTAAGTCCTGATATTTTTTCCAGGGGCCCAAAAACCTCAAGGCTCTCTCAGATAGGTAAAGACCATCACAAAGATCATGCTATAAAGTTAAAGAGGAAATAGTCTAATAGTCTTTTCGCAAAGAATTTTTAAAAGAAACCACAGGAAAATTACATTTTCTCAACCTGAATAAAGCTACATCTTTGTGGCTTCTGTAAATCAGACTTATCTTTCCCCACTCATCCTTATTAAGACATGCCATTTGAAAAAAAATATAATAAATAGGAATGCCTATAGATGTCAAAATCTGGGAAGTGTATATGGTGAAGCACCACAACAAAAGACATAGATATGCTGTAAAGGACAGCACAGACCCTTACAGGCTCCAGTCCCTGGTCCACACAGGCATCCCTGTCAGTATAACCTGAGAAAGAGTTTAAAAAGCTGAGAGGGGAAAAAAGTTCTTACTGAAGGTATTATTTATTCTTAGCTCCCATAAATCACTTAGACCCTCAGTTAAATGTGATTTGTAAAAGAAAAACACTGCATCATTATTTGCTTTGGGATGCATAATTGAACTCTAGTATTTTAGCTGATTTTAACATTAAAAAATAAGTTTCAAAAAGCTGAGGAAACCTCTATTGAAAGAATGAAATCACAAGACTAAAGAACTGGTATCAGTCATCTGTGACAGCATTGCAGAAAAAAGAAGTCTTTGCTAGACTTATCTATCCTCAGCAACTTCAAAATTTTGATAAATCTCATTCAAGATGCGATTCATAGCATTTTTTAATGTAAAATCTAAAGAAATATTGAGTAATAATAACTTTTGCATTGCATTGTTTGCTTAAAATCCCTGGACTACATACAAATCAGTTAGTAAGTTAAAACTACAACGGAGAATTAAATAACTGAATTTCAGACCTTCTTTACATATGAAGTGAACAAAGACTGCAAACAGGGAGGGATGTCTCTCACCATTCAAAACTACCCCTTTGGTTTCAATCCTGCATATGCATATTGCAAGTAAATACCAACACCTGCCAAGGAAGGCAGTCTCACACCAGCACACGGCAGGGGTCTCCTGGCACTGGAAATGTGACAACCCAGCCTGTATTAAATGCCACAGTAACATTGCTGCAGCTGCAAAACCACTGCCAAAGAACCTTGTGGAAAGACCAATGTGTACTACTCACAGCTCTAAAAATAAGGGTAGTGTTGCACTAACATAGTTAAGCAATTTGTGCAATTCTGCACAAAAGAATGATGCACTGATTTAAATCTGGATTATTTAATAGTTTATTTTTGCTCCATAGCATCACCATTTCTATGGCCAAATTAGGTTTCAGGCTTAAACAGTTGCTTGGATTGTCAGTCTCATAGGATTAGCAATTTTAAATTAAGAAATGGGTTGCAAGAGAAAGTAATTTCATGCTTTGAAAAGAACTTCTACTTATTTCAAAGACTTGGAACCTAGAACCATCGCTCCATAATCTTATTTAAATGTTGATGTCATCAATGCATTTTAAATCAGCATTTAATTAGGTTAAAGAAAGAAAACAGAAGCTGCTGAAAAAAGCCCAATAAGAATTTCTATTTCTAGATAAAGCTGCTTTAAATGCATAACCAATTCTGCTAACTGTGGGATGTGATGCACACAACTGAGTTTATAGGTGTTTAGTGAGAGTTTGTGCCACTTAGTGTGTCACTGTGAGCAGTCAGCACAAAGAGAATGATATAAATACAGAAGAGTGGGCCTATAATCTCTACTCCTAATTGAAAAACTATATATATATTGCACAAGTCATACCCAGTACCATTTGCCCTGGGCTGCAACAATACTTACCTTCCTTCTAAAAACTTTAATCTGCCCAAATCAAAAAAGTATTTTTAAAGTTTTTTTGGCTCAAATGAGCATACAGACTAGGCAAGATTTACGGAGAATTTCCTGTATTTAAACTCTGTCTGTTAACAGTGCTGTACCCCAATCCCTTCCAAACCATAACATGATTTTTAAAAAGCTAAATTATATCAGTGTGGAAATCTGTAGCAGAAAGAGAAGAAATAAAAATTAGGTCAGACTAATTGAATTGCAGCAGCTTGTGTGAAAAACACCTTCACTACCCACCTTGAAAAGACATTAGAGACCACATCAGGGAACTGTTTTCATTTTGAAAATCTTCTTTATTACTGCCTGCTTTGCTGAAATGAGTTTCAAAATCTTCATCTTTGCTACTCCTGCTTTGCTTAGACGACTCGCTGCTGATGCCTCCTCCTGAGCTTTAATTTGTCTGGAGGATGAAAATAACACCAACAATAAAGCCAGAAATTTCAAATGGATGAGGAGAAGCTAGCTTCAGCAGGATTTTATGTGCCTTTTCTGCCCCTATGTTAAATTAAATTTTAACAAAAAACTCCTATATTTCTCACCCAGAGGAGGTGCCCCACCACAGCCTGGTCTCTGCATGCAGAGAAGGGAGAAGGAGAAAAGGATAGAGCTATTGACTGCTTTGGCAATGGGGTTTTCTGGCCTTTGGGTACAGCTTTACAGCTCGCACACACAAGATGGGGAAGCTCAGGAAAAGCAGTAAGCATCGAGTAGCCTCACATTAACACTTCACCTCACTGACACCTGCTGCAGTCCTGGCTCTCCAAGACTTAGTGCTCCTGCTGCTCTGATGCAGACACCAGAAAGCTGTCAGCCAAACTCTCCTGGATTGCAAACCCCACCCCATAGATGGGACAGAATTGTTCACTGTATTCCATATTCCATAACAAGTATTCCATAACAAACAGTAAACCAAATATATGTGTCATTTTTAGCAAGGGTTGATTACACTGATTACTGATGTAAGATGAGCTACCTAAATGTATGTCAACTATAGAATAAGGGCCCATCCATTTATTCCACTCTTCATCAGTGGAACAGTGTCAAGACAAAACCTGGTTCCACCCTCTCGAGAAAAACTCATACTCAAAAGGAGGATGCACTCTACCAAAAGAGGAGGAAGAGGCAGCAGCCACTGCAATTCACTTATATTTCTAGAGGAATGTACATTATTTAAAACTAAAATTTTAATTTAGTGGTGTAGGACTTTCCACACTCTAACTACAGGGAGTAGGATTATATACATATATATATACACACACACACACATATATATATATATATGCATATTAAAAAAAAGATAAGGAGAACTTGCTCATAAGGCTGTTTCCTAGCACTGAGGATTCAAAATGTCATCTGAAGCACCTCTGTTTCACATTGGCTTATGTTTTAATTGTGTCAATATAATATTCACAAAATTATAAATTATAATGAACAAGTCCCACTCTGAAATCTGAGCCCTAAAGGCTACATATGTTATCCAAATATATAACCAAATGCTAAGCACATTGGGATTCTTTCAACCACAAATTTAAGTAATTACAATTATTCCAAATGTTGCAATAGAAGCATCATGTTCAACTAATTATAGCTCAGAACGTTTTTCTAGTACATCTTCTCGAAAAGAAATATCATTTTTCAAAGTCACCCAATTTCCACAGCCTTAAGCGAAAGATTTCAGCTAAATTTCTTACTTCTATTAGCACAATCTTTACTATTAAGCCATTTGTATTCGTTTTTGAGTGACTTTCTAATCTTCTGACTGACAGGATTACAGACATAATGTGTTTCCTCAAGGGATTTTTCTGCTTACAGAATCAGTCTGCAAACTTCTCACTGTCTAAATTATAGCCCATGATTTAATGTCATCCATTTCCACATCCTCAAAAACATGAGAGGGAGACCCCATTTCTAGAGGTGGCTCCCCACAGGTCTTTGCCAACAAAAATGCTTTTGACAGTGAATTGCCCTCTTGAGAAACCTTACTAATTTTTGTAGCTAAAAAGTGATTTGCTTTGTCACCACTGAAAATAGTCAGGGACTGGGAGATGCCTGGGTGTCTGGGAATACTGTTAACAGAAACAGGCCCTAAGCAAGATACCTGCAACCTAAATAAAGACTGGCAAGACTAGCTAATCAAATGGATATATTTGCATCAGGTAATGCATGCCACATCAGACAGTTTTAATGGAGAAGGCAGCAGAAAACAACATCTACAGCACACACATCTCCCCTTCCCCTCCGCCAGTAAATACATGATTTGTTGTAAGAATATAGACAACAAAAGCTCCTCATAAGGGCAAGCAAAGAGAAGATTCACAGCAGGTCTACAGAGAGGGTCTGCAGGGAGCAGAGCATCAGGGAAACATGAGATCAGGCTTAGAGCACATCCTTGGCTCTCCCCAGCTGTAAGACACCTCTTACTGCTTGGTGACACCACAGCACTGCAGTCACTGATCCTCCACTGATCCAGTTTTCCCCTACAGCACAAAGGCTGAAAACAAGCCTTTCCTGCAGTGCATCCCCAAGAAGCTCCTGGCATGATGTAGGGGCAGGTGAGATTGGCTCAGCTGGATACAGCACGGTGCTAATACTGCCAAGGTTCTCTGTTCAACCCCTGTATGGGCCATCCACTTGAAAGTTGGACCCAATGAACCTTGTGGATCCCTTTCAACTCACAACTCCATGACTCTGTGAACAGCTACACTCAGGATATGATTGTGGATAAGGTCTTGCCTTTAATTTGTCAAAGGCTTAATCAATCGAGTAATGAAACAATACAGAGCCAAGTTTAACACTCAAGTACAAGTGATTTCCTTCACCAAGCTTAAGGACCAAACAAGTTTCTTCTCCTTGAAGGAAGGCCCACTGCCACAGAGAAGACATAGTAGAACATGCAGCAATGATAGCTAAAGAGCAGTAAATTACAGTTCATATTAATACATGCAGCAAATCTAGGTAAAAAGGAGTAGAAGAAATGCACCCTCTTCTATACCCCCTCTACTGAAAATAGCCTTATCCAGTAATGCAGATGGGATGACTATTTACTTTTCTAATCACTCCTACATATGACCTCAGGGTGTGCAAAACGGCCTTTACACAAAGTTGTGTTTGATGAAATCAGGATGATGAATGTTTTTAGGTTATAAAATGCTGTCAGATATAGCTATAACAATAATTCTTAAAAATAGCAGTCTTCAATTGACAATGTTATATATAGAAGAGACAGATAAAATATTTACTCACAGTTAGATGAAAAAATGTTCTCGTATAACAAACACAAAGACTAGCTGGTCAGTGCCTGGCACTCTTTGTATTTCCCAGAATTACTGGTGTCAGTGTCTGGCCAGTGCAGCTATAGGTGTGTATCAGTATTTAAATGAGGTAAATTAGAAGCATTTTTTAACTTAAATTTGTCATGGATTTTTTTGTCATGAATTTTTAAAAAACAAGGATCATGGATCTTGTCAGGATATGAGCATCATAAGGAAAGGAAGAGAGGGTTTTGCAGATTAGAATGCTCAGTGGCTTGCACTCCTAACACTTACACCAAATCTTAACTTCCAGGTAAATATTCATAAATGCATTCACCACAGGTCTGGCAATGTTATTCTGAATTTTAGAGGCCCAGTTCTCTTTGAAGCCTCAGATGCATCCTTTCCTAGAAGACTCTCTAAGGAACAACAAAACCAAGAAAATAGCAAGAACTGATACTTTTAGTACAACATCACATGGTTCAAGAAATCATAGGAGGGTGAATGCCATACTGCACCTCTAGTTTTCAGAATGCTTTCTCATTTGTAGGCAATACAGGGCATAGGGCATATAAAGCAACATTCAACCAGTTTTTCAGTAATTTCGAGCTTATTTTCAAGCTTATTCTTCAGTATTTGAATAAAGAACCACTATTTTCCAATTTACTTGGAGATTATCTCCACATCTCAGACACTCATGCTAACCAAAAGTCCCACCCATAAAGAGGAGCTCAAATAATGTTCTCAATAACTCCCTCTTATATAAAAAAAAAGCCACAGTTCTTACTATACATTTTTCAAGTCCTCTAGCTGTCTAGACAGTGAAATCCTAACTTTGCAGGCTAAAGGGAAAGCATAGCCATCTTGTTACATAACAACATAAATAAGGGGGAACATTCAAGTCAAAAAAGGAACTAGCCCAGGAGCAAACAAAAATTCCTCCTCAGAATAACGAGTCTGGGCAATTGCCATCTATAAATTTGTTACCAAAGGAAAGAGTATAATGAGTTTCCATAGAAAAAACCTAAACGCTATCCAGCACCACAACAGTGAACATGACAAAATCAAATTTAACTTTTAACAAGTTAAATGTTCTAAGAGAATGCAAGACTTCATAGACAAGAGACTTAAAGCCATTATTGACGTGATGTAATTGTTATGTAATTCCAGCTCCCCACAATACCAAGGGCGTTTGCTCAGTTCCTCCTGAGGTACCTGGTTCTGACTACAGCACTGAACTGGGGTCTGATCCAGCCTGAAAGTTTCTGTGTCTCTTTGCACTTAATAAGGTAGAACTAAAAATATAATAAAAATCAAACAATGCAGAGACATTCTTGGTGATCCATTGCAGAGACAGGTTTTTTAAAAAAAATATGTTTTCCCCTTTTTTTTAACCAAAGTGACAGAATAAATCTACGTGGTATTTTTTTCATATTATAGTTAAATTCCCAATCATGGAAAACAGACAAACCCACTCTTTTTGTTTTCCCCTGGAGTTGTCTGCAGCAGCCATTATTAATGCCTTTGTTAAGCACAAGTCAGCTGGAACCAAGAAAACAGGAGCTAAACTGCTGCTCCTCTGATCTGGGTGTCCAAAGAACAAGGATTTGTTGCAGTCATTGCTTTGCCACCTGCCTGAGGCATTCAACTGTATCTAGCACAATGATGCTGGAAAGCATTCAGGAGTAAATACACAATAACATTTGTATGTTTACATCATCTGTGAAAGGTGTGGGTAGGGCGATTTCTCTACTGTGTTTTTCCAGAGCAAGTCAAACCCATTAATTAAATTCATGCTCTTGTCCTGCTTCAAAAGTAAAAACAGAGATGATTTATGGGCACTGACAGCTGCAGGAACTGGTTTTGCTCACTCCCGCTCATTAATTAATTTTGAAGCATCTGGATAGGATGATTCTAAGATTCTAAACATACAAAAGGCTGCACATCCTCAGTTTCTACAAAGGAAGAAAAATACCTGTTCCATGCAGAGAACTGTCTGTCATGGTTTCTCAGTGCTGGCTGAATAGTGTCTACTGAAATTGTGTACCTCAACATACCTGTGCCTGCCCAGGCAACTTATAGGATAAAGCTGCAAGAGAGGTCCCAATCATAAAATATTCTTATCCAGTAATTATTTTACTTGTCCTAACAACAAAAACTCTAAAATGAGAAAGTGGCACCTGTAGAACAGTGTAATGCACAGTAACAAAAAAACTCTCTAATAACAGACCTAGGGAAATTGCCACAAACACTTCCTTCAAGAGGGAATATCAATGTCTCTATATTGCACATAATGATATATGCAAATATAAATATACAGCAATACACCAGTGTGTTTATTTCTTCTTCTAGGTTCTTTAAACAGGAGGCAGATTACTATCATTTGGGGCTGAAAACTGGAGGTAAGCAATCAGAAGACATTTAACACATAAGCTCGAAACAGGAAATTGTTATAGAAGTGGAAAATTTTGCGTACTGAACTTTCACCCTCAACTCCTGCAAGATTTTTACTAATAAAGAACTATATAAACATGGACAGATTATATTGACATTGCATTACCTACCCAGCAGAGCCATATGCTGCTTCTGCAGACATGGCAAAAAAGATCAAAGCTTCCCACCCATTAATCAGCTTAACCTGGGTGTTATATGTTTCATACCATGCTGCAGATCGATATTAACCTATATTGACAGAGTGAAAGGCTGGGCCAGAACTCTGGATCCATCTTTCAATCAATTATTTTATGATTCTGTACAACACTTTGTAAAACATAAGACAAATTTATTTTGTTGTGATTCATAGCCCAGCCAGCCAAAAGCCTGCCAGGAACAAGGATAGCCATCTAAAACAGCTCATGATCACTAGTTACCAGGAAGAAATAAAAAGTATCCAGCGTGGTCTATAAAAGTAGTGGAGCAAACAGAACACAAAACTTTCTGCCAGTGACCCAAAGGGGCCTCACTAACAGATGACAACGACTAAGAACCTCTACCTAGGCATGAATGGGCACATGATAATGGGTTGCAGAATCACCTAAACAGACAACTTTATCCCAAGGTGCCTCAGCTAATAGAAAGATAGTAATTCTCCAGAAAACCTTTGTACAACTGGCAAGATCACAGAGCTCTTTCAAACAGCCTGTTTTCAGCTATGAATCAAAATCTCTTCTTTTGTCAGCTTGTTTTTACCACTCAGGAAACAACCTGTGCCTTTCCAGTTACTGATGAGGTGCTTCAAGAATCAGGGAGATTGGTCAGATTTCAATGAATTGTTAAATAATCTTCATTAAATTTTAACTGGTGCATAGCATCTTACCTGCTTACATTCTTCATGTTGTTGGTGACAAGTTTGATATTTACAAGGAACAATGTGATGACAGAATTTAAGAGCTGATGTACTGATATATATAAATATTAAATTCAAGACAGTTTGACAGAATAAATAACCTCAACATGATTATAATTCCTATGTACTTTTTGTAAAGAAAACTGACTATTCTCTTCCTCTTCAATTCCTTCAGTGAACCGAGACCCAAGGCAACTATAGTTACCTACATTTCCTTCTTCTCATCCCTATAGAGTCTAAGAAAGAAGTGTGCAGTTTGATAGTTGGAACACAATTTCTTCACTCCAAGCATTCATAGAAACAATTCAGGATTTTAAAATTCAGCTTTGATTTCATAAAACTGCTCCTTTTCTTGAACTTAGAATAGAATCTTAAAGGCTTTGAATCCATTCCTAGCAAGATTAATCAGAGTTTTACCATCAAAATGCAGTGAGAGTACATTAATACAACCATATGTAAACAATCATACTGAAACACATGGACACAATCACAAAGAATGCATGGAAATCAGAGGTTTGTTCCACTGAAAATTAAATTGCAATGAAGAATTGAACTCATCAAAAAGATCCCCAAAAAAGCTATTGGACAACAGACTTTGCAGCAGAGAAAATATTCGAATGGTACCACAAAAGCACAAGGGGCAATGTTGCTAGAAAAGGGAAGGAAACTATGAAGGGAATGCAAACCTCAGGGCACTTGAATTAAATGGGCAGTTAAAACCACTATTGATAGCTAAGCATTTGGTGAAACTCTAGAGGACAGCATAGAATTCTAACACCTTTTATCAACAAAGGAAAACACCTGGTGTCTTCAACCAACTGATCTTCAGCTCAGCCTGGAGGACCAAGTTATGATTTCCAGAAAGAAAGAATTAAGCCCTGTATTGTTGGAGAGAAATATGTTAGTTCTCTTTGATCCTCAGGGTGAGGGAGACTTTTCTTATGAAAAGCTCTCATCGACTGCACACATTATACAAAGAGAGGTGTGTGTGGTGCTTGGAAGTTTCAGTGGGAGCTCCTAATGGAGCAGGACCATAGGTGGATCAGAGTGACAACTGTCCAGCCTGCTCAGAGAATGCAGCACCCCATGCACCTTTCCAGTGAAGGATAAACACAACTTCTAAAACAAAAAGCCAAGAAAGAGATTCAAGAGCAGCGCAAGAAGGTAATTAGGAAAATAACTGCTCAAATAACTTTGTAAAAAAGGTTGATTTTGTTCAGTAGGAAACACACCCAGGATTTGAAGCATACCTAGGGTCTATGCCAAAGCAGGTTTAGATAATTTCATTTTTATTTTGGTTTTATGACTTTAAGATAGTGTGTTTCCAACAACTAAATTAAATGGAAAATGTTAATATGAGCTTCTCAGAGTCTAACGATTTTGTTTAAATTCCAGGTTATTTTGGAATGTGAAAGCTACTTGCTGCTTGGATCCATGACAACCATGTAGACACTATTCACTTTAACAATTGACACCAGCATGGTAAGCCATATTCCAAAGACTGAATCTCACTGGTAATTGTGTTGTGCAATAAGCTGGAGTGACTAGGTGTGCAAGGCTTCATATTTCTGTCTCAGAGAGTAATATAAAAACTATTAAACAACATAAGCAAGAAGCAAGCAGGATATAGCAACATACCTTAATTTATGAACACTGTTCTACACATCAGACAAGTATTAAGTTTCCCAGAATATCTCAGAAAGGATGTTGCTAAGCAAAGATGATGGTAAAAAGGGTATTTAATTAAGATGTCTGAATGCAATTTATAGGACTAACAGCCATGCTCCAAACCATCACCAGCAAGAAGAAAAGGAAAAAGGTCCAAATACAAATGAAAAGAAGGACACTTTTAACTCAAGTTTAACAACGAATATAGTGTAGTTTGTCTACTTTTGAATCAAAAGCCAATTACAAACATCAGACATAAATTGACAAACAAACCAGTTATCACTGGATATGTTATAAGGAGCATGCTGACAACTTACCAACAGCTGTGACTCCCAGCAGCTCTCCTTTTTGGCATTTTCATTTTACATTTCTAGAGAATTATAGGAATTTCCTAGAGGATTCAAAATAAACAAATAAAACCCAACAGTAAAGTAAAAGAAAACCCTATAGCTAACCTACTACTTTAGAATTTGTTAAACAGACAAAAGGAATTTACAACAGTTAAGAATGCACTTGAAAGTTTAGTTAAACAAGCTACCTCTTTTGAATTTGTTAAATGAAATCTGCATCCTTTCATAACTGGACCATGGATTTTATTTTTCATTTTACTTTCCCTGTATGCATAAATGTTTAGGCCATGGCTTACACAAAACAAGTAAGACCATCAAGACAGAATTATACTGCAAGTAAGATTATTAGAGATCTGAACAAAAAATTAAAAGGAGTAATCTTCTAACTATATTAAAAAAAAAAAATAGAATTCAAAAGGCCCATAAAATGACTCCAGTAAAAAGTTGCATAAAAACAATGTTCTTCATAAGCTTTATTATTCACTTCACATAAAGTACTGATCACACCTTTAACAGATGCACAAAAACATTCAACCCTTTGCAACAGTAAAGTAAGACTGAATAGGGCTATAAATCTTCAAAATGCAGCACAAACATTAAGCTCTGAGAAGGATATGAAATAGTGACATACAGGACAATTTAAGTGACTTGCTCTAAGGGCAACAGAACAATGCAGTGAAACGAGGCTGAATGAATCTCAGGTTCTCCTTAGCAATGGGTCACATCAGATATCCAGACCATTTAGATTTGCATTTAGTTTTCTATCATATTTCAGGCTTTTAATAGAAATTCTAAATATCACCCATGACACTATGCAGTGTTGTCCTCTTGAATTTGTAGGCAAACAGCAGCCTTGAAACTTCCTATACAGCCAGGGGTACTTTCAAACCTGGAAGCTAGATAGGGACATTTTATAAGAACTTGCCAGAGTTTACCCATAAATTCTGAAAATTATAACTGCAAAGAATATGTATGCTATGAGAGTGTAACAAAAAGAGCAGCAGCAGCAGTGATGGCCATGTTATTTGTACTGTCCTTGCTGCCTCGTACTTTCCCTACCCAGCCCCACTGCCTGTGGATGCTGAATTCAGGAATTAACTACCCTGGCTTAGATCCTAGGAGTGTTCTGCTGAAAGGGATCTCAAGGATAATAAAAACTTCACTCTCTTACAAGAAAAGCCTTGTAGGTTTCAGGAATGGTGCAAGCATAACTCTGTGTGGATTTGTGGTTTGTAATGTAAGCTACACTGAGATTTTCATGCAGAGAGATGCTGACAATGAAAGAAAGCACATGGCCCAATTTTTAAAACCCACAGCAAAATATGTTGCCCATTTCACAGAAATGAGCTCAACTTGGTGATCAATCGTCATTATAGGTTTGCGTGTGCACACAAATCTGTATGGGCTCACATTTCACTCACTACAAGAAATACTGAAAATATTTGTATTTTCAAAGGACGAAAAGCATCTGCATTGCAGTATTGTTATACTCTAATTTTACAATTATCTCATTAATTTATTTGTCTCTTTAGAAATTCTTAATAAAAGACATTTTGCTTCTCTTTCCATTTAGCTGGAGTACGTCTGAAAGAGCAACATCTTTACCAATATCTAGGATATTATTGCAATGCCAGAGGCATTTCTTAAGTTTCAAAGTTTGTGAAAATCTGAAGGGTGACGTTCTGACAAGCACACATGAAGTTTTAACTGATACTATAAATATCCTGGGTCCCAGAAAGAAAAAGAAAAAACAAAAACATGGGAAAAAAGTCCCATAATACTGCATATTTGAAAGTTTTCTAATTTTACTGTTGTTGTTTAAACACTTCACATGAGTCCTAATCCACTGTAGCAAAGCTTATGCTCATTTTAAGCAGGTTAGCATTCCAGTTCAGCTCAAGGGGATGAGCATACTACTCAAGTGATTTATTTGATCACTGTCTAAATTTAAAATTCACAATGGTACCAAGAGGAGGTTGCTCTATTTCCACATTGTTTGCAGTAGACAGTTAATGCCTCAGAGGTTCCTTCTTACTTATGTGTGCATGTGAAGAAACCACTTACAAAGTGTTTTACTCTTGCAGGACCAAGACATTTAAAACAAATCTTTCAGTCGATGGAGTGCAATCTGAAAGGTAGGATTATTTTTTTTTCTCCTTGTGTAGGTTTAAAACTTACTGGACATTCACTCTTTTGACTTCAGCATTCCACAACATAAATCATCTCTCTTCCAATACTCCACAATATTTTCTAATGACAACACTGAGCTGTGATAAGCACTAGGGACAGAACAGAATTGTGTTTCTTTCCAACCCATAAGTTTCCCGATGTAGGATATAAAAGCTTGCCAATTTCCACTCTGAAGTCTAGAAAAAGACTGTACAGAAGAAATACAGGACTCCAAAATTGAATCAATCTAAGACAGCTAACACTGGTGAAAAATGGCACAAGAAAATGTGAAAATGCAGGCAAATGGTAAGGGAAGAACAAGAAGAATGGAAGGCAAGCAGGGGAAAGAGGGAGATTTGGGAAAAGAGAACTAATTGGAAAACATAAGAATTCATTTGGTTTGAGAGGGAGAGTACACAGATATCTAGCAGCTTCCCTATAAAAAGCTGCAGTTTATGCCATTAAATGGTCAAAAACAAAAGCACAACATCCTGACAATTTTAAGAAATCTCCTTGGTCAATATGTTGGATTTTGGGGGGAGTGTTTGTTTTGTTTGGGGTTTTTTTGGTGCCGGTTTCTTTTTTGTGGGGGGCAAGGGCATAGGGTTTTTTTGTTCTCTTGGTATTATGAGAGGCTGATGTTCTGAGCACTACAACAATACCACCACAATACCTGCCACTAGCAATATTTCGTATAATATAAACAAATCAGAAGCATCTGAAGTATTCAGGACAAGATGATTTTTGAGCACGCTAAGCTACAGTTGAATACCAGAACTGAGATCACATATCCTGCCTGGCCAAAATCCTGCCCAAATGCATATGCACAAAACACTCCAATCCTGTATTTGAAGCAATCTCCATTGACATTCAAGTGTATTTTCAGAATATTGCTCCCTAAAGTAAAAATGTATGGCATACTTAAAGAATAAAGGCCTGCTAAACTCCAGAAGTCTCTTCATACCCACTTTCCAAAGACTCAACAGGGAAAAAACAAATAATCAAAAAAAGAAGCACTAAGCCTTTCCATAGAACTGATGTGCAACCAAGAGTTTTCAATAAGGTAGAATGACAGAGTTATAAAAATTAAGCTGCTTAGACTTCAGTGCTGATTTCCTAAGTTTTATTTTCTTATTTTAACTTACAAGAATTTCACAATATCTAAAACATATGAGATCTCCACCTCTCCTTTTCCATCTTCCTCTGTTCACCAAAGTCACCTAAAGATTCAAAGTCTTTCAACAGCATATGTTAAAGGTTCTGTTACCTTTGGCCCCAAATTCCTTCAGAAGGCCAATAAATTATTTTTGCACAGAACTCACAGGCAAATACAAGAGGCAACGGCTTCCAGCAGATGGGCCAACAAAGAGTTTGATTTCATAGTGTACAGAGTGCTGCTGTGCTGCAAGTGAGTGGCAGTGTCTGACAATGTACATGGCACAACCACAGAATCACAGAATAAGCTGAGTAGGAAGGGCCCCACAAGAATCACCAAGTCCAGCTCCTGGTCCTGCACAGCATCATCCCCAAGAGTCACAGCACGAGCCTGAAAGCATTGTCCAAAATCGTCTTGAGCTCTGTCAGGCTTGGTGCTGCGACCATTTCTCCAGGGAGCCTGTTCCCGTGCCCAAACACCCTCTGGGTGAAGAACCTTTTCCTGACTTCCAGCCTAAACCTCCCCTGAAACAGCTTCAGGCCACTCCTGTCATTGTCACCACAGAGGAAAGATCAGTTTCTGCTCCTCTTCTTTCCCTCACAAGGAAGTTGTAGACTGCAATAAGGTCTCCCCTCAGTCTCCTACAGGCTGCATAGAACAAATGACCTCAGAATATACTTAGGAAGCATTCTGGCTGGTCAAGTTTTTCTCACAGACTAAATCTACCGCAGTAATGCTGTATCTTTCATACTCACTGTCTGACATTTTCGATTTTTCTAATGTCCCAAGTAGGATTTCTCATTGATAACAGCATCCATAAAACTGATACAATAAAAATAGAATTATTCCAGGAGGCTAAAAAAATTAGCCTTTATATGTATATGCAGTTGAGAAACAATCCACATCTAGAAAGTACTTCTATATTTAAGCATTCTGTAAAATGGAAATCTAAGAAAGAGTCACTTCTAGGCCAGAAGACAGCACCCACATCAACTCCCAGGCAAAACCACAGAGGAGGCAGTGATTGTTTTACACAGTACTCAAAGTTAGAGAATTCCATCATAAATTAGGATCCCCAGCTCAGCTCAACCCTCAGTCTCTAAGACACATCTCACAGTTATCAAAATCACGTCCTTGATGGCACGCTCAGAAGCAGGCTGCTCAAGCCTGCCACTGAAAAAGGAGCAAAGTATAAGCAAGGGAACTTTGTGCTGCCCATGGCAGCCCCATCTCAAGACCAGATTCTGTGTTTCTATGAGCTGTTTCTATGTTAAATGCTTTTAAAAGACATTGGATACAACCAAGGATTTTCAGTTGAAGGGCTGAATCCAATAATCCATCTTCCAAAGTGCACAGTTGCACCAGATCACATAGAGACACTTTAACCTCTCAAGAGAAATGACATTTCAGATGCAGTCCCTCTGCTACATAAAAATTGGCTACAACTAATTTGAGGCTCTGCTTGTGTGGCCAAACACAGATCCCCACTCAGGCCTAGCCTAACACAATTACTGACTAAAATATAATTTCTCTGCTGATTGTTTCTTTCACATGTATATGACCATCTGCTTCCCCAGTTTTTGCCTTGTCACACATTTAGACCATGAATCCCTTGGGAAGGAGCACATTTCTGTGTTTGCCTCTATACAATATGGGACTAAACAGAACTCAGAGTTTTAGGCCCCAGTATTAAACAAGCTATTATATTTTATCAGATTGATAATTTTAAAAGACAGGAAACATGAACTTCAGTAATTTAAACACTAAACTATATAAGTTTGGTAAAACCAAATGTAGAAAACAAGCTTAGCTGAAGAGGAAATGAATGGGTTTATGCTACCAGCTGTATTTGTTTTTCCTGTATGCAAACTGGCTAATGATTTGTGAGAGTTTTACCCTTTCCCCCACTCTTCCTTTTACTCTTTAAAAATAAAACAATAATTTTTTATGGTAAATAATGGGGGTAGGGAAATGTTCTGTGACCTAGTGAAAGACGAGGAACTAGTCAGAGAGAATGTATTTCCTTCTAAGTACCTTATAAATATTTAAAATCTATTGCAAAAACATAACAGAAAAAAAAATAGATGTTCAGATCACCTCCAAGTTGTAGCTCTTGTGCCCTCGAGGGCACTCTGCTGGAGCAATAACTCCTCACAAAAAGGTCCAGCTTCCATGTGAGCTGGCCTTATTCTCTCAACTGTTTATAAAACAGTCAACAGCTACCAGATAGTAGTCAGTGAATGAAATAGTACAAGAATGACTTCTTAAAAACAAAACAAAGAAAAAACAAACTAACTTAAAACAAAAACAGCAACAACAACACAAACAAACCCTGAAACTCAAGGTAGAAATAGGAATATATGATGAGAATAAAACATGGCACTTCATATGCTGACTAATGCAGTCAGGAAGCCACCAGGGGTAAGTGGAAGATCTGGCTGACCTTACCGGTTTGAAAAGGACGTTTTGAGGAGGAGCCTTACAGGACTTAACATAGCTATGCATAATATTATCAGCTTAGGCAATGACCAACAGCTATAAATCAAAATAGAACACCTTTTGTAAAACTGATAGCATCTACTTTTCATTACCTTTCCCTTCTGCCAACACACCCACAAAACACAAGTGCAGGTGTGCTCAAGCATACTGGTAACACCCAAACCTCCCTGCCTTGAGAGCTGCCCACTGCTGCCTCTTAGTTTGGTGCAAAACGGCGGCATGAAAAAGCAAGAATGTGAAGAGGCAATGCGGGAGCAGAAAACCCATCAGGATCTGATAAAAACACAGCTAGATGCCTGGAGGTATGGAAACAGAGCAGCTGTAAAGAAGTGGAGCAGTTTCTAATGTTGCATTTGCATCAATCCAGGTGCTCCCCATTCCAGTTGAAGTGTTTACACTGGCACATAACAATTAGCAGGTACTGCCATTGCCAACTATACTAGTATAGTTTCTTGGCAGTACAGCTACATATATGTAAGATAATTAGCACACATTTTTCTAGTATAAGCACATCAGACTAAATCTGACCTTTTCTCTGCATTTTGAGAAAACAAATGTAGGCAGATATTTCCATTACTCTGACCACCCTGTCTGCCAAAGTAGCTTCTCATCAGATCATAGCCAGACACCATGCTGGCAGGATGCTCTTCCCCTGTGTTGAGAAATGTCACAGCATGCACCCACAATTAGGGGACATAATTGACCCCTGCACAGTAGACATATCTCTCAGCTAGGAGACTGTACTCCAGCTTGGATGCTGTTATGAACAATCCAAAGATATAAAACACAATTTATTATATTATAGTACTATTCCATGTACATGACAGTTAGGGTTGACTGCTACTGTTGTGATCTTGGAACAAAGGTCATAGTAACTGCACATTTTTGACAACTATTACTACTGCAAATTTCTTGGATAAACACTTTATACATGTATAAAGTATACATGTATACTTTTCAGATGACACAACATAAATAAAGGTTAAAATCATGGTAACATATTCCCACTGGTTATTTGGTGAGTAGGCCATACTTTGGTGACTAGCTATGCTGTATTGATGGTCCATCTGTCAAGTATAGTATTTGTTATTTGGGTATTCGATACACATAGAATAATAGAAAGGCTTGGTTTGGAAAGGATCATAAGGTCTATGTAGTTCAAATCCCCTTGCCATGGGCAGGGACACCACCCACTACATCAGGTTGCTCAGGACTCCATCCAACCTGGCCTTGAACACTTTGAGGAACGGGGCATCCACAGCTTCTCTGGGCAACCTGTTCCAGTGCCTCACCACCCTTTGGGTATAGAATTTCTTCCCAACATCTCATCTAAATTTCTTCTTTTTCAGTGTAAAACCATTCTGCCTTGTCCCATCACTATCTACCCACATAAAAAGTCACTCTCCTTCATTTTTATAAGCCCCCTTTACTGGAAGGCCACAGCAAGGTCTCCCCAGAGCCTTCTCTTTTCCAGGCTGAACAACTCCAGCTTTTATAGCATATCTTCAGAGGAGAGGTCCTCCAACCCTCTGAACCTTTAAATCACTTTGCTTTTTAATCTCCGGAAAAGTGTGGGATTCTGCTAATTAGCAACAATTAATTGTCACTTGGTTTGCTTTGCCCCTTGCTATGACTGTTCACATATCTTTGTCATTTAAGGATTCAGTTATTCTGCTATGTATTATCTTGAAGCAAAAACATTTTGTGATATCAGACCTACTTCCTCGGTAATGAAATAATTACTCTATGTCAGAATACAAAGCATCCAAATTTATGAGGCTGTAACTGTGAGATTTCTTTAATTTTCCAGATAACAAGCAACACATGCTTCTGATCAATGAGACACAGATTTTGATAACTGGACTGATTAAAGCCACTTTTCTCCCTTGAAGAAACTACAAGCCTAAAGTAGTTTCATGGCTTTACTGGGAAGAAGCCTGAATTATATCACTAAATCCCACACACAAAACCAACATCAACTTTCATGTTTTGAATGTCACAGAACACATCAAATTCTTCCCTCACTGAAACAAATAGCCATTGTCTTAACAGTGTCTGTGTGTAATATAACCCAGAACTTTGACACTCTAGTCATGAAAATACAAAGCATCAGGCCCCCACGTACAATGTACAATCCATAGGCTGATCCAGCCTAGCCAGGGAGAAAGGGAAAAAATCTTAAACTTCAAAAAATACATTATCAGCCTTAACAACTGATGACATTTTATGGATTATTTGTATTCAAGTAATGATCATATTTATCTGTAAAAAACAGGGGTTTCCATTTGAAAAGGAACAAGCAGAGGGTGGCAATGGGAGCCAAACATCCAAATCTGACAGCTGTAAGTCACCACTGTAGTTAGGCTGTGGCTCAAGAAGTTTTATACAAGTTTTTGAGGAGTCTCAATGTGTCAACTTCTCCTGTCTTCACCGTCAGCTATACTAGAAACGCATGCAAGCTGTTCAGTAGGCAAATAATATTCTCAGTGGAGAATAAAAGTGGCTGACAGACCTGTGCCTCAGCTCTGTAAAATAAAGAAAAATAGGACAATCAACAATAACCTTGGCAATAACCCTGTGCAGGCTGGATAGCATAAGGCTCTTTCTGTCAGACACTGACATTCCTTATTCCCAAATATAGAGCCTGCCTCCCTCAAAACAGAAGAGTGAGCTGCACCAGAAAAAGCACTTGCACTGTCTTCTTTCGTTGCAGAGCAGCACAGATAGGAATGACTGCAGGGTGACTCAAAGTCAATCCACAGGTCATACTCTGTCAGCAGGATTCACAGCCAGCTATCTCACTAGGGCTGGACTGCAAGACGAAGCACAGGAACAACACCTCTGTGCTGCATTTTAAGAAAGTTGAACAAAAAGACTGAAGTCAATTCAGCTAGCAAAAAACAGACAAAAATAGTCCATGAGGTGGGATCTGCTTTCTGTAAGGGATCATATTACAGTTCCTCAGTTTAGTTCATTTATTTTAAATTATATATGTCAATTGAGTTATTCCCTGAAGCACATTTAAAATAAATTTCCAGATTAAGATTCAGTCAGGAAAAAAGAAATTAGATTGTGGTCCAGCTCTAAGTATTGTTCTCAGTGAAGACTTGAGCACGGAATGTGCTCTCCACAGACCATGACAGAATAATAGAATAGTTTGGGTTGGAAAAGATCACCTAGCCCATGCCCTCTGCAATGAGCAGGGACATCTTCAAGTAGATCAGGTTGCTCAGATAATTCTGGGCCCAGGATGTTTTGGGGTCTCCTGCTCCTGAAGCCTGCAATTGTTCTGAGGCCCTCTGGTCTCAAAACAGTGACTAAGGTCAGGAAAAACCCCACAGGATTTGAAGAGTTCTCTGTATTTTAAGTAATACAGTTCTTACAGATTATATTCATCCAGTGGTAGTGATTAGCCTGCACAGTGTATGGCTAAGTTATGTTCCTCATCTTCTCTCCTTTACATGGTTTTCCCTGTTATTCTCTCTCCTCCTCTTAGCACAGTCTGGTAATTTTTTCTACTGTATATTTACTAGTTTTCTAAATTTCTAAATATAGCTCCTCTCAACTCTACCACTCCTCCTACAGTTTTCCTGCGCCTCTGTTATATTATCTGTCATCCAGATCAATTATTTCTTTGCCTCCATGCCTCAGTAACACAGAGACGCATGGAATGGTCCAGGTTCAGATGGAGTTTGAAGGTCATGTCATGCACCCAGCCTGCAATGAGAATGGACATTGTACTTACTTCCTCCAGCCCAGGCACATGTGAGCCTTTGTCAGACCTAGCATATGCTGAGGACAGTCTCTGAAATCTTCTGAGAGGTGTGAAAGCCTACATAGCACAGAAGGCAAACTACACCTCCTGTTAGGAGAAGCTTGCCAAGTGCTAGAGCTCTCTAAGGTTATTCCCACCCCACATTCACTATATTTCTTCTGCATGTATTTCTATGCAAACGCTTTCTCTTCCCACGCTTGCCTCTGTACATATGTCTCCTAGCTGGTTAGAATTTGGCATCTGTGTTAGCAAAAAATTACCAACAAAGTAAACTGTGTTTGTGTTACTAGTGAGGCAGACAGACTATTTTGATAAACAAGGATTTCTGTCCATTGCAAAGAGACTGGTAGCTCAGAGCAATGCCTTCAGAATGGACAGGTTTCACCGAGGAGTGCAAAACACAGCAAACTCATGGGGAACAAACCAGCAGGATCAAGTCTGAAAGATGCCTCTACTGGAAAAGGCCATCAGGAGGAGGTGCCTCAGGCCCCTGGGAGGTACATCATTCAGGCTCATCAGCCCAGATAATGCCCATGTAGGAAAAATCTCCATACTTGCCAAGGTAATCTAGAGTGGGAAAGAATGGAAGAGAGTAAAAAGCCAAACAACAGAAGCATCAGGGTATGTGGGATGAAAATTCCAAACTAAAAAAATTTAAAACAACAACAACAACAGCAACAACAACAACAACAACAACAACAACAACAAAAAAAAAAAAAAAAAAAAAAAGACTGGCATAAAAATAATGATTCAAACTCAGAGTTTATCTGAGATCTAATAGAGAAGCTATTTAAATATTGTCTCCCTCAGCTTTCTGCCTCTGCTCCTGAAGGTGTCTAAAAGGAATTTAAAAATAAAAATCAAGACAGAAGAAAAAAAACATGAACAAAAACAAGACTGACCTTTTTCTGTTTCCATGTAAACTTCCAAGAATATTGAGAAAGGTGCCAAACCATTTTTATGACTCAAAAACATTTCTTCTTCCCTTTGCATGACATTATCTCTTGTTTGCCTTCTATTTACTCATAACAGCCACAGTTTAAATAGACAATATGAGTTATGTTATTACATAATTTAAAGTCAGATACCTTGTGTTTCTCAAATCTGATAAAGAAAAGCAGACTTCTCTTAAAGCACACCGTGGCATGAAACACAAGTTTGTGGGTTTGGAGTCAAAACATTATTCTTGTTATCCTCACCAAGGTCTAACACTTGAAAGGGAAGTCCCACCTCATTCTCAGCAGGCGCCACCATAAATGTTTTTAACTACCTCCCCTTTTTCAGCATTTATTTTACTGATGGGATTTGTGTCCTGCTCTCCTCAGATTAAGACTAATTACTACCTCCTTTCATTGTGCAGTTTTTCCCAACCTTTTTTTTTTAAGAAGCTGCTCTTCTGTGAACACTGAATTAATACATTGCAAGCACATTGTATCTAGACTATGTCTTGACAGAGTGAACTAAAGGTCTGCTGGGGTGGCTGGGGTAAACACACAAAGCTGGGCCTCTTCCATCTCTTTCACTGAAGAAAAGACTCAAAACTTTAAATGAAACAAGCACTGACACTGAATATGCAAACCACAAGGCTATTTTACACTGCCACACTGCAAGAATCTGATTATTTTTTAGAAACTGGTACAAGCTCATACACAGACACCACTTCAGGAGATTCAGCAACTACTAAAATCTGAAAAATTCAAGTGCAAAATTTGGGAGAGTAAAAAAAATTAATTCTAGGCCTCCTTCATTCCTTTTACCTCAACAGCTCTGTCTCATTCCTGCAAATGCTCCAAGTGGTCCAGTCTACATAAAAAAAAAACCTACGAAAAAAATCTCTACTTAACATTTTTGCAGAGGTTTAATTCCAGGTGATGTATTAGTGTTCAGGATTAAGTAACTGCATAATAAATAGTGACAGGCATTTACAGGCCTTCAGAAATTTCGTGGTCAAGAAAGAATAATGTGTAGGATTAATGGCAGTTTGATCTGAATTCTGACAATCTGAAGGTTAAAGCCAAGGATTTTACTGCCACTTTAGACAGGCAGCCTTTTTTTCAGAGGGAAAATAGCCCCAAGTATTCTACAAGACAGTATTCCACATCATGTCATGTTTATCTGAAATTATCCCATCAATTTAGCAGCATGGCATATCTGACAGAACAAACATTTAATAAGGATACAATGTTTCTAAATTCAGTATCAGTTAACATATCATCATCCATTGCTTGAAATTTCAAATGCTCTTTTGTTTCAAGCCTGTAGCATTTGCTTGACTCAAACTGCTCCAGACAGCAGCTTATTAGTATTATTTATCCAGTAATGCAACTATGAACATCACACAATACATAAGTCTTTAGAGCTCAGTATCTAAAGATAAGTAGGATTAAAGCATGCTTCTTCATGTTATAAAAGCAATTTGTTCCTCAGAATTATTTTCCAGCTTGACTTGAAAGATTATCATAAATGGAAGGAAAGGGCAAGGGTAAAAAAAATGCCAGTGTTCAGACAGTGACATTGTAAAACTATATTCCTGTTTCAGGGATGTGAAATAATTCATAAGATAATACAACATACACTGTTTTCCATATGTCATATTTTATTCATGCCACTGGACAGATCCAGTTGTAACTAATCAGTGGAAAAGTGGAATGCAGAAACTGCAGAGATAATTCCAACAGCAGCTGTAATTAAAATTAAAAAAAAAAAAAAAAACAAAAAAAACCAGGAAAGTGGTTTCTGAACAAAAGGCCAGCAATTAGGACTTCCCAATGCTTTAAACCTATATGCAATATCTTTTGCTTTTTAAAAAAATAAAAAAATTTGTAAATAAAATCTCCGAGTAGGAAATCTGTCAGATAAAATTCTAAGCAGAGGTACCCTGACTTGAAGTGCCCACTCTCAGCTAGAAGCAACATCCGTTGTTAGAGCTGGTCCACATACAAATCAAAATGGGTTCAGCAAACCTCAAACTTTAAAGCCAAGCCAAAGGCTGTGTAGGCATTTCAGTGGGCAATCCTCTTCAGACAAAAAACCCTGTATCCGAATTCCTGCTATGATGTTGCTGAGGTACGTGGGGTGAGGACACACAGTACATACACAGTCAGCAGAGATGTGGAAGGGAGACTGCAATTCAGGGAGAGAAATAGCACTGAGAGAAAGGAAGCAAAGCAGCTGGCTTAAAAGCCATTCCAACAAGCACTCAACTACATCAAGGTGTCTACTCCTGATTGAAATTTCTGCTCCAGTACAGTTCATGGGTACACAAAGACAAAAAGAATAGGTATGAGCAGCTATACCCTAGGCTAAAACCAGCTGCTGAATGACTGTAGGCCATTGGAGGCTCCAAGAATGAGACATCTGACAGCAGATATTTAGTTCAGTGCTAACACCAGAAGTACTCAGATTTTAGAGTTTTGATTTACATTTCTACTAGCACAATTGCCAGTGTGCAGTTTAGGCCATGCCTGAGAAGACTAAATCAATATTCCTTTCCTCGGATGTTTTGCCAATAAATTACTCCAGAAAATACCCTGAGCTTGCTTCATCAATTTCTGCTTTATAGGAAGTGAGCTGCTGTCCTTTGGCATTGGCAAAAGTATGAGAGTTTGTAGAGTATCTCAAGAGAAAAAGAAAGAGCCTGAATAACAATAGACAAAACATATTAAACAACCTGCTCTGACTTATTAACTTGAAATAAGATAGCCGCCAGCCATAAAGAATATTGGGGGTTTTAGATGTTCAGATCTGGGATTTCAGTTTAGGTTCAGAACAGGAATGTTCTCAAGGGTCCAAATTAGCAAAGCATTTCTTCTCATAATGAAACTTTGGCATAAGAGCTATATAATAGTTCTTAGCATCTCACTGGGTCAGGCAATGGTGTAGCAGAATACAGTGTCTGCTAGTTTTAATGGAACTCTGAACACCTCAGTTCTCAGTAGGTGTCACAGGGTCAAGTGAATGGAAACAAGAAGATATTAGGAAAGAATAAATCTGCTTCTTTCAGGTTTCAAACACGTTGAGAACTCCAAATTTGTAGTTCCTACACTTCATTTGGATAGGATGTTAAAATGCAAAAAGACTCAGAACACCACATGGACAGTTCACAGGCACAAAACAATGTCAGTAGGGGTAACATTTAAATAGATGAGCACTGAAGGGACAGTACAGGGCCTCTACTATGGTGACAATTGGACATGTTGGTCACTACTTCTTCTAATACAAGAACTACAAGGCACCAAATACTACTAGTGAAAAACAGGTTCAGGTCAAGCAAAAGCAGGTGACTCCTCACACAAGGCTGGTCTGTGAAATTACTGAGTAAAGGATGTGGTAGATGCCAGCAGTTTACTGTTTAAAAAAACAACTGGACAAATTCACGGTACAGAACTTTACCAACAGGTGTCAAGTGGGAAAAAAAATGGAAAAAAAAGCCCAACCAAACAACAGATCAAATACACTGACTTACAGTTCTCCAAATCATAAAATTGCTTAGGAAACTATTCTAAGAGAATATCACTAAGAATTGTTAAATTCTTCCCCAGAATTTTCTCTAATTAAAGACCAATTTTTCTTGCCAATGCAAGAAAACAACCTACAAAGACCTTAAACAGTACTCCATCCATTCTTGTGCAGACATCTTTCTTTTCAGCTAACAAAATCCTTCTAAACATAAGCATCATTTTCAATGCAATTGCTCATATATCAATTTCATAATGCTTCATTCACTCTGTCTTCCCCTTGCCTTCCCTTTCTCTCTTTTCAGATTAAGGAAAATCCAGATGGGGTGCAGGTGCTGCAAAATGATACAAAGGTATAACAGAACAAGAGTTGCTCGGACTGAATAAAAGAAAAGCATTAAACCATGTGTCTGTGCTCCCCCACACCTGTTGCTTTAATTAGCCACTGTAAAAGGTTGGAGTTTTCTCACAGTTTACAGCATCTTTAAGCATAGGCATATAGATTTCCTATGAAAGTCCTTTAAATTCACTGAAATTAAGGTCCACTTCTATAATTCCTACCCCACAAAAGGAATTATGTTGCATTGAAGACTCTTCTTTAGTAAAGTTTTTTCTGATTTAGGTAGCTTCCCTCAATTCAACAGAAAAATGAACTTCCCTTAATTCAACAGAAAAAGGGGCACACACTATGTCAGATCCCCTCTCTCTCCCAAGCAATGAAAATGAATGACAGTTCCTTGCTTCAATCATAGGTGTTAAATGTAGTTAGTTGGGAGAAGAATTCCCATATTAAAAGTCTCCCTAGAGAGGAGGACTAGCTAGTTTTATAAAGACCACATTTCAGCCCCACTTGAGGATTACTACTTCTCTTGGCCACTTCTGTAGAACAGGTAAGGAACTGGGGAGAAAATGGTGCTATGAGAGAAAAAAGAAAGATAAAGAAAAGAGATAGGTCTTGGGAGAGATAAGTCAAGGAAACTATAGAGCAAAAGGAAGAAAATTTATCAGGAGGGCAGAAAAAAAAAAAAGACAAAAGACTTGAAAGAAGAAACTTGAAAGAAGAACACCAGGAAAAAATTGAAGATATTTTAGCAACAACATGAGTACGTATTAATTAACAATCCGTGTTATGATTACTCATTGGCTAATCAGCTCCCCAGAGAAAATAAAAAATAAGGCTGGAAACAAGTAATGACAAGCACACAGTTCTCCAACCTCCTCCTTATGCTCCTGGTGAATCTCACTACAGGGATTAGTTATGATCAGTCCCAGGAGACAGCAGCCAACAGCATATTCAGCATTTCCATTCAGTTTAACTCATTCTCAAGACTCAAGGTAAAGTTCAGTGACACTCCTTCCTCAAGGAGTTTTTAACCTTCAGGTTAAAAACGAAGCTTAATCTTTTTTACTAATTATATTGATTAACATCATAAGTAACATTTCCTTTACAAATTTTCCTTACTCCAGCTATATCTTTGATCCAGAAGAAGGACAATCATCTGGATGCATTCATGAAGTAAACAGCTATAAACACAAAGAACAAGGCAGCAATAAATCCAAATTCAAAGAGAATAGTGAAAATGAAGAACCCAAAAATGAACTCCAGAAGGACGAGGTAAACAAAACAGAAAATAAAAATCCAGTAAACAGTACAACAGAAACTCTCTGGAATCACAGATGCAATGATTCTCAACAGGATGGCCCTGTGAAGTGTGCTGCAAAGCTTGATGTTGCAGTCAATGGTGGCAACTCCTGTGCTCAGCACTCCATGCTCAACCCCAACACAAGCCCAGTGAAAGAAACCAGTGAAAAGGGAAACTCCAGCCAGTCAGAGGCTTCTTCAGCCAGCAATAGGGACTTTTACACCAAATCAAATAGGTCTGGACAAGAACCTGACCTAGAGACAGGCAGTCAGAGCAAGGCAGCCAGCAATGTGCCTAACAGTATTCCAGACTCCCAGTCTGCAGAAGACAGCATCTTTCTCAAAGGAAACTCAATATTGGAGACAGAAAACGATGCCATAAGACTGCCAGATATTGATTATCCCCAAAATGGCCATCAAACTGGGAACTATGTTGAAAAAGACAGCTTTTCAGTAAACTGTGCACATTCAGACCAAAACACTGGTGCTTCAGCAATACAGCAGCAGGACCTTCATGTAATCCCACCTTTGCCTGCGAAAGAGAGCAGTATTGAACCTTTAAAAACTGACTCTGCAAGTTTGAGTGAGAGCTTTACTGGTGGAATCACTGCAGTGGCTGTTACCAAATTCGCACAGGCACCCCCCCACACCAACCATAAAGATGTCAATGGAGGAATTGAGGAGGAAGATGCAGAAGTTGCAGCAGCTCTGGCTGCATTGGATGCTGCAACAGCAGGAGAAGACCTGGAAGATGATGATGATGAGTACTAGATGGTTTCTTTCTAATACACTGGGTAAGATCCAGATATTTCTGGATCAATATGAACATACATACAGCACACATGGAGAGCTGTTGTGAACAGCATATATAAAAGGAGTTGGGACTAAACCTCGGTCCCTTCAGCTGTTTTATGCAGCCTTTTAATTTCTACTGCCTGAGGTAAAGAAGTGCTTCCTTGACTAATGGCAATAGTCTTCTCTATGGGCCCAAACAGGAGGGCAAAGCATCATTTCTTCCACACAGAATATTCAGCTGTACACCCACCTCATCTGGACTCATGCAAGTGCTTCTTTTTTTTTCCTCATGAGGGTCTGTGCACGCTGCATGTTCCAGGTTCACAAAACTCCCATTATTTAAAATAGGACTACTGAAGCCATGAAGTTAGAAACCACAGATTTTCATCATTCACAGAAAAAAAATACAAGTGACCCAGAGTTCTATGATCTACTGAAACGTGAAATAGGGAAGGCAGCTTGGACTGAACTTTACCATGGCTATGGTTCCATTATGGATTAAGCCTAAATCTGTGCATGTGCACCTGGCATTAGAATGATAACATAATTTCTCCCCATACACCTCTCCCTTGACTGTGTTTGATACCCCAAGTGTTGCTGCTTCAGTTCCTTAAAACAGCAGAAGCTCAGCCAAACCCAAGAGAGTGGGTAACTTTCTGTTGATTTAATGTGCTAAAGTAGCTCATGGAATAAATGCACACACACTATCAGAGAGGCCAGAGAGAGCTCAAAACTCAGTCCCTACCAGTTTGAATAGATTAAAACTATTGCAAAACTACAGCCTGACATTTCTGAACTCCACTAAATTTTCGAAGTGCATGTCACCTGTTTAACAATACAGTTTTCAAACAGGCTGTGTCTCAAACATCCCCAGCAAGATGTGTTTTGTTTATACAAAAACAGCAAGATCCAATGTGGACTCTTCCTTAGCTCTGCTGTAGTTCCTAAAGGAAAGGGACCGAGCTTCCCAACTGGATTAAGCATAACATCTAAAAATTGTTGCATTCTTGGAGGGGCTGCATTTCTAATGGGAGAAAAAAAAAATGAGGTAGAGACCATTTGGTGCTGCCAGTGCAGTAAAAGTATGGTTGAAATAGAAAGTGCTTGATATTTTATACTGAAATTTTGTGGTTCCCAAGTTTTTGTTATAAACTCCTAATAAATTTGAACCATATAAAAAATGATCAGGTGGCTTTCGAACTTCATGCATTTTCTGAATATAAAAGTTACATTAAATAAGTTCAATAAGATACAGCCCTCATTAGGTACGTGAAAAGCACCAACAATGTATTTGACTACAGTATATGCTGATTTTGATTTCTCAGAACATTAATGATACTCCTAGGAGCAATTAAAACAACCTAAAGTCTCAGCTTCTAGAGAACTATATTCATCTACAGGCAAGAGTCACAATATTGTATCTGTAAAATAAAAAAGCTTTATATGGTTATTAAGTATTGTAGTACTGTTGATTTCTCTACCACTTTCCTATTTTAATAGGTCCTTCTAAGCTTTCTCATAAGTGCATACAAGTTTTACATCAGCATTTGTCTTTCAAAGATTACTACAATGCTGAAAGTTGATGAAAGTGTCAGCACATTGCCAGTAGCGAGTTATGGTGAGTGTCACCATCCTGGCTGTCCCTGCCCGGGGCCCAGGACCCCATTCACTCCCCGGGGTGGCAGACCTGCCAGCCCAGCCATGGGCCCTGCTGGAGGTGCCTGGGCCGGGGCTGTCCTGGTGCTCTTGGCTGCCCCATGCCCTGGCTGGGACAGGGAGACAGACTCTGGCTCTAGGATCCAGCCTTGCTATCCCCGGGGAGCCTCTACTGCTCCCCACATCCCAGTCCCTGAGAGCCAGCAGCCCCTTGCTGCACCATGGCACTAACCATGAAAAACCATTCAGGTAAAAAAGATGTTAAAGAAAGAAATGTAACAAACACCCCAGAAAAACTTATCTGATTTTTTCAATATCCACTCAATTCGATTTTTCTAATATGAACTCTAGCTCAAGTGAAAATCACAGCAAGTTTCTCACCTTGCTCCCCAGGCATTAAAACATTAGAGGAGAGCCCCTCGTCAGACACAGCCCAGACAACTCAAACCAAGCAACTCTTCCATGGGCAACTGCCTGCAACCATGGGCCACCAGGCTGAAACCCTGTGCATGAGAGCAGCTGAGCCACAGAGTGCATGTCTTGTAGCTCAAGTTCTCATTGTCATAAATACAAGAGGGAAAACCCAGCATAAAGCAAGTCTATTCACTGCATTGGAAATAACTGGTAGGTATTCTCTCACGGGGAAAAAAAAAAAAAAAGGAAAAAAGTCTGGCATCTGCATATCTCATACCTACATCATATGGAAAGCTTCCATAAAATAAACCTATGGGGTAACATCAACATTCAGACTTCTTTTATCTACTAAGTAACAAAACCCAGTGTAGTTTTTAAATTAAAAAAGAAAAGAAAAACAAAAAACATTTGTATGCATTTTATATTTATGTATGTGCTTATATACCTTCAACCCTACCGTGACACCACCAAGTGTTGGGAATTCTTAGCCATATTTCAGATTATGGCACAATTTTCACAATAAATGTGAAAGAATCACTTATTTAAGTAATAAGTTTTAAATGCCACACACAATTTCCTCCATAAAAATTAGATTTTAAACAATTATGTGACAACCAAATGTTAGTCCATCAGATGTTGATTCAAATAAACACAAACACTGCCAGCTTGAAGAATTCATTTTGTTCAGGCAATTGTGAGAGTAAAATTCAGTAACTTAAGAAAACAGAAAATCACAGAGAAAAAATGCTACAAGAAGCAAGAGTAAACTGTATTTTAAGATGTCTCTGAAAATCTATTTATTTTTTTAAGACACCCAGACACTGTAACTTCAGCTACCAATCAACTATGTTTCCTATATTCAGAGGGATCACTTATGAAATCTTTCACATATTTAAACCTTTCCATTTTCCTTTGATACAAAAAAATATGGGAGCTGGTTGGCCAATATTTATTATTATTAACATTTCTGTACTTGATGTAATCCTTTATAGGTAAGTGTGAAGACATATGTAGCAATAAACAACAGGCAATAGAATGGGAAACTATGATAGAATTGGTATTTTTATGAAAGCTTTTGCATCTTGGAAGCTCATGTTTTATTTGTTATTCTTCAAAGTCAGTAACAATTTAAAGGGAATTTGCAATCTTTCATATATAAGCAAAGAGACATTGAGGAAGACTAAGTTTAGCACCTTCACATTTGACAGCAGGTCAACCCTGGATTATTAAAAAAATTCAGATCACTGCAGAGATTTCACAAACGACAACAGGAGTGGAAAACAGCCCAGCTCAGCCTCAAGGAAGTTAATTATTTCCTAGAGAAAACACAGCAAGAGTAGAACTCAAAACCCGGCACTGCAGAATTCTTCAGCTCAGCAAAGTTCAAACAAGCAAGCAGGAACCTGGAAATAATAAATTCCACAAAGATGGAGGTTCTTCCTTCCCTTATAAAGAACAAAGGTAATTGTTTGGGCAAGTGTTGTGTGGACACACACATTTAGAGTGCTAGGGAATTATAGCTTGGAAATTATTTTCAGGCCTGGACTTCTCCTGACTCTCAGGTCCATTCCCAGGCTGACAAGCTGACTACAGCTTCAGCTAGGGAGGAAATCTCCCAGGGTGATAACATGGTGAAAAACAGAGTGGAATTCATAATAAAGATTAACACCTGGTGTCTTTCCCGTGGGATACATCCTGAGGTACTGTCCCAAGGATGTTTTTCCCAATGGTCCAATGAACTACTGTCCTGTCCTAGCTGCACATAACACACTTTAAATACGGGTTGTCCACACAATAAAGTTGGCCTTTTTTCCCCAAAGAGGCCCGTGTGTGTTGCTGTCCCTTCTCTCTCTTTGCAGCGCAGTGACCAGTGTTGCTATGGAGACTTCCCAATAAAAACTGAAATTCAGAAATAGAAAATCTTATTTTCTAAAAGATATTACAGATTTGATTGTTGAAGTAAAATATCATTTTAATCATTATTTGAAGGGTGAAACAAGAAACACTGACTTGGAAATAAAATTTAAAAATTAGTCTTGACCTTATGCTGTATTTGGAGTTTCAATTTTCTAAATGTGATTTAGTTTTCCAACAGATTAATTCTTACCAATGTGTCACCTTTTGCTAAATGAGAATACAGTATCTCAACATTTATTAAGGTCTATGTATTTGGTATTTCAAGTATTTATTCAAATGCCTATATAATACATTTTAATTACATTGAAACAATTAATCTTAATAGATTATTTCTCTGGAATTTTGGTATCACTTCTTGCATATAGATGGAAATTGAAATCCACTAAACTGCAGAAGAGCATCACTTCAAAATTAAATGTATTAAAACTTCTTTAACATGCTGAAAGCACAAGAAAGTTAAATTATGAAAGTCATTTCACATTAAAAACTAAATTATTTTTAAATGATTATGTTAATAAAACTTCTTTTCAGACATTGCGTTCTACATTTTAGAACACAGATACCACAAAATGTTTAAGAGTAATTGTTAGAAGCAGATTAAAATTTTTTCATTGATCTTTTCAACATGAAATGCCCTTGGCAGAGACTCTTTTTCCTTACCATCATGAAATCAAACCAGAAACTCCCCAGTTTATTCTCTTGTTTTTCAAATTTCATGCATTCGCATGCACTGCTAGAGAGTCCTAGTCTTCTCCATCACCAATTTTACTTGGCATCTCAGGGAGGTTTATTTTTCAGCTTTCCTTCATCTTCAACCTTTGCAATTCTAAACTTCAGATGAGACAATCCCTGAACTGGACTTGTTGAGTAAGCAGAAAGCAGGAAATACTGCCTGCCCCTAAAAGGGTACTACTGCTGATCACTTCTGCAAATTCTGTCCCACCTACTTCGGGACTTTTTCCATTTCAAACTATGAACTGCTGAAAGTTTTGAAGAATCTAATGTACATCTTGGACTCTGTAATAAAAATTGAAATAGATTATAGCAAATTAATGCCTTAACATAAGCAGCAATAACTTTTAAAGTGCTGGGGATTTTTTAAATGCCATTTTAACTTTTTAAAAATTGTTTAGTCTGATTTCAGAAAAGAATTTATTACATGTAGCTACTCCCTCACTCCCACCTCTCTCTCCTTTAGTCAGAGAAATGAAATATTCCCTTGTACAATTTAGTTTGGAAAGCAGGATTCTCTTAAAGAAGCAGGAAAAACGTCACTTCTCTTGATTTTGTTTCTAATGCAATTGTTGAAGTACACATCCCAGTCACCTCACTGATTGTGATCAAAACTAACGAGGTTACATCATTCTCTGATCTGAATCCTGTCTGAAATTATTATAAACAGGATTTAACAAGTTTTTGCTTTAATTCATGGGTCAATTACTATACACTAACAACTGAGAAACCATTGATTCATTCATTAACAAAACAAAAAAACTGAGAAGTCTTTCAGGAAATACAGCATCCCAGTATTATGTCAGGTTGAAGACAAGTTCTCAACCAATGCCACAATAAAACCACGTCACATGGAGACAGCAGTTTAAGTCATTTATTTGCTCATTAAGCTCCTTTCTGTTTACTCTAGCTAGAGATTAGCTTGATTATTATGAGGGTGCAGAAGCAGAGAGGAGAAAGGCAACACCCTCAGCTATTCACCTTAACCTCAAGCATGGCCAGATTTTCAAAAATCTGTAATCACATATCCTATCCCCTCCCTGCTCTTAGCATCTGGAGCCAGAACCAAGTAATTTACCTAGACTTTATGTAAAATTAAAGGAAGCTAAGTGACAAAGGCAAGATAACTACAAAGCAAAATGAATCTATGAATGAGATTAGAATTCTGTTTGGTATTTGAGGACAAACCATAAGGATCTGGCCAAGAATTAATAACTTAGGTTGTTTCCATCTCCCATCTCTTATTTGAGATCCTCTTCCAGAAATAATGTATTAAATAATTTAGGGGCGTTCCTCAGATTAGCTTTTTCATAAAATCCTCAAGAAAAAAAAAGATCCACAGAAATGTCCTTAACTTCAATTGTCCTGGTTTCAGCTGAGATAATTTCTCCTCAGTAGCTGTTATAGTGCTGTGTTTTGGATTCAGAATAAGAATGGCATTGACAACACATTGATGTTTTGGTTTTTTAGGGAGTCGTGTTTACCCTAAGTCAAGGACTTCTTTTTCTTGTCTCATGCTCTGCCAGTTAGGAGATGCACAAAAGAAACTGGGAGGGAGCAAAGCTGGAACAGGTGGCCTGAACTGACAAAGGGAGATTCCACACTTCAGGATATCACACCCACTGGGGACATGTTTGGGGTGATGGTGTTTGTCTTTCCAAGTCAGTGTTACACATGATGAGGCCCTGCCCTCCTGGGGATGGCTGAACACCTGCCTGCCCATGGGCAACAGTGAATAATTAATTCCCTGTTTTGCTTTGTTTGTATACATGGCTTCTGCCTTCCTTACTAAAATGTCTTTATCGGTCTTCATCTCAGCCTATGAGTTTTCCAGTGTTTACCCCTGCAGTTCCTTCCCCAATCCCACTGGTGCAGGAGTGAGCACGTGGCTGCCTGGGGCCTGGCTGCTGGCTGGGGTTGAACCATGACATTAATACAAGGTGCACTACAGAAAGAGATTTTGCTGTGGCCAGAAGTAGTACAAGTTTCTCTGGAATCAGTCTCCAGAACAGATGAGATATTACAGATTCTTAATGGCACAGTTTCAACTCAGCAGGTAAAAGTGGCACAGGGGTTTATCTAATAAGTATACATCATACTTTGCCAGAATAATGCCAGTCTGATTTTGGTTACCTTTTACTCATTAATCTGCTGTTTACTTAGACTTACATAAAAAACTCATCCAATTAGCATCTGCAAAAAACCAACCATAATAGAGATTAATCAAAATCAAGACAAATTATCAAAAGCCTTACAAAAGAATACACATACTCCACCCTGACTGGGAATTGCTTTTCCAGATTCATGCATGAGTGTTAATTACCAGGCGATGCACGCTGCTATTGTTTTGACATACGACACACAGATCCTGTTCTTTCTCATTGCTTTGATTAAAAATTTGGCTCAAAGAGAAGTTTACGTTGTTCCTTTTAATAACTGCAGCAACTTCCAGGCCACTGCAGGGCAGGAGAGGGGCTGAGTTGATGGATCCTGATAACCACAGCTCTGCCCCAGTCCCATGAGGCACCTCAGATCTCCCATTAAATTGGGACTTCTTCAAATTTTTTGGTTTAATTCTTTATTTTTACACTAACCCGCTCCGACCTTTTTGAATTATCAATAAAAGCTTCGTAGCTCCCTCTGCTGCCAGCAAGTATGAAATTCAGTTACTCTACACAAAATCTGCTTGGTCCCGACAGAATACATTGCATTCCTGTCTCTCTATGCATATATGTGTGTAGAGTCCTTTGAAAATGAGATTTGAGAAATATTATGGCTATTTTATTTTAAGGCTCTCCTAAGATTGCTGCTTTTATTGGATAATTATTCTTACTGTAAATCAATATTGAAGAACAGTAGTTAAATAGTAGTACTTTAATATGGTAATCTCAAAATACTATCTTATTCAATACTAAAATCAAACCATATTATGACCTGAGTATTTAGCTTGATATCTAATGACACCCACAAACAAAAATCAATTCTTTGGAACAGAGACAAGAGCTCATCTCAAACTGCTTCTGCCCTATCACTACTATTTTTCAGCCCATCTTCCCAAGTCCTCCACACTCCCATTGCTGCCTCTTCTCTGAACCTGCCCTCCCCCGTAGTGCATCCCCAAACCTGCTCCTCTGCATCAGGTACCAGCTAGGTTTGTAAGTTTTCTTGCTGTTCTGCTCCATGCTGACAGCTATGGGAAGTGTACTGAGTCCAATGCTCTCTATTCCCCAGGACCATTTCCAGACCACCACAATCATGACACATCAGCACAAGTGCCTCTCACTGGCCTCTGCTGCACTTTTAACAACTCTAACAGAAGAGACAGGACTGGGATGACTGACTGAAAAAAGGGAAAGGAGCATGAGAGGGTTTACACATATAACACTGTGGGGTTACACTGGTAGAAAAATTTATTTGCTAATAGATCCTCCTTTGTGTTGCAGTTGCAGCTACACTCGATGCCATTGCACCTATACAGTGCTAGAGGCTGCCCAGATATAATATAAGAGGTGTTTCAGTTACAACAGGTGTACTTAGCTGAAGACTGACACAGACCTACACAAGGCCTGACATACAGAAACAGATGGCCATGCACCACCCACCTAACTGGCTCTGCACTAAGTCCATGCCACAGGGGACTTGGCTTCACTTACCTACACTTAGTAGCAAAATACACCACCAACCCATTCTTTCCCTCCAGATAATCTGGAGGCTGCTTACTGCAACAGCACAGAGCTTTCAGATCTTGCCATTCATGTCTGTTTGAACACTTCTGCCACCTTCTTGCTTCCAGCACTACAAGCCTGGCATCTCTCTGCTTTTTTTTGAAAATTAGAGGAACAGACTCCTACCTTCCCAAACTGTTCAGCTTCCTTTTCCTTATCCTGCTCCAGCCCTACATAACCTTTTATTAGTTTTGCCTCAGTAGATGACCTTAAGGAAGGAAGCTCCAAGGCTGACGGGGTGCCTTCCAGCTCTGCACAACGGTAGCTCCAGAATCAGTCAGCCACATCTGAGAGGCAAAAGGGAGCATCCAGAACAAGAGATCACATCAAATCATGGCTTGAGTAAAAAGACCAGCAGCACCTTAGTGCAGGACCCCTACCACTGGAAAAAAAAATAAAAATAAATTAAAATTTAAAAAATTAAAAAATAAAAACAAATAAAATTTTAAAAAGAAATCAACAAGAAATGGAAATTTCAGATGTCAATTCTTTGAGCCTAACCTTCCTCAAACAAAATCCCAAAACACAGGATTTCATAAAACACTGAGAAAGAAATTAAATCTAAATCCATTTTCATTTGTCCAAGTTTTACATGCTGTTCATTAATATCAGATGGCCAAGACTTAACCACTCTTTTCTTGTTTACTCATTAGCAGTAGCATTAGTCACTTAGCAAGGAAAAGAAAAGAACAAGCCGAAAGTGCCCAGAATCCCTAAATTAATAGATACAAATTGATTCACATTTCAAACTACAGGTCACAGGTGACAGTCCTCAACAACCACTAAACAGCCAGGAAACTTAATTCCTTAGGAGAGATAGTCTCACATTCCAACCCAGCAGGCACTTTCAGCATTACCAAGAAAGAACAGACCATATGTCCTCGTCTCTTCCAGACAGGGCTAATCTCATAAAAAGGATCTTTTTAACCCACATGATTTTGTATTAGTATGCAGTTAAGTACAAGCTCAATTTATTTGTAGAGGGGGAAAAAAAACAGAAAGAAAACAACCAGACACCAAATTTATCTGTCTCCCTTTTCTCCTGTAATTTCTTATCATGCTTTTAGTGCCTATTTCCCTCTTCTGTGGCTTTCAGTTTGGCTCTGCTACACAGTCCCATAACTCAGCAGCCTCGAAAGAGTTCCCCACTCCAAGCAGTACACACAGCCTCTGCAGGAATACTGCAGTCTGGGGTCATTTCTACTGACAGTGCATAGCTGCAACATCTGCAGACTTAAGTACCCAGGAAAACACTTGTGCTTTTGCATTCCCCCAGAACGAGACCAGATGGCTGAAATAACACTTGCACCAAGTGACACAAAACACACGTGGGAGTACAGGGATCGTATAAGGTACCAATTTTGTCAAAGTTTCTGTACATGTGAAAAACAGGGATATAGTTCAGAAAGAAAATGGCAATAAGAAACCAGGTACTATGGCATGCTTTCAACTGAGACTGCTTTATAAAGAGATTCAGAAGCAAAAGAAATGCTTTAATCCTTACCAAGTTTCAAAAATACATTGCACATGCGCTCTGTGTTCTTTACTAGTAAAATCAGATTTTATTAAATATAAAAGTAGCTCCCTGGGCTGTTTTGCTACAGCAGCATAAAGCAAGATCCTGAATTTTGGAATAATGCTTTACTAAAAAATGAAGTGCCTGCATTGGGGAAAAGTAACACACGAACTAATCCATATGAAAAAACCAAAATCCATTTGAAAAAAAATTAGTGTTTCTTTTGAGAACTTGTCTATGTCAGTCCAGTTATAATAGCATTTCTCAAACTTTAGTACAGCAACTCTCTTGTATTTCAATATATGCACATATTATCTAATAAAAATGGTGTACTACACATACTATACAGAATTTTTATATAGGCAAAAAAAGGAACAAAACAAAATTCCTGAAAATGAGACTCACATAGTGTGTTGAATTTCCAGAAGCTTCAGCAGCAGCAGTGTCTTAGTTCTGTCTGAAGATTAAGGCCTGGAAGGACTTTTAAATTTATTTTTTCTTTTTTTAACATTCTGAATATAAAGCATAGCTATATATCAACTTCTGAAATTCAAATACAGAGCTCAAAACAGACCCTATGTGATGCTGCTAGGAACACTGAAATAGTAAAAAACCCCAAACCTGTAAACAGGATGGTACACTGATAATCCCATCTTAGCCAGCCACAACTTGCTTCAATGCTCCTTCACACTATTCATACAGCAAAACCCATTTTTAATACCCTTTACAGATCACAGTCATCTGTGAGAACATAATGGAACAAATTAACCATTGTAGTATTACAGATAGACACAGGCTGAGATGAAACAACTGCAAAGAGCTTCCTGTCAGCTGTGATTTTTCATTCCCTACCTTATCAAAAAAATAAGAATAATGTTAAGTATTTTTTAGAAGCTCTGTCTCATATAGAATAAAAAGTTAAAAGTCTTGATACTTTTAATCTAAGATACCAGCTTGGGTTAAAGCTCAGATTTCTGTCTTTCTCATTTAAATATGAAACTAAAGTAGTATTTGCAATTGTCCTTTCTGAAGAAAATAAAACTGCTCTGAAGTATATCACACTATAACCTAACCTTCTCACTACCTCCATAAACAAAAACTTAAGAAGCAAAAATTGCATTTTACATTTAGATGGTGCAAAAATTAAATTTCACTAAATGGGTGAAGGCTTAAAGAAGTCAGAAGCAACCTTAAGAATCAATATTTTTTTATTTACTGCTTGGTAGTATAAAAGTTATATATAAACTATTTTGTTAAAAATACATTTTATAAGCAAATTTAAGAAAAGCAGACTAATATGGCAATATCCATACCCCTACAAAATAGCAGTGTAGTGTTAAAGGCAATGAAACAGGCACAGTTCCTAAATCCTCTCTTACTTAGGTAGCAATGCATCAATTCAATTCTTGCACATATCAGATCTTATAATACCTTACATAATTACTTTATACAGGTAAGCAATGTTCTACATATACAACATCTTTCCATCCCTTTTATTCCACATATTTTCAATGCAATCAAGATAGAAACTACTTTTAAAATAAGTAAAAAAATACATATTATTGTTTAAACTTTCTTCCAACATTTTGCCATTTATTTGTAGTACAAACCCATCATGTATCAAAATACAGTATCAAGACAAACTGCCTTCTTTTTAGAAAAAGTTCTGGGGACAGTCTGCAGCTGTATCTTCTTTCTGAAAATTATTTGAAAACTGCTCTATCCTCCACTGCTTCCTTTTTCCATTTAACATTTTATACTCAAAGTTATCAATCTCTTGGAAACTGAATGCTCACTACTACAACCAATACTAATTAAATCTTCTAGAAATATTCTTCACACAAATAATCATGTGAAGCTTAATGTATGCCTGTAAGATGACGTTGGTGTTTATGCTGTAGTTAAATATTGAAGAGATTTCACAAGCTGATTTTAAATTTATGAGAGAAAGGAGCAGTGCTAAACACTGAAGTTAGAGTCCTGGCCAAACAGTTATTTTGGGTTCTCAAGGACAGACAATTATCTCTAAAAATCTCCATTTTAAAAAGAACAATAAAACATTTATTATTTTCAAAGTCTGAGTGGGTAGTGGTGGATTTTTATGGCAAATATAGCATTGCTGAAAGGTACATATTGATAGGACCAGTCAGTGTCTTGTGGATACACAAGAAGGAAGGCCATCAGCAGCACATACTTGCAGCAAGAGTGAAAAAACTTGATGTTTCCTGACAAGACAGGGGAATAATTAATACACAAGGAAGAAGAATAATTTTGTACACACTGATTGTTAACACATAAATCGATGAAGAAACACAATTCTCAGATACGAAGGAGAAACAGAATTCAGAGCACTTGTATTAAAAAGATTGAAGGTATCAATTTAAAATAAATCCATTCCAAAAACATACACTGATTTTTACTGAGTTCATAAAGCAGATTAAGTTATAGTTCTCAGAATATAGTGCAATCTCTAAAAAGCATTATATTAGAGCTTATATTCTTAGGCACTCAGAACAAATGATATGATTTTCTATTACGCAGAAAAGTTTGCTGAAGTATTACAGAGATTTCCCTCCCCAAAACAAGTAACAGGACAAAGCCAAGATCATAAGTAGATACAGAGAATTAACATCACATCACCATGGTAATTTTAGCGTTAAAACACACTTAAAATATGAAAGGAGTGACACTGGCTTAAGATTTTGGTGCCAATGAATACAACTACCCTCAGTCCAATATAGTCACTCTGAAGCACTTTAGTATATATTCCATAAATTTTTTAATGCCCAATATTCCATATCCTTATCTAAGGGTTGAAATATGCTGCCTTAGCTTAATAAGGAACCTGTGGGTAGAACAAAAAAAAGAAAAGCAAAACTATTAGGCACTCTTCAAATATGAGTCAGCAGTTACAAGAAAACAGGAGAACACAAGGCCTTGAGGCAAGTAACCTCACAAGAGCTCATCCAACTGCATAGGAAAAGATGCTCTTCAGCCTATGTTAAGTATTAAGGGAGAGGTACAGGTCTGGGGAACAACAATTTAACTTAACAACTGCATATAACTGAACCAGTCTCTACTCTGAGGTACCCTGCACGGAGTTTGAGGGTTTATGTACTAAAGGCACACATGCAGATTTGGCTGATATAATTACTTCCTTGTATGTTTTACTTGGCTACAAGCAGTTAGATTAAAAGAATATTTTCATCTTTCAAAGGCTGGCTTTTATCTTCAGCAAACATTTGTCAATTCTGGAGTGGGCAGAACAGAAGAAAAATCCAGACGGACCACTGGGGCGAATGCAGTTTATCCACGAGGTAATTGGATTACTCTTAATATTGAGCTCATAAATGCTTGTCTAAGTACAAAAAGAGTTTAAGACTTGATAAAGCCTTTACCTTTCCTGTCCAAAAACTTGTACGTATGTTTCCTTTCCAAGATGAAGCCATTCGTTATGATGTCCACACAGCTCAACAGTATTTAAGTGTCTAAATCTCACTATTTTACTGGTCAAAAACCATTAAGTGTTTAATCTTGCAGGAATGACATCACAGAACCTGTAAAATGCTACATTGCCATAAATACATTTCCTTAAATAGTATGCATCTCTTGGGAGTTTTCAGCTTTCTCCTAAGTGCTTGCAGACAATCTTCTAAAAGCTCCACCTGTAAGAGAAGAAAATACTTCTAAAAATAAACCTAAATAGCAAAATTAGTTTTAGGACAGATACACCAATTAAAAAGTTAGCAGGTGCTCTGAAATGGAAAAAAAAAAAAACCACAATTGCATGAAGTAGTTGCCGTGCATTCCAAGTTTAGCATGTGAAATCATAAACAGGAACTAAAAATTGAGCTAGTACTCTTGAAATGCAAACACAAGGACAAACTGACAAATCACACCACAGTGCGAAGCACTACAAATGGAAAATGTTAATTGCTTCAGTGTACTAGTACCAGCTTCTGTTTACCCAGTAGCTTAAAATGGATGTGCAAGAGTTCAACTTAAAGTTTTGATTTCAATTATCAGCTGCATATCTACTACTCTTTTTAACGTGCCATTAAGCATATTTGAAATAAAATTAACTGATGAAATGGAGTCTGCTGAGAACGTGGACCCTGAAGACATAGAGAAGACATGCTACAACTTCCAATGATGCAGCCAGCAAGACGCTAGATAAGCTGAAACACTGTAGAGGTCACTTCAGAACAAGTTAGTTTAGGGGGGGAAAAAAAACCCTGGACTTGAGAGTAGCAGTGAATACAGGCAATCAGCAATGCTACTTCATTCAGGTACTGTCCAGCTCAGGAATTCCACCTCATACAGGAACTCTCAGTAATAGTAGTTAAAGTCAGCCACAAGGCACAAATCTACTGCCTCTGAATGACAGAAAAACCTTTCCTGGAAGCAGTTAAAAACACATTTATGTATGCCTTCTTCCTATGCATCTGAAGATCTGAGTCAAATTCCCCCAAACCATAAGCTTTAATCAGAAATGTATTGACTAGAGACGCAAAAGTCTTAAATGCTGTTTATCTATTCAGTTTCAGTAAATTGGGCTACAATTAATTTAATAGAAGTCTGAAATAAGAAGCTGAAGTAAAGTCTAACTACCACCTGTTTACACGTGAACAGCTTCTCATGACAGCAGACAAAAACTGATCTAGAACCATGCTAGAGAACAGTATCATACCCTTTTCCAAGCAAGATCTGCTTACTTTTTTTAGTGCAAATCAAACAGACCTGGCTAGTTTCCCAGATGATTTACAAAATAGCTCTGTTGGACTGGAGAGACTAGCTGAGCAATTTCTCTGCTATTAGAACATTTGTTTTCAGAAGGGCCAAAACTTTAATCCTAAGGGAGGTTGTACAATAAAAAGCCGCCATAGAGGGACAATTTTTTTATAGCTTTACTATCATCTCTCTCTAGAGAACAGCTTATTTTTAAATTAAAGTAGTAATGGTTTAAATTTATGGAATTTTTAGGTAATTACAGGGAGCAGCTTCCCTATTTAGGAAAGAACAAATTATAGAGAAAACTGGACTACAAAACATTGAGTGACTTCAAAATGATGGGCTTTTTTTAATCAAATTGCACTGGAATTTATTTTCATATATGCCCTATTCTTTCTATTTCTAGGCTTATAGAGAAGATAACTAGCTTGCCTTTAAGTAGAAAAAAAACATATTATGAACAACCTGATGAGATTTCTGTATCTCTCACTAGAGATACAGAAAAGAAATAAAAATAGTGACAGAACTAACAAAACAATTAGCTGGGTATGGAAATGCCAATTTAGTGAAGGAAGATGTTATCTCCTACTGCATTTAGCTAATATTGATTTTTAAAAAGGGAAGAAATAGAAACCACACCAACATAAAAAAACCTTGAGCACAAGGACATTATTCTGAATCAGAAAATAAGAGTACCATTTGCCTTTCCATGACTTTCACAGATTTCAGTGCCACAGCGAAACAGCAGCCACTAGGCACCTGTGAATTGCCAAGATGTGCTACAGATCAAAAATCAAAACACTGGCACAGACAAGCCATTGTCCAGTCTGGTCTTATGAATGTCCAGCAATAAAGATGCTGATTCCAATTTCTTAATTTTTGAAACCTGAACTCCACCGTCTTGCAATTTAGCCTATCGGTGTCTTCTTACTTTACTGATGGGGAAAAAAAAAAAAATCAATCTACTTCATTACCCTCCATAATTTTTTTATTATTTGGAAGCATACCACATCTCCAAGTCTCTCTTCCTCTACAGCAATGGGACAAAAAACCTGGGTATAATTTAGTGATGAGGCATAGAGGCCAGACAGATACACTCAATTCAACAGTCAAACCTGTGCTGCCAGTAAGGGTTGGGAGGAAGCAACCCACTGCATACCAGGTCTCTACTTTAATCTCAAGATACTCAAAGGCACTTGAGTCTTGCTGCTTTTCTAAACAGACCCAATTTCTTCGTGTGCATTTCCCTCTTTCATTTCAGGTTACCAATAGTTTGACACAACATAATTTTATTCTCTCTCAACATACAGAGTTTCGCACTGTGCATTTTGTTCACTTTCTTCAAGTCCAGTACCTTTACTATGTCACCCCAGAACCTTTCTTCCTCAAGGGTCAAGTCTGACTTTTGAATCACATTTGTGTAAAATCACCTTTCCCCTTTATATTATCCATCAGCATGTCATCAAGCAGAGCCAAACCATATTAATTTCCAGGGTTTTTTTCCCCCCCAACATTTTAAACTGCTTAAAAAAAAAAAACACCAAAACCACAGTGAGGATTGCACTTCAAAACCATGCCGGGCATGTCTTTCACATGCTTAATAGAGTAACTCAAGCAATTCACTGAAGTTTAATGACTCACAAGAAAACCCCAACCTTAGTTAGGTCTTAGTTAGATCCCTGTGAGATCAGCAGTTTCATGTGACTCCACTGCTATTAGTCAAAGCTCCACAGATCTATCAGAGAAGTATCTAGTAAGCAACCATCTCATATAAGCATGCAGTACAAAGCAGCAAGCATAAGGAAACAACTGTAGTTATTGAATAACTGTAGTTATTCCAGTGACACAACTGTCAGCAGCACTTGTTTGTTTAGAACAATAAGCACATTGCCACTAAATCCGAGCCATTGTTTAATGCCAAAAAATTAATATGCAGGCATTTTACCTGTTAGACTAGAGATGCCACACCCACAAAAGTTATTTCAACACCTATTCTAATTACAAAGTCTGAATAAACAATTAGATAAGGATTTGGTGGTTAAAAAAGCCTTTCCTAATTTATCATTAACTGAGTGACCACATGTAATTTTTGCAGACTTGTGTAGAGAATTTTGAAATTGAAAGATGACTTTTCACACAGAAGTGATGAATTTTCAACTGTACTGATTACTCTCACATATTTCACAACATAACACTTTCAGTATGAGTTCCAAACGTTCAAATGTTTGATACCTGCATTTACTCTGAGCTTCTCCTCTCTTGCATTTCCTGTTTCACAGGTGTGGCAGGTGCTTCACTCACATCCTGTTTCGCAGGCATGGCAGGCATGTCACCATTGACACCCTCCACACCAGTAACGGACATCAAGCTTTTCCGTTCTTTGGAGTTTGATTTGTGATCCACTTTTGTGACTCGAAATCTGAGGTGAACAAAAGAAAAGTTCACTTGTATTTCCCCACAGATGAGTTAGATCATTCTCAGGAGCAACAGCATGGGCAGAAACAAAATCCCAGGTCCCAAGAACGAGATGTCAGAGCAGACATCTACACGGACCCTGCTTCACTTCAGAGCATCTTCCTTCCTATCACCTACAGGTATTTCTAGTACACAATACTACTGAATCACACTTTCTCAGAGAATTGTGTTTTGAAGCAGAATCCACAGACTGCATACCACTTCCCAGAATAGTAATTTTCAAAGACAACTACAATATAAGGTAGGAATTAAAAATAACAAAGAGAATGAAGTCATTTCTATAGCCTCACACTTACTTGAGAAATACCAAATTCACAAACAGAGAAATGAATTAGTGTGCAATTCTTGTTTCTTTTTAGTCTGTAATAAATGAGCAAGAGTCTTAGATTTACACCCACAGTAAATCTCCCATCTTTTCACATAGTTCTTAAAAAAACTCGCATTTACTTCTTCCAGAAATAACTTCAGTCTAATAGTAACAGGGTTATAAAAAAAAAAAATTACTGACCTTATAAACAGAGCAGAATCAGTGGATATCTGATCCAACACTGGCCACTGTAGCATTCTAAGAAAAGTAGACAACAAAATGACCTAAGCCTTACCTTCCCACAGAAAGGACTGTAACTTCTCCAATACGACTTCTTCTGTTCTCTTTAGATTTTTGAGCTGGCTTTATAAGGTGCCATCGCTTGTGACTACAGCGAGTACAAACATCCTTTTCTACCACTCCTCCAACAGTATGGAAGTGATGGGCTTTACAGCTGTGTCTGAATGGAACAACACCCGGTGACAAAGGAGTCCCTGGACTCACTGGACTCTCAGGAGAGGTAGGAGATAATGGGCTGTAGGAAAAAGAAATAGAGAATTTAATGTTTACTATAAAATAATTTTTTTTAAAAAGGAAAATGTATTAAATCCAACCTTCAGTTATGTCTAGTGAATAACCAGTTTTTACAGGAAATGTTTATTTGCAAAGATGTCCACCTTACGGTTTCTTCCGATAGCACATTTTTGCAGTTAAAATCACTTTCACAAACTCATTCACCTGCAGTCATGTGGTTAAGGTAGTTAACACGAAAGACCAAGAAATTTATAGAGGGAAAATATCAGGCTAAAGTAGAAGATAATAGGTTACATGAATTTATACTGATGAAGACATTTTATAAGCTCATTACACACATGAAAGAAATACCTCGGAAACTGGAAAGTATTTCAGAATTATTACAGGATCTTGGAACTTGCAGAAGAAGAGCGTAGTCCTACAATATTGAAAGGAGGCAAAGCTAAAATGCATACCACAACAACAAGAGGAAACAACATCATTCAGTTTCGGGGGAAAAAATAAAATATTAAGCACCTAAAAAGAAAGAAAGAAAAAGCAATACAACCTCCAAAAGGCATTTAAGATTATCTAATTGAATCCATGTTTTTCCGCTAAAACAGAAATACAGATAGCATAGATAGAAACTAGATGTACTTTAGCATCAATTTTAACACTGTCTTGTAACACAGCAGGCCAGAGCTCATGAAAAGTGAAGTAACTGGAGAGTAAGGCAGCACACCTTATAAAAAAAAATTAAAAACACATACAGAAAGTGATATATCTGATTTCTTTGCTGTGAAACTGGAAAGACATACTAAATGTGGAGTTTTTGGTCCTGGTGATATCCAGTGCTTTAAATAGTTCACTGGGTAACAGAATAGAAGAATAGCTGAAGTACCCATAGACTTTGGGTCACCCATAGCATCTGTAGAGGTTAAGACAAGAAGTTTGAACGATGAGAGGAGAACGTGCATATGAAAGACATTCACACATACACAAATCTTATTAAAAATACTGGATTTGCATTATTACAGTAAAAACAACACGAATTCTTAGGGTTTTAGTAGAAAGCCTTTACACAAACCTAGATTAAAAAGCAACAAGACAGATGACCATTCTTCAGAACAAGAGGATCATGAACTGAACATGAATCATTAACAACGTTCTTGCTTTAAAAAGACAAAACAGTGGAAATAAGAGAAGTATAACCTGTGAACCTAAAATTACATTACTCAGCATTTATCATACCACATCTGATCCTACCATGCAGATTTAGAAATGTTATTTCAAGAAAGATACAAACAAACTGCAGAGACTCCAAAGGGGAACAAAAAGAACAAATTAAAGAAGTAAAACATGCCAGAGAAGACTGGGAGTTACTTGGATGTTCATTTTCAAAATAAAAATATTGACAGGAAATATTTAATGGTCTTCAAATAAATAAGAAAATGCTATTAAGGAAAATAAAAGTTGTTCAATAACTGAAGCAAAGACAGAACTAATGGCTTCAAGTGAAAGAAATGTAGATTTTACTCAGCCATAACTATTTCTATAATTAGGAAGTTTCACAGTGCAGTGAACTCGCAAAGAAATACAGAGAATTTCTACTTGATTACAAAAGCTTCAGAAGTGTCTGTCAGATTCTGTAATAGCAATCATTTCCCCTCCTCCTTATTCTTCATATTTTAATTCACTGCTGAAACCATAGTCTAAAATGCCTAAGATAACATTACACGTGCCTATGGAAAAAATTCAAATAAATATTTCTACAGAAACATAGAAATTTGAGAAGAAATCCCTTTGGAAATTCAGGAGGTTTTTTTCAATAACCAAGCCACTCACCATTAGAACAGGTGTTTAAGCATTTCATACTCAACTCTTTGTTTTCTGAAACTATGTATCCCTTTTATAGGTGACACAATACTGCTTGAACTTTCATCTCCTCTGCCTTGAACGTGAACACAGGGTTATATAGGAAGAGCATTGAGTAGTCTAGATATAACTGAAGTACTCACGTACAGATACAAACACTTTTACACGTATGTTGCATCTACAAGTTCTTTTACACATGCAATGCATCTAAGGCAGAGCTGCTTTCTCTACGTAAGTTATCAGAACAGGTGTGCAGTGAAAAATCCTAAGAGGTAGGTCAACCAAAGTCTATTGTCACAATTATAAAGAAAAAATTAAACCAAAAGGAGACACAGAAAAAGATGTCTCAAGTTAGCACCTATACAAATGAAATGAGTGCTATTCTGTTCTTTGAAGCCAGAGGAGCTTTGGGCTAAGCCACCCTGTACCTAACTTCACCCCAAAGGAAACCAGTATTTGCAGCACCTGTCAATCTTTAGCCCAAAATGCAGTAAAACTGTATCATGCACCTAGAACACATAACCAGAAAAGCCAGCCACTAACCCAGGGTGTATGTTTAAAGTTAAGGACTCAGACACAATAGAAAATCATAGTATTATCCTCTTAGCTGGTAACTCAAGCAAGCGATGTAGCCTTAGAAGTGTTCAGGAAACAAAGTCCTTTGAAAGCATATGCTTTTAGTTGCCTCAGAAAACATGCATTAAAACGAGGAGTAATTACCTTTCAGGTTCAAAGACACTGCTATCTGCTACCATGGCCTTTAACACATCAGCATTTGCTGTAATGAGAATAAACAGAACTCTTCAAAAGTGAACCATTCTAACTTTATGAAAAAACAAAACCAAAATTAAATTTTCTCAAAGAAATTTAATTCAAAAGAAAGATGATTGCACTATGTATCTCCAAAAAGGCACAAGAGAAAACTGCAGAAAAAAAAGTTAATATAATTCTATGAGTAGTCTTAACATGAGCTACTAAAATTGTATTTTGTATTGCACTCAAAGCTCCATCCCAGTGCAAGCCATGAAACGCAGCAATCTACACAAAACTTTTGAACGGGATCTCTGAATCACCTCACACATTTAACCCAACTTCGGACTAAAAACATCAGTCCAAGTCAGCCCTACAAAATGCAAACTCATTATCAACCAAGAACTATCAATTGCCCACTTCCTATCATGAATTGCCTAATCCCAATCTCCAGGAAAAATACACAAGCTCAAAGCACTAACAGTATAGGAAAAAAAAACAAACAACAGAAAAAAAATTTTGTGCAAACACAAAAACTTTTCCAGAGGACTAGTCTTCATTCAGAGGTAATTCAAAGCCAGTTCAATGTTAGAACTCTGATTTATACAAATGTAAAATTAAAAGGCTTAATGCTCTTGTCCTACAACAATATCCATTCTCCTAACCATTTATTCTATTTGGCAAATACATTCTGAACTAACCAAGCATTGCGAGGTGTGTTTAACTATGGTTTTGTTTTCTCAGGCACATCTTCCTCTTTTATCCTTTACTTTGCACACACATGCAGATAACACATACAGAATTCAATATTAGTGCTATATACCCAATTGTCTCAGTTATGCACAAGCCTCTCAGGAGACAAGAGTTGCAAGAATCACTTCAGGACAAGAAGTTTAATCTAGTCAAAACATAAAAGTTTCCACAGGCTTTAAATACTGCCACTAAGATAGCACATTGAGTTTTTACTTCACAAACAACGCAAGAGGCTGAACCAAAAAATTCAAATACCTAAACAGTTAAAGTATCTGGAAATGCATGACCTGAATTTATCATACAAAACAATTTTCAAGTAAGCAAGAAAATTCCCTATTGCCCTTGAAGTTATTGCCTTGTAAAGACAATTTCAAAGAGCTAAGAATGAACAAATTGGTTATTAAATGAAAGCACACGAAAATACCATGTATCAGACTATTAAAAAAAATATTTGTTATAGAACAGCATCACAAGTGCTGCTAACTTCAATGTCACAATACTATACCTTCATTTTTCATGATGTAGTTAACAATTTGTCCCACAGTGTCACTATTCTCATGTATAGTTTCATTCATTTCTGTGCAAAGAAATAAATATGTTGTCAGTAGCTTGGCTTTATAAATCAAGAACTGAACTATTTTAAAAACAAATAGTGATTTAAAAAGTCACAACCAAAACCAAACACACACCAAAAGAAACTACATTTTAAAAAAGAAGCAAGATCTGTTGCCACTATGGAGGGAAAGTTTAGATAAGACTTTACTGTCCTTATTCAGTAAAAACTATGAACAAAAGTTTATCATCTGTACATCAGCCCAAACAAATTCAGCTAAGAACTAATTAAGCTCAATATTTTCACAAACATATTTCAAAATTCCTTCTCTAGCTAGTAAGGAGGAGACAAACAAGAGAGCAGCATTTCTAATCCTAACAACAGGAAAGAAAAAAAAAACAAAACATTAAACTGTCTCAGATCACTATTCTAAAGCAGGTACTATCAGCTTTTAGCATGAAGGGGATTCAATTTAAGATTTTCACCACATCTACAAGGACATTTACAATTGATTATTTTTTTTAAAACTGAAACTTTTTGGAATATAATGCATCCATTAACAATATTAAAAGCTTCCCTAGAATAACCTGGAAAGACTGAAGAAGATCAGCTGGGGAACTAAAACAATGAAGAGGCAAAAGTGTGCCCTTCCCTAATAACTGCAATTATTATAATGGTTAATTTTTAAAAATGGGAGGGAGGAAGGTTTGATAAGCTAGGCTCTAAATTCTTCTCCCATGTAGTAAACTAGGGGCTTCCCCACCTCTGTACCCAGGCTTCATCTTAATACCTGCTTCTCTGCAATGTAACTTAGAGGAAGCCAGCTCCTGCCACTGAGACATAGGGGATGTCCTCGTTTCATTGCCACTCCCCTGTTCCGCTCAGGGGAACTAACAGATCTGACAGTTCCACCCACTGCACAGCTGCCCCAGGCACTTAATGCTTAAGAACACACTGACACATCATTACTGCACCACATGGGTCTACCCTTACCACGGAGACACTGTAATTTGCACTCATTATGAACCTACTGAAAGAAATTAATTGGGAGAAAGGAAGAGGAATATTTACAAGTGACGTGACTTTTGTTTTTACTCACATTTTAAAATGCTATACCATGTTACTATAGCCCTTCCTACATAACACCGTTTTTTCCCCCAAGTACAAAAAGATGGGAATAAGGAACAATAAAAACAAGGGCATAAATAAAACATTAGGATAAAGACAAAGGCATCTTTAAGGAAAAATTTTAAGTGGCATTACATAAAACAGAATGAAGATATTCAGTCCAAAGGCTTGGTTTTATAAAGAGAGGGGAGATAAGAATGACAGCACAACAAGAGGAAATTAAGATTGCAAAACATAAAAACTAAGACTTTAGGCTTTAAATGGCAGTTTTTTGCCACTTCTCAGCTAGCACTATGTACACTAATACTTTGTTATTAACAGCATGTAGAATGCAGAAAAAGGATCTGGTGACTCCATCTGTGGAGTTGCCAACAAGTACACTGATACTTTTATCCCTCTGTAAGTTCTTACTCAATGTTAGCAGACTTGCATGGGAAAGCAGAACACTCCTAGATTTGACTGGCAAAGATCAAACCCCAAGTGACATGTAATAACAAAAACATTATTCTTAACACTGCTTTGATGTCAAATATAGACACAGAAATGACAGAAGGCCCACAATAAATTATTTCATAGTAGTGGCAATGTACAGAAATAGGAATTTGTTTATTAGACTTGATTACCTATTTTTTCATCAATTTTTTCTTCTTCTATTTCTTCAGCTTCTGTTGTACAACGATATCCTTTTTTCTTAAGGATATGGCAGATAAGGATCCCCAAGAGACCCATGATGAAGAAAATAGGAACCAAAGCAAAGGCAATATACTCTAGGTGCTCAGCCTTGCCATCATTGCCATCCATTTTAGTTGCCAAAGTAGTTGTCTGTAAGCCACGGCTTGACAAAACCCACGGAACCTCTCCACCTATGTAAATCAACAAACGCATGTATCACTATACACTGTCAATCACTTGAAAGAATTCAGAAAATTACAAGCATGCCCAAATCCCCACAGTACCTTCTGCAATGACGAGGACAACACACACTCTACTGGCCAAGAACTTACACCAGAAACAGCAGATATTCCCTCTTCACCAAACAATTATAAATATCTAACATCCAAAAAGCCTGTGTGATATTTCTTCAATACAACAGTGAAGAACCAACCATATTGTAGCCTGACAGACTTGTAATCTCAAATAGAGGGCTCACATATTTCACAGAAGAATAACACAACCATTGCTCTTCGTTCACATCATTGAGGAAAATGCTATACCATTCCTCCAGTCCTAAGTTCATGCAAAATCACCCTTAAAATGTGGATCCTTCCCTAATATGAGAGTAAATACAGGATTTAATATTGACCTTTGCATAGAAAAATTATCAGGTGTGAAAAAATAGCCTTGATCCTCATTTTTCTTTTGACAGAAGGAATTCTCAAAAGAGCGAGCATCTACTCCCTCCTCATCAGAATAAGGTGGGCTTGTTCTTTGTTTGTCTGAGATTTGGAAATCATTTTGTATTTAAACTTGAAATGGGACATGAAAGAATTCTTTTTGCTTGCAAAGAATTTAAGCTGAAGCATTGTCACACACTATATCCACAACTAAGCACTTTTGTTTCATTTAAGTTCTGAATTTCACAGATGTAAATTCCATGTTATAAACTGGGATTCTGACCTATCAAAAGTATAAAATATTTACATTAGAAGGGACACTTGAAGTTCATCAGTCCAAATGCTGCGAAAAGCAGCACTGATTAGATTAGTCTTTGCAGGTAAGCTCCATCCAGATGATGAACATTCCACATTTCTGGACAATCTCTTCCAATATTAACACACTTTTATGTCCAATATACACAAAGAAACAAAAAACTCAGTACCTTCTCACATATCAAATATAAAAGTATAAAAAGTTCAATAGCTCAGATAAATCCAAAATTACATGTTGCGTACTCAAACCCTTTGAAAACCCTTGGAGCTTATATACATTCCCCACATAATAAAAACTCCAACATTACTATCCCCAACATGCATTTCTACTTTCTATTCTCCTCCACTCCAGCTGAAAACAAGTTTTTTTGAGTAGGAAATAATGACAACCAGAAAGGGTTAGTTCTTTATCCATCTACTTCAAGATATTTCCCATCTACTTGTACTGAAATGGACAAGGAAATTCACAATTGATCCATTCATCAAACTCATTGAAGAATAGAAGAGTCACCAGAAAACCATTTATATGACAGGGACACTTTCACAACACAAATGTCTAGAATAATAATCCTTTCCTTTCAAAAACAAAAAAATGGAAGCCTCCACAAATTTGCAGAAAGAGCATTATTCCACAGACATCTCCTGCACTGGCTGCATACTAAGTTGCTTTTGGGAAACACCAGTAAGGTCACAGACAGCAAAGAGAAAATTGGTATTTATCCTAATTTTTTTTTTCTTTCTCTAGAAACAGAAAATATTTTAAAATATTTCTGAATTTTTCAGAACAGTCTTGAATTTTCAGTTGAGTAGTATGCAATACACAAGACTTGCTCAAAGTGAAAACAATGGAAATATTTGAAGTAACAACTGATAAACCCCAATTAGCAAAAAACTGATGTATTAAGCATTTTGCTAAAATAATTTTCTAGGAAATAGGAGAAATGCAGAAAATGTAAAGAAGTGCAAACAAATTACTAAACAGATCTCAAAACTAAATGTTAAAGCAGAATATCAGGATATTTGCTTTGGACAAAACCAGATGGTCTAGTTTGCTCCCAAAGCCAAAGAGAAAACTATTAACTTTTAAGAGGCCAGCAATCCAAATGACTGTATGCAGAATTTACCAACACGTAACCTTCAGACCCTCTAACGTTTCATATACTTTCAAGGCAGGAGAAAAGCCATCACACCGGAGAAGTATTACTTGGATGACTCTAACATCTCAGAATCTAAGAAACCAACTGAAATAGTCTAACATCACAAGTTCTTAAGGGTACTGATAAATAAGCACCTTTCATGTTCAAATATAAGACAACAGGCAGATCCTTTGGATATTGTTGCACTGTATGCCGAAACAAGTATCTATTTTCTCCATAACCATGGCAGGCAATTCCCACCAAACCTAGAGAGCAAGGAAGCCTCACCACATGGCTAGAGATCCATGCCTCAGGCTTTCCAAGTCGTGGTTCACTGCAATTCCTCTAGATGCAAAGGGCTTTAGGAGGTCCCTTCCCATTCAGCTCTCTGTTACCCCATCACTGTGCTCCTGACAGACTGTAGTCCTGAAAACAGTTTTAAACTGGATTACTGAGATAACCAGGTTTTAAGAAAAAATCCACAAAAAGTCTTTAGTTTTTAAGCAGTCATTTTACTGAATCAGTATAGCCTGAGGTTTGGCAAACTCCTCTATTAAGACAACCCACAGACTGAGTATGCTGAAGTGGGGAAATAATGAGTGAGGATAGCCAAGTACATGCAGAACAAAGTTACCCAGAGTAATTGTAACAAGGAGCCACAGTCTCAGAGTATGTTCAAAAAATAAGGGCAGTATCATTAATTATGTGCAAAAAAATTTTAATTGTGAGGGCAGTGTTCAAGGTCAGGCTGGATAAGACCTTGAACAACCTGGTCTAGCAAGGAGGGTTGGGATCGAAAGATCTTTAAGGTCCCCTCCAGCCCTGAGCATTCTATGATTCCATTAAGAAAAAGTATAATGTCCAAAGTAATTCTTTTTCAATCATCAACTTGATCGCCCCCCCACCATGACACAGCCGCGGAAAACACAGATACAATTTAACACCATCACCACCCTCCAGAAAAGCAAAGGGTCAGGAAACTACTCAGGTTGAGATTTCCAGCCTACCTAATGTGTAATACCTGTAAAAGCCTATACGCAAAAACCCACAGTTTGAATTTGTTTTCTGTTTCTTTTTCTTCCTACATAATCAGTTTTACGATTTCTGCTTGTAGACTGACACATGAAACACCAATGAGAAAATCCTATTAGCTAAAATCTCATCTGTGGTCAACGGGTGATGATAATCTAGACAAATGCTCAAATAGATACAGCCTATGCAAGTTGAAAGGAGAATTGTGCCCATATTGGCATTTTTTTTACTGACAGAAGACTGTTGAAAAAAATCATAATTTATCAACTGAACGCTCTTTACCATAGATTAGTCTATTAATAGGGTTAAGGTTCACATAAGTTTTCAACTAGGAAGGAAAATATACTTAGAAGTATTTGTTTCATTTAAAAATTCATTCAGTTAGATAGTTCAACTTACCAGCTTATTTACATAAGCCTATGTGACTCCTTTGGTTGTAATTAGATACCTAAGAATTCAACTCTCCCATTAAAATTCAACAAGAAAGAAACATTACTAGTAAAACATTGTAGCAATAACATTTCTATAAAAACAAGTCATATATACAAAGTCCAGAAACTGCTTGATGCCATTCATTTTTTGCTCAGACAAAAAAATTCACCAGAAGCAAAGCAAAAATATCCTAGAAGAAATTAACTTAGCTGAATCAAATACTAGGTGCTGTGTAACCTTACAAGCAGAGCAAAGCACTCAGCTTTCATTATACAACAAACTACACAGTCTGCCCTGAAAACCTCAGCAATTATGACATAATGCAAAGCCAAGACTTGAGTACCTAAATGGGAAATACATTTTATGACATAAGTCACAGCCACATCATTCTCTATTCCCTTTCCTCAGAGGCACATTATGCTTATATCGGACTGTTGACAATTTACCTTATTCTCATGATGTATGCTGCTGCTTCTCAATGGTTTTAATCAGGCCACAGCAATCTTCCTTGACTTGAGTCAAGTCATAAAAGAATGATTTGTTTCAGTCCTTTGATGTCCTGGCATTTTTATACACCAGTCATTGTATACCAGTTTACATATGAAAATTACTTGAAGATATGATCTAAATGAAATTATTAGGAGCAATATTCAGCACATTTTGTAATGCTTAAGCTGTAAATAATAAATTGCACTCATGCTACTAATTCAGATCCCATGTACTCATTTGCTTAAAAATTAATATATGCCAAGTACTTAAGTTGAATATTGCCTGCCTTTACTTAATCCTTACCTAAGAAGTAAAATATAAAGATAGTCAACCTCAGACAAGTCTTTTGGCTCTAATCACTGTTACTCAGATACAAAGGTAGTGTTCTTCCACCTCAGCAATTGCTCAAGACAATTTACAGCACCTTCAGGAAACAGAATGTAAGAAGGAAAAAAGTTAGCAGATAAATGGAAAAATATTTCGTAAGTCATTAAATTGCAGTTTTTACATGGCATAGACAAACTCTTCATAAAGCACATGAGAAATATCTAATCTTAATCCTATCTTGCGTGAAGTACTACTCGGATTCTTGAAAAAAAAATCTTCTTAATAACCAAGATCAAAACAATTAAGCTCTTATATTAGCAATATACAACTCAGCATTAAAATAACGCAGTTTTGCTAAATCTCCTATACTAAATCTAAGTATAATCTACACCCACCTGATTACTTCAAGCACATTCCACTTGTTTTTGTATTGTTTAATTTACAAGGTGGCCCATAAACAACAATGTAATCTTCTCTCTGCTCTACTGGTAAAGAATCCTATTTAGTTACTCTGGATTTTGCCCATTATGCCCATGCCATTTACCTTTTATGGCATGCCTTTTAAAAAGGTTTATTTACATGTTATTAAATTTATTATTTGAGCAATCCACCTGCTAAAAATAAGTACATATATATTCACTATCTTCTTGTCTATGAAGTTTAAGGAGTTACAGGATCATATTCCCTGCTTTTAGGCATGAAAATGAAACAGATATCAATCTCACAGTATACAGAAACAAATTATTGTTGGCCTTAATGCTAATTAATATTTAAGCAAATTAAATATGATCCCATACAACCTATTTACAAGACAAATGAAATATTATGGTATGGCAAATGACCTGCTCAAACAGCTAAGCATAGCTGGAAAACATGCCTCAGTAGCAACATCAGCTTAGGCTGATTTCTCCCCCTCCTCACCATTAATGTGCCACTCTACCCATCTGCAGAAAAAAGGGCCATCACTTAAGGTTCAAAATAATTAGAGAATATCATTTGCATGGGAGGGTTTTGGTTCTTTTGGGGGCTTTTTCGATGCTTTGTCTTTTCCTTTCCTTTGTATCTGGATCACTTGGGGTTCAGTTCACCACAGAGACCTACACACTCCTGCCAAAAGTATTCCTTAAGGTTTTTGAGGCAAAGTCACAAGGAGAAATGGTCAGACAGCCTGTGACCCCAGCTCCCCCTGCAAGGAAAAGACACCTGATGATGATACTTAGTGCTTCATCCTCTCCTGGCTCTAGAGGAAGTGTATTTTGAACTACATTAAACACTAACAACAGTTCCTACCTCCAGGACAGATATCAAACGTGGATGGATCACAGAATGATTTGGATTGGAAAGGACTTTAAGGACTATATGATCCCAACCCTACCAGCATTGGCTAGGACACCTTCACTAGATCAGATTGCTTAATCTGGATGTGCTCTTTCATTCACAGCATTCATTTTAAGTATCATTTAGTGTAAAACTTCTTCCATATTAAATTATATGCTTTTAAATTCAAGCATAAAAATATAAACTCCTTGTTTATTAGCTCAATTTCCTAAATATAGACTAATCTCAATAATTTAAGAAACTAACTTTACTTTTAAAATCTCGAGTTTTAGTGAAGTTAATTCAATGCCAGCTTGTATCCCCTAGCATTTCAGAAGTGGTGGGTATTTCTTTAAAGGAAAAGAAGCTCTAAATCAGTTGTATACTTTCATTCAGTACCTTCAACTTACTCAGAGATAAAGCATTCTATTAGAGCTGCTGTAGAAGTATCTATAAATCAAATTTATTTTTTCTTAGATTCTTAATTCAGGTGCTTAGCAGGGAAATCATTTAGGTAAATCATTGCCTCTGATGGTAATCATGTATTCATTTAATACACGTCTTTAATTATGTTACCGATAGTAAATTTAAAAAGAACAGTTTGATGCAATTTCAAAATAAATATACTTTTTACTAGTTATCTGATTCAAATAGTACTTATCTGTTGTGGACACTATAGTCAAATTGCTTTTGCAAAGCTAAGCCGATGAAATTACTACCACTTTCAATCACAAGACCAAATATATCACTGCCCAAAACACACACACAAAAAAATCATTAGGAAACATTAGGGCATCTCTGCCTTACTAGTCAGGTGGTAGCTATAGAAGAGAGAAGACAAACTAGAAAAGTCGGTAAAGAAGAGGTTAAAAAAAAGTTTATTTTCTAGAGAAAAAAACTTTTAAGTGAGGAAAACCTATTCTCTACCACTTGCTTTGTCTATTGTTCAAGGAAATTGTACTTTAGGGAATATGCTTGAAGTGAATAACAAAGGAAAAACCTATCATCGAAGAAGAACATTCAACACATTTGTGAATTCCACTTAACTTCTAGCTTCCTTGTAGTAATCAGAACCTACAACCAGAAATGAAATAAGCAGGAAGTGAGATGACAAGAAAGGAAGCCACATGATGAAGGAACATACTGACAACTAATAACACACTGCCAACTGCCTTCGAGGTTAAGCAGGGCTGATTAAGATTTTCTGTTAACACCTCAAAGCCTTCATCAGATTTGTCAAAAGCAGTATCTCAAGAAAGAGAGCAGAAGGATCAGCGACGTTTCCTTAAAGCTCATTCTGAGTGCACCGACTTTGTGAACACCAACAGCATGACCCAGGCAGCAAGTCTCAGGCACAACCCACCTGAACACTAACACCAAACAGCATCCATGGTACCCAACATTGTGTTCACAACCATAAACCACCAAGTTTTTCGGAGTCACTCACGCTGGAGCCTGCGATGAGTCCTTACATTAGAGACAAAATCTCTGACTCACCAAAGTCCCTACAAAAATTTTGACTGTAGGCAAATTTTGCAGGAGGTCTGGAAAGAGAGCTTTCTACTCTGAGACGTAAGTCTCCACACTGACAAATTCTCTGCTAATGGCATTTTTTTCTGAATTACACATCCTATCAACATATTCAGTAAATTGTCAGCAGAAAGTTTTAGACTGGCTTCTTTAAAAGCTGAGGGTAGGGTGGGATTCAGAAAGGAGGTAGCTGCCAAGTAAGGCAGGTCCTGCTCGCAGCAAAAAAAGTACAGCTAAAAGTATTACTGTATAATGCATATAAGACGCAACAATTTTGCGTGCTGAAATAATTGCAACAAGCATTGCAATCCTCTCACAGCCAGAGAGAGCTTAAGAACCAACAGGGAAGATTAAACCTAATCAATCATCAGTCACCACACCGTGAAGGCATCCGACATTATTTATAATTCAATGACAAGAAAAACAAACTAACAATATATAGAGCAGTTTTGTCCTGTTGAGAAAGGGAAACATTTAAATATAAAGGGAAGTAAGGTTTAGTCTGCTCTTTGAGCGACACAGTATGTGGTTTGATAATGCTGCATTAACATACACAGATACAAAAAGCTTATGGTTCACTGTTTACCAGTACTAAATTGCAGTGCTTCTGGTGTAATTGGTTTGGTTACTACTTGAGCAGCATATAGCTCCTATAGCAAAAATACAAGAAACTGGTGAGTTACATTTGCATTTCTATAGGAAAATTGTTCCTCAAACTTCGGTTTTCAAATAAAACACACCCCACAAACAGCTACAGTACATTTAATAAAGCACATTTCACCAGTATGGCCGTTAAAAAGCAGTGAAATAAAATCCTTCCTGGACACATCAGCTATTTAGTATTATTGTATATCATTGGTTAAATTTACAAGTGCAATTGGCATCTAGTGAGCAGCACTAAATCAATGCCATCAAGCACATTATATCAATGAATTTATGCACACTAACAACAATCCTCCCAAGTATACAGGAATCAAAAATCAATTTTAACCTAAACCAATGTATTTCCTGTGTGAAGAAGTACACTGTGATCTTGAGATACAGCAGATACATTGACAGAAAACATTTGTAAAACTCTGAGAAGAAAATTCTTTCATAACTTTGCATTTCTCGCTAGACTTGCCAACTTTTAGCCTGCATAAGTACAATCCTTTTCACCTAGACATAGAACTAAATTGCTGCTATAGTTATTAAATCCTACAAATGCACATAGCATACCCAAGAGTTCTCCATCCACCTTCAAGCTCAATAAATCCTAAGCACAAACATTTGTAAACAGTCTGTATAAACCAACATACACACATCCTTTAATTTAGTCTGTTTACAGCCTCATCAAGATACCACTACTAGGTAAACTGTACAATAATCACAGCATGTATAAACATGCTGTAATATGCTGAAGTAACAGCCAAAGAGCAAATTGGTTTTTACCTGTTAAAAAAAAAAATACACATACATATATATATCGAGGAGAAAAATCCAAAATTTCTCTCCTCCTCCTACCTTTGCATAGAAAATCTCAGGTCCTCTGATAGCAGCTCCTAGTCAACATAAATCTGAAATTCAAGGTGCCTAGTGATACTTATTTCTTTCCACCTCTCCTGAAGCACGGGATGACAAGCTTTCCATTCCTCTTGCTTTCAGAAAATAAACAGCAGGTAGTAGGTATCTCAAACCCTTATGACCAAGCTTGCCTGCACCAAGTAATACATAAATGGAACGCCAGAAAGAAAAGAAACATTCCTGGATTTATTCATTGCTAGTAAGCATGGCCATCTTAACTGTTTCCTCTAAGCTGAAAGTTTACTCTCAAACAAATTTACTCTCAAACACTCTTACTTATGTTATACCACCCAAAGGTAATACAGCTGATCAAGCTGAAAATGAAAATGAGCATCAGTTTTTTTAATACAAGTGTTTGAACATCACGGACGGTTGCACCAAAAAAAGCACTTCAGACTATACAGGCAATTCGGTTTCATTTTGAGATTATTAGTACCGCAACAGTTGTGGTTAGACATAAACAAAGAAAATGTCATTTTAAACTAACTTCCTCTGGTGATTGTATGTGTACAAGAGCTCTTCAGAGTTTTCGAGGGTTACAGTCAACTTTTAGTTTTCAAAACCTAAAGAGTAAGCCAAGCTTAACCTCACAAGTGAGGGTAAAATAGAAACAATTCTTTAATGCACTTCTATCTTAAGAGCCATCCGATTCCAGTTAAAGTGAATCAGCCACGGAGGAGTTGTCAGACTCGAGCTCCTACAGCTCATTACAGTTTTAAGGTTTTTTTTTTTCCTCTCGCCACTCCTGGCCATACCCTACTACATCACCAGGCCGGGATGTCGCGACAGTAAGCACCGTGAGATCGCTGAGGGCACTCGCAACCCGCCCGAGCGGGACCCGGCAGAGCCCGCCCGCCCGCCGCGCTCCGCTGACAGGAGAGAAACTTCAGCCGCTGCCGCCGCGGAGCCGCTCGAACGCTGCCCAGCCCGCCGCCCCGGGCTGCCCCGGGCTAGGGCGGAGAGGGACGCGCCCCTGCCTTGTCCCTCTCCTCCCCCGTCGCCCGCAGGGACTCGAACGCCGGGGACCCCGATGAAACCGCGTCGGCCCCCGGCAGAAGCAGCGGGGTCAGGCTAAACATCCAAGCGGCGAGTGAGGCCGTACTGCCCAGCGAATTCACAGCCCGCGGAGCGGTACAAGGGCCGAGGGGGTCGCGGATTGAAGCGTCCCACCGCGGCGAAGGACCGAGGCCGCAGCGACCCACCGGGAACGGAGCTGTTGCCCAGCCAGTCACCCGTCAGGCCCGGCGATGGCGCAGTCGGCGGGATCCCGCCGGTCGCTGCCGGAGCCATTCCTGACGCGTCGCCCCGCGCTGCTCCGCGCTGGCAGCGGGGCCGCTGCCGCCCTGCCCGGCCCAGCCCAGCCCAGCGGCGGCGGGGCGCGCCCTGCCCGCACGGCGCCTGCGCGGGGCCGCCGGCCCGGGGCGGTGCTGCCCTGCACGCCCGGCCTGCCGGAGCTGCTGTGGGGGAGCGCCGAGCAGGCGGGCCCGTGCCCGGGCTTGACGGGGGGCGAAGGCGTTTCTTACACACTTTAGTGGGGCTTGCCCCGACCGCGCCCCACATTAGTTTAGTCTTGCAGCTCCCAGATGTGGTTTCCTGGTCCCGACAACCGCAACGCTGGGGTGCAGCAAGGGGGCAAGAGGGACGCGGGGCATCGTGTCCTGAAGGGCCCGAGGTGACTCCTTGACCCGTTTGCTTGCCATCAGTCGTGTGCTACAATGGCTCTTTAGTGCCTGGGGTGCAGTGCCACCCTCATGGAGTTGCCCACGGGGGAGCCTCTCACCCAGGCAGGCTTGGGTGTGTCTCTCTGTGCCTGGAGCCTGTTGTCACAGTGGCATGGGAGTTGCTGTAAGGGCAGGGCACCGCACCTGCCCCGAGCAGCCTTGTGGAAGTCGTTGCCACCACTGCTGCATTATCACCAGGGCACACGAGCATTCTGAAACTAAATGTAGGCCTGTATTCGCTGTCCCTTAGCGTGTGGGGGCATTGCTTCCACTCTGTTGCCTCTTCCCATGCCCTAAGCCTGAAATGAATGCTTTCTTCCTTAAATCTTCACTGCTAAATTCTAGCTTAGTTTTATATTCTAGTAAACTAGCTCCCATGCTTAGAGCTTGGCCCATTTTTCATTTCAGCAACTACAGCTGGACTCTTCTACTGACATGGCATGAAAGACTTATTCTTGTACCAAGGCAGAGGCAACTATAGCTTCCCAGTACTTCCAAATAAAATACTCTAAATTATTCTAATCTAAATAATTTATTTACTTGCTATTACTGATTTTGAATACCTAAGGTAAACACCACTCATTTAAGATACAGTGTTGCCATAATTATAAAGACAGATTTTTCAATGGGTTTTTTCATCTGGTACCAACATTGCATGCAGAAATACCCTTATCAGCCCCTAACTAGACCCATCCACAGGTAGATTCAGAATACCAGACTGCCAGCTTCCCGTTTGGGACAATCACCCCAACTGATATTTCCTCCCTTCACTACCTCCCTGTCTCCTTCTCTAGTAAAAAAAAAAAAAAAAAAAAAAATCAGAAAATTATGTTCTGAAAAGTAGTACATCAATACCATTTTTGCAATAGATCAAAAAATAAGTGCTCTGGAAATAATGAAAGTTTTAGCCCTTTTCCTTTGTGCTTGACTGTCAGTTCTATTCATGGTACTAACTGTAGCCATTATTTTTTACGCAATTGTTTTTTTCAGAGATACAAGTATTAAAAGATTAGAGTGATTCAGTATCTGAGATGTTTATAGTTGGAAATACCTCTTCTCAGTCAGGAAGATAACCAAGAACATGAAAACTCAGATCTTTTCTTACTACTTGATATGATGTTGGGTTATAATTCTCCGATGCTCTAGGCACCAACTTGTCGGGTTGTCTTCTTAAATGAGCCAAGCAGCTAATAGTTGCTATGAAGTTGCTAATGTGCTTCTGCAACAAACAACTTTATAGCAACTACTAGAAGCACATTAGTCTCAATAGCAAAAGAGTCCCAGATGCTAAAGTCCATGTTAAGTTTTGGTATAGAGTCCCAAATAGAAGCAGAAGCTGTTCCCAGTGGTTCCAGCAGGGCCAGTGTTGCTGCAGCAACTCCTATCTTCTTTGGGTATTGATGATGGCTGCAAGAGAGCAGGAACAAAAGCAAAGCAAACCAAAAGCAATGGCAAAAAGCACCAGCTCTCCCCAGTGCGTGTTCTTACATAGAAACTTCCCAACAAGCTAAGACACAGACTTGGACCACTACTTCTTAACCTTTTAGAATTCTGGTTTCTTAGCATGCCAGGCTATGTATAAACTATGTATATGGTCTGTCTTGTTCTATCTGAAAAATGTAAGCAATATTCTTACTATAGTTTTATGATGTCTAAAACTATGTTCTTGGAGCCTCCACGGAACCCCTAGTATCTAAGACTATGTTTTTCAACCTTTACTATAAGTCACACTTCTACTCTGGCATTTGAGACCTTTTACTAACTAGAAGCACTTAAAACTCATTCCACTTACAGGCTTGCTTGCTTATTCTAAAACTTAAACTTACACCTCTACAAGCGAGTGGCTTAGCATACCTCATTCCATCCAAAGGCTTTAATTCAATCCTTGCGCTCTGATTTCTCTCTGAAGAATTCAGAGACTCCTGACTTACTGACTCCAACATCACAAGACTTATCTGTTTATTAACCAAACTAATGAGAAACTAGCAGAACTGTCCTTTTCAACAGAATGGGAAGTCAAGCAGCAGGATACAGGGTTCTTTGCACTTTTATAAACAATTGTTTTAAAAGCAATTATTTCTTCCTCTACAGAAAGTACTGCTGCTCACCTGAGTTGCCTCTGCTCTGTCTCTGAAATTTTTATTTACTCTTTTATTGAGGGTGCGGTTCTCTGATAACTGTTCTCAGTGTCACAAAGGTGACAGACGTGGAGAGAGACACAATCTTCCTTTTCTTTTGGGTTAAGTGCAACACTGTAGATCCCAGCTCAAAGGAAATGGCAAAATGCAGTAGGATTACTCAACCATGTCGGCCCCCATGAAACAAGGTAGGCTTTAGTTCAATCTCCCTCTGACTGTAGAAAGAAAGACTTTTAAGATTAGAGAACTAATCTGGGTTTACGTGCAGGGAATTAGCACAATTTCTGAGGCAGTAGCTTCCTGCTCTACTTCATCTCCTGGAACACCCCTTGGGAAACTATCAAATTAGCTTTGTCACTAGAAGGGCTGTGAAACCACCTGCCAGCTTTTACGAAAAATAATAAATCTCACTCAAAACATTAGTAAGTTTTCTTAGCAGTCTCAAAACTAAGTTTCAATGACGTTTAATTGGCCCAATCTATGTTAGTTATTTCCTCAGCTTTCCAGGTTTGTTCAGTTTGTTCCTATTACTAGAAAATACACTCAGTTGGGAAACATGCAAGCAGTTTTTCTATGGCATAGTCAAGAAATTTTCTTTAAATAGTATTTGGCTTTACCCACTACTAATTCTTGAAATTTCATCTCCAAACTAAATTCCAGTGTTGACTTTTTTTATTGGACGACCTTTTTGGGATTTCATTTTTATTGGTAATAACAAACCAGACAACTGTCCTCATTTGTAAAAGTTACAGAAAGAATAAACATTGGCAGAGGTAAGTAGAAGACAGGAACCATTGTTTGCACATCTTAAGTAGTGTGGTCTTAAACATCAAAACAAAAAAGTGACTCTGGAAATCCCATTTATCAAGCCCTTTTATGTGACTTAATGAGATACATGATACTGAACTAGCAGGATGCTAATTTCACAATTAATTATATATATTTGTAATCACATATTGAAATCCATCTATTTGAAGTATGCACAAATACCTCCATGTAAAACTAATCAATGCTAGTGCTAGTAAAACGTGAAAAATTGAAATTCTCTTTGAAAATCAAATTATACCTATTCCCACATAACTTAATTGCTCAGTTTTATTAATAGAATCACAGTTAAGACTGTCTCTGTTTTCTAAGCATCCTTTCTACAATCATTCTTTGTATGTATTATCTATATATTCAAGGCAAAAATACTTCCAAAATGTTTTAAAGCTTCATCCAAATGCTAACAGTATTTAAAACACGTATATACATCAAAGAAGCACTCCTTGGGAGAGGTAACTTACCTGACAGTGGTTACTTTACACCTTGTGTATTTGTTTATGGAAAAGTATGTATTAAAAGTAAAAATTCCTAGACCCAGACAGTATAACCCACCTTGGTGTTCCAGGTTTGGCTGTGTGGTGCTTAGCTGCCTAGTGGAATTAAATCACAACACTTGGAAACAGTTGGTATCTCTGACTCAAAGTATTAACAAACCATTAGTGATGGAAAAGTGGTAAGGAACACTCCCAGCAAACTATATAAAAGCTAGATTCCTAATTAGTTCTTTCACTTTTCCCAGCAAGCAGCTGTTTCTGATGGTGAAAGTAAAAGCATTGCTGAAAGGTATTGCTAATGGGCAACCTGGTCTAGTGGAAGGTGTGGTTCCCTGCCCATGGCAGGAAGGTTGGAACTATTAAGGTCCCTTCCAGCCCAAGCCATTCTGTGATTCTATGATTCTTACAGAGAAAAATAAATCCCTAAACCTAACAAAGAAGATACAGTTCTTCATTAAAATTCTGAAATTTATACTCAAAAATTTGCCCAGTTTTACAATATTCCAGCCTTCATGCTGAGAAAATATCAGTAGAGAAACTAGGCTATAAGGGTAGTATATTTCTAGAAGAAATCTCTCTCTCCTATTTACTCTGTTTATCTCCCTGTATCTTTCATGACACTTCTAATGCAGTAATCAGTTTTGTTACAGGACTTTGTAAGCAGGAATTCAGTTTCAGTTTTAGCTATACCATGTGTAAGGTCAGGGGACAGGTGGCTGCTATCTTTCAGGGAAATAAGTTAAGCACTAGATTTTTGGTTTGGGAAGGACTGTCTTCCCTTTGTAATGAGTTCCACTGAAGAGGATAAAATCTGTTTCTCTGGTCCAGAGAGAAATTTTTAAAAATGGACTTGGTTATACTTGCCAGAGAAGAGAGTAAGGTTATTGATGCTGTCCCAAGGACAGAGCCAATACTTTACCATCATTTGCATGTGGATTGAAAACCAGATTGGAAACCAGAATTGGAGCTTAACACACCCTTCCAGGATGCCAGCCCTTAACGTTGTAGCAGTTGTGTTAGGGTATAAAGAAGGAAGTGGGAAATTGGCTTTAATTCTTAAAACTGTTGTAGTTGCCATTACATCTCCTGAGATGCCAGTTCCTGTTGGTACTCAATAGGTGCTCCCCAGGAATGCCTGGTAGATAGAGCTTTCCTCAGGGGACTGAAGAAGAATGTTGATATTCTGGTTGCTAACCAGGTTTAGGCATCATATGTGATTAACTTGGTCCTAAGCTTCAAACCAAACATGTCTTTAGTGCCTTGGGAGACATTATGCTATGGCTCTTAGGAAGCTCAGGTGCTTCCTAAGCCAAATAGCTTTGGGCTTTAGTGGAATAAAAGGAGCTGCATGTGGTTAGATCAATTCTTTGGAACATAGAGGAGAGAGGATCTTGAGCAGCTTCTGAGTTTGACAAGGGGATCACAAGAAAACAACATAGTCCATCCTAGGCTGAAAGGAGTTGTGAAGGAAGATTAGTGTTTTTGTGGAGAACCATGTTATGAATGAACAGTGTACACAGTGGCTTGCTTGGGGTGGGGTAGAGGCAGAAACTGAAGTAGCACAAAGTAGATCGAGTCCCTATAGATGACAGCTTCTTCCTGGGTTTTATGCTGGCACATTTGTTAAGGAATTCATCACACAATATTCACAAGTAAAAATTAGCATGTAAATACTATATTGATATTTTATATTGTGATGCTTAAGTAAATTAAAAGTGAAGCAAAAGTCTACAATAATGAAACCAAAATCCACTGCTTCCTATTCCCCATTCATACATTATTATGAATTAATCTGATGGAGTTTGAATTTGTCATAGCTGGACTCACTGAGGAATTCAACGATAGTAGTGGGGTTAGAAACTGAAGAGAGCTCAGTAGTATTGTGTGCAGTGACAAAGCATGAATGGATTTGTTTCATTAGTGGCCTTATTACAAAGGGTACATTCACACTCCACATGCCTAAAGCACTAAGTGTACATACAAAAGGAAATCTGAAAGTATTCTATTGATATTTTGATTCAACTCTAATAATTTTGGCAACATTCATAAATGGGAGTAAAAAAGTAACTGGGGAAGATTTCTTTTGTATTTCATCTAAGAGGGAAGCAGGAGGGATGCATGGAGATGTGTGGAAACCTGGAACCATTTCTTGGTTCTTCAGTGACTTTGTGTGGCTGTGTAAAGCAGGGCGGAAAGTACTTCTGAGTGGAGACACTTCCCATCTTCTTTCCAGGGCAGACTGGCAGTGTGTGTTGCATTACAGATGTTTTCCACTTCCCAGAGCGTGTAAAAAGATCAGTACAAATTAAAAATCTTGGATATTCTAATTAACCAAATCCTGTTGATTTGTTTTATCTTGTCAGTTTGAAGATATTTATTTTCCTCCTCTTCTCTATCCCGGTTCCTGTTAAGGAGAACATAATAATTGGAACTTGAATTTCAAGTTGAATTATTTTTTATGCTCAAAACTTAAGATAAAATTTGTAGTAAATCTCTTTAGCTTCTGAAATTTGATCAATACAAAGTGTCTATCCTGCAAGATGATAATAAATGTATTTGAAAAGGAGAGCAGCAAAGTATTTTGTAAAATATAAATATTAATTAAGTTTCCATGTAATAATTCTGGAGTGACTCTATCCAAATGCAACAAAGAGATTTGTTCTTTGCTAAAAATATACTGCTTGGCAGCCTTTTCTTGCTTTTTTATAGATCAAACCTTAAAAAGAAGTCCTCTGTCTCCAGCTGTCTCTATCATCATATGAGAGATAGCACTTAAATCATTAGAAGAAGTGATTAGTCATGGCAAATATGCTTATCATGCATTCTTTAAAAATTAGCTTTGTACTGCTTTTTCTCCCTTATGATTTCATGGAACTGTTTGTCTGGGAGGTGGTTTTTTAATATATAAAATGCTAATGTTAAACCAACTACCTTTTGATTATTTTTCCATACTGGGTCTGACATAAGAATGAAAAAGGTAGCCAAATAGCAGTAACTTGTGCAGATTATGCCACATCCAGCTTTATTCAATAACCTGCTGAAGATTGTATTCATAGCAAAGACCAGGCTAGGAGAATGCAACAACAGTAAACTAGCAAGGAGATATGGCATAAATACATCTGTTTGGCCTTCCCATCTCAAGATTTGTGGTCCTAGTCTGTCAGCAGCATTTGCACTTAGCTCTACACTGCCTAGTCACTTTCTCAATCCTTAGTTCAGAAGCTACTTTCTAGTTTTTCATCACTCATAAGTAATATTCTCCAGAAAATTTAGAAACTACTTCTAGGAACCTACTGAACTGGGGAAAAAAGAGATGTAGACCTCCAAGAGACCTCTAGCGGAGGACTTAAGTGCTTCAGTTTTTAGGTTGGAGGCTCACTTACCCATAACAAGACTTGCTTTAATTTGAGCATTCCTTGAAAATAATACTGAGGCTGAAACTATCACAGTAAAGTAAAAGACACACTACTGCAGTAACATTTCCTCATACATTTGCAGAAAATGTAGGTCAGGAAAGTGATCTGTTAGCCTGATATGATTAAACTTCTCATGTTGGTTGACCAAACTATTACCTACAAGGTTTAATCTCCTTAAGCAAGAATACATAATGTGGGTAAAAGCCCAGAGCCAAGTACGTATCACTAAATTACAATTTAAAGTCTTTGTAAGGACAGCCTTTATTTCCTCCAAGATTTCAGAAGCACACTCTGCTTTATGCAAAGGTGACTCACCAAGTTTGCATGCAAGGGGTTTGGTTTAAAACTCAGTGAAGAACAGATCTATTGAGATAAACCTCAAATCTTGTAAGACCTGTTTATTTCCACTGTTTTTGATGTGAAACTCTAGACAAGAAGCCACAAACTGACTGAAAAGCTGTAGGGAGAGGGAAAAGATTTTATTTGAATTCCAGTTTACTGTTTTCACAACAGTGTTTCTATTTATATGTATAATCCCTGGTAGGTCAGGTCACCAATTGTTTAGAGAAAGAGAATATTTAAAAGCAGTTGTACACAAACAATTGTAGAAAAATACAAAAGCTTGAATTCAATGAGGTGTAAAATGAACATGGCTGTATGGATGCCTATTAAATGTAACAGGCTAAGTACTATTTGGGGATTTCCTAAAATAATGTGAGTATTGGGTATTTCTGCTGCTTCTTATCTTGCCTTCTCTGAGCCTAATGGTGCAGTAATCTTCATACCAAAGTAGCATCTTGCAGTAGCTCTTTTTCTCTGAAAGACGCAAAATAGTTTATTGATAAGAACTGAAACAAGAAGAGATAATGAAATCATTGCTGATTTCTCATGCACAGTGTTTTCTTTGTACTTACCAGACTTCGTTGGATAAACTACCTGAGAATGTGGATCTGAAGCACAGTTGATTCAGGAGTTGATTCCGTTTTGAAGCCTGAGAGGGAATCAAGGGATAGATGGAAGCAGGAGAGGCTGGTGGATGAGAGTCTAGGGAAAAGTCTCAATGGAAGGAGAAGCTTCTTAAAGTTGGTCAGGAAATAATATCCCCTGATAAACTTACAATATTTAGACAGATTTTTCTTTTTCACTCTATACAAAGCTGAGATCTGAAATATGATTAAATCAGAATACTTTTTGCTTGAACAGTTCATTAATAGTCAGTGTTTGTGACAGCTTTAAAAAGGTAATATATATAATTCTGAGAAGTCCCAGTTTTCCAAGGAATGTATTATGTATAGATTAATCTTCTATTTTGTTTACTTTAATTTGATTAGAGTTTTCACTGAGGATAGAAAAAACTATAATCAGGAAACAAGTAGTACCAAAGGCCAGCAGGAGTGATGAGAGGCCCTCTGGGGAGAAGAATAAGGCTCCACAAGCAAAATGGACTCTGGCACAGTTTTTTTGAAGAGGATCTTCTGGCAATAAGAAAAAATCCTGGTGTTTCTCACCGAGTGTCTCTCACAAATCTGATCCTGCCCTGGTTAAATTAATCCTGTTTTAGAGCTCGCCTATCTTTAGTGTCATACTTTCAAAAACTTCAGCAGTTAGCTTCTATACAAACTGTACTTAAACAGAAGGCAGTGTGCTTTTTTAAAAAGAAACAAGCAGGTTGTGTTCTCAAACAATAGGAGATAAAGGAGCTGTTGATCTTCCATGTTTTGTGTGGAGCATATGGTCTGGTTAATTGTCCTGGTTACCCTGCTGTATCCCCTACTCTTGCTGTAGGATTTGAGGCAAATATCTTTTACAGGAGTTTAATAGGTGTGTGTGATAATTTAATTAATATTAAAATCATCTTGTAGATTAATAGATGTTTTTGGTTAGGATGTGCCCATACATATCAAGTCTTTGCAAGTTGGGTTTTCTTGCCTAGGGTGATGGGAGGGGAGGGCAAGAGTAAATAGTAAATTAATTAAAATATATTATTTCAGATATTCCCAAACTGTATATTAAATGCAGCCAAACTTATTGGAGTATAACAACAGAAAAAACATCCTACAGGAGGTGAGAACAGGCTCCCATGTTTGCAGAGAGAGGAGACAGGTTTTAATCAAAAAGCCTGGTGTTAGCCTTCTTTTCAGATGTTCACAAGTTGTTTGATTCCCTTTTGGAACTAAAAGGACATAAATACATAGGTCCTGCTTTACTAAACAGAGTCCTAATCCAAGAGTTGTGAAAGCTGAGCATTTCTGCTGTTTTTCAGATGTGGATGCTGTCCTGCTTTGTACAACCAGACAAATGTACAGAGCAGCAGAAACTATAGTCAGCAGTACCTTGTGTCCTAATCACGAGGACATAGAGTAATCATCTTTTTTTGCTGCTACCACAATGATTATTTGGAAATTTTTAATACTTCAAACAGTGTGTATGTCTCAAAACATTACGTAGTTTGATGATTTAACACAGTGCCAGAATACATAGTTTCAGTATTCTGGGAGAACATAGCAAATGCTGGACAACTGGAAAAGAAGGTAAGAAACTCCTTCATAGTTTGTCATTCATTTTTCCTTATTAATGGTTTCAATAAAATATTTAACTTTATGCTAAGTTCAATGTTTCTTATAAAGTGTTTTTACTTTATATTTTCAGGAAAAAAACATATATATATATACATATATATATATAGGATATAAACATATCAGTTTCTTCCTGCCAGAGTATTTTCTGGCGGCAGAAATGAAATGTGCAAACAGGACTGCATTACGACCTAGGTTTGCAAAGCATTATCTCAGAATAATGCAAATAATATTAATACATTAAGATAAGGACAGCCTTACGAAGGATATTTTTTGTATGAATCACTATGTACACCAAACACTAATCTGCAATAGTCATGACCTTAATAATCATTATTCCAGGAATAGTGTAACCCAGACTTCCTCAGGAGAGTTATTGCTAAAAGTTATATTAGAGCCTAGATTGAGATAATATATCTCTCTATATTATCTGTATGATACATATCTCTATCATATGGATAATGTATAATATATTATAGAGAGATATTTTCAACTAGAATTATGTTAGGTAAAAAGATTATTCACTCTCCTCACGGGAACTATATGGGCAGTATACTGTACAAGAGATTTTTTCCTAAGGATTCATTTGACCTTTATTGAGCCTCCTAAAGTAAACACATAAATTATTCCATAGCATCCCTCCAGAGTGTTAAGTCAACAAAAGGCTTTGTATCTCCAAATATTTGCTCCTGGTATGATAGCACAGTACAAATAGTAGCCATAATCAGGAGTTCTACCTGATGTTTATAAAATGTAACCTTGTCTCAGCTATTGAGGTCCTCTGATAAAGGTAAGGTCTTGCTCAATATTTTCACGTTCCTTGAGTTCAAAATATTTTGACTGAAAAAAATGCTGAGTTTTCTTTTTTTCCAATGGTGTTTGTCCCTCCACCACCCTAACAACAGAGAGCAACCCAGATCAAAATAGTGCTGCAGTATAAGGTCAGATCCTTCACTTGATCCTTTACTGCAAGGAACTCTGACAAGAGGATCTTCCTCCCCTTCAAAATACCCTTTTTCAAAATAAAAATCCAACTCAAATAGTATTGAAAGTTCCACTGAGAGTAAAAAACCATCAATTACTAACAGTCTCTACATTTAGTGTAGGTACTTCATACTGCTTCCCTCTCACCTGTTCCTTCTGCCTTTCTGCCAGAACGGTTGTCAGAAGGGTGCAGGAGGAGCAGCCCCGTGGACAGCTCAGAGTAACTGCTGTATCAGATGAGGAGAATAGTGGTTTGACATTCAAAGTTACACATTTGTGATTAAACACAGTGCAGCTTTTTACTCTGCCTTTTATGCAATTTATAATTGAAAAGCAGCAGAAGTCTAGCAGAAGAACAAGCAGTAGTCTGAACAACAGTTTGCTCTTAGGAGACAAATTATACCAATAAATTCTACTGATCATGTGGGACCCAGGATAGGGCTGGAAAAAAAGAGATGTGATGAGAACAATAGGAAGGGGAGCAAGAGCTGATTAACCGTCACACTGTCAGTGTCATCGTTGCTAAAGCTTGTGTGACAACAACATTACAGTGTCTTTGAGGGGACCCATGAGAATAGATGAGAACAAAATTTGTGAATGATTGAGTGAAATCAGGTTTCTAAAGCACAATATTCTGCTTCAGCAAAGGAGGGGACATGCTGATTGCATGCTTGTCTCTTCATTAAATCCTTAACTGGTTTAGCTTTGAGACTTTTGAAAGGGTCAGCCAAAGCTTTGACTCTTTTAGAGGACATCTGACTGATCTACTTTCTAGTCACAAAGTCCACAGCTGCTTCTGGAGTTAGGCAGCGCATAAATAAGGCTTGATATCTAGATCAGTTCAGCTGAGCATTGCAGGGCAAGGAGCTCTGTACCTTAAAATAGGAACATGGATCTGTTTTAACAGCTGCAAAGGTTACCAGCTCCAATATAGTCACACCAAGAGCTTGTGGTTTAATCATCTGAGGAAACATTGGCATGTGATCCTTGCGTGTCACACGGATAACTGCTTACAAGTCTTTTCAAGTAAGAGATAGTAGTATTTTCAGGTTAATTTAGGATAGTGGATATGGTGGGAAAAGGGATTACTTCTCCTGCTTTGTGCATTGCTGAGTTATCCCTCCCCTGTTTTACAGACAAGTAGAACTTATATTGCTGGTTGTTTCTGTCTTCAGGGGGCTGTAATATTTCCAGTGGATGATTAACAGAAAATTCATGTATAGTAAATCATTCTGAAGAGAACTGCCCTACTGAAATCTGGGATTTTGTGTCATTCAGTCATTACTTTCTCCCAATCTTTTACCATTTTCTGACTTTTGTAGGTTTATATCAGTCTGTCTGGTCAAATGTCTATAACTGGAAATATTCCAAATAATGGCGGAAGGGTTTCTTTGCTAGTTTTATGGTCAATATATTCTCTTTTCTTTGACAGTTAACAGTTCTCCATGTGTTTAACAGTGATGTTGACATTATATTGGATTCTTCAGTGCTGGCTGACCTACTGAGAGCCTCTAAGCCATCACAACAACATGGGAGGATCCTAAATAGCTAAGTGTTGCAGTAAATGAGAAATGCAAAACTTGGCTTATTGCTTCCCTGGGGAGCTTCTGTCAAATAAATAAGTTATTTCACTAGAATTTAGCTAGTAAACATTAGTTTCCTGGAAGCATAGGCAACATAAGGCAAGATTTAATTTCAGATCACTTCTGAATCACAGAAGAAAGAAGGCCTTATTGTTTGGAGGCCTCTCTTTTATCCATTACCCTGAAAACTTAGTAAATTTTCATTGCAATTCTCACAGGATTTGATATACATATACTTTGCTATCTTCTCTGTTTGTATCACCTTAACATCCAAATAAGCTTCTAAACCAAGAGCTGCCACTTTAAATTAGCTTGTCTAGAGCTCTGAATGCACTTTTGCTGTCATTAATAGGCAACAAAATGAAGATATTTCAGGTATCTTCAGAAGTGTGATGGCTCTCAGCTAATGTAAGACTGGAGTTTGTTTCCAATGTAAATCTTAACCAATCAAGAAAAATTTCCACTTTTTTTCCAGAAATACATGATCAAAAAATATTACATGATACTTTTCTTCAGTACATAAGAGCATAGAAAATGAGAAATATGATAACTTGCAATATTATACTGAAATTTAAAATTGCTCAGAAGTCCTGGAAGTCAAAACTCTGAACCTGTAGTATTGGATGAAACTTGTACATTGTGATGAATCTTTATAGTCTATTTATCCACATTAGTACAAAATATTAGCTGTGCTACAAATTTACAAACTTACACTCCTTTATGCTTACTGTTTGTCCTGTACTACAGCACCTCAAGAAAAATCACTACACCATTGTACTGACCAGTGCATAGTGTGATTATATTTTACCTCTTCAGTCCTGTGTATAGGCTGATGGTGTATTATCTTTATTGTCAGCAACAAGTTAGCATCTTCATACTGCCACTGTACCAAAATGTCTTTCTTGGGAAAGGGGAGAGGCAGAGTGCATTTTGCTGTTTAAAATTAAGTAACACAATATAACATAAAAAATGGAAAGAAGTGAGGAATTGATAATACTAGTAATTACAATGTGTTTTTGCTAAAACTCTGCCCTTAATGTTTAGGTGTAAACTTCTGCTTCTGAGAGAGTAGCACAGAGTCTAAGCGATAAGTGTTCTCAGACATAATAAAGAGGCATGTACATCAGATCTGCTAATATTTAGGCTCCTGCAATAAGCAATATGAGGGAAAGCTTTACCTCAGAATCAGGATCCCTTTTGAAGTGCTTTTTTTAAGTATATTGACTTTAAGAGATAACAGGCAGCACAATAAATCAGAAAATGCAGCTCTCTAGGATGGGAAGAAGTAGTTGGGAAGAAAAGTGATGCATTGGTCAAGCTGTAGTTAGAACAGCTGCTGCTATCCAATGTCTAATTATGTTACTTAATTTTGAGGAGGGGGGAACTTTCCTTCTGTATGAATAAGCAAGGTTTGCCCTTAAATACATTTCTGTCTATGAGGTGGTTGACAGATGAGGCCCATAGGTGTTCATCCAGATCAAACAGACTATGGGATAAGACAACTGACTATCTGAACAGCCTCCAACAATCTGCACCCTTGCACACGTGGCTAGAAGTGATGTTTATATATTCAACAACACTTGCTGAATTTCTATTCCTTAGGCTTCTTGTTTAAAAGATTGCAAACCTAATTTTAAAAGACAGCAAAACACACAATCTTTCTGCTGTTAATTGCTATGAATAACACTTGTAGTGCTGTATAAATTTGTTATTATTTGCTGTATAAAATGCTACTAACAGTAGTAAAAGTTCCTCATGTGATATGAGGGGGAGGGAGGTAAATAAGAGCATATGTGCCCCCAAAATTTATGTCTCACACATTTGGCTATATGCTTTGAAAATTTCAATTAATTCAAAATTAATTCAAAATTTGTAGCATGGGAAACTGAGTGATTGTGTCTGTATGTGTATTTATGTGCTTTGGTTATAAAGCTTGAGCTGAATGCTCTGTTTAATCTTTTCAGCTAATAAGTTAGTGCATTCGATAAGGTCTTCTTGCTGACATTTTATCTGGCACGTGGCTGAGCTCACACATTCCTGTGTCAGTAGCATGAAAAAGATGTACAGAAAGATCTTACAGAAAGTTGTAAACGATGGCATGTGTCTGCACAGCATGCTTGCCACAGTGGCAATGAGTCAATACGTGTTAGCTATATATGGGATTTATTCTTCTAGTTAACTTCATACTTATTAATCTTTAAATTTATAAAATAGATTATTGCTTTAAAGCAACTCTATAGAAAAGAATTATCTTGTCTTATTGACACTGAATTGTTTGAGAATTCTTTAACGGTGTTTTTCTCAGGAAGACTTTGTTCCAGCAAATATTTATATCTACAGAGGAAATTGTACAGTTTCCTCTACAATGAGATTGTATTACAATACACAGTATATTAGTATATACTAAAAAAGTAATGCTAGAGTACTGAAATACCAGGATTCAGAATCTATGTTACAGCTTTATCACTCAGTATAGTCCTTTCATTAGCTGGCATTTACAGAAACTTTGTTTTCTCTCTTGTCATTGGTGCACAGTACCTAGAGGTCATTCACCAAAGAGTGTTTGAATGGCACTTTTAGTCTGTCTACAAGTCACCAGATTTGGGCTCTTCCATGGTACTGAGTGAACAGGGTATAGTGCCACCAAGCCATCCTGGCCTCTTAGCTGACTACCAAAGTGGCAATAAATGCCTTCTCAAGTAGAGACAGCTTGGGTCATCTGGGATTAATGAAAGCTTTAAATTTGATTTATAAATAAATATAAACTATGTGTGATATCCATCTCCATCTGCAAGAACCTTTTTGTATATTGAGTGTTTTCCTTCCTCAAGAGTAAAGCTCTTGTACACTTTTTTTTTTTAACTCGTCTCTTTTTTTAAGGTTTGGTTACCATATGATCCAAAGCACTACACTATGAACTATCAATTCCTAATATAGCTCTAATTATATGGTGCTCATACATCCCTGGACAAAGTCTGGTATCAGGTAATTATGATGTAGGGGGCAAATATTATTAATTGCTTGTTTGCAAAGAGATCGTTACTCCTCATGGTATTCTGAAGCTGTTATTATTGTAAGAAAGAAACTACTTGAAATCAAACGTTCAAACCTTTTCAGCACATTTTGATTCTAGAAAATGGGGTGGAATGGCAAGGCATTACACTACTACTTCTTTTAATCATGTATAATTGCCATCTTGCCATGAAAAGCAATCATCCTATGACTAACCTACAACCTACAAAACATGAACAAGCAGGAAGTAACTTGGAGTATTTGGCACGTAAACCAAGAACAAAAATGAGCATAATTATGCTAATTAGAAAGTCAATCTCAAAACAATTTCCAAAGCAGTGAAGGCATCAAGCCAAATGCTTAGAGTAATACTTGCATTTACCAATAAAGCACATGACACCAGAAAAATGTATTAATACAGCAATGGTTACAGAAGCAAATTGTTCTCACAGGTAGCAATACTAATTCCTTTCAACAGTTTGGTCAGGGAATGTATAAAGAAAAGAAAGCCCTTAGGCTCGTAGTGAAGTTTCGCTGTCTTTACTAACGTATTTACTAACTATGATAATTTACTTAAGTTTTCTATATACTAACAATAAGACTTCAAAAAGCGAAATACAGTTGAATGCAACTTAAAGTTTTATGCAAAATTATGCATAGGAAAGATGTTCGTTTTCTCTATGACTGGCACTCATGTTCTCAGTATTTCTTTTCATTTCTTGGTACTGGAACACTGTGCAAACAGGAATACTGAAGCAGTATAAGAAAGAGTGCAGATTTTTATTATTCACTGACATTTGTTCTCAATTGTCTAAATCTAAAGACAAGGAGAGGAAGCTCCTGCCCCAGATTACAGGAAGACTAACACTACATTATCAAACAATTACTGCCTGGCAGAAAGGTGGGGAGCGTTTTGTAAGGCGGGACCCGCGGACGCAGCTCCAGCTCAGCTCAGAGCAGCCGATGACCTCGGTAGGTATTCCTGCTCTGACCGCAAGGGGGCAGCCTGTGCCCACTAAATCATTGCACGAAGCCTGAACTCCGCTTTGAAAGAACTTGGTGTTTGGGGGGGGGGTTTAATTATTCTGCTTCATTTTAATTAAAACTTTGTAGAGATTAAAAATGAGGCTGTTTAAAAAGCGTACTGTAGTGCAATGTCCAAGTTGTTTGAGGCCATTTTAAGACGTACTGTACAAATTTCTCAGTATAGCCTTTCATTTAGTTCTTGTATCATTTCAGTAAGATATGCTTATCTCCTCTACCAAGAGTAAATAATCTGCATTAAAAAGATGCTACATCTTTTAGGTCAGTTCCTTAATTGTAGATTTTTTTATTTATTCAGGAAAAACAAGGTAGGGCATTTAGTGTTACGCTCTTAGAGCAGCTTTCTAACGGAAATGTGCCACTAGTAAATTTCCAAATTTTAGATACTATTTCCTTCAGCAGTAGGACATCAGATAAATCTTTTGTACGTGAGCTCAGTTTTGCTGTCTGTAAAACAAATATTTCAACTTTAGAGGTGTAAACTGTGGAGTATAGCTGTATATTACAAAGCATACTGTGCCAGTTTTTTTAAAGCAACCGCCTTTCCCCTTTGATATTGCCATCGTGCCTCTCAGCCATGCATTTACAGGCCTGAGCATTCAATGGGAACTGCTGCAGGTTCAGCACTTTTGAGAAACAGCTTACTTAGAAGTCTAAACTTGGATTTAGAAGCTTAACATTTTTGGGAAACTTGTTATGTTTTCATAACAAGTTATGAAAATCCTCATAACTTATTGTTGTTAAGGCAAATATCTATCCAGTATATTTATGCTGCGACCAGTTTAGATTTTTTTACTTCTATTCTGGATAACTAATCCTGGTTAAGGAAAGCTTTCCTAAACTTAGGGTGAGAACTGTCAGAATCACTCTCAACCCCATTTCTGTAACAGACAGCACAGTGTTATTCAAATCAAGGTAATTCTGCCTAGGTATCCAGAAATTACCTAGGGAGGGAAGAAAGTTAAATCACAACCAAACTGAAGGACATATATAAAAATAATTCACCCTACTCACTTCTTTCATAAAGGAATTGAGTCAAAATAAACTGTGTATATTACTCTTGAATTCCGTGAAACCATAACATCAAATGTTTCTTTTTTTATCACAGCATAATTTGAGTCATTTACACAAGGGGTGAGTTCAAGATCATGTATTCATCAGTCAGACTAACTTTATTTTTCACTTTGGCTTGTAATTTTGGTCTTTACATGTAAGAGAAGGGCAGCAGTCCAAAATATACTTGAAAAGAACTGGCATTAGCTCTGACTTTGTCCTGTCTGTTGAACAAACATAAGTTAATTTATCCTTGAACCTAGAAACTGAATGCAGTCTAGAACAAAACAGAAAAAGCATGTTTCAGTAGTTCTTTTCTGCCTGACTACCAGAGATCAGGAGAGTATGTCAAACAGTGGAAATTATAAAAGATATTCAATTGTGAACAATAAGCTTACAACAAACAGTGAAGAAAAAATTTCCAAGAGGAAATGTAAAATAGTCTGACACATCCTTGGGTTAGCTGGTAGACTACAGAAGTGGAGAACAAATACTAAAATTCAAGCCAACAATACAATATCCACTACATCCTTCCTTTTCTTCCCCTGCTTCCCCCTCCCCTCTCATCAGATTACAAGAACAGTGCTTTGTTTAAGACAACATCCTCTTCCGAGGGCTATATGTGCTTTTTGAAATGTGCAATATGCACCACAGCTTCCCAGTCAATCTGAGCTGTAGAATCAAACCTTTTTTCTCTCCTGCCCCCTACTAGTATTTCAAGCTAGTGATGAAAGTGAAAACTAATAAAATACCTTTATATTTTCAGACTGCTTAAAGTAGTGGAGCTAAGACATGTACTCAAAGCTCTGAGAATCTAAAGCTAACTTTAACTTGTTATCAGTAATATCCTATAATCCTTAGTCCTTTTATTTCTGTATGTAACACAAATAGCAATTGCTATGTCCCAGCTGGCTGCAAATGGAGAATGATCATGCACTAAAAGCATACTGAAAATAGGGGAACTGGGTAGAAGAGTTTAAACATACTATCTGTACATACAACAAGAAAATATCACTGGCTGTGACATTCACTTTGTGTTAGCATTTCACAAATTTTCTCTACACCTGTATCACCATACTGCAGAAGTCAGCAATGAAAAATTTAGCTTCCTTGCCAGAACATACAACATCTCATGTGTTACAGAATATATTAACATCTCAGATTCACAGAGTGGTTGAGGCTGGAGAAGACCTCTGGAGGTCATTTGGTCAAACTTTCCTGCTCAAGACCCACCTGCCCAAAACCACATTCAAATGGCTTTTACATATTTCCAAGGATGAAGACTCCAAAACTCCTTAAGCAACCTGTGTCAGTACTCAGTCACTGTCACAGTGAAAAAGTATTTCCTAATGTTCACCCGGAACCTCCGTTTCAGTTTGTGCCTCTTGTCCTGTCAGTGAGCACTACTGAAAAGAGCCTGGCTCCATCCTCTTTGCACCCTCCTTTCAGGTATTTATATACTTTGGTAAAATCCCTCTGTACAACACATAGCTGCAGATACCATAAAATTCAAAACTTGACTGAAGATATTGATGAGCACCATTAACACATTGATTGCTCTTGCTATCTGCAAGTTAAATAAGGCAATTTAGTGCTGTGGTGTTAAGGCTAAAGCCTAACACAGTGAATAGACAAATGCCATTTGGTTCATACGTGGTGTGAAAAGCCCGTGCAGCTGCAGTCACACTGAGCTCAAGTTGTAACATTCAGTATTCATCTGAAACGTTTTACTTCCGAAAGTGTAGGTCAAGAGAGCTGCTTTAGGTACCCCACAAAGTACCCTACTCTGAAATTCTAGCATTAGTTTGAATTTAGTAGTGATTCCACCTGTTTTGAAGAAGATTCAATTACAATTAGGCACAGTATTTTAAGTTCCCAAAAAAGACTATAAAGTCAGCAAACTTGGTTTATTGAATGGATTTTTTTAAGTTTTATTTTGCCAGTTTCAGCTGGGTTTGGTAACAGCTGGAGAAAAAAAATTTTAAAAAAGAGGAAAAACCCTTCATCCTTTATGTCTCAGTTTTATCTGATTTTAACATATAGTCAACCAATTTTTCTCCAATTCAGTATCTAATACTTCACAGGAAATACTGTTGGGTTTTACATTTTCTTGGAAATTCACGGAAATTCACTTTTAGAACTAATCACTAGGAAGGATCTTATTGTTTTGTGGTATTCTGAAATAATTTACGCTATATTGTTTTCATGAAGAACTGTGTTCATCACAGCAGCAACTGCAGGCAGCAGTTGGCTATTTCATTTTCCACCTCTTCGGGTGTCATTAGATCATTACGTCTTCAGGACTGCGGCACTTTGCAAGTTGCATGGTTCTGGCCACTCTGTTCACAGCAGTCCCAGATGGTATTAGACAAGAACTTTGAAAGAGCTCTTCTGTGACATAGCTGAGCCTATACTGTAATGGATCCTGATAACCATTTTGGTCCATCCTGAAGAAAACCTGCTTGATTTATAGCCAACCTCAGGCATTCAAGAGAAAGAGGATATGTTCCATTAATCTGTCATCTCCTTCAGTTGAGTCAGTGGCAGAAGTCCTTGTTATGGTGCTTTACAAAGTCAGTGCTGAACAGCATATAGAAGTTCAGTGACATTTCCACAAGGCCAGCCCCTTCCTCATTTGCCCCATCCTCTAAACTTGGGGGAAAAGGGATGCTCCTTGCTCCCATTGAAGCACTGTTGGAAAGCGCCTGGATAGGATATCCCTTGCAAGAGGATTCAGGACTTGGCACCCCTGCCAAGGTACTCTGCTGCTCCTGTATGTAACAGTGACCTCACATTTCTCAGCAGCCTCAGAACACTGCATCTGTACCACTCTCAGGGATCTTCCCCTACCTTGGCCTGTAGAGTTAAACAGGGAAATCCCAGTCACTCCTTACAGCTCTCCCTGCAGATGTGCATCACCTGGTTTAGCCCAGCTTCAGACAGAGGCTGATAAAATGTAGGGAAAAACTCCAGAACGCCTTGTCCTGAAGTCCCAGAGCACTCACACTGCTGTTTCCCTTAGTACTTTGGGAAGCTCATGACAGAATCTTATTAGGCAAAAAAGAGGGTTCAGTGTCCTCTGGACTATATGTTTGCCAAAAAAAATTGTAAGAAATCAACCTGGCTGGAGGGGCTTCTCATGGCACCTTCAAGGGATTCCAGCCAAAACACAAGCTTAGTTACAGGAATTGTTTAGACAGAGCAGCAGCTTGGTAACTCAGGCTTCTCTCAAAGATACTATGCTACAAGCTATAATAATTATTCAAAGTCATATTAACCTGATCTTTAATTCCGGCAGAAGGAACACAGTCCATTTTCCTGAGTGAAATTCAGTTACTTTTTTAATTTTGCAGCTGAGGTCAGATTTGAGTTCATCCAGAGAGGTGCAGAGGTCAGAGGAGCTGGGTTAAATTACCATTATAAAAACGCTAGAGAAAAGAAATTATTAGAAAAGGGGCCAAACAACTTTTTTTTTTTTCTGATTGTGTTATTTTTTGGTTCCTCTGATGTTTCCTCTTAACAGTTTTTCTGTAAGGGTATCATAACAATTATTTTACTCATCAGTAGTGAATATCAGAAGGATGTGCATTAACACTCTTGCAAGTGATGTGTAGCATTTCTCTTATTCACATGCATTCTGGTAATGTACTAATGAACTTTGAAACGTTTTCAAATATCTGTACAATTTATTATTTCTATGAAAATTTATCATAGAATCATAGCATGTGTTGGGTCAGAAAGAACCTTAAAGATCGTCTAGTTGTAATCTTTTTCCTATATTAAAGTGCTCCCGAGCTCATTCCTCATTTATCTTGACGATAAAAAGGAATCTCAGATCGCCTTAGTCCAATGCCCGTGCAAAGCGACATTTCCAACAACAGCGCTACTTTCTTCCGTCAGCCATGCTGCGGAGGAGGCGGCCGTGTCCCCCGCAGTCTTCCCGCTGAAATTTGGGAACGCTCCTGCTCCGCTCGGCGCAGCGCGGGGCCGGGGCCAGGGGCTGTCCGGGGCTGCCCTCGGGGCTCCTGCAGCCCCACCGGGGCTGTAAACACCTGACAACATTCAGCGTCCCGCGAAAACAGGATTAAACAAACTCCCGCTCTAAGCGAGGGCCTCCACCCGGCCGCGGCGGGCAGGACGGAGGCGGGGCCGCGCCATCCGGCCATGGCCTCGGCCCCGGCCCCGGCCCTGACCCCGGCCCGGGCAGGCGGGCGGGGCGGAGGTGGGGCGGCCCGGCGGGCGGAGCGGAGCGGAGCGGAGCGGAGCGGGCGCGCTCCGGAAGAGGGAAGGAGCGGAGCGGAGCGGCGGCGGTGGCCGGGCGGCAGCGGGATGGCAGCGCAGGGCTCCGCGGGGGATACCGCGCTCCACCGCGCGGCCGAGCAGTGGCTGCTCTGGGATAAGGTGAGCGGTGGCGGCTCCGGCCAGGCAGGGCTGGCTGGCTGGGGGGCGGTGGGGGCGCAGGCTGGAGAAGAGTCAGGAGGCGCGGCTCTTGCATTGTGCTGGTTTGGCGTGCGGTGAAAGCACCCGTTTGCTCCTTCGGCTCTGCTCTCAGACCTCTCTGATAAAGGGATGCTCTCTCTCTGCCCCTCCATCCAGAGGCGCAGGTGAGGCTGCGGGCCCCCCGCCCGGTGCTGCGGCCCCGGCACCTGCCGCAGCAGCCCCGCTTTCGTGTAGAAGCGCCCCGGCTGGTCTCAGTGTGGCTTTGAGCTGTACTGAACGTCTTTTTCATAAAGGCCTGCATTGTTCTGAACTGCTTCAGTCGCAGGGCAGTTGGTAGACTTTAATTATTAAAGACCAGCATACATTGCTGTGTTGCTTGTCTCTCAGTGTTAACTTCCTGGTACCTTCAAATTTTTGTTTACTAAAATATTGATCCCAAGAGACATGTGGGCTCACTTTAAAGGTACTTGGAAATGCAGATGCTGCCAGTCTCGTTTTCTTCAGGTGTTGTTTCCCTTCCTGTTGAGACTTATCTTTGATTTTGGTTTTGACAACACTATGCGCTGAAGTAAAATCTTCTATGTGTTTCTGTTTTCCACATACCTAAAGATACATCTTGTCACAGTGGTGTTCTGGAAGTGGTCATGTAGTTGCTCGCTGCTGCAGGTCCCACTGAGATGCAGGCCTCTATTGGAACATTTGGTTTGAATTTTTTATGTCCCTCTTCATATAATTTGTTCATTTGGCTGTATTGGAACACACTGGCCATTGCCCCTCTTCAGTCACTAACATGACTCCACTGGGCTGAGCACTCAACAATGCTCTCTGAGTTTTGTGCAGCACACATACCTGTTTGGTAAGGCATCTGCTTATTTCAAAAATATCAGTGGAAACCTATAATAATAGTTTTTTTAGTATTCTTTCCAAGTTCTAAAGGACATCATTAGAATTTCCTCGAGCTTGTTGTGATTCTTCATTAAAGATCAGTCAGTTGTTTAACTGACCAGTTACCCAGTTCTGGTTTTATTAATGATAGAGCTGAGCCAAACCAGTCATCTTTTCCGAAATGCTAATGTATCATGTCAGATGACAATAAGCTTTTGTGCCTTTTTTCCCCAGTTTAATTGATTTTGAGAATAATAGTTTGGGTTTAGAGCCTCTTATTTACCTAACTTCCCTGACCAGCGCTAGTTATATTCCTGTCTTCTGTGTAATAATTTGCTTTTCAACTGGTTATTCTGATTATTTTATTAAAGCCTTGGGAAATCTAATGCAGTATCCTTTATAGCATCTTTACTTTTGCAAGTTTAGCCCTCTGTTAGCATTTGTGTCTTTGACTCAGTAATAATTGACTAGTGTGCAATACCCATTGCTGATTGCTCAAAAATGATGAGGTATTTTAATTTCTCAGGGAGCTGTTGCATGTTTCTATTGAGCAACAGAAGAATCAGATATAACCCTTGTCCATTTACTCTGATATAAAAAAAAGTTCCTTTTTGACATGTGGAGATAGGTTAATATTTAATGATGATAAGCCCCATTTTTCTTAGAAAATAATTGTCTGCAAGAGCAAGCCTTTATGGCTGATGGTGGCCCTGCTGACCTAACTGGAAGTTTCTACCTACAACGACAATTACTGTGCTTGTTACCAGACTGTTTTCATCACTGTGTTCATTACAGTAATAGCATTTTTTTCATTCTTTCTGTTATCAGTCATAGAATTATGAACGGAAGGTAGCTTCTGGTTTTCATAAAAACAAAATCTGTTTAGTCAGAAGTTCTTCCTCTCCTCTAAAACCTTGTGGGGACTTCTCTACTGATGATAACTCTTGGAGCCTTCCTGTAGTGTAGATTAAAGTAAATAACTCGAGTGTTACCAGGTGATGTTCAAGCTAATTGCACTAGTGGATATTAACTTGGTATTAAATCACCTGCCACTGTATTCACAGAAAATGGTACTCACATACTCACATCAGGTTTAATTTGAGAGCAGAAAAAGTGTAACCTGAGAGAATCAATAAGAAAGAAAAAAGCCATCACTTCATCCTTCTGATACAATTTGGTCCTTCTTTGGTAGAGATACTGTGAAAAGTTTGTTTAAGGAAAAGAAAGAGCCAAAATCAAGATTCGTTTTTCACTTAGCTGTGTGCAATGGCATCATAACATTCTTCACACGCACACACCAAAAAAAAAAAAAAGGCAGATTCTTAGGAGAATATAGCCATAAACAATTGTAACAGTACTTCTGGAAAAATCCTTCTACCATATTAAACAGACTTGACCTGGCTTTTGCCATTATTTGGTGTGGAGTGGAGGCAGGCAGTGGGTATCAACTAAATTAATGCAACCAAGTTTTCTTTAGAAAATTCTACGGACTGAAATTCTTAGAACTTGGGCGGCCACCTGGATATGTACATTTAACCAGACTTAAAATGCTGGAGGATCCCTTTAGTTTCACAGTAGATTCCAAACCTGGGAAATTCCTCTGACAATAACAAACAAAAAACTCCCTGGCTGTGAGAGCTGCAGGATGCTCCCAATGTCCTTCTGCATTGCCATTACAGCTTCTAGTCTGTCAAACACCTGTAGAAATGTGTGTAGTAACTGCCTAAAAACATGCTCATTTCAGTATTGACATGACTTGTGTGCACAAAGCTCACCCAGGGGAATTAAAAGGTGACTGGACAGTGTACAGAACTGGATGCAAATGGTGTCATTCAGGCTTTGCCTTTGAGACATAGGCCTGATGTTAAAGCAAAAACTTGACGTCAACGTGTAAACAGCCTAAACTCGGTTGTGCTGCCCTATATATTCCATAACATAGACTTATATTTATTCTTACAGAATGTAATTACTCAATAATAATAGATAATTGTGTCAAGCTGTCTACGAGGGAGTGTCAGTTACAACATTCTTGGACTGGTAAACTGGTAAATTTTGCACTGGAAATCAGTAATTCTGGGGTACCTAATTGTTTATTGCACTCAGGAAGCTGGATTTCTTTTTTTTTTTTTTTTTTTTAATACTTTAGATTATTCTCCATGATGCAGTTTGCTCATTAGCACCAAAGGCTCTTTAGCTTTTTCAGTATGTATTTAAACTATGTTGTTTGTCCTGTGGCACTGGGTGCACAGGTCAGTGGTTAGGACATCCCGACTCTGGTCTCGGTTTGATGTGCAGAATGTTTATACCTTTGTATGCAAACTTACATGCCTACTACTCTGTGTGCTCTGCAGCATTTTCTGAAGCTGCAGAAGATACATGTTTTTACATTTAATTTTTTTTTCCTTTTTGCCTAGTGTAATATGCTTTCCCTTGCTGTAATCATACCTAGGTCATCCAGGAAATATTAAAGTCTATGACTTTTATGAGTTCATTTAATTGCCTAGAAATCAAAGTTTGTGTCCCTTTGGAAATTATAATCTTTGTACTCCGGAGTAAGGTGGAGTACTCATGCAGTGAGTAACCTGCTGCCTCTCCAGATAATCCTGTTGTCAGGAGTCTGCCACCTGCCATCTGTCCTCTTGGCTCATCAGTTCTCCAAAAATCTAATACTGAACTTCACAAGTCTCATGTTATTGCATTGAAAAGTTGAGGTATACAGGATTTTGCTAATTCCCTAAGTCTGGAAACAAAAAGAGTAATTAAAAACAGAGAATCTGTGGAAGCAATATACCAAGAAAAGCAGTGAAAGTTAGAAACTCCTCACTGTTCTCAAGTGGTCTGACATGGCCTTTTTGTTGCCACTCTTGAGTTATTTTATTTAAGAATTTGGCTGTAGTTTCTAGGCTTTCATCCTGGCGTTGTGGATTTTTTTACAAGTATTACTTGGAAATACATTGGGAATTCTCTTCTGCCCAGTTTGCTTAGTTTTGCTGCTACCTGTGGTGCGAGCCAGTCTTGGGACAAGGTTATGATATAATTTGTTTTAAACTCTTTTCTATAGTGCTATAGAAAGAACAAATGTTTCTTAATAATTAGCTTAACTTACTTTCTTAAATGTTTAGTGTAGTTTTTGTCTTGTGATGAGGAAAAATTCTCTGAACTGTTGAAGTGCTGCTTTTTGTTTGTTTTGTTTTTAAGAAGAGAAAACATTAAAATAGACATCTTGGAAATCTTCTAACATCCCAGATTGTGAGAGATGTGTATATATATACACACACACATTGCTGTTCAGGTAGCATCTTCTCTTACGGAGATAAATCTAAAATATTTGAGGTTGTACTGATTTAAAATCAAGAAGACAACAGGAGTTCTGGTGTTCTTGAAGTTCTGTGCCATGTTTTGATACTGAAACCCAGAGATTGGGACAGAAAGTCAGTTCTATTAAAACAACAAAACCTCATTTAGAATATCTGAATCTTGTTTCAACAGAATCCAAAAACTTACGCAATCGTGAAACAATTGCTTGCGGAAGGAAATGCCGGAGAACTGCAGAAATACTTTGGCTCACGAATGGAGTTTGGCACAGCAGGGCTCAGAGCTGCCATGGGAGCAGGGATTTCCCACATGAATGACTTGACTATTATCCAGACAACCCAGGTATTGTGTTCAGCACTTTATCTCACTTAACTGGTTGTGTATATGAATGGAAGAACCTAATTTATGGCAAGTAAATGAGTAGTCTATGGAAGTACAAGTTGTCTCCTATTCTTCCAGTTTTCAGAAGTAATTTAAATTAAAATTATTAGCTGAGTGCTAATCTCTGAAAACAAGTAGAGAGAAGCTATTAAACCATTAAAAGAAGTTACTTTGTGTATTTGATTTACAATTTAATTTGTATACAGCTGCTGTTAAACTCAAGTGTAACAGTTAGTGCTGTTGTAACAACTACAAAACAACCCCAAAGACTACGAAAGTTGGGCTAAGCTTTGTGTGTGCTGGACATCATTTACATAAAAGCACTGAAGGTCTGTATACATACATGGATCCTAAAGTAGATCTACTTGGGAAAAAACCCACAACCCTGAATAACTCCAGTCTGGAGTGGTGATGTACCACGTGCCAAAGAGATGTCATTATTAAGGGTGAGATTTGGTTAAAAACCTGAAATGCTGGCCACCTGTTCTCTTCCTCATGTGAGACCTAAGACAGCTGAATCGTTTCTCAAATCAGGCCATTCGGACTAATTGTGTTATCTGTTCCTTTTTGGAGTTAAATCTGATAATTTTTAAAGTATTTAAGTGCTGTCCAGGTTTGCAGTATTGATTTGAAAGTTTCTGAATTTCTTGTTGTTTATTGGTCCTGGACAAGCTGAATCCCACAGCAGTTCAATGAGATGTTATGTGTGCTCAGCTTCCTAAGACATCAGAATCTTAGCAATTATCTTAATATGATGATAAATTAAACATCAAGATTGGCTGGATTTGTTGTTGTCTTTAGGGATTTTGCAGATACCTTGAGAAGAATTTCAGTGACCTGAAAAAGAGAGGAGTTGTGATTGGGTTTGATGCTCGTGCTCATCTTTCCAGTGGAGGTAGTAGCAAAAGGTACTTCTTAGGTTTTGTATTTAGTATTTTGTAGATACCTTGTGTGATTCATGATGGATTTATATCTACTTCAACTGTGTTTTCCTTCTGTAATGTGTGGGATTTGCAGTATTCTTACATGTTGGTAATGCCAAAGCAGTTCTTAGAGTTGTGCTTTTATTGGAAATAATGAGGGAGCACATTTAAATTTGGTCTGTATAATAAGTGAGATATATTGATAAGTGGTGGTGTTTGTTGTTGCGATTTTATAATTGCATTAAGGTAGGAGGGAAAGCTGTGAATTTCAGGAACCTAACTGGTAAGAAAATGAATATATTCACTAGGTATCTTTTCTTTCTGTTTAGGTTTGCAAGACTTGCTGCCAATACCTTCATCAGTCAGGGAGTTCCAGTTTATCTATTCTCTGATATAATACCAACTCCCTTTGTGGTAGGTTTTTCTCTTCTATCTTTCTGTGTATTTTATCTGCTTTAAATATACACAAATTCTGTCAGATACCTTGCATTACTTAAGTTAAGGATAACTATACAAACCACTTCTTACTTTTTAAGCTCTTCCTGCAGAGAGTCTTGTACTTATTTAGCTATGTATAATTTACAACATCCATAGCAAGAGAAGGGAGAATGTGGAATGTCAGCAGATTGCTGTGAAGTCTGAAGTCTGAAGTCTGGAACATACACTCATATTTGGCTGGATTTTTACTTTTTTTTTTTTTTTTTTTTTTTTTTTTTTTTTTTTTTTTTTTTTTGAGGGGAGGAGGGGCAAGGCTTCAAGGTATTGAATCCAGAATTGCAAGTTGTTGGAATACAGTGATGCTTTGCCAGAAGGGTTATTGGATTGTGTCCACGATGCCCCCATCAGAACACCAGGTGTCTCCAGAGCAATACAGAAAAGCCCTGCACTTGGCCTTTGTACTAAAAACAATAATTTCTCCCTATACCAGTTGTTCTAGTGAGCATTGCAAACAGAGCACAGAGTTTCTACATAGCAGTCTTATACTAATACAGTTTTTTGTGGATTTAGAGTTAAATTCTTCACAGTGCAGCTTAATATGATGTTGCAAGAACTGCAGTTGATTGCGTTTCACTGTTAAAGAGCCAGGAGTAAACACAGATTGGAGCAGTGTTCATGAACAATGCTTTATTTTTAATTCACTCCATCTGTTTTGAGCTAATTTATAGGAGCGCTCTCCAAAACAATTCTCTTCTGACCCCTGATGGAGTATGTGCTCCCCAGGCTGCTCCCAAAAGACAGTGTGGATGACACTGCTTGAGCTGCAGTTCTCTGCCCCATGCTGACTTCTGTCATTACCCCAACAAATTTGGCACCTTTTAAGGCCTCAGGTACCTCAAGTCATTCTACAGTAGGCAACACATGCATCTGCCTTCCTTGTAGAAATACACTACCCTAGAGATTCACAAAGCATCTGGAACAGCATTAATAACATAGACATGGAAAAATACACAAGCAAAAACAAGGGCTAAAGTTGTGCCACGTGGAGTCTAGTGGAGCAAGTACTATTTAGCTTCTCCTTGAGGGAGTCAGTGTGTAGGAATCACATCCTGACTTTCTTTTTATTCAGCACTATGGAAGTTTTCTATATGCATGAGAATAAATAATATATAATATGTTGCAAATTCTACTTCAAGTACCTTTCTCTTGTTACAGCCATACACAGTAACTCATCTGAAGCTTTGTGCTGGAATTATGGTTACTGCTTCCCATAATCCCAAACAAGACAATGGTTATAAGGTACTCCAATGTGATCTATTTTCTGGCTCTTTTTTTTTTCCATGTAGAGAAACCAATGCAATTGTGTATAGCTCCTATCATGGTATAGACTAAATTAATTACTAGTCTCTCTATCTCTCTTGTCTCTTCTATGTATTTAAAGCTAGTATCGTGTTAGACTAATAATATAATTAAAATATTTACCCTAGAAAGCAGGATGCCATTGTAATCTGTTATCCCCTGGAAAAAACGCTGCTGAATTGCCCATGCACCAGTCATTCAATAGCTGAGCAGTTATATACAGACTGTTTCCAAAATACAAAAATGGAAGTTCTCTTAGTAAATGACTGGGTCTTGTTTTGTGTTTCATTATGGGTCTTGATATCTTTTGATAAAATTAAACTACTTTTTTTTTTTAATATAATAAAAATGAGATGTGAGAAGAAACACTGAGAATATGAACAGAATACTTTGGGTAAACTTAAGCCTAATTTACTGTAATACTCTAGTGATTGTACTGTACCTTAACCAACAAAAAACATAACAAATCTTAGAAGATTAATGATCAAATACTCACCTATTTTTTATTTAGGTTTACTGGGAAAACGGTGCTCAGATCATTTCCCCTCATGACAAAGGAATTTCTCAGGCCATTGAGGAAAACCAAGAGCCGTGGCCTCAGGCGTGGGATGACAAACTGATTGACAGCAGCCCACTACTTCATGATCCATATGCCATGGTCAATAAGGAGTATTTCAAAGACATACAAAAACAGTGCTTTTACAGGTGACTGGTGTTAATTCCTTTAAGAATACAGGCTATTCCATCTAGCATGTTAGCAGGGCAGTTTAAATTGATGGAAGTGAGGGTGGCCACAATCCTGCCATGACCCGGTTCTGCCTGTGTTTTTTGTCATCTTTTGTTGTAGCACTGGCACCTGTGTGGTGGTGTAGTAAGCCAGTTCATAAAGCTGTCCTGGTAGAAGTCTAACCCAGCAAAGTGAGCAAATTTCTGATGATATCTCCCTGTATATTCATGGCCATGCATCAGCCAAGTGCCATATCAAGCCTAGGGCTGCCAGAGGTGAGCTGGCATGGACAGCCCACCAGCCTTAAAACAAGTCTCTGAGAGAGATGTTGGACCAGACTGTTAAGCCAGTTCTGGATCAAGGTCTTGCTCTGTCATTCCAGCCTTGCTTGTGTTCCTGGTAGCCTTGGGTGCCTTACAACAGCCTAGTCCTATCACTTGCCCAGTAAAATCTTTAGTAAAATGAAGTGGATGTTTTCTCTTGGTGATTAACGGTTAGAATTGATTTATGTAGTAGATGAGTATCAACCTTTTAGATCTGCTTATTTTGTGTAGAAATTTTAACCACCAGTAACCATGTTTTTACTCTTGCTAAAACCAGTCAGGTGTTACTGGAAAGCTGGTGCTATTACACTGCTTTTTCAGAATTGGAATTTAATGTCTCCTTAGGAGTTTGCATGATTTTAGGTATGCCCAATGCTTTTTACTTCCTAAAAATGAGTGTGCTCAAATTGGGCAGGCTGCTGTTGACTCACTGTGTTCACAGTCTTTGGAGGTGGTTTAAATGCTAGAGTTGAGGATCAAGAGTCTCTTTAGTCAGCTGCGTTTGCTTTTCACTCACCTTCTTTGGGATGTGTAGAGTGTACTGTCTTTCTTGCTCCAGTGATTTGCACATTCCAGGATATTGGATGCCAAGAGTGGCTCATATCACTGAAAATTAGGCTAAGCTGATTTTCAAGCCATTGCTTTTAAAATCTGACCTCCTTTCATTCATAATTTTAACAGTGATATAGAATACTGAGTTGTATCTGTTTCCAAATGTAGTTTTGTGCAGAACAGTCTTCCATGTCCAAGTTTACTGTTAACCTGTTTTATTTCAGGAATATAAACAAGGAAACAAACCTGAAATTTGTTCATACTTCTGTGCATGGCGTGGGACATAAATTTGTGCAGCTGGCATTCAAGGCATTTGACCTTAGCCCTCCTTTTGCTGTTCCGGAGCAGAAAGATCCTGATCCAGACTTTCCCACAGTGAAGTATCCAAATCCTGAAGAAGGCAAAGGTGTTCTGGTAAATAGGTTTGGTGTTTTTTTTAAATAGTTGTGATGTCTTTCAGTGTTTTCCTTTTTGCCAAAAGTTACAGCTGTAGATATTGGTGGAAGGTCTATTTTTAATCTGTTTCATAGTCTTCCATTTAGTGAAGAGTTAGCTGTTATCCTTTCATTGACATAACCCTCTTTGAACCAGTCAGGTAGCAATTAGCCTTGACTTTCAACTACTTTGTTCTGAGCTCTAACAGAATGGGCAGGATCTGCACATGGGACAAAGTGATAGTTAATTTTAAAAAATAAAATAATAATAAAAATCTTCTCAGTTGTTTTTAGAAGGCTTCTACTCTTTTGTTCTGACACAACACCAGAAGGGGGCAGGAGAAGTCCTGACAGGTGGTTAGAGTTTCTACTACTATTTCTATTACACTTTGTTGTTGAAGGATACCATTAAATCTACACAGCTTTTAAGTTGGACTACAGAAGTGGAAGGATGTACATCCTGACTATGTTCTTCTGCTGCTAGGCTAGAAGTTTTTGGGTTTTTTGAGAGACACATAATGATTTTGGGTGTTTGAGATTAAATAAATTGGGAAATTTATTTCGGAAATTTAAAACCTATAAAGAAAGTGCAAATATTATTTGGGAATATTAACGCTCATATGGTCCTGCTTGCCACTTTTTCAGACATTGTCTTTTGCTTTGGCTGAAAAAGATGGGGCAAGAATCATTTTAGCAAATGATCCTGATGCTGATCGACTGGCAGTTGCAGAGAAACAAGAGAGGTATGGTAATAAGTAATGTAAACTGTTGTCATTTTTTACTCGCAAGGCTAGGCTTATTTGGAGAATTCTTGTTACTTGTGTTGCAGAGGAAGAATAGTCACAGTAGTAATTTTTTTGATTGAAAACACACAGAAATGTGAGAAGAATGTATGAAGCAGACCACAGTAGGAGCAGGATGTGAAATAATGATGACTATTAGACACTGTACAAAAGCCTGAATAAATAGTTAAGACTTTCTGTAGTTTAAGCATGCACAGAAGCCTGGGAATTGTTATTGTGCTATACCTTTTCAAAGGTAGGTTTCCATTTTAATTTTTTTTCCATAACACCCATAAACGTTTTTTCATTCTAGGTTTATTAAACAATAACTTCGATTTAGGAGAATCTGTATAGTGCCAGATAATACTCTTTAGTATGAATGTCTTCTTTCTCAAATCTTGTTAAACCAAACCTTTTACTGATTATTAGATGATTTGTGCTTCTCTTGCTCAGTTTCCCACTTCTTTACATAATGTTATGTATTTGCATTTCACCTTAAGGTTTTTCACAGTTTAGTACTTCTCAGTATAGTCATTCATACTCTCCCTTTCAAGAACCACCTATACGTACATTATTTCTCTTTGCATGCCCAGTCAAAGAAGGGGATCACAAAACAAACTCGCTCAGTTAAAGGCTTACAATAAATTGTTTATATCTGTGAAATGTAACCTATAGTTCTGACTCAGTATGGCTGTCCCCTTTTTTTATGCCCTCTGATATCTTGTACTTCTACAATTGTTTACATTTCCATATTGAGGTTTTATCTAATGAATCAAAGAAAGCTGAAGTTCTAGCACTTGGTATCATATCTACAGATAGTAGTGGTTCTCCTTTATCTACCTTGATAAAGCAGAAACTAATCTGAGCAGTTATAAACTGTAAATCCTTAGTAAAAATAAGCTTCAATGTTTTCAGTTTAGAGAGGAGCAGAAAAAAAAAAACTGCTGCTGGGCCAGTATTAATGGATTCCCTGTGCATGAGAACCAGAAGAGGGATGTAAAATTATGGCAACAGACTTTTGGTAGCCAAGGGATGATGTGGACATCTGCTAGATGTCCTCAGTCGTTGTGGGTGAATTAAATAGTTGAATCTGTATCAGTTAGACAAATTTCAAAAGTCCAGTAACAGGAGAGTGTGCAAATACCCGTTATGCTCAACAGATAACCAAAAGAGCTAAAGTAGTAGCTCTAAAAGTGGTAATATTTTCTTTGGGGTTTGGAGTGCTTTTAAACTCATTAGGCTCGCAGCATGAACTAAGAAGGTTTCTCTGCCTTTGAAAGAAGAATGATCTTTTGTGGGCACTTGCATCTTGGACAGTGTTAATTGGAAGGTTTATATTTCAATGATTCAATATTCAATGATTCAATGTGCTGGCCTCAGTTGGCAATTCAACTTTAAGGAAAAGGTATAAAAAGCTTCAGATTATGCTAGTTAAGATGGGTTGAAACAAGAATGAAAAATCACTCATGCTTTTTGTCTGAAAACTTTGAGCTACCAGAAACTTGAAGAGGGGTGTTAGTTTATTGTACCCATTACCAGTGAGAGTGTGGTGCTCTCATTCTGCTACCTCTGTGCTCATTGTTTAGCCAGTCTTAGTTGTCTCCTAACTTCCAGTCCTGTGTCATCTCAGACTTCTGCCGTAGCTTTTCATTCACTAATCAAATATTAATATAGGCTTCTACAGTATCTGTACTTCTTCTTTGACAGAACCTCCTGCTAGAGCACACTCTCTCAGCACTCTTACACTAAGTTGCCGCTGTGCATTGCTTTGTGCCTGTTGGCATCAATAAGAGCAGGAGACTGAGTCTGCTTCTCTTTCACAACAGGTACTGTTTCTGTAGGTCTTGGTTTTGTCAGTTTGGAAGTGTCTCTGTCCCCTTTTGTGACGGAATTTTTTTGACAGTTTTGACATTTGTCTTTCTTTTTTTCTTAATTTTTTTCCTGTTCTAGCAACACATCAATGTTAATCTTTTTTACCCATTTAATATTTTTTCCAGTCTTCCCAATGACTAACTGATGTATTTGTGATTAAATTAGAAATATTTGTCACTAGCTCAACTAAAAATACTGATTACTTGAGAATAGTATTTTTGTGTCTCTGTGCCTGTCTTAATCACTGAGTTTATAATTGTATGCTGAACATTTTTTTTTACTTAAAATATGTTGGAAACATCACTGTTTCATTTTTGAAAAACTGCAAAAGCCTATGTGTAGGATGGAGAAGAAAGGTAACTGTTTCAGAATGCTTTTTTTCAGGAATTTTTTTGTTTATGCATTATGCACACATGATACCGTGTTACTGTTACTTGGAATTCTAAGGCAGTTGTTTATTTGTTAATATTAATTTATAGAACCAATTTTTTTCCCTGTATTATCCTTTGATTTCATGTATTTTCTAATACTTTTTTGCCTCTAGCGGTGAATGGAAGGTATTTTCTGGAAATGAACTAGGAGCTCTTTTAGGCTGGTGGATCTTCACTTGCTGGAAAAATAACAGCAGGGATACTCATGCCATTAAAGATGTCTACATGTTATCCAGTACTGTTTCTTCCAAAATCCTGAGAGCAATTGCACTAAAGGAAGGTTTTCACTTTGAGGTAAGCAGCATGTTACATTCCATGTTCTTTTATTCGCTTTCCTACAAAGTGTCATATGTTTGTATAACATTGCTTTTCTTTTTCATGCCTTTGATTTCTCCTCACTGCTGTAGGAAACACTGACAGGTTTCAAGTGGATGGGGAACCGTGCCAAACAGCTCATGGACCAGGGGAAGGCTGTTCTTTTTGCATTTGAAGAGGCTATAGGTAAGAGACAGAATGTTATGCTTTCATATCTTGCAAAATAGTGAAAGTAGAACTACTGCAAAAAGTGACGGAATTGTAGAGAATCACAGAGTGGGTAAGGTTGGAAGGGACTGCTGGAGGTCATTTGGTCCAACCTTCCTCCTCAAGCAGGACATCCTAGGGCACATTACACAGGATTGGGCCCAAGTGGTTCTTGAATATCTCCAGGAAAGGATATTCTACAATTTCTCTGGGCAACCAATGCCAGTGCTCTGCTAGTGTCTCAGTAATAATGTAAAATGTAAAAAAAGAGTAATAATGGCAACATAAGGGTGTCCTCAATACAATGGGTGTATTTCCAGTGAGTAACAGGTAATTATCTATTTGGCTAATTGATACTAGTGGTTAAGACTTTGTATCTCTGCTTAGCACAAAGTTTCTGAGCTAGGAGTATGTATATCTCTACAGTAGCATGGCTATGCAGATTTGGACTACAAATTCTGCATAAAGTATTTTAAAAAAAATAAACAAATGCATTTTTCAGACTTGAAGTTTTTTTACCTGACAGACTTTAGCTCAGTGTAAATGTGAATAAAATAAAGTAAAAACTACCCCAAATTACATTTGCAAACTGGAAAACCATGGTTGAAAGCCACAAATGAATTCATGTTATTCATATGTTATTTATATGTTATATGTTATTCAGTTATGAATTCATGAGGAGGAAATTGAAAAGCTGTAATACTATTTAAGTATCTCAGTACCTGAAAACCAGAGAAAATGGGGCTAATTTCACAGATGATTATCAGTGTTACCTGACACTATCATATAAGGTAATCACATTTGAGACGATGCTATACTTGCATTGTTCCTGCAGTTTGCATTTCTCTTTCTAGAAAGCTCCATAAGGACCTGGGAACATGTGGCACTGATATGATGCAAATCTCAAATTCCATTAAATACCTTGCTTATTAAAATTAATGTTGATTAGAAGATTTTAATTTTTTTTCTACTTTTGTTTTGACTCTAAAATGTCTGTACTATGGTAATGTGCATTTCTCCTTTCAAAGATGTTGACTAAGCTTCCCTATCCATCCTATTTCCTGTTAAAAATGTATCAAACTATATCTAATGTTCCCTGTTTAGGGTATATGTGCTGTCCTGCTGTTCTGGACAAAGATGGTGTCAGTGCTGCTGTTATAACTGCAGAGATGGCCAGCTTTTTGGCAACCAGGAATTTGTCTTTGTCTCAGCAGCTGAAAGCTGTCTATGATGAGTGAGTTCAATTTTAATTTTTTGTTTTTCAGATTTTCTCAGTTTCACACTCTGGGGCTAATAGGGACTTAATAGCAACCTATAGTTTATAAAGGAATGAAATGTGGATTTTACTGTTAGGACAATTCTGTACTAATAGTAATCTTCCAGAAAGTGTTCCTGCCTTGTGGACATGAATATATTTATGACTTTGTTTTGTGATGTTTTAAGGTATTTTAAATATAATAGTAACTACCATACTAATTCTATATTAGTTAATGAGATCTTTGTGGTGGTTTTCTTCACTTGTCTGAAAGGTTTTTTCCTTTTGGGAAGTTCTGCACTTGGGTCCTTTGACAGAAGATTGGGCAGGTTTTTGGCTGGCTGTATTGCTGAGCTGTAGAGATGATAGTGCTTCTTCCTGCTTAAATGAGCCAGACACAGTGAAATGTTGATGGCAGAATGGGTCTGAGTAGCCCTGGCTTATTTATGCTATACATAGAAGCCAGTTTGCTTCTGTCCTTCGGAGCTACTTATGAGTAAATTAATTCTAGTTGGCTCTAAAGTTAGGCTTTTATTTTATTATTCTGTCTTTTTTTGATAGATTATTGTTGTTGAGTTTTGGTTGTCCTTTTCTCTTTCTGCTCCTGATTAATGAGATTTGAGCTGATTATGCAGAATTGCTGTGACTGGCCATTACTCTTGGCTACATACAGCTAGGTATCCCTCTGAGTGCTTTTAATATGAGGCACTACTTTTGCTTTTGTGTTTTTTTTTAATGGATTCAAATAAATCAATAGCAAAGATGAATATTGGATTTCTTGGGACAAGGAGTAGTTTTTGTGGAGGTTTTGGGTTGTTTGCTTTAAAGGAGGGAGCAGCACAGGCTGTTTGATACTGTCCAGCTCTTCATGTCTCATAGACACTGACAAGGGAGCGTGGAACCTGCAAAGAAACTCATGGAAAACTCCAACCTTTGTGCTGCTTGTTTTGCCAATCCTGAGTTCTCATTAGTGTGCAGCACTAGCCATGCTTCATTGTCTCTTTAGGAAGGAATCAAGTGGCAAAGACTTGCTTACATTGCGTAGATAAATGGTGTGATATAAAAGCATGAAAGAGGAATTCATACCTAGAGCAGCAAATACAGCATCTGATGTGAGAATTTCCTTAAATGCTACTAGCTGGAAGTGCATATTCAAGAATTGAACATTCAACCTCTGGCTAGGTTTTTTTATTATTTTTTTTAAATACTACTGCAGTCAACACCTGCTTCAGGTTCACTTCAGAATATTTGGCTGAGTGGAATTGAGCTGTGCCACAGTGTTGCTGTGTACATAGCTACTGAAGAGAACTCAGAGCTGCTTTAGCATAAAAGCAGTCTGTGAGATGTCACTGCACATAGTCAGTCACCCTTTGTGGCAAAGCTACAGATAGAGGGAAGGATACAAATCTGCCCTATTAAACTGTTGTTTGATAATGAGCTGGAAGGAGGGCTCTTGTTTTGTTTTGAGGGTTGTTTTTTATGTGCTTGATTTTTTTTGTTTTGGCTAATAAAGAGTTGCAGTTTTCTACATCTTACTATTTTACTTTTTTGTAAGATTTGCCTTGTGAGTTACAGTTGAAGCAGAAGTAACTATTTTGTATTTTGGAAATATAGAAGGGGAATCTGTCTCAAAATAAATTCAGATCAGGAAAAGGACATGGTTCTAGTAGGCTTTTCACTTCTTTCAGATACAGGATAGGTTTTATTAATTCCCTTACTGAATTCTTAATACTAATTAACTATTACTATTAACTTTCCAGATGTCCATTTAGGACATAAACATGACCCTATTTAAGAAGGCATTCAGATTTCTAACATGAACATTATAGAACTAATGAAGATTCTGGCCCTCAGATTTTCTCTGCAATCAGGGATATTTATCAAGGATATAAGTCTTGAGCTGTAGCAAGAGCTCGCTTGAACAATCAGTCCAGGCTTGTAATGTTTTTCAACAGCATGCTCTTTTGAAAAGTCAGTGTTACCAGGTCATTTGTCTTTGATGCATCACATTACCTGGCAGCAGGCAGGTGAGGTAGAGACAATGTTCAGAACAGTTTGCTTTAGTAAAAACACTTTTAATGGGAGAGTAGAAACACTTTAATGAAGTGTGATTGGAAAAAGCAGTCCAGAATTTGTTTTACTTAGAAAAGGTCAGCTGGAATCCACTTGAAGCTATTAGATGTAATCTCTTCCCTTCCTATGGGGGTTAGAGCTCTTCAAGGCAATAACGGTACCTTTTTTCTTCTGGTTTTGCTCTAAACTTGCTCAGTTTTCATCATTAGAATTAAAGGCATCTGCACAGAAGTTTCTTTAAAGTATGTAAAATGGGATAATTAAGCTGTTTAGACCTTTTTAAAATTTTAAGGGCATGAACTGATGCTTCAGTTGGGTGAGCATGAGTACAAAATGTTGCTTTTTGGAAGGTTGTATAATCTGTCTGCTGTACAACTCTTAGAACATTGCTTCTTGGATTTACTAATACTGTGTCTTCACAGATATGGCTTCCATATTACCAAAGCTTCATATTTCATCTGCCATGATCCTAAAGTTATTCAACAACTTTTTGACAACCTCAGAAATTTTGATGGAAAAAACACATACCCAAAATCTTGTGGTAGATTTAAAGTTTCTGGAATAAGGGATCTAACTACTGGGTATGACAGCAGCCAGCCAGATCAAAAGGCTGTAAGTATCTTTCTAAATTATATGTAAATCATATGTGATGTAGATACACATACCTAAAACATTCTGTGGAGAAACACTAAACATATTTACATGCTGAGTCATAAAATAAGTTAGATTGTTGAAGATTGTTTTGCCTTGGTGAGAGGAAGTGAAGCCAAGGGGGTGTTGGGTTTCTTGTTAGGTTTTGTGGTGTGTTTTTCTCTCCAAGATGACAGTTTGTAAAGGGTGGATCTTGCTGCCTTGCTACAGCAATCTGCATTGTTTTCTTCTGAGTGCAAGTTAAACTGTCTATTAAGATGTGGTTTTGGATTCTATATTTTTGCACAATCTCCATTTTCTTTCCTCCTGGGATATGCCATGACAGTTCAACTTCTATTAGCAGTAAAAGAATTATCTAGATTTGAAATAAGATATCTAGCAGTGATGCAGTTCTACCGGATTCCGGGCAGAGGGCACGGCTGTCCTTGTGGTCTCAAGACCACAATGTTGAAAAGAACAGAACTAAACTAGAATTTTAGCTGGTGCTTTTGTCATATTATCTAATATCAAGTCATGAGATTATATATAGTATCTTTCCAAGTTTTAAAAAATCCTTAATATTTCTAGATACTTCCTACTAGTAAAAGCAGCCAAATGATAACATTCACTTTTGCTAATGGAGGAGTGGCCACAATGAGAACCAGTGGGACGGAACCAAAGATCAAATACTATTCTGAACTTTGTGCACCCCCTGGAAACAGGTACTGTCACTTACAGCAGGACATTGGATGTAATGGTCTGTATAGCTTTTTTGTATTGTTTTAGTGAAATAGGAGCTCTCCACTATCAAATAATATTGCTAAAGTCATTTTAAATAAATGTATTTATATAAAGCTTCAACTCTGCAAAATTTGTTGATAACTTCTTGTCACTGAAATTTCTTCTCAGTTTTGCATGCAGTGGAAATAATATAAGGAAAAGCATTCTGCCTTAAATAAATGCAAATATTTTCACCCCTTTTTTACATACATAGTTGCTTTATAATTATTTAATCAAGTATAAAGTGTACTAATATATTTCAAACCCATTTATGTTTAGTAATTGTATCTTTAACAGGAAAGCTTAGAAATCATACAATCATAAAGATAAATAATTATTAACTTACATGATGAAGTTAACACTTTTTTACAGAAGAAAAATCATCTAAAAATACTGTTATGAGTATAAAAATTACGCTTCTAGTCACTTAAATTTAATAATAGAAGATCTTCTGAACTCAAATTGGCCATTCTTCGTTAGATTACATTGTGGGCCTATGTTTCTTCATAGTCTTCATGCACATCAGTTGGAAGTGAACATCAGTGCATTGCCATAAGAAATCAAATATATACATTTCTATCATTAATAGAAAATGTTTGTCTAAAGCAGTGCAACAGATTTAAAAATTCCTCATACTAAAAATATATATTTTGGCTTTTCCATTGTTTCACTGTTTTCTGTGTTTGTGTGATTTTTGTTTTCCAGTGATGTTGAACAGCTGAAGAAGGAACTAGATGAATTGGTGAACGCTCTTGAAAAACACTTCTTTCAACCAGAAAAAAACAAACTTCAACGAAAGACTGAGTAAAATAGCAAAATTACTACCTTGTTTGGCTTTTGCAGCATTAGAAGTGCATTATTTAAGAAGTTAAGGTTTTTTGGACCAAACATCTGAGAACTCTTGACTATAAAGACTTCTGCTTTTAAGAGTTTTTTTGGGTACTCTTGGCTCTAGTGTCTTATTTTGGAAGGAAAGTACCTTTACCCTTAATGGACCAAAAAAACCCAATCAGTTGAACTGAAAGCTTTATGAACTAAAAGTTGACTACAAATGTATTTCAATCAAAACATGTTTTAATTAAATATAAGTAATATTCTGATATCTGAAACAGCCTGTTTTGTGGTGACTTTTTTTTTTGTGCATATAATCTGATAACACTATGCAACTTTGTCTAGGTTTAGATTTGCAAAGCAAGTTTTTCTGTTAACAGGAAGTATTTAAAGCCTGTAGTGAGACTTTGACAAACTTGGAGCAGATGATTCAGAAGTAGTGATCTTTCTTAGGGATTTTGGCCCAAATAAACAAGAAATTCACAGCAAATGAATTCAATATCTATTTGCTGTGGGACTATATATCATATTCCAGGCCAGAGATACAAAGTGTACTAAGCTGTCTTTGAATACCATGAACCATTAAGATATTATATCTACATACAGCACCTTTTTGTTGCCTCACTGAACTAAGCATAATTAGTTCAATGCATAGCCCAGTTTTGGAGCCTCTCACACTGTTTGCTGCCATGACTTGGTGCATAACTCTGCATGCCTAATTTAGAGCAGAAGTTTCCATTTCTTTGCATGCTCTTGTCCGTGCTTGCAAAGCCTGAGAGGGTTTTTTGGAGGTTGCCAGTTGACTTTTATATGGGGCTTTTCTGCATTTTCAGTACTTGCTTTGGATAGCAGTGTGGCAATAATAGTCACAACTATAGCTACATACTTCTTATGATTGCAAAACTTCTATGCTTGATTATCTCCCAGAATTCAAGTTCTCTGTGCTTGTTATTTTCAGTGCAACTTGAAGATGGCAACAGTTGTGCAGCTGGGTACAGGCAGCCCTGGGGGAGTGGAAGGAGAGGAAGTTTTACACAGTCTGATGTACCACTGCAGATCATGTGCAGTCCTGTGGTGAGAGGCCTCAGAAATGAGTCTGGGGGTGCTTCAGGGATCTTTGGTGGTTTATGACCCCTTCTAAGACATGACAGCTGCATCTGAAGTCAGCATATTTGAGTGAATTATGCCCCATCAGAAGGAATGAATACCTTCAAGCCTCCATGTGAATGTCCCAGTACTTTTCCAGAGGGGAGTTCTCATGCCTGAGCCAGTTGTGTAAGGGGGGGGACATTGGCATGATAAAAAGCACTATCCCACCACACAGGATCTGCATCCTACTGGCTTCCTCCTTTCTTGAAGGCACAGACAAAGGAATGGTTCTTCAGGAGGCAGGCTGAGGCAGTGCCTTCAATTTGGGCATTGATGAGCTACACCCAGGGCTGGAGAAGCTTTGTGGGTCTGTACAAGCCTGCAGCCTTGGGCTTTGACAGGGAAGGTGATTCTCTCCCTCCACTCTGCTCTTGTGAAGCCCCACTTGGAGTACTGCATCCCAGCACAAGGACAACGTGAACCTGTCAGAGTAGGTTCAGAGGAAGGTCATGAAAACGGAGTGTTAGAATACCTGAGCAGGGAAACAAGGCTGAGAGAGCTGGGGTTGCTCCACCTATAGAAGAGGCTATGAGATCTTTCAGTATATAAAGGGGGCTTAAAAGAAACGCACTTTTTACCAGGGACTGTAGTGACAGGACAAGGGAAAACCGTTTTAAAGTGAAAGATGATGGATTTAATTGGATATAAGGAAAGATTTTTTTAAACTAGGGGGATGAGACACAGGAATAAGTTGCCCAGCAAAACTGTTGGAATCCTGAAAGTGTTCAAGGCCAGGTTGCATGCAGCTTTGAGCAATCTGATCTGCTGGAACGTATCTCTGCTTCATGTAGGGAAGTTGAAGTAAGTGATTTTTAAAGGAAACCTTCAGATCAAAACCATTCTATCATTCCTTTTACTTTCATTTTTATTGGGAGGGCTCACATTTCTTTTTGTACAGAATATGATAAAGGATGTTTTACTGAATTCATGGGGAAGGCCTGAAGACAGAGGATTACAGGTCCTGAATTTTTTAATATATGTATCTTAAAATCTCCACAGGCTAGAGAGGCATATTTTACATGTGCCTTTATATGCCAAACCTGGATTTGGATTTTGCTAATGTTAGAAGTCTGGAAGTGAGACCTGCAGTGCACTCATGTATACTGAAACATCCTTAGGATTGCTTTAGAGCATCCTCAGAAACAGTACAGACATATGATGATGACCTAATCTTTATCATTCTGTCTTCCTAAGGTCAAGGAATTTACTTGCTCCATTCCTTTCGCTATTCCAGAAGTTCACAACTTGGTTGGGGAATGTGTGACAAAAAAAATAGCCAAACTCACAGTGGTTTATCAAGCTGCTTGAGCAATTGCAAAAAACTACAAAATTACAGGAGAAAACTTGTTATTGCTAAAATCTTTACTAACCTCGTCTTGCATCAGAGAAAGAGGATCTAGAAGTGAAAAAAAGAATCAAAACAAAGGCAGCAGGTTTATAGCAAAGGGAGAAGTTGTTAGTATTGCAAGTCAGAAGGGGTGTTAAGCTACAGTTTCTTCAGAGCTGGTCCAATTCTTCCACTAAAGTGTTGTGTAAGATAATGAAGCCTACTTAGATATTATTAGTCCCAAGATAGATATTAAAACACAGACAAATGTAATTTGTAAAAAAGCAGCCTTGAACTGGGAGCAGGTGAATTAGTATCTTTCCCAGAAATAGGAATTGCCAGGACTGGAATAAGAAGTGCTTGCAGCCCAGACTGAACTCAGGTGTAAGGGAATTCTTGGCTGTTTCTGGAGAAAGACACATCTCTATGCTACCAAAAACGTGTAAAATGAGCCAGTTTTTTATAACAGATGAAAACACAATTCCAGTGACAGTTGTAAACATTGATCCTATAGGGGATCAGGCCTATGGGGCTAGAGGAAAAGATGGAGAAGAATTATCATAGTACTGAAAGTTCTGCCAAAATAAAACCCCAAAACAGTAATGCTTTAAGAGTAGACCAATGGATTTCACTTAAAGGTTATTAGTTTTTTTTACAAGTCCCAATATCATAAAATTTACTGAATAAATTGGAATTCAGGGATGGATTGAAACAGTTTGGCTGGAAGGAAGTAAATACATTTCATCTTCCTTACAGGCTATGAACTTAGTCCACAGCATATTATGTAAAAGTATTGTTATGATACTCAATTATTGAGTTGCAGAAGGATTTATTTGATAATTTTGCTATGTGCAACAAATCATACAAGGATAGCTGGAATTCATTCTAAAATAAGATTTATTATATAAGCAATTCTCATATTGTACAAGTGTGTGCTTAAATATGTAACTGATTCACCTACAAAGTTTCTGTAAATAAAGTTTTTCTCCTTGCTAATCCTTTTAAAAATTCCAGTGGTCATGGGTTTTATTTTCACGCACCACCAACAGGCAAATCTTATGTCCTTGATTAACAATCACTGTGAATAGCAACATTAAAATGATATTAAATTAACAGTTGTTAACCACCAGCATAAGTATTAACAAGTTTGGGGATTTTTAGGATTCTGACACTGAAGGCATCTGGATGCCATATGTATATCTAATTAATTGTAAATAAAAATAATCACAATAAAACAGTTTTTTGTCTCTAAGTATAAAACTAATCGAAGGTAATTAAGCTGAATTGCTTTCTTTCCCAGTACATTTTTGCACTATGTAAGGTACACATTCATCAAAGTTAGTATTTCTGATCACTTCCGAGTAGAAGCCAACATCACTCTGCTGTATAGCAATTGCCAAGTAACTGAAATGAGGTCATACACCATCAGAACATTGTGAATAATGGGATGAGACTATTAAGCTCTCCAATTATGCCCTAACACTCGCCTAAATAAACTGTAATATATATGATTGCATAGAAACAGCAGCTTTCAAACAAAAGGAGAAGCTTAAAATACTCACATAAACACTGGTAAGTCATTTTCAGATGTATGCTTGGGAATGAAAGCAAGAGGGGATTAATCATGACATCTGAAATGCTCAAAAATACAGACAGCAGCAGGCAGGATCTGTAACAATAGCTCAACTCCTTGACTACTCATCAGTGATAATAGAAAGTCTCTTGTCTACAAAGATAATCACTAATTAATGTCACTGGCATGTATTCCTACACCATATGCAGCAGGTAAATGTGCTATAATAACAGTTATGTAAATTTTGTTTAAGAATTGAGACTATAAATAGCAGCTGGAGATACAATGTCATTGGATAAGAATGTAGTACTTCATCCAGGGCTCCCTAAGTCAAAGCTCTGCAAAACAGTTAATAACATCCCTTATTAATGTACTAAACAAATTTACATGACAGAAGTCACAAGAAAAGACTGTTTTATATAATAACAATAGGAAATCATCATTATGGGTATCATAGAGGGAAAAGCACAGAAACTTAAAAGGCAACTGAAACACAATATAGGTGCCTGCATTCAAATTTGCAATCCAAAGGCATTACTGCTCAGCTATTGCCCAACTATGGAGCAACTTGAACTCTGAAAGCATCTTGGGTGGAAACTTCCTATTTTCCTCCTGGTACTTCAAAGGGTACAGCACCAAGTTCTGCCCTCACTCATGACGTGGCACATTGAGCCTAAATTTATATTGATCTGCAATCCTACCCCAAGTGGGACCAAGTGAGTAGATACTTCTGGTCCTTAACTTACAAAAGAAGCTTCATTACCCACATGTTCTCACAGAGTGCTTCATACAAGCCTGTATATTCAGGTTCTGTACTAAAGGCAGTAGTGGGGTTTTCCTTGCATTTTTTTGAGAGCATAACTGGACAAAGAGAAAATGTTAAACTGGTGTTTGCAGGATGTGGAAATCAAAGCTTGATTTTCCTTTTCAGTCTGAGGGTTAATGTGGTGGTATATGTTTTAGTTATTAGGCTACTGTAAAGAAAATCTAACCTGTGAAGGAAAAAAGAACAGAGATCTACTCTTTCAGAAAACAGAAAATTATTAGAAAGTCTGGTGCTCGTAGCTTTCACATGAGTACTGGGATCCCAGTCCCTGGAATACATAAAAGTGTTTCATTTTTAGGGACTGGAACATAAAACCCTCATTATGGCTCTTTTTTTTTTTTGCCACTACTTAAGTAACAGTTTCATCAGGAAGCAGAGAAGGAATGCTGTCCAATGTAGCCTGAAAGGTGATGATTAGGTAACTTTCATTGCAGGCAGGCTGAACATTCTGAGGCTGATTTCTTTCCCAGTATCAATGAGGAGAAAAAAGAGTATTTATAATTGTGATGCTTTAGTATTCACTTCTGCTGTTGTTCAAGGTATTTCCAAGAAGCCAGAAAGAGTCTTGTAGGATCCTTATCTGTTTCATTACATTTTTGTAAGGCAACAGTGAAGCAGTAAAAAAAGTCTTCCTAAGATCATCAGTTGGTAGTTTGGGAATGCATGAGCCTTGGCTGACGTGCCAGAGCTGTCTGGGTGGGAATTGCAGTTCACCTTCTGCTAGAGCATGGTTACAGAGGCATATAATGTTCAGTCAGGCTTAAAATGAGCAAAAGGGCATACTTGATTCAGGTACTGATAATGATTGATAAATGGAGTAAGAGCATTGTCCTTAGCTGTGATGGTTTAAAAATAAAACAGGTACTGATTGCAAGGAAATGGCATTCCTTACCATGGACCATAAAGATGTCACTGCAAAGCAAGAGGCACTCATACCTATTCCCATGTCTGAAGTAGAAGCAGTAAACCATGACCTGAGCACAGACTGGGAATAAACTCTCTAGGCAAACTGCTACTTTCATTTACCAGTGATCCTATGGAAGTACACCTAGATGCCGAAGGTCATGGAGACACGATGCACTTTGTATCTTCTTGTGTACACTACTGTACTTACACTTTGCAAGTAGGGGATGTGCTTGGATACCAGAATCTGGGGTTTTTTTCATAATCTGGGGCAACATTGTGCTTGCATTTAACAGTTTGACTGTTCCCCTCACAGCAAAAGAGATTTCCTTTAGAAAGCTCTGATTCTACAAACGTGCACAGGCTTAAAAGTAATTAAATCAGTGGTCTTATTGCCAGGAAAACTTGAAATTAATTGTGTACAAAAGTGGTTTGCAGAATGGGGATGTAGGGTGCCTCAATCATCACTTGCAGAGACGTATAATAATCCGGATCCATTCATGCCTTATCCTTTCTGGCAACTGGAAGACCAGCTCTTTTATGCACATGCAAATGTGGTTTCTTTGGGGAAGCCGTCGAGGTGACTCAGGTGAGCTCTCAAAAGGCTGCCCTGCGGCCAGGGCTGAACCCACAGCTGAGCGGGGACTCGACTGCTTCAGAGCTCTCGAGCCGGGCTAATTCCAGCTCTCTGAGCAAACTTCGCTCGCCGCTTCAGCTGACCCCGCCATGCGCCCAGGCTCACTGCCTCAAGGCAACAACGACGTGTTTTCCGCGAGGGATCAGAGTCTGTGCCAGACACACGGGGCAGCATCGCCGAAATGCTCTTCGAGAAGAACTTACGGGCAAGGGGAGGCGGCTTCAGCTGCCGCTGTCGCGACATGGGCGCCCCCCTGTCGCCGGCTGCCCGCCCTCTCTGCCGGCCGCCCGTGCCGGGACCCGCCGCCTGTTGCTATTTTTGCCCGCGGTGTGGAGCGGCCAGGCCGGGCGTGCGGCGCGGGTCCCTCCTCGTCCCGGCCCGCTGGCAGGTAGGGGCGGGGCGAGCAGGGGCAGGGGCAGGGGCAGGGGCAGCGCAGGAGGCGGCGGGCAGCGGCCAGAGGCGTCGGGCGGGCAGGGCAGGAGGCGGCGGCGGGCGAGCAGCCCCTGGCCCGGCCCGGCGCCCGTTACCGGCCCCGCCCGCCTCCCCACGCGGGAGGTGCCCGGCCGCGCCTGGCAGCCGGCGGCCGCTGCCCGCCGAGGGCACTTCCCGAGGTGAGCACATCCTAAGGCGGTAAGCGGCGCCCGGTCAGCCCCGGCCCTGTCAGGGGTCGGCGATGGGGCCTGCCGTACCCCCGCTGCGGGCCGGCCCGAGCGGGGCCGAGCAGCGTTTCGGGAGGGTGTGGGGGAAGGAGGAAGAGCAGCTCTTAGCGCAGAGGAAGTGAAGAGTTGTGGTGAGGAGTGGGGCACCCGCCGCGGGCCGGCCCGTGCCTGCACCCGCGCTGTGAGGGGGGCGAAGGCTGCGGCGCCGGGCGGGGCGGGTCGGGCCAGGCCCGCTCCGTGCCCGCGGCGGGAAGGGCGGGCTGAGCGGGCTCCGCGCTGCCGGGCCCGAGGCACGGTCGCGCCGTCGCTCCTGACGCCGCTGGCGGCGAAGCCGCGGCTCTGGCTGTGCGAACGGCGTTGCTGCGGGACGGGGCGGCCGGGCGGGAGCGCAGCGGAGACGGGGGCGCCGGTGCCGCTGTTCTGGCTGGCGGGGTCCGGGGAGAGCTGGCTTCTCGTCAGAATAACCAAAAGACCTGCTTGAATTTAATCTATCAGTGACCTGAGGTGCCTTTAGTTCTTTTTCTCTCGTCTGCCGTTTCCTCGCCCATTATGCAAAATCGGTGGGTATAACTCCTCCCAGACCCCGCTCCGTCTGAGAGCAGCGAAGCGGCTCTTCCCTGGGGAAGAGCGGACCTTTCCTCTGGCGGCACAGCCGAATGTTAACTTTCCATCCGCCCACGGCGGCGCGGTGTTCTTATGGCCCTTTAAATTCGCGAACTAAGTCAGCAAGGGAATGATCTCTTGAAACTGCGTTCACGAGAGGTATGAAACAAATGTGGTTATTTATAGCGCACTTTGAAAAGATTGAGGCCTTTGTGTGCTATGTTTTATTTGGGAGAGAGGCTAACATGGCAGATCTGCTGTAGGAACCTTTAGTAGTGCAGATGGTGGGATTTGTGTCTGCGCTAAGCCCAGAGATTGAATGGAACATCATGGGTCAAAATTAATAAATTATACATTTTCTGAGTAGCGAATACTTCTGAACTGACACATATGACTATACTTTTAACACTTGTAAGTGCTGAAATAGAAATTTGTCTCGGGTTGTTATACAGGAATACTGAAAATCATAGGTAATACACTAAAGTGGAAATGTTTGCAGGTGAAAAAAACGACAGGAGGGAGGGAAAGTGAAACACAGTCAGTGATATGTGGGTGACTTTACACTTTTTTCACTTTAATTTGGTTAACTGCAAAGTTGAATGCAGGCATTTTGGCTGTGGATATGCAATTAAATAAAAAGGAATGTTCTACAGTTGTATAACAGCTCAATATTTTGTTCAGGTCTGTATGAGGCTGGGTCAGAAGACTTCAATCATCAGTGTATTAATTTCCGTGGACTTGATTAAGGAAATAGCAACAGGTGTTAAGGACAGGAACAGTCAGCTATTTTCTTCATTTGATAATTGATTATAAATGTGTTTGTTTTTAAATCAAGAACATACTAGCATTTTGTTGCAATTTTTTTTATTAATAGCTTATTTTTAAAACTTATTTGAGGAGCGATATAAATGTTGGCTGTACAGGTAAATATTTTAGGTGTATTTATTACTGGAACCAATACCAGAGTATATGGCCAAATGTTATTCAGCAGCCAGTCTAGAGTTGCTGATAGCATTTAAGCATTAAGTCTTTTAAAAGCAAGCATTTAATGAAAAAATAATGGAAATTAAAAGTAATTTCTGAGGCAAATTGGTTTCTGGACTTGTGCATGCTGTTGCCCACAGCAAACCATAGCTTCAGAAGGAAACATCAGATAATAAGTAGCTATGAGATAAAAAGAATATACTTGCAACAAGAGGTGTGTATTGTGTTTCCAAGTGTCCATTTGAATTAAATAAAAAAAACTTTTTGAGTGACTGTGACATGACATACTTAATATATATTCTCATTTGTGGTTTTCTGTATATCCTGCCAGGTGGATAGAGAAATCTGTCAGCTTGAGCAAAGACAATGTAGATTTCAGTTAGGGATCAGAAAGAGAGGGAGACAAGTGGTATTTTGTTCTGGCTAGTGTTCCAGAGTTCTGGCTGCAGGCCAGGGCTCCTCATAATCCTTAAGTAGTATGATATTTCTGCTAAAATAATCAGTGGGGAAGTGCAGTCAGTACTAGTGCCTCTGGTTCCATTTGTCAACAGGGTTCAGTTCTAATGCCATGCAGAGAAGAGCTGAACAAATTTTTGCTATTTAAGACCAGCTGTTTTTCATGAGACCTTGCTGTATGGTTGCATTTTTTGCTTAGCTTCTTGAAGGGGAGAAAAACTGACTTACAGAAGCTTACATAGAGTAAAGCTGCTGTCATGTCCTGAGCCTGATGTGGAGTAACTGCACAGTTGTCTCTCAGAAGAACTGCAAAGGTCAAGGAAGATGGCATCTTTCTGTTCGACTCCCAGGTCAAAGCCCTCGTTTATTCCTTGCTGTGTGAAAGCTCTGACTGCCTCCTTGCTTGATGTATCTTCTAAGCTCGTCAGTTCTGCTCTGAGTCCCCACACTCCAACTGCAGCCAAAGCAGGGAAGGAGCTAGAGGAGAATGAAGGGTTGCTCAAGTCACTTTTCGCTGCATGTCTGTATTGAATTTAGTCCAGTTGAAAAGACAGGACAAAAGAAGGATAACACTTCACCACTGTCAAAGTTTCTGCCTTTTTTTTTTTGAGTGGGGGGTGGGGGAGTGTGTGTGTTTTCTTTTGATTATAGAACATTCTCTGTCCTTTTTGTCTTTTTTCTGTATTAGTTTGAGTGTATCCCAGATCTGCCTGGTGTTCTTCCAGGTGTACAAACCTGATTTTCAGTGCCTCATTTTCCCAGGTTACTAACACAATAACCTCACAAGATTCTCCTTCCTAACCTCAAAGCTTACTTGACCTCATCTAACCAACTGGCACCTGGAGCCAATACCTTGCCCTTGTGATATAGTCTTTTCTCTCTTGAGAGAAGGTGAGTTTTGAAGAATGCTGTCCTGCATGATGTAATGCTGCTTAGAAATGTACCTTCACATGGGGTCCAGAGTGGCAGAAATAATATTTTGTGTAGCTTTCCCTTTCATGCTGTCTTGCCGTCATCCTGGCTTCTCTCTGAAAGGGTCCCTTATAACTTGGTGGCATAACACGGTGAGAATGTAACTTGATTTTGGAGAGAAGAGTCTAATATATATATTTTTCAAATTAGGTTAGAGTTTTAAAACACACTTACCAGATTTTGCTAAAACAGGACCATCAGTGTAGTGTTGCATGCTTTCTAAGCCTGCTCCCCACTTGTGAGCACTGGCTGGGTGTATCAGAGCAAAAGAGAAGTTGAGGATACAGGGCACACATATGTTCCTATGTGTATCTTCCACATTATTGAGTCAGCCTGGTGTTTCCCAGTATAGAAGGCAGGGATAGATCTGTTACTGTGGTTTGTGTAAATATCATATCCGTTACAGTTTGACTGGCTGTTTTTATGCTAATGGAGCAAATACAGCTGAATCAAAGCAGGCTAAGCAGTAGGAACAAAAAGGTTCATATTCTCCGTATCTCTATAAACTATCTTTCTCAACAGCAAAGCTGTCAGCTGAGGAGTGTCACTCAAGCTGTTCTCAGTTTCGAGTGCAAGGGCAACCAACATCTTTCAAAAGATGCTGGTGAAGAGGAGAAAGAGGAACTGTCCCAGTTATATCTGTGAGCACTGGGAGAACAACTGGAGACATCCAGTGTGCAAAGCAAAGCCCAGAGTAATGAAGCTGAATGTTGCATGGAGCTGCCAAAGGAGCATCAGAGTTGAGGTAGAAGGAAACTATTGGACAGCTTTATTTTTATATCTTTTCTATTCTCTCTTGGATTAGAGGTGAAATAGACATTTAATAAGCATGAGTTAATCAGACACTTGTGAGGAAGAGGAAACTTGTTTGAGCCTACTGTACTAATATGTATGGTAAGCTCCTATGGCACCTGCAGAGCCAAATTTCAGAGGGGATGAAGTGAAAGGTGGCAACCAGAGATGGGTAAAGCTGCTAAAATTCCAAGCAGTGGGGTCGGGGCAGACATGGATGAGCTGAGAGCATGGCTACTCTTTGGTCGTAATGTGTGCTTAATTTTGTGGCTGGGAATAGGCCTGTTGAGAAGAACAAAACTATTTTTATGTCTAAATTAAGCATGTACATAAGTACTTCATGGTCTTGAAGTAAAACCTAGTCCTTGGTGTAGACTTGAAGGACATTAACATGAGCAGCAGGAAATTGGCATAATTTCTGGTTGGATTTGTTTACAATAAAGTGACAGGAGGGGAAAACAAGGACAGAATGGTTGGGAAAGGAAAATGGAACATGCCGAACAGTAATACACAGAACGATATGGGTTAGATAAGGAGACTTTCTGATGCTGCTAAATTTGTGCTCTGAGAAACTGCACTTTCAGCCTTTCCTAACATTAGGGAAAAAAACTAGCATTTTGACTTCTGCTTAATAGGTTTGATTTAGTAGTAAGTGTTTTTCTTTGGAAATAACAAATGCAGACATTGGAGTATTTATGCTGTTGATTTTGCAAGGTGTTTATTTTTTAAAAATAGAGATGAATGCCAAGAAGCTTCACATTTATATTAAATACATTCCAGCAGTACAATGTTTGTTTAAGTATGACAGAGTATCAACCTTGGGTTTTGTATATACTGTTCAGTCCTTAGGGTTAGCATAAAAAATAATGTATTATATTGTGATATTAATTTTTCTTTGAGGCTACATTACCTTGGCTACAAAAAATATGTGGTAATACATTATTGTCTGTGTTGTAGCTCAGTTCTCCTGTTTTCAACTAAGAATAAAGTTTTCTTAGGCTTTCTTGTCCTGCGATTATTAGCTATGCCAGGAAGTGACAAGAACACTAAAAGCTAAAACTTCGATTTTTATGCAGTTTAAGACTACACACCATGGTAGTTATGAATGAATCCAATCTACTCTGCAGTTGCTGAACTATTTTTCATTGTTGCAGTTAAGGAGAAATAATTTGTCATAGCTTGTCAAAGAAGAGACCATTTTGATTCTTGGCTGATGGAAAATTATAATGGTAACTGTATTTAGCAATCTGTGTTGATAAGGTGTAAAAATACTTCCTGAAGCTGCTATCCCATTTAGAATCACAGAATCATTGATGTTGGAAAAGATCTCCAAGATCATCATGTTCAGCATTTGACTGAACACTGCCATGTGAATTAGATCATAGCGCCAAGTACCATATCCAGTTGTTTCTTGAAAACTTCCAGGGACAGTGACTCCACCACATCCCTGGGCAGCCTCTTCCAAGTCTTACCATCCTTTCAGTGAAGAAATTCTTCCTGATGTCCAACCTGAACCACCCCTGCTACAGCTTAGTGCCATTTCATTTAGGATATAATGCATATGTATTAATCTAAAAGGTGCTTATTTTCTTGCTCATTTGTGAAATAAACAAAAAAAAAACCCCTAGTTGTAGTATACTTAAAATGAGGTATATAAATTCTGGATTTTCATGGCCCTTTTTCGCACACCTCCCCTGTGCAGATACACACACACAGGTTTATGAAAAGACTTCTAAAAAATTGATCTACACATCTAGACTGCTATTTATTATGAATTCATTGAATAGTATCTTGAAAACTTGCACTCTTGCTAAATTTGCTATTCTTGGAACTGGTAATGTGTCCACAGTGTTCATTTGTCAAAAGATGAAAAAGCTTCAAAAAAGTAAATGTACCCAAAGATGATTTCTGCAGTTCTCATTTTTACAGTTTGCTAGTTACTGCAGAAACATTTTCCCCCGCTGAGACATTTACAGATTGGTTGCATTTTAAACAGCTTAAGATTAATTTACATTGTGAATTTTTAAAAAAAAGTTTTGTGGCTTTTTTAATCTTGAAATTTTCTTTCATTTTCAGCAAGGTTTAAAACTCAGTCTGAAAATATTATTACAAGAGCAAATGAAGGATAAAGTTTAATGGAAACTCCTAAGAAAAATAGTGCTGGTTTTGATCATATTTGTAGATGAACAAGGACAAGAAATACTGTTGCCACAGTAAACAGATGCCACTTATTCAATACTTGTTCAAATGTAATCAAAATGTTTTTTTAAGGATATATTGGTACTATTTATGTTGTTTTTAATAGGTCTTATTATGGGAAACTCTCGTAAGACTGATGGTAAACTGGTGTCCTGGTATTTAAACACAGGCAATTACAAGCCTGTCAGCCTCGTGTCAGTCTCACACAATATAATGTGACAGCTGAAACTAGGGTCAGTTAAAGAGGAGTTAAAACAGGGTAGTGTAACAAATGCCAATCTGCGTGTTTTCGTGGACTGCTTTTTGTGAAATGGAATTTATAAATAAATGCAATTACTGGATTTCATTACTAAAAGTACTAATACATAATAACAGTAGCGGTAGTAGGTGCTGGGTATAACAGGGTTACAGTAGGGTTGTGTGTAACTTGGTATATTCCATTTGATATTTTAAGAAATGAAAATGACACAATGTCGGTCTGGCTAACATTTAAGTAATTCTGTCTGACTGACCAGCGTTAAAATGCAACCATGAATTGTGATTGTCATCTAGTTCTTCCCAGAAGGCTGGAAGGATTCTTGCTTGGGACTGGATAGGTTTATCAGCAATCACTCAGTTGACTGCTACTGGCATTTTTAGATGACAGTGATTTCTAGGGTGTTATTTATTTTAAAAAATCTATTTGGTTACAATCAATAATCACTGGGCAAACTGCACCTAGGGAAACAACTCCATGTTAGTAGCCAAAGTCATCCAACTATGGACAAGAAAGTTGTCAAGCTGACTTTTTTTTTTTTTTTTCCCCCAAAATGTATAGGTGTCTTAGCAGGCAGTGACTTCAACTGTCATGAAGGTCAGAATAGCTCAGCTGAGTTCTTCCTGTGGTAACAGGATTGAAATAGGCCAGTGTGATCTACATGTGCCTGCTCAAGAAACAGACACAGGCTGGAAAGAATGTTCATTTAATTTAGTTATTCATTAGATAGTTGAGCTAAGTCATAAAGCAAATTTTTAATCAGGACTGACTCTTTTCCAAGCAATGTATTTATTACAATTATGTTTGTTGGACCTGAAATAGTAAAGCCCAATTGCTAGATGGGGGCCGTGATAGCTCTCTTCTAATGTTAAGCTATTAATGATTTGTGTTACTGAGGGTTGGTTTTTCATCGCCTTCCAGCACCTACATAACTCTTTCTTTTCCTTTCAGAACTCATCTGTTCCTTAATCAAAGGAGCCATCCTGCATCCAGATAATGTCATTCCATGGAAGTGAAATATTAGTGAATTAGTCCAGTTTACCTAAAGGACTGTAAAATGGAGCCAATAACTTTCAAAGTTAAAAAGTGTCAAACGCCTAGTGATTTCTCAGCAAGTTTCAGTCTCCAGCTCGTGGGTTCTCTCCCAGTGCATTCCCTAACCACTATGTCAATGCTGCCTTGGATTGTGGCCGAGATCCAGTTGCTCAGTGCAAAGTCTTCCAAAGAAGAACCCAGCGTCACCCAAATCCGACTTTGTGTTTCAGCTGCCAGTTTGCGATGTGAGCCAGACACAGGGAAAACCCAGCAGTGGGATCCTTTAATTTGTTCAAGTTTGTTTGAGTACAAGCCACAGCAGGTCCACAAACTGATTCACAACAGCCACGATCCAAGCTACTTTGCTTGTCTGATAAAGGATGAAGCAGCAAATCAGCAAAGTATCTGCTATGTATTTAAAGCTGATGATCAGACAAAAGTAAGTAAAAAGACCCAAAGCAAGCATCCCTGGAATTGTTTTTGTGCTGTTTGAATCTTTTCACTACACTGTAAGACCTTAAAGTTGTACTTACAATTAGAGACTAGATCTCATTAAAACTTACTGACTTACTTTATTTAATGTTAATTGCTCAGTGGAATTTGAACTGCTCAGTATATGAAATGAAAGGTGCATACATCTCCTACAGGATCAGGGCCTGAATTTCATCATCTTAAAAACCACTTTAGTTTGGAATATAGGCTGAAATCTTGGCCCTCAAGTCAGTGAGAGCTTTTCTGTTGATGTCACTAGGGCTAGTATTTCACTCTCGAGTCACTGTGAACTTTATCTAATCCTGCACTCAGACCTCTCAAGTTTCTGTTTTCCTGAGCTGAGACCTCTGTGACTGGGAAACAGAGATACCTTCTTTCTCAGAAAGAGGAGAGGGCAGTGTGGAACCTCCCTATGTATCATATCTCTAACAGCAGGACCTGTGAAAACCTTTACCTAGCTCTATAATTCACAAAACCTGGTAGGTAGGTTTAGGGAGTGGGATAAAGGCACAGTAATTGCACCTCCATGACATGCAGGCTTGGAATTGGGTATGCATGTCTGGCAGTGGGTAAGATTTGGTTTAGTCTGCTTTTCCTAACCAGTTCCTAAGCAGTTGTGACTTTGCTGGAAAAGTAGAAGCATTAAAATTGTCGATCTCTTCTCTTTGAGAGTAGTGTGAGACACTCATTCTCATGAATGAGTAAAATGAATAGGATTTAACACAAAGTTATTGTGAACTACTGGGGACAAAATGGTGACGTATCCTTCTCCTCTTGAATGTTGACTCCAGTCTCCATAATGTTGGAAAACAGCATGCTCATTCACTCATAGGAGGTGTCCTGCTGAAGAACCCTGGAGGTATTATGTGAATATACACCACACATGGGATTTATGCCAACCTGCTCAATAGCAAAACATTGTACAATTCCAAATCCGTGGTCTCAAGCTTACAGCTCAAAACATATGGAAACAGCTTTAGTTAAGTCCCCCCAGATAAAGCGGCAGTTCCAGTAAATTAAAAGGCAAATATGTTGTAAATCATAAGCATTCAAGAGAGAAATCCTGTCAAGTTAAATGTAGAATACTGAGTTTATATATGTAAGAGCAGAAATAAGGAATAGACATTTCAAAACGTGGCGTTGAATAGCAACTGGTGAATACATTTTTCAATTTGCTTATGCATTTACTTCTGCTTGTGATTTTCCAAGATTATGGTGAGAACACAGCACTGATCACCTCCAGTACATTTTCTTAGACATTTTCTTTTGCAAAAAAAGATTCAAGTACTTTTTCTTCATGTTTGATCAAATTCCTGCACGTTTGAAATGCTTAAGAAAAAATTAAGTCTGTAGTTAAATTTGCACCTGTGTCTGCATATTTCTGGAGACAGCACCCAAAATTTTTGGATGCCTGTTTTAACACAGCTATCTATCCTTTCAAAAACTACCTTCCACTGGTCTCTTAACTTGCCTTCCACACAAGAGTTGTTTCTCTTTATTTTTTTACCGTCTAGGTAGACATCTAATCATCATTTGTGGACTGATGTTTTAACAAAAGCATAATGGAAATGTCAGGTGTTCTTACCATGTAAAGTGAAGCCATGCCTCTTTTACTTAAATTTTGTGTAATTTCCACATTTTAAGTAAGTTCTTTGTGCTTTATAGGGTGTTGTTACTTTGCCCTGAATATGGTCACATAATGCCTTTTAGCTAATTGTTATCTGTGCATTTATCTGGAGGAGTGAACTGATGTTACCTGTTTTGCAGATGCCGAACTTGAAAGGATAGGGAATGCACATGTGCCTTTGTTAAAAACTGAAGGAGCTGTTTGTTAAAAGCCAGTGAGTTGGGATGAAGAATTTAGAATTGTTACTACAGTTTTTGTTCAATTTCAAAAGAAATAAATTTTAGAAACTGGACTTTTGCAGCCTGTGCAGTTCAGCAGATTCCTGTGCACTCTTGCTGGTGAGGACTCTTTTTTTCCTATTTGCTTCAGGTCTGTAAAAGAATCACAGCAGTCCAGATACGTTTAGTTCACAGAATTTACATGTTCGTAACAATCTTTAGCTAACAATCTTGGATATCTAGACTTTTGTGATAATTACTAATTACAATAATATTGTAAACTGCAAGAGCCACAATTCTTTGTGTCTGCATATATAAACCTGTAGTAGGGTTATATTTGGCAGAGTTCTTGGATTAAGTCAGGTCTGACTAAGGATTTGAAGTAGAAGGTACTTTGTGGCTTTGCAAATAAGTTCTGTGTATATCCTCACCTTAAGATAAGTAGAATAAAAGGGGGCAGAAGTATGTCTGTGAGAGAAGTACAGTAGGAAGATTAGGATGTTAAGACAAAGGCAGTTGAGTAGAAGACACTTAAAGCCTTTAAGAGGAGGACAAGAAACTTGAAAGTCGTGCAGACAGAGGCATACCACTGGAGGTGGTAGAAGGTGCAGAAATCCAGGAATGGTCAGGCTTTTAGCATCACCATTGCAGATAGACTGCAGTCTATTAACTGTAGTTTTACTCCTTTATAAACAGAAATTGACCAAGAACATCTGATTAGTGAGGAATTATTTTACTGTTTAATATGAGAGTTTTGTTAATGTTGCTGGATAATATTTAGCTCAGCTCTAGGGTTGATGGAGGTGCATGCCACCCGATGTTTTTCCTGCATATGAATACAAGGCTCTTGGGTTCCTTGTTGCTGCATTTCCAACATATCTACTCTAGAGAAGAAATAAGTAGACAGGTAATTAATACTAAGTAATGTCAGGATTCTTTGCTAGGAATTCTTTGTTAGGCTGCTCTTTAGCAGTGAAAGAAAAGGTAGTGCCCCATTGTGGTCTTTGTCTTCCCTCTGTAGGATCTTCTGTAATTGTTTGCATTGTAGCATCTTGGCAATGTGTGGTTCACTCTCCCTGCTGGATAGCAGTAAGTAGGGAAGGATGAGATGCCATTACTTGGAAAGAAGCATATGGATATGAAGATCATTCCACTCTATTTTGCGCTTAAAGGATGAGTTTACTCTTCCTAGAAAGAGCTTCTCTTATGGATTAGAGTCTTCTTTCCAAGTAGATTTGTCAAACATGGGATCTGGAGTGTTCCTTCCTTCCTGTATAACCTCTGTAAGTTTCCACTAGTTACAGATAGTGGCATTTCTTATCCTTACACCCTCATTTTGCAGAGGTTCTGATGTGGCCTCATAGTTGAGGCCTCATAATTTCTGCCTGAGGGTGGGGCTGAAGCATTAATGCATATTCTTTGTAGGTGCTCAGGAATGGAGCTGGATTCAAATATATTGCCTGCAGGGAGCTTATGAAGGCTACTTAGAGGTCAGGTGAGTAATGGTGGGGGAAGCTGGGGAAAAATTAAATCTCCACTAAATCTGTTTGCAGAATAGTCCCTTAAGCATAAGAACACAGCCTTGCTGAACACTTTGGTGAGAATGCTTGGCTACTGTAGGAGTGCAATGGAAATGAAACCATACGTGCTCCACCCTCTATGTTCCCAGTGGTCTCTGGTCTGACACTTGCTTATGTACTACAGAAGTGGGATGCTGTTGATATCACTGTTGTTGCTGAAAACTATATGCCTAAAAAAATTATTGGTATTTTAGTCCTACATTTGAGATGTGCTAGTTCTAAACTGTTTGGAACTGCAGGTGAAGTATGCTGTTTCCTTCCTGAGCTGATTGTCCCCAGCTTTCCTTCTGTATGATACCCTGCTTTAGCACACCATTCAGTCCAAGAAATGAAAGAGATAAATAATGTGAGGCTACTGTAGCAGGGTATCCCCCTCCAGCAAATGCAAAGTAGCCAAAACATTGCGGAGTTAGTAATTTCTGTTCTTATTTTCAGCCTGGAAAAGTAATTCCAGATGTCATTATGTTGATCCTTCTTTGGATCTGTGTATCAAATGCTTCGTTTTACTTAGGTATGTTTAATCTTACTTGATGGATGTTTGGGCTGGCAAATGGAACACGGGTCACTAGTTTATCTGACTCATGCCCTGAGCTAGTATAGATTTAAGGCAAGTTAAGGTTCTGTTGTCCTTTATTATACTTTTATATTTATTGTAAATGAAGACTAAGAGTTCTAAATTTAATGCTTTCACAGAAGTCTGAATCAAAGAGGACATTCAGTATCTCAGCCTTTTTCCATGTCCTGTGCTCCATTCAGCAGCAGGCTCACATTTTCCTAAGCCTGCCTTCTGTCACCTATATAGCTATAAAGATTTTTTTGTTTCCTTTGACAACCCTTGCTAGATTCAATTCCAGGTGGACTTCGGCTTTCCTAATCGTGTCTCTGTCTTGGGCTGTCAAGTTCTTATCAAGGCTCTCTGGAAACTGGCTGAATTGACTTTGCCCTGCTGTGTTTTTCCTACTGCAGATATTTCAGTGGTTAAAGTCTCTCATCAGGACCAGGGTATTCTAACGTGAGACTACTCTGAACTGTCTGTAGAGTGCATCATCCACCTGTTCTTTCTGATCACAGGGTAAAATAGATTCCTGTATGCAGAGTAGAAGTCAGCAGACAGCACTGTCTGTCATTTTTAAATTTATTTTTTAGTGAAGCTCTGAATTTTTGAAAGTTTCCCCCTTTTTATCCTTTGATATGAACTGGAGGTTTAGAGAATTTGAGGGAAAACCTAGAAACTTGAGCCTTATGTCTTGCAAGGAAAATATTCCTGTGACATTACCAATGCAAAGCTGGAGTATGAAGAAGGGTAAAAAGTTCAGTTCAGATTTTTAAAGGGTTAAATTTTGTACTGCTGTTTTTGTTTGTGTAGGTTAGGTTTTTTTGGTCCCCGAGACTCTGGACACAAGTTGTCATAACAGCCTGTAATATATGCTTGTGTTTACCAGAGCAGTTAATGCTATGATGGCAAAACACTGGGTAGAACTTTTCTGCTCAATAGGAAAATATTGCCTGTGATTTAAACAGGATCACAGCTGCACAAGACATGCACAAGTCTGTGTGGTGCTTCTGAATCTTCTCTCTGTAGTGTAATCAATCAGGGACAGCTTTTGGCCCAGGCAGCTGCAGGACTTACCATGAGAGTTGCAGTGTCTGTATGGTTGCAGCAGACTGGGACACCTGCTCGAAGCCTGAGCCTGTGATTGACTTCACCTGTGCCAAATCTGCCCTAAGGCAAACACAGATAGCACGAATCTCCTTACACTGAGGCACTTTCTGAAATGTAGCACTTGGCCTATTGTTCAGCTTTTTGGTTACAACTGTGATGTCTTCTGTTGTCAGAGGTCTTCAGGTTTTTTGTGCACTTATTGCTTAACAGTTACTATGCTTTTAAACAACCTTCACCTACTTTCATGAGTTAAAATAGCTTATGCACTTAAGTAGATCACGCTGTCTTACACTCTGTTACATGTTGTTTATGATCTGATTATGTGCTGAAGAAGCTGGTTTCAGATAATCAACACTTAGCTCTCTGTGAGGCTGCACAGAGCTGAACTTCACATTATTCATCTATAAAAGGAATGGCAGGGGCCCAGTGAACTCCTAAGCAGTTGTTGTGAGGCTTGGCTGCATAACTCTCGACTCTTACACAACTTATTTTTACATTAGACTCTAAGGTATAGCCTCACAAAGTATCTCATTTTTAATAGCACCATTTCTCTTTCTTAAAATAATTCAGGGAAGATAATTTAAAAGATAGAGGTGATCTTTTTCTTTTGTATTTTACTGCCTGATGAGTCTAGGGAGATTAGGTTCTTCTTTTGCAAAAAATCGTTAAAACACCGAAACAAAATTAAGTTACTGGAATTATGTCAGTGCAAGTGAGAACTTAATTTGGCTGTTTTCTGCCTCCTTATGCACCTTTGGGGTTTTTGATTGAATCTGTGTAATTGTGAACTGCTTTTTGATTTCCTGTCTTTCCTGTCTCCCAAACACTAACTGAGGAAAATACAGAAGGAAAAGAAATGCAGCAGAACAAATGAAAAATCAAATACATGTTTGTGCTGTGCACATACGCAGTCCAGTTTATAAAGTAGGTCAAAGTTTAGCTGTATAAATCCTAACGGAATATCCTGTATAATGCAAACAACCAGCTGTGCTTTCAGTACTCTCACAATTAATCAAGCTTTACAGGCTTCTTGAGCATGAGTGTGATGACACCAGTTCTATCCTGGGATCTGTTCAAACAATTCATGTATGTGAACTCTTCTGTCAGGGAACTTTAGTGGCCAGTGACCCTGTCCCTGGCAGCATTATTCCAAGCCTCTATGGGGCTCTTGTCAAATCTTAGAGTGACTTTGTGACGTGCTGCATCAGCTAAGTGCTTGTGTGTTCGCTCTCATTTCATAAAAAATATAGTGGGATTTCCCTAAACCTTGTGTGATTGCCACATGGAGGAAGTAATTTGTGTAATACCAGTGCTGCTGTCTGACTTAAGTCCGAGATAGTGTCTGATCAAAGATGATGTACAGGGTTTGTAAAATGAGTTGCCTATTCCCACTCTTATGGCAGCAGCATCATAAAAATGATATATTCTTGTGATTTCTTATCTTTGTGTAATAGTTAACTCTATAGTAAACTTATCAGATGACATTGTTCCTGTATTTTTTAACTTAAATAATACTGAAAGTAGCTGTTTGTTACTTGTGATTTTGCATGCACTTTATTTTAGGGTCAGAGTTCATGCCAAGGCTATTTATTGTTCAAGGCTATTAACTGTTCCTTCACTTTTCCTGTTGGGGATTGTAGCAGAAATACAAAATAGTAGAACTGAGGCAAAAACATAATTAGTGGATTTGTGATGGCTTCTCATCTGATTGCTAACCGTTCTTTTTGTCTTACTTGTGGCCTATGATGTCCAGCACAGGTAACTGGAGCCATGAATATCTAAGCGTCCTCCAGAGCTGTAGAAGAGTTTTCTTTAGAAGCTCCTGTTCACACGGAGAAGAGCTTCCTTACATACCTCCAAAGTGAAGCTCACTCTTAACATCCTAACCAACTTTGAGTCAGCTTTCTGTGGCCTTGTATTCCTTTGTTTGCTGATTTATTCATTCACAGCTCTCCCCCTATTCTTTATACTGTGGTATCACTCAGTGAGGTATTTCAGAGCAATTTGGATATTCCAAAGGAAAAGTGATCAATTTTCAATGAAATCAGCATCCTAACATGATCACAGAACACTTCCATGTGCACCTTTGTGAGAGTCAGGGCATTGCCATACAGAGCAGAGAGAAGGCCTGGCCACAAGATCCCAAATTCATTCAGTCTTAAACTGCCCTGGGGTTTTAGTTCAAGTGTAATCTATGATGGTACACTGAGGAGATTGTATAGCTGTCCTCTGTCAAAAGAGGCATCTGTTATTCTTTTCTCTTCTGATCCATCCCTTGATGTACTTCCTTGGTGTTCTCCCTTGTGCTGGCACTGATGTTTGTCCAGTTCTGTGTTGAGCTGCTTTAGGGGCTAAGGTAAAAGAAACTAATTTCATTCTGCTCCAAAACTAATTTGGTGCACCTTGCTAGGTCACCATAGATGTTTTTTGTCAAATTTCAAGTTGACATAAATTTGGAAACTGAAGTGAACATAAAATAATTTGGGACAAGATTTTCCTGGTGCTTTTGTAAGAAGGTGGGCAAAATAGAGTGCCACACTAGGCGTACTCCAAAGGGATTGGGCCATGGAGTAGCCCCAGTTTTTGCAGTCTTGTTGTTCTTTCTTTGTAGGATGACATAAATCTTAAAAGTAGGTACACAGGGACGCTTGCAGCCTTCCTTGGCCTCTGTACACAGAGTCACCTTGTTTGGAGCATGGTGCTCCTAATGCCAAGGTTGTGGATTCAATCCCCATATAGGCCATTCAGTGAGAAGTTGCACTTGGTGATCCTTGTGGGTCCCTCCCAGCTCAGAATATTCTGTGAAAGTGTCACCAACATTGAAATCTGCCCTGCTGGTAATGTGTGGAAAAAATCACTGCATACCTGCTCATCGGGTCCAAAGTAGCTTTGCTCTGAAAAGGTGAGAACACCGAGTGGGTGGTCTTCAACTGGAGAACTGTCTATCCAGGTATCATCCATCACTAATCCTGTTGAAGTCCTCAGCTTCACATAGCTTGTAACAATAACAAAATGTGTAGCAACAAAGTTATCCAGAGCACCTTACCGTGGCGCTGGAAAGTGATTTCTGAGAAGGTGTTGGATGCAAGATGCAAACAAAGTGAATGGGTCTCCTCATTGCCTTGCAGCCTCATCAATCCTACAGCTTCAAACAAATGCACAGCAAGCAGACAGCGCTGGGCAAATGGAAAAACCCAAACTAAACTGAAAGACTTGTGCCCATGGAAAAGTTCTGAGCGGGAAATAGAAGGAGTGTGGAAATATAAGTTGTGTATACAGAATTAGGAGTTCAGAAAATACTGTTGATTTATAGCAATATTGAATATAAACTGCATGCACACTACTATATAAAGAAATACTTAATGATGAAGAAACTCCAGTGTATTTTCTGAGTTACCCACTGCTGAGGCTTGCTGAAGTTGATTTAAGACTAGAAGAAGTTTGGAAGTTTGAATGCTGCCTTATTGATCTCCAAACTCAAGTCAGAAGGTCTAATCTAGACACAATAGATGGTTTTTATTTTTTTGTTTAATTACTTAACACTCTTAAGTAATATGAAGTATGCACAGTTGTGAAGTTCTTAAATTAATTTTGTGGATACTTGATGCAATGATAGTTGTATGCAATTTAAAGCCAAAAAATGTATATTAAAGAGGGGGGAAAAACTGCTAGAAAATAACATTTTTTTATTTAAAAAATCAGTCTTACCTAAAACAGTGTTGGTTTTTGTGGCACAAAGTACAAAAGCATATTGAGGACAGTGTGATTTAGTTAGCAAAAGTGAGAAGATAGTTTTTGTCGAACGAATAAACAAAGGCTGTATCTGTCATGTAGGCTAGTACAGTCTACAGACAGACTCAATAGTGCTTCTGGCTCATACCTGATTGATACCAGTTAAGATATCAAGCTTCCTCAAGGCCAGTAAAACCAAAATCTCCTATTTTCTGTGCTTTGCAAGTTTCATTAAGGGAGCTTGGGCTTTAGCACGCTTGAAGCTACTTAAACATGGACATTCATGTTCAGGCAGTTGTATTTTCTTCTTTTCAGATTTTAAAATGGCTCTAAAACACAAATGCAGACCATCCACAATAAAATATGAAGATGTCAATTTGTAAATTATGATACTGAATGAATAGCCTTCCTGAAATAGCTCCTTATGTTTCCATGCAGTTGGCTTTTCATTTGGAGTTTTGCCTTTCCTGGGCTGACATTTATGCTGTGCCCCCAAGGTCATCAGATGGGAACTCTTTGACTGTAGTGGAGCAGAAAACCAAAGCAGAGGAGGCATATATAACCACTGTATTTACTTTAGCAGCACAATCTCCCATCCTGTTACATGTCAAAGTGAATAATGGTAGAAAATCACTGTCGTAAAATCAGTGCTTTCTCTTGCCTGGTGTAGACACTGTTGTTCTGTATTTCTGTTTTTTTTACCCTCTCTGTGGACGTCAAGTTATGGGAAGGGCTGTGGGAAATATTTTCCTAAAGAATGATTTGTGTGACTGGACAAATACAGGCTTAAATGGATATGTGTGTTTGCCCTAAAGGTTGATCATCGAGGATCTGATACAAGGATTGAGTGGATAATGCCAGTTTATACTTGGTTTGTCCTTTGTATGAAACTGGTGATTGATGTGGACTTCCCTTTCTTTCCCACCCTCCCCCCAATTTTCCCAGAGGGACAGTAATTGAGATCTATTGCTAGTCATAAAAACAGCTTCACTGGTGATGATTCCTCTTGCATCAGGTTAAGTTTGGTCCTTCTGCATAACTGATTGAACGCTTCTCATTTGCAAGCTTCTAGTTTCAGCCTTTAAAAAGACCCCACAAAACTAGCTTCACACAGGCAGAATGTGCTTCAACATTGTATTTTTAATAATCATGCTGGGGTTTGTTGTGTTGCTTTGTTGCTTATATGCTTTACTTCTACTTACATTGTAAAGAATTTGCACAGGAAGAGGGAATAAAAGCTAAATTTTATTACTCCTCATTTGAGATTTTTGGAAGCCACTCGTTCAGCACAAAGGTGTCTTGAGCTTGCAGTGAATATCTGGTGGCGTATTTGCATCGAAACCTATGGCTAGCTGAAATGTTGAAACTGAAATGGTTTTTTGAGAGTCAGAAAGCAAGTTATACATAAATCTTATTTCAGAGTCTCTGAGGCAGAAAATCTGTATGCACTTTAACTTCAGGCTAGTTCCTTTGAAGACAGCATACATAGTTGCAACAATGACTTTAAACATGCTTGTAAATATTTGCTTGGTTAGCACTATAGTACATAATATATTATTCTGCTTGGGTTTGTCCTTAGAGTTTTTTTTCAATGACAGTTATGTTGTCCATGTAAGAAAAAAAGGTTTCCAATATCTGAAATTAATTCATTTAGAAAGATTTTTAATGAAACAGAAGTACTTTTAAAACCAGACAAGAAAAATTATAATTCAAATACAAGAATATATTCAGGATGATTAACATGATTGATTCAACACCACTATTACAAAAATTAGGTTTTTTTCCTTATTTAAAATTTCAAGTAGAAGTATGCTATATGTCTATGAAGCAATAATTTACTGAAGTCTGAAGAAGAGCAAAGCCCTGTTCATCACTTTTAATTCACTGTGGACTATGAAAACCGTGTTCTAATGTGCATCTTCAAGTAAAAATAGTGTTGGTACCTTCAGAGGTATCTCAGTGAAGCTGAATTTAGAGGCATTTCTAGAAGTTGTTTTGTCATGTTAGGGTTGTCTTTGTTGGACCAGCTGTCCAGCAGCAATGAGGCACTTCAATTTTCCCGATTTAAGGGCATGTTTCAAAGCGATACAGTAGTGGGTAATGACATACTGGAACGAGGCGCTGATTCCCGAATCAGGACTGGGATTTAGGAGAGAAAGCAGTTGCTTCTGTGGAGCTCTCTGCAGTATCTCTGCTGCTGTGGAGCACTGCACAGCATTCCTGACGGTAGCATTCCTAGCCAGGCCACTAGGAAGCTTTTCTAATTGCAGGAAGAGAACTTCATTGTTCTTAGAAGGGATTACTCCCCAGAGTGCATAACTCCTTTGGTCCCCTCAATTCCTTCACAAGATCGCAGATTCATCAGTGCTTAAGATGAGGTGTTTAAGTGCCACTTAGTGGCTGTCCAGAGCAAATGTAAGATACTGTGATTGCTGTGAGTTTTCACTTCTTCTGCTTCTGCTTTCCACCAGCAGGAGAATTGCTTGCCTTACCGTAGAGATACCGAAGGCTTAATCTAAAACTGGTTCAAATCAGTTGAGAGATGCTGGGGGTTTTCAGTAAGAAAGCTTCAGTACTGTGATTTCCATTGTCCTGCTGAAGTTCTGCTTGGGTTCTCCTCGTGGTTTTTTTTTGTTTGTTTTTTTGCATTTCATTGGGGTGTTTCTTCAGTATTTTTGCAGTGCCTCTTAAAGTTTTGGAATGAGTTTGTATTTTACTATGTAACAAGAAGCAGCACAATGTAAAGTCTGTAGAACAGAAATACTGCTGTTTCTGGAGTTTATTCTTGTGTGTTAAATTTTGCAAAACAAGATGTGCTTAACATTGGTTAGTGTTTGACATCAGCCACTGTTCTGGGGTGTTTCAGCTTCCCTCAGTAGAATATCTCATAGGTGTGAAAACATTAGCTCTGAGTCATGTTAGGAGCTTGCTATAAGTTTTTATGTGTGTAAGGACAAAAGTTTATCTTCTAGAAACTTGCAGGACTTCTGGATATTCTTTAGATGTGTTATTAACTGCGTATGAACCAGATACATCCTTAAGACACATAAGGATATAGTAGCAACTTGATCTGTGATTTAAGTGGGGCAATTCTCAAATTAATAGCTTTTACATCTCAAAGTGCATGCATTGCCTGTACGGCTTCCTCTTAACTAGGAGAAGGTGAGAAGGTTTTCAGTGGGCTTTCTGCAGGGAGATCATGTACTGCAGGAGGCATGATTCAAGTTTTTCTTTAGAATGGAGTTGTCTTTTTTTCCTCCTTATTCAGTTTTTTTGTTTAATAGACTATCCATATGCATGGTAGATTTGGAAGAGTCAGAAAAGTTCTCAGGAACCTCAAACAAACAAAACATAGATTTCTGATTACATTTCTTGTTAAAGTTACAGAACAGAAACTGTCAAGGTCTCAGGATAAACCCCTTCACATATGTTGAGACAATGTACTTCCAACAAGCCATATAAAACCTAGATATGTGACAAACTTTCCTTAGCCAGATAACCCGCAGTGACTGGCTTTAAATACACACGTTTGCACAGGCATGTCAGCCTATTCTAGAAGTCTTGATGCCAGCTTGAAACATCAGCTGAATTAGACTTCTGGCTTTTTATCTTACTTGGAGTTGTGAGTAAAATCAAAGCACTTGTATGGGGATGACACTGTGGATCTACAATGAGAGAAAGTCATACTTGATTAAGTTCTTCTTGTTTGACTGTATATTACAGCTTTTTGCATGCTAAGAGAAAAAGCTGGGAAGGTTGATTAAAACTGACCTACATTCTGCTCATAAATTATAATTGAAAGCAATGGGACACTTGAAAATTTAATATACCCTGTATGAAATGTCCTGTTTAATATCTATATCAATGATCTGGACAAGGGGATCGAGGGCACCCTCAGTAAATTCACAGATGGCACCAAATTCAGTGGGAATGTTGATCTGCTGTAGTGCACAAAGGCTCTGCAGGGGGATCTGGACAGGGTGAATAAATAGGCCAAGGCCAAGTTGCAAGAGGTTCAACATGGCAAAGTGCTGGATCCTACACCTGGGTCACAACAACCCCAGGCAGTACTGTGGACTGGGGGCAGAGTGGCTGGAATGTGGCCACAGCTGGGTGAACATGAGCCAGGGTGTGCCCAGGTGGCCAAGAAGGCCAGTGGCTTCCTGGCCTGTGTCAGAAATACTGCAGCCAGCCGGACTGGGGCTTGGCACTGGTGAGGCCACACCTTGAGTCCTGTGTCTAGCTCTGGACCACTCACACCAGGAAGGATATTGAGGGGCTGGACCAGAGAAAGGCAATAGAACTGGTGAAAGGTCTGAGCACAAAGCTTATGAGGAGCAGCTGAGGGAGCTGGGGCTGTTTGGCCCGGAGAAGGCTCAGGGGAGACTGGATCACTCTGCAACGATGTGAAAGGGGGTTATAGTGAGGTGGAGATTGGCCACTTCTCCCAGGTAACAAGTGACAGGATGAGAGGAAGTGGCTTCAGTTGCACCAGGGAAGGTTTAAATTGGATATTAGGAAAAATTACTAAGGAATCTCAGTAATAGGGTTCTCAGGTATTGGATTAGGCTGCTCAGGGAAGTAGTAAAATCACCATCCCTGGAACCATTAAAAAAAAAAAAAAAATGTGTGCATGTGACATTTGAGGACATGGTTTAGTGGTGAATATGGCAGCGCTGGGTTAGTGGTTGGACTTGATAATCTTACAGATCTTTTCGGACATAAATTGATTCTATGATTATAAAAGACCTGCTCAGATGACTTCTGAGGTTCACTTATCCATTTGAGTCTTTGCACCAGTGAACACATTGAAATATGTGAGTTAAGACTTGCAAATTATTCAAATATATGAGCTCAGACTTGCAAGTTGCAGTGGTATCTGAACCTACCAGATCACTACAGTGAAGAATTCAGCTGTCTAGCCAATTCATCCAGCTTTGTGCAGGTTTCTCCTGGAATTCCAGAGTTCCCTATTGGTACTAAGAATACCCAGAAAGGAGGAAATGGCAGAACTGACCCATTAGTTATGCATTTATTTATGTATTTCAGTAATGTACTGCATGTCAACTAATATTTTAGATTTTATTCCTGAAAATATGTACACATTTCCAAATTTTACCCACTCCAAGAGTCTTATATGAAATGATGCAGCTATCTCCCCTTCTCGGTGATAAGATGGTTAACAGAACCGGTGATGAGGGGCTGTGTTCAGTCTGTGTGGATCCATGTTTTTTTGGATGGCTGACTCAGCATGCAAAGGCTTCCATTGTTCTGGAAGAGGAGCGGAAGCGCAGTCAGCACATGTGGCTGAAATGTGCCGTGGTGACTTACAGTAGTATATCCTGAGCCCTTTGAAGTGATGCAGCTTTATCAAAACCACAAAAGAGTCATAAAGGCAAATCCTGCCTCTCTATTGTGGTGTTATATTTCACGAATGTTTTCCAGTGTGTTTTTCAGGAGTTAAAACAGAATTGTCTTAAAGTAACTAAATGTGGAATGTTGTTTGTAGTGAAACCTGGAGTTGTACATTTCTGAATGGAAAGCCAACTGAATCATGGGGAAAAGGATTTTTCAGATTGGCAGAGACAGTGTTTGAATCTTGGTTTGAAAGATGGTTTATTGCCATTTTGTGGCTTTCACTGTAATTGAAAGACACCATGACTTAGCCAAAAAATACAAAAGCAAAAGAGTCCACATCACTGGCAAAGATACACTCGATGGGTTAATAAGCCTGCAGAAGAGGGTAGGAAGGGGAGAGATTAGAAACAGTAAGTTAAAAATGTGTGCAAGGAAACATTGTTGATAAAATTTTCTGCTTTTAAGGCAGCTGAGAAGGAATATAATCAACAGCACAACATAGCAAAATAAAAATCACAGACAATTTAATGAAAAGGCAGATTTATATGCTCCATACAAACTTACTGTACATGCAGATTATTATGTTAGTAGGTTCACATTACACTGGAAATATCTAGGGAAGGACTGTGCTGCAGCTTGTAATAAAAAGGCAGGCTGGTGATGAGAAGTGATGTAGAGCAAGGGTTGGGCAGGCAGCTGAGTGCACTTCTTAAGGAGCTGCAGTAGTTCTCAGCTGGCTGCTGTAGTTCTCCCACCAGGGTTTTGTCCAAGAGCACCCGAGGCTTATGATACGAGGGCAACCTTACAGACATTAAAATTTCTTCAGCTTGATTCTGGAAAAGAACAGGAAAATATGGTATTTGTTTCCTCTTTCTGTTATCTATGCTTAAGATGCATAAGAATATAGTAACAGCTTGGTCTGTGATTTTAGTGGGGGCAATTCTCAAATAAATAGCTTTTGCACTCAGCTGCTTATCATATGTGAACTGCAATATAGCTACATTGACTGTAGGTAAGTTCCAGACCCTACACCCTGCTGAGAGATAAACCTGAAGTGATAGTTCTTATTGTTAAGCAATTCCCAGAAAAACCAAGAGTATTTTGGTTTGGGGGTAGAATAGTTAATACTTTTAAGTTTTATTTTAACTGTTGGAGGTTTTTCAGTTTACTGAAATGGGGATTGCTTTAGAGTATGTGAACTACAATATATGTCCATTAGAATCTGTGTACTGTCTATGGGGATTGTGGCTGAATTAAATAATGAGAAATCAATGCTGTTAAGAAATAGATTTATTAAGTTATTAAGTAAATTATGGAGACCTGAGAAGACTGGCTACTTTTCATGGCTCTCTGTATGGAACACATTATACTTCCCTAGTCTCCTACTGTTGCAACTGAAGTATACAAAATAATATGCCCAGGCCAGTGGGACTATTTTTGTATCTATAATTAATTATGTGAACAAAGAGCTAGGCTATAACTCTGTAAAATGTTGTATATATGATTGTTTATTTTATATTATTCATTACCTGAATGTTCTAGTAGCCTACAGTAAATATGGAGTAACCGAACTAAAATGAAGTACCATGTTATGGAAGTAGGCATTCATAAGATATATGTCTCCCATAGCATGGGGAATTGATAAATTAAAATTATGTTTTGATTTTAACCAGTCAAATGAGAGGTGTCATGTTTTCTTTATAGGTTTTCCTCAATACTTTCTAGACTTTTTTTACTCTAAAACTTATTTATTATTGTAAGTAGAAGTGCTTAGTAGTTTGGGGGATTTTTTCCCACTGTGATAGATGTAATACTTCTTTAAAAAAGAAATTATCATCAAATTAGTTGCCTTTTTTCCCCATCTGACTTGAGTTAATCGTATAAGCTTCAAGATCAACAAGCACTTTAAGTATAACTTCTAAATAATTGCATTTTGAAAATGCTTTTTAAACTTTAAGAGGTTTGTTTGTTTTTTTTTTCTCCTGAGATCTGTGGGTGCTTGTCACAAGGAAGCAGCAGGAAGCTGATGGAAAAGGGTGCAAAGTCCTTTCAGAGCCATGTATCTAGTGCTGGGGGACATAATGGCAATTTGATTTTCACGTGTTTTGCATCACAGTGTTGGGATATTTTTAAAATAAGCAGTATTGCATAATTAATATTTTATAGTTTATCCAGTTGTGTCAGTTGTGCAGGTGTGTGTCATCTTTGTGGCATCTGCTGCTCTCTCCCCAAAACCACCTCAGCATTCTGGAGAGCTCAGCTAAGTTATCCCTCAGTTTGGTGACACTGAGAAGACCAAAAGCTACTGTCCCTACAAAGAGGAAGAGCAGGAGGTTTCAGGCAGTTTCAGCTACAGTCAAGTCTTAACTGATTATCTCAATGGCTTGACCTGCTTTTTTTCTCATTGCACACTGGGAGCATCCCCATTTATTTTGAGCTCTTTGTTTTGCTTCTGTGGTTTCCTAGTTTGCTCTCTGCCTGTCAATTCTCTGCTCTGAGTTTCCCCTCCTGCTAATTCGCCACATTGTCCTTGTGGGTTTTTGCATCCAACTATTCAGATTAAAGTGGTTTCCTCACAAGAGATCTTCATAAGTCTTCTTGTACTTATCTGTAGATTCAGGCTGTGTTTATTCACTCACTTATAGATATCTGATAATTTGATTACAATTAGATCACTCAGCAGTGTACATTTCATCTTGGTCAAATGCAGACATGATTATGCTTGAGAGGAATTAGTCAGAACCCATGGCAAAGTTCCTGACAGCTTTAAGCTTTTTTTTGCTGTCTGTAGGAAGACAAAAAATACACAATCCAGCATAAAGCTTTCCAATCCAAAGTTTGCTCATCAATGTTTTTGGAAGTGTCTGAAGTGGCACAGTCATTTCAGTCCAGATGTGCTCTTTGCATCAGGTAACCCTAATGTTTATGAATGGGACCCTAAAGCTAGATTGTGTTACTGTTATGCTGATTATGTATAGCCTTGGTTACCTTTACAGGATGATGGGTTCCACGTGCTGTAAGTAGTATTTTCTCCAGTTCCTCGTTTGACTAAGGATTTCAACCAAACCCTTCCACTCTGAACTTTCCAGAGCAAATATTAAGAAATTATCCATTCTGTTCAAGGTAACTGACTGATCATCCCAGCATCTGCTATCACCCACAACTGCATTCTAACAGGGCATAAGAAAAGCACAATATGAAAGTATTTCTCTAGATACAACTTTTCAAATGAAATAAAGAATGCCTGAATACTTTTTTGTCCAAAACAGACCCATGAGGAAGAATCTGAAGATAATGGTAGCCAATCAGGAAAGCTGTTTCAACCTTATGAGGTGTTTTATCTTCTAATGGTCTCATGACTTCACTCCAGTTGATGTAACCCTGCCTCTAAGATATTACTTGCCCAAGGAAGACTTTAATTCCACTGTCTGCTGAGTGAGCAACATGGCCCACGTGCTCTTATGCTCTTCTTCTACAGATAGAATCACCTTCTCCTTCTTGCTTTCCCTCAGTCCTCTTGCTGAGGTGCAGGTGGGCCTCAGCAGATGGTAGCCCTTTTATGCTCTGACACTGTTGGAGAGAGAAGGGATAGTGGTGCTAGGGAAGAGGACAGATAGCTGATCCACCAGCACAACTCTTCATTCCCAAGTGAGAAATCCTAATATCACTTGAATCAAAGTATTTTAGCAATTACAAATCTTGTGGTGGAAAAGACAATTACAGGTAAGCTAGACCTACAGGAGAGGTTGGAAAGGACTCTGCTGCTGAATCAGTGCCCAGCAGTCTGGTGAGGAACTGTTCTCTTCCGTCTGCCACGCAGGGAGTGAATTGCAAGTTATCTCTGGGCACCGGCCCAATGTCAGCATTTTTCATATTTGCCAGAAAATTGCACTCACGATACTAAGAAGTTTATCCAAATCTGTGTAATTTCTGTTTCCACTGAGTGTCTAGAAACCACCAAGAAAGTCATTGCAGGTGCTTTGGTGAAAGCTGGATTTCATTTTTACCATGGGCAGTGGGCTCCTATGCACTTTAATTCAAAGGGACAGCCACAACCAGCCTGTGGTTAGGTGTTGGGTCGTGCTGCTGTCTTTCATTGGGGGCTGGTGCAGATCTGGTTTGGTGAAGTAGTTTGGTTTTATGATTAATATTTTGTTTTGTATTACAAAAAAAGTTTGCTTATAATTTAGCCAAAAGAAGTAACAAAGCTTATTCTTTTCTTCACCACAGTATTTATTCAGAAGCCACTGAGTTAGGCTTGATTGAGTCTTTGGGTAGGATGAAATCCAGAGGATACATTACTCTCTTGTGTTGACCAATTCAGATAAATCAATTTTTGTATCTTGCATTGTGTGAAGGTGCCATAAAAGTCCAGTGTCTCTTTAGACACCTCTGTTTTGGTATGATTTAGTGCAGCTTCATCTAAGAACCAAAACCTTATTACATTTTGAATTCATATGACAAACACTATTCTCACAGTAGTTACTTTCTCCCTGATAAAGTAGAAACCATCACACCTGGAACAGGAAAGGATGAGACAATACTCAGGGAAAGAACAGTGAGAAATAAGTGATAAAGGATAAAAATTGTGGGTGTTTTAAAACAAAGACCAAATATTGGAAAGGGATAATTAATGGCAGGCATATTTTTTTTCTTGTATTTTTTTCACCTGAATTTATCAAGACCTTCTTCTGTACAGGAAGGAAGGAAGGAGATAAGTGCAAGTTGCAAGTGAATGTGGATAGAGGGGATGATTCATGAGAAGAATAACTGCCAAAATGTGTTTAAATACAATTCAGAAGAAAAAAACTGTAAATGGAAATGGCATTTGCTTTAAAATCACCACCAGTGGTAACACAAGAGCAACAGGAGAGGCTAGTTGTTAGGTATCACAGTTGTAGCTATACCTATAATGCAAGTTCTTGCGAGACATCATTCAGTGATGACACACTGTGAAGACTCACAAAAATATTTATGGCCATAAAACTTAGAGAAACTTAAATCAGAGGAAAATGAGTGAGAAATATTCCTCCTTTGAGTTGAAAGGTCAACTGCACCCTCCTTTCTTGTGTGTATTTCCTTATGTCTCCCTTCTCTTTTTATATCTCTTTCATTCTCCAAACGGCTTCTTTTAATGGAGAAAAGATAATGGGAGTGCTTGTGTATGTGCAAATTTATGTAGGACATCTGTAAAACAGAAAGATCACCTTTCTGATGATGTAAGCTTTAAGTTGTAGCTTTGAAGTATTTTAATTGTTGCTATTTTCAAAACAACCACAAATATCTTGCTAGTACTTTCCATGATAACATGGAACAGCTTATAAGACTGAGGGCTTTGTTTTGATTTTTAAGAGATCATACACTTGGATAAGATGGTGTCAAGTGCTACTTACTATTTATGCAATACAGATGTTATTCCCTGACCCTGAATTTTTCCATTACCCCAAAATGGATATGTAGTATTTTTGGAGAGACGGTTATCTACTCGAGCCAAACTTAAAATATTAAGATATAGAGGTTCTCTTTTTAGAAATATGAACATCCTGAAAAATGAATGCAGTTATTGTTCCCACTACATTACTAAATGTATATTTTTTGGAAGGTAGGCAACACAGTGACCTTTTCATTTACACTGAAGAATTTTATGCATTACTAAATGTTTTTATAGCTGAACACTTAAGCCTCACTTCCAGCTGTTTCCCAAATGCCAAAGTGTGCCCACTTCTCCTTCCTTCAAGGCCAGAATCTATCATCTTTGTTTCCAGGTGAACTAAAGCAGCGACAGCAGTTATGTAGCATGCCTGAAAGTCATGTTAACAGCAGAAGCTGGAATTCATTCATTGTTACTCTATCTCCTAATTCAGAATCTTCACCACAAGACTACTCTTCTTCCCAATCCTATAGAAGCATGTAGATGTTTTCAGAGTGCATTTCAAATCATACAAATATCACTATAACAACTACATGCAACAGGTTTCAAAGTTAAGTAGTGTGAAGTGACACACTGGAGGTGGCTATTTGATCCAGTTGCAGACAGGGTGAGAACCCAGATATCCTGACTGACATCAGTGTTTAATGTGGACTCGGGGTAGATGTGTAAATTGTTAGTTTAAAATTGTGTAAAGATGTCAGTCAGGAAGGGAGAGCTGGAAAAACTCCCAAGCTGGCGGGATCTCCTCGGAGAAAGGGGAAGAAATAGTTATTTAGTAGTAATATTGTTCCCACTCATCTTTAGAGAAATGAGACTCTTGAGACTCTCATCCTACCATCAAATATAGTGGCTATACTGTACAACTATGAGGAGCATTCTGCCCAAATATAGTGGCTATACTGTACAACTATGAGGAGCATTCTGCCTTGCTCGTGCCCTCAGTTACTTTATGAAATAAAAGCAGACCTGGTTCTATACTGCAGATGGTAATATTTCTAGAGTTCATGTCAGGTTCTGAGTTTAAGGCACTGAGAACAGAAGGTTTTTTTTCATGTATGTGCTCTGTACATCATGAGCAGAGTAGCAGCTCTGTCATACCAATATACCTTTAGAGACTGGTACCAGAATGGATATCGGTCATATTCAGTCATTTATTTGGCTTATGGCTAAGAACATCTGTAAAATCGAAATGTGCATGGGCCACTATCATAATGACAGAGCAAGCCATTGGCTATCCTTGTGAATTATCTGTAATCTATAGAACTAGTAGAAAATGTAACTCTATTCTCCTTTTATAAAGATCTGAAATGTATTTGTTAAGGTTTTCATTTCAGAAACTAGCTTAGGTACAGCCTGAGAAGAACCGGTTTTGTATTGTGCCCTCATCCCTCTGCGGCCCATTACAGACATACAGCAGTGCTGGGACCCTCATCAGCATCACGTTAGGAGGTGATGGAGCACTCTGGCAGCTTGCTGCCTTGTTTGCTTTGCATCAACCAAACCCAGGGCTTCAAGGTCATGCAGTCTGGGGCAGGTGCCAAAACTACCCCTTTTCTACCTCAGCGAGCTGTGGGATTGGCTCTGCTTCTCCCCGGCCCATGTGTGTGGATGTCACTCTTTTGCCTCCTGTTTACATTTAATAACTCAAACAACTGGAACAGTGTCAGCTCTAACCCGGAGATCATTCCATTGCCCATAGTGTGCAAATGCAAGCATATGCAGGGCATTCTCACAGTGGAGTAGCTCTCTCAGTGAGAGCGTCTTTGGGCAAAACGAAGAGCTGAATTTGGCACTTCATCATCTAACTTTGACCAGTTGAATTTTCTCGAGAAGTGTATAGCAGACTTCTATGCTTTCCTGTTGTGATTGTGCAAATCTAGTTCTTCATATTGTTTCTCTGAGGTGGTGGAAAATAAAGGGCTTATGTTTTGAGCCCAGTGGATTATTTCCTGTGAATTCCAAGCCTTTTTTCTTTCCTGGTTCTGTGCCCGTCCTCCAAACTCAAGAAAATTAGTAGTTTCAGGCAGCCCTACGGCCACTGAATAGGGGAGGAGGGTGTTCACAGACAGCTCAGCCGGAGCAACGACAGGAATGAGCATTCCTGGCTGAGTGGCGAGTAACATCCCTGGACCTGCCGGAAACATGTACACTACTGTCTGGCCTTCCACGGCAGTCTGATTTCTGCGAGTTGAGCTGCTAGCGTATGATGTCAAATGCCATTAGCTAACACGAATGGCAAGACAGACTGGAAGTGTAACATTTCACAGTGGTTTCAAACACATGATTTTTCGCTTGATCCTTTAATGTTAAGAATAGCTTCCATGCCGGGATGTTGCCAGAAAATTTTCGTTACGAATCCCGTCGTCAGCGCTGAATTACGTGGCCAGGCAGCGCGAGGCGGTGGCCGGCGGTTTTCTGCGTTGCCGGGCGCGCCGCCGTCCCGAGCCCGCTGCCGTCCCGAGCCCGCTGCCGGGCGGCCGCAGCCCGGGCGCGGGGAGCCCCGCCGGAGGCGGAGCGCGGCGGGGGCGGGACGCGGCCGCGGCCCTTCCTTTCCCTTCCCTTCGCTTCCCGCCCCGCAGCCCCGCGGCTGCAGCCGGCGCCGCCACGGGCAGTGTCCCCGGCGCGCAGAGCTCGCGGTGCCGGCGCTCGGCGGCGAGAACGCTTCGGGAGCCCGCGCGGGCCGGTCCCCTCCCCTCCCGGCACATGAGGCGGTGGCAGCGGCGGGCAGGAGAGGTGGAGAGGAGCGCCCGGAGCCGGCGATCGCCGCGCCGGAGCCCCTAGGATGTCACCATTGTTCAGCTGGGTGGCCAAGGTAGGAGGCGCGGCTCCCTCCGCGCTCGGAAAGTAAAGTCCAGCCTTAGGGCTTGCAGATGTTCACGTGTAAATTTCAAGGCAAGTCAGTCATCTCTCGGAAGGGAGCAGACCCCTGCTGTATTGTTCAGCCAGGGAAAAGGAGGAGCGCTCAAAGTGATCAGTAAACTCAACCTGCTGTCAGACATGGCTTGGGTTTAGGGGCTAAAGGCGAAGCTGCAGGTCTGGCCGACTTGCCCTGCGTTGCTGCGGATCTGCAAAAGGGGAGAGCTGTAACTAAAACTGCTCAGAAGGCCTGATCTTAGTGCCTGTGGAAGTCTAACGCTACTTTTGCACTCTGGGGAATGTGTAACAGCGCTCCCACTGTTTGTTTTGGAGTCTTTTTTTTTTCTATGGTTTTTGTCATGCTCTGAGTTTATGAGGAACAATAAGTTGGATTTTAGTGGGACACATGTTTAACTGTGACAATGCATGTGTCGTGCTGGCTTCTTCATCTGTGTGTCTAGGGCTTCAGTAGGATTTTCCACTGTAACTGAAATTACGTATGGATGCAAAGCAGTAAAGATCGTTAAAGATGTCTAGAATATAGTTTTGAGCTGATGTTTTTAAAAAATTTTAGAGTAACAGTCATTCTGAATTTAAAATGAGGTGCAAATGATACTCTGTCTCAAGGCACAGTTTAACTTGTAGAAGAGGACAATTGTGTGAATCAGCTGTAGGGCAGTCAAGAGCTGTAGGTTCCTTGAATAATTAGCTGGGGAAAAAAAACTGTATCTTGAAATTCAACAGACAGTGTAGGCTGCTAGGCAGATCACATAAAACCTGTTTCTCTCTGTTGTCAGGTGTAAGTGGTCAGTAACTTAATTACTTCTGCATCCCCGTTCCTGAATATTTAACAGGTGAAATACCTACCCTTGGAAGATACTAAGAGGGAAGTGCTTCATGTGTGACTGTTGCCTTTGTTCCGATTCTCTAGAAGATAGAAGGATTTGCTTTAGTCTGTTTTGAAAGGAGACTACTGACTTTTAGGCACACCTTGAAAATTCGAAATGTATCCTCTTTCCACTTGCCTTTTTTTCTCTGGGTGAAGACCTGTTGGGTGGAGCACGTGTAGTTACCTCTCCTGTCACTCCTCAGGCTCTGTCTCATGCATAACATAAGATCCAGTTTGCCGTCTTATCTGAAGGAACGATAACGGCTGATGCCTGTCCCGACTTTTATAAAAATGTCCCGGTTTCCTATGCAGGTGGCTCCTGTCAAAGATGAGTGGTGCCATTGAGTACGTACTTCAGGGATGCCCCCAAGGGATGGCTCATTTCCTTCCCTCATTGTTCACTTGTCAGCTTGGCAAGGCAGCTGGTAGGAGAGGAGTTGGTGTCGGAGGAGGTCAGAACTTGTAGCGCACGGAGTTCAGTGTGTTTTTAGAGAAACAAGCTCTTCCAGAAACACACTTCTGACTGCTTTTAGGAGTGCTGTCTGGGCTTTCAAAGCTAATTGTTTCAATGCTGGTTCCTCACAACTTCTTAGTTTTATTCTTTTGATGGCCATTAATCGTCAGCACTAATTTAGGAGGGAAAGCAAGGCAGTGTACTTAGAAATATAAAATAAGGCTTGTTAATAGAGAAAGCTTTCCCACCTGCCAAAATCTGATCAGTAAAAATGTAGGACCTCTTGCTGTGGGCTTTCAACACAAATGCAAGTCTTTCCAGTTTTTATGAGATGGTGGTCCATTCCAGAACAGGGAAGGACTGTGGGATGAGGGGAGGAGGAAACTGCCCCTCTCGAAGGAAAGCTGTGCCCTTACATCTATTACTTAAAAAATGAGTGACTCCATTACTTAAGTGTTTAGTCTCACCAGGCAAGTCACCAGGCCTGCAGATAGTTACGTGTGAAGAAATTTACTCCCATGTGCTATGAAATTGATTTCCCTGGTGTTTGTATAAACATTACCTTTTAATTTAACTTGTTTACACATTTTTACATACAGTTTTACCCAGCTTGTCTCTTACCTACACACAGGCTCCTCAGGGCTGAGTTTTGCAGTGCTGCAAGGTTCAGCCATGGGGCCCATTCTGGGCTGGAGGATAAAGCCCTGCTTGAGTCAGATGTGGGTTGATGTTGCCCCCACTGGCCATATGGATGCTGGCTAAGCGCCTGAATGGTGACTCTATGGATAATGAATGCTAAAGTACTGACTTGTTTTAGTCTCCTAAAATTATTTAAATAAAAAAGAATAGTCATACCTGTTTTTCCTGCATGATTTGATATGAAGTTAGACAGCTGGTTTAAGGGAAACCTTTTGACTAAGCACCTAAAAGCACAGGCTCTTGAAAGTGTAAATTATCTTTGCACTGTTCTGAGTAGAAAACAGACATGCAGAGTTTTAGTGGTGAACTGGCACGTTATTAATTCATTAGTAGGAGATAATAATACAGTGACAAGTATTAAAGGTAATTTTATTTCTGTTCCTATAATATTTAATATGGCTTTAGTTTAAAAAGATTCATCTTAGTTCATTACAAAATTGCTTAATTTTATAATGCAAGTGTCTATTCAGAAGCAGCTTTACAGCAACCAGAATTAGAGAACTGATTCCTGAATAAATAGAAACAGTTCTTAGTGCAAGAAATGATATAAATAGACAGTTTTGAGTAAATGTGTCCTCAGAGTCTCAGCTAGCTATGAAATTTATACAGTTTGTCTTTCTAGTTACAAAAAAGGTGCTATATATAATTTAATAGCTGTGTTAACTTCAGCTTATTTTGTCTGAAGGATTATAAACCAACACGGAACCAGTAAAGAAAATAACTAAGATAAAATGCAAAGAAAAGTTACACAATTTAATTCAAGGTTTCTTCTATTAATGATTTTGCTGGTCGGGATCGATCCACCTTGAGCAGCTGCCTCTGACCTGCAGGACAGCAGGCGGGAAAGAGATGCTCCCCCCCCTAAGGGGAGCTGAGAGTGGTATGGTGTGTTGCTGAAGCCTGAGGAACCTCCACTTACGTGCCACCAGCACTGGAAGAAAATTGTGGATTTAGAGTGCAGCTATCCCTAGCTGGGTTGGCTAATCTTGGACCTTGAGTTGGGAAAGCAAATTGTTTGGATGGCTTCTTCTATGAAAATCCAATTTTAGGGTGTATTCACAATAGATGCTCTGAAATTCCCAACAGCAAAACAAGAACTAAGTTTTATTTTGGTTTGGATTTTTTCAAGGATTTCTGAGTCGAAAGGGCCTATGAACTTTCCTCATTTTGGGAAGCTCTGAAGCTATCAAAAAAGAAAGTTTCTATCCTATTCAGTGCAGCAAGACATGGTTACTTGGTTTGTGCCATGAAACATTACTGAAGAAGTAATCATAATAATATTGGAAATGCCACTTATATATCTTGTAATCCTAATATAGCTTTATATGCTCTGTTAGAATCAGTTCTAACAGAATTGCTGTTTTGCTATCATTTCTGATATTTTCTGTATAATATAGACCTCTGGAGGAGCATGCATGGTAGTAACAATATACTTCTTAATTTAGATCAGAAGCTACGAATGAAATTAATTTGCCTTCTGCAAAGGAATGAAGAGGAATGAGAGACTGAAAATCAGGATGGCCAACAAATCCCTTCCTTTTTTTCCCCCCCTCCGTTTTAAGAGTGTTCTGAAAGGATGATTTTGGCTTTTTTTTGCTGGTCTGTTCTAGGGTATATCACACTCATTTATAAGGATGTTTTGCTCCAGTTTAACTGACATGCCTCTTTCTTTTATTCACCACAGTTTCCAGCAAAGTTGAGCACCTTTGAACATCTTTAATCCCTCAGTGAATGACTTACATTCTAACCAAACAAATCAAGTTTTGGTCTCTTCAGGAGCCCTCATAACCAGGCATTTAAAAAACTGTCTAAAGGTGAAAAACTTACACGTTTGTTAAACCTGTCTTACTTTTAAGCCCATCTTACTTATGATAAATTGTTTGGGTAGGTGAGTAAGTAGTGATGGTATTCTATGGGGTGCAACTCTTGTTTGTGCTAGTGCAATTACCCTGATACCTTATTGTGAAGGAATTTGAATACTTGCAATACTGTATCAAGAATCAAGTAGTTAGTAGAGAACTAGCACCAGGGAAGAACTGGGAATCAGTGTAAAGGGAAGGCTCAAAAGCCATAGTTTTGCTTGTGGAGGAATCTCCTTGAAGCCATTGATGCTGTGGGTAGGGCTGAAAGGACAGACCCTCACTTGTCTCCCAGGCTGTATGCCAGCAGTGTAGCAAACAGAATGAGGAAAATTCTGCCAGAGCTGTGTTTTGGTGCCCAAGCCTGCACAATGCCCTTGTCAGAGAACACTACATTTCTGCTCAGTGTGATTCTCCAGGTCAGTTTATGTTGGGGTAAAATGTTGTTGCCAATTGACAGCTTTCAGATAAATGCAGATTATCACAAAATACCGAGCAGTTCAAATGCACTGTTTTCTGTATGCCAGTCACTCCCCACCTTCCCCTGCGGGGCCCTGGGTGATGACTGAGGAATATGCGCTCAGCATTTGAAATGAAGTCAGTCCTGTGGTGAAACCCCTCAGTTACTCAGCAGTTAAGTTCCTTTTGGAACTATTTGCTTTTATTCTTCGTCCTTCCATTTCTTTTTCTGCATGCCAGGCTCTAATTGCACCTGCTCTGCTTAGATGTTCCCCGTTTGATGGGAGACGCCTGGAATACAGTCAATCACATGGCTTTTATTTGGCTGCGCAGGTGTAGTAGGGCAGTGTCCTCTGCATTTCTCAGGTACATTAGGGGTGCTTAGTAAGGAGCAGAGCTTTCCACAGAGAAATTTCTGGCCATGTAGATTGCAGTTTAGCAAGGTTTTTCTCTTGAATCATTTATGCCTTTCTGAATTAATTTCTCATGAGTATCTTCTTTCAGGTTCATGTTGACCTTCAGATTTAACAAGCCAAGCCTGATAAGGTAGCTGAGCTTGCTCTTTTGTACAGGTTCTGTCCTCTGCAATTCAAAACAGAACTTTTAGCCTCTAGTCAAAGACTGTTTTCTTTTCTTTGCTGAAAGGTACTCTGGAAGTTGGTGGTAGCTGTCTTCATGTGGTTAACATGTTCTGAGCCAACCAGTAGCAAAACTACTAGTAAATCCTGCAGGATCAGGGAAAACCCCAGGTCATATCAAAGATGGATAATACAACTACGGATTTGTTTGGATTTTTTGCCATATATACGTGTCAGCAGCACTGCAGTTTAACTTCATTTGCCTTACATTTGATGATTTAAAATACTGATTCACATCATAGGCTTTTTTTGAAAGGCTACTGTTATGAAGCAGTCATTTATGTGTACTGGAGGTGTTCCTGAGAACACCAAAGAAGCAGTTCCACTCTGGGTCCCATAAATAGAAATATCCTTAGGGAAAAGTCAGGTAAAGAACCTCTTTACAGTTTGCAACTTCCCATCATCCTGAATGTAGAAGCTGCAGCATTTCTGAGAAACCTCTTCTTTAAGGGGTTGTTGGAACCTTTTTATTGTGCCATTTAATAAAAACTTTAAGTACTTTAGGAAGTCTTCTGAACCATTTTATTTTAAATTTGAAGGAGCTGAGGTTGTGTATGGTGTACAGAGGTTGACTGATGACCTAACAAGTAAATCCTCAATTGAATGATCCAATTACTATTCAATTAATAGAATTACAGCTTAGTTTTTTGGGTATTTTTTTATTAGAAGCCTTTACAGCTCAACTGTTCAAGCTGAAGTACTTATGGATGGCAGTGACTCAAAGGAAAAACATTCTCAGCCTCTGTTTTGGTAGTATTTTACATATCAGTTAAGATACACAAAATATGTCAAGAGATGCTTACTAATTTGTATGGGGAGGTGAGGCAGCAGAGCTGGGAAAAGCAGCCAGAACTCAAAGAGCAGAAGCTGAGGCAGGGGAATGACTTTAGCTATCACATATCAGTTTTATCACTGAGTTTACTGAATTGTATTGGAATTGTTTTCAGTTATTCTTGCTTTTTAACCAAATTACAATAACAAATCATTAAATGCATTAATGCATAAACGTAGAATTTTAATAGGAGTGTTTTCACAGAATCACAAAATAAGCTGTGTTGGAGGGACCAACTAGGATGAAGCCCAGTTTCCTGGCCTTGCAAAGGACACCCTCAAGAGTCACACCACGTGCATTGTCCAAACACTTCTTGAGCTCTGTCAGGCTTGGTGCTGTGACCACTTCCCTGGGGAGCCTGTTCCTATGCACAACCACCCTCTGGGTGAAGAACCTTTTTTTGATGTCCAGCCTAAACCTCCCTGACACAACTTCAGGCCATTCCTTCATGTCCTATCACTGGTCACCAAAGAGAAGAGATCAGTATTTGTCCCTCTTCTTCCCCTCATGAGGAAGTTGTAAACTGCAACGAGGTCTTATCTCAGTCTCTTCTTCTTGAGGCTGAATCGACCAAGTGCCCTCAGCCACTCCTCCTACAGCTTCCCCTCAAGGCCTTTCGCTATTCTCATTTCTCTCCTGTGGGCACATTCTAACAGCTTTATATCTTTATTATGCCATGACACCCAAAACTACACACAGCGCGTCAGGTGAGGCCATCCCAGTGCAGAGCAGGACAATCCCCTCCCTTGCCTGGCTGCTGATGCAGCCTGAGGGCCTGAGCCCCTCAGGACACGCTTGGCCCTCCTGGCTGCCAGGGCACTGCTGACTCATGTTCAGCTTGCCATTGTCCCTCAGGTGCCTTTCCATGGCACTATTTCTCAGGATCTCATTACCCGGTTTGTCTGTACATCCAAGGTTGCCCCATCCCAGGTGCAGAATCTGGCACTTCCCCTTGTTGAACTTCTATGTTTGGTGATTGCCCAGTCTGCTGATTTATCAAGGTCACTCTGCAGGGCCTCTCTGCCTTTGAGAGAATCACAGCTCCTCCCAATTTTCTGTCATCTGCAAACTTGCTTAGTATCCCTTTTTTAAAGTAAACTCTTTCTGAAAAGCATGGTTTTCTTACTGAGAAGCAAGAGGGAGGTTCAGGAGCCCTTACCCTGTTTCAGTGGACTAGAGCATAACAACAGGGTTTCTGCTGCCCTTTTCCCTTGTGCTTTCAATTTCCTAAAAGCTAGGCCAGTATTCCTGGATCAGCTGGCCAGGTGCATGAAAGCTGCAGTTCTTAGCCTGGATGAAATCCCCTGTAGGTTGCATGTAAGTTAGTAAGTGCCATGCAGCAACATGTTGTTTAAGGGGGGCTGCTGGTGCTGAGGACACGTTCTATACCTTACTCTGGGAAGTCACTTTTACTTTGAATTGGCCCTAATTTGGTGCTGTGAACCAAATGCCTGTTTACAGTGAAATGTATCACAGAATGAAGGTTTAGTCCTATTTAAATGGGTGTCAATTCTGGTGTTTTGAGACGCCCTCATAATGTAGTCTGTCACACAAGAAGTGAAATGGGAGAATCCACTCTCAAACACATTCGTGGTTCAAAATAAAATAGTGAAGTAGTCGCTCCAGATTATACTTGAGAGTCCAGTTAGAGAAGCTGGACGAAGAGCATACACATGGCTTTGGCTGTGTGGACACACTGTAGCACAGTGGATGGCCCTGATTCCATCAGGGAATTTTTGTTTTATTGGGATGTTGACTTTTTGGCTAGTGCTTGGTGAAAATATCAGGCCTGGAAAGATTATCTGGAATTTCTGTGCCCAAGACTTCTGTATGTTACTAACTGATGAACTGTGAAGAGCGTGTAAAAATGTTTCTTGTCTTCCATACTGTGTATGTAAGCACACATGTTGTTGGTCACATTTTAAAACCAAACAGTATTCTGGAGTATCTGGAAGCTTCTTTCCAATTCAAGTTGCTAGCTTTGGACATGTGAATATTTCTCTTTATACCTTTGCAGCACCATGACTATAATCAAAAGCATGTTTTTTTTTCCAGGGGACACCTTTGATATGCAGCTACCAAACAAGATTTTCAGGTATAGATATTCTGTGAAATTGTAGGTTTGGGGAGAAGAGGCTGCTTATGCATAGTTACACAGGCACACTCCTTGCTACTGAAAATGGCAAAGCTGGGCTAAACTAAACAGCTCCTTTCTTTTCAATGAACCATTTTGGAGGATTTATGTATTTATTTCAAGGAACTATGTAGCCAAATATGTTACTTTTACCAAATCTTAACAGTTGCCTCTCTATATTTTCTGAATTACTGGTCTGCTGCTATAGTACCAATGAGGTGAGCTTACTGGAGCCGTTGTCATGGAAATTTGGATGGTTGGCACTAAATGTTTCATGCTGGTTTTGTTTCTGTGGAGCTTTTTATAGCTTCTAATCTCCTCAAATGCAAGTCATGGAAAAGGAAATTTGTAGAAGTGCCTTGGAGTTTTAGACTATTATGTACAAGGGGCCAGTCTTTAAAACTGGTGTTACTTACCCAGAACTGAACCAGTAATATGTTTTGGAATTTCAGATTTGGGTTTTGTCCCATTGGAATGTATAACCTACCGAGTTTATCGTTCTGTGAAAGCAACATTTCTGCTTGACATACAGTCATTGAAGGCTGACCTTTTTAGACTAAAGCATATTTTTTATATGCAAACACAGTTCATGCAGCTGATGTGGTTTTGTTTATGTAATGTGGAATCATATAAAAATTATTTATTTTAGCTTGTTATAATTCCATCAGCATTTTTTTCTTCTGTTATACAGCAGAGAAGGATGAAAACTGATGAACTAACTGCTCTTTTAAGTGAAAGTTGCAGTAGTTTTCATGGGATGTTTAGTCATTACTTTCCCATCCTGTTCTCCTGAGAGTTGACCTGAGGCAGCTGAAATCTGTTACTGTGTGAAAAAGCAGCAAATGTGCTCATCCACAATCAGATCAGTTCATCAGGATTTTGTATCAGTCAGGCAGAATGCTGGAAAAAGCTGATAGCTTCTTTGCTCCAGTTCCTCTGGGGCCTTTATAAGTTTAATGTTCAAGTAAGATTCTTCCAATTAGAAACATCATCTGTCCTTGTGCCTCCCACCAGCAACCCTAGGAAGAAGAGCTGTGTGGCTGTCTGTTTCCTTTGGAAGTCTGTCAACTCTGTTGTCAGAGTAAGAGATGGCATTTTAATCTGCTGCAGATAAAACTTACACATCATGTCAACCAAAAGCATTCATAGGTTGACTTCCCCCTACTACTTTCCTTTGTGAAAATGTCAAAAAAAATTTTGAGGGGAGGGGGATTTTGACACACATTTGGATCACCTGTCAAGAAGGTTATATCAGAAATAACCTTAGTTGTTATGAGGATACACATGGAGTTTTCCTCTTTTCTTGTTTGGAGTCGGATATTGATAAAAAGGAAAGAAGAATTTCAGGCTTTTTTTGAATTTGTAAAGAAATTATATTCACTTCTGTTCTACTAACCCCTATTTTGCCAGTTGTACCAATTTTGATAACTACCAGAAGCCCAAGAGCAAAGGAGACCAGGAGAGAGCCTGTATCCTATTGTACAAACGAAATTTAACCTGGTTAATCTTTTTTTTTTAAAAGGTACTAATGGTCTAAGTCCTGTTACTGCCTTTCAATAAAAGGCAACAATAAAACACAAATAACAATAAAAGACGAATTCTCCACACCACTTCAAAAAAAGTCAAAACAGAAAAGAACTCTTGTCCTGAAAGCTTTAAATGCTATTGCTGTCTTTTTCCATTTATAGCTATTTAAGAATAGGCTTCCTTCTGTTTCCCACCCTATAGCCTCCAGCAAAGTCCCAAGCCTGTCTCAATCCTGTGAAGGGAGCTGCTTGCAGTTCCATCTTGCACCTCTCTCAAAAAAGGGATTTAATCTCTGTTGATAATGAATGAGCGCAGATATTTCTAGTTATTGCTTTACAACAGGTATTGCCTCATTGTTCAGTACTCACCTTGTAAAATGTGAGACAGGAACCCTGTAGGTATGACCAGCAACTGCTTCTGTGTCTTTTAATACTGTTTTCATTTGAGAAATTTTGTGAAAATAAACCTTTGCTACAAAATATGGAGAAAATGCAACTGAAGATGTTAATGCCCTATTTGAAATATCTTTTGATTTATTCCACAATTGTTCTGTGTAAGTTTATGGTACTGAATGGAGGAGCTGATAATGCTGTGCTAGATGAAAAGAAATGGTTTTTATTGTAAAGACAGAAAGGATTAGGCAAATATGAATTAGTGAACACCATGTAATAAACCCACAAGAGTATACCTATATTCTTCCCAAAAGCACAATTTGTAGGAATACTCCCTTCAGAACCAATCAAGTGCTGTTGCATTTGGAAGTATTCTAAATTCACATGGAGACTTTGCCAACTGCAATTTGCTTTTGGGTCATGCATTTTCATGGGAAAGAGTCCAAAAGTAAGAAGCAATCTAGGATATGGCAGTTTATTTATGGAGAGTAGCCAGCTTTTTTTGTATTTCAGGCTTCAAGTAAGGTATATCTTAAAAGCATGTGTAAGAAACCCTTTAAGTGTATCAGCAACGTGATGCATCTCTCTTGGGGTGAAAGCACCATCACAAAACAGAACAGTCCAACTTGATTAGAATACTGAGTACACTTAAGTTCTGTTTCTGAGCTTGTTTACAGTACTCTTTGAACAGATTCTGCAAATATTGGTTTGAGGATTTTTTCAAAAGGAAAGAAAACCCTTTTCTGTCTCTTTAAATTACATGGTGTGCTCTCAAACTCACATGACTTTGCAGAAAGTGCACTCTTTTCTGTCTGGCTGAGGAATCATGAGGAATGATGTTGAGCTGAGATTTGCCTGTAATATTAAAAGGAATGTGATACTGTGAAAATGGCATACAATACTCATGACATCAGTCTGCAGTACTTTAACAATCTTCTGGAGATAGCACTTGGTGTGTGGGGGAAGTCTAGTCCCCTTTACAGCTTTTTATGATAATGTGTAAACTGTTAAGAGTATGTGTTGGCTACATGGAGCTCTACTTTTGGTGCTTACTGTGTCAGTCATCTCAGATGATGCAAGTGGTGTTCATCCACTCATCCAAGTCAAAAAGAACTAGATTTAAGCAGATAATTCTCTTCTGCCACACACAGAATATCCTTTGAATTTTAGTGCAGATTCATCAGCTTCTTGCATGCATCCCTGCAAAATTTGAGTCTTAACCTTATTCTCTGTATAATGCCCATTCAAACCTTACTAAGGAAACAATGCCCACATGTAAACGTGTGTATGACCTTTTATGGGCCCATGGTGATACTCAGCTGTTGATCTCTCCCTTATTAAGGCTGAAACAACACTTCTGTCTTGCTTTTGTAGTTTTCACAGCCCTTTCTAAGCAGCACACCTGCACTGTGGTTACTCCTGCTGGCTGCTACCCTGGCTACCCCTCCCAGCCCTCTGGTTGTGCTCCAACTTGTTCTCCTTTTCAAAAGACATTCGTGAGTTCCCTGGTTAAGTGAGACACCCAGTGCATCTGATGTACCGTAGAGAGAAATGTGCTAGACCAAGGTGTGTGGCTGGTGAAGCTGCTAAGAGTGGCACAGTTTATAGCTGTTTTATGAGCAGTGAGGATACGGCAGCAAAATTTTGGATCATATGTGTTGAGAAGTGAAGTCATGGAGTAAAGGTGACTTGTCTGTCTGTGCCGTTGGTAAGAATGCTGCTTTAGTTCTGGTGTGTTCACTATGCAGAGAAAAACTGACAGGAACTTGCAAGGATAGTAGTCAGCCAGGGACTGGAAGAGCTGTAAACTTTGTTGTTCCCTGAATTAAATCTGGGTTCGATTTGCTTTGTGAAAGGAATAAAAATCAAATCAAATCTGTTTATTAAGGGTCAATAGGTAAAAAGATTTTAAAACAATAATTGAAGTTAATGACTGGAAAAAGCCAGGGAGGTGTAGGAGACTGTAACCAGTCTCTAAGCAAGATAACAGAAGAAAAAAAAGACACTTGAGATAAGACGTGAATATAAAAAGCGTTTCAATGAAATAGAAATTAACTGCAGAAGTTTATAACTCTTTTCTACTTTGAATTTCTGCTAGTGCCAGAGAGTAAAGAAATTCTGTCTTGGTATTCCTACTTGGACCTTAGCTGGATGTAGCCCCCAGCATCTCATCAAAGTTTGAAGTTGTATCTAACTTGGAAGTTTGCCTTGTTTTATGTGGGAGACTGCACCATCAGAGGTCACTTCCAAATTAAATTATTCTGTAATTTTGGAAGGAGAAATTGTGCAGTATCTCAATTTAAAAGAAGAAGAGTATCTGTAAAATACATTAATTAAAATGCTTTTGATCTAAAAATGCCAAACTTTAAATTTTATGAGTGAAGTGTTTGAGAAGTCAGTTGACCACTACTGTGGGTTAAGGAGTGGTAAGGACAGGAAATGCTGATCTATGTTGATTTCTGGACAGTTATTTTGCCACCAGTGTGCTGAAAACAGGCCAGCTGCTTTTTATTACATATCAAACTGCTGAAATAAAAACTTTTATGCAGTGTTTGTAAAAATGCAAGTAAATAGTGTGCTGTATTGCCTTTTATGTGTGTAGTATGTGTTTAGAAATTATTTTAATTTCTTCATTCTACTACTTTTGCAAAATATTCCATGACTGTAAATAACTTATGGATGACAAAAATATTGCTATCTGTCCTGACTAGATAGCTTCTCCCACGGTTAAATAGCTGTGTACCCTATCTTATCTGTAGCAGTACTCTACTAAAATAAAGGAGGAAAGATACTAACAGCAGGCAGTATTAGATTTCTTGACATATTTTATTGAGCCTGCTCTATTGATCAGGGAGAAAAAACAAGTAAAAGCACTTTAAAATAATTCAGATGTCCTCTCTCGCCTGAGTAAGCTAGCAAAATTCAATCAAAACATCTACTTGTTTCAAGACTTTTTGAAAGATTTTCAAGTCTTTGTTCTAGCTGGGGTGGTGTGAGGCCTTCTGAGGTTCAGCCTAAGAATCTGACCCTAGTGTTTTTCAGTCTCCAGCAATTTCTGGAGTCTGTTGCATAAGACCAATTCCTGTCAGCACAGGTCTGTCTTAGGTTAAACAAAACCCCCTATGTCCTTGAAATCGTTAAGACAGTGCTTGAGCCCTTCACTGACCTTAAGCCGTATGCAGAGACTGGTAGGTATAAACAGGTAGATTTGTGCTGCAGGTGTAAACATTGCATAATAGAATAATAAATTATCCCCCTTTTTTCTTATTTCACCTTGTCCTCCCAGCTGATGTGGTAGCAGTTCTTTTCCTGTGACACATTTTGCTTTCTTAGCTACTATGTATAAAAGAAACAAGGAATCTTTTTTTAGTTTAGTCTTGCTTACCGAAAGTCAGCTGTTGCATTCAGCTGTTACTGGGCTCTTTTATTTTAAATAGTTTCTAACTCTTTCTTAAATCTACTGACAGGATAAAGACCTTGACCTCTTACATGCTTGTAAACTTACAGGGTGACCGCTAGTTTCAAGGGGTAAATTGCGGCTGCAATTTATGTGAGGGGGAAGAGCTGTTCTTTGTTCTCAGATGCAGCAAACCCGTGCATTCTTAAAAATTACTGCCTCTTGTCATGATTTGGTGCATGGCATAGAAGCTATAGCTATTTGTCTTGTAACTGAGTTACATGCGTTAGGAAGTCCTAGGTGTTTGTATTTTGGTTGAATACCCACAAGCCAAGTCACAAGAATACTCAGCATTTCAGTTCCCTGCTTTGTCACTGCAAAGTAAATATTCTCATTGTGGCGGAAATAATGTGGTACACTTTAAAAAGCCCACAAGTCCAGTGTTATTTTTAATGGTTATAGATACGTGATCTTTTTCTGTATCTAATTCAGACAATCTAAACACAAAACCTTTTCCTTGGTACATTTCAGTTGTGTCTTCTGTTCAGCAGGCTTGTTTGGCCTGAAGTGATAAGAAGGTAATGCTCGTGTTTGATAAAGGTTCATTGTTGCTTACACTGATGTTCTGCACATAGTTTTGTGGTTTTAGGGAAATAATTTTAGGTCAGCAGTGGTTTTTCTGATTACAGAAATAATCTTTATCCACTAATTATTTATTTATACTAAGAAAAAAGTCAGAAAACACCTAAGAATAGAAGTATGCTAGAAAAGAGGATTTGCATGGCATGAAGAAATCCTAACTGTGTGCAACAGTCTTCTCCCACTGTCTTAGCAGGTTCAGAGTAGTAGGCACAATTACTAAGTTATGAATAAAAGCAGTTGGTATCTATATCACCAAGGTGATGTAGGGTGGCCCCTCAGGAGGTCATCTAGTTCAGCCTCCTGCTCAAAGCATGGTCACCTAGAGCAGGCTGCTCAGCCCAGTCCAGAGTTCATATACCCACAAGGATGGAGACTCTGCAATTGCTCTGAGCAAATTATGCCGGCTTGTGGCCACCTTTGCAATTAAAAAAATACTTTTTTTCTTGTGCTCATGAAGAGCCCACAACCTTTAAAAGACTCCAAACAACATTAATTTATTTCAGGAGCAACTTCATCCGTGCTGCTTTTTGATACAAATTGAAGAGCCATAAAACCTGATTCTGTTTACATCCTAATTAATTTGTGGAAGTTTGCAAGAGATGTGGTTACCGATCACCCAGTGGCATTCTGCTTAATCTGGAAATGTTTCAGCTGTGGTTAATAAAGGTTTGCCAAGATAGAGCCTATAACCTGAAATAATTATAATATATTTATTTTTAACTACTGTTTACTTCATGTTTGTCTACTCAGCATCCAGGTCTGTTTACTTGGAGCACCAGTGTCAGGGGATACAGAGGACGAGTGGATTGTTCGTTTTCAATATTTGCATAAAAAGTCTGGAGTGGTACAGGTAGATAAAAAGAGCACAAATCTTGATCAGGCAAAGAGTAGTTCCAGGGAAATAAGTTTGTTTTTTTTTTCATTCATCATGGATCTTGTCTTTATTAATGAAAATAGATAAATGTTTAACGTACATAAGCATCACAGGAAAGTGAGGTGGTGATTTCCTGCTTCTGTTGCTGCATCAATTGCCTAATCATAAGTAATAAAATGTTATTAGCAGGCTGAAAATTTTTTTTAGGTCTGTAAGTGAGAACAGAAGAGTCTGTGTTTTTTAGTAAGTGTAGCACGGAAGCCAGCTGTTACTTATCAATGACATGATTCAAGCCCTAGCATGTGTGAAAATAAATAAATAAATACTCCCCTTGATTTTTCATCAACAGGCCTGCTGGGTCTCCTCAGACACAAAGTTTATTAACTACTGCAAAGTCCTTCTGTGTGATGTAGTGTCTTTCCCTAACCACTGTCTGTATATAAAGTATAGCCACTGTTGAATAGCTATTTTGTCAAAGTCCAAGGTGTTTGATAACAAAACAACATTGAAGAAGTTAAATTCACTAACTAGATATATGTGCTTGATCCCTTATGCCTTGTCAGGGCTTTAGCTCAGCTGTAACCCTTGCAGCACCTGCACTGCTGGAAATTGTTCTTACAGTTATTGACTGTGTGTGTTGCTGGGGGAGCTTAGCTGGGGTTGAGATAGTGGCCCTCTTTGCGTGGGTGAGAGCTGATGTTCCTGGCTTTACCAAAGTAAGCAGAGTTCACAAAATGCCTCTGTCCTTTGCTACTGTCTCTGCAGCCTCAGCAAAACTGGAGGTGGGTTTGCTGGTCTCTGCATGTATCCTGGGCAGCTCAGTGGTAAAATTGCCTATGGCTGGTGAGTCCAGACACTCCCACAAGAGTAAAACATGTTTATTAAAAATTACTAAAGCAGTTGCAGCTTCAAATGTGGGTAGAATGAAGTTTTATGTTTTACTGTAATTCTGATACGTTATGCCAGTCAAAATTGTTTCTTTGAAGGAGTGTTGAGTAAATAAAACTGAGGTAGACCATAAGCTCACTGTAGAGCAAATGCATATTGTTTGAGGTACTAAAGATTTATTATACCGTTAATGTTCTTGTGTATGATTAAGAAGTTAGGCACAAAGCTGCCTGAGCCCAAGGCTTTCTGACTAGTTTGTGACATATCAGAGAATAGACTTATGAATTCCTGACCCTGCTTTTCTTGCCCATTCTTCCCTATTTTCTGTGCTGAATGATTAGCTGGTGACTCATGCCTTGCGCTGAAGGGTGAAGTAATGCTTCCTGAGTTCCTGTTTAGTAATGTGTTACTTACTGTTTTAAATCTACTAGCTATATGTGTGTGAATATCTCTCTATTTGTCTATCTGGCTGTCTGCCTATCTCTCTCTCTCTCTCTCTCTCTCTCTCTCTTTATCTACCTACCTATCCATATCTTTATCTTTGTTTCCTTGTCTATGAAAGAAATCCTATTGAGGTCTTTATGCGCACCCAAAATATTCATTCAATTTTCACTGTTCAAATTTGTTTTTCCCCTCAAAGTACTTTGCTGTTTCCTGAGTTGGTTTATGCACATTGCTGCATAGTGATTAAGCAATAGATAACCATAAAAATGTCTGAAAAAAAAGAGAGACCGTGTCTCCAAAATATTCTCTAGGTTTTTGGGATGCCTTTTCTCATAGGGGAGGGGATTCTTCTGGGTTGCTATTTTAGTCTGCTGCTCCTAGACTTCTTTCTGTACTATCTGCAACCAAATACTTGTCTGGAAATCAGTGCACTTTGCATGGTTTTTTTCAAAGTAACTTTGGTAAAAAAGCTGGCAGAATTAGCAGTTATAATCATAGATGGTGGTTTCACATTTTTCATTACAGCAGGAGCAGCACAGACTGCAAGAAGAACCTTAATCTCCTAGGTCAGTCAAAGCAGTGTGATGTAACCAAGTGTTTGCCTCACAGCAGCTTAGCAGAGAGCATATGCATATCACTACTGTCTAACTGTATCAGCAACTGGGACCGTTTACTGTCACTCACAATGTGTCACATGGCAGTTTGGGTTCTAATTACAACATCTGTCATCCGTAGCAGACTGCTGTCTCATACAGATGCCCTTCCAGTCATACTGTATGTGAGGTAATATTATTTAAGAGTGTCATTTAGGATAGTAGAATAAAAATGAACATCTAAAATAATGAATATAGTTATTTTAAAAATACAGCTATTTACTTTTTTTAAAAAACTCATCAAACTGCCATAACAATGTAATATGCTATTCTGAAGGGGAAAGCATATTTGCAGGAGTCTGATTAATCTACATGATACGAGTGTTTGAGTAAGAGAAGGGAGTGAAAAATAACAGAGATTAAATAACTTTACCTATTAATTAGTCCATGGCTTCTTGTGTACTTTCTGAAGTACTTCTGTCTTTTGTTTTGAGTTGGAATGTCATGTTATACTGGTTGCTTCAGCCAAAAGTTTTAATGAAAATGAAGAGCATTACAAGGGACAAAACTCTTTGTCCATGACAAAGTGTTGATGGTGGTGAACTCTTGGCAAGGAGACAAATGAGAAATTCCTCTTCTCAGTGTTGTTTAATTGCTATAATGTGTCTCTTGAATAAATAGAAGATCACTTCAACTGGTCTTTTATTTTTGAAACTAAATCAAAGTATCCTTCCAGGAAAATCACAACAGGGAGCCTCTTAATTTTGCAATTTGTTTGTCATAAAGCACCCAATGCTAATGTGTATTTTTTCCCCTCCTATAGGTGCCTGAGATTATAAGCTCTATTCGACAAGCTGGAAAAATTGCCCGTCAAGAAGAGTTTCAGAATAATCTCTCCGATGTTGAAGACCCTTTTGCCAAAAAGTTTGAGGTGCTGTTCTGTGGACGGGTAACAGTAGCACATAAAAATGCACCTCCAGCACTCATAGATGAATGCATTGAGAAATTTAACCGTGTAAGTTGTACAAAAAGTTCAGATTTCAACTCATCATCACAACAGCATGAAACTGCCAACAACTTTGGAGGCTTCTCTTTCAGCAGCAAATTGCGGTCTGTATTCCAGCCCTTGGTCAATGAAGAGGAGGAAAAAAGGCCAATTAGGAAATCATTTTCTCAACCTGGGCTTCGTTCCTTTGCTTTTAAGAAGGATTTCCAAGAGGGAGGCCTTAGGAGTAACAGCTTTGTCAGGTCATTTGAAGAAGATGCAATTTCACTGAACCTAAAAAGTCAACTCATCTATGGACACAGCGTTGTGCAGCCAACTGACATTGCAGAAAACCGGACTATGTTGTTTACGGTAAAGCAAGATTTGTGGCTTCTGGTGGCGTTTTCACATCTTGGAGTTTGGAGTGGCAGACACCAAAGCAGATGTTCTGACAGATGGCAGTTACTTCTTTGATAACTTAATTGCAATTACCAAAGCTTAACTTAAACTTGTCTATTTCTCTGGAGAGCATTGCTTGTTAGTGCAAATTGGTTTACGTATTCTAAATAAGTTTGTATTAAATAGTTTAAAACAGTACTACCTGAAACCTTGTGCTTCTAAAGAAAGTTTTTAGAAAGTTACTGCAAGTTAGTAAGTAGTTGTGCAATTGCAGAATGATATGTACACTTACAGTAGCTAGTAACAGCAGTAGCAAATTTCCAGGGGAATAAATTACCTGTAACTAGAGCAGAAGGACCAAACCATGGCTGAGAGCTAGTAGACTTCTTCCCATGATAAGTGGTGTAATTGATGAAGGTGCTCCTGCTAGCAACATACCTGTGTAATGATGGAGTTGAAGTGTAATAGCTTCCTATACTACTCCACACATGCTTCCACTCCTGCCCTGCTTTGGTGTGGCTAGCAATGCCCTTGCCTTGATAGATGAGCAGCAAAACTATTTTCCAAGAACTGTGAAGCAAGTAAGGAATGTGGTATTTGCTCCTCTTAAAATCTTCATGATAGATAAGCTATGTAACATACTTTACTTAGCTTGTGTTTTCTGAATGTGATACAAACCTGGAGCTGATACTGCAAAGGCTGACTCTCCTAAGATCATCTTGGATCTGTCAGCTGCTGTTGGAGCTGGGTGTTCTTAAGACCAGTAATGGAGTGTGTGCAATTATAGCAGGTTTTTTAAAGCGGGGAAAGAGAATTCCTTAGAAGGATTGCCACTGTGTTATATCTGTAAAAAGTAGTATGCAGAAAACGTTGCAGTCAGCTATACCTGAATTAAATCTTCTGTTTGGTTGTGGCAGGCTAACATCAAACAGAGAGATGTTTCTTCCCTAGAAAAAAGAAAGCCATGTTCACCTTCCTCCATTGAGCGTGTATTTCACATAGAAAATATAGGTACCCTTTGCAATAATAAGGCCTAATTTTAAATAAATCATGACTCCATTATTGATTCATGGCACATACTTTAGAAATAGAGAGATAATAATTGGATTGGGAAGGTACTTACTCCAGTGAGTACATTTTTAATTTATATTAAATAGATGCAGTGGTTCTCAAAGACACCTGCAGCTTCAGCCTGAATGTAATGTCAGTCACCTACTTGCAGGCACATTTCCGAATTGTGAGGCTTTGCTGATCTGGCTTTGTGTCTTGAGTTGCTTTTTGCGTGGGAAAATATTGTTTCAGTATGCACAGCTGTATTCTTTCTGTATTCAGCCAGTCTATATTCAGCTGAATATATGGAAGTGAAGTAACTAGCCTTCAGTATCCACAGGCAGCAGCTGATGGCAGAGCTGAGTTTGTTGGTTGCCTGTCTCCCGTGTTGAGTCGGGGAATGCAGGCAGCGTGCTCAGGTCTCATCAGTTTGTGTGTGGCTACATATGAAATGCTTACAAGTTACTTAATATCCAGAGGGGAAAAAAATGATTGGTGTATTCTCAGCTGGTAACTTAGATTTTCCCCAGGACTGAAGCAAAGATTAGTTGATGCATGAGGTGTGAAAAGTATTCAGATTAGTTATCTGCGAGCTTTCCTCACCTGATTGAAACAGTCCTGATTTTCATATATCTTCCTGAAGAACTGCTTTCCTAGCCAGTTTCTTAGGATTTTGGGGGGAGGAGGGGGTATTTTTAGGGTTTTTTTTCTGGCTGTATAGTGGGGGTGAGTGGGAAGAGGTTCAGTGGTTTGGGCTTTTTCCCCATGTTCAGTTAACTTCAAACGATCACTGTTGCCCAGGGGCCAAATGTGAAAGAATTATGTGGGACTGAGCAATAAGAAGGAGCCTCTCTCTTGGTGCAGGGAGGGGAAGACAGCAGCAATCAGGAGGTGTTGGAAGGAATAGCCCCATGAACAGAGGCAAGATCAGCCCCAGGGACAATGCAGGAAAACCAGCAGGCATCTGGGGAAAACCATTGTGACTGATTAAGTGAAAGAAGAGGTGGAAGGTGGATGCATAGGACCATTTTTAGACGTACAGAGGGTGGCACATCTGACTTGATCTATTTACACATAAGATTTGTCCCTTCCTCCTTTCTTAGGAAAGTACAGTTACATCAGTGCTGCTGATGGTTTTATGTGCATCTTTTGGGATTTGGTAGTGACTGAAGCAGGTTTCTCTAAGTCATGTTCATCAGTGGATCCAAATTCCACCTGCCTTACTAAAATCTGATATGAGACTTGTTTTTAGCAGTCTCTGATGTGCTAGAAAATATTAGGAATTTAAATTTTTCTGTTACTATCTTACAAAGATGTTGCCAGAAGCTGAAAAAATGAAAGCAGTTTCACCTTAAAAATGCCTTTTGGCCATCAATACTTATCATCATGTTTTGACTGTACAAATGGCCTACAGATTAAATTACATTAGAAAATATACTCCAGTAGATTTATTTGTATAGATTTTGAGTTAAGTGCTTTAAATTAAATGTTATGTGTGCCATAAATAAATAAATAAATAAATAAAACTCTAAAAAATTATTAGGTGGAGTACAGGAAGAGGCACACACTTGGATTTAAGTTTCAGAGCACTCTCATTAAGTAGCTTCTGTGACTGTGGTACATTCCAAGACTGCAGATAATAAGGAAAGGGAGTGTGAGTATATCTCAGTGCAAAGTAGGTTACTTGTGACACAACATTGTTCTCATCTGTTTGAACATTATTTTCTGTTTCTTGTCTCGTTAAACCTCAATGCCATAATGTGCAGAGCTCTCAATGCCAAATCAGTGCTGCTTCACTGTTCTTTCTGGTAGTAATATGCTAACTTGTATAAATATACAGGTAGAAAAAAATTTGAGATCTATATTCAGGAAGCATTTTTATAGTGGGACAAAAGGAAGTGTAATGTTACTTGTTAGCACTTTGCAATTTATTTTGCTCTTTTTAGATTGGCCAGTCTGAAGTTTACCTTATCAGTCCTGACACAAAAAAAGTCGCAATTGAGAAAAGCTTTAAAGAAATATCCTTTTGTTCTCAGGTAAGATTGTAGTGTATTCTTTTTCTCATTTTAATTGTTTAAATATTTTCTACTTGTGAATGCTCATGTAATCCTTTCTCCTTGCACTCCACGTGGATTCTCTCAACAATCAGTTTCAGTGATTCCTATTGAAAAGTTGCTAATTAATAAGTAATTTTATAAGACATCATTCTTCTTTCATGCTTTGCATTGTGATTTCTCAGATAAAGACTCACTTCTGTGTGCAGTGGATGCATAATACTAGCTAGGAGGAACACACTGGTCAGGAACACACTCTTATTTGAGATTGCTGAGAGCATGATTCACAGTTGTGCAAACCTTGGGATCTCTGAGCCACATTTTTCAAGAAGTAACAGTGAAAGGAGAAAAATTATATGTAAGAGTTATCTGAAAAATGCTTAAAAAGTATGTTCTTTTCAAGAATATAAGTTTCATGTATTTAAAAAAGGACAGTCCTCTTCCATGCAGAGGTAGTGTATGTGATGTGCTGAGGGCAAGCAAGTGTCAGAGCCTCCTTATTCACCTTATTCACTACTAATCCCTGATCCTTGTGCTACAGAGTTTGCTTCTCTGTCCTTCTGCCTACGGTTTTTAGGTTTGTTTTGTGGGTTTTGTTTTCTATAAATTACTTTGGTTTTTAATTTGATGACAATAGCTTTCATCACTAAACATACAGGCACATATTCTGAAAATTTCAGAGTAAAATACATTTTGAGTGTATTAATCTCTGTGTCTGCTATGTGGGTCTTTTATACTTCATCCATTAAAAACAATACAAAATCCAAACTATGTCTGACTTAGTTGAAATTCAAAAGATTAATGAAGTATTAGGTTCTATAACAGGACAGAATTTTAATGGCCAGATGTCTTTAATGTAGCTGTAAGAGAGATAAGTGACCTGTATGTAATGCTATTTTGTTCCTTTCTTCCTGAAAGAAATACAGATACAAAACATTGAAAGTAGATATGACTGTTTCATTGCTGTTATTTCTTTGCTAGGGAATTAGACATGTGGATCACTTTGGGTTCATCTGCAGAGAGTCTTCAGAAAATGGAGGCTTCCACTTTGTTTGCTATGTGTTTCAGTGTACAGATGAAGCATTGGTAAGTGAAAGAAAAGAATAGCCAAATAGAATATTAGGCCCTAAAAGTCTTCTATTGCTCCATTTCTGTGTTTTGCTTAATGTCTTCAAATCCTACTCCGCTCAGAAATATAAGTATTTCAAAACTGTAACTAGTATAGCAGTCTGCAAGAGACCTTTTCATTTGTTTTGAGGGCAGAAGTTAAAATCCTCTTTAAAATCTACAAAATCTTCCTTTCATTTCACAAACTTAGCTAGACCCCATGCCTCTTTTTTGGGGAGAGTTTTCTCTTAGGGCACCTGTTCTGACGAATCAGGACTAGACTCCTGTGCTCTAAGTAAGGCCAGTGCATCACAACTGCAGTAAGCTTTTTTATCATAGACAAGAAAGGAGTTTGAGATAGAGGGTGGGATCTTTCATTAGACTACAGTAATAAAACTGGGTGGTCTGGAAGAGACATGAGTTCATTAAGAATTTTATCATGCTTGTATGTTTGTGCACAGAACCAGCGTAGGAACAACTTGTCTTTTTAATCATAAGCACATTCACAAGCAAGGGGCAGTACCATTCTAAAAGATTGTTGTGTTTGTGTTAAGGAAAACAGTGGAAGAGAGAAATTCTGTTCTTTTGCATGCCATGCTTTTCAGGTTGATGAAATCATGATGACATTGAAACAGGCTTTCACTGTGGCTGCTGTGCAACAAACTTCCAAGGCACAGCCCCAGCTCTGTGAAGGGTGTCCTATGCAAAGTTTGCATAAACTCTGTGAAAAGATAGAAGGTAAGGTTTAAAGAATTTTCTGATTGAATATTTTTTCTGGCAGTTTCATTGGGGGATAGTATGTAAAATTCTAAGGAAATTAGTGCTTAAAAAGAGCTTGGGACTTGGGGTGGAAAGTTGAAAACCAATACTTTTATGTAGAGGACTGTAGTGTCAGGTTTTCTGTAAAGTAATCAGAATTTTCTAACAAGAGTTAAAGTCATTTATTGTGTTTTAGTTGAATTTTTGAAAACTGCTTACAAACGTAAACATTAGTGAGTTGCAGCTTTTTAGGCTCAATTAGCCCTATAAATGCAGAAGACTCTAGATAAGGAACCTCTGAAGGATAGATGCTGCAATAACTATGACCTGCTATCCTATTGAATCCATTTAGCAACTGGCATTATGCTGTCACTAAGCAGGAACTGAATAGTATGCTTTTAATATGTGTGTTTGTGATGTTGATCTATGCTCCTTCATGAAAATGCAGAAATTAGAATTGTAGTTATTGTCCAGAACAGAAGTTCAAGACACAATAAACCTCTTTATATTTCAGCAAATTTCACAGTTAGATTTTGTTCATTAAGTGATGTTTGGGGTGAATAAAGGGCAACAGCAGCTTTGTCAGATCACGTGACAGTGGCTTGCTGGACTAAAACCTGCCTAGTGTTAATTTGATGATACTGGAAAACTTCCAAACCTACTTTCACTCTATTTTGGTTTTGAGCTAGCTGTGATTTTTGGGAAGTTTCTGAAAGGCAAATGTTCCTTAATGCCTTCAATCATGCCATCTTATTAATCTTGTCATCTGCTTCTGAAGGAGGTATTCCATGATATGAAACTGAAGTGCACAGTACTGTTGATGGTTTGCTGTTTTTCCACAGAAAAATAGAGGAAAGGAATTTAATCCAGGATGAGAATAGAAAACATAATCTGAATGAAAGGGTAGTCTGCTTTAGACTGTCAATAAATGTTTTCATCAAGAGGCAAAGTATGACCTTCACTAACAAGCACTAAATTTACTCGTTTCAGAAGGCCCACAGCATAGAAATTGAAGAAAATGAAAGGGAATTCTATTTATACCATAAACAAAATCCAAACACCACTGCACAAAACACTAACAAAACAGTCTGCTAAAATGCAGTAGATTGTGGGTTTATTTTATTTTGTGTGATAATGGAATCTTCAGCTAAGAGTATAATCCTGGTCTGTGCTCAGTAAATCTCCTCATTGCAAAGTTCATGTCCCTCATTTTAAAGACATGAGTTTAATAATAGCTTTAAATTAACCTAGAGTTCTTTCTAATGCCCTCTATGAAATCCTGGAAAGGGCCAGCTCAAATATTTGACATGCTTTGGCTTAAATAGTGAGCATATTTATATGATTGATTGATTAATTCTGAAAAACTTGACCCTGTAATTTGCTCCTTTATGTTCCTTTTGGTAGGGTTGCACCCTTCTAAGACTAAACTAGAACTACAAAAGCATCTAACTACACTAAATAACCAGGAACAAGCCTCTGTTTTTGAAGAGGTTCAGGTAAGCTTTGTTTCCTACAAGATTTTAAAGCAGTTTTGTTTTTTGCTAACATATGTATAAAACACAGAAGTTATTTTCCTTTTTTGTGAATCATTCATTATTTTTGCATAATAGACTGTTAGCCAGCTTGTGCTTTAATTTCAGTTGTTTTTCTAGAGCTGTTAAAAACTTACCTTTGATGAAAATGACTGTTTTACTCATTTTTCTTCCCCTAATACTCCTTGCTTTCCATGAAGATGTTGACTTGTCACTGAGTAAAACTGAACACATTTTTTTATGGGTGAAGGCAGTAACTTGTACTGTGAGGGAATTCAGACTGTTACTTTGACCAAAACAAATTACTGTAATATTCCCAGATCATAAAATTTCTGGCCTAAAATTTGTTCTAGATCTTAACTCTTATCAAACTAACTAAAGAAGTTAAACTTGATATCTTCTTAATTAAATCTATTTCAGGACAGAGGAAAGCATAGCTGCATTTAAAACAGATGATATGCATTGTAGGAAATGTCACTGGAATTGACACACTGTTGAAGATAAAGAAATTTCAGTCCTTTCAAAAAATGTTTCCTTCCTCTCTTGAGTCGTTTGAGTCTCTGTGAGTTTCCACGGTATCACTCAATACCAAATTTGGAAGTTGTTCTGTAGGACCAATTCCATGAGCTAAGTAGTTTCTTAGCATAAGGCAGCTAGCAGCACTGGTGCCTTTTAGTGTTTGCACAAAGTCTAAAGCTTCTAGTAGTCACAGGAAACTGTTAATTGCTTCTGGTGAGGTTCTGCAAACGATTAACTTGGTAAAACTAAGGGTAAAGTACAAACCCCCTGCCCATCTTTCTCAGCTAGCTTTTTCAGTTGGACAGCCTGGAATGTTGCATTCTTGCAGATCCATGTATTGTTACCATGATTTGCATTTTTAGGTCACTGTCTTCCTGTGGCATTTTTATTAATCTAATGTGCTACCTTGGCATTGATTCATACTGTAACCTCTGCATTGTATCAATAGGCTTAAGGCAGCATATGTTTTTCAAAAGTTAAGTTTCTGGGATTAAATTCTTTAATAAATTGTTTTAAAATCTTCTCTTACAGTAATTCAGATCTAAACAAAATGTGGCACAGATAAACATGTTCACCTTGTGCACTAATATATAAAAAAACCTTTGTCATTTCCCACAAATTAAATGTCCAGTGTGAAGGATTTCTAGTAGAAGCATAGTGAATCCTATCTCTAGGACAGTACTCCATGTGTGCTACAAACTCAGAACTACAGTGGTTCAGTTTTCTTTATATCAAAAGAAAATTGGCAAAAATATTTTTAAAGCCTTTATTTGTGACAGTTTGATATTTGTACAGTTGTTCTCTGTCTTAGGTGTAAATTCTGTCGTGTATAAAGTGAGGTGAGGTGTTTTCGTGGCTGTACTGGTGCTTTGCCTGGAACACTGGTGTCCTCTGGTGGACTGGAGTAGTAGCATTAACAGACTAAACTTATTCCTACATTGATGATTTATTATGGTGACAAACGAAAAGCATATATATTTGCTAACTATTACACAAATGTATAATTATTCTGCTTGTGGTGTTTTCAATTACAGAAATTAAGACCACGAAATGAACAAAAAGAAAATGAGCTGGTTATCTCTCTACTGAGAAACATATATGAAGAAAAACAGAAGGACCATGTTCATGTTGGAGAAGCAAAACAGGTAAGTAATCATTCTATTTTAGTTCATGTAAGGAGAAGCCAGGCAAAAATGTTCCATTTGATTTTTTATTTCTTTCCAAAGGCAAATTTCCATCACTTGAATTTGAAACTTCATTGTGTAAGCAGTGGTGAATACTGGGTGTGCTTATGGTTCATAAACTATTGTCATCTGCCAAAACAGATATCTGTGAATTTGAGGTCCCTGGTACAGTCTGATTTCAGGCCTAGGAGACAGAGGTGCAAACAAGGCAGACTACTAAGTTGTTTATTTGTTCTCACTGCAATGAAAATTCAATATATGTGAGAGAATATATAATGAATTTGTGATTGTTCTCAGCTGGTCTGTAGCATTTGCCATCTCGCTGTCAGTGTTGAGTCTGAAATGACAACACATTGGATTTGATCGTTAATAAAGCCTATTACATTTACCCAGGACTGAAAGTTATTTCTTGTGTAAGTGGCCTTAAAATGAGGAGGATTGCTGCAGAAATGGCAGCAGAGACTCATCCATGTCCACAGAGATGAGCTACCTTTTATTCTCTGTGAGGTTCCATCAATGCTGCTTAACTGGCTATTTATACAGTACACTTAAGGTTTTTCCGAAGGGATTAGTGATTTTGGATACCTTGGTTTGTGAGTAGCTACCTTGAGACAACTCAAGGAGGTTAGTATTAAAAGGATTCCATCCATTCTCTGGAAACTTTCAGTTGCAATTGTTTAGACCCTCTTAGAAGTCTTGACTGTCCCTCTTCTATTGCTTGATAATTCCACTGTGATGATTGCTGTCAGCTCTTTGTGATATAAACTAGCAAATGAATATATAGAGAATAATTACACCTGTGAAAAAATTAGGAAAGTAGCAGCAAATCTTCCTTTACTGTATTTTCACTTTGTTAATCTCTTCTCCTTTCATGGCTTACTAGCTAATTATTTACCTCCCTCAGTAAACAGAAAGAAAATTGCATATTTCACTCTCTGATTTATTGTCTTGGGCATCTCACCAGAAATATGCTTTTAAGAAAAAAGCATTTCAGTTGTGGGATAAAAGGAAGAAACATTGCCTGAGGTCCTCTGTCATCATAGGTGATATATTTTGATTTGGTGTAATGCTAGCTGGTGGTCAAATAATTGTCAGTTACAGACAGCTTGGAAATAGTGATATACAAAGCGAGATAAGATCTTAGTATGTCTTCAATGATTTGAAAATTTATAAGGCCTGCTGCAATCTGTTTGTCCAGTTCCTGAACCAAATTGGTTAATCTGACACTTGCAAAGATGCCAGTGTTCTAAGAAGAGAACTGACTTCCCCTCAGTCCATCATTTGTCTCAGCATAATATTTTATATTTATTCTAATAATTTATCTCCAGGCCTGTGTAATAGCAGATACCTTTGAACACATACTCTGTTATTTGTCTCAGCAATCATAACCCATGACACCCTGATGTCCCTGTTCCCTTCTGTTCTGCATATTCATTTTCATGCTTTTCATTGCCTATCTTAAAAAATATATTTAAATCAGGAGAAAAAAGATGAAATGTGATGCTAGTATACGGATCTTGTTTAACAAAAACACTTCAAAGTGAGTGTCTTTTCATAAGAATGTAATAGCAAGCAGCATCTGATTTACCCTTGGAGAATAAGATGAGGAAAGGTGATGTGGCTTAGGAATGGTACTGCTCATTCAGTGCCCCCACCAAGACTCTCCAAGCCAGGCACCTACTGCAGTGGGATGGAGAGGACAATTGGAGGCACAAAAGTCAAAAAGCATGAGATAAGAATAATTTACTGGAAACAGCAATGAGGTAAGAAAAGGACCAGTAATACCACCAATATTAGCCACAGAGGGTACAAGAAAAGAAAAGAAATTATTCACACGGAATCCACCCCGCAGTGATAGGCAGTACTGGAAGGCTCCCTGCTGATACATTGATTTGACTGGAAAGAGCCCATACCCTCCAGCAATGACGGATGGTATAAAATATCCTTCAGGTCCTGGCCATGCCCCCTCGTGGCTACTGCAAAAATTAACCTTGTCCTGGCATAACCAGGACAGAAGGTAAGAAGAAAATAGAGGAGCCTGTAAAGTTGTCATACTGGAGATAGGATGTTTTAAAATTACATATAGACAGGACAATTTGGTGACAGTTACGTCATTCAGCTGCCCAGTAATATTAATTGCACAGATCAAGCATTCAGATCTCTGAATTTAGGGACAAGCAGGGATAATACTAATGTTTCGTGAATTAGTATTCACCAGCACCAAAAATGAACTGAAATATTTATTTAAGAAGAAAAACTCTCAACTGACTGTTAGTTTTAAGGTGGAAATATTTCTACTGGTGAAATATATAGAAGAGTTAGATTGCTATACATCTTCCTGGCCCTTAGAAAGACCCATTTTACTACAATGAAGAAAGTTGAGAGTTTCTGTTAATGATGAGATTTTGATTCATTTATTGGTTGAAGAAAAGGAAATCCATGAGAAATCTCTAATCTGTTACACTTCAATGTTTAGAATTTGTACAATTCCACATTGGCGTAAATGAAAATTTGTCAACAGAGCTGTAAATCCGTATTAAAACGGTAATTCTTCTCAAGCATGCTAGTTCACTCAACATATTTCCTGTAAGAGATTTCCTTTCCTTATTTTAGGATAGTCTGTTAAACTTCAGTACAAGTATCACTAGAGAAAAAGGCATGTCAAGTAGAGGACACCAAGAAAAGCTATTGATTTAGGTTATAGAAGTCTTCAAAATGTTCACTGAGATTTTTTCCATGCTGTTGAGTATTTTGTATTTCTTTTTTTAAACACTTGCAGGCTTCACAACCTCCTGCTGAGAATGCTGCAAATGAAGTGTCCAGCAGTGCTCCGAGATTCAGATTAGACATGTTAAAGAACAAAGCGAAAAGGTCTCTTACAGAATCTTTTGAAAATATTTTATCACGTGTAAGTATCTTCATGTTTATTGTCTTTGAACATAATGTCATTGCTTTGTTTATTTGATAGAAGGGTCTTATTTGTTATCATTCCAGGCTGTAGCCCAAAGGTTATTAAAGTCACAGTGTCAAAAATATTTGACTGTACATTTTAGAAGACAAAAAAAGCAGGGCTTTGGTAGAGAGAATACCAAGTCGTGGATGAAGTGAACTAATTCCTACATAAGAAAGCCTGTATATAGGCATTTCAAAAAATTAATATGAAGTTAACATGAGGACTTATGAAAAGCAACAGTTTATTTCTTTTTTGGATTTAGAAAATTAAAACAGTAATTATAATTGTTCACTTTATGTAGAAGGAAACTACTGAGGAGCTGACTAAGCATTTCTAATGAGATGTGTTTCTTAGTGACACAGAATTGATGAATAGTGTGATAGCTGAACTTTTAAATCCCGTAGATTATTTGAAGGTGAGGAATAAGAGCATGAAGGCATCTAGGCAATACTACAGCTGGTACAATTCTCTGTAGACAGTGTCTGGAAATACTGATTAGTGGAAAAAACTTGAGCTTCTATGTGGTAGTGATTCTTTTCCAACCTGGTTAATTCTGTGGTTCTATGAAAATGTTTATCATGAACAGATCACTGAAATTAGCCACTGAAAGTAAACAGGAGCAGTTGGAAATTAAATCAGATGTCAAGTTTAATAACAATTTAAATCTATTGAGTGTCTTATTCAAATATACTTTATTTTGAACCTCATGATAGAAGTCTGAGGAAAACAGTAGGAGGTTTGTAAAGACGTCTGCTTGACAAAGGATTTAAAAAATCAGACCTTCTCCCATCAAAAAAAAGTTGTGACAGAATGCCAAACAACAAATATTCAGGAACAGAAACAGTGCATTCTCATTTGTAGTCAGCAAAAAGTTACATTGAAGCAATATCTAGTAGAATTTATTAGTTCACAGACAAGCAACTTGTAGTGACAAAACTCGATTTTCAAAGCTTGTTTCAGACATCATATCTAGCCCATTCTCTTAAGACAAATGATAACAAAAGCATTGTTTTACTGTTACAATTGTACATATAGAGGTGAGTTTTAGTTTCGTATCTCCTCTCGTTACTTCCCAGACAGCGTTTCTAGAATTCACCCGTATAAAACCCTGCTGCAGCTGTGCTCGGGATATGGAACATAATGTTAGTGTTGTTACATTAGCTGTAGTACTGATCTAATTTTCTTTCAGTTTGTCCTGACTGGTATAAGCTGCCTTCATATAAGCACAGCTGTACATTGGTTGCATTTTCACTGGCATTGCTGTTTTGATGGAAACTCTTGATTTTGAATCTGAAGCCAGATCTGAAGCCAGAAGTTTTGGCTGAACTTCAAAGAGATATAGTCACTGTTGTGAATAATAACAACATTTTATATTTTAGCTGGGAATAAACTTCAAAGAGAACATGAGCTTTAACTTCAGAACATTAAAAATTACATGGTTTAAGATTAGGAAGATACAAGTTCCATAATTGTGTTAGCACATCAGAATCCATCAGATATTTTTCTTGGTTACACAAAAACATTACTCAAATGATACAAAAATACTGTTCACAGATTTTACAGAATATTTATGCTTTCTGATTTATAGGCACTGAAATGATAATAGCAGAAATTATGTTTTCCTGTATATTAAATTTATATGGGTTTAGTCCTTTGTAAAATATGTCTTTGTAGGTACCTAATACAGAAGGTACTGTAACAGTTCTACTACATATGAAATATGTGATTATGTACATATAATGGAAAACACATCATTGCCCGTGAGAATTCCTTAATTCTACAGGATCCTTAAAGTTGACAGAGACTATTCTGAATGAAGCTTCTGTTTCCCATAGGGAAAAGGGGTATTTTTAGGAATTTCAGGAAATTAAATTTGATACTGTCTGTGAAAATTACAGATCCCGACTGTGCTACCCAAATCTCTTTGGTGTGCCCTATGTATCATAATCTAAACTGCTGATGTGCTTTATTTCTACAGGGCAGTAAAGCCAGAGGTCCACTGGACAGGTCTGGTTCTGTGGATCTGGAGAGCTCTATGTCCAGTACCTTAAGCAGCACAAATAAAGTAAGTAAAGCCTGGAATAATTGTACATATTTAGACACTTTGAAAAATATTCCCTGAAACAATTAAGCAAGTGTGAATTATGGTCAAATGTGAAATGTTTCAAGTTGCTTTCAAGATTTTCATTCTGTTCCCTGTGTTATAAAGCAGAGAAGTGCTATTGAATTAGAAATTCCTTGTACTGTATATAACATATTTTGTATGAATATGTGAATATATGTGAAATAATATATAACATCATCTGAATTTTACAAGAGTGTGCAGCAAAACAAGTGCCATAATGACCATTCTGCTGATCCTCATCTGACTGGTTTTAGCCCTGAGAGTTCATACCATAAATGCAGGACTGTATTAATAAGAAACATAAAACTAAAACAAGAAGTAGAGTAACTTCCCTGTTTGTGTGGTCAGAAAGTTTTTAGTCTGTAGAAAACAATACAGGCAAACAGCATGGGAGAAGCCAGTCTTCTTCCCTGGAGGCAGTATAGCACTCTGCAGGCTTAGATATACAGCTATTGATTCTGCTGTAATGCCTGCTCACCTGCAGACTCCTAATGTCATGTAAACAAAGGTCTGCTATTTCTGCTTATGTTTTTGAAAGAATCACTGATTCTGCAGGAAACATACGTCAGGAATAAAGAAAATGCATAGTTTGGGATTGAAACAGGCATCTAGTCATTAGCTTAAGTTCTTTGTGTGAATCTGCAGGTAGACAAAAGGAATATTATATGGTTAGATGGGTTGCTAAAGATACAGCATTCTGCAATACCACCCTTTAAACTGTTAGCCAAACCTCACCCTCTTGTTCTGAGCCTATTTCTTCTGAGTTGTATTCAACATGCTATAAAATACAATTACTCTCAAAATTATTCAAAACTTTTTCTGCAAAATAAAGACTCTGCTTTGTTGGTCTAAGTGATGAATAACAAGGACAAAAACATGAAACATCTTTCTTTGACCTAGCTTGATAAAAATGTGTGTTTGGAGCAGATATCTATGGATGTGAATAATGACATGGTACTGCAATCACAAAGATGGATTCGAAGCCCATACATTGATAACCTTATTTCTTGCACTGCTAGGAGCCACCATTGTGTGAAAAGGAGAAAGACAGACTTCCTGTGCTTCCTGCAGAAAATGCTGTCAAAGCCAGTGGATCAGTGGGTGATGTCTGCAGTGACACAGAGGTTTCCTCTCTGGAGCAGTCTGTTACGTTGCCCCAGCAGAGCTTTCGGAGGCGAGCAAACACACTGAGTCATTTACCAACAGAGAGCCAGGAATCTCTGGGACCTGTCGAAACATCACCATCTGTTCCTCAGAGAAAACTTATGAGGTATCACTCAGTGAGCACAGAGACTCCTCACAAAATAAAGTAAGCCTTATTAAAAGCAGGCTATGATTTTGTTTGTTGAGGGCATATTTGGGGATGATAATTGCATACCAGGTATGTCCTGTTAATGGATAAGGGATGTGTTGCAGCAGTGTGTCACTCCTTGGAGGTTTGTAGGTATTCTTTTTTAAAATACCTTTAACCCTGTGTGCTACACATGAGATGTGTAGTTCTGCAATATATGTCACAAAACTGGTCGATTCGGTTATATTTATCCAAGCAATTATTTTGTTGTTTTGATCTGTGAGAGGTATAAATAAATGCTACTTCTTGGTTTCTATTTAGAGAGAAAAATCCAGTAACCTCTGTGATCCTGAAAACCTTACTGGTTGGTGATTTCATATGTAGTATTGAAACAGCACCCTAAAGTGTCTTAAAGTGCTTAGTTATTGGTAGAGGTGAGGCTTCTGTCTAGCTTTTCAATGAGCCTATCTAGATTTTACTCACAAAAACACTTGCTTTAATATGAATATTCTTCAAGCTGTCCTCCTTCAAATGCCTGCCTCTGCATCTCTAGTCCTCTCTTACTTTATGGCAGTTTTCTCCCTTCATTCTATCTGGTTTTTCCAATTACTGTTGAAACAGTTCTGTCTATAGGCGTCTGTTTTACTGCCCAAACTGCTCATTTGCATAAATTAATAGGAAATCTCTGTGTTCCAGCATATTCTTTTCCTGCAGGAGGCAGGGCAGTAAGTCAATATGCTTGAAATGGATGATGGAGGTGGAAAAAAAAAAGAGAATTATAGTATTTGAAAAGAAGCATAACCTGGGTTGCCTTTTTGGCCATTTTTTGAACCTCTTTACTCCTAAAGTACTATAGAATGTTTTTTGTAGTGCAATTTAGGACTTGTTAGTCTCTTATCTTCACAAGAGCTGCCCTAGAACTTGTAGCTGCTTGTTCAATCAATTATTATCTTACTATAGGAATGCAGCTAGAAATTAAGTATATTTTTTATTTTCTTGGTTATTTATGTTTGGTCATATAATTTTTAGTAAGTCCTGAGTGTGCTTGCTCCCTCATATAACTCAAACCCAAAAGAAATCCCTATTGCTTCTATTTCATAGCAAATATACAGAAACAGAGGAAACGGAAAACTTACAAGCAAGTGTACTTTAAAGTTCTCAAAAATCATGTGTTATAGACTTTTAACAAGTCCTGTTTTATGAGTGTTCTTGAACAGCTTACCTCATTCAAAAATGGTTTTCAAAGTAGAACTAAATTTAGTTCCTCCTATAGCATTTCAGTTCTCATTCATTGGAACTCTTGATCATATGCCTGACTTTATCATAGAAATCAAGGGGAAGCACATATAAGTAAAAAGAAATTGAGGTGTTAGTGCCATTTTTTGATGAGTTATAATTAGTCATATTCTGAAATGCCTTACTGAATCCTGTAAACATGAATTTGGAACTTTGCTAATTGGGTTAAAAAAAAAGTTTTTGTTCTTAGTTACTGCATTAACTGTGAAAAACATAGGAAATGTCTCATTTACATATGCCATTTCCCTTTCAAAGATTAGAGAAGGGATTTCATTTTTTTTTTCCCCTCCTTTCCTTTCTTTCGGTTTTGTTCTCTGTGCTACCTCAACTCCATCGCTCTGGTTGGAATCCGCTCTATATGGTGTGAACGAATCTGTCGGCAAATCTAAAAAGTTCTTCTGGTCAACTTGCACGTTCTCCTACTCTAGCTCGTCTTAATCCCTCGGCCTCTTCACCCAACTTTTTAAAATATCTAAGACATAATTCAAGTGGAGAACCAAGTGGGCATTTTCCACAAAAAAGGTGAGCTAGTACCTGCAAGTAGTTTGGGGTAGGGTTTGTTTTCCTATTGCATAAATGTGAAACTCTGTAGCATAAAAAATCGAAATGGTTTAGTATAGACCAGAGGTGGTAGTTTTTTCTGGGAGAGGGAGGTCTTTAACTGCTCCACTACTGGATGTAGAGCTGGTACTTACATAATTTATTGTTTTAATCAATCAGATTCTTTCAGACACTGGTTCTTTCTTTAGAGACAGTTGTTCCAAAGCAATTTGTTGTTATGCAGCAGACAGCAGCGCTCTTTAAATTGTGTGAGGGATAAGTTGCCAAGAACCTGAGAGCTCACTTTGTCCTTCCTGAAGCGTTTGGTTCTGTTCTTTGTTCATGGTAACACAAAAGCACACTACTATTCTTTTGTGCCTGACATTAAATGAAGGTTGACCAAGTTAACTACATGGGGCAAGAAGCAGCAGGAATATGGAGAGCTGATAGGAAAAAAACCCACCACATACCACCCCACCACCATCCCCACTTCTCACAAAACAAAAACCCAAGAACAAATAAACAAAAACCCCAGCCCATTAACCCATCATTTGTCTTGGTTACTTACAGCAGTATCAAATTATGCTTTCCCATGCTTTCTTAGAATTAAAATATAGAGAGAGAACATTGAAGAGCACTTCGTTTCCCTGAGAACCTGAAACTAAGTGGCTCCCTAAATATCATAAACTGTGAAAGTCTTTCTTAACTCCTTGAGCTAAAACTGCTTATTTTAACTCAAAAGGCTAATGAGACCAAATGTCCTCAGAAGCTCTGTCAACAGTCACTGGCCATTGGCAAGCAATTTTTGTTGCTGCTGCTGTTTATTTTTTGTTTTTGTTCTCCCATGTGAAAGTTTCCTGTTTCCCTAAGGTGCTGATTTTCTAAACCTGAGAAAATATTCAACTGAGGATGCTGTTTCACCAGATTCTTCAGTTGTACTTGCTGAGTACTAACTAGCATCTCTTAATTTAGCTTTACCTCAGAAGTATGACATAGCTCAGGGCAGGAAATGAGTCTGCAGAGTCCTGTTCATTCTTTAATTTAATAAGATTTACTTGAATCCTGAAGGTTAAATTCTCAAAGCAAATGTTTCCAAGTGATTTGGTAATGATTCTGTACACACCGTTGCAATTACACCTTTCATTTCCCTGTCTCTTAAGGAATATGCCATATTGAACATCTAAGTAACAAGACTGAAAATGGAAATTGCTAGGGATGTCAAATGGGTTAATGAGTTTAAATCAATACAGTCAATCTTCCTAATTCTGTAAGTGGAACTACCATGTAATTGTAATGGATTTACAATGTAATTGTAAGTGAACCCTGTTTGCAGGGCACACCATGCTACGGCCTTATCGTCTTTATGTCAATGCCAGCTACTAAAGAATCTGCTTCACTTGATGCTAGTGATTATCCCAAAGTATTCTCTCCCCTGCCCTCCCACCCCCCCACTTCCATTCACATCTTCAGGAAACATTGCTAAATGTCATCCAGATAGAACATTATGGTTTTTCAGAAACAATTCTTTCTTAAACGTACTTTTTTAGGAGTCAATTCTCCTACTCATGTGATTTTGTGTCTGAGAAAAGGTCTATAGTATCATCAGCCAAGCAGTTTTCTGTATTTTCACTCCATGCAAAAACTTTTCATTGTCTGATTTTTTTCTTATTTCGTTCTATTAACCTGCGTCTGAGTATCTTTCAGACTTATTTTAAAAGACAATTATAGAATTGTTTTAAATTAAAAGAATTTCTTTAGAATAAATATTTTGGCCAGAAGACTGTTGATGAAATTTGATTAGCGCTCCTGTCTGTTGCATAAATAGAGCCACAACCCTGAATGATTAGTCAGAAGACTTAGCTTTTAACTTAAAAGTTCCAAGTTTTTCTAAATAAAACCCTGGTAATGCTTTACAAAAGAGTTTTTGCCAAAGTCTTATTTTTCATTTGCTAGCACAATGATTATCAGTGTCAACTTTTCCTAACCTTTTCCCTCAAATTTAGTTGGTCATTGAAACTGATATTTAAGAAAATGTGATGAAGTTGGCATTGGTTCTTAATAGATTAAAGGAATTTATTTGAAACATGCCCTAAAAATCTTGGGATATAGCAAAGAATAATAATTTTACTGGAAATGCATTTATATACATTGGAACGTTTTAGTTTGCCCAAACAAATATGTACCTCAAAATAGGACTTTGTTAGCAGTTTTAGTTTTGACTTTGGATTCCTTGATATTCGGACCTCCTGGATTTAGCTGTCTTTTGTTTGAAACTTAGGAATTTTGTATTATTTTTATTCTGTGGACTTATACTTCTTTGTTCTAAACTATACTTTTCCCAACTGCACTCTCAGCATCTCCTACCGTACTGCCTTAAGGAAAAAGCTTCATTCTTCTTCTTCTGTGCCAAATTTCTTAAAATTTCTGGCTCCTGTAGATGAAAATAACACCTCTGACTTTAGGAGCACAACAAGGTAGGGTTCTCTCTTAAAGCCTGGAGGTAAAACTGTATTTTCAAAGATTTCTTTGTCTGAAATATTTTAAATGCTTCTTGCACTTGCAAAACCTGATTTGTGCAACAGTTCACCTGCGTGTATTCTGCATGTAATGGCTGTCAAAAGGATGAAGCTATCCCAGACTACTCTCCCCTTAAGATTGCAGATCTTAGCCATTTTTATGTTGCAGTGGTCATACAACTTCCATCTATTTACTTCTGTGATTATTCTTGACATAAAAGAGTTTTCAGTTAAGGGAATATATGATTCAACCTAAGCAATGTCAGTGTCCTCAAATTGGAAGGAGAGGATGACCTGTAAAATGCTTCTCCCTGTTGCTGCCAGAGCTATCTGGATTTCATTTATCCCTTTCAGCTTCTACAAAGACTTTTGTAACCATTTAGCCAGTGGCTGGAATAAAGTTTAGAATATTTAAACAATGAATAGTTTAGAGTTCTAACAGATTAAAGTTATTAGTGGGATTTTTAATAGGAAAACATCATTGTTCGTCACTATTTCATTTTATATTCTGACTAAAAAACCTCTGTAAGGCATGTGTGGATGACATCAAAGGAATAATATCCAAGGTTCTTGGATTCTGTTCCCAAGTTTGTTGCATATTTCAGAGATAGACTTGCTAACAGAAGGGTTAAAAGTTTTCTCCCAGTCTGTGTTGGGAGGGAATATATTGCATAACCAGTGCACAGAAGGTTGGAAGTTTAGTTGGTGTTTATAAAGCTCCTTGATGAGTACTGATAAAAGGCATCAGCAAGTCTTTGTGTCTCCTATGAACAATTGCTAAGTTTCATTAAGGGCAGGTAAATAGTGTAATGGTAAAGCTACATTATTGTGTATGTATCTTTAATATGTTCTAATTAACATACTGCTGCAAATAAAACTGAAAATTAATTAAAACTGGAAAGAGTAGACTGTTCAGAGCTGCCTGTCCCTGTTTGTGAACCTCAGCGCTGTTTGCAGCCGTGTGTAGGCCTCTGCTACAAAGCAAGTTTCACCTTCCTAACACTGAGAGCTTGGCCCGGCATGTGCACCACACACTGCAGTCCCCAGGCAGTGGCCGTGTGGTCACTGCAAGCTGTGTCACACTTTCTGGCACAGCCGGGTGACCCGCTCACACACTCCTCTGTGTTCTGCCCTTCCAGCGACTACGACTCCAAGCACGGCCAGCAGGCCCTTGACTCGGACAGCCCCGTAAGGACTCGCAGGCATTCCTGGAGGCAGCAGATATTCCTGCGAGTGGCCACCCCTCAGAAAGCGTGTGATTCTCCCAGCAGATACGATGGTAAAGTCTGGGTTTGTTTGCTTCTGTGAGCTTACTCCTGTACATAGTGTATGGAGTGTGAATCATTGTGTCTACCAAGGGGATACCTTTGCCTGGTGCTCTGTTTGTATTGTCATTGCAGTTTACCACCTACTTTTTGCTAATACTCAGCTCGTTAACTGATGAGTTTTTACTTTCCAGCTTCGTATGTAAATTTTTCCTATTGTCTCATGTTAACTAGCCAAAGAAGAAATTATTTTTGTGTATACTATTTTAATGAGTTCTTGGGGAAAATTACATCAACAAGAATTGGGCTGAAAAAAAAAGGATGCTTCTCTTTCATCTTTCTGTGTTGGAGTATAGAACCACAGACTAGACAAATCCAGGTGTACCAGCAGGAATTACATTTCTTTTATGATCTCAGTTGAGTTCTGTAGTGCATACTTTGTCCCCGTGTATGCAGTCTGTGACATTTACCACTTGAGTCATAATTATCCACTGTTCCCATAATTATTTTTGAAATTCTGTAGAGCTGAAGAACCAGAGACTAGAAGAAAACCACTGTGCGTAAGCATGCATGTGCATCACATTCAGTTTATGTAAGCCAGCTAGTACAGGACATGCTGGGGCCAAGAATGCCTGAGAAAATCCTCTGGGTCACTCAGGTTTGAATTTCACAACATGAGCTTTGTAAGCTGTAACTTCTGATTTACCTCTAAGGCCATTGTATAAGAAATAAGAAAAAGTATAAGGAAACAGAAAGGAACAGTACTTTATAGTAAATGTAGGAAAAAGTAACCATCCTAATGTCACTGAGATGTTTTTCTTGCATCTTAAAGTGAGACCTTGATTAACTGAAGTAGGCACATAATAGAAGTGTTTCTATCATTGATGCACTACTTGCAGCATAATTTGTCTGACAGTGAGGTAAGCTGCATATGGGCACAGATGCCTCTCCAATTTAATGTACTTCAAAGTGAAGTGATCTCAGGAGCATACTGTGTGAACATAGATGTGAAATGCTCTGTTGTACTTAAAGGCATGTGAAGGGCTTTTATATGAAACTTCTATTTTTATGGATTTGATGCATCTCTTTGTGACTGGAAATAGTCTTACTTGTTTTTGAAAGCCACAAAACTTTTCCATATTAAATAGGAAAATAAAATCCACCTAAATTGCCTACCCCAGCATTTCCTCTGAGACATAATAGCTGCAAGATACAATCTTAACAACCTACAGCTGGGTAAGCAGAATAGTTTGGGAAACAAGTGCGGCCAAAATGGAAAACAGGATGTGCTATTAATAGGAGTAGCAATTTAAAATATTTGGCCTTTTTTCTTCATTCATTTTCTTTTTTGTTTCACTGTACATACTCAGTTTATGAACAGAAGAAAACTCAGAGTCAGCGGGTTTTTTAAATTATTTAAAGCAAATACTGGGTTTTTCTATTTGGACTTTTATCCTGGAACATTTCTTGCAGTGAAGGATACTCACTTGTTATCCAGTCTCTGTAGCCTTAAAGAGAGCTGCTGTACGGCTGGTCTTACACTGGACTCACCATCTCGGTTATCTAAGAAACACCTCTAGTTCCAAAGTAAATGTAACTACCTGTCATTCATCATCTTGTTTTTCTTTCATATTCTTTTTTTAAGTCTTTCTCACTCTTTTTAGATTTCCTTTAATTTGTACAAACAGCTGATGAATCATCAAAAGATCAATTTTACCCAAATTGGACAGAGGGCAAAGAAGGTTTCAAAGATAACATGCTTTATCATGTTCTGCAAAAGCAAGCATGAAAGGAGGAAAATAAGGGAATATCTGTGATTTTTGGGTTTCCCTTTGTAGATGCAGACTCCACTGCATCTATAAACATCTAAAAACCTCCACTGAAGTTTCTCCCTTTGGGTGCCATGGTCAACACCCTACTACAGGATGATCTGGAGGAGAGGAGTAAGCAAAAAACCTGGGAAAGGGGTATGTTTAAAAGCTAGTAAGTCAGTCAGCCAAGAGATGCAGATCTCTGTGACTCGGAGATGATAGTTTTTCGAGTTTAGCCTACACTGCTTTACTAAACTTTGTGTTAAAGGTAAAATCCACCAAGGTTCCTGAACTCTGCATTGCTTTGACCACATGTGGGCAGGCATTGTCAACAAAATGAAACTGCTCTGGCTGTAATTTCTCTGGGTTGTAATGAGTAAATCGCACGTAAGAATGTATAAGTTGTCATGAGAATTAGAAACAGCTTTAAGCTTTATACTCACAGAAAAACCTAGGCTCTGACATTTGTGGTTACGTTTGTAGAGGCAGGTGGTGAGCTGACTCTCAAGATGCATTGTGTTCATTGCTGCTCTCTGTGTGGTTAACACAGCAGGATATGAAGGTGTATTTACTAAAACTTAGGAAAAAAAAAAAGAAATCCCAGACAACTGGTACATAGCTTTTGCTAAAATTGTGATTTTAGTCTTTCAAGGTACTGAACTTGACAAAAGTCTGATATCCTGAGTTTCCACTTGAAGTTTGAACAGCTTAAACAGCACTGAGTCCCACTTAGAAATCCCACTTCTTGCACTTCTGAATCCTATAATTCTCTAGGAAGTGCTCAAACAGTTTGAGCTAAAACTTCATTTTCTGTAGCTCAGGTAGAGCAAAATGGTTGCTGGCTGTGCTTTGGGGGTTGCATCATGAATTACCAGGCAGAGAACAGTTTGTTTTGCAGACACCATTTTTAAAAGGAAAGATTTATTATACACGAAGGAGGGTGTTCAGTCCCAAATCCGTAAAAGAAAAATACTGCAGACAGATATGCTGGAAAGCCATTTTTTCTTGCTAGTTGAGATTCCTGCCTTGCAAGGTGATTGGACTAATGTAGCCATGCTCAGGAAGGCAAGCACTCTGAGACAACACAAAGCCTTGTAGAGAAACCATTCCTTTTGGTTGTTGTGGGAGCAAAGCCCCACATACACGCCCTTTTCCAGCCACTTCCTGCTTGTTAGTGCTGCCACTTTCCCCTTCCCCCAGTATTTTTCCCTCCTTCTGTACATAACTTTACCATTAAGCACATCAGAGAACTATTGTGCAATTTGCTGCCTAACAGGACAGCCAGGTGATGCCTGGTGAACCTGAAGATGAGGCTGATCTCCAGTTTGAAGACCTAGAAAGGATTTTCTACATGGGTGAAATGATCTGTAGAGACTTCTAATACTTTACAGCTAGTAGCTGGAGGATGAAGTGTTGAATTATGCTTAGTTCCATTGTAGCAAATGGAACTGCAGTTCGAATTCTCCAGCCTCAGCTCCTGCTGTTTGCTGCTTGCCCTGAACTGTGATGCTGCGAGTGGTGAGGATCACCAGGGGGCAGCGTTTCTCTCACTGGCACATGCAGACACAGCGTCTCATCTTAGGAATTTTGGTTTTGTTGTTTATTTGTGGGACTGTAATGAGTGTTGAATCCTGCAAAGTGGAAAGATGAAAAAAGGGAAGCAGAGTCTCCTTACAAAATGAATCACACACTTTGATCTGTTACAATGCTACATTTATTTTGAAAGAAGGTTTTTATTATTCTTTTTCTAAAGCTCTGTCTCTCCTACTCACTGTCTTAAACATTCTAAGTGATAAATGTGTTTCCTCAGTTATTTGATTTTTACCTTTATACCTCCCCACCCTACTTGCAGGCAGATATTCCTACTTCTGTGACATCACTCAAGAGCCACATTTTTTTGGCTATGCAAGTGGTCTAGGACTCTTTAGTTCTCTGTTCACTGGTAAAAAGGTGAAGAGAACAACTCAGTGATCATTTTAAACCAGATGAAATATGGACACACTCGAAAGCCCTAATTTTCAGTTGGGTCAGTGTTCTAGTCCCACTCACAGTATTACACAAGCAATAGAGCAAGCAGGGTTAGGTGAGGAAGGTGAAGATGCCCTTACTTTGCTCAGGATCAGGACATCCTTAAACCAGTGTAGACTGATAATGAAACTTCACCTTGCACTGCAGTGCAGCGAGATATTCACTTAAATTTATTCAGCATGTACAAATCTCTGTGCAGTGGACAATTTTCACTACAGTTTTCACATTTGACTGTTCACAATTGGTCATAGTAGGAGAACTTTTTTGCAGATTGTCAGAAACTCCCAGCACAGTCAAGTCAATTGCTGGACTTAAGGGGAATGTGAATAGTTTTTGAAAGAAATGTGGGAAAGTAGTGGTGCTTGTTGGAGCTTTCTTGCTGAGGGAGGTGTGTTGGAAGTAGACAACAAGATTTTTGTAACAGCTATGTCAGTCTTAGGTTGGAGAATGGGTGATTTGTTTTGATGTGGGCAATGTGTGATGAAGCTACCCGTTGAACAGTGAAAGAAGATGAAATTCAGAGCAATGAGGTGCTTGTGTCACTTAGCAAATAAAATTTGCTTTGTACTCAGAAAATAAATTCAGATTAAAAATTCAACTACATTTTACTTTAGAGCTTGAAGTTTCAGGAAAAAAATGGTTTAGTAAGCACAAATATCTCTGCACTGGAAAATGGTTCATTAATTAAAATTATTTTGGTTTCAGCCTCTGTCAGATAGAGGTGGCAAATCCAAAAACTGTTAAATCTAAAGTGCTGAAGAAAAGTTTGAAGAACGGTTATTCTTGAAACCAGCTGTAGTTAGCAGCTACCTATCTCTTTATAGGTGTGGGCTATATCACTTGATTATTTAAGCAAATTTTTAAAGAATCATTTTGTAGTAGCATTACAAATACTATAAACTGTTGCTTTATAATTCTGTGCTTAGACTGTTTATGGGGTGTAAATTATTTGTAATGTGTTTGTCAGTACTATTTTAACAACACAGTTATTATTAATTAAAGCCAGTTGGTTATAATTGATTACTCAGTTCTGCTCCTTTCAGAGCAAATATGTGCTCAATCTTGATTTGTGGCACAGAAGTTTGGCTACAAACAGTAAGTACACGATTAACATTTGATGACCTCTGTGCCCGTTGAAATATTAGGGCATTCCTTTCTCAGGGACTGATAATATTAGCAAATGAGATTAATTTGGAGGTAGTGAGTACTTTTTAGGAAGTCTTGGCTTTAAAAGAAAAGCAAAGTCCAAGGCATCTTTCAGAGCTGATTTTAATCAAGAATGTTGAAATACACAATTTTTCAAGAATTCCTCATTCAGCCATTGCTTTACGTTGTATGTCAGATTAGAAGAACTTGTTGGGTCTTGTGATTCTGTATCTGAAACTTTCTGATTACAGAAGGCTCCTGATCATTTTATCACATCTGGTTATGAAGTTAAAATTGGTTATAGAAGTTTGCATTCCTCTTTATTTCTGTACCATGTGTGAAAGATGTACTACCTGAATGGAAAATCAGGTTGGTTAGAATAAGTGTTTCTGAATGTTTTTTAAACTTAGGTTTTTAGGTTGGTTTGTCACTTAAACCTTGTTTAGTACTAACGTGGATTGATAGGAAAATATTTGATAAACTAATTTTTTCTTAGTGATTTACAAATGAAATATCCCTGTTCATATCATTTCTGATGAAATATTGTCTGTTTTCATAACTACTGAGCTCATTCACCATCTCTCCATGTATAGACTTTCTTTAGTGTAGTCCCTGGTAGTAATATATCATGACACTTCCTTCTTAGTCTTTTGTACTTTGGTTTTTTTGTGTCATCTGTCCCCGTAGGAGGTTTTGTAATGCATTTGTTGATCTTTTTGCAGTGTAGGGATACTCTGCACCTTAGGGTTGAAGCACTGCCATGTGAAGCCAACAGCTGAGTATAAATTAATAGATGAGCTGTACAAATTCCATCTCAGTCCATTGTTCCTACAGGCCTTGTCCTTTGTTGGGTATTATAAGTGGTGGAAGTGTAAGAGGAGTGCTTTTGAGGTACATATGGATGTGCTAGAATATTTGAGCAACATTTCCATCTGGTTCATGAGCAGTGTCATCTGCAATACAGTACCTTGAACAAGTTCTCACAAGCCCAGGAAAGATGGTGGTTTTCCCAGTGAAGTGTGATTTCTCGGGGAATCCTTGGGTTTGACCCACAGACTTGTAAAATTCCTTTGTGCAAAAGAATAGTTCTGAAATGTAGTCCAAGTATGAATCTCAAATGGAAAATTACGACAAAATTACCATTGATCAAATATACTAATAGTTATTGAGTCAACTTGACAAATTCTTGCCAAATTAGAGAATAGAAGTGCAACAGCCTTGTAGGAGTAGCATGTATGGAGGTAGAATTTTATATGGAAGCAAAGGAAGCAATCTATTTGCAAGGAGTTAGGGTCAGGTCAAACGTGGAATAGGAGTCAACAAAAGCTGAGTAAGTTGGCACATGAACAGGGAAGCAGTCTTTCAGTGTGTGCTGAAGCATTCACATCCTGTTTAAGTGCACCTACTAATCTCATAAAAGTTCTGAAGGCTCCATATGGCAGTTTGGTTCCATGGAATGTGAGCTCCCAGTTACATGCAGTTGGATCACTCTACTGTTTATCTTTGCTTTCTCTGCTATCCTCCAGATCCCTGGTGCTTAACAATGCAGTACTCTGTTCTTTGTCACAGTATTTCTGCTCTTGTCTGTTCTGGATCTGGAAGCTGGGTGGCATGTCTCTCTATCACCTTGCATGTTCATGGACATGGGTTAGTGCTGACTTACCAAATGTCTGAGTTTTTTATTTTGATTTGAGGGATTGCCTTCACATTCCACCTTCCTCCCTCCTTTAACAGCTGATGCAACTCTGCAGACTTCTGATAGGCCACCTGAGCAGTTAGACAGGTTCCTTTTGCATTCTGTAAATCTTGCCTCATGCCAGTGTGCAGATGGGAAGGAAGGCAGTTTTTGAATGTGCTGCACTTTATCAGAGTAGACTTTAGACTTTCTGTTAAATGTCCACAAGTGATAAGAAAGAAAAGAGCACATTGAAAAGGAGCTGCAGTTTTGAAGGCAAAATCAATCCTAGGATTCTTCACAGAAGCATTACAGGTAGGGTTGATAATCATAATTGTTCAGCTTATAAAATTTTGTAACCTTTTGGTTTTCTTTTATAGCCTTAAGCATTATTTCTTTTAATGAATACTGATTTTATCAGATTAGTCATCAACAGATGGGAGATTTTCAGCCTAAATGGAAGCAGAACCGTGGTCTTCAGTAATTAATGCTTTGCAGCAGTTCAGGTGTTGCCACAGTTTGATCACGGGAGAGCAACGAGTGAGTAATGGCTCTGATAAATTTGTGAATTTGATACTTGAAGACCAATCCCTCAAATTTCTCCTGAGAAAGCAGGATGTGTACATTAAAGACAGGAAGAGTCTAGGTGTTGAATGTGTTCATTCTTGCTTTAGGAATGCAACGTGTTTAATCCATTTCCTTGCATGTATTTTGCCAGCCTGGGTTTTTTAAGAAAGTAAGTGGCCATAAACTGTATCTGGACATAGTCTATTATTTTCTATCGTATTAGTGCATATTTGCATACATAAAATCAGAATACACATCTGATTCTAAAAGAGACACATAAATACAAGGGAGGATGTGTAGAAGAGACTTTTTTCCTTCAAGATGTGACTGCATTCCATACTGGATGCTATGAGAATGGAACATGAGTGTAAGATGTGAATAGACCACTGACGGTGTACAGTAGATAAGGGGTTTCTTATCTGGATTACTTTTACTTTTTTGCATTGGTGTATGGTGACCACTTCTATTGATTCCTCTTTCTTATGGTTTCATTATTGTGTGCAGCCTTAGAGGAAATTAACAACTTCTCTTGAAGATTGTCTTTTTATTTCTTTATTATTTTATTCAAGCAAATTAAGCGAATTCTATTAGCATTATCCTTAAGAGCATTTCCCTTTAAATATTTCTTAATATGCTCTAAGGAAAATTGGGATGAAAGCCACTGTATTTAGAAATTCTACATAGAAATGTAGAGAACGTTGTTGACATTGGTAGTGCATGTGCTTTGAAATCAACAATTGTATCAAAAGTAGCCATCAAATAAAAATAATTTTCCTTTCGTGGTCAATACTAGTTGAAAATTATTGAGTGTATCTTCTCTATGTGCTGACATTTACCTGTATCTCTTTCATAATTGCAGATCTTAGCCCATTGAAGTCTTTCCATTTACCTGTAAAGAAAAAGGATTAATGTTTTCCAATTTCTTTTAATGAATATAATAGTCTCTTCATTGTATTGATACTTTTCATAACCAGCTGTATTTCTGAGTGCACCTGTCAATTTTCCTGTTTGCTTTGTAAAAATGGTGATTGCCCTTAAAGTGTCAAATATTTGACCTTTGCCTGATTCTCATTCCCATGATGTTCGTTGTTCTTTGAAATGCTGTAGATACCAGAAGTGTGGGTATCCACATCTATATCTAGAGTGCAAGGTTGTAAAGGTTTAAATTGTTCTGCTAGCTCCAAATGTTACACTCTCTTTTATATGTATATTTTTGCCCTAGACTTTGTGGTGGCAAGCAAATAAATGTTGTACAAAAAACGGGTGGTACTTGAAGCCACTCTGTTTCTCTCTGTCACTTTGAGAGAAGATTGACAATGGCAAGACTTAGAAAAGCAGAAGTGAACAGCTGTGAGCATTTCCATTCTTAGTCATCTGAGCTCAGTTGTTCGAGTGCCTTCAAACAAACAAGGAAAGAATAGCTGCATATGAACTTCATGAGTCAGAGTGACAGTCTGGGCAGAACTTAAAGGGGAAAAACTTTCCTATTTTGTTAGTTTTGAAGAGATGAGATGATGTGTATGTTTAATTCAAAGTCTTTACCACCATGCTAGGCAATGATAAAGAAGTGGACCACTGAGCTGCCATCAGAATAGTTGCTTCAAGAATGCTCCTTCTGCAGGAGCAGTTCAAAATAGCACACACTTGTCCTTAGCTAGCAAGTCTGTGAATGGATTTTGTTGCAATAACTTTAAAGCACTGTCCTGCATGTGCTCAGGGAGCCATTTCATAGCCATTGTGGTTGGGTGAAGAAGTGCTGTTGTGATGTCCTTTCATTTGAGATTTGGTAGGAAGAGACTGGTTATTTTGACCATTCATTTTCAAGTTGGTGAATTGAGTAATTTTTCTTCTAGATACAGGTTGTGTCAAAGACTGAGCCTCCAGAGAAGTTGTATAAAACAATAAAATTAAGTGATACTACAGCAGGTATTAAGAAAACAAAGTATAACAGCTTGTGCCTGTTACATTGATTACTTGATTTAAAACAATGTTATATACTCTTTCCCTAAAAATAAATGATTTTTCAATTTGCCTGAGATTTATTTAATGTTCACTTTCTTTTGTAATGTTTTCAGCCTTAAAAATGCCTTGCATGCTTGACAAAGTGATATATTTTGTGGTAGGCCAGCTGAAGCCAAAAGAAAAAGTGCAGAAGGTTATGATATGGTTAAAAATGAAAAGTGGAAACAAGCATGTCTTAAGTGCCTGTCTCTCTCTCCACCTATTTACTTTAAGAACTGGTAATCATCCCATGGCCTTAGGTGGTGGTGTGTTTGTGCAGCTAAGGGCGTGTGTTTTCTTTGTTAAACACGCTTTAGAGATTATTCTTCAAATTATGTGGGTGCTATATTTGATTTTATCTGCTATTTGAGTCATGCCACATTTCAGCTGTAGGTTATGTTTTTGTAATTTCTCAAACTTGCCTTTTCCTTTCAGTTCTCTGCGTGTAAAGTTGCAATTAGCAAGATGTGGTCTTGGTGTGTGGTGCAATGTTTTTACCAGGTTATAGAAAAAATTATTCTAGGCTTTAGCCTGTATGATTCTTATTCTAAAGCAGCTTTTAAGTCTGCTTGAAATTTTCATTTGGGAAGCTTTGCTTGGTGTTGCTACCTATTATCTATCTATCTATCTAGATATCTAGATATAGATGGATACATGAGTTAGTGTGTATATATGTAGATGTGTGTATCTATGTATGTGCAATCTTTCAAATTGTGTCCCTTCATTCACCTGTTCTTGACATCCAAGTAGTTAACAACAGTTTCTCTCTTTTAAAGATTACTGTGAATTGGGAGATCTTCCACCCAGATCCCCATTGGAGCCAGTGTGTGAAGATGGCCCCTTTGGGCCAGTGAAAGAAGAAAGGAAACGGACACCCCATGAGCTTCGTGAGCTGTGGAAGAAAGCCATTATCCAGCAGATACTGCTCCTCAGAATGGAGAAAGAAAACCAGAAGTTACAAGGTTGGTGAAGTTCTCGAGTACTACACCCTACTGCAATACAAATTCACCTTTTGGTTTTCTCTGTGGCCTTGGTAGTGGACTGCACCAAGCCTTAATGAAACATTCTAGGAATACACAGGTAAATCAGATTAGCTGCATCTCCCTCCGCTGTCATTAGTGTAAGTGACAATGGATGATATTTTTTTTATATACTTCACTTTATTATTTGTTTACCTGATCTGAAGGGACACACTCTTTACCATGGCTGGGGCTTTTTAGGATGGTGTCTAGACACTCTCACAAGGAATTGAGCATGATCAGCATCATGAACTGAATTCTTTTCTATGTTCACATCCACAGATCCTTGTCTAAGTATTGGTCATTGCATCATTGTGTTTAGCCAGTCTTGAGGCTGAAAGGAAGTTCTTAAAGAGGTTGTTGTGGACTTAAAACTATGGGTTCCTGCAGTAGTACCCATATTATGCAGGCAGGGTTTCTGTAGGGTGGTAATGACTTAGATCAGTCCAAAGGGTGATGAGAAGGAACTTGAGAAACTGTAATTTGCAGCTGTTCTTAATCACAATTTTTCTGTGAATGACTTAGCAGCAACAAATCCATTTTGGTGGCAATTTTTACACATAAAGAACAGCTGTATGCAGAATCACAAGTGATTGTCTTTGAGAGCTGCTCCTTTGAAGATATGAATGATGAGGACAGAAATTTTTATCTGGGTAGTAGGCACCTGAACCCTCAAAAGGGGAGGTACCTGGCATGAAAATGGCAATATTTCTTTTTATTGTCTAAACTTGAGGAAGGTTTGACTTGCAAGAAGTGTGAAGAGAAAGGGCCCAGCTGTATGAAAAGTTCAGTACACCAAACATGAAATCCTTCTTTAAACTCAGGCTAAGACCTGTGGCTGGAAAGACAAAACACCTCTTGGATATTGAATATGGCCTGTCAAAGCACTTGGCCCACCTGTAGGCTGTTTGCACCTAGCTCTCCTATTTCAACCCTATCTGAGCACCTGACACCCGACACAGGTGACAAGCATGTTCCCAGCAGTGTACTAGCTAATCCAGTAAAATAAAATATGACAATGGATACCAGGTATACAGTGTCCTTGGCTAGAGGCTGAGATCATCTGGAGAAGAGGTACTTAGAAAAATGATTTATACAATCTCTTCAAGCTTAGAACAGTGGTGTTGTAAATGAGCTTCTGTAACTTTTTTATGGCATTCAGAAATAAATTTTCTCTGTTTTGTGTATTTATACTCCGGATTTTTTTTTTTAATTTCTCTTGTATTCAAATTATCTGAATCTATAGCCTGCAGTCAAATTTTTGCCAAGTCCAGGTCATTAATATCTGTACACATTTTTAGCAAGTCTAACTAGATGCTCCAATTTTGTCTGCCTAAAAGAAAAAATTGCAAAACCATCACACATACATTAAGATTAACCCATGTCTAAAAAGCTAGTTAGTGAATGAATGAGGTGGGTGTTGGCAGAACTGAAAGCCCAGCTGTGCTGTATGCCCTGAGGGGTGAGGAAGTTGTCCTAGGTAGCTGCTGCATGAAACTCTCAGATGGTGAGACAATACTTGAAAACAACTGGTGACTGTGCTGCAGAGAGCACAGCCTCTTTACTAGTAGTACTTGAGTGTAATATTGGGAATTGGGTAGTGTCAGTATCTGAATAAGCTTATTGATAAAGGCATATTCTCACCTCTGTCCTCACATGTCACATTTTTGCACACAGCATAAGAAGACTGAATAAAGCAGAAAAGTCTGAAAAGTTGCCAGGCACCAAAAAACGTTTGCAGAAGACGAAACATTAAAAGATTTCTCCGAGTTTGTTTTCCTATAAGCTGAAATTTAAATGCCTTTTTTTTAAGTTATATTCATACAATACCATATGTGTTTTGAGGTTTTTAATATTCTGATTTATAAATGTGTTGGTTTTGAACTGACAAAAATGTGAAGAAGTTGACAAATAGTTTAGATAGACTAAATTACTTTCAGGGTGAACACACAGTTATAAGAAAAGTATGAGTGTGTGTATTTCATGTATCTGTAGCTAATCACTGAATTAAAAATTAAATATTCTGAGGTCCAAATCTTGCAAACGCTTAGGTAACCTCACAACTCGCATGAATAACCTCATTGAATAAAGTCATTCGCATGTGAAAGCAACTACAGGATGAGGCGGTACTCTTCTCAAATATAAACAGTTCTTTTCTTTCCAGTTTTTGGAATCTAGAAGCTTGTGTAGTCAGTGGGATAACTCTTTGTGACTCTCAGAATTCAATAATCTAGAGAACCTAAACTGCAGATACAGATCTCAGAAGAAGTTGAGTGTCGTGTGTTGCTAGTGTCATTATGGAATGTAAATGTCAGGCAATCTTTAACTGTTTATTAAATATATATAAAGGGGTTGAAAATACAAATAATGGAGAGTTAAATTATCAAAATGTAATAACATTTTAACATAGATTGTCTCAAGACTTGAAATGGATAGGAGTGATTTTATGAGTTCATACTGTGAAATCCTCAAAAGTAGCAGCAGGCTTATGATAAATGGCAGAATGTCCTCAAAATAAGAGTATCTCATTACCATTGCATCATCACAACAAAGAAGCACTGTAAGTACATCAGGGTAAATTAATTAAAAAACGTGGTTACTTCACAATACACTATTTCATAAACATAGCTTCAAATAGTGTTATTTGTATGAGAATTACCTTTTAATTTTTGTTTAATACTATAGAACCTTTCCAGGCTTTTATGTATTTTGAACTTTTGCTCTGCTCATTTTTTTGCAAGTTGAGAGCTGCTCTTGTCCTGGAACTAGGTGCATTGAGTACTCAGCCACACTACAGCCTAGCTAAAAACTTGAAACCTATTTTGTTAATTTCTCCATAAACTTACCTCTGTCTCTCCTTAGTGTTGTCTTTGTAGCTTCATCTTTTTTTCCTTATAGCGTTATCTTTGATCATTTCAGCCTTTTGGGAATACACGACTGACATATTTGTCTCATATGAACTATGCCTCTTTTTCTCCTCTTCTATTTTTTTCAGTCTTATTACCTGCAAAAATCCATCCACTGTCACAAAACATGCTTTATTATTTAGTTTACATAATTAACATTAATAAATCCTATTTTCTAGGCACATTATAGTAGTAAAATGCCCGCCCCCCCCCCAAAAAAAAACTTACCAAGACTCCCTTTGAAATTCTTGCTCTACTTCTAAACTTTGGAATTCCACTCAGCTATAGAATCATTTTCATTTCTGCCATGGTTTTTTGGTGCTTTCCTAGCTATTGTTTTTACTTTGTCATTACTATTATGGGGCTGTATGCATAACAAATGGATACTAAATTTGGTTTGTGTTTTTATTTGCTGAAAGTCTTCTGCACTGAAGAGCTGGGGAAATGAAAATGCCTGTTACGAAAATCTTATGTTTATTTCAGTAGTCATCATCTCTCATATCTCTTGTTCTTCATATTTAGGAGTTGATTAGGAGTAGGGAATTCAGTTTAACTGGCCAAACACAATTAATATTGCATATAATATTTTAAAAAAAACCAAACAAACCAATCATGGAATTTTAGATATGAAATGTTTCAGGTGGATAGCACAAGAGAGTTTTAAGTTAAATTAATCCATTGTACAAATAGTAACTGCTACATTCATTATATCACTTTTTAGCATCTGAAAACAATTTGCAGAACAGGCGCCTGAAACTTGACTACGAAGAAATCACACCATGCTTAAAAGAAGTAACTTTGATTTGGGAAAAAATGTTGAGTACACCTGGAAGGTCAAAGATTAAATTTGATGTGGAAAAAATACACTCTGCTGTTGGACAAGGTAAACAGTTTGTTTTTTTGAGTTGTTGAAGTGCATGTAAATTGTATCTGAAAAGGAATAGTGTGGCCACTTAACCATTCCTTATAATTATATTCTCTCTAGTGCTGTTCCTCAGGCTGCTGACTAAACAAGTAACAACTTTTGATACCATTGTGATTATGCAAATGCAAGTACCAGTCCCTTTCAGTGGTAGCTGCAGTTGTATCACTGGAGCTACAGCATACATTTTTGAGTAACATCTGCCCTTATCAGGAGACTTGTATGTTACCTCAATGTATTACAATTTTTATGATCTGATTTTATAAATTAAAAGTTGCAGTTAAAGAAGAAAAGCCTGCATAATGGCAGTAAATGACTGTGAATAACCGAAGAAGCCCTCTGCACTCTGGAAATTCTCTGTTCCAGCTTGTGTACTGTGTCTGTGCACAAACAGTAGACATGGGTGTCTCTGCAGAACTGCCTTTTCTGAGTTCAAGAACACTTTTTCCCTGCAAACAACCACTTAGAGTCTTCCTCACAACTGCAGGGCTGAGCAACTACCCCTATCTCTACTGCAGCAAAAGTAATATAACCTAAGGATGTTTTTTAAATGTTCTAAGAAATTGGGCTATTACTCCATGTTGCATTTGCCATGGTTGGACCCAAAGGCCTTAGGCTGATTGTTAGATAGACCAATGGTGAAGATGGCTACTCTAAGGAGCTTTACAAAGAACTTACTCTAAGTTCTTTACAAAGCTTTCCAACCTGTAAAGGAAGTATCAAGATTTAACCACTGTCAGAAGTTTAACATTTTAAATATTGCACCTGACTATGTGCAATTATACAAGCAAGTTAAACCAAATTGCCCATTTAAAATGACTGGGTAAATCTAGATTTCTAACAATATCAGATATAGTGTTTTGTTATCTTTCCATGTAACTTGTATGCTTGAATAATTCTTGATTTCTCCTATTATTGTTGTCCTCCCTATGTTACATATATACCAAAAGAAAAAGCCAGTCCTAAAAACTTCAAACTGTAAGTTATTTCAAACTGTGGTATCTGGTTCCACTGCATTATGGATTAGATAGAACACTTCCCAAGTGAAAGTGCATTGATTTCTTGTGTAGGTGATTTAATAGTGAGTGATAGTCTTGTGCTGAATTAATTTTACTCTCAGAGCTTTACATACAGTTTAAAAATTAAGGCTGTCATTATTTATGTGAAATAGTTAAGTCGCATCTGCTCTTTTTAACGCAAAATAAATTCAAATTTTAAAACATTTTTATGTGTACCAATCATTAAGCAAGCTGATAGCAAAACTAGAAATACAATACTTGCTATCTGATTATCTGCCTTGTGTTGTAGTCTCTAGATCATTTCTCATTTGTACCTATTTGTATTTTTGCTATATGTGCATCTCACCTTCCTAAAACGACATCAGAGACCGTGCTTGTTAGTGGAAAGTGTGAATTCGTTCTACTGCAGTGCTTTCTTGTGTACTTTACATGGAAAAAGGGGAGATAAGCACGTAGCTTTTCAGAGAAAAGTAGAGCAATTCTTGATGCCTCTTCTAGTGCTTCTCAGACTGGATGTAAGCATTAACCTTAGGCAGTTCATAGTATTTCTTTCTGCTTTAAATCACTCCTGTTAAGGTGGTGATGTCTTTTATTGATTGAGGAAGTAAAAGCGCTGTAGTTTCATCTCCTTCTATGGTCCACTGGAGGTAGCCAATAGGGATCTGTCTGCCTGTGTAGCAGATAGGCATCTTCAGTTCCTCAATCCTGTTAGCTCAACTATAGCAGAACCCTCAGTAGGAGTACAAATTCTGGTTTAATTGCTTTCTCTGCTCAGGAGTACCACGTCATCACCGTGGGGAGATCTGGAAGTTTCTAGCTGAGCAATACCATCTTAAACATCAGTTTCCAAGTAAACAACAACCAAAGGACACACCTTATAAAGAACTCCTAAAACAACTAACTTCCCAACAGCATGCAATTCTTATTGACCTAGGTAAGTACAGTAATGTTCTGAAATTAAAACAAGGGGTTTATGATCTCTGTAAGATACTTAAAGAAGGTAATACACAAAATTGCTTTCACAATAACCCATTTTATAATGGGTTATTGATAAGAATCTGGTATGAGAAATCAGGAGCTGATGTTTTTCCAAGAGGATCACAGCTCTTGTGTGTGGGATAATCCCACATTGAACTCAGTATTCATTATGCTCTTCCCTAATAAAGGCAAAATATCAATGTCTTCCAGGGCATAGTACTGACACTTTGGTTCTGAGGAGCTGTGTGGGTCAGTTTAAGAAGTCCATTATCACTGCATTTGATTAAATGAATTTCCAATTAAAAACTCCATCAAAGGAAATTGTGCACTGCAAGTAACCAAGTAAAAGAATGTAAAAGAATGATAAAATTTATGGAAGAAGTTGTACTTGGACTGATCTGAATGATTAATACCCATTGCATTATTTTCTCTTACATCTTTTCTGCAAGGCAGTAGTGGAGAATTGTCCCTTCATAACTCTTTATAACTACTCTTTATAACTACTTATAAGTACTTTAGCATTTTTCACTGCAAATGATCTACCCCCTTTCTTGCCTGATGAGGAAGGATTACCTATACCCAGAGCTGTCTGAGAGCACTCATTTATTATTTTATTTAAAACTCAATGTGCTGTCTTCAAACTGAGAAGATTTGTCAAGTTTAAATGGTGACCTAAGCTTTAGATGATAAAGAGGTTATTTTCTCCTTTTTTGCAACACTTGTTAAATTGAGTCAAAATACCAAAGCAGTGCACAGAAAATACATAGGAATGTGAAGGAACACGTGTGTTTCTGCATGAGGTGGCACAGCTGGAGGTGGGAAAGGGTGGTGGTGAATGTCACCTTCCCTTTCCCCTATTTGGCAGACCTGTCTGGTTTTAACTTGGCACTGTGAAAGTAATAGTCCAAGGAGCTTTAATGCCAGCTGGGAATAGGCAGGGTGTGTAAATTGTCTCCCTTCAGACTTTGCATACCAGATCTAGGAATTCCCCTGGACTGAGCATGGCCACACAACAATCTTTGCTTTGAGAGACATTTACTTGCAGCCAGAGACCATTTACTATCAAATACCTATTGGTCCAGCATACCTGGCAGTGAAGAGTGGGACACTGAAGTAGTTCAGTAAGAGGTGAACAGTTTTGTGCTGGGTTAATTAATTGAACACCTTAGCAGAGGGATGGTGCTGGGATGATGCCTGGGAGAACAGTCAGTTTCAGCTTGGTTGTCTCACATAGCAGACTGGGGCTTACTGGCTCAGTAAGCTGTTCATATTTTCTACATGGTTCTGCACACAAATATTTTCTCAGCCATGTGCTCTTCTTGTAGAAACAAATGACTGCATATGTTGGCAAACTGGTAACTTCATGGTGGTTTTCATGCAAAGTGTTGTTTCTGCCAGGGTGCTCTTTGCCAGCCCCTCCTAGCTGAAAGAGGCATTGGGCCCTGTCATAACCCTAAGGTGAATTAGGAAGCTGAAGACTTCCTAGTGATTCACATTGAAATAGAGCTGTGCTGCATGATAACAGACAGTATAACTGGATAGACAGCTAGAAGGGATTTGCATATTCTGACTTGTGTTCCTTCAAGCTATCAGAAGCATTTTTGCTTAATTTTTTAAGAATCCTTCTGAGAACATGCAGTTCACCTTGAAAGAAAAAAACCTTTGTTCTCACAATGTAGTGGTTGTAATACTTACAAACTTTGCCCAAATTAGGCTAAATAGGTCTTGTTAACACAGTATGAACCAAAGCTGTAATAGTATTGCTCGAACTTAATTGAATTGATGCATCCTCAGATGTAAATAGTGTTTCCTGAGGCCAGGAGTGTGCATGTGGCTGCAGAGCTAAGGTATAGCAGCTGCTTTGCTGGCTCAATTTACATGTCACAGTGCTATCAGTGTAGGAAACCATCCATCACTGGGTGTTTCCTACACATGGTGGAAAATTAGGTTTTGTTTTATTACATTTTAAAAAATAAAGTAATAGGTACTTATTTCGCATTCTGAGGCTCTAGAGGTATCACAGTTCATTTAGTCTCTTTTTGGCAGGGCCAGATATCTTTGCTCCAAAATAAAGGCTAAAACTCTTAGTTAAGCCAAGATCAGAGCACTCAGAAGCACATCAGCTTGTGAGTTTAGCAGTTCTTCTCATCCATTTACTGGTTTTTAGAACTTCTTAGCATTTTTATTCTTGCTAACCTTGTAACTCTTTTTCATGACTTATATGAAATGAGCTTTGCTGCCTGAGTGAGGCAGTGCAGGTCTGCCTTTAGACTGTGCTGTAGTAACTTGTCCTTCGAGCAATGGAATGCAAGCTCCTTCTCCTTTGAAAACTAGAAATACTTATTCTGTAACATTCATCTCTGACACCCTGGCCAGGGAGACCTACTCAGAACTGAATGCCATGTCCCAAGTGACAGGGTAGAGCAGCTACCAGATGGCAGAAGGACTCTGCCATGGGCTTTGTCTTGAAACAGAAGTTTCTGATATTATCTGGCAGCACAGTAGCATTCCAGGAGCTAAAGGGTGGGGTGGTATTTAACAAGGGGGCAACCAGAAAGCAAGCTCCACTTAATATTAGAACAAAAGAGGTATTCACATTTCTCCTCTGTTGAGGTATTTCACAGAGGAAGTTTGATAGGGAGAAGGTTTTTCCTAAAAGTGAAAAATTTGCCTTTGGAAGTTTTTTAAAAAAATCTGTAAACGTTAAGTCTTTAATGTCTTTGTTCACAGAATCACAGAGTGGTTGTGATTGGAAAGGAGCTCTTGAGATCAGCTAGTCAAAATCCCCTTTGCTCAAAGAAAGGTCCGCCCTAGGATCATGTTTGCTCAGACTTTGAATATGTCCATAGATGGAGACTTCACAACTTCTTTGGGGCAGCTTGTGCTAGTTGTCTATTCACCCTTACAATTAAAAAAAAAAAATAAAATAAAGGTGGAATTTTCTTTTTTTCTACCAAAAACATCTGGAATGTTTTTCAATGTGTGCCCATTGCCTTTTGTTCTGTCAGTGAGCAACTGGGAAGAGCCTAGTTCCTTCTTCTTCACTCCCTTCCACTGGGTATTTGTGCACACTGGTAACATCCTCCTGAGCCTTTTTTTCTCTGGGCTAAACAGTCCCAGTTCTCTCAACCTCTCTTCATAGAGGAGATGCTCCAGTCCCTCTGTTATCCTACTGGTCCTTCACTGGACTCTCTCCAGTATGGCCATATCTCTTTTGTAGTGGGAACAGAGAACTGGGCACTCCAGATATGGCCTCACCAGTGCTGAGTAGAGGGGTAGGATCAGCTGCCTCCAGCTGCTGGTGGCACTCCTAATGCAGCCCAGGATACCAGCAGCCATCTTTGCTGCAAGGGCAAATCACTGGCTCATGTTCAACCTGGTGACCACCAGAACCCTCAGATCCTTTTCTGTAAAGCTGCTTTCCAGATGGGTGGCAAATACTGGTGCACAGGTTTGTTTCCTCCATCTGCAGGAATTTTCCACTTAACTTTGTTAAACTTTGTTAGGTTCCAGGCAGCTCATTGGCCAGCCTGTTGAGGTCCCTCTGTGCGTGGTAATAGGTGTATCTGTCACTCCTCCCAGTTTTGTATTACCTTCAAGCTTGCTGAGGGTGTGCTCTGCCCCATTGCCCAGGTCATTAGTGACCCTCCCTTTTAAGGGATCAGCTGGAACAAAAGTTCCAGACACCCTGTCATCAAGGGCAACTGACAAGGGTTGGTTAGCATCGGCTTTACCAGCATCAGCCTTACCAGCCAGCAGCAGTACCCTCACACTTCCAGGAGTCCCCTGCTTATCCTGGACATAGTCTCTTTATGCTCAAAGCTCAAGGAAACAAAGCCCAGAAATGGCTGCACAAAGTGCTGTGTCTGTTGGCTGCCTCCATTAGCTATGCTCTCACAGAATGTATATGTAGCACCCAACATAGCTTATATATGGCTACACAATTCTTGGTATTGTATGGGCTGCAGGAAAAAAAAAACAGAGGGAGACTGGGAGGGACCAAGGTAAGGAGGGTAGTGACAAGAGACACATTTACATGAAAAACACAAAAAGAAAATGGAAAGGGCCTCAGCCTGCATAGATCAGATGTTCTAAGTCTGTGCCTGGATCCTAATAGTCGTCTTTATCAGGACAACTTATAATAGTCCTTATAATAGTTTATTATCCTTTAATAAACTGTTCAGGGTTCAGTCTTAAGAATCAGGTATTCAGCTGTTTCAAACAACAGGTTTTCCTCACCCCCTGACAGTTTCTAAATTAACTTTGCAATGACTGTAATAAAACAGTGGTTGATTATAAGAGTCAATTGTTCCCTCTTGTTAACTTTCTTATGGTCTTCCTGTGTGTTGGCTCAAAATCTACCTCTCAAAAGAATCTACATTTTTGAAAGGCTGTTTAATTTGACAGCATGACAGGGTTTTGGGGGTTTTCTTGTTTATTTTTTAGTTTAAGTCACTAACTTCAGCTCTTTTCACAGGGCGCACATTTCCAACACATCCATACTTCTCAGCACAGCTGGGAGCTGGGCAGCTGTCACTCTACAATATTTTGAAGGCCTATTCACTTCTGGACCAGGAAGTAGGATATTGCCAGGGCCTTAGTTTTGTAGCAGGCGTTTTATTACTACATATGAGTGAAGAAGATGCTTTTAAAATGCTGAAGTTTCTTATGTTTGACATGGGCCTGAGAAAACAATATCGTCCTGACATGACAATTTTACAGGTATGATTTCTTTTTTTTTAAGTAAAGGACACTAATGTTAAATAATAATAATGCAATACAGCTAGCATTGTCAAAACTTAAATTGAGTTCTTAAAAATAGGGAAGGATCATCTAGGAAAAGAATACATCATCTTAAATGCATGATTTTTAAATGAAAATACTCCTGGGGAAGTTATGGAAACCATAGAATACTTCTGTTGTGTTCAAATGGCCCTGCAAATGAGCCTGTTGTAGGCTCACAGGTGACCCATCCAGTGTCCTAGGTGGCTTCCGAGTACTTTTTGTTTCCACACAATTTCATCCAAACATCAATTGACATTTCTGTGTTTCTGATAAGTATGAAGCATGGACTTTGCTATTATGAATGTTAAAACATGTTGATCTTTACTCTCTTGTTCTTATTTCATGCAGATCCAGATGTACCAATTGTCTCGACTTCTTCATGACTACCATCGAGATCTCTATAACCACCTAGAGGAACATGAGATTGGCCCCAGCCTCTATGCTGCTCCCTGGTTCCTCACCATGTTTGCCTCCCAGTTTCCCCTTGGATTCGTATCCAGAGTGTTTGGTAATTCTTCATAAAACTTCTCTCTGTTCTTTCTGAAGTCTTACCTTTGGAATCTTGTTATTAGGAACAGCATTACTATCCAGCCTGTTTCAGACACTCAGGAGGAATATTTTGCTTACTGTGAACAGAAGAAAAACAACAGAGGTCATCCTATGGAATGTGCAGTGTATCAGTAAAACAGGAAGAGAGAGGAAGAAAGTAAACGACAATCCCAAATGTCTTTTCATCCTCATTGTTACCTTTTCCTGCCTTGTAACCACTTTTAGAGAGGATGTAAAATTTGATGCCATGAAGGTAGCCATTGTATCATGACAATGACTCTTCAACACCAACAATTATTTATTTTCAAGCTGACAAGAGATGTAACAAAGGCATAATCTGAGAAATATATCCATTCACTCCATTATCATCATTTCCAGTAGTGTCAGCTGGAGGGTTATGTTTTGAAACACACACAGAGATGGCCCTAGCAGTGTAATCATGGATTTACTCTGCATAAATACAAGACATTTAGACTAGTGTTTCTAGTTTACATAATTTTAGTTTTAGTTTTAGTTCCAAAAATGTTTGGAATCATCTGGTGTTTAGTTTCTAAAGTCACTTCTGTTGCCTATTTTTAGAATCTACAGAAGCTTTCCTTTTAAATTAAATTCCAGTTAAGAATTTACCTTGATGCTATCTTCTGGATGTATATTTCATCGATTGTTTGGTATTTGAGAAGATGCTTTGTTTCCTTTTCAGTTGCTTGTTTTTCAACTTCATTATGTAGTACTGGGTTGTCCATAACAGATGGGGTGAATTGGAGCTTTCTTCCCAGTTCTTATTTTCTAGTGAGAAGCTAGTTTGATTTTCTTTAGTCAGTCTAATTTAAGAGATAAAATGAAGAAATTATTTATTAGTGGATTAATATTGACACTTTCCTGATTTAAAAACAGTATGGTCCTGTCTAGCACAAATAGTAATATAGAGCTCAAGAAGAACCAACAACAATTCTGTCTGGTTTCTGTTTAAGAGCATGCTAAAAGTAGTGCTAGAAAAATTGACAGTGAAAATGATGGTCTGTAGGGTAGAACTGTATGTCACATGATTAGCTTGCAAACTCCAGGGAAAACAGCATATTTTTTTCCTGGAAGAGTTCAAAGCAGGTTAATGTACATCAACAAGTATGTAGCTGAAAGTAGTAATCTGTAGGAATCAAATGAAGTGCTGGATGCAAGTGTCATATACCAAGGTTATAATCAGCTTATCTTTTTGTCATTCTTGATCTTTCATAGTATTGTACATGATACGAAGCATTTGAATGGGGCAATTGACTGCAGTGAGATTATACAAGTGCCTTATGTATCCAATTTATTTGGATTTCTGCCTTAATACACAGATTAGTGCTTTCTCTGTCATTGAACTTTGCATTAGAATAGAAGGCTCAGATACGTGATCTTCACACATCTGATTTTAGGTCAAGAAGATAAAAGCATATGTGACAGAAACTGTTGCCTCTTTAAAACCTCTGATATTTTTTAGAGAGAAAGTTCAATATGACCAATACTTGCAGATTTGTATTTAGTATTTTCCTTAAATTCAGTATTTCTTTTGTATTTAGTTATTTCCTTAAAACAGTATTTACTGAAGCTATGTAGGTTAGGAACACTGGACATTCTCTTACATTAGAAAGTAAAATCTCCTCCTCACTCATACTAAAGACTCTGAAACACAACTTTAAACAGAAATGGTTAGAGCTGTCATTCTGCCAGTGGCTGTCATTAGCAGCATGGCAAGTTAAAATCCAGTCATTTTTCACCTATGTCTTCACATGCTTTTGCAGAACATACGTATATAGATTTTCATTGCTCACTTATTAGAACCCTTGGGAGGAGAGAATGTTGATGCTGAAGTAACTGATTTATATGTTTTTATTTATTTATTTATTTATTTATAGCTGGTTTATAGGTTACTAACAGTCTGAGATTGCACTTCAATTTTCTAACATGTTCTCTGAACCCCTAGTATTTAAAACTAGCCCACTCCTATTTAATTATACAATTGTTACAGGCCATTCCTTTGGATTTCCATAAAGTGTGCTTTTTGCAGGCATCTAACAGGCAATATGTAAAAGAAGTGGGTTAGACTGTTTTATGAATCAAATAGCAAAACTCCTTTTAAGTTTTTATCTATCTGTCCAAACTTTCAACTCTTCTCCTGAGCAGAAGCTGATGTAAATACAGTGTTAAGAAAGATGTGTTCTTTAGTATCCCTGCTTACTTATTATTAGAGGAGATTTGATAGAATAGTGTTTATTTTGTTTCAAGATTGTAGATAAAACTTAATTTTTTTTAATCCTTAAAACTTGGGTTTTTTTAACTCCTGTAGGCTGCCACTCATGCTGATATTAATTTGGGTACCTTCACTGTATTGGTGTTGGCTAGGAGCCCACTTAATATGAAGCATGGGGAGTGGGTAACAAACAGGTCTTTGTTAAGTACTTGCAGTTTTAAATGAGAGAGGGATTTCAGCCGTGTACTACCAGCTCAGTCATACAGACATTCATTAACAACTTTTGGGTCACCTTGAGTTAATCTGCATGTCATTATGGAGCAGGTGCTGAATCATAAAAACACATTCTTTTTAGCTCTGCTTTTTTCACTTTGTGTTTCTAGCTGTTCTTCAGTATTTCCTGTCTTAATATAGAGCTTTCCCTATGAATAATTTTCCCATGGCTTTGAGTTTCAATAGAGAATTGAGGTGGATGCCTGCTCTGTTATCACTTTTTAATCATTTCTGCCACTGGAGTTCACATTCAGCTCAACACAGAGCTGAAAAATGTTACACCCCTTTTAGGACAAACGGCGAGAAAGTGCAAGATTTGTGGCTAGTTTTTACTTGTGCTTTTCTTTCTTGGTGAGAGAGAGTGAAATGAGTTATGGCTTCAACATTGCAAGCTGAAGAGTGCAAGAGGGGAATTTCATTATGATACAAATTTGGAAATAGAGTTTGGTTTTTCTAAGAAAGGCTGTTAACCAGTGCTTTCATAGTAGGTTCTTCACTACATCAGAGATTACTGTAGTTTTGCTAGTAGTTGTTTCTCTTACAGCATAGTGGGTTTTTTCTGTCTCTTTGCTTTACTCTTCTTTTTCTATTTTAAATTTTTTTTTAGTATCAAGACATACATTTTTTCTTTTTTTTGTTGTCACTATGCTACTTTGTATATGATTGATTGTGGCTGCATTCACAGCTTCAAATACAAAGCAGGGAAAGAACAAGAGAGAAGCCCTTTCAAAGTAAATTTATATTTACGAAATATTATAAAAACGTCACAATATCTTCTATTCCTTTATCACCTCCATCAGTATTATTTCATTTGTTAGATGCTTCTGTCTGTAACAAGGCAAGTCCTTCAATGAAACCAGGAGCAGATTCTGAGTAGCAGGAAAGTCAAATACAAGGTAGTGCTGTTTATACAGACTGGGTTTCTTGTCTGATGTCTTTATTGCAGGCTTATATTTCTTTATTCTATAAATACACAGGCACTTTGTAAAAGAAAAGAAAGGAAAGGATATTACATTGAAAGGTCACTGTGTACTGTGGTTTCACTGTGCTTGGTATGCCAGGCGCTGTCATTGCAGGGCCACCTGCAATATTTACACTTAAGCTGTATGACTAAGATTTCAGGGTATTTATTAATATCATTATTAGCATATTAACAGAAGTGATTGAGACACATACGCACGCATCTGAAACTTGAGGCTACTGGAAAGTGTGCATTTAGGCATTTAGGCTCATTTGCTCAACGTATTGTGGTTTTGTGGCTTTTTCTACCACATGAGAGAGAAACAGAATTTCAGATCTTCAGTTGTGTCTTCAGGTATAGTTTTTTTCCCTGTTGTATTATGATTTTTAAAGGGCATTGGGATTAGATTTCTATTCAAATTTATATTCCTACAAACATCAAAACAGCCCAGTAAAATACTGCATGCACAAAAAATGGCAACAGGAACTTGGTTAACTAGTTTATTGTAGACTTAGCTTAAACTTGAATTGCTTTTTAAAAAAAAAAAACAAAAACTCACTAAACAAATTAGTAAGTGATTGTGTTAGTCAAGTGTGCTATTCATAATAATAACCTTGATCCTATAAAACTTCTAAAGCCGTAGCCAAAAGCATATGTCCAGCACAGTGTATTTAACCTCCAGGTCACTCCTGTCAGAAGTTGTTGTCCTTGGACAATTTATTGTTTTGATACTCTTATCAAAAGATGTGCTTGCTTGATATAACCTGTTTTTCCTTGCTTTCACAGATATGCTCTTTCTTCAAGGATCAGAGGCTATATTTAAAGTAGCTTTAAGCCTTTTGGGAAGCCACAAGCCCTTAATTCTGCAGCATGAGAATCTAGAAACTATTGTTGATTTTATTAAAAGCACTCTCCCCAACTTGGGTTTGGTACAGATGGAAAAGACCATTAGTCAGGTATGAAATAAACTGAACACATGAGAGGTATGCAAAGGAATTCTTCTGTTAAGTTCTCGACAGAAAAACCAGAACAGCTACTTCAAGCTGAGAACTCTCTTGTAGTGTGGAAGATGTTGAAAACTTTTAGAAGCAGGTGACTTGTAAACTAAGACAACTTAGTATCTTTGTATGGTATTGTAACCATTGGTTATTGTCACTTTATGAAGCCTTTAGAGAAAATAAATTTTTTTCATCAAAGAATCTTGCCTTCCAAGTCTCATATCAGAAGAAAAAATTTACTTACAAGAGCCTCACAAATGTTAACTTTACTTAATGAAATTTGGAGCCTCCCTACATCGACTCTGTGTCTACTGGCTTTTATGGTGCTGACCCAGTATGTAACAACAGCACGTTTGTAATTCTGTCAGGTGTACATGGGGCAGTGTAGACCCTTGCAGTGAGTAGTGACTCTAGACAGCAGAACTTGGAATCCTTTATACAATTCTTTTAAACAGCAGACAAGGAAAATAATGCAATATTACTAAGATAGCAGAAAACTCCAGATGATACTTATGGAATATGAAAAATTGGAAATTATTTCAATTAAGGCTTGCCTGTTTAAAAGCCCTATGTGTTTTTACACTTAGCATCTAAACTGCAGCAGGCAAATAGAAGATGGGCTTTAGCCCGTTTTTCTGAAGGCCTTTTGTGGTCCAGAACATGGGAGATGTACTGTGCAGAATTGCAGGTGCTGACAACCCCCCAAGGGCTGTGGGATCCAAGCCCATGGGTTGATAAAGAAAGCAGGAGCAGCAGCACAGTGCTCTGCAGAGGGCTGGCCAGGGGCTCCCTCTGAGCCCTGGCAGCAAAGCTTCTGGGGGACACAGCCCACATTAGGGCCAGAAATATGGCTCCTAATGCTTATCAAAGGAAGGAGATGTGAACTAGAAAGTCTCTGCGAGGGGAAGGAAAGCAAGGACTTTCCAAGGGGCAAAGGGGGTTGTATGTTACCTGCCAGGCTGAAAGACTTGCAGTGCTTAGTTGACCTCCAGAAAACTCTGTGCTTTGAGCAGAAGGAGGGAGGGATACTCTGTTTAGGCAGCTGGCAACCCCAGCTGCTCTAAATTTGAAGTGGGTAGGTAGAAGTGAGTAGAAGGATGAGCAGTTCCACCACTTTTGGTCAGGGCTGCCTTTGGAGAGAACAGCTGTTTGACCAGCCCACAGTCCATACACAGCTCCTGGGTTAATCCCCATGCTCCTCATCCGTCTGCAGCATGGCCTTTGGTTCTGTGCCTTAACATGCCTTCAGTTGGCTAGGCTTCAAATCAAACTTCTTATTGCCTCATGTTTCCCTTCTTTCAGATTTGATACTCTGGTTATGACAGCAGGGATTTCCCTCCCTCCTCAGGAGCACAGAGGCTAGAAGTGGCAGAGGTCATGAGAGGAACTAACATTCTGCCGTGCTGAATTGCACTGCTTGTTTTATTGACATTTCAACAGGGTGTATTCTCCAGAGATGCTCAGATTCACAGAAAATGAAAATTCCCTATGTGTAATCAAACTTGAATTAAAATCTAAGCCTTCTGTGCTTAGATGCTCAGTATATATGTTTCTGGTGCTATTTAAGTGCAAGATAATTTTTATTGGACATCTGACAGAAACATTTCATAAACTGATGTTTTCTTTAACCAGCAGTTAAAATTTTGTACACACAGCAGATAAATAAAATCAGCAAATGTTCCTGTTATTTTTAACAGGTATTTAAGATGGGATTTGACTCATTTTCAAAATTAATAAAGTCGAAGAGGTTTAAAAATAAAGAATGACTCTGGAACTTCCCTTCTTGGGCTATTTTTCAAATACATTTTTAAATCAACTTTTATTTCTTCTGTGTTCTGTGATTGGCACACTTGTCCTTTTAATTTACTGCCTTCTTCACTGCTTGTAGAGAAGATTGGAGTCATAGTTATGAATAATTTGAAGGCAGATGCTTACCAAAATGTAGAAAAACGAAAAGAAAATAGTAGGTTTTTTCCTTTGGGTCACTCTACATCTCAATTTATTTATTTTCTTTTAAAATAAAAAGTTTTTTTATTGTTCATGGACAAGTCTGAGCATTTGTTTCAGTGATTTGTAGTTAACAATAATAGAAATCTATTTTGATGTTATATAATGGTTTTGTTAAATGTGTTAGTGTAAGGATAGATAATTTCATTTTCTTTCAGTCTGTAAAAATACTATAGAATGATAAAGATAGATGTTTTTCATTTAAAGCTTTTATTTTACTTAGCCTTACTCTTGTACATGTGGCAGGTGAGTTTGGGCCACACTTTTTCTGAACTGACAAGTAATTCAGGATGTGACTAGAAGGGTTTATGCCAAACTGAGATGTATTACGTTTGAAAAGGAAAGTACCCTACAAAGTCCACACTCTTGAAGCCTTTAGTGTAAGAAGTTTTGCTGAAGTCAGGCAGCAAATCAGTAGCAAAGTTTTTAAGTAGATCCAATGCCAATATATTGCTCTCTACTGCCTCAGGCTTGCCATTTCCACAATAAGAAATGTGAAAACCACCTTTTTTTGTATGCATTGATTAAATATCTAAGTCTAGGTCCAGTTCAATGGATTTTAAATCCTTGAAAGAGCAATGTTTTTGATCTGCACAGCACCTAATAATATTTTTATATCCAACAGGTATTTGAAATGGACATTGCCAAACAGTTGCAAGCTTATGAGGTTGAATATCATGTGCTTCAGGATGAACTTATAGATTCATCTTTAAATGACAATCAGAGACTGGATAAATTAGAAAAGGCAAACAGTAGCTTGCGCAAACAAAACTTTGATCTCCTGGAAGAACTTCAGGTACAATTTATGATTAACATTCTAATTTTCTAATTTGTATACCTTTTCAGAAGAGACTGTCTTACACCACATCACAGGAAAGATTGATGTTTGGTCTAGTGAATTTAAAATGTAGCTACGTAAGTTTTATTTAGTTTTTAGCCCTCAAAGTTTACATGCAGAAGAAATTCTGAGAGAGGGGTATTTAGAACATATACTTGTAGTTAGTGAAAAGCTGATTCAACACACTGCCTTTTCTCTTGTAATTTAAATCATATCTGTAGAAAATAACTAAAATGCTTTTTCAACTTCATTTTTACATTTTCAGTCACTGCTTTATTACAGCAGTCAAAAATGGCTGAACTAATTGCAATGTCACAATTTAGGGATATGTTAGAGAAAGGATACATTGTCTATAAAGACATACTTGCTATTACATTTTTTAAGTGTTATCCAGATTGTTTAAACATTATGTGAAATAATAATTCCTAATATATGCTCAATGCCTGTTCAGTCTGCAGCTTTTTCAGAGACAGTGCATCTGTTCTGTGTAGGGGGCTATTTGTTTATCTGAGCGAGAAGTCAGCTTTCTGGCTACTTTATAACAGGATGTTTGCTATAAAACTTTTGACTGTGCATTTAGTTTGATGGACAAAGGGACTTCAAGGGTAAGAAACAGACATTTCATAACTCTTGATTATGTTAAAGACATAAACGTTGTAAGATAATTGGTGAGGGAAGTTTAGCTTTCTTAGACATTGGTTCTTTATCCTGACTAAAGCTAGTCAATGATGCAGAGATTTAGAATGCCCCTCCTAACAAAACTTTGCTTCAGCTGTACGTCCTCATCCTGTGAGGGCTGATCCTGTTTTAGGTTCTAGGTTGAGCCTTAGAGAAGTCAGAAGGAGAGGTACTCTTCTGCAAGATATTTTCATGAAGCTTTTGGCAAAATGGACAAGGAAATTGTTGAATATAATAAGAGGAAGATAGAGGAAGATAGATTTCTGGGATTATATTCAAGATATGATGTCCTATAAATACCTGTGTCAAGGATCTTAAGCTCTGAAAATGTGGGCTGGACAGTGGACTGTGTGCTAGATTGAAAACTGGCTGAATGACAGGTCTCAAAGGGTTGTGATCAGTGACACAGAGTCTAGTTGGAGGCCTGTGACTAGCAGTGTTGCACAAGGTTCAACGCTAGGCCCAGTATTATTTATCTTACTCATCGAGGACTTGGATGAAAGGGCAGATGCCTCCTCAGCGAGTTCACTGATGACACAAAGCTGGGAGGAGCAGCCAATACCCCAGAGTTCTGTGAGCCCTTCAGAAGGGCCTCGACAGGCTGGAGAGATGGGCAGAGAAGAACAATTTGAAATTCAACAAGGGCAAGTGCAGGGTCCTGCAGCTGGGGAGGAATAACCCTGGGCACCAGCACAGCCTGGGGCTGACCTGCTGGGAAGCAGCTCCGTGGAGAAGGACCCGGGGGTCCTGGTGGACAACAAGCTGTTCATGGGCTAGCAGTGTGTCCTGGGGGCCAAGAAGGCCAGTGGGATCCTGAGGGGCATTAGGGAGAACATTGCCAGCAGGTCGAGGGAGGTGATCCTTCCCCTCTACTCAGCCCTGGTGAGGCCACATCTGGAGTGCTGTGTCCAGCTCCTGAGACAGGAAGAGCTGGAGCTCCTGGAGCAGGTCATCAGTATATGAAGAGAAGGTGTGAAGTGGATGGAGCCAGGTTCCACTGAAAGGTTCAGAGCAGTAGGAAGAGAGGGAACAAGCAGAAACTGATGCATAGGAAGTTCCACCTGAACATGAGAAAGAACTTTACAATGTGCTTGACTGAGCACTTAGCACAGGTGGCCCAGAGAGGCTGTGGAGTCTCCCTCACTGAAGATATTCAAAAGCTGTCAGGACACGATCCTGAGTGATGTGCTCTAGGGAACCGTGGTTGAGCGAGGAGGTTGCAACTAGATGACCTCCAGTGATCCCTTCCAACCTTATCCACTCTGTCATTCTGTGATCTTCCATCTGCTCCTGTCCCTATAGACTTGACAGCCTTAGGCAGCTTATTACAAAGCTCATCTCTTCTTGAATGCTGGCAAGTCAGCAGCTAGAATCACAGCAGGGAACTTAACTATTCAACACTGTAGCGTTGCAGCAATCCCTTTGTCTTGGAGATGGGCTTCATCAGACTTTGTTTCATAAGTTACCCCCTCCCCCAGGTGTAACCAGCACATTGACCTATTGCTGATAGGAGGAAAATGCATCACTAGATAATGTGGGTCAATATAATTTGTCAGTGTTTTGTCCCTAAAGGCTGAACTTTTTAACCCATCACAATTGCATGATGGGTAGTGAGCTCATCAAAAAGGCAAATACTTTCCTGAAAGCCAAGACCACCCCATACTCTTGTCTCCAAATGTTATCCAGTGCTGTTATCCAGATATCTGATGTTGTCAAAGTACCTACAGATCTCACATGATGAGTTTGAACAATACTTTGTTTCACCATGAAGTAAAACGTCAGTATGTGCAACCTTTTGAGGGAGAATTTTTGAAATTTTTCACAATGCATTTTCCATTTGCATATTGTTCTAAATCCTCTTCTCCTTTCCCTTCAAACCTGGTATTTGTTGGACACAATGCTGAGATGAAATGAGGACGCAGCTAACATGTTGAATTGTCTTTGTTTTGCAAAGCAACAAGCGTAGCTGGCCAAAAATATCTCCCAATTGACCCATACAGAAGCTTATCTTAACCTGCAGTTCTGTGGTATAAAATTTGCAGATTCGGTAACTTTCTAATTTAATTAGTTTGCATTATATTCTCAGTTAAATTTTCCATAATTTCTAATGTATTTTATATGTATATTCATGTATCTCAATAGTTTAAAGATGGTTTCAGTCATTAATGAATCTACCTTTTTTTCCCCCTCCTATCTTTGTACTTTGATAGGTGGCTAATGGAAAAATCCAAAACCTTGAAGCTACAGTAGAGCTTTTATTGACCAATGAAGGCAAACTGAAGCAGTCCATTCTCACTCTTGAGCAGGAGCGAGCAGCTCTGCTGAAAGCTGTGGAAGAGATGCGAAAAAAGATGGGTGATACAGATGGGAAGCCTCTACTTACTGGACAAGAACTGGAGGCTGACTGATTTGCACAGTTGTAAGGGAGCAGAGAAGCTGAGCAAGAAACAAAGGGAAGAACTGAGTCATTTTGTCATGATCCAAGGGGATTTGACATTGTCGTGTTCTTTGTACACTCCTTACTGTGGCAAAGCAAGATGGGGGCATGGTGGATTTCCATATCAGAGAAGCTGGTTTTGTGGGGAAAAGGCTCTTCTTAGTATGTAGAAATACTATGAAGAGTGAGATGCCACATAAGAAATAGTAAACAGGAGAAACTTATTAGTGTGTGCAGTCATACACAATACACTGTAAATACAGTATGGATTCTTGAATAAGTTCTTCTAAACCTAAGTGCTTTGGGTTTGTCGCATGTTTGTTTGAACGGTGTCTGAATCACCACCATGTTAAATAGCACATCCTTTAGAAGGTGTTTTGAAGAAATATGTCAGTGTGAAACCTTTGAATGTATGACTGCCCCATTGCAGCTATGCAGTGGTAACATTTACAGGTGATTTGTAGTTGGACTTGAGATTTTTGACAGTGTAATTCCCCTACAGTTTGGCTGGGTTCTGTTAATTATGTTGTTTACACCTCAGAAAACTGCTTCCTGATACTTGAAGGTGTCGATCCATTGGACTCCCGGGAGCTGGACATTATCATATGTAACTATGCATAATTGGGGGTTGCCTTCCTTTTTTAAGTATGTTGGTTTAGTATATTTCTTGTTTAACTACTATTAATTTAGTGTATTGTTAGTTAGCATTATCTGCTAAACATACTGTATATAGTAACTGCATTATTCTTAACAAAATATACTGACATTAATTTGGTGAAGCCTGTGACTCTTGGCATCATTCAAGGATTTATATTCAGACTCCTCAAATTTCATCTTATTTATTTCTGATCTGCTGTGTGATATAAGGCATCTTTTTACTGGGAAACTAATGTCCACTGTAATTTTTTTCCGTTTATTTGCTAGTGTATGCCCACTCATCTTCTGAGAAATGTAAAGACTATTTCTGAAGAAATGGAGTCATTTCAAGAGCTTCATGTGCCAGATAAGCCTAAACCATTTCATAAAGAGTATAGAAGTTCTAATTAGGACACCATTCTTTTTTGCAATGCATCTTTCAAGTAAGATTACATATCTAAAAAAATAAGTCTCACTTTCCTTAATGCAAAAGTAGTTTCCAAGCCAGTTAAAGCAACACTGTGCAATAATACCCATGGGTATGCTGTTGTTTGGGTTTGCTTCAGAATTAGGAATATTGCCATAGATTTTTTCAGTCTCTAAGCACTGAGTTAATAGGCACTGTGTTTTATTATAGTGGAGATTCACTCAGTACATGATTTTTATATGTTTGGTTTTTGCAAGTCCACTTTGTATTCACTTATTATTGAAATTCCCCATACATCAGTTGCTATTAATCCATTTACCTCTTAAGCTTGTTTTCTTTATTTGGAAATCCACAGTGAAGCTTATGCTTCATGTTTAAAATCTTGTCATAATGGACCTCATATTGTTAGATCACTCAGTAATGTTGCGTTTTTACAGCATAGTGCCGTAGTTCATACACTGACTTTTTAACAAGAGCAATAAAAATAATAATAATCTGTGCCTACATCTATGTTGTTACATTTTTTGACATTGAAAAACAAAACCACAGTTGGTGGGGTGCCAGTTCGAAACCACCTAAGATGAGACTTCCCCTGGAAGTAAGGTACTGTCTACAGTGGTTGTTAATTTCCATTCAGCTCCCTGGTACAGTGAAACAGTTGCTTCTATAGTTAGAAAAGGATAAAGTTGCTTGTTACGTATTTACTAGTCATGCTTTCTGAGAACAGTGACTCTAGTTCTCAGTGCACTTAATAATGGACTTACACAAATTCTCAGTAAGAGGCTTTGGATTAGAAGTTGAAGAAAAGTAATACCACTTACCAAGTTCCCAACTTTGTAAAAGCTTTTCCCTCCAGAAGTATCAGAAAGAAGTGATAGACCCCAGTGCTAGTCTCAGATACTTGATACTCCAGCTATGCTGTAGCTGAACATCCTTAAGAATGTGTAAAATTAGGTCTCCTATTCTCTGAGTACCAGAAATTGTCATCACATACTGTGTCCCATATGAACAGTAATTTCTGATTTGGAGAATATTTTTTTGAAATGCCACCTGCAAATCTATACATTGAATGCCTCAGCAGAAATAGCAGATGAACCACTCCTGGAAAATCAAAGCTGAAATAATCATCATTTTCTCTATATCACTTCTACAGATAAAAATCCCCAGCAGTGATGCCAAATTTTTGAAGAAAAGAAAAAACAGTGAAGAAGGAAGGAGTTCATTGGCATGTGCAACTTAGGCTTCCAAAAGTGCATGACAAAGGCAGCAAGGGATGCAGTGTAAGCATGTTAGAGAATTGCGTGGATTTAGTCCAGAGATTAGCCTGAAGCATGGAAAGAACTGATGTTAACATGTGCAACAAGAAAAAGGCAGGATCTCTGAAACCTTTGCAGTGAACTGCACTGCATGGATGGAGGACCAGCTGCAGTGTGTTGTGGTCACCACTTCTGGTTTGGTTTTCTTCCATCTAATATGAGTAATTGTGGTAGGTAGCTGGGACTGCCTGTGCTTCTGGCTGTTTGATGTACTTCTTCTTGCCCTGTTGTCTGTTTCCAGAGATCATTATTTAATACAGAGTCTGAGAAATGATACAGTGCCCATGGTTGGAAGATCAAAGCACTTTCATAAAGGCACAAATTCCCTTGTTGAGAGTGAGAATTGAGTCACAAAAAAGTGCGATGACTTGCACCAAATATTTCAATTTCTCACTGGTTGCTGGCATCCAGTGCAATCCAGATCTTCTAATTTGTGTCAAACTGTCTTACTGATTTTCTGAAAAATTGTTCCAGAAGGTCTGTAACATGCACTTGGTATGTCAGGCAATGCTCTGCCGAAACAGTGTAAAGTGGGAAATGCAGCCACTGAAACCTTGTCCTTTACTGGCAGCTCCCTCCCAAAAGTAACTCTCTCAGTCCCACTAAAACATGTTGTGTCCTTGCCAGGTACCTCCTCTGCAGGTACCCTGCACCTGCCAGCTCTTGCTGGACACATGCTGGAGTGGAGGCACTGCCAGCAATCCTGAGCAGCAAGGACTGTAGTATAGCAATCAATCAATATTCTTGGGATATTTTTCAAACATAATAATCTGATAGGAATTGCATTATTTAGGACTAAGTCACAAAACTGCAGCTAGTAGGACTCTGAATGAAGAACAGTAGTCTCTGCATGGCAAAGAAGACAACATAGCTCATGTTTTTTCTCCTTTGGGATCTTACACCATCATTCAGTGGAGCAAGGAACTGAATCCAATTTTTTTTTGCTTCAAGTCCACTACAGGAGGTGCTACAATTCCACTGTAATAAAACAGCCTGCTGTGTCAAAATGGCAGAACATACCACTCCGTTGCCAAGTCAGGTGGGATACTGCCAGTGCCCTCATTGCATTCCTCTCTCTCCTGGAGATTTGGCTGCTTAATTAGATAATGCAGACATCTGTCTTAGGGGCGCTCCAGGCCTCCAGCAGCTTAGGGCCTCAATGCCTGCTGGCCTTGCAACCATCCAGCAGAAAGCTGGAAGTAGCCAGGTGCTTCCCACACTGTCACCATCTTTTAGGATGCACTTCTTGTGCTTGGTCCTTACCTGAACTATGTTGCAGCCACACCTGCATCTGTTGATTCTGACCTATGGGCTTGGCTTTCCTGCTTGAGCTCAGCTTTGACTGATGATCTGAACTGTTGCCCTGCCTTGCTTGTGTTTTTTGGGTATTGTGGGATATGCCCCTTGTCAGTAAGTTATTCCCTTTGCCTACCTGTCACCCTCAGCCCTGGCTCACTGTCCCCTTAAGAGTAGCCCTGCCCTTGCTGCTGCCCAGCACACAGGTTTCTTATCTACACTGCTGCAGTTTCTGGGGCTGGGCTGGTCAGGGCTTGTTTAGGTGTCTGTGGATGCCACTGCTCTTCCCTGAACAACCCAGCCTGTTCTCTTAGAGCCTGCTTAGGCACCTCTAGCACAATGGTTGCTCTGTGTAACATGGCCCTTACTAGTCTCCCATCTGTTTCAAAATTCTGTGTTCACATTCTTTTCCACATCAAACACCATATTTGCAAACACAATTTTGGTGTTGATGACACCAGAAAAAGTGCCTGAAATGAAAAGAATACATTTTGACTACAACTAAATGAATGCCATGGTTGCTTGAGGCACCTTAGATCATTGTACAGCATTTATATGGTGTCACACTCTGTGACATTAGGTAATTTTTCTTCAAGAGAGCTTTACTAGAACAGGTGCATGGGAAGGAGAAGAGCACTGGCAGCCAGGCCAATCACTGAGAGTGCAATCCAGGCATTGCCTTCGGAAGGCATGTGTAGCTTACACCCACTAAGTTTTACATAACCTAAATTAGGGTGGATCACTAGGTACTCATTTGCTCATGGTGCTGCCAGAAAATGTTCCTTTCATCTAGACAGACCTGAGGCTGCAAGAATTCTGTTCCTCAAAGTAGGCCTTTTCAGCATAACTCAAAGCAAATCAAGAAAAACTTCATTATGTACAATACTCTAGTTATTCTTTTGTATAAATGCATTTTTCCTTCTGTCTAATTGTAACATATATTTTCATGGTGCCAGAAAAGCATTGGGGCTATAGATGCTGAAAGATGATGAAACTTCTCTTGCAGAGAGAACAGAGGTGATTAAAACAGGACTTCTGGAGAGGCTTGTACCAGGTCCCCATTCCTGACTTTTCTCATGCATCATTTCAGAACCAAAGCGATTTTAGGAAAATTTCATTACATTCCTTTTTTGATTAGGAACAACTAACAAAAGCCATTGATCCTAGGTTCAACTAGATTCTTGTTTCTGTCACTCTCTAGCACTCTAATGTAATATCTTTCCCTTTGTTAACATTTCACACTGGGCTGCTCGTCTATAAAGGAGATAGAAATACATTTTTCATTTTCTAGCTAAAAGCAGAGTATCTTACGTATCTGTCTGCTCCTCTGTTACTAGTGAGGCAGTGAGTTTCCGTTTCTCAGTAGTTACTTTCAAGTCATTCTAATCAAGATGGTCCTCAGGAAAAAAAGTCTTGCTACAATTTGGTTCATTCTGTTGTTCTATTTCTTTTGGAAGCAGGGCAGGGAGAAGGAGGGGCAGTAGTTGACTGTTTAACCATCATTAAGAAATGTCAAGTTCGATTTTTTTTCATAAGCTGTTAAAGGATGAGTGAATAACTAATAACACTCCTATATACAGTCTCTTTTTTCCGTGTTTCCAGCATTTGATGCATAGGATGTTGTTGGCTCTGTAGATAATGACATTTCTTGTAATATTGCAGATATGAAATTGCCAAGGCAATGGTTGTCTTAAAGAGCATTTCTTCCATGTACTAGTTAAGATGAGCTAAGTAGCTTCAAGAGTCAGCTGGCTGGGACTTTGAGCTCATGAAGCCATGGATTCTTGGTGGGATTAGTTGTACATGTATGTCTTCACAGTTTTCTCTTAAGGCAAATCACAAAAAGTCTGATTGCAAAACAATCAAAACCTGAAATTCAGTTGTTGTGTAGTATTTAATGGCCTGATACACCAATTGTCTCTGGTAATTTTTGATAAGGAATCTTAGAAAGGTGGTTTCAGTGGCTAGAGACTGAGGTTACAGGCAGATATAGAGGAGCAGTGAACCTTGCAAATGGCAAAATAGCAATGTAATTAGTATGTAAGTACAGAATCATTCTAGAGCCTTTGAAGTGCATTCTATATATAGTAAACGTGTCCAGTGAGTTGTTAAAGACATTATGCTCATTTTGAGAGACGGAAAAAACCAAGATGTTTATTAAAAATGGAAAGAGATGGACTGTTAAGAAGGCATGTAGGGCCAGACAGGATAAAGCCATGATATTTTCAAGGCCTGCAGTTGGATGTCTGATGCACCATAAAGAGATGTGAGTGCAAATATCCATTGAACTGAGAGGCAACACGAATTTGAGCATAGTGAAATAATTGGGATAAGGCTCAGAAAACCTTCACGTTTTTTGCGGTACCTGACGGGGCTCATAAAGGCAGGCTTCAGCAGGTTTTTTCTGATAAAGAAAATGTTCTGTTCTTTTCAGACAGTGGAGAAAGTCAAGTAAGACCTGATTCCATAACATAATCATCTGGTCAAAATGACCTGCTAGAATGAAAAATGCAAGACGACTTGTTAATACAAAAATATCTTCCATATCTTCCAAGAGTTTCTGGCATATCTCTGGGATGCACTGACATCTTCATCATGCTGAGAACAAGCTTCCATAGTACCTAGAAATCAAGTAATTTAAGTAGCAAGTTCAGCCACAGAGACTTAGAATATGTAACTTTGCTAGAGCTTACACAGAGGCAGTCCATGATGCTGATCTATTATTATACAGCCCCTGCTGGAACTGTTTTTTGGTGATATCTGCCTCCTTACCTTACATTGAATGAAAAAATTATTTGCTCACAAATTTGGAGTTTATTGTTTGACTCTCATGTTTCTGACCTTAACTTCATTATTTGGCATTAAACTGCTAAACCACATTAAAGGAGTAGAAAGATTGCTTTAATGCACTGACTTTGCAGGAAAACAAGAAAAGGGATGGTGAGACAGAACATGTGTAGGTGTTTTACCGTGTCTGAACAAAAATTGTAGCTGCAGAAATTCCAGGTGGCCAATCAGCTCCTGGAGGATTTAATGGGATAGAGTGATGGAGTCATATATAACTGCTGACTTCAGTGTTACTGCATGCTGGCTTAGATATGCTGGCTGGCATGAAAGGTGCCATAGCAAGCCACTACCCATACTCTGGTAGCTGCCAACTTCCATATAGGGTAGGAAAAATAAGTCAGTTTTAGCCTAAATCAAGCAGGCATAAACAGCGTCTTCTATCCTCAGAACATCTTTAGGTTTTCAAAATTATTAGCATTTGTTTAAAAGGGGAAAAAAAAAAAAAAGCCAGCATTTCACATTCTCTCCTTATTTGTTTCAGCATCTCAATTCCAGAAACCAAAACCATTTTAACTGGGGCTGATTTTTAAAATACATAACTAAATAGGTACAAATTAAGGCAACAGGTGCTAAAAATGTGGACAAATTAAGGAATATGTGTTTGGATATTTGAGTGGATCTGTGCTAGTTATTATTAGCTGAGTTTGTGTTGCAAGTACAGTAAATTCTTGTTTCCCCTTTTAAAAAACTTCATGCCTCAACAAAAGATAAAAACTTCTATTGTCAGCTTTTGCTTAAAAAAGAAGTAGGAAGTTCTGTGATTAAAGGAACCTAAGTGTATGTGAGAGAAGGAGGAAATGAGAGTTTCAGAAGCAAAGAGCTGACACCAGGGATTTACCCAAACCCTTTGTATGACCTCCAGAGAGATCCCAGCAAAAAACATGCAATAGCTCACTGCTGTGGGCTACAGATTTCAAGATTTTTTAGTTACTACAGTGGCTAAAAATTCTCTCAGAGAGAAGGTTATACTATACTTTCCCTCTTCTGTATTCTCCTCCCACTAGCTACTCTATCTTGCAACATCAAGGTGGGACACGCACACAGCGCAGCCATAAGCCAAACATCTGCAGGCTCTGTTGTGTGTCACTTGAACCCTGTCCTATCCTTTGGATAAGCCAAACAGTCAAGAGGAGAAACGTCACTGGGGACTCAGGTACTTTCCTCTGTGAGCTGTTAGGTCCACAAGAGTCACCAACTCTGTACTAATGCCAATCCTGTGCATTTTGGTGAAGCATCTCTCCTGGAAAACCAGCAGCAGTGTCAAGAGAGGATGACTCTTCCACTTTTCTATGACAGTTTGATTTAGAAGGATCAAACAAGAGCAAAACATTGAAGAACTTGCAGAGCCAAAAGATTTTGTTGTTGTTGACGCAGATCAACCATTGGAATGGAGTTCTTAAAAGATTTAATGTTTTCTCCCAGCTTTCCTTCATTACCAAGCATGGTTTCTGCCTAGAAATTGTTGGCTCTGCCAGACCCTCTTCCCTAAGGAAACTAAGGGCATGGGCAGTCGGGAAGCTTTTATGCATACCAGGATCTTGCTCTTTCAGTCAGGAAAGAAGGGTATAAGTTCCTGACTAATGGTTCCAAATTCATCTCCTCCCTTCCATTCCTGACTCTTTCTTGACTATTTCTCTAGATGTATCTCCACAATTCCCAAGAAGCAGATTTTCAAAAAGCTGTCTGTGATCTGAGATATACTAAGCCTTCCAAAAGAGGTAGGTTGTTTTACCCAGAACCCACACCTTATTGCTCTGCTTCCTGGCCAAGTTTGTTAGTTTGAGCTCAGTGCAGTCCTAAACTCAGGCAGTTACATGATTGCCAGTTTGGAGTTAGCCTGTGCCCAGTCAGTTTGGAGAAAGAGCTCGCTCATGTCAGCCTACATCATTCCATGTTGACTTACTTTGAGTGTTTTCAGGTCAACTTCAAGACTTCTTTTCACTAAAGCACAATGTGCATGCAGGCAATATGAAGCATTTTACCAGCCCCTGACCATTTATGTGGACTTCTGTATCACCTTTCCTTTTTCATAATAATTGGAAGACAGGCACAGAAATTGTATGGGATGGTTCATTGGTGGTCTTCTTCATGCCCCTGGTTAGTTCTTAATTTCCATGTTTGTAGGTAATATTCTTTTTCCAGCACCCACTGGGAACTCATGTTAAATTTGCTGACAATGGCCATGGCTCCTAAGGTCTCTTCAGTAATTTTTGATCATCCCAAGATTTATTCTGTAGTTATGGCATACATTATTCATTCCTAATTATTTAATTTCCACTGCATTAAGGTATTTTGTTTCCAGAGGACACAATGCCTTTATAAGAATCAAGACCAGTCAGAAACCTTCCTAAGCTTGTTTTTCTGAAACATCATCTGTGCAAAATATCTTCTACCTGCATTTCTTTTTCCCCTATGGAGGTTTGCAAGATTCAATGAAGTTTCCAGTCTGGAATTATGTACATCATGACCACCCAGCTTCCCCTCTTTCCAGTCTGCACTGTTACATGGATGGGCAAGGCACTGGTCTGAGACCAGATCATGGTTGCATTTCTTAAAGATAGGAGCAACCTTTAAAAGTAAGCAACATTTAAAAGGAAGAGCTCATGAGTTGTCAGCTGTGTTAGTTTACCGAGCCCGTGCACATCAAGTCTAATGTTCTTGCTGGATACCAAACAGGCCTAATTTGGAAGCAAAAAAAAGCAGTTATAAGTCTCACTGGAGGTTAGATGGAATTGTGAAAAGATGTACTGCATATTCCACAAAGAAAATGTCAAGCTCATTCTCTTGCCCTAATTCATTTGGCCATTTTTCCTATTTTCTGACTGTAATGAAAGAGCTTTTTCCAGCTCTCTCCAACCATCTTTTGCAAAAGGATTGTAAAGCTTCAGGCAATTAGCCTGGGTATGTAGCCAGTGCTGTTTCTGGAGAAGGTTTAAATATAAAACAGGTCTCATACCCAGGTCCATCACAAAAATCAGGCTGATTTCAATATAGCCCTTACCCTAGATAGATTGTAATGATCTTCTTAATTCCAAGTTTTAAGGACTTTCTCTCAGATCTAGCATGTTCTGTCTATGTAAGTAAAGAAACACCAACAATTATGAAGTATTACCCTTCTGCATCTTATCAGAAGGAAAGAAATTTGATTCTAAAGAGAAACTTCACAAAACTTCTGGCAGATATTTGATTGTCTCATTTTACTTTCCTTTTAATGCCTGATATTAAAGTACCCAAATTTGTCCCCAGGGAGGAATTTCATCATCAATTCCAACAGGAACAGGATGACACCCTGATTATTCCTACCTCAGATAACAAACTGCCGCTGGGGGAGAGGCTCTGTTGTTGCTGCTGGGTTGTTTTTAATGTGTTTATTACCCTTGGAGTTTAAGACCTAAGGCTGTAATCTCCAAAGCAAAGCCGCTACTGTGACCCCAAGCAAAGGAGGTGCTGGAACACTGTTATTCAGTGTTGTGCAACCACTGCGGCTGTGCTACACAGACCACTTCCATCTCCTCCAGACAGCAACTCCCACGAGATGCAGCTTTCCTCAATGGTACCAGGGGCTGTGCAGAGCAGCAGGGAAAGTGGAGGAGCTGAACCAAGTTCCTAGTATGACTTCTCACACGTGTGCATGTTGCTCTAGACAGCCTTCTACAAATGGAAGTGTGGCCCTCATCATGGGTGGGTTTAAAAGCACTCATTGGCCTTGATTCTTCTGTCAAGCTTTCTACTTTGGCATTTGAGCACTGTGTAGTGTCCCCAGAGGATGGTGTGTTTTCCTAACAGTTAACTTTTGCCTAAATCAGAGAGGTTTAGGCCACAGAAGATTGACAAGCTAGCCAAATCTAGAACTTCAAACTGGTTTCAGCCACAATGCTGAAGTAAATGTGGCAATGAGGGAAGAAGCATGGTAGGCCAGGAAGGACACAGATGAGACAGATTCAAGAGAGTTGTTACATGTCCTGCATGCTCCTAGAGCTCTGCTTCACTGTGGAGGTCCCACTGAATGCTGGCTCTTTTACCAAAGCCTGTGCAGGGGAAGCAAGCGGTGGGACACAGAAGAGAAACCCAATAAACAAACTGAGCATCAGAGAGAAAGTGTAGGAAGGGCAGGGTGGAGGTGCAGGAAGGGAAAGCCCTGTGGCCAGCAGTCCTGTCCTCTGCCACTGACCAACTGATCACCAGCTCCTGTCCTGCACACTGAAAGTGCTGCACAGCATTCAGCACCAGAGACACTGAACCACCTGCACACAAGGGGGTGCACAGGGGAAGGGCGCCTGGTCAGGCCTAAGGAAGTTTCCAGTACAAGCTATGTGGCTGAGTCTGCCTAGAGATTTCTATTTACACTAACCTGAAAGATGAGAGTTTGGGTTTGATTTGTGTTGATTAAATTCAGGCTCTAATTTTTACATAATTAGAGAGAGTGGTCGCATTTTGCTATCTCTTTTCCAGATGAAGATGTAGCTGCTTTGTCAGAATGAATATCAAAGTTTTCTTCTGAAAATCTTAGGGAATTAAAACTAATCTAGAGATTCTTATAGTGATTTCCTGCATTTCTAATATTACTGATCTACACTATGACTCAAAGGCTTTTTTACTCCTCTGTTAAACCGTCAGATAACTTCAAACATTGATTTTCAAAATGAATATTTAATTGACTTCCTAATTCGGCATTTGTGCCACAGTTACATAGTGTATATTTCTGCGTTAAGGAATTCACATCAGTGCTGGATTATATTCTCCACTAGATGGTAATGTTGTTTCAAATAGTTTGTGTTTAAAGGAGCTTCCTTGCCAACAACTCCAAAAGAAAGCGGAAGCCATGAGATATGTCCAAGAAATTATCTTCGGATGACTTGAATAAAAAATTTCTAGTTATTATAAATAATTTTTGGTTCGAAAAGGTTTTGATGAAAACTTTGTATGTACTGTGATTACTAGGATAATGGAAGTCTTAGTTCATGAAACAAGTTTGAAAAGGTCTGTAAGCAATGAATCAATTGACAGAGAATGCAGAAGACAAGTGATCTCTGCTTTATGCTATCTGACACCCATCGTTGTTGCTGAGTGACTCAAAATCCTTCATTTGTTTTTAGCCACAGTTTTCGTGGGGAGTAGAAAAGTGCTCTTCTCCTCCTTTTATGGCAAAGGAGACAGAAGAGCAAAAAAACATTTCTGCAACGGTACTAGAAAACCTCTCTGGTTCCATCGAGATATGTGGCAAAGCAGCTGTTGAGCTGCTCGCTGGGGCTGGGTTTGGCAGGCTGGACACGCTGCTGTGCCTGCAGTGGGGGCTGGGGACCCGCCCTGCAGCACAGAGGTGCCGGTGTGTGACAGGAGAGCGCACAGGGCAGCGCTGCCAGCTGTGCTGGCCCTGCAGGAACAGCAGATCAGGAGACAGGTTCCTGATTGTCCATGAAGAACATGGGCCACGCTCGGCACTGAGGGGCCACCCTTGTCACACAAACATGATTTATTTATTTGCATTCAGCAAAACACAACCACTATGAAACAAAAAGGTGACAACTTGCCCCACAAGAAGAAACACAGTTCCAGTGTGTGCTGCAAGCAAAGAGCTGCAGACTCGCTCCCAGGAAATATCTTAGGCCAGTGCAGCTCTGGAAAATGTTTTTTTAAAGTCTTTAAATAGCAGATAACATTAAAGCTAAACACAGTTTCCACCTTAGAAACCCAAGGTTTCCAGCTTCTGTATTAGGATTTGTCAAAAATTCAGTGAAATTCTTAACATTGAATTTTACTATAATGTGCTGACAGATCTAAGCTGATGTATTACAAATACAAACCTAAAATTAGCTCAGTCTGTTTCTTCGAGGTGACCCACCAATGTTACAAATCAAAAGCAGATTTATGCTGTTTGCAAACAATAACCTCCTCTCCACTAGCACTGTCTGAGAACATCATCATTTAACTTACATAAAGTAAGAGTCCCTGTCAACACTGGATCCTCTGATCACATGAGACTCAATTACATATACTTCAAAGTTCATCTGTGCTAGTTTTATTTTTAGTAATAAAGTGAAGTTTAAAAAAAGACTTTTCACCTTTCACTTGGAACAAGAGATTAAGAAAGGTACCACCCAGGAAAATTCAAGAGAGGTTCAATTTAAAGTAGCAATTCTGGATTTTGATAGTTCTGCAATGTGATTCCATTAATTGTTGCTAAAGAATTATTCCAGCCTTGGCTACAGACATTGTTATGGCTATTGATAGTTATGGGAAGGCATCATTTGGTTTGGAAGAGAAAAATGTAATGCCTCTGCTTCAAGTTTGGGTCCATATTCCTTATTCTTTGCTAGACGGAATAATGGATAACTGTCAGTTTTGCTTTAAATCAGAGAAACATGTTTATCCCTCTCAAGAGACACGAGATGAATCTCACCTTCAGGGAAGTCTTTGCAGGTACTTCTTAGGGCACTGTCCCATTGCCAGTTGTTGTGCCTGTGCCTTATCTAGAAAGGCAGTATTTACAATGAGAGGTAACAGTTTTAATCAGAGTTAAAACATCTGATATCCTTCTGGGCTCAGATTGTATTCATCTGTCCAGGCAGGAAGCTGCAACATCGGAACTGAAGGAAGGTTAGGCATCCCATGCATTCCACACTGCTTACCCTGGTTGCTTTTGCTGGCCTACCCACCAAAGACACCTTCTTGTGGCTGTGTCTATTTCAGTCACCAACTGAGCAGCAATCACACAAGTCAGAAAGACCTTAGTTTAAAAAGGCAAAGGTGGCATTATTTCTATAGATCCTAAATGATGCTGTCTCTGCCAAAACTGCCTCTGAAGGCTAAAGACAGAGAAGAAGGATGAGTGCATTGTGCTTACCCAGTCTGCACCACACCACAGCATATATGCTGATTTTATCACAGTATTCTCTCACAAACAGCTACTCTGAAACATAACAAGATAATTTAAGATTCACATTATATTGCTATGACTTTTACAACCCTCTTGAGCCTCTAGCTATGCAGAGCAGTAGTTTCTTCATGTTGTGATCATCTGGACACAGAAAGAGAGCAGCACTTGGGACATGCTTTGCAGAACAAGCCCTTAAGAAAATCTCTGGGCAGCCCATCTTCTATACACAATACAAATTTCTGTCCATACTTGGTGACAGCAACCCACGAGGCCCACTCAACCTTACACAAGGCCTGTGCCTGACTGTTGGCAGAGCAACTTAAATGTGCTTTTTCCAGAGAAAATACACAAGACAGCTGGAAATTTTTTTTCCTTGCTCTTTTTCTTGATTTGCACCTGCTGTTCTACCTTATTCTGGGGCATCAGAATGTCTTGGATGTCAGACTCCCAGAGGTGGGCAATACTTGACCTCACAATTTTCTTCTGAGTCAGGTGTGAGGGGCAGAACCTGTTTCACATCACTGACACATGGCACATCTGCTGGGTCACTGCTCAGTTTGTAGATACAAGCAGAGAAAAAGATCTGAAAATGCAGATTTTTTTGCTTAAGTTAACATGAGTAAGATGTTTGCGTCATATTGCATCTTATTATGCTCATAATCTTTCAACATTATGAAGTTTAATATTTCATATTGTAATTTGACAATTTTAAAAAAATCCTACCTAGAAAAAAATTATGTTTTCAACTTATCACTTCAAATTAAAATCCAGCAATTTTACATCTCTGTTACCAAAGAGCTAGTTAGAAAGCATTATTCCATTTCTCTGTTTTTCTATAGAACTATTCATCTGCAGATTTTTCAAGGGTCTTGAAGAGGATGTCCCGTTTTTCCTCTATAAGCTCAGTGGTGGAAACAATGAGTTTAACTGTGTCTGTTTGGGCTCCCCATGCTCTGCAAAAGCAGAGGCAGAAGGGAGACGAGTGCTGGAGAGTCCTTAGCCCTACTCAGACACTCTAACCCTGAAATAGCCCTGCCTTTCCTGGGCATAAACTCTTCAAAGTGCAGAGCATGGTGGCACTGAGCCAGGACAAAGCCCAACTGTAGAGGCAGAAAATGTTGAAAGTTATTGCTGGGCTGTGGGGGCTATGAGAAGTGCTAGGACATAGGGATAGGCAGCAGTCTGCTTGCCATCCCAGGCTTTAAGAAGTACCTTTCACTTTTGGCTATTTATTAGATGTCTGAACTATTTTCTCTAAATAGATCATGATTAGATGTATCTTAACCTTTAGAAAGCTGGAATATTTACCTGTTCTTCCAAGAGTGAGCCCTAACATTAAATCACCACAGATCTGTATTGCTGCTAGATCTGCACTGCAGTCATCCTTATTTTTAGTGAAAAGTGATTAACTTCCTTTGTCCAAATTAATGTATTTCTATAAAAAAACACCCAAGGACACGAAACGAATGCTTTTTTTCCATGCAACAAGAGAAATATATGCAGCACCAACAAGCAATGAAAGGCTGGGTAGGGCACCTCTGGACAGCAAACACCCCTTGCCTGGTGTGGGGCCACTGTGACTGGCCAGGGATGTGTGAACAGGGCAGAGCTGGAGCAAGGTGTGGCAGGAGCCCAATTTTTTTGAGCACTGCCCTCCAAAATTCCCTAGCTTTGTATTTGGTGTGAGCAGGGGTGGCAGATCCAGAGGAGAGTAACTCTTAAGACCAGAGGGGGCCTTGAAAAAAGCGTCAATATGTGAGAGCCACTGGGCACCACTGGGACATGATTGATGAAACAGGCTGGTCTCCAAGATTGTTCTTCTGTGCTCATCCTGAAGGGACAGCACCTTGGAGCACAGCATGACAGACTGAGTGAGTGATAGGATACATCCTGTCATAGTCTGTGCAGAACAAAACACATGAGGTGAGGTGAAGCAGGAAACACCTCTGGAAAAGGCAGACTGATAGAGCTGAGAACTGAATTTGCCTGAGAACAAATGTGGTGAGATTCTGTGCTGCCCCTCTACAAGCAACCATGCTGAGTCCAGGGAGAAGGTGACATCAACAAAATTTCTTTGGCCGTTTGTTGAATTGGCAAAGGAACCATGGCCCAACATAACCTCATGTCTTAGCTTCCCCCAGGCTAAACACCTGTTTCTGGACTACTCTGCATTGCTGCCCATACATAAACCAGCATAGAGGAGTCTACTTGCACTCCCATAATTGGTGTGAGATAGATAGGTACATTCCAAGTCTCCTTGGGTCACTAAAGCAACACAGCTGGCCAGCTGCAAGCTGCACCCTAAGGCAACATGTTTCTACAAAAGATGCTGAGAAACTGCTCCCTCAGTTCCTATCCCCAGTGCATCCTTGCTTCACCTGTTTGGAGCCTCTTCAGCAAGGTAACCCCTGCAGGAGCTGAATACCTCACCTGTAGCATCTGTGTGCTTTGAAATGTGAGCAGCACTGAGGGAAGAAAGCTTGCACAGGAAAAAGGTGGACTAATGAAGCAGGGCAGCACTACTGAAATTGGTGTAGGCCATTGGGGAACACCTCCTGCAAAAGATTTGGAAGAGGCTAAACTGTGAATGTCATGTGCTGTAAGCTGACTTTTTGATGTCATTAGATGCCAGTAAGGCTATGAATAAATGCCTATGATGATTAGGAAAGTAAATGCATACATTTGATGTCCAGATATTTTAAGGAAAAACATACCGATGATGAAACAGATACTCTCTCCCTCTGATCTTTTTGAGCCTAATATCCAGAACAAGCAGGAAGCATTAGAGTAAAACCAGGATTTCCTCCTAGTAAATTCAATTTCCCCCCTTCAAGCTAATTACATTGTACTAAGTGATGTAATCCTTTTTTTAAGTTACAGACTGAGGATTTGAGGGAAAGGGGACAGAAAACCAAAAAAGAGATGAGGAAAAGCAAGAGCCCATGTAATAGCATTGCCTTAGTGGTGTGAAGAAGTGCAGCCAGAAGTGACTGGTGGATAGACTGTGCCCTAGGGCTGTGTACAGCTTGTACCAGTGCCTGGGCTGTCCTTACTGCACTCTCTCAGAGAAGCTGGTGCACAATGAGTTTAGATTACTTTCCATGCATGCTTGCTTGTATCTACTAATAAAAATCAAGCCTAAAATACTGAATTCCTTGAGCTATGTCTTCTTAATTTAGTCACTGCCCACCACTTGATACCACTGTGGATTTCACCTCATTCTAGTTGTCTGATTTTACCCCAGTCTATTTTTTTTTTTCCCTGCAGAGCTTCCTGTTCAGCCAAAGAAATCTCATTTATTGATGGTCTTTCCCTAATATTTTAGTTGTAGACTCAATAAAGTTTTTGTTACCCAGAATCTGAAAATTAAGTAGATTTTTTTTCCTTTGCTGTCCCCTTTACATTTAGAACAGTAACTAACACAGACTTTAAAATTACTCTTCTGGAGGGTTTTTGTAGACATGCTGGCTTGTGCAATGTGCCATTGGGAGAGGGGCAAAGGGAACAGTGGCTTATCCTGGACGAGATCACCACACAGGACTCCTCAAAGCAGCTGCAGAAGGTGCAGTAAGGGAGGCTGCAGTTTGGGAAGGTTTGCGCTGTGAATTGGGCCACTGTGACCCACCAGCAGGTGTGGCTGGCTCTGCTGGGAGCGGCGCCTTTTCTATTGGGAGCACCAGCAGAATGCAAATGCGGAGAAATTGGCAGGAAGGGTGTGCTGGGGGCAAAGCCAAGAAATCATATCCGCCCAGAGCTGCGTGCTGGGGGCCAAGTGACAAAACTGTCCCGGAGGGTCAGGCAGCCCCAGCAGCTCCGCATTGCTCCAGGAGATTGGCAGTCCCTTGGCAGCGTCCCGCATCCCGCTCCCGGCGTCCGGGGGGCAGGGGACTGAAATGGGACTGAAATGGGACTGCAGAGCTCACCCGCAGCTTCCTGACACGTCACACAAACAAGGCTGGCAAAGGGTGCACCACGGCAGCAGACCTTGAACCCTTGTGCAAATTTACCAGGGGATATGGAAAAACAAACACGGAGGAGCCCGGAGAGAACGGTGGTGGTTAAAGCTACCTCTGAATAGCAGTTATCAAATAGAGTTGGTCATGAATTTTGCAGCCAAATGCAGATATTGCCTGCACTGGTCAGGCTTGAGAATCTTTTATTAAGGTGTGTATATATTAAAAAAATTCCTTTCCTTTCCTTTCCTTTCCTTTCCTTTCCTTTCCTTTCCTTTCCTTTCCTTTCCTTTCCTTTCCTTTCCTTTCCTTTCCTTTCCTTTCCTTTCCTTTCCTTTCCTTTCCTTTCCTTTCCTTTCCTTTCCTTTCCTTTCCTTTCCTTTCCTTTCCTTTCCTTTCCTTTCCTTTCCTTTCCTTTCCTTTCCTTTCCTTTCCTTTCCTTTCCTTTCCTTTCCTTTCCTTTCCTTTCCTTTCCTTTCCTTCCCTTCCCTTCCCTTCCCTTCCCTTCCCTTCCCTTCCCTTCCCTTCCCTTCCCTTCCCTTCCCTTCCCTTCCCTTCCCCTCCCTTCCATTCCCTTCCCCATTTCTTTTTCTTAATTTTTATTTTAAGGGACAGAAAGAGCAGTGCTTGTAAGGACAGAACAGGCTATTTGGTCATAACATCCCATTTGGTTGGGATTAGAGCCCTCCTCTGGGACGAGAAAAAAGCCCAAGGCTGGATACCGTGCCAGCTCCAGGCCAAGGGAACAGCACTCACTGTTTTCCTTCCCAAGTGTTTTCTCTGTTGGGCAGTGATAAGGAATGTGTCTTGGGTGTTTTCCTATGCTTGTTATAGAAAATTGCTCATGTTGCAGACATAATGGTTTCTTTTCTTTGTTAATGGTTCTTCTCACCTCGGGGCAGGTGGAGCAAATGGCTTGCTAGCCAGGGAGAAGGAGAATCAGTGCTGAACACCTCAGACCAGGCTCTTGGCTGGTGAGGCATCTCTTGGTTTCTACAAACTGCTTCAAAAAGTCTTGGGTTTCATCCAACTCAGGATAGGAAAGATTTCAAAGTCTTGTAGTTTTGTGGGAGGAAGAAACTATTTTCCAGCAGATGCTATTCCTCATAAAATATGTTAGGAAGCAGCCAAGGAAACTACCAGAACAGCTTCATGTATCCAGCTTACTTTTAATGGGGTCAAGGAATGGTTGGGTCTACTTCACTTCAGGGCTTTTCATATTTTGCCTGCATTTCTGTGTGAGTTTGTAATAGAATAGAGTTCCCTAAAGCATTTTCAGCCAAAGACCATGATTCCAAAAATTGAGCTGAAGAAATTTCTCTTTGACACTGGGTTGGCAATCATTTGGACTGTGAGTTTAGCAGACAAGGAGATAAGGAGCTTAACTCTGTGTAAGCAACTCCAAGGTAAGAAAACCATACACTTTATAGTAACTTGCTTTAATAATGATGTGTTTAAAGGAAAAAAGGCTTACATTACCAAATATTTATGCCACTGCTACTCTTTGAGACAGGAACTGTTAACACGTCCTGGGTGAAGTCACTAGCAATTAAAGATGAGTGGATTTTAGGATAACTGGTTTGAAATGACATTAAGGAATTTGTGTTCTTAACAATGTATGTTAAGAACTTTGTGAAGTATTTTGATAAATCACTATACTAGAGACACCATCTTTTTCATAAGCATTTTGGTAGCTCCAGTGTCTGTGAATCCCAAGGTTGGAAGTTTAACAAAAATGGTTTTTAGGATTTTTTTACTTCACTGCTTTCAATATCCAGAATAATTTCCCCTTCCTTTTAGCTTGAGTTGTCTTTTACTTAGATGAGTTTACACTTTTTGAAAGGCTAGGCAGTAAAAGTTTGTTTATGACAACGTTAATTAATTAATAAATAATTCAGTGTGTGCATTATTTATTTTGCACATTACAGTAGTCTCTTTGGCTTAGATATTTCCCATTTGTTGGCTGATGCCTGTCTCTGAAAATGAGTTTCTAAATGTCAATAATTCCAAATCTGTCTAGTTCCAGTAGCCTGCCTGATGAAAGATTGTATTTTGGTTAGATGGATAGTTTCCTGGACTCATAAGCACTAGGCACAGAGCAATCACTCTGCAAGGTTCTTGATGTGAAAGCTTTGTGTGTGCTCTATATAGTTCCTTTTAATGTTTTGGTTAGCTCACCCCAACTAATTACTAGCTAACTTCATGCCAATATGGAATACAAAACATTTCTCTCTCTTTTCATCTGAGAGCAATTTCTGCTGTAGATTCCTACTAGGGAAGCTTGGCCCCTCGATGAAGGAAAGTGACATTCCACATTATTTTTATTTTATACTATTCCACAGTATTTTCCACAAAACACGTGTGAAGATACAGGTCCTTGTGTCTGGTCCCCAATTGTCTGTTCCTCCCCTCCATATAACTTGAAGTCCACTTTGTGGTTCTTGCTCTTTTGTCACAACAAAATTTATCTAAAAGCAGTGAGGGAAACCAGTGGCTACAGTAAATGGCAAACAAGTGGCTGAGAAAATATTTTGGCTGGTGTGGAACAAAGCGAGAAACAGGAGAGTCACTGAGAGGAGAGAAGGGAGGAAAGCTGAATGAGGTCACTGTTGTGACAGGGTAAGACATAGTTGAAATGTGTCACTGTCACAACAATTGCTTTGGACATTAGCAGTGTAGCAGTACAGAGCAAAATTTAAAAGTTGCAGTTGCCATATATTTCAGATATTGATTAAGTAGCCAGTGTATGATCAATGCACTGTCAAGTGTCACCCTCATGAGAATACATGCAAACCACCAGTTTAACACAGCTCCATTTTCCAATGCAATTCACAGGGACTTGTCTAAAGGCATACTAGACAAGCCTCCTCCTAATATTACTTATCTAGGAGACACTTAGGGCCTCTGAGATGATCCATAACTCATCTTTTTCTTAGAGTGCTGGTTGATATCTTCCCAAGACAGACAAATCTTCATTATCCCAAACCTTTATGGTCTTCCTTTTTTCTCTGTTCCCTGTAGACTCCACTTCATGGCTTGATTGCTAGCTCTGATATCTGATTTCCTCAGACAGTGGCTAATCCATTTCCACTTTCTTTAGTAGTAGCTTTGATGTGTCTCCCTTGTACTATAGTTTGCTCTCATTTGTCATCCATCCAACCATCCATTACTGTCTAAAATGTAGAGGCATAGCAATGTTTAGAAGTGTTCTCATCAGTTCCTTTGTGGTTCCCAGTGTCTCTGACCTGTTCAATAAAATTTCCTTTACATTCTGTTTAGAATTGAATTTTATTTCTCCATTAATCTTAATTTACACATCACTTTGAAACAGTAAAAGCAACTGGTTCCCCTCCAGTCCCAGTACTATTATTTCCTTTAATGTCATAGCATCAAACTCACAAAGTTTTCAGCCTGAATGACTCTACTTCTGCAGTCTGTGTGTTTTGCTACATTATTCAATATCCCTTTTATCTTCCCTGCTCTATCAGCTTCCTGCTTTATAAGTTTGTGTATTTCAGTTTCCTCCCATTGTCAGTCTCTGCAGTCACATGCCATCATGTCTGGTCAAAGATTCAGATATCACCTGTGAAATCTAGGTCTTCCAGGATTTTGACTGATATTCACCATATCCCTGCCAATGATATTCCTCAGTCAATGAATGGAAGAAGTAGCAAGAGCGTTCAAAAACCTGCTTATCTCAAGGTAGTCTCTGCTTTGAATGAATTAAAAGCTGCTTTCTCAATTGCAGCATAAAAAACATCCTGAGCTATTAACAAAACCTTAAATTGTTCAACTCTCCACAGATGAAAGGTGTTCTCAAGGATTATAAAATGTATGTATTTATTTGAATACTGCAGGATGCTTTGTACAGTAGATGACCATAACATGATCTTACCATCCCATTACTATTTCTGTATTTGAAATAATTTCAAAATTAGGAATCCATTGGTTGTCTCAAATTCTCCAAACTGTTCTTGACAAGAACATGTATGATATAGAGATAAGCTTTCTGCTCCTTGAGGAAAAAGGAGAAAGCTTATTTCTATTTATCTTTAATAAAGATATGTCCTTCTATTCATGTATAGAACATTTTCTGTTTTCTCTGAGTTTTGCCAAGAAGTTTGTTTGTGGCAGCAGTAAAGGTTGGATGTCCTGTATTTAACAGCTAAGCTGCAATTCATCAGTTCCACAGACTGCATTTTCATTATGCAGGTCTGGAACACCTTCCCACAATTCAGCATGTTTTTAAAACCCAGATCAAGAGAAAGGCAAGAAAATGAAGAAGTTTGTGTATTGGTAGACAGAGGTGTTGATTTTTTATTTTAGTTCCAGATTTTATTTTTTTTATCATGCAAATGTTTAATGTGATCTTATTGATGAAATTTTGGCCCTCAAAGCCTGTCATCCCACCAAAGCTTCTTGTCATGCAGATATGACTGTCCTTACCTTCAGCTGAAAGGGACACAAGATGGGCATGCTCAGCAGCTGGCAGGAGCAAGCTCTTAATTATTAGAGAAACTGAAAATCTCACAGTGCTCCTTGCCAGGCAGCCAGTACCAGGTGCTGCAATGACAGCTTCTGGGGCAATGCTGGTTGGCATGCATCACATACCTGGCTGAAATTTCTTTGTAATATTGCATTAAAAAGGTGCTTTGTCATGCTTGAGTGTCATACAGTTATGAAACTTCCTTACACCCCATCCATCTGCTGATGCACCTCCCACTGTCCTTATTTTTCCTCTTTAGTCTTAGGAAGATTTCAGGTGAAATTGCTTAGAGTATTCTCCACTGACAAGATGGACATGCAGGCATTCCCAGGGACCATCAGCAGAGTTAATCTATGCCAGTAACTTAAGTGACTGCTCTTATTTTTATGAAGTCTGAAAGGTTTTTAAGGTTTTAATATTCTTTTTTAATTATTTTTCTCATTGAGAGCCCCTCCAGGACTGGATTTGACACCTCATCGCAGTCTGAAGCTGCATCAGAAAGCCTGGCTGGGAGAGCCACCACTTCCCTGAGCTGTGTCTCAATGTGGGTAAGACCAGCCAGATCTTCTTTACACAAATATCTGGTGGGTTCTCCTCAGAAACACAGGGCTGCCTTTTCAGAGGGGACCACAAGGGACCATCACACAGGAAGAGCAGATTTCACCTGAGATATTGCTACAGCTTTCATCTCAAGCCAAGCTTGCTTTGCAGAGACATTTCCATCATGGGATGTCTGCAGCCAGACCACAGCTCCTCCCTCACAGTTGTGTGGAGGGAGGGAGGGAGGGAGGAAGGGAGGAAGGAAGGAAGGCAGGAAGGAAGGCAGGAAGGCAGGAAGGAAGGCAGGAAGGAAGGCAGGCAGGAAGGAAGGCAGGAAGGCAGGAAGGCAGGAAGGCAGGAAGGCAGGAAGGCAGGAAGGCAGGAAGGCAGGAAGGAAGGAAGGAAGGAAGGAAGGAAGGAAGGAAGGAAGGAAGGAAGGAAGGAAGGAAGGAAGGAAGGAAGGAAGGAAGGAAGGAAGGAAGGAAGGAAGGAAGGAAGGAAGGAAGGAAGGAAGGAAGGAAGGAAGGAAGGAAGGAAGGAAGGAAGGAAGGATGGATTTGGGTCAGGTGTGGGAGCAGAGTAGGCAGGCAGAGAGGCTTCCCCATGGCATGAGAAAAGTGAGGGGAGGAGGGACAGGAAAGCATGACCTACCTGGAGACTGATGCATGGCAGAGCTCTAGTATCCCAACAACTATTTCGATCCTAAACAGCCCAAGCTATCTCTAGCAAAGAGATTTTTGTCTGTGCACAGTGAGAAAACACATGTAAAGGCACTGCTAATTGCAGCTGCCCTATGAATGTTTTATTTAAAGGATGTGGGATTGACTGGCTGCAGAGGAAATGTAAGGGGATGCTCACAAGGAAAAAGCTCTGCTCACTCTGTATGTTTATTTAGAAAATGTATGAAAATGGATTTCAATTATTGGTAAAAATGAACTTCCATCATGTGAAGTAAAACAAATAGATCTTCACTTTATTTTTGTAAGTGGTCATATCCTGAGCCTCTCCTGAGGCATTTCTCCCTTGGGAATCTCCCAGGAAGAGTCTCCTCCCATCGGGTCAGTGTGGTCAGATTGTTGGCACCTTTTAGGATGTCACCTTCCCTGAGTACCGAGCTGGGCAGATTCCAGACTGGTTTGTTGCCCATCTTTGTTTTGGGGGTGACCTGAGACCTGCTGAAGCTGAGGGCTGGCACTGATATCTGTGTCACTGTCCCATGCCAGTGTCACACCGACAAACGTGTATGTGCAGGGATGTCCTGCTCTGCCACCTACAAGGATGGGTGAAGGAGCGTAAAAGCACTAAGCAGCAACCTATACCTGTGTCTGCTGACACCAGCAGGGATTCTCCTGTTGACTTAGGGAGCAGATTTTCTGAAAATGCCACGTGTGTGTACTTTGCTGCCTTGTGTTACTCATAAGTAACTCATGTTTCTTCCTAGTTTAAGTTTTTCACATTCTCCATTCATAGTCTCTGACATGTCATGGAATGCCTTCTTATTACAGAGAAGGAAAATGGCTCTGATTTTTTTTCACAGGTGTTAAAGTCAAAAGGGACCATGTTGACACCTCTGACAAAGAACAGAACATGGAGTTTCTCCAAGTGATTCCTGTATAAGGTCCAGTAATCTCAAGAGGAAATAATGAAATTGTTTCCAAGACATTCAGTCTTGCTATAAGACTTCAGGTGGTGAGGGATCCGCCACAGTCCACAATGAGACCCTCCGTATTTTAATTAACTTCACAATTAAAATTTTGTACCTCATTTCTGTCTTGGTTTGAAAGACAGGTATTTGCTAAGGAAAGGCGAGAACCCCTTTCCTGAGATGCAGAGTGCAACCCCCTCCCTTCTAATTATTATAGTTTCAAATCAGAGGCTTTCAGGCAGAAGATATGGGGATAGGAATAACAGTTCTTTACTGATATCTAACACACAAGGCAAACAGCAGAAACAACAACAGCTATAAAAATTGACAACAGAGCAGAGCAGTGTAGCTCAGTTCCAGTCCCTTTGGCCAAGGCCTCTCTCCCTGCGCTCAGTTCCCGGTGCTGTGGGCAGGGCAGGCCCCGCGCAGCTGAAGGCGCTGGGTGATGGCGGCAGCGCCCAGGGCTGAGAGGGATGGAGGAGCCGCTCCCCCCTCACGGTGTCGGTCGTGGTGCTCGGCAGAGTGCCCGGAGGTAGCAGGATGAAGTGGGAGAGCAGCAGAGCGGTGTTTGATGGCAGGGAGCGTGGATCTCGGCGCTGGGATGGCAGGGGAGATGCCAGATCAGGGCACGGGCCATCCTCCTACCACTCCACGAGCCAAGCGAGAGCGAGAGCCCGGCCCAGACCCCTGTCCCACCTTTCCTTTTCCAGTCTCCCCCTATCACCCACCCCCCTGCGAGAGAAAACTATTGCTACTAAGGTGTAGCCACAAGTACTTAGCATAACAATGGGAAAAATACCACAGAAAGAAAGGGAACAATTCAACCTCCAACAATTTCCAATTGCAATTTTTCTAGCTTCAGTCTTACATCACCAGATCTTACTGCTAAGTTCGGTAGTGACTACTGTGAAAAACATTCTCTCCCCGCAGAGATGAGGCTGCCCATACTGTCTTTGATAATCTGACATTACTTATCTCCTTATAGTTATTAGACTTTAAAAAGATTATTTGTTCTTTTTTGGAGTCCTTTCAAATACCCTTTAAATAGCAAACTACTAGCTTTTGTCACTTGGCAAGTAAGTAAGAATATCTGAGGTCACTACAGTTATCCTCTCTAGAGAATTTTCATACCAAAGATCTTCCTTAAAGCAGCAAATTCCTATATGTGGAAGCTTAAATAATAGTTCTACCTATTTACAGCTATGTTAAGTTTTCCATTTACTTCCATCTTGGTCTGTGTGTAAGCCTCTGCCATGCCTGCCATTTCTGAGCAGTGAGCACCCTTGGAATTCCTGTGATTGTGCCCTGGGAGAGGAATGCTGGCACTCTTCCACTACCTTGGGTATAAAACTGAGAGCTCATATGAACAAAAAAGCTGCGTAGAGGGAGTCACTGAAGAGCAGGTGAGGTCTCTGAGCAATTATGAATTAGACACGGTTTTCTTCATTTCAACGTCTCTGGTCATGGTAAGGTACTGTGCAATAAAGATGATGAATCGATTGATAAACATTGATTTATAAAATCATATGCCTGAAAAAAATAATGTGGCACTGGACAAGGCATGAAGTGAGAAGCTTTTTCACATGGAGAGTGGATGCAAGTGGCTTTAGGACTTCTGTGAAATGGATGAGTATTTTGTGAGAGAAGAGAGAAAAGTGAAAGATTCTTGACCCACTAATCATACCTATTCTTGCTATTTCGACTACAGTGACATTTTGTTATATAATCTCTTACACAGACTTTATGGCTTAGCCAAGGACAAGGTGACCCTCCAGAAAATGTTCCTGGTCACTCAGTTGCTGCCTATGGTGTTTATGCAAGCCAGCTCTAGCACAGGAGGTATGCTCAGGTCCCTGCCCCAATAGTGTCCAGAAATGGAGAGCTTCAGAATTCTGAGTTTGGCTCTAACATCAACTGAATTTCCAAAGGCCTTGAATTTCAATCAGGAATAGCAATAACAGAGTTCTTAAGGACTGCAGAAACAAATAGGGCTGGTTTGCCAAGGGCTTCAAGCCTGCTTGTAGAAATTACATCATTGGTTTAGACAGAGTGCTGGAACCTGCCAATGTCTTGATAACTGATTAACATCAAAGAAAGATAGGAGGAGGTATCTTCAGTTTCTGCTGTATCTGAAACAGCCACCCCTATGCCAGAGGCTTTGAATTTTTAATTTGCTGCCCTATCAACACCCAGAAGGGTGGGACTGGGAAAGGTTTTCCTCAAATAGATCATCAGCAGATATGGCTGAGCTTGTTCTTGGAGGAGCCCTGCAAGGCAGGCATAAAGAAGGGAATAATTACTTTGTAAGTCAAATACATGATATATATCACCACTTCCAACTATAAAGGAAAGGCTTTCAGAAATATGTGTGGAAGAAATGGTGAGAATGAAACAAAACAGTTTTTACAAATCTGGACCCAAGCCTGGAAAGGAGGAGGCCCATAGCTCCCTCTCACTGAGCTAACATTGCCCAGTTGCATTTTCCTATACTCCCCTCCATCCACATCCATTAACTGGCCCCTCTCTGTCTTGATCCAACCCCAGTCAAATGAACTCATGGTTTTCCCAGTTTGAATCTCATTACATACTCTTGCATCCCTTCAATTCAGCCCACACCTGTTCAGCCCATATCCACACAGTCCAGTGGTACAGTCACAAGTAACCCTAATCACTTAGTTGTATTCTGGTCCAGTCAAAACTAAGTAAAAGTATTTAGAAGATGCATCAATGTAGCTATTTACCTCAGAAAAAAAAATTATTGGAATGATAAGGCTTTGGGGGGAAATATTAGAATATCAACATAATTTTCAACAAAAATCTCAAATTCTTAAAGACAGGACATGACTGCATGGTGGAACATTGGGACCACTTGTCTGGTCTATTATCAACATTTTGGTCAGTCATCTCTAGTGCAAGGTACTGGACAACTGAGAATAAACTGGCTAAGGAGCAAGCTGAGAAACAAATGTCTGGGGCTTACTTACTAAGAACTTGTTTATCTAGATAAACATACAGTTATTTACTAACAGGTCATTTAAGGATACAACAACAAAGAATTTTGTTAAGAAGAAAGAGTAGATTTATTTGGGATTATGAAAAATGTTAGCATTGCCATAAATCAATCAGGACTTTGTCTACACACTTACTTGATTTAGGCTGAGATTCACAGAGCTGATAGCTAACATCATTTACTCATTACTATTTTTCTTACAGGAAATCTGAAATAGGAAAATAAGGTCATTAGGGACAAGAAGTGAATAAGGTTGATGTTTTACCAAAAAAAAAAGGGGGGAATGAGAATGGAGTAGTTTCACTTCCTGGAATATTACAAACCATAATCCAGAACATGGTAATTTCAATTATGGGGATATATTACAAGAAAAACTGCCACAAGTCAAAACAGCATCAGATTAATTACCAACCCGAGATCAAATAGTGACTCTGTTGCTTTGCCACTAGAGGGAAATATGTAGATCAATTTATAAATTGTTTATCAGAAAAGTTTTCATTTTACATTGTAAACAAGATGGATCAAAGCCTTGCCTGAATGATTTATTTTCCAAATCGTTATATGTTTTTTAGAATTTTATTTAGAAATGAGACATGGAGAGTTCATGGCATCTAAGTCCTTTCCATGATTAATTGCTATCACTGCTTGGAAATTAATTTCACAGAATGACAGAATGGGTCAGGTTGGAAGGGACCACAGGGGTTCATCTAGTCCAGCCTCCCTACTCAGCCAGGGTCATCCCAGAGCATATGGTACAGGATTATGTCCAGATGGTTCTTGAATATCTCCACTCAACTCCACAGCCTCTCTGGGCAATCTGTTCCAGTGCTTGGTCACCCCCACAGTAAAGAAATCCTTCCTCATATTTAGGCAGAACTTCCTGTGCATCAGTTTCTGTCCATTGCCTCTTGTCCTATTACTTGGCACCCCTGATAAAAGCCTGGCTCCATCCTCTTGGCACCCTCTCTTTATATATTTCTCATTTCCTTATTTGCTCCACTACAACTCACAGCCTTTGAACTTTATCATACTTTTGCCACATTGAACTCACATGCCTTTTCGAAATACAGAGTACTCTCCTTGGGACAGTGAGAAGGGCACACTGGCCTAGTGTCAGCTCAATATGCAGGCTTGCAAGATGCCTCTGCTCTTTTTCAGCTCTGGCATCAGCCACTGGCTGGTTCACTCAAGTAACCCTCTATGACTTATTTAAGCATATAAATCCCCATGAAATATAGCCAAGGAGACTGTTTAAATAAAACACCACTCTCCCTGCTGATTATTTCCATCTGAGTAGACTGATACATTGAGCAAATACCTTAAAAACATGTACTTCTAAGATAAGCATATAAATATAGCTGCTTTTGGTGATCCTGGACATACAGCACCTTTCACTGACAGATTTCTTCCCAGCTCACCAAGGGCTCCAGGGAGCAAAAATCGTCTTCCTTGTTCACTTCCCCCACCCTGCTCTCCCCCAGGCTGCTGGGCTCCACATTTCACCCAGGCAGATACACTCCAGCTTCTGGGAACCCCCCAAGTCACAAGGAATTCCTGCTCTGCACAGGAATAGGTGCAGTGTCATCAGAGATATGGCCTCGTAATTGATTGGCAAGCTTGCTGGATGAACTTGAGTTAAAGAGGTGTGCCAGCAATACCTTGCCCAGGCTCTTATTTCTCCATCTTGCTCAACTAAAATAATGTTAGACCAACATAAAGAAAGTTGGCTTTTAAAGTTGAAATTATTTTAAGGTCATTACTATTCAGTAGGACTCTTTTTGAGAGTGATAGTTTTGGGATGCTTGAGGGGTTTATTTTATTTCATGTAGACAATTAAGGCCGTTGACTCTGGCCTCTTTACCTTTTGGTATGCTGGTCTTGGCTGGGGTAGAATTAATTTTCTTCACAGTAGCTGGTATGGGGCTGTGTTCTGGGTTTGTGAGGAGAAGAGCTGATAACACAGAGATGTTTTAGTTCCTGCTGAGCAGTGCTGACACAGAGCCAAGGCCTTTTCTGCCTCTTGCACCACCACACCATAGAGTAGGCTGGGAGTGCACAAAAAGCTGGGAGAGGACACAGCTGACCAAAGGGATATTCTGTACCATATGGCATTGTGCCCAACAAAAATGCAGGTGAGGGGACTGCCCTTTGATGACTGGCTGGGCATCATTTGATTGGTAGTGAGGAGTTTCACCTCCAATGAATGTTTCAATTTTTATCTCATCTTTCTTGGGTTTTACTTTTTATTATCCTCCCACTCATTATGCTGCTCCCATTTATTAATATTGGCTTTGTTACTATTAATTATTATTACGAATAATTATTAATTAATTATTATTACTATTATCTTAATTATTAGTCAGGTTTTATTTCAACCCACAAGTTTTCTCACTTTTATCCTTCCTATTTCTTCCCCCATCTGGTCAGGGAAGGGAGGATGGGTATGTGTGACTGTGTGGTGCTTAGCTTCTAGCTGGAGTTAAACCACAACAACCTTGGATTAATTGAGAAAAGCCACTGTTAAGAGCAGCCCTGAAGAGCAGAGCCATTGCTGTCTTTTGAAGGCCACCTAAGCTGGCCCTGCTTTGAGCTGGGTGTTGGACCAGATGATGTCCAGAGGTGCCTTCTGACCTAAACAAATGCATAAGAAGCACTGCTTGCTGCAGGGGGATGGACAGCCTCACTGCCTGTGGGCAGAAGACTTTAGGGCCTTGGTAACCCTGCAATGTGGCCACATCATTGCTACAGACAGGCCATCCCTTTTGCAGTGAGTTTGCACAGCCTTGGGACTGAGCCCTGTCAGGTTCCTCTCTCCTTCATCTGCCTGAAGCTCTGTTTTACTGAGTTTGGCTGTTGCAGCAATTTTTCTAACTAACCCAGTATCTACAGATAATTTATTTGTTTATCATTGTGTCGTATAATCTCAGTTTTAAATTGGTAGCCATGATAAGAAGTTGTTTCCTATAGAATAAAATATTAATTAACAACTCTAATACAACGATGGAGAGAAACATAGGTCTGATACAATAGCAGAGACCCTGAGAAGCAGAGACACAGGGGAAGGCACAGAGAAAGACAGATGTGGGATCTGCACTAAACTGTATTTAGGGAAAGCAGAACAAAGAAACAGTAACTCACCTATGTAGAAGGCATCATATATATTAAATTCTGATGTAATGTGATAGTGTAGACCAAAGAAGAAAATTTAAAGTGTGTAAGTATGTTAGCAAACTAACAGAAGTACCTCAGGTGGATCCCAGAAGGAGGAAGAAAAAATCAATTGCATCAATAAATTCTTCCTCCCTAAGTGGCACTTCAGAGGCTGATGACTTACTGTGTCACCCTCTTCAGTAGCCGAAAGCTGCTGACTTCAGGACTCAGAGGTGCAGTGCAAGGGTGGCCACTACCCTGAGAAAAGGATGTCTACTAAGAACTGCACGTGCTATGATTTCAGATGTATTACAGAATCACAGGAACTATAAGGCTGGAAACGACCTCTGAGATCATCAAGTCCAACCTGTGACCCAAAACCACCTTGTCAACACATCCAGCCTTTCCTCAAACACCTCCAGGGATGGTGACTCCACCACCTCCCTGGGCAGCCCATTCCACTGTCTAATCACCCTTTCTGTGAAGAACTTCTTCCTAAATGTCCAACCTAATCCTCCCTTGGTGCAGCTTTAGGTGGTGTCCTCCTGTCCTACTGCTGGTTCCCTGAGAGAACAGATGGACCATATTACTATAATTGAGACTTTGTCTAAAAGAATCATCATTCTATTTTAGCAACAATTAGACCTAGACGAATAACAAGTCTAGAATTAGATTGATACATTTTCCACTGTACTAACCATTTTTTAATTTACTCATATAAGGTGTGCTTCCTCTGTGTCCATAAACAATATTATGAATCTAACAGACTTGTCAGTTCAGTTCAACTTATTAATTGCTTAAGACCTTTAAAGGAATTCCTGAATCAGTGAAGATTTCCTTACTTCATAGTGTCAGCAAAATTACTTAAAAGAAATAAATTTAAATACATCTATTAGTTATTGTGCTCACTTTTCTGATGGCTGTGAATTCCACCATGAGCAAAAAATCCAGAAAATTTATTACTTTTTCTGTTTTGCTCTCAGTCTTTATTTGATAAACACTTCTATTCCTGGAATAGAGATATATTTAAAACGGCAAATAAAAGGCATTTCAAATGTCCGCACCAACACAGGTGAATTCCAACCTTCAGAAAGGCACGAATCACCCTTGTTTGCTGTGAAAGCACAGGCTGGGGTCAGGACTGCTCTGTGCAAGGGCAGTCAGGGCACCAGGAGAGCCCTAAGAACCAGATCAGATTGTGACTTTGGGACAGGAAACAGAAGTGTGAGGGATGGCCCAAGGAAATACACAGTAAGACACAGCAGCACTTGGCAGCAATGCAGAGGATGTGTAATCCAGACCTCCTGACAATATCTAACGCCCTTTTCACTGCATAACAACAACCCCCTTCCAAACCAAAGCTAATGTTTGCCTGAGCCTGCTACATCTCCCTGGATTGTGTAGGATATCCTGCCCAGTCACCTTCTACACCACCCCTGCATCCCAGCACCTCAGACTTCCTCTCCTCATGGCTTTCTCTTGTTAGAGCTGAACATGATTTTGGCAGCATAGCGCCAGAGAGAGAATCTCTTTCCTTACAGAATCGTTTGACAGCACAAAAGAAGCTCTGAAGGAATACAGAGTCCTTCTGCAGGGACCACATAAAATCTCTGTTCACAGTTTCCTCAGTAATTGTCACGTGTATCTCAGCAGACCTCAACTCAGGCTGGCATCAGAAGGACTCCCCTGGCAGTATTTGACTGGGGCTCTCATCCTCTCTTAAATTTTCTGTTACTCTGTAACACTTCCACATATCCAGAACTGTGACCATGACATTCACAGTGATGGTGCTGACAAGACTCCAGCACTGAGGAGGAGAAGCTGGGAAGCGAGGAGATCCTGCACTGGGATATTTAGAAGGATGTGACAACCACACCTGTCACACCTGCCCACAGGTAGGAATAAATGAGTACTTAAAACAGTGCTTTCACTTTATGGTGATCAGTGTGTGGGGACTCTGGCTGGCTCCAGTGAGGTTTGATATAATTAGATTAAACAGTGGTAAAAGGCCTCTAAGGCTGGAAGATCAAAGCCCAAAACCTTGCTTAGGAGGTGCTTAGTAAGTTAGCAAAAGGCCTAAATGTCTTTGATTCATGTCTTTGGCATACATCATGTAACAACACTTTCACTACCTGACCACATACTACTTTCCAAAAGGCTTCCTGCTCCATTCAAAGCAAAGCTGATTCTTTTCAAGATTAGTATTGCACAATATTACTGGGGAGAGGGTGAGAAAGGCAGGATGTGAGGGAGGACATCATCTGACATCCAGGCAAAGGGTGCTTATTTCAGCTGTAAAAGCAACGGAGGTGAGATTTTGAAATCCAAATATCTCCAGAAATGGAAAGAATGACAGTTCTCCTTTTACAATTCATATTCATAAATAAATTATGATTATTGACAAATGAATTTTAAGCCCATAGGATTTTAGAAAGGTGAATTTTTAAATTGGCAGATTCCATTTGCTAAATTCAAATTCATGTAAACATGTAGCTGTTGCTGGAACTCAGCTTTCATTCTCCCTCTTAACTATAAACAAATAAATCAATCCAAACCTTGTACTGAGCTTCATCAATGCCTTTTGGCCTGAGTTTGGTTTAGTAAATGAAGGGATATGGAAAAAAGCCAACTCCTTTTGTACCAAAATCATAAGAAAAGGTAAATAGCTGAAAGGAATATCCAAGTGCAGATAAACTGAGATACTTCAAGTTATCTCCAGTTGTGAAATCCCTGAATAAGAAATCCAGGTTTTTATTATTATGAAGCTCTGTATGTGATGATAGAGAAGCATTATGAGTAGCAACCAATTGTTCTGGTGTTTTGCTTTCTGGAATTTTGCTTTGGTGGGAGGTTGACCCGGTTAGAAGCAAAACAAGGCAAACTACTGCGCTTGATTTACAACCCCTCACATAGCAGGTGTGGGAGAGCTGGGAGCAGTCACATGTAGCTTCATTAACCAGCACTATAGCAGCTAGACTTTGTGAATTAAAAGAAAAAGCCTCGTTTTTAAAACAGTCTGCTCAATTTTTTTATTGTTTTTATTCTGAAATGCAAGAAGTTGAGAAGGCCTGTAGGCAACTGCATAAGGACTGCATGAGTAGCACTGATTATGTGTCCCTGGAGAGGCCAAGAAAACAGGAAGGGGAGCCAGCCAAGAGGCATGTTTAAGAGAAAGTTCTCAAACTTCCCTATTACCTTTGGGATTGTTTCCAAATTCTAAAGCTAAGAAAGAAAAACCTGAACTTGGCAAAATGAATCTGCACTGTACAATATGTGGTGTCCCAGGATGATTTGTGACATTTAGTAATTCCGTATGTCATGAACAACACCGAGGGAATAATCCACAGAAATACAGCTGCTTGGAAATTGCTTCCAAGACCAATTCTAAATGAAAAATTCAATCAAAATTGTGCCCATTTGATAAACACAAAAAACAGTGTTTTCTGTTCACAAAAGAGCTATTGCAAATGGGAAATCTTAAAAATATTTTTACTGTATATTACTTGGAAGGGATCATTTTGATATTTTTCATAATTTATTATTTTAATTTTAGGATTATTTTGACTCAGAGAAATTATTCCCATGATATACTTCCTTATCATTAATTAGACTTAGAGTGGTCTTACTGTCACAAATATGTAAGAAAAGCAAGTTTAGTATTTTACTTCATCCAAATGGCCATATACAGATGTTTCTTATAATTATTTTCTCACAGATAGCCTGATTATACCCAGTTTAAACCTGATCTACAAGGGAAGGGAAGACATTTATATTGTTCCAGAGAGTTCAGATGTATTTCCATCTTTCTGCCCAGTCATATATGTGGAGCACCATCCATAAACAGTAATAGGGAAAAATGGCTTTTATCACCTTTTCTCCACTGTTTTTTTGGTTTTTGTTTTTTTTTTTGACACCTAGTGGAAAAAAGACTTTTCTTTGTATTGGAAATTTCCTTCAACAAATGTATCTTTTTAACCATCTCAGTATGTTTATACTGTCTAGCAAATGTAAAATTAGCATTTATTTGCCATAAATCTGTAGCTCTATCATGGATGCTTTTATTGATAACACTTCAGGAGAAACTGTCTGCTGTGATCCCTGAACCATTATACATTTAAATATTTGTAATTAATGTCATACCATAAAAGGTGATATAATTAAAAGCATTTATAGACTATGGTTAAAGGAGTAATGGACTTTTAGAAAGCTATTTTTGTCAGTAGAATAAAAGAGGAGACAGAAATTTGCTTCCAGTTAAGATTCTATACCTTTATAATAAGCTTGAGCTACACTTCAGCCAAGTTTGAGGGACTGTTACTGTGTGGGAAGGACAATGTCCATGGTGAACTGAGGAACTACCTGCTGCTTTCTGTCTCTTTCCATGCCATCATTTCTAGTACAGGTTATGTGCTTGCTGCTACTATGCTCTATTTACACCATCATATATGCAATATGATTAACATGCCAGCAGTGCCATTGCAATAAACCCAGATAATCCTTGCCTTCACACTTTTTAATTCATTGTGGATAGTAACTATATACACTCCAGCATTACCTCAGAACTAAATTTTCATGAATTTTCATCATATCTCCCATCAATTATATGCCTGTTACAGACCAAATCGTGTCTTTTGCATGTGTATACTTCCTGGATACTGTAGTAGAAAATATGCAGGAGAAAAAATGGCTCAGAGCCCAAGCAGAGAATCTTGTGAGTTTTTGTTTGTGCAAAAGAGATGCCCAGTCTATTACAGGAGGTCTTAAAAACTACCTAAATAAAATACAGTGTAGAAAGTAAAAGGCACAGTGCATGGAGTCAGAATAAGATTTATTAGAAAATTATAATCTGATTATCTATCATGTTTTCCCATTCTAATGCAGATTACATCTTTATTAATGAAGAGATTAAAGGTAAAAACACATAATCCCACGTTCAGCCATATTCTTACCAGATCTTACTGTTGCACACATTTACAGCAACTGATACATGGATTCTGCTCTCCCTGGAGCATTTTCTTTCTAGTTTGCCCCAGGGTCAGCACTGGTACTTCCCTGCTGGTATGTGGGTGCTTTCCATGGCACACATCCAAATGTAGTAAAGGTATCCTTCCTCTGTTATATCAGCCCCACCACCCTTTGTCTGCTGATGAAGGACTTTTCAAAAACAGAATGAATGCCAAGCAGTCAGCCTTTCAAGAAACTACATTCACTTCCATCGCTGCCAGATAACAAATTAATTCTTAATATGATGTTAGAATAGTGATAAACCAAAGTCCACATGCTGTCCTGGCTCAATGAGTAATGAACCACCCCACAGCTGGGTAGCTGTATCAGCATATATGTATGTGGCAGAATAATATTTTGCACACAGAAGAAGAATTTTCCCAACCTTACTTTAAGCATCCTCCCTATTCTGACTATAAAATTTTCCAGTGCATTTAAAGAAATGAAAATCTCCTCATCAGGTTGAAGACTACAAAATCCCTGACAGAGAAATCCTGCAATGGTGTGTGCAGAGAAGCAGAACCTCAGGGAGATTCTGAGGAGGTGAGCTTTGTGCCACTCACATTGCGAAAATTGTTTAGAACCCACTTCTGACAAAAAGCCTGCAACTTTTGTTTTGTAATTAAAAGCTCTGCAAAGGCTTTAACTTCCATTTTGAAGTAAAATATTGCCCAGAGAGTTTGTGGATTCCCCATCCCTAAAGGTGTTCAACACTAGACTGGATGGGGCTCTGAGTAACCTGGTCTAGTGGAAGGCTCCCTGTCCATAGCAGGAGGCTTGCCAGATGATCTTTAAGGCCACTTCCAACCCAAACCATTCTGTGATTTTATGAAACACCAGTTCCCCTTGTGCTTGTCTGGCATGATCTGCTCTTGCAAACACAGGAGTTCCAGGAAGGTGGAGTGTTTCTTCTTAGCACATTGCATGGAAGAACTATGTCAAAAGGGTATTCTGACTGTATCACTAGGGTTGGTGAGGAGAGACTTACACCTCCCTCTTTGTACCTGCTCTGGGGACACCCAGCCCAGACACACCATTATTATGGCAGAGGTCCCAGGAAAAACAGGAGGAAGTATGTTTTGTTAAAGATTAGTTTGTCTTATTCTGGCACTTTAACATTGAAATAAGAGGCACAAAAGAGCCTTTGCTCTTTGCTCTTGAACTAATAAACAGTAATAATAATTTCTGGGAGAGCCATACCAGTGTCTTTTCCACAGGTGTTCCCACATCTTCCCAAGATACCTTTCACCCTCTGAAATTTTCTTGCCTCTCCCATTTCGTGGTCCCTCCTCCCAGCACTGGCTGCTCCCTCCCAGGCAGCCCCGGGCTGAGGGATGGGTGCCTTTGCAGGGCACTGCTCCCACTCCTCTGCTCCCTGCCCCTGCCTAAGGCACGACCTTACCTGAGGACAGAGATTCCTGACTTGTGAGGCACATGCATGCTGGGGTGCCAGGAGGGTGGGGAAGCCACTCTCAACACCTTAAGGGGTGTAGCACCAGGTGTCTGCCCTTCACCCTCACCCCGACCTGCTTACAGAGAGAACCTCTTCTCGAGAGCCATTGAAGGGGCTCTTGGCCCCTTCCTGAAGGAACTTCTCACTGACCCCTGAAGATGCTGGTGGTACTTCCTCCACAATCAGCCCCTCTGGGTCACTTCTGAGAAATTTCCCTTTGTTACATGGGGAAGAGCTGGTGCACGGATGCAGAGTCAGGACTACACAAGTTTATGAATTTGCAAAGTTTTTTATTCCTTCTTAAACCATCTAAAGGAGCTTAGAAGCTTATAACTGAGGTTTGAAAAGGACAGGAGAAATTCACATAAAAATGCTCATAGAAGTGTTTATCAGAACTTGATACAGAAGGATGCTTTAAAAATCCTAATATTTATGGAATGAACGAGCATTTTCCCCTCAGTATTTTGATTCATACCTAAAAGTCTATGTTAGAAGGTATCCTACAAACAGCATTTCATAATTGTTTCAGTTTTACTGTAGAGTTTAAGTTACAGTAGAATAAATACCTGAGAAATACAAACATGAATTACCTGAGTCTAAGAAAAAGGGGCGAAAAGTGCTGTTCTTCTTTCTTGCAATATTTTTCCTCAGGGGTGTATTTTTTCCTCTAGTACCAAGTCAAAGAGGCTTCTTAATATTTTGGAACTAAGTTATGGCTCCCCCATGGGAGGATTGTTAGGCAGAAGACAAGAAGGGTGTTTCCTTTCCCTCCTAATTGTTTCACTTTTTTTCTTCAGGTAAATCATAACTTGGCTGGCTACATGATTTGAGTGTCTAAAGGAGGCTTTTGCAAGGCCCATATTGGCCATGGCTTAGTGGGATGTTATGGTGGCCTCACTTCTGCAAACTAAAGAGCTCTGTGAAAGCTGGGGAACCGTGCCACAGCCTTGCCATCAGCCTGTCAGTGGAATGTGGCAGTTCACATCACCCCACATTCCAGCTAACCTATAAATATTCTGTCCAATCTTGCCTTATGCAAACCCACAATACACCCAGCACGGCAACTTGCTGCAGCACTAAGAGGAAGTATTAATTCAGTTCTCAGAAGTGAGGAATACTTGTGCTCTCAAGCCAGTGATATTCAGGCATGTCTCCAGAAATATATTATACTTCTTAAGAAGGATATTCTCTAATACAAGGCTTTGAGATTTGCAAAGTGATAGCAGTATAGCCCAAATGAACAATTAAATTTGGCAGACTACTGTTCACTTCCCATTTAGAATCACAAGAACAATGTCAGACTTTTATTTGATTAAATTCATTATCTATAGTGATCAAAGGATTATGTCTAAAAAATTAGCATTTTAGAAAGTCTTTGATAGTCAGCAATAAAAATCTCATACTTAGTCTGAAATCATTCCCATCTGCATTCTTTATTTGCATATAATTTATGAAGTATCATTAGTGAAATGAAACAGATAGTAAGCACACCTAAAGCATCCATCCAACACAAAATAAAGACTCCAGATAATAAGGGTAACTGCTACGATTTTACTTCTCTGCCCCTCCTGTAATTAGCACTGTTTGTATTGAGAAAGGGAAGAATCAAAGACTTTTCAGAAGACACTGTTTTAGTCTCACCTTATTTCACAGTTTATTGTTTTAATCACACCTTATGCTTTGTAGGTGGCTTCTGAGCAAACTAGGTTTGACTCCCTTCAATGGCAGTCTACAATTAATGGCTTCATTATGTAGTTCACATCCAGGAAATGAAAATTTTTACTTCAGACAGAGTTTTGCCTGCTAAAGGACTTACTCCTACATAATCAACAGAAATCAAAGAACATTACTTTAACAGCAGATACTTTTCTACTTAAAGGAAGCATGATTATTTATTGACCATCAGTATCCTGCAGAAGTCAGGGAGCACAAAGGGTAAGGAACAATTAGTGTAGCGAGAGTTGGCTTGGGCTAATTTCCAACACCAAGACTATGCAGTATAGAATATCCTTTTATGAATACAGTCTTTATAGCATATTTCATTAGCCTACCAACACCACAAGGAATGTTTTATTCGGGTTTATGCAGTTTTAAAGAAGACTGTTATGGACATATCCATCATTTATTACTTCTGATGAAAAACTGTATTTCAACAGATCAAATTTTTAATAGAATATTTCACACTTACACACACACATTAAAAAAGGTGTACAAAAAATTGCGAAGTTCATAATTTTCAGATAGGGACTGAGACTTTTCCATTTGGAGTTACAGACCAGTTTTCTTCTGGGAATGATAACATTTGCCCCTGTTCCCACGTCTCCTCTGATCCTGGCTGCCTGGACATAAACTCACCTCAATGCACCTGCAGGGATTGTGCTGAATAAGCCACCTCCCTGAGCAGCCAGCTTGGTCAACATCTGCTGCAGCAGAAAGCTGCATCCGTGGAAAATCCACACGAACAGAGCCCTGAGCTCATGCAATGCCATGCTAGGAGGAGGTGACTGGCTATCTTTTGCTTTATGTGTCCTTCCAGCTGCAGCTCCTCTGGGACCACAAGAAGAGTGTATGCTGCCTGGTGCACACGTGGCTGACCAAAACCTTGGAATTCTCCTTCAGCATGAGACCACAGTTACAGCCAGGGGAAGTGGTGGCCCCTTCAACGGTGCTTGAAGATGCTCACTGGAAGAGAGGAGCCTTCATGTTCCCAGGATCAAGGTAGTGCCCACCCTCATGTATTTTTCTCAGACATTTCTAAACAGGAAAGGCCAACATTTCGTTACAATTAATGACGTCTTGTCCTTCTCAGTGCTCCAAGTAACTGGTTTACAAAGAGAACTAAAGATAGTGATAACAGAGCGCACACACTGAGCAGCATTTATCTGGGATGTGATAAGAGGTGATCACCTTCATGTGTCTAATAGGGAGTGCTTTCTATCTAATCAGTAATTAGCTGGCCAATATAATTAGAGTGTATGGCGTTAGAAATTAATAGCACTGTTTCCTCTTACTGAACTTTGGAGCAGGGAGATGAAAAGCAGAACAACTGTGAATGCCTCATTGTTTTGAAAGGTGTAGACTGCATAGGTGTATCAGAAATGTATTCTTTCATTCACTGCACAACTGAAAGATTGCAACAGTACCCGTTGTAGACTCCAATGTCCCATAGCAATAGTCACAATGAAAGAAACCTGCCCACAGCCTCAGCCATCTATGAGACACAGATGGACAAAATTTTAAAATTGACATTGAAATCAAGATTCAAAAATATTGTGACAACCTAAGCAAAACAGGTTTTCAGAAGTCAATTTTTCAGAAAGCATGAAAGCTGGCAGTCACTCAATGATTGCAGGAACTTGATAGCATCAGAGCAGACTATCTTACGACTTGTCCATTCTTGTTTTGGTAGAAGTGGCTGTATTTGTTTTCCGAACTTAATAAATAATAATGTCGAAAGCAATACTTAAAATATACTTTAAGCAATATTTAAATAAATCTCATGCTTGACAAATTGCTCATGTGCAGAAATAAAGTAGAATAGTCCCACAATCACTTGATGCAACAGTGGATTGCAGGACAGTAGCTGAAACTGAAATTGCAACAGTAGTGGTTTTAGATTTAGATTAATTGCAAAGGATTTCTGCAAGCATTCTGCAGGTTCTGTGCAACACACTGAGACCCTGAAGTTTCAAGACAAGTTAATAACAAGTTACCTGCATGTCAGCTACTTACAGTAGTACATAGAATACAGAAAGACAGGAAAATATGACTAGGAGAACATATCCAAATCTGTCTCTGTAGGACTACACCTGTCTCAACATTTTGTCCATTAGTGATACCACACATGAGATGACAAGGGTTTTTATTATGCACTGAAATGTTTACAAGTTAGATATCTGTCCTGTGAAAAATTGACTCCTGCAAAGTGTGTACCTCTAGTCCTCAGAAACCTGTTTCAAAGAAGAATTGAAGTTTAAGGACAATAGTTTTTTGAATAGTCACAACGTTCCCACACAGAATTCCCATAACTGGTTAGGCAGGTGTATCATGCAGGGCAGAGTGTACCATTTTAACTCCAGCCTTTAAAGCCTGTTGTCAAAACTATCAATATCTCAGCATCTGAGTGTGCTGTGGGTGATGATGTCACAACAAGTAGACAGTTGCCATCACTTAGAAGCACTTCTCCAAGTATATCACATCAGGCTTTTGAAGATTCAGTGCTAATTAAACTATCTACACATTATAAGGCAGGAATAATGTAATTTTACTGGTCTTCAGTACAAAATACCAAAGGTGATGAATTTTGTAGTCATGAGGGATCATTTGGTCCATGTGTTTGCTAGCCTTACACTGACCCTTCTCTTTCTGGCTGAGGGCATGCACCCTGAGCAGCACTATCTGTGCTGCTGTGAGCTGCCAGCCCCAGGGAGCACCTTGTCCCTCTGGCAGCAGCTCCTAAGGCAGGTCTGAGTGAAGAGCACGTGTACAGTGCCTGACAAGAATCTGTGAGAGTGCATCAGCATCTGCTGGTTAAGCCTGCTCCAGTCAGTAGCTGTATGAGGATGAGATGAATTAACCAGATTTGTTTTAACTGAAGCACAGGATCTCTCCCAGGCTTTGTAGAAAATCCTTCTGATGAAAAAGGAAAGTCTTTTATATCTCCAGCTCATCAAATAGCCATCTCATTCAAAGCATCAGCACAGCTCTCCTATACACTCCTGCATTATTTTCCATGCTTAAAGAGCCCGTGTTGACTGGCAGCAGCTGAGACATGCTAAAAGCTGTCCAAGAAGCATGAAAAGTGGCATCGGACTGTGTGAGCCTTCAATAACCCACTAATCTTTTTGAACACATTCTTTTGTTTAGGCAGACTTTAGTTATTAGATTTGACACATTTCACGTATTACAAAAGTGATCATTATTGTGTAGCTGGCTAATCCTCAGTTTGAGGAAGGATTGATTTTTAGACTAATGTAAAAAGGCTGTCAACTTAAGCAAGGAGGCTCTATGTTTCTAAGCATATGATACATTTTGCTTTAACAGCATTATCAGAGATGATGCAAATGATAGGTAGATTTACATAAAAGGGAAAATGTATACACTGTGAGCACAAAACTGTTTCACAGCCAATGATCAAAGCAGAAACTGGTTTCTTTCTCTGTGAAACATTCACCTGTGGTCAGAGTTAGATGGTTTAGGTTAGATATTAGGTCTGTTTCAGCAGGAATTTCTGTAAAGACAAAGTAGAATCATAGAACCATTTAGGTTGGAAAACACCCTAAAGATCATCAAATCCAGCCATTAATCCAGCACTGCCAAGCTCACTATTACTCCATGTTCCTAATTACCATGTAAACATAACTAATAAAGTCAGGAATAAAACTGCAGAAGTATCAATTAACATCTATTTTCATGCATTTATGCCTTAACAATGAAATGAAAAAATGTTAAAATCGGAAACAAGGATGCATTTTTAATGTTAGTATTCACAGAACAGCCTATTTTTGCACAACTATGTAGTATTTTCCATAGAGTATTTTTCACTAAACTAAATATACAATGCCCACTAGCTCTTGCAGAATTAATCAACCTTTTTAACAGGTTTCCAGATTTTAAAAAGCCGGTTATTGTGAGGTCACTGAAAATTAGTTATTAACATTGGCTTTTTTGGTGAGCATCTCTTAACAGGTCTTTTAACTATACTTTTTAAGTTCTCAAAACATAGTTTCACTATTTCTTCCTAATGCCTGAGTTTCAATCACTGTTCAAGTCACTGTAAGTCTTTCCATTTCCATTAACAGAACTGAACTCATTACCAGGACATAAAGATTCCTCAGGCCAGACCGCACAGTGAGATCCCATTCCTTTTCTGATCCTCTTTTTTCACCTTTGAATGAATACTGAAAATCCAGGAGGCAATTTCCTGCTGTTTCCTGCCTGAAGAGGGGTCTTGGAGATATTTTGAATTCATCTTTTAGGTTTCTTCATCTGAAGATCAGGCCTTTTAAATCTGCTTATTAAATATGAATTAATATATTTAATTCTAAGTTTCCCACATTCATTCTTGCTAACTGGATGCACAGTAGTCACTGATAAGTTCAAGTGATGGTAGCTTTAAAATGTGCACACAACGTTAATTTTTGTGACAAGCTCCTAGTGGCCATGGCTGCAGGCCTTATATAAAACTGAAATAAGTCTAAAAAAGTTATTATCTAGGTAATGAACTTGAATAACATTTTTAATCCCTCACTGATATCACCATTTTATAACCAGATTTGCTTTGCTTTCCTGTAATATGTATTAAAATAGGCACTTTCTAAGCTTTTGAAAGAATATGATCATGAATGCAGTCCAACTCTTAGGATATATGATAACACTCTTTCTCAATAAGTCAGGCCAAGATAAGAACTGCAGCAAACCCTGAGGCTCGCTGTACTGTCCAGATGTTGAGATTTCAGTAGAAGATGAGTGCTTTATCCTTAAAGCAATGTGAATTTTCCAGCTAAAATGTAATTCTTGTGACGATAATGGTACCCAAAACCTCTGTATGGATCAGCACAAAGTTTATGCCACACTTACTTAGACAATATTTTAAAACTAAAGAAAGGACTTTACTCATGTACAGATGTGGGGTTCTGTAGTTCACTGTAATGAATTCACCTAGTGGGATTTTAATTTGCATACATTATTCTATTATCATGCCTCTCCCAAAGCTTTATTAGCTTAAGTGTAATACTGCCTGAATGTAACTAGACTGCTTTCAGAAATTAGTTGATTCATGTAAAGTCAGTGCAAAAATTATTGATTTTTGGAGCTTCGTTGGGTGTTCCCCAGCATATTTTTCCATATTGGCACCTATATGATTTCTATTACAGTCTATGCTCACTAATACTATATTTAGCCTTTTACTCCAGGAGATTCTCATCGGTGTATTGTATATTAATCAGAATTATTAATCAGTAACTTGTCCTGCACTAATACACAACAGAATTTGTGCATGGAAAAATGCAAATCATTATATTCACTTCAGATGGGATATGGATTGTAAGGATGAAAACAGAGCAAGTAGTAGAAATCAAAGCCTTGGCTACTGTTTTTTCTTTTATTGAAACAAAATTGGTCAGTGTCTTATACTGACTGCAGAGAAGAGGTGAGAATGTGAAAGTTGTTCAGTGACAAAAAGTAGAAATCTCTTCATCCAGATCATGCTTGTGTGAGGGCTAGCACAACTTTCTGGTGGATTGACTGTCTTCAGAGGTATCAAACTAACTTAATCACCCCTTTAGTGCCAGGCCTGTCTGAGTTGAGATGCCAATAACATCAAATACAGAGCAGTGGGGGCTTGGTCTCTGGCAGCCATACTGCTCTGTCTTTTGTATCCCCTGCAAGGTGGGCTCCTGAGCTGAGCCCAGGGATGCAGCCACAGTGTGAAGGATGCCAGGCCCTGGTCGGGCAGTCGAACAGGAGCTGAGGTGCAGAGGCAGCAAGGCACTTTTGGTGCTTCAGACAGGAGGGAAACAGTCTCTCACCAACACTTCTGTGGCTCTGACACCGAGTGCCTAAAGACCTAGAAGCACTGATTCTAGTTGCAAGATGGTGTTGTCCATAAGAATGATTAGTTTGTTATTTGTTGTTTTATTGCAGTCTAGCAGTGCTATGCAGAGCACCCTACAGGCACAGATTACAGTCCTCACTCTGGTCGTAAAAGATTGCAATCGAAATTTCAAAATATTTTGGGCAGAAATCCAGCATTAGATCCACCTTTCTTTAGAAAGAGTCTCTCTCTATCAAAGTGCCCTATGCCAATTCACTGTGAACTAAGTCTCCCCACCCTGAATAACTGCACTAATTAAGAGAAGTTTTTAGCTAATTGCATTTCATACTGCCGCTTAGGTTGACCTAATTTGTGCTTGGCAGTCTCTGTAAGGAAAGTTAGTCAGTGAAGAATAAGACACTGTGTTGCAGTAAACAACTCAGTACAGGCAATATCTGGGCAGTCTAAAATAGACATTTGTAGCTTTTCAAAGTTAAAGACAAAAAATGGTGTTTCTTTGTTGCTAATTTTATAAGCACTTTTTAGGGCAATATTAAATGGAGTATTTGTTGCAGCACAAATATTGCCTGAGATGTGTGCAGAAAACTGGTGAATCATTTCCTGTTTTCTGCATTGTTGCTTTCCCCCATCGAGGGAATGATATTGCCCAAACAACCTAGGAAGCACATCTGGGTGCTCCGTGTCGCTCCGTGCCACGGTCCCTGGTGGTGGCAGGGGCTGTGCACAGTGGCACACACGGTGTGCTGGCTGCTGGGGCAGGCACGGGAAGGACTGGAAGGAGCTGGGCAGGGATCAGTGCCCCACCCAGCCTTGCCCTACCCTGCTAACCTGCACCAGGGCAGGGGGCAGTGACTCGATGATGCAGATGCTTTGAGGAAGCCCACTCTCCCTTTGATGCTGCAGATAATAAATGGTTAGAGGGAAGAGGGAGCCTTAAGTTCCTTTGTCGGCTTACCTGACATGTGGCTTCCCACTGCAGTCCAACACAAGGAACTTCAGCAGTCCCTACACCCACACAAAGGGCTGTTGAAGTTGAGCCAGGAATGTCACAATTGCAATAGCAAAGGCCTAAAGTCTGAAGGAGGGTCCTGATGGTTGTCTGCACTGAGCTCCATGAAGTAATAAAGGTGTCATACTCAGAGCAGCTCACTGCTGGCTTTGCTGAAGCGCTGATTGAAGGTCACTGGCAAGCACAGAGTCACAGAAACATTGGTTAAAATGTTCTGTTAAAAGACGCCTGGGCAGGTCATCAACTCTTTCTGGAAGCAGGACTACCACCAGTGCTGGTTGACAGGTCAGCTGTGGCTTTGGTCAAGTCCTGTAAG